>NC_134111.1:37675000-38926666 GCF_040939455.1 Microcebus murinus
CTCCTTCTCCTGCTGTAGCATGGGTAAGTCCCAAATATATGAGAAGATGCCTGAGAGTCAGTGACACAAAGAACATCACATACACCTATCTATGTACAGTACAGACCTGGCTGCATGTATTATTACTCCATAGAGTTGTTTTCCATTTCAAAAGGAACAAAACTGCAGGTCAGAAATTTTCAAACTTGGAAAACAGAAAGAAAAATTATCAATTTGATTGCATAGAAGTCCATTTACTTATTCTTTAACTCCCACATACAATAGCATTAATTGAATGTTACATATGTTTCAGATACTGTGCTGTATCCAAGAGATACAAAGATATTTTTAAGTCCCTCCCTCCAAGAACTAACGGTTTAGTCAGGAAGATATGCTCAACAATAGACAATTAAAATACGGTATCATAATTGCACAGAGAGATGCACACTTTGTGAAAAATTTCAATTTGTACCAAGTTTCAAAAGGAAAAGGACTAGGAAAGGGGTGATAAAACCTTAGTTCTAGTGTTTGTTCTTCTAGCAACTAACTATGGATTTACAGTTCTCCTTTCTGGGACCCTGTTTCTTCATTTGCAAAAATGGAAGAAATTTGACCACATGCTCTCTGCAGGTTAAGGTTTACATGATCTTATTTCATAAAAATTCCCCTGTTAATTCTCCTATTTATAAATGGTGGTATTTAGTATCTTAAAACAACATAATTATTTACCCTTTAACTGGCCTATCCCATAAAAGGAGGCTATCCATACATCTTTTTGTCACCTCTTTTCTCCTACTGATTACCCCATTTGTTTCTCCCTTTAAAAAGGAAATAAGGTACTTTACAACTATCATGCAGTCATCAATATGCCCAAGAGACAGTAAAGGAATTGTTTCTCAAGAGAAAGATGATAAAATTGCCCTTCATTCCTACAAAATTCCCTATGCCCGGAAAGAGAATCCTGGCTCCCACAATATATCTTCTTAAAACGCTTTGCTGCCATTAAGGAAAGATTACTGCATGTGTAAGTGGTGGTTATCCCTATGACTATTTAGCATAGAAAGGAGAACTGGCACTTTCCTGGTTCCTGGGGCAAAGGCAGAAATAAGTCCAGGGCTTCCCTTTCCATAGATATACTGAGTTGATTCCATTCTCTGTTTCCACCCTTCCTCAGCAGGGACACTTATCCTTCCTTACACTAGACAATTCATGGTGGAAATTCGTAGACACCTCTAAATCTCCTCATACCATTCATGCTTGGCTATAGTTTTCCAAGCTCCTAGACCAATGAGGACTAGAGCTCCCTCTCAGCTGGTGAGTTGTAGGTACCAAGGTGGACTCATAAGAGGCCAAAGACTGAGTTTCACACAATAGCCAGTAGGAAAAGATTTGGCAATTTCAGTTTGTTGCCTATTAGACAATTCTCTTCACTAGAATCTTATTCACTGTCACACAACCACAAAGTGTTTGGTTTCCTCTTAGCCAAATCTTAGAATGAAGTTGCTTCTCAGGGGAGAATAAAATCATCTTTTCAAGGAAAACCTAAGATAACTCACACAAATATCTAATTGTGATAAAACATAGCATCAATCTTTATCTCTGGCCAGACGCGGTGGCTCACGCCTGTAATCCTAGCACTTTGGTAGGCAGAGGCGGGCGGATAGCTTGAGGTCAGGAGTTCGAAACCAGCCTGAGCAACAGCGAGACCCCGTCTCTACTATAAATAGAAAGAAATTAATTGGCCAACTAATATATATAGAAAAAATTAGCCGGGCATGGTGGCACATGCCTGTAGTCCCAGCTACTCGGGAGGCTGAGGCAGGAGGATCGCTGAGCCCAAGAGTTTGAGGTTGGTGTGAGCCAGGCTGACGCCACTGCACTCACTCTAGTCTGGGCAACAAAGTGAGACTCTGTCTCAAAAAAAACCAAAACAAAACAAAATCTTTATCTCTTATGCATGTAATAAAGTTCTTATCTTAAGCCTACACTTCATATCTGAAAAAAATTGATAAATAAGTCCACAGGTAGAGATAATCACTGGAAAGGTCAGTATGGTGTCTGCTCCACACTCAACCCCACTGAATGGCACCTGAGCTATTCTCACAAGCAAAGATAGAAAACTCTTTCATAAAGGACCTGAGGTACCTGGGGAGACCATGACACTGCTGCTGGGTTCATGACAAACTTAATTATGAACTGGAAGACATACACATTCTCCTCACTGCACTGAAGAATGTAGTAGAATCCTACAAAATGAGGATTCCAGTACTGTGTATCCACATCCAGCAGAGCAGTGAAAGAGACCTCAGCATCTAACAAATGTGTTGGTATCCTCTGGATATGTCCAGGAGTTGGTAGATCTATAGCAGCCATAGATAAAGAGTATATGCAATATATACCTGGCAGAAATTGATGGGCATTTTAGCTGTTAAACCCAGTGCTGAAATGTGTTTGTGAACTATCCAGTTTCCAAGAATACTTGTGGGTAAGGATTGCATAATGTAGGGTGCTTAGGTACTGTCTTAGATCAGTGCAAGAGGTGGTATTCTTTAACTTAAGTAGAGACTTTATTTAAAAAGGCATAACAGTCTCTTATACTGCCATGCTTTGCCTTCAATTCAGTCTACACTCATCAATTATATCCTCAGCACCCAGTGTGCTACGTCTGGGATATACTGTGGTAAATAAAACACACATGATTTTTGTACTTTTGGAGCTTATAGTCTAATCAAGTTCACAGACATTAAAAAAGCAAGCAAATGAGTTAATACATGATTAAGTTTATAATAAATGCTATGGAGGAAAGTGGAGAGCTAGGAAAGAGAATAATGGGGTATTGAGATATGCTTTTGTTGAGTTGGTTAAGGAAGGCCTTCTGAGGGAGACATGAAGAAACAGGAAGCCATGGTCAAAGACATATGGAGGAAAAAGGATTAATATGCCTAACAACTGAAGTCAGGAGAACATAGTTGGATTTTAGTGACACATTTCACAAAATCGGTTCTAAGCTTGAGTAGACATAGCTTTGACCCCATTGCTTCTCTTAATTTCCTCCAGTGTTACAAAGGAGAGTACTTATAAGGAAAAATAGAAGGATTGATGACATGCCAGAAGTTCTTGATATACCCACTTTCAACTTCACATTAAAACTTTGTGCTAGAAAGAAAAGACAAGAGAAGAGCGCCCATCGTGAATGAGGAGTTGGCGTGGAAAGGGAGGAAAAGCAAAAACAAAGTATGTCAAGATGAAACCAAAGATATTATTTTGCTCTCAAATATCATAATTAGAGAAATATTGGTTTAAATGTGTATAAGATAAACGTAAAGGTATAATTGTTAGAATTTAAAACAGAAGTTCTCTTTTTTAAATCCCTTCAAAAGACAAAAGCAAACAAAATATGGTCCAAATATCAAGAGAAGAAACATAGAAAATGGCAAGGAAACACAGAAAATAGAATCCATGAAATAAGACGACAGAAGTAAGACCAAACATATCAGCTATGACAATGTATGTAAATGTGTTGAACTCCCCAATTAAAAGGCAAAGACTCTTAGATTGGAATAGAAAACAACATTCAACAATATGCTGTTTATCAGAGACAAACTTAAAACAAGATGAATTGGAAAGGTTATAAATAAAGGATAGGCAAAGACATATCTGTAAAATACAAACAAAAAGACAACAGAAATGGCAATGTTCACATCAGCCAAAGTAGCATTCAAGATAAAAAACTATTAACCATGCAAAAAGGAGTATATTGTCTTTATAAAAGAAGCAATCTCAATGAAATTATATTCATTATCAAATGTTTGTGCCAAGTAACATAGAATCACAATATATAGGACAGACACCCATACAAATAATTTGTTAAAAACTCATAATCATAGTATGAACCCCCAAAGTACATCAGTCCATGCCAAATTAATTCAATGAAAATGAATAAATACCTAAAGAATCTGATATGTTAAAATTCACATTTTCCAGACAGAAAAGACTCAGGGACTCCTTTAAAAAATGGCAATACTCAAGGACGTGAAAAAAAATGGAAATAAATTCTCCACAAAGAAATTGTTCAGAATACATTTTCAAAACACAATTTAAAGTTGTCAAATATTAAACAAACTATTCCAACAATATAAAGAGTTTAAAACTCACTCCTAAATCAATATTGAGTCAAAGATGGAACACAAATCAGTGCTGTAGCCAAGAAAATACCAAAAGTTATAAAACCAGCAATGTTTATTGAGTACTTAATGTGACAGGAACTCTGCAAAGTGCATTCCATGAATTAGCTAATTCAATCCTCACTACATATATATGAGGTTTGAAGAATGAAGAGGATGTGCACATATGGAAATAGAAAGAAAAAGAATTCCAAGAAGAAGGAACAGATTGTGCAAAGAAGCATGGACCAGAAAATGAAAGATATGTACAGGAAGAGCAAAGCATTCAAGTTAGTTCTAGAACTATAGACAAATGTGCATAAGAGATGAAACCATAGTCTGAATTTGATCCTCAGGAGATAGTCATTGCCAGTTTGTGAATAAGAATTTCACCATAATTATGTCTCAGGAAAATTTATTGAAAAGATAAATTACTAAATGAAGAAAGTCCATTGAAGACATTAAACTCCACATGAATTCATGTGGATGGGACCAGTAGAGGTAAAGGTAAAAAGAAAGAAGATAGATGCAAAGAAATACTGACACAAGAGAACTGACAGGATTTGGAACAGAATGTTGTAGCTGGAAAAACGTTGAAAATTATGTATTCCAATCAGCTCGTTTGTTAGATAAATTAAAGCTTAAGGCAATTAAATGAATTATTCAATGGTCCTAGAAGCTGTTAATTAGTGAGGCTAAAACCAAGACCAAGTTCTGTAAGTTCCCAGTTGATTCTTTCCTCTCTACTAACACAGTACAAGGAATGAGGGATAGGAAAGAATTAGAAATACCCAGGGTTTTGGGTGAGGTGCAGTAGCTCATGCCCATAATCCCAGCAGTTTGGAAGGCAAAGACAAGAGGATCACTTGAGGCCAGGAGTTCAAGACCAGCATGAGCAGTATGACCTCAGTTTATACAAAAAAATAAAAAATTAGCTGGGCATGGTGTCACATGCCTATAGTCCCAGCTACTGGGGAGACTGAGGCAGGAAGATTGCTTGAGCCCAGAAATTTGAGGCTGCAGTGAGCTATGATCATGCCTGTACTCCTGCACTCCAGCTTGGTAACAGACCGAGACCGTGTCTTAAAAAAAAACCAAAAAAAAAAAACCTGGGGTTTTGAATTCAGGCTAGAGAGTGGAGTAGTGACATCAATTAAAATAGGGGACCCAGGAGCTAAGACATGTTCAGCTGTGGTTCTAGTTGTGAAGAGATCTATCAGACAGCTGAAAATTCATGACTGGAGCCTGAGAATCAATAGTATTATGGATTAGAAATCATATGTACAGTTATTTTTTGAATATTATAGGACAGAGGGTAAAAAAGAAAGTGGGAGAAGAGCAGACAAGGAAAAGGAGTCAGAAGAGATGAGAAAATGGATTATTCTGGGTGCATGTTATTTAAGAGACTGGAAGCAAACCAAGAACCAGAGAAGTGTCAGTGGCACGGAAGTGGCAATCAAATATTAGATACAATCTCTCAGGGATACTGTAGAAAGGTTTTGTGCATTGGGAGAAAGGTTGAAGTACCTAACATCTGAGTTCTTTCCAATTCAGAGACTATGATCAATTATTGAGCAACATGTGAGGTGAATTTGATCGAATCTGACTCCAATATTGTATTTTATTATATGTCTGCACTAGTGACCAATGAATTTTAAAATGTAGCTTTTATAAGTAGACACAAGTATTAAAACTTACTAGCACTACAAGTCCCTTTGGCACTGTTTTATATCACGGGAATAGGGACCATGTGTAGAATAACACACACACGTGCATGTCCTCATTTTCCCTTTGATTATTGTGTACGGAGTTTGCTGCATTATAGTGACTTGAATATATATTTGCATGACCTTCACGGGTGATTTGTGACATTTTCTTCTTGTGTGCTACAACCATTTGGAAAGTATTCTAGCTGAAGAATGAACATGTGATTTTTCAATGTGCATACCACCTCTTCACTGCTTATTAAAGGATCAGCTATACAAAGTATGCACAATAAATAGAAATGATTGACAGAACCTACCAGTATAACCTTAGTTTGTAAGGTATGAGAGTCAAAGGTGAATTTAACATTATTTCTTTATCCAACAACCAAAATAGAAGCATACACAATTATAAGTTGAGGCATCAACATAAGTGGAATGCAAAAAAGGAAATGAATTAAATTTCCTCCTTACCTACAGTCTTAGCACATTTTATTTTAACTTTTCCCCAAACCATTTTTCCATTTCATTACTTCAACCTTTTCATTATGTTCAGGCCAAATATGTTCCTTCCTCTGAGCTCCCAGTTGACCTTTCTGGTAGAATATCTATCACATTACATAATATGTAGTTTGTGCAACCTGAAGAAACCCCAATCCTCACCAAATTGTGGGTACACTGATGGTCACAATATCAGAAGCAAATCTATTGCTTTGAAAGCCCTTTCTGATTTTCCCGACACAGAACCTCTGCTCTCTTCCCTTTACAGATCTTTTTCTCCCTCTAGAATGTCCATGTGGACCGCCAAGGGGGGGATTGGTCCTAGAGGTGCTCCCTCAATAGGCTGAGCCACTGTAGGTTGATACTAAACCTACTCAGACAGAGAGCCTTTTTTAATCAACTCCTTTCTTGTGGCAGTCTCCCTTGTCACTCCATTCCAGGCCATGGTCTGCCTGTTCGGCTAGGATCACTGCCTGTCACCACCTCAGGGCAGGCCATCATGCCACCAAACTTCTATCACTGTGCCCTGAGCCACTGATGCTGCCTCCACTTGCTGCTTCTGCATTGCCATTGCTCTCCGCTGCAGCTCAAAGATTCCTTGAGCTGCTTCCTGCACCACCAATGCCGTTGCATTCCAGGCCCAGCTCTTCTTTCTTCCTGCCTTTCATCTTTGAGCCACCAAATGAAGCTCTACTGCCCACTGGATCTTAGGGCTTCCCTCTCATCCACAAATTGGAATGCACAAGAAATGTAAATGTGCTCTACTTTTCTAGAAAAGCCCCACAGTTCTTCATTTCAAGGATATTCATAGTAGCTGCATTTATTGAAATCTAAATAAAAAGTGCTTTTAGATGTAGAGTTGGCCCTCTCACTCCATTCTGCATCAGCTGCTTCTGCCAGCTGGGAGTTCCATCAACAACAGGTCGAAAATATTTGGAAAAAAATTAAAAAAACAATTAAAAAATACAAATTAAAAAACTAATACAGTACAATAACTATTTATTTAACATTTATATTGTGTTAGGTATTATAAGTAATCTAGAGGTGATCTAAAGTATACAGGGGAATGTGTATAGGTTATCTGCAAATACTAAGCCATTTTATACAAGGGACTTGAGTATCTGTGGATATTTTGGTATCTGAGGGAGGGAGGTCCTAGAACCAATGCCCCATGTATACCAGGGATGACTGTTACTGACTCATCTAGTCTTTACAAAAACCTCTTTTATATACAGTGCTATTACTGTCATCTCCATTTTTCACACAGAAATATTAATAACTCAATGGAGGATACCCAGCTACCATATGGCAGAAACAGGATTTGAACCCAGGCAGTCTGGCTCTGAAGTTTATACCCTTAACCACCGCACTACCCAGCAAGTATTTTAGTCATCATGGGTCTTCTAAGAGCCATTTGTTCTCCTTTAACTCCCAGGCTCTCTTGGTAACTCTGGAATCTCTAGTCAGTCATCAGTTCCCCTCTAAGGAATGTTTTTCCTAGAGGTTTTTAGTCAAACCTCAACAATTTAGCTCTTCAACCTAATTCAAATAAATTGATATATATTCCTGTATGTTTTAATCTGTAGTGATACCAGAATTCAAGACCTTCCACTAGAAGTTTCTAGCCACATATAAATGAAGGGCACTAGATGGTGAAGAAGGGTTGCCTTACCAATGGATGCTGCCTATCCCAACTGGTTCTCTGGCTCAGAAACCTCCTTCCACTTGTTGACTGCTGTGACTCTCCAAAATTTCTGTGAGATATTCCAGGAACTTCGTCTTCTTCTACATTCTTGTAGCAGTGTGTACCATCTAGCAAACGTTCAATAAAAGTTCACTGGAAGAATTAAAATGAATTGATTGGGTCTTTTGATTGTAACAAGAGAGAGGAAAATGTTAAATAAATCTAGACTTAGTTCACGACCTATAAAGATGGGTTAAATATTTACTAATAGATGTGTAAATATTTACTATAAAGCCAATAATGCATAGGACTTATCCTATTGGCTATGGGACTCTTCTAAGCAGATGTACAATAAAACATCGCAATCATAAAACAGTTGAACCAACAATGGCATGAGAATTCAAAAACGGTGCATGAGGAAAACATCAAGACTATGTTATTTATTATTACTTTTTTATAATTATTATAGGAGAAATAAGATCTGGTAACAAGTTTGGCTTTTTTCTTAGAAATTTAAATATTTACAATTCAACTATAATTGCCACTCTGTTTCAAACAGTAAAATGCCAACACATAAAGAAATATCTTGGGATGTGCGTAAAAGTAGCTGTTAACCAAAAGCCCTCCGAGGAGACAAACATTTTCCCAGATGTCCTTGCTGCCTAAACTTGAAAACCAGCAGTAGATGTGTACAGAAACATATGACATATGTGTGCATATGACAAAGGGCTTCTCAAATAAAACAGGAGAGAATGCAAGCTGCATCTTCTTCTAAAGTGTTAGGAATCTAGTACTTGACTATAGAAATCTCTACTGAAGTTTATTCTCATATCTTTCCAGTGTGATTTTCTAATGTGCTTTTACTTGGTACATTGTTGCAGAAACAAATTACTACACACAGTAGCCTAAAACCTCAAAATTGTATTACTTACAGTTCTGCAGGTTAGAAGCCAGGAATAGGTCTCCCTAGGTATCAGCTGGCTACATTTCTTTCCTAAAGCAGAGGTTCGAGGGGAGGATCCGTTTCCTACTCACTGGGGCTGTTGGCAGAATTCAGTTTCTCTTTTGTTTCATTTCAAAATAGTAAGGAAGTACAAATGTTTCAGGTTACACGGATCACTTTTGTAATGTTTGAGTCCCAGATAAAGGTGTGCTCATCACCCAAATAGTGTTCATAGTACCTGTTAGGTAATTTTATGTCCCTCCCCTCCTCCCCATATTCACTATTAAATTGGAACCAACTGATGAACACACATGTGCAAAGAAGGAAGTAAAACTCAGAATTCAGTTTTTAGTTGCAGGGCAGAGTTTCACATTTTCTTGCTGCCTGTACACGAAGGGTCATCCACAGGTTCTAGAGGGAACCACTAGTCTTCTGTCTTGACAGCCAACAACGGCAAGTAGAGTCCTTCTCACATGACGTCCCTCTGATCCATTCTTCTGCCTCCGTCTTCCACTTCTAAGGACTCCTACGATTAGATTGGGCCCACCTGGATGATCTAGATGAATTTCTCCATCTCAACACCCTTAACCTTAATCACATCTGCAAAGTCCCTTTTTTCATATAAGGTGACATATTCACAGGCTATGAGGAAGAAGGCAGAGATGATTTTGCCTACCATACTTGAGCAACAGGGATGCCGGGTACCAAGGGCCATTCTCTGCATCTGTATCAGACTGCAGCTCCTTCAGATCTCCATGTCACCACTTTGCATGTTTCCACATGTTAGAGACATGCACTTGTAGTCATACGTAGTTTTACTTAAAGGCCAGAATTGTGTGATGCCCTTCCCTGGCTAACTGTACAATTCACCATTTGCAGGTTTACTTTGCTCCTTAGGAAGAGAGAAGACATTTTTATTCATCAACGTGTTCGAGATTGTGATCTTTAAGTGGAACTGTGCAAACAACCACGAAGTCCTAATATCACCCTGGAAATGCAAAAAGTTGATCTTTATTTTCCGACTTCAAATTGCTTATCAGACCCTATAAAAGACAAAGTAAAGACCATAAAAACAAACGTATGGCATTGTTATCTACGGATGGAAAACCAGGAGAAAAGAAAATCACAACACAATTTTGTCAGCAAACATTACTCTGAAATTCATTTATGGACTCATTTTTGAGTGCTTACTTTCTTCTTCTTTTACTGCTGGGTCCTATTCCCCTGCACAAACCATTAATTTAGAAATATAAATAAGGCTTTGGAAGTCATTCTTAAAGCATCATAGAAAAACAGGAAATAATAAAGAAAATCATAGCCAAATTGGCTTAGATAATTACCATAGACAAGTCATGAATTAAGCATAGTGCACTGCAAAGAAAAACATGGCTTCTAATGCACAGCATCATTTCAGGGCGTTTATTATAGATTGCATTTTTGTTATCAACCTATACAATTCTATTTCTTATCAGGTTGTCTGTGATCAGAAAATGCTCCATAAAGTGAATAAGTGTCTGTTACTATATCATGGCAACTTTTGCCAAACTTATTTTTGTATAAAACCTTAGTGATCCATGCCATATAAATAAACTTCTCTAAAAAATATGGCTATGGGGAAACTCAGAGGTTCCCAAACTTACTGAACCACGGCATGTTTTACTTTAATAAGTAAAATGCATACACACAGAGCTATACGAAGTAGTAGAAGACAACAATTTATTGTTTGAACAAGAGAGTGATATGATGACAGTGGAGATTGTGGTACATTAATCTAGTAAATATGTGGTAGAGATGGGAAGGAAGAGACTGCATTCAAGGAGGCCAGATAGGAGAATGTTATAGTTAATATATAAGGGTTTGATTTAGGAGAGAAAGCATACCAATTAAGCATACAGTCATGAATCTAAAAGACTCATATTCATGGTGGGCTGTTTCTATCACTAAATCAGGTTTCCCTCTTTATACCCTTTGATATGTCAGTGCTTACTAGATGCTGTGTTATCATTTACATGCCTCTAAAAAAAAAAAAAAAGAAGCCTTCCAGACAGATCTTGACTTAACTCATATGAAACTCAAATAGTAGTACTCCTTATATTGAGAAGAATTCTGAGAGTTGAAAGGGGCTTCCACCCAGAAAGAATACTTTGATCAACTAGCAAAATCTGCCATGATACAGAGAGCTGAGTGCACAGTGGTGGTTTCCATTCCAAGCATCTGATATCCCTTTATGAAGTTATTTCCCTTGACAAGATTAGAGCATCATAGTAAGTCTTTAGTTCTGAACCTCAGCAACGCTATGTTAGCTGCTTTCCTTGCAAGTCCCCCAGAGAAGTCTAAATTTGATACTGAAGCAAATAAGATTTCATGGATGAAGACTAGATCAGAAAAATTCTCTTCTTTCCTTCTCTCTCTACATACTTTCTTATGGTTTTAGGAAAATACCAAGACAACATGTTTTCATATTATTACTTTTCTTTTCATCATGGTTTCCTTCTCAAATAGGTTATTTTTGCTTTTGTCAAACATTTGTGGAATAGGCAACTATATTTAATTCTCAGTTTGAACTAAGAAGTGTAGGATTGGCTATAATATTTAAATTCTGCTACAGTTTTGATGTGTCTAGCCAAAGCTGTTTCTAATTAAAGCTATTACTGAAGCAAGGGTTGGAAACAATGGCAGTCGATATTACCCCACAGATGTGTTTTGTTTGGTATAAATATTGTTTTACAAACTTGAATGTGAATATCTTTAGGCAGGACCTACACTTTCCACTTTGCTACAGTCCTCCACATTCCCTATCATCTTTGTTTCAATCACTGAATTGCTTTAATCACTGAATTTATTTGCCTGGCCTCTAGAGACATATAAACTCAGGGTTAAAGGCTTAAGTGACACTCATCTTATCTACATTTAAATCAATTTAACAAATAATTGTTTGGTACAAAATAATCCAAAAAATCATGCTAGACACATTGCAGAATACAATGAAGATAAAACTTGAGGCCTTGCCCACAAAAGAAAATAATATCTTCTATAATAGAACCTTACTAAACTGTTTTTTTTAAAAACATTGCTATTCTCTGGTATAAAGTCTGTTTATATAATCTGTAGATCACTTTGGGTAGGATAGACATTTTAACAACATTGATTCTGCAGGCCCATGAGCATGGTATGGTTTTCCACCTGTTTACATCCTCTGCTATTTCCTTCTTCAGTGTTTTGTAGTTCTCTCTGTAGGGGTCTTTCACCTCCCTTAGTTAAATACATTCCTAGGCATTTTATTTTCATTGTTGCTATTGTGAAGGGTATTGAGTCTTTGATTTGGTTCTCGGTTTGACTGTTGTTGGCATGTAGGACTGCTACTGACTTATGTACATTGATTTTGTAATCTGAGACTTTGCTGAATTTATCAATTCCAGTATTCTCATGGCAGAATCTTTGAGGTTTTCTAGATATAAGATCATATGATCAGCAAAGAGCGATAGTTTGGCTTCTTCTGCCCCCATTTGGATGCCTTTGATTTCCTTGTCTTGTCTGATTGCTCTGACTAGGACTTCCAGCACTATGTTGAATAGAAGCAGTGATAGACAGCAACCTTGTCTGGTTCCAGTTCTAAGTGGGAATGCTTTCAATTTTTCCCCATTCAGTATGAGGTTGGCTGTGGGTTTGTCATATATGGCTTTTATCATTGTTAGATAAGTCCCATCTATGCCTATTTTGTTAAGTGTTCTTATCATAAAAGGGGGCTGAATTTTGTCAAATGCTTTTTCTGCATCTGTTGAGAGGATCATATATGGTCTTCACTTTTACTTCTATTTATGTGTTGAATTACATTTATAGATTTGCGTGTGTTGAACCATCCCTGGATCTCTGGCAGAAGACAGACTTGGGTTTGAAACCTGACTTTGACACTTAATCACCTGAGTGACCTTAGTCAATCATAATTTTATTTAATCTTCATAGATAATGTTGAGAGTTTTTATCAATTTTGCAACAAATATTTAATAAGCAGTTAAAGTGTTGGGGAGAAGGAAAGGTGAGACTGGAGAAGAAACATGGGCAGAGCTGAAGGAGACAGTTGCCAGGCCAAAGTATCAGAACTCAATGCTGAAGGCAGTGGGAAGCCATCACAAAGTTCCTGAAGCCCTGGGAGAGAACAAAATGATTCTGATTCCTTTAGAGAGGAAAGGCTTAAGATATGGAGGAAGAGGGGATGATTGACAAATTTGGAGGATCCAGAGAACTGGTGAAGAGACTGAGTTTAGACTGAAAGAGATGTGTTCTTTCCATTCTAGCAGAAATCAAGAAGGCAATATGGATTCAGATTCAAGCAAGTTTGTACAAGGAGCACAGACGGTTAGAGGCATTGTCAATGATTCAGGAAACTAAATATTCAACTGAGTGTGAAGTAATACAGACTGAGAGTCAAAGCTAAGGGAATGAAGACTGATTTCCACTCAATGATGAATGACCATGAATTGGTAGTGGCAGCAATCAAGTGATTATGTGATAATTTCTAGGAGCATTTATAAGAGCAAAGAAGATAAATCATCATATTATTTTGTGGTTGGAAGTTTGATAGTTGATTTGGATAAAATGGCAGAAGAGCCCCTGATTAGCGCACTGGGAAAGGATGGATTGAAATAGACCATGAAGTTGTGGTCTACAGAGTGAAGAGTGGGACATGAGGAGGCTGACATGGGGGCTCAAGGGGCTGGAAACTTTGAAGGTTCAAGACATAGTGTAGAGGGAGTAACCGCGTGAGAAATCTGGGACCAAAGGGAATTATAATAAAAGAATCATGTATTTGAATTTAAAATTATCTGAAGTGAAGAAGTTCTGATCAAGAATATTATCTGGCGTTATTTACATGAGTGAATTTGAGTACTTACATGGAGGAGTAGCAGTGAGGTAGCTGAGAACCAGAATACTGGGTTTAGGGGTTTTTATCATTTTTTGGTTTGGGTTTTGATATTTTTTAGTTGTTTTGTTTGTGCATTTATTCAGCTTTTTTTGTGGTTTTTTGTTGTTGTTGTTGTTTTATTTTATTTTTTATTTATTTTTTTTTTTTAGTGACTTGTCAATGTGAAATCCTTCAGGATGATGGAAGCACTTAAGGGTAGAGGGTAAAACTCAGCCAGGCTTCATATTTTCTAGTAGGTTAAAGAGGAGTACCTAGGACATGAGTAGATAAAAGAAATAAGAAATGAGCCACGTGTGATATATCCAAATAGTATAAATCCAAAAGACTAGAGATTTTAGAAGTGGCTCTGAGAAGCATGTGGACCTCAGTTTGAACTCCTAACTCTAAGGACATTTAAAAACTGAGCAACACATGAATATATATTATATGCATACATCTGTATGTATGGACAAGCAAGCTTCAGTTAAGGCATAAACTTGGAAGCATTCTCAATCAGTGATTAATTATAACAAGAGCAAAGATCTCTTGAATGACCACTATGCATTGAGTTTATGTTAGGCATATCATACAATAATTTAAATTTATCCTTTCAGAAATCCTCTGAAACAAATTCCATCATCATATCCATTTTATAAATGGGAATATTGATACTAAGGGAGATCACATAAATTGTTGAAGGCCACTATGCTAATAATAAATGATAGAACCAATATTTTTAAACTGAACAGTTTAAGTCCCAAGTGTGCACACAAAACCTTCTGTTCTACGATGCTTCCCAGGCCAAAAATGGAAGGAAATTTATTTGCCTTGAAATGAGGGTCCAGAGGTCAGAGAAGAATAATTTGGAAAATATATCCATTTGGTTAGCAGATAACAAATACAGCCCCAAACTTCAGTAAAACTGCTAAGGTTTATTTCTCCCTCCTATTATATGTTGATTATGAGTTGCCTAGTGGCACACTTCCTTGTGAATGAGCTCATGAAGCAGCCATGATGTAGAACATTGCTCACCAATGTTACAGAGGAAAAGACACTTCTTTATCAACTTGCACCTGCAATGAATTTCTCTTCCACAGAAGTAATACATGCCACTTCTCACATCTCGTTGGTCATACACAGTCATGTGGCCAATAGCAAAGGGGTCAGGAAGTCCAAAGATGTTTTGTGCCATGAAGGCAAGAAGCTGGAAATACTTGGGAACATAATCATGGTTACCACAGGAATGAAGAGAACAGTATTCACTGCTCTCCATTATTTATTAAGACAGACAATAATGAGTAAGTGGTACCAGGATGAGTCTATAAAAATAGAGATATGCTTGAAATAACTTACTTTTCCAGCAGCAAAGACAACGGAAACTCAGAGCTATCTAGAAATATCACCCATTGGTAAGAGTTAAGTGCATTCATAAAGATAAAGCCAAAGCACAATGCCTGGCATATAGTCGAGGACTTGGTAAATATTGTCAATTATTTGTAAATTGCCAAGTAATGCATAATTCACTATGTTTTAAAATAAATACATATATTTTCAAGAGTCTCTGAATGAGTGAGATTTTTGCTAACTTCTTTTCTGATCAAGAACTTACAACAGTTTATTATTACCTACAGATTATTACATATTAATTAATAGATACCATATTTTTTTTACTGTTTCACTGTAGTCAAGCTTCTTTTAAGAGTTGTCTATACTCATGTCCCATTTCTTCCTCTCCTTTGCATCATTCAACACTCTCTAATACATCTTCCTTTCCATCCCTTCACTGATAATATCATCAGTGACCTTCCAGCCCCAACCAAAACCAGTAAATACTTTTAGTTCTTTTCCCATTTTATCTTCAATTTTTAAAAAGCCAAATTCTCTTCCCATAATGTCACATTCTCTTGGTTTTCTTATGCTTCTTTGGCTCCTCTATCTTTAATTCTTCTCCAGGCTCTTCCCTCCCCTCTCCCTCCCTATAGGTAGGACAGTTTTACTACAGGGCTCCAGGACCATGGCTCCAAGTCCTAGTGGGCATCCCCTCCCATAGCGGCACCATCGTCCACCAGGAAGACCCACTGTGGTTTAACTTCCACTAAGTAGACTCGTATCTTGGGCTTCGTTCTACCACCTCCTGCTTTTGTCCTCCCAGCTCTGTAGAGGCAGCAACTTTCTGGTGTGGCTAATCTCTAGGTTGCCTCCCCATGTCCTCAACTTGTCTTTTGCATAAGTAACTGATTCCTTGCATTAACTTTTTTCCATTTAAAATATCTAGGGTAGTTTCTGATTTTCTAATTTTATTATAACTGAAAACAGGATACATCAATTTGAGTAACACTGATGGATTAGTGGAAATAGACTACATTAAAAGAAGTAGTAGTTCCAATGTTCTACAGTAATCAAACCACACCTAGATTCTTTAGTTCATTTTAAGGGTGATATTTTAAAATAATGTTCCAAGTAGGATTGACTATGATGACCCTGGGTATGGAAACTTCACTCCATGATGCAAAATAAAAGGATTTGGGGCTGTAGCTATAAGATTCATCTTGACTATTGAAAGTGCAGTCACATTGAAGAAGAAACAGACACATTTTATGTTGTTCTATTGTGAATGATGAAGAGGGGTCACATTATGAATGAACACAAAACAAGAATTGTCCAACAAACAAGAATGACTAGATTATATCATGAAGTTTGAGTTGTCATCCACTGAAAATGGCCAAGCAAAGGCTACAGGTTCATTTTCAAGGGAGGCCTGTACTAGGATGAAGATAGAATGGATGGTATATAAAATCTTTTCCAAATTGAAAAGTGCATGGCTTGCCAAGGAAGGTCTCTGCAACTAGACCAGCTGTAGGAACAGAATGAGAACACAGTTTACCTTAATCAGGAAGTTCTAAAATGTCCTCAATTTAAAGATACTTATTTAAGCCAAAAAACTCCAGGCCATCCACACATTTCCAAAGTGCCTCAGAGCTGGCAATTCACATTTACAAGAAGACTAAGACATGGTTCATTTTATATCATCTTCCTTTCAAAAAGGCTCTTTTGATTTGTAGTATGTTATTTGAATGGAAGTGATCAAGAAGGTTGCTATTTCAATAGGACTGATACTTACCCATCTGAGTAGATCCATATCACAACAGTTCTCTGATAGACATATTTTGATGTAAAACCTAAATGTTGTTTTACCTCTACAGATTTTTTTCACCTCGCTTTCTCCTTGATTTTATCCCAAGTATTTTGAAAATGTTCCAGTTTTGACATCAATCCAATTGCTGAGAACTCTAGCATAAAATGAAGAAAGACACATGAAAAGAACATCATTAACCATATAAGCACATTCATGCCACATTTATAAGGCAATCAGAGAAAACACGCATATGTACCCAAGATATGCAATCTTACATGTGTAACAAGCTATCTGATAAAGGAATAAATCTTTCATGGGTCAATGCTGGTCAACTAATTGCATATGCATATATTTTTTAACAGTAACTAGAACTCAGATGCCATCTAATTGCTATGTTTTCTATGACTGAAACTTTAAAAAAAATTCCTTATGTATCAATTGCAATGAACATAGCTATTTACATCTATTTTTGTTTCCCCTTTCTAAATGTCTTTCTCATTTGGCCCCAGTAAAAATATTTCTCTCTGCTGTGTAATAATGCTACATGATAAAACTACCCCAAAATTTGATGTCTTAAAACAGTAAGCTTTTACTCAGCTTACAAGCCTTCAAATCAGAAAATCAGGTTAAAATCTGCTGGCCTAGTCTTAGGTGGGTTCACTTGCATATCTCATGGTTAGCTGGCCACAGTCATAGCAGTGAGTAGGCCATGTGTCTTGCATCATTCGGCAAGCTAGCCTAAGCATGTTCTCATGGCAAAAGTTCAAAAGAGAAAATTAAATCTACAAGTGTTTTCTCAAGAGAGATCACACAAATTGTTGAAGACCACCACTATGCTAATAAGTGGTAGAACCAACATTTTTAAACTAAGCAGTTTAAGTCCCAAGTGTGCACATGAAACTTTTTGTTCTATGCTGCTTCCCAGGGCAAGAATGGAAGAGAGTTTATTTGTCTTGGAAGGAGGGTCCAGAGGTCAGAGAAGAATAATTTGGAAAGTATATCTATTTGGTTAGGCGATAACAAATCAGCCTCAAATTTCAGTAAAACCACTAAGATTTATTTCTCCTTCTGTTATATGTTGATTATGAGTTGCCCGGGTGCTCATTTCCCTGTGAGTGAGTTCATGAAGCAGCTACGATTTGGAATATTGCTTACCAATGTTACAGACGAAAAGACACTTCTGAATCAATTTGTACTTGCAATGAATTGCTCTTCCCAGAACTGGTACATGCCACTTCTCATATCTCATTGGTCACAGGGAGTCATGTGGCCAACAGCAAAGGGGTCAGGAAGTGGAAACATGCTATGTGCCATGCTACTTACCTAAAGTGTGCTACCAACCCACTGGTCAAAGCAAGTCATATGGCCAAGTCACATCATGTTCCTTAACCTGTAGTTAAGTTTGCAGAGGCAGTGAAGGGTACAACCAAAGGACATGGGTACAGCATGGCTGGATAAATCGGGCCCATTCATGCCACATAAAATAAATAAAGAAAACACCCCTAAGTGCATAGTTAATATAATTATGCATGTATAATAACCTAATAAATGAATAAAACCTGTTGTTTGTGCTGATCAATAGGTTAAATGGTTTTATTTAGCAATAAATTAAAAGCTTAGATGCCATCTCTTTACAATATTTTCCTTGATTGAAACTTTAAAATATTTCATATTTATCATTTGGCGATGAACTTAGTTTTTTATGTTTACTCTACTTGATTTCTTTATTGTACAAGTCTTTTCACTTTTAGTCTAATGAATAAATAAAAATGCAAACCTTTCCTGGTGTGCTGTTGGTTTTGCTAGAGAGTTTCTGTTCTTGAATCAAGGTGCTGACTGTTTATTTCCATGAGTGAAAAAGGAAAATTTAAACATACCGAATTGCCTACTGTCCATGGTTGGATCTTTGACAAACATAATGCAGCAGTTTAAATATGGCTGTGGAAATGATTACTGCTGGTTGCACACAGAGAATTATTATCACCTCATGCTTTTAGTTCTTTCTTCACCTTCCACTCCTTGGAAATAAGTGCTCACCATTATGTGGCCATATGTAAAACAATTAGTAGTCATAAAATTCACCTTTCTTACCAAATAAATTTTATTTAAGTAAGTTTGAAGAATATTTTTTTTAACTTAAGAATAAATAATCCAAGTATCCTTTTTTCTATCAAACCATAATTTTATTTAAGGTTTTCCTAATACTCCTCAAACTTTTGAAACAATTGAATAGGTTATATTACTGAAAGTAAATATTGTTAAAGTTGTTTTTTCCTTCACAGAGGCTCTTCAGAGAAGATGCTATAGCAGTAGATGTATACCAAAAGACTATTTCACACGATATTTTACTTTATTTATTTTTTTACTTTATTTTACTGGATTCCAAAAGACACATGTACATTGGCATGAATAAGACTTGTCTCGTTATGAATAAATATCCAAGCAAAATGAGCACAACTTAAAACAGCAAAAGTGTACAAAACTTCAGTCTTCTGGAAAATACTTTAAAGATATTGTGGATTTTTTTCCATTTATAGAAGCCTTATTAATATTGTCCTTTCCACACCTGCTATTCATTTGCACTACCTCCCAACAATTGAGTGAACAAAGGTGCCAAAATGTTGCTACTAATAATTGGCAAGTATCTTCTTCCTTTGCTCCTAAATAAAAGATCTTTAACACATAAAAAGGGCTCTGAGTTTCAAGGGAACCTATATTCAGATTCTTTGCCATAGGTCCTTAGTTTTGGTGAACCTATTTTGTGCAACCACAGCACACTGATAGCGATAGGAATTGATGTGTAGGAGGAATATGGCATGGTGTTTAGTTTGTACTCTAGGATCAGTTAAAGCGAGGAAACCAAGATCAGTTCAACTTGGGTCTCACAGAGATTGCTGCGAAAACTTGGCAACTTCTCTAAGCCCTAGTTTTCTCATCTGTTTATAATTCTTTATAACTACAGCTATGACATAAATGTCCCAGGGAAGCCTACTTACTAAAAAAATATATAGAGAGAAAATCGTTCTATAAAGAACAGGATTCTGTGACAAAAATTCCCAATCTCTTTTTATAAATATAGAGTTTTGCACTTTGAATTTCCCTAAAAGGAGGCCCACCTATATTTCTAGAATAAACAACCACAGAACTTCCTTAGTTTAGGGGCGGAAAATATAAAGGTAATGGTGTTTTTGTCCCACTGGCACAGATGCTTTAAGCTTTAAAACAACCTCCTACTTCTTAATCCCTCTCTCCATATTCTTGCCAAGCTCTCTGGAAATCTGAGTTTTGGACACCTTCCAATACCACATCTCATCCATATGCCTGCCACAGAGGAAGATATTCCGCAGGCTCTTTCCCTCACTCTATGAATGATTCATGTGTTAAGATCTTAAATACTCACTGAACGAAGGACCTAATGGCTTGAAAACCTGATCTGACGTCAAGGAAATGTGCTGTTTTAAGGACATGCTTCTAAGGCTGGTTGTTTATCCTTGCTCAATCCAGAATCAGAAAGCCCTCTATTAAGCAAGCAGACAACATGACGGTATCCCCTTTCTGCGAATCTTTTCTCAGACTCACATTTCTAAAGAACACTTCAGCTCCGGTGTCAAAATGGGAAAATAGGCTTCTGCTGACAACAGTATATTTTAAGTCTATACCAGAAAAAATAAATGGAAGGTTAATTTTATTATTTTTTTCCAAGAAAAATACGCCATATTAAAAAAAAATTCGCTTTCACCACCTACAGCAAGATCACAACACAAATGGCTAAAATGAGTCAGAACAGTCAAGCCAGAGTGTACAGGTCCAACCTAATAGGGTGCAGGCCTTACTTAGCTACAGTTCAATGATTTGTAAGTGAGCACATGGAACCAAAATTGCCAGAAATTCAATAGAAGCCATAAACCTTCATTCTTATGTGAAACCTCTCAATTTTAAACATTGCCAGTTAATTCAGACAAATGTAAATATTGTATAAACCAAACACATCTGTAGGCAGGATTGGACTATACTGTCAAATTTGCAACTTTTGACCATTAGTTCTACTTCCAATTATCTCATTTGAAAGTTTTTTTAAATACTTTGGGGTAAAATAAAATCAAGCTCGAATCCCTTAAAAAGTCAGTAAAACCCTGTCACAAGACTATAAAATGTCAAGAAAGAGATATCACTTTATGAAATAGGGTAAGAGTAGAGATAGACAGTTATGGGTTAAAATCTTGACTCAACCATTTCCTAGTGTGGGAACTGGAAGATGTTACCTGAATTCTCTGAACTTCAGTTTGCAAAATGGTGACAATAATATTCCCTTCATGTGGTTGTATGTAGGAAGATAATATGCAGTTTAAATGATTTACATAATTGTATAGTTCCTAGTATATAGTAAGAACTTAATAAGTGGTGACTATATTACTATAATTTTCAGGATAATTTTAATAATAAATCTATATAGATTATTGAAGGAACTAGTAATATTAGCTTATATTTATTGAGCCCTTATTATAAAACAGGCACAGTTCCTGTTCTAACACTTTTAACCATTAAAATAATCCTATGTAGTAGATTCTGTTATATTAACACTAGTTTACACATAAGGAAACTGAGGCCCAGTACTGCTTAATACCTAGTCAAGATCACACAATAATAACAAGATGGGGGAGACCAGGAAGGTTTTAAACAAAGGTTTACTACCTACAGCATCTGACCTCTTTACCATTACACCAAATCAAGAAGTATTCTTTATTCAAAGTAATCTTTGAGTGTATTCCAAGCTATAAAGATCTGAAGATTGATAAAGGCATTTTAACAAAGGAAATAAACTCCTTTTTGATTACAAAAGACCACCCCAAGAAATTTAGGATAAACATTTCTTTTTTAAAATTGGAAGAAAAATCCAGTTTTACTCCCAATACTGCATGATAATCTCTGGAAGGTGGATAAATATCCCTTCTTTTTATGTGTTTATAAGACTTTAAATCTCTTAACTTGATGTAAATTGAATCACTCTTTATATGAGTAATTTGTAATTAATTAATAAGAATTATTTGATAATACTTATGCATAATTAGTTCTATTTAGAAAAACAGACAGGCC
This sequence comes from Microcebus murinus, assembly GCF_040939455.1. Lineage (NCBI taxonomy): Eukaryota > Metazoa > Chordata > Mammalia > Primates > Cheirogaleidae > Microcebus > Microcebus murinus. The sequence goes on from NC_134111.1 coordinate 37,697,107, forward strand.
TGCAAAAAGCATAGATAAGATGTGCATTGAAGGCAGATAAAAAAATGTCTCCTTCACTTAGAAATCCACATAATTTGTCATTCAGGAAGCTTTGGGTAGACTAGCCAGCTTCCATTTTCTCTTTCTTTCTACCAGAAGCTCAATTTTGTTCAGCTTCCCACCCTTTCCTATCGTGATGGGAAGGACGAGTTCATCCCCAGTTGTAGAGATGGGTTGTAGAGACGCGTTCCTGGTGTCTCCCACTGGCTTAGGGGCAGATGTGTGGCCTGAGTCAGCCCAATCTGACTAAAGGGAAAGACTTGCGTTCTGTGGTTCTGTGATTCTGTGCTCAACTAAAAGGTTTATCTCTCTGGCTTCTGCTGGCTCTGAACAAGAAGACCTGCCTACTTGACATGAGGAGTCACTTCCCCTCCGAACAACAAAAGCCAGACTCAGGATAAGGCCAGTACTTAAGACTGCAAGCATAAAATGTAACCAAAATGTTTTTACACTCATAATACCCTGAAATAAAAAAAAAAAAAAGACTGCAGAAGGTCAGAAAAACAGAGGTTTTTGTCATGAAAGTGTTGAATCGCTTAGAGTCTACCGAACATCTTGGTTGTTAGTTTTGTGAAATGGTAAACCACCATATTATCATCAGGGTTTTTGTTACTTGTAGTCAGAATCACTCTAACTCATAAATCGTAGTTATCACATGCTACATGGTTGGTAAATATTTGTAGAATTCAAAATCATGCAATGTACTTGTTTGTTCTCTCTGCCTATAGGAAACCAAAGCACTCAGATCCCATGGCTAGAGTCCAGCTACCACTACCTTCTTTGAGATCAGATATAGTTGTAGTATCTAAAGAGAGCCTAAATAGCCTTTGCAAAGTTATCCTACTAATTTCAACCTTGGCTTTTAGTGAATAAAAGTTTCCCACCATTAAAACTGATATGTCAGAGTTATAGCTGATATCTCCTTGTTCTTGGAGGAAAAAATATTTATTTCTGTTAATTAGTAAATTCCATAGGGTCAGAAATCACTTTTGCAAATATTTGTCAAATGCAATTAATGCTTCCTCTCTCCCATTCAATTGAGAACAGAAACTAGATAAATTTTCTTAATCACATGCAAAATAAAGGAAAGAAATATCAAACTATGAATCGTATTACTGATTATCTTTTAGTTTAATCAGTGGCTGTCAGTCCCAGCAGAACAACAGAATTACCTGTAGAGCTTTTAAAGAATATCTCATCCCCATCCCTAGCAATTCGATTTTCATTGATGTGAGATGGGACTTAGACATAAGTAGTTGATTACAGTTTTCAGGTGATTTTAATTGCAGCCCATATTATAATGCAGTAGTTTAAACTAAGTAAAGAGAAACTTCAAAGCTAAATTATTCTTATCCTTTAGACAAACCATCAGCAGTGTTTCCATGTCAGCATAACACATTTCTACTCTCCGTATATATTTTTCAAAAACCTCTAGTTCTTGGCATAATGGAATCACTTCTAAACAATTAGTTATAGCATCAGAGATACGGAGTGGTTATTTAAACATCATTTTTTTTTCCCAAATTTGATAGCATAGAAAAAATGCAGAGTAGATTTCATGAAGATTTTTCTTGTCTACAACTATGTCAGTCATTAAAAGAAATGCTTTGCTCAGATTCCTGACAAGAGCTTAAGAAAACAGTTTCAGTGTAAATAAATCACTCAAGGAAGTTGAAGGCCAGATTGACTTTAGAGATCATCTCCTCCAATATTTCTCAAAGTGTGGTCTTTAGCCCATCTATATTAGGTGCTCATTAAAATTAAGATTCCTGGGCACACCCCTGATCTACTAAATCACAACCTCTGAGATGAAGCCCAAGAATAACATTTCAAACAAGACCACAGATGGTTCTAATGTACACTAATGAACTCTAACTAAACATTGAGAATCACAAAACATTCCATCCAGTAAGATTCCCTATTTTAAAAATTCCTAAACTTTTCCCTGTTTTCATTTTAATTTTACATTCCCCATGTTGTCCCATTGAGATGCTTACACCTGATTAATTTTTTAAAATCCCTAATCTTCCCATAATTTTTGATGCTAGTTTGGCAGGGGTTTAGATTGCCTACTCTTTGGGATAGCCTCCATGTTTAACCACATTTACTATATTGAGACAGTAATGCACAAATATTTGTGGATTAGTCCCTCAGGAAGGCAGCTATTTCAGAAAAAGAAGACACATAAAAATTCGGACCTTAAGGGTCTACATTTGTTTCATTGAAATATATAATATACACACAGACTCTCAAAAAGCACTAAAAATTTGTCAAAGTCCTTTACCATGTTAAAATATACTCTTCCAAAATGATCACTAACGTTGACATTCTTTGATTTATAACGCACTTATTAAAGCATTCCATAACACCCAAGAAGTAGATGTCAGTTTTCGATTGGTGACATGACTTTCTCCAAACCACATAGCCTGTGTGTAGCGGTGCTGGCCATCTAGACGTTTATGCTCCCTAAGGGGTACTCCACTTAAAAGTAAGTATCTTCTTTCTAATCTTTTGTCCAGCTGCCAAGGGATTCATTCTGTTTCCACTCTGAAAGCCTTTCCCTCCCCTCAGTACCACGGAAATGACTCTATGGGTTTCTCACAATTAAGAGGAGTAATCACAACTCTCTGTCATTCAAGCAAGAGGAGATTTATCACTTTCTATCAAAGGGCACTTGTTACAACAGGGGTGTTTCCTGAACAGCAGAGATAAGGGCCCATTTCCAGACCCAGCAGATCACTGGTGGTCCCCTTAAGACTCACTCTTTTCTATCACTGTTGCCCCATCACCAGAGACCAGCTTTTGACCTCTATTGTCAGGAACTCCACCCCCATATAATTGTGTGGTTCGGCCATTGTGCCCCATTTAAGGAACCAGCCAAAAGGGCACCAGGGTAGCCAGAAATCTGGGTCAATCTCCTCTCAGCCATCCTTGAGTCAACCTAAGATGCAGACACTTTTTCATAGTTGGTATGCCCAGTGCAGGGCACCTTTTCAGAATTTGTCTCCTTAGAGAAATCATGTTCCCTAATTTGTATTAAGGCACTGTCGGCTGGGGCACGGTGGCTCACGCCTGTAGTCCTAGCACTCTGGGAGGCGAGATGGGCAGATCACTCAAGGTCAGGAGTTCGAAACCAACCTGAGCAACAGCGAGACCCCGTTTCTATTAAAAATAGAAGGAAATTAAATGGCCAACTAAAAATATATAGAAAAAATTAGCTGGGCATGGTGGTGCATGCCTGTAGTCCCAGCTACTCAGAAGGCTGAGGCAGAAGGATTGCTTGAGTCCAGGAGTTTGAGGTTGCTGTGAGCGAGGATGACATAATGGCACTCTAGCCCGGGCAACAGAGTGAGACTATGTCTAAAAAGAAAAAAAAAAAAAAAGCCACTGTAGATGCCTACCAAAGTCCTGCCTATATATGCATACCAGGAGGGAAAAAAAATCATCCTAGTTCTTTGCATAATAAAGTTTTGTTTTGTTTTTCCAGGGATAGTTCTATAGTTTTTGCAGAACTGGAAGTCTACAAAGTAACATCCAGTTCTTTCTTTATTCCCCAGTCCAAGCTTACGATACAATTTCTCTTTCATTCGCTAGATCTCATAAAAACGATAATGAAATCAGCCTCCACCCAACTTCAGGCAGCCACAAAACTCTGGGATTTGCAGCTATCACTGCAAAGTCAGTGAGTGTTGAAAGAGCCTTGGATGAGAACAAAGAGTAAGAATTCAATAAGTAAGCATCAGAACAAGAAGTAAGAATTCAATAAGTAAGTATTCTTATTCATGTAAGAATAGGAAACTCTGGGACTGTATTTCTCAGACCTTAGTGTTGCATAAAACTCTCCTGGGCAGCTTGCAGAAAATGCTGATTCCTGGTCCCACCCCAGATTCTCTGATTTGGATCTGAGGAGGGCCAGCTTCATCTTGAGAATTCTATGTAGGGTAGGGCTGAGGGGAGGCCATCTGGTTGGAAGAGGAAGCTGGGAGGTTTGCCATGAGGCTATGTTTGCAAAGCAAGCACACTCTTTTTAACTTGGTGTGTATGTTACAGATCAATATCAATATTAAAGTTTCCTAAACTTTTATTCACACTTTATATAAAAATGATTAAATTGGCCATATTAAAAGTGATGTTTTCATTTGGAAATGGAGGGAGCTGATGGAGATCGGTGTGGTGACTCCCCATTGGCACCACCACTAAGTAGAATCTGGTCATTTGCTATTTCAGCCATCACCATAGAAAAGCTTATAGTTTACTTACTCAGACATTCAACAAAATATTTGTTGAGTTACCAGTACATGCCAGGCATTGTTCTAGGTATGTTCTTGGGACAGAGTAATAACAAGAATAATAATAATAACAGGCAAAAAGTCATTCCTCATGGATTATATATATTCTAGTCAGAGGAAGCAGGCAATAAAAAATAAACATAATATATAAGAAAATTATAAAATGTTAAAAGTTGCTTTTCATGAAATATGGTCTTGGGAAACAACACATGCCCTAATGAGACACTCCCCTGATATATATTTAGATTGTTACTAGGGCATTTCCCTAGAAGGCCTATCACTAGAGCTGAGACAAGCTAGACATGCCTCTCTCTAGACTTAAAAATGACAAATGCCATGCTTGTGAGGGTTGGGAGGGAGAAATGTGTATGTTTGCATATAGGTTTAAGTTTAAACACCTTGTGGACTACTATAAGATCTTACATATATTTAATATGTGTTTAGACTTTAAATCCTATATTCTTTACACCTGCGGTCCCCAACCCCTAGTCTGCAAACCAGTGCATATCCATAGCCTCACAGCCTGTTAGGGACCAGGGCTCAGAACTCCACCACCACCATCACCCCACCACCACCCTCATCAGTGGAAAAAATTGTCTTCCATGAAACCAGTCCCTGGTGCCAAAAAGGTTGGGGACTGCTGCTTTACACCATATAATGCTGCCTTTCCCAGTAGTTAAACAAGCCTATTGGAATCTATGAAAGGACAATTGTGAATTGAAGCAGTTCTATGCCTAAATGTTTATACAGTCAACACATATATAAATAAATATAAATATAAATATAGCTCAATCATTTCTTTCTTATACATAGGAAGATGTACTATTCATTTAGAAAGGTAAGCAGAGAAAAAATGACTTTATACTAATTCCCTTAATTTAATCACACCAAATGTCAGGACAATGTCATTTAAAATCTTTTAATGATTTTAAAACAAATGGTCCCTATAGCAGGAAAATAGTTGAACTAACATGGCTAACATTAATTTAATTTCTGTGGAATTGAAATATTAAATGAACCCATTCTACCCCACTTACTTTTCAAATAGTGTTAGGAAATACCTGAAGACCTCTCAGCAAAAATCTAATAGGAGCTTTCGGTTAGTTCATTGGTTCAGGAGAACTATAATTGTACGTGAATTTAGTCTTTGGTAAATTCTATTTGATACATAGAAGAGAGTCTATTATCGCTATGTGTGTTTCTCTACAACCTTCCTTTGTGAAGATTCCAAGCCCAATTTATCAACACCAGAAACTTACTTAGCATGGTTGCGTATTCTATATATATTTTTTTCCAACGTTAATGTGAGTCATCATAGCATATCTCCTTAACCATATGTGCTAGAGCTAAGGACAGACAGTTATTTTAATATTCCTGGCCTAGAATCCTTCCCACAACAAACACATTTGATGCTCATACATGGTCCCTCTCTTGCCGACACTCACGCCTGTCAAAATGGCACGGTGCCTGCTCAACATATGGACTGCTAGCTTTTCTCACTGGGGCACAGTTGCCAAAGAAAGATGGGTTAAGCTGGGCACCCTGTGTAGCAAAGCAGGTGACAGCTCTCCCGCCCTCCATCATGTGGCTGTAAATCCTCTAGCCACATGCCACTCTCTACCCTATCTTTTACAGGAAAAGGAAAAGGAGAGAGATCTTTAACAGTATTCCTTCTACTTTCAGACAGTTTCTACTTAGTGCCTTCGCTCTCACTAGCTTTTATTCATGGTAAGGAAATCTATCCTCTGCCAAAAACACACTAAAATTTAAAAATCACTTGGAAGCACACAGTTGTAAGAAAAGTCGATAGCCAGCAAAGGCATTAAGTATATGTGTGTGCATGCATGTAAGTACACACGCACGCACACATACACACACACACACACACACACACACACACACACACAAGAAATATGTGTTGTTTCCACTCTAGCTTCTCAATTTCCACCTAGAATAGACCAGAGCTAGGCAGCCACAGCAGCACTAAGTGTTGAAGATAGAACTTAGTGATTGTTTTAAGTTTTGCACAAATAGAGCTGTTTCATTACGTTAATCCAGTGAATCATTTCCTTTCTAACCAGGCTACATCCTGTTTGGCTTGCAATTTTTATTTTAAAATTTCCAAATCAATTTTTATTTGTCCAAATGAGTTTGCTTTGGCAATAACAGAAAAGTATCAAGTTTTCCCAAACAAAGGCCTTGCCTTCATGTTTTTGTGTCTTCGTCATTCTACAGGAAACCCAAATAAGGTGTTTGGTCTGAGTCTGACTTCTGAGTCCAGAGACTACAGGGATTCTCCCACTAACTTTACCAAACAAACCCATCTGAACTAAAATACATCAAATTTAAATTGCATCATGGGATCAGAGGCCATGGATTAACCAATTAATAATCACCGATGCCTATTCTGTGCCAGGCACTTTCAGAGCAATTCTTTCACTGCATTATGACCACACCTCTGCAATGTAGGACTTGGCATTATTTTCCTTTTAGAGATTATATAGAAATCTCATCAATAATTTCTGCATGGAAGCTAATTGGAATGTTTCTTTAATAATAAAAGTAGCTAACATTCATTGAAATCTTACCATGCACTGTTCTACAAACCTTATTCATATCAGCTCATTTGCAAAGTCATGAAGGAATCCCTATTAATATTCATAAATTAAAGATGTAAAAAAGGAGGCTCTGAGAAGGTATCTGATTTATCCAAGGCCATAGCTGGTACATGGTGATAATCAGAATTCAAACCTAGATAGTCTTACTCTGGAGCTCTTGTCCCTGACCACTGCTCTGGCTATGTTAGGTGATCCTTATATACATTCTCCATCAATTCTTTAATCCTATGCCTTATTAATGTCTTAAGGGCCAAGACCAATGCTTGATTTCTTTGAAGTTCTACCTTCATCATGCTGCTGCTCTGATTAGACTCTTCTATAGTTCCCCATTTCTAAAAGAATAAAATCAGATTGTCATCTGGCATTGGAGACTCCAAATATATTGTGGCCTCCCTCAAATCTTCTTACCTGACTCTTCCAATTTGGTCATGTATGCTTTACTCTTGACCATGTTTACACATTTACTCATGTATTAATATTGTGTTCTGTTTTGTTTCTAGTCCAAGATGTCCCTGCTATCTCTCCCTATCCATGCAAAGCCTACCCTTCAAGCCCATCTCAGGTTCCACTTCTACCCTGAGTATCTCCTCTGTCTGCTTCACCCCACAGCAATTTCTCCAACCACCAAATGTCTGGAGTACTTGATAATGTGCCACTTGTTCAGAATGCAATACTGTCATTTCAAGGTTTGCTCAGAACGTTGAGCATATACCATGTGCTGTTTTCAGATCTATATTTGTTATCTTCCTAATTAGGATAAGAACTATTTGAAAAGATGGATCATGTCTTGTATTTTCATGGCATGCCATAGTATCCACCATATTTGTTGAGTGATTCCTGTCTTGACTAGTCTCCAATTATTTCTTTTATTCTATAAATATATCTCTATATTTTGTACTTCTTATGAATTACTCTTCTTAAGTGATTGGGTTGCATAGGCCACAGTTACAAAGTTAGATTTGATCACTTTACAAAAGGTTGCCTTCTAACTAGAACCAACTATTTTCATCATTCTAAAAGGTCAGTATCAATGTGAAGAAAAAAGAATTCCATTTCAATAATAGACCTCTCAAAGATGAATTCTTACCAAATGTCATGTTTTACAAAAGAGTGAAGGTTGTTTTAATTTCTTAATAGTTTTAGTTACGTATGCCAGGAAATGGAAGGCCATTATTAAAACATATTTCATTTTTTAAGCATCATAGTATCTATTTGCATGAATAAATACATTACCAAAAATGGAAACTTGTATTATCCTAAGCAGACAAGATTGTAGATTTGATGTTCAATTCTTAATAGTCAATTGTTACTTATAATTAATCTAAAAGTTTATTTAGTCATATACATGAGTAAATGTTAGTGATATTACTGGAATAGTTTTTCTGCAATCCTGCCAAGAGTCCAAAAAATTGACTAGTCGGCTTCTCAAGGCTATTTCAACTTATCGATTCTAGGAATCTAGGATTTTTTGCCTGTCTACCCCCTCTGGTTAAAGGCAACCACTTTGGTCTCCTTCTCTCTCATGCATTTTGGAAGGTCTCCAAGTGTAAAATGGTACAACATATGTAGCCTGCAAGCAGGGCAGGCATAAGAAACACCATAAGGATACACTAAAGCAAACTTCAAGCTGTGGAATGCTGGGACACAATCATAGGCAACACACCAACTTGGCATCAAACAATCAGAGAATGAGGTGGCTCTTTTCAAGCAAAAGCATCATACTGGCTAAGGCAAAGAAGACCACAGAGATAGAAATATTGTACCCAGCAGTTAATGCTGCTAGCCAAGAATGATCTTCAGAGTTACTCAGTACAGAAAGGACTGATGGTCACACTGTCTTCCCATTTGTATTCACACTCCTGAAAATATTGCCCCAAAGCAGCCTTTTTGACTATAACTACATATCCACGCATGCTAAATGAAACCTGTTCTCTCGTTCCAACCCTTTTCACCCTTAGGCAATTCCTACTCATCCTTAAGGATACATTTCAAAGCTCAACCCTTCATCAAAGCCTTCCCTGACCACCCCAAGGAAGAGTTAACAGCTTATTCTTCTGCACTCTCTCAGTGTTTTATGGAATTTATATCATCTATTATATTTATTTACTGATGGATCTGTTGTCCTGGATGTACTACTATAAGCTCTTCAGAGCAGAGACTATGTCGTTTTTATTCATGTTTTTATTCGTATTTATTATCATATCCCAAGTGATCATGATAGTAACCTGCACTTAGAAGGTATTGCATAAATGTTTGTTGAATGAATAAATGAAACTACCTATTTTCCATCATTCATTTATTCATTTAATAACAATTTATCAAGTGCCTCTTTATGTACCTTGTTTTAGATGCCTGAGATTCAGTAGCAAACAATAATCACTCTTTCATCATAGAATTACATTATATTATGAAGATACAGAAAATAAACATGAAAAATAAGATATTCTCGATATTCCATCATGATAAATGATAAGGAGAAAAATAAAGCAAAGAAAAGGGATAGGTAATCTTTGAGGAAGGTTATAATCTTAATAGGGTGGTTCAATGTGGCCTCACAATGAATATATCATTTAGGTAAAAACCTGAGGAGATGAGGGTAGACCATAAAAATATCAGAGAAAAGAAGAGTACAGAGAAAAGCACAAGTGCAAAGGCCCTGGGGCAGGAAAGTGTTTGAAAGCATTCAATGTCTACAAATAATTCCCAATATTTTGCCCAGAATGTGGAAAAACAATGTACAATGATTTGATATAGGATACACAATAAAATGAGTAAAATATTGGAGTAATTTACAACAAAGCCTTAAGGAATTTTGAAATTGACTTTAAATATATAAGGTAATGTAATCCCAAAGCATTCTCTATCAACTCAGTAAAATCCAAATTCTATATTGTCCTGGTAAAAGTTATAATTTCTGTCAGGGCTGATATTTTCATTCATGACTGGGGAAATTCCTTTAGGCTCAGTCAGACCAAGTCAAGAAATCCTTGTTTTCTTTTCAAATTGACCTACTTTTTGGACCAGTCTTTCATATGGTTTGGCAAATAAGTCTTTTCTGGTTCGTGGGCTTTTCCTAATTCCTGATTCATGAAGGAATTCCCCTTCCTCTTTCCCAATCGTACTAACTCTTTGACTTCCATTCTCATGTGCCCTATTTTTGACTCCAACTTGCAAATCTTGGGGCCTACCTATTTCTCTACTACTATGGCAAATGCTCTTGACAGACCACCAGAGGTGCCTGAGCCTTGTAGCCCACATTTCATCCACCAGATTGTGAAATCAAATCCCACAGTTTTGGAAATTCTCTGCTGCTCTCCCTGACCCAGCCATCCCCAAAGGTTGAAGCAATCAGTCAGTTATGGTAGGAGAAGTTTGTCCCTTATTAAACTTTCCTCTTTCTGTTTTCATATTCTAATCTTTTAGGCTGTTATCTCTGAGGCACATCTACAATTTCGTCTATGAAGTTCACAGGAAGAGAGTAAATTTCACTTTACAAAAAATAATTTTCCTATGAATTGAGGGGTATGAAAGGAGATTTTTGTTTTGTTTTGTTTTGGTTTGGTTGGTTGGCAGGGTTTTTTTGCTCACTGCAACCTCGAACTCCTGGGCTCAAGGGATCCTCCCACCTCAGCCTCCCAAATAGCTGAGACTACATGAATGCCACCACGCCTGGCTAATTTTTCTATTTTCTGTAGAAATGGGGTCACGCTTATGTTACCCAGGCTTAGTCTTGAACTCCCGGCCTCAAGAGATCCTCCTGCCTCGACCTCCTAAATTGTTGGGATTATAGGCATGAGCCACTGTGCCCAACCAGAGGTTTTTTGTTTCTTTTTTAAATATGATAATCATCTGAGGACAAGGGGCTTAACCTAGTGTCATTTTGTAAATATATACATTTTCCCTGGGAGAGACACCATAGTTTTTATCAAATTTTCAAAAGAATCAACTATATTTGTAAAAAATATTTAAAAGAAAAAGGTTTTTAAAAAACATTAATTTGTATGGGGCAAAAATTAAAAAAAAAACTTTTGAAATGGTATTTTGGCATGGAAGGCAATGTATGCCTATACAAAATATAAGTAATATTTAAAAAGTGATCATCAATCAACATTATCTTAACAGGTTGGTCATTGTTCCGTGTTAATTAAAATCTCTGTAAATGCCAACTGGAGACACAAATATACATTCTCATTCTTGACTATGTATTTCTTGGTGAAAGACTATCTAAAGGAGAAGATAATTTGGGGCATATGAAATTTACATGGAAGGCTAATGACTTGACAAATAGTGATCTTACCATATTATTAAAAAATGCCTATACACATGTGCAGGGATGAAAGTATATACTTCAATTGTGGAAATTATAAATACTAAAAGTATGAAAGTAGTACCAAAGGAATTGTTTCAGAGCACTGAGGATTGTGGACCTGTTTTTTCTTTCTGCTTTTGCCTTAGGCTCTCTCCAAGATACCTAGGAAGATGTGTTAGTCTATCTCCATTTTTTTCCATAAAGTCACAATTAACCACTTGTGTATACTATTTACTTTTTAGTCTATTCAGAGAAATAGACTTTTAATCTCAGGCCAGTTTTTCATTACTAGTCAAGATATTCTATTCACTACCAAACAAGTACCTTCTAGGAGATCCAAATTATTTTCAGTATTATCTTAAGGACTGCCAACTGAAGTCAAAAAAATAATTCAGCAATTCATACATGTTCTAAAGACAGACACAAAATAATTTATATTTTTGTTGTAGTAACAATTTCATTAATGTTCTGTACGAGAATATGGCAGCAGTTGGCAAAGGTGGTACATGAACCCCAGGTATTGTACAAGATAGTCAATTAAGTTTGCAAAGAAAATAATCAGCCTTATATTTACATTGACCTTCTTACTGCATGCTTTTTGTTTCCTATACTTTGTGTCTATGTCGCAATGTAATATAAACTATACTATTTACAATATATTTGATATTAGTTTGCACTAGTTTACATAAATACACTAGTTTTTAATATACTGTATTATTACTACTGCTATATTATTACTAAATTGTTAAAATACTCTGTACTGTATTTATAATATAATATGAAATAAATAGAATAGTTTCATTACATAAAATCTATTAAATATTCATAGTTTGAAGGGTGAATGCATGCCCAAAAGATCCATTACCAATGGGGTTTATGATTAAAATCAGTTTGGAGACCACTGATGCTGCATTATAATGTTTAAGGATTCATTCAACATGACACAAGTACAATTCAAATTGTAACGAAGCACATTGGGTAAGGAAAACGGCTGTTGCATTCACTATTGACACCTATGAAGTGGAATTTTAACATATTATGTTGGAAGGTGGTTAACAGAGAGGATTTTGCTGGCTAGCATATGGATGGAGGGTATTTCTATAAGAAGAATATGGAACACTTGAAAATGTCCCATTGAGAGATGAGAAATAGCAGGGATCTGTGCACATTTCCCAAGCACTTTGTTGGGCTGGCTTTCTTGGGAAGTCTACGATTAAAAGCTACAAGTTTCCTGTAAACTGGATTTGACTTGGGTTGAGAAAGCAAGCATAAGGAAATTATACATATCAAAAAGAGTACATAGATCACAGTGCCCACAGTTCTTAAAGATAAGGGAGCAACAACAGAAAACCACCACATTAGCACACCAGTGATATCTCCAGGAAACTCCATTTGCCATACACTGACCATGAAAATCAAGAACTGAAAGGCCAGGCGCAGTGGCTCACACCTGTAAACCCTAGCACTCTGGGAGGCCAAGGCAGGAAGGTTGCTTGAGGTCAGGAGTTTGAGACCAGCCTAAGCAAGAGTTAGACCCTGTCTCTACAAAAACAGAAAAATTGGCCAGTCATGGTGGTGTGAGCCTGTTGTCCCAGTTCTTTAGGAGGCTGAGACAGGAGGACAGCTTGAGCCCAGAAGTTTGAGGTTGCAATGAGCTGTGATGATGCTATTGAGTGGTAGCCCTGGCAGGCCCTGAAAGTCTTTGTACCTTGCCTGCCTCCTTTTCAGGTATGTTCAGAAAATAAATAAGAGCAACAATTGAAAAAAAAAAGTGATGAAACTATAAGTATGATTAAATTATTCTTGAGTTGAAATAGAATGAAAGTTTCAGCTTCTGTGAGAATGGACAGTAGGTTAGTTCAGACAAGTTTTAGCTGCAGAAGGAAATCTATCCTGTAGGCATGCGAAATATTTAGGAAACAATCTAACAACTAACTATTAATACTTTTAGAGTTGTTCTAATTCTCCGCAGAACATGACAGAGGAAGACAGCTTTTACAAAAGACTTGGAGTTCCAAAGAAGACAGGTACTGCTTGAATCCTAGCACTACATCACCGTGTTCCTGTAATGGTATAATGTTCAAAAAGTAGGGTATTCCAAAAGGAAATGGGATAATGATGCTGGTGAACTATCTGGAATACAAATATGGCTCAATGTTTAGAAAATATCAGATGTGAGATTTAAGAGTTCTTTAGCTTTCTTCAAGTTCCTGGGATTTTTGCAACTCTGCATTGTTGCTGAATGAGTCAGTCCACACACTCCTTGTCACCCCCCCACCCCACACTCCCGCGCATGCTTGCGGCGGGGCTGATGCACGCCGACGCCCCTGTAGCGGTTTCCTGCTCGCCTTCTTGTTTTTCCTCTCTCCTTCAGCTGTCATTCCTTCTCAGTTTATCATCATCATCGATAAAGCCTAGAGGTGGCTTGTCTGCCATAAATACTTATCTGATAAAGAAGGAGAAAAAGCCTTGTGGAACATGACTAGGTGGCCTGTCTTGTCCTATGTTTGCCTGGGGAAATGTGAGAATTTGAAATCCCTGTTGCTGGGGATTTCTGGTCATTTTGAAGCACCATTAAAATGATTATCAAAGCTTTAAATTCAGCAATGAAACACATGATTCTCTTAATGACAAGGTCAACTTAATTGGGTGTCTGTCCTAAGTGAAATATTGCTTATAACTTGCATCCCCCGATGTGGCTTAACATAAAAAAAAAAGTTGGAAATTTTTTTTTAAAAGGCAGTATATAGAAATGAAACAGAATAATATACCTTCAGATCTGAGTTTTCTAGCAGAGATTACAAGAAAAGGTAGCTATTCAACAATCTTTATCAATTAAACATATTTTAATTAGTCCTATACTAGTCGGCAAATCTAATTCCTATCAGACCCAGTCCCATCTTTTAAGAAAAACTTGTTTAAAATGTGTTAACCTGATTCCTCATTTATTTTCATTATTAGCAAGGTGTTACAATCTCCCACTTCCTTTACTTGTTCCCGATGTCCTTGCTTAAAAAGAATCACAGATAATTTAAGTCCTATGATTATGTTTACTGATAAAAATGTTAATATGTTACCAAATTCTCAGTCCAATCTAGGTAACACTAATTTGCAGATTTGTAATACATTTTCACCTAGTGCTAATTGCTTTTTTATCCTAATTATTATTGTAAATAGGAATTTTTAAAACTGACTAATGTAGAACTACATTTTCACCTATGATTTTTCCAAAAACGGTAAATACATGACACAGCAGAAGTCCTTCCTCCTTGACCTCAGGGAAACTGAATTAAATAACACTTGGCACCAAGCTTTCAACCTGTATAATCATTATGGTAGGCCCTGTGCCAATCCCGTTTATGCACAACCCGCAGTATGCCGTATTAAGGAACAACAAGGATGGCAAGCATCCCATTGAAGAATTAATTAGCAGGCCGCCTGGACTCATCAGAATGGTAAATAATTATCCTCTGACAAACTTAGTCAGATGTTATAAGAAATCGCTGTTGGAATTGATGTCAATGGCCACAATTCATTATTTAAAAGCTACCAGTGGCTAGATTTGAAAGACGCACCCGTCATCAATATCAGTTTTTCCTGCTTGTAGGCATTCCCAGCTGTCCTGTCCCCACACCCACCCTCCAACACAAATTCCTGGGAGAGCCTTTCCATTCCTTCAGACTGAATCCTGGTACCATACTTGTGTGCCCAAGTAATGTCTTGATTCAAGATATTTGCTTGCCTTGTTCAGCATGATTTTCATTCTGTCTATGACATAAAAACACAAGGACAGCTTCTTATCATCTATTCCAATTCTTGACAAGGGGAGAGATTTCTTAGGCATTGGTTGTCCTCTTCCTTTGACACCATTAACTTTGATTAGTTTAAAAATATTTGAAAACTAAATGACTAATAATTAATTAATCTACCAAAGTTAGCATTGGGTAAGCATTACCTGGAAATGCTCCCTCCTCCTTGCTTTAAAATAGACAAGAAATACAATTCAATACTTTCCACACAGTAGGCATCCTTAAGTTATGCAAATCATACAATGGGCCACTTTAAATAACTTGAAAGAGAAAGGAAAAAGGTAAGTATAGTCATGAGATAGACTTCCATTAAAGCATTGAAAATCCAACTAGGTCAGGTGCTTTCTTAGCTCAGGATCACACTGGAGCCTCACAAAGCTTAGGCATGTAACACTACTCACAATCACTCTCTCATCCCTCTCAGCCTCACATCAAAACGCATGATCATGAAGAGAGGAATGCAGTATGCTTTCTCATGAAAATGTGTCACAGCATTCATCAAAATGAATTGTACAATATGACAGATATTCCATTCTTAATTGTGACAGGACCCTGAGCACAGAAGATTTGAGAAAGAAGAGTCACCTGAACTATTTTTACCTCAGAAATATGTGCCACATAGTCCCTTTTGTCCACCCAAGCAACCAAGCATGAGGGCATTCCTCTCACTGACAAGTATCCCTAAGGAGTTCGTGCACTTCAGGCATTACTAACCTAAGGTAGATGCAGATAATGTCAAAGTTTCCTTTACTAACTCTCCCCTAAATCATCCCTTTGTCGTAGATACTTTAGTACTAGTCCCAAAATCCACAGGAGGGCTCTCACTGTTGAACCATTCCCTTTAAAGAATTCAAGAAATAATGACACTCAAAATGATGGCAAGCACAACAAAGTTAACTTAATCCTTAAGTTGGGAATTGTAGCTCCATGTTCTCCTCCACTTTTAGCTCACCAAGTGTTCCACGGTGCTGCACAAGAACCTCATGAGTTGATACAATTTTAATATACAGCATAGTAAAACCTAACTCAACTTTCCACTCTTGGGAACAGGAAAACCAGTTGCTTAGTAGTGGTGGTCTTTAACAAAATGTCAAACAGAATTGTTCTGAAGACCTTGGGAGGCTTTAAGTAGCTGCTTTAGACAGGAGCTACTTACAGGTGACTGTTGTGAAGGTGCCTCTTCCTGCCTCCACGGAAATTGGGTGACCTCACACCCAACTCCTCTGCCTTCTGCTTGACTTCCCTTTTCAATCCGCACCCCCCCCATTCATACACAAAGGCTTGAAAGAAAGTTAGATGTTCAAGAATGTATCGATTTTGTGAAAACTGTAGTTTCAAAATCTAAAATAATAATTCTGCTTAAGAGGAAATAAGAAGACTATGCTTCATATAAACAGCATCCATTCTCATGTACTGCCACTGAGAGATGTCAGGCAAAAAGCTGTTTGGGTGAAACAAAAACCTTCTAAATGGTTTGAGATTGAAACTTTAAGTTAGATGAAAACATATATAGTCCTTCCTGGGTAAAAACTCTGAATTGTTTTGTAATGGTAACTTAGTTACCTGAAAGCTTCATGAAAAATGTTGGGATATAATATCTTCAAAAACCGTGTAAGGGAGATAGATAATTATTCTTTTTTAAAACACAATTTGCCTCTGGCTTACATTTTGAAAGAGTGAAACTATTAGATATTTGATCCCCGTGAAACTCTTTTAAGGTAATACAGTCTTTAAAAAAAGTTAGCAAATTAAAAAAAAATAAATAAGCTCTCCAATCTTTTCAGTGACAGGGCCTTTGAGGAAAAAGAGGGGGAAAGGCCAGCACAGAAAGGTTCTTGTTGGTGAGACAAGAGTTGGATGATCAAGAGATTGTATACAAAGAATGCCTTCTTTGGCTGAGAGGTTAAATGAAAGATACTTACAGCCTCTTCAACTCCCAGATCTTAAGACTCCATGAAATCTCAATATGGCACAAACCAAGCAGTCCTTTCAGAATAAAGAGTAAAATAATGAAACAATGGCATACATGCAAAATAAAATAAATAATCTTCAATATGAAGCACACTTCTATTTTTAAAGGACTCTTTTTTTTTTCATCTTCTCTTCACTTTTAGTCCTAACTGCATTAAGAGAATTTACTGTGACTAGCATTTCACTAGTTCCAATTTTAGAGTCCTAATAAATATGATCATATGTTGGGGATTACATAGTGACGTGCAGATGTTGGTTACTTAGAGGGACTTTCCTCAGTTATGGATAGAATTAACACTCTGACAGCCAGGACCCAACCCAAAAACAGATAAAATGAATTGTCCTCATGTATTAAAAAAATGCTTTTAATTTTCACCTTCATATTAACATTTCTTACCCAGGGGTGTAGTAGGGAATGTGTTTTGGAAATGATAACAAGTGCTTTGAACTCTAATGATTATTTTAAACTAAAGTCTTTTGTCAACCATTTTAAAGATATTTTTAACTTTCTCAATAGATATACAGAGTGCAAAAGCACCATCTTGTGGCTAAAAGAAAATAGTACTTCGGCGCAAGCCCTTATGAATCACAACTGGTTTTTTTACACATAGTTTTTGTTAAATATTTAGCAAGTTTAATTCTAAGCCCTTTGTATCTGTCTCCAAAAAAGGATGGATAACTGACTTAATAAAATTTGGAATTGAATATATTTTTAATACATTTGTATACATCTAATTCCAAAGTTAAAAGGCCAGTACACAATAATTATGTAAGATTGAAATTTCTTAATCAAATTTGAAATTGAAACAGAATTTAGTTTTGATAAGTATAAAATTTAGTCTTTGTGTTTTATTAATGAAATATCCCCTATTTATCATTTTATTTTTTCATTTATAAATATATTTATTCAATAAAAATCTGTTCCATACTGGGCATTGTTATTTTATATCTGAAATATTGTTGGAAATATTCATTCATTTCAGGCCCCCACAGCCTTTATTTTATAATATTGCTTTGTAATTCATCTCCTTACATTTTTTTTATTTTTTGTTCTATGAGTATTTCAAATATTAAAGGGGTACAAATGTTTTAGGTTACTGGGATCAGTTTTTAATGCTTGAGCCCCGGCTATGGGTGTGCCCATAACTCAAATCATGTTCATTGTACTCATTAGGCAGGTTTTTACCCCTCCCATCATCCTCTCTCCCCCCAAGTTGATTTCCACTGAGTTTTACTTCCCTCTGTGCACATGTGTGCTCATGAGTTAGTTCCAATTTAATAGTGAGTACATGTGATGTATATTGTTCCATTCTTGAGATACTTTGCTTAGAAGAATGGTGTCCAGTTCCATCCAGATTGTTGCAAAAGGTATTAATTCATCTTTTTTTATGGATGAGTAGTACTCTACGGTATGCATATGCCACATCTTATTAATCCATTCATGAATTGATGGGCACTTGGGTTGATTCCACATCTTTGCAATTGTGAATTGTGCTGCAGATGTCTTTTTGATGAAAAGTTCTCATTTCCTTTGGGTAAATACCCCATACTGGGATTGCTGGATGAAATAGTATGTCTACTTTTAGTTCTTTGAGGAATCTCCATACTATTTTTCCATAGAGGTTATACTAATTTGCAGTTCCACCAATAGTGGATAATCATTCCTTTCCCTCTGCATCCACACCAGTATCTATTGTTTTGGGACTTTTTAATAAAAGCCATTCTGACGGGGATATCTGACGGGGATACCAGGTGATGTCTCATTGTGATTTTAATTTGCATTTTCCTGATGATTAGGGATGTTGAGCATTTTTTTCATATATTTATTGGCCATTTGTCTTTCTTCTTTTGAGACACTTCTATTGATGATTTTGCCCACTTTTTAATAGGGTCATTTTGTTTTTCTTGCTGATTTGTTTGAGTTCTTTATAAATTCTGGTTATTAGCTCTTTATCAGATGTGTAGCTTGTGAATATTTTCTCTCATTCTGTAGGTTGTCTGTTTGCTCTGTTGATTGTTTCCTTAGCAGCGTAGAAGCTTTCTAGTTTAATCAAATCCCATTTATTAATTTTTGTTGTTGCCATGATTGTTATTGGGGTCTTAGTCATAAATTCTTGGCCTAAGCTGATATCTAGGAGAATTTTCCTACCTTTTCTTCTAGAATTTTTTGTTTTCATGCCTTAGACCAAAGTCTTATTCATCTTGAATTATTTTTTGTGAGTGGTGAGAGGTAGGCATCCTATTTTATTCTTCTGCATGTGGCAAACCACTTTTCCCAGCACCATTTACTGAATAGTTTTCTTTTCCCCATTGTACATTGTTTTCTATTAATACTTTGTCAAAGATCAGTTGGTTGTAGGTAGATGATTTTATATGTGGGTTCTATGTTCTGTTCCATTGTTCTATATCTATTTTTGTATCCATACAATGCTGTTTTGGTTACTATAGTCTGGTAGTATAGTTTGAAGTCTGGTAACATGATGACTCCAGATTTGCTCTTTTTACTTAAGGTTGCTTTGGCTATTTGGGCTCTTTTCTATTTCCAAATAAAATATAGTATAATTTTTTCTAGATCTGTGAAGTTTGACTTTGGTAATTTGATGGGAATTGCACTGAATTTGTAAATCACTCTGGGTAGCATGGACATTATAACTGATTATTCTGCCTATCCATGAGCATTATACATTTTTCCATTTGCTTGTATCCTCTGTGATTTCTTCCCTCAAAGTTTCATAGTTCTTATTGTAGAGATCTTTTACCTCCTTGGTTAAGTATATGCCTAGGTATTTTATTTTCCTTGTAGTTATTGTGAATGGTACAGAGTCTTTGATTTGACTCTCAGCTTGACTGTTATTATTATATAGAAATGCTACTGATTTATGTATTAATATATGGATTTTTGTATCCTGAGACTTTGCTAAATGTATTTATCAGTTTCAGTAGTCTCATCACAGAATCTTTGGGGTTTTCTAGATATGAGATCATATCATCATAGAAGAGTGAAAGTTTGACCTCCTCTTTCCCAATTTGTATACACTTAATATTCTTCTCTTGCCAGATTGCTCTGGCTAGGACTTCCAGCAATATGTTGAATTAGATTAGAGTGGGCATCCTTGTCATGTTCTGGTTCTTAGGGGGAATGCTTTCAACTTTTCCCCATTCAGTATGATGCTGGCTGTGGGTTTCCTTCTATGCCTAATTTTTTAAGGGTTTTCATCATGAAAGTGTGCTGGATTTTGTTGAATGCTTGTTCTGTATCTATTGAGATGATCATATGATCTTTGTTTTTGCTTTTGTTTATGTGGTGAATGACATTTATTGATTTACATATGTTGAACCATACTTGCATCACTAGGATGAAGCCCACATGGTACTGGTGGATTATTTTTTGGGTATGCTGTTGAATTAGGTTTGCTAGCATTTTATTGAGGAATTTGCATCTATATTCATAAGCGATATTGGTCTGTAATTTTTTTGTTGTTGTTGTATCTTTTCCTGGCTTTGGTATCAAGGCGGTACTGGCTTCATAGAATGAGTTGGGGAGGATTCTCTGCTTCTCAATATTATGAATAATTTCTGTACTATGGGTACCAGATCTTCTTTATAAATCTGATAGAATTCAGCTGTGAATCCTTCTGGTTCAGGGCTTCCTTTTGTTGTTGGGAAGTTTTTTATTACTGTTTTGATTTCACTGTTCATTATTGGTCTGCTCAGGTGTATTATTTCTTACTGGTTGAGTCTTGGAGGGGTGTGTTTCGGGAAACTTCTACATTTCCTCTATGTTCTCTGGTTTATGCATAGAGATTTATGTAATATTCACAGATGATGCTTTGTATTTCTGTGGTATCAGTTGTAATATCATGTTTTTCATTTCTGATTGAATTTATTGGATCTTTTCTCTTGTGTTCTTGGTTAATCTAGCAAGAAGTCTGTCAACTTTGTTTATCTTTTCAAAGAGCCAACTTTCTGTTTTTGTAATTCTTTGTAAGTTTTTTTTGTTGTTTTTTTTTCCAGATCATTTAGTTCTGCTCTGAAATTCATTATTTCTTTTCTTCTACTGGCTTTAGGAATGGTTTGTTCTTCATTTTCTAGTTCCTTGAAATATGATATTAGGTTTTTAATTTGTGATCTTTCTGTCCTTTCAATGTAGGCATTTAAGGCTATGAATTTTCCCTTGAGGAATACTTTTGCTGTGTCCCATAGATTTTCATAGTTTGTGTCCTCTTTGTCATTGAGTTCAAATAATTTTTTTATTTCCATTTTAATTTCATTATCGACCCAATAATCATTTAGAAGCAGTTGTTTAATTTCCATGACTTTGTGTAGGTTTGAGTGTTTCTCTTGTGTTTGATTTCTAGTTTTATTCCACTGTTGTCTGAGAAGATACATGGTATGATTTTTTTTAAATTTGTTGAGACCTGTTTTGTGGCCTAAAATATGATCAGTCTTAGAAAATGTCCCATGTGCTGTTGAGAAGAATGTGTATTCTGTAGTTTTTGCATAGACTGTTCTGTAAGTGTCTGATAGGTCTATTTGGTTTAGAGTTTGGTTTGAGTCCGTTGTTTCCTTACTTACTTTCTGCTTTGATGATTTGTTGAGCTCTGACAGTGGGGTGTTGAAGTCCCTGGCAATTACCTTGGTGCTATTTATTTCATTGTCTACCTCTAGTAAAATTTCTTTTATGTATCTGGGAGCTCCTGTGTTGGACGCATATATATTTAGGATTTATGTCTTCTTTTTGAATTGCTCTCTTTACCATTATATAATGACCATCTTTGTTTTTTTATTACCTTTGTTGGCTTAATGTCAATTTTATCTGATATGAGAATGGCTACACCTGTTCTCTTTTGATTTCTATTTGTGTGGAATATTTTTTTCAATTTTTTCATGTTGAGTATGCATGCATGATGTGGTTTAAATATGTTTCCTAGACACCATATAACTGGGTTGTGTTTTCTCATCCATTCAGCCAGCCTATGTCTTATAGACAAGCCTTCAGTCCATTAACATTAATTGGTAGCAACAATATGTGGAATATTGATCTGTTCATCCTGTTGGATGGTCCCTTATTGCTTTGTTTTACCTCTTATTCTATAAGAGTTGTGAGTTTTGAGGGGCAAGATTAGGTGAATTTACACTGGTGGGTATCCGTGGTGCTGACTTGTGCATAGTGCTGTTCTGAGTATTTTGTGCAGGGGAGGTCTGGTAATGGCAAATTCCCTCAGTGTTTGCTTATCTCGAAAATACTTGTTTGTCAATTGTAAAACTTAATTTTGCAGGACACAAAATTCTAGGCTAGTAGTTGTTCTGAATAAGACAATTGAAGGTCGGGCCCAATCCCTTCTGGCTTGTAAGGTTTCTGCTGAGAAGTCTGCAGTTAACCTGATGAGATTTCCTTTGTAGGTTATTTGATGCTTTTGTTTGGCTGCTTGCAGAATTTTCTCCTTTATTTTGACTTTAGCCAGGTTGATTACTTGGAGATGATCTATTTGCTATGAATTTTTCCAGTGTTTGATATCCATCTTGTATCTGTATGCTGAATTTCTAGCAATACCAGGAAAGTTTTCCTCAATAATTTCTTCAAAAGGGTTTCCATGCTTTTGGCTCTCTTCTTCTCCCTCAGGGATACCTATACTTATCATGTTAGTTTGCTTCACAAAGCCCCACCTCTCTCTCAGTGATTGCTTGGACATTTTTTATACTCTTCCCTGACTCTTTGAATGACTGTGTAATCTCAAGTGCCTTGTCTTCAAGCCCTCA
The DNA here is from genome assembly GCF_040939455.1 of Microcebus murinus. Classification (NCBI taxonomy): domain Eukaryota; kingdom Metazoa; phylum Chordata; class Mammalia; order Primates; family Cheirogaleidae; genus Microcebus; species Microcebus murinus. The sequence goes on from NC_134111.1 coordinate 37,719,902, forward strand.
GATTCTTCCTTCTCCTTGGTTTAGCCTGTTATAAAGCTTCTTGCTATATTTTGAAATTTCCTAAATAACTCATTTCTTTAAGTCCTATTATATTCATTCTTATGTTGTCTAGCTCTCTAGTGACTTTTTCATTTTTTTCACTGATTTCCTGAAATATTTTTTGGCCTCCTGTTTTTTGGTTTTCAAATTTCTATTCAACTCAGTTCATCTTATTTGCAATCCATATTCTGAACTCCATTTCTGTCCTTTTAACGATTTTCTTGTAGGTGGAGTCCACTACTGTAGTTCCATTGTGTGCCCTTGGGGGGTGTCAAATTGTTTTGATTTTTCATATTGTCAGGGTTCTTTTGCTGGTTTCTTCTAATCTGGCTCCTCTTCTCTCTGCTGTTGGTTATGAGGAGTGCAGAGCACCTGATCTCTTGTGCTGGAAACTCTCTTGAACCAAGTCTAGAGGTGATGGCTGCTCAGGGCTGGGGGTGCCTGAGTAAAATGTTGGGCCTCAGAGATGTTCTACCAGCCCAGCAGTAGTGGTTCAGACCCATTAGTGGGTCCAGAAACAACTCTAGAGTCTCAGGAGTGGAGTTACAGGCCTGGAAGGAGTCTTGGAGCTATAAAGGCACAGATTCAGAGTTGGGCACAGCAAGAGCTTCAGAGCTAGCTCTGGGGATTTTGGAGGAAGAGCTGTCCATATGTGGGGATGTTCCACCAGTGTGAGGATGGCTGATGTCCAGTCACACAGGCAGGGGTTTGTTTCAGTGGCCCAGGATCCATGTAGGTGGGTCAGAGCTACTGGTTAGCCAACTAGGGCCCACGGAAGCAGTTGCTCCAGGCTTCCCAAGTGTTCCCTCTGGTGTCTGGGGCTCCTCATCAGTTCAGCTCCCATGCCAGGGAGATGGAATGTTTGATCCCCAGTCACAGGGCATGGCATGGGGGAGTATCTGTTCCCTCCATGGCCCAGCAGGGGTGATGCACAGGCTATTGCTGGAAGGCTAGGTCCTCAGTAGATCTGGCTCCATGTACCAGAGCAATCAGTATAGCATTGGTTGCAGAAACCTAGGATTGGCAGGCACCAGATCTTTGCAGCACCTGTTCTCTGGTGGGATATCTCTTCACAGACTCTGAGCAGTTTCCCAATCAGCCCAGAGGTCTACAGTGGAGAAGGGAGACCCCACACAGATCAAGGTGCCTGTCACTTTTGCTTCTCTCCTAAAAAGTAGTGTCCCCTCAGCTTGCTTCTCTCCTGCTATCTTTACTTCTTTACAGAAGTGTGAATTGTATTGGGACTGTCAGCTTCAGTTCCAAGATGGTGGGTGATGCTTACAAGAATCAGCCATACCTTGTGTGATTGAGTTGGTAAATGCCGTAATGAGCTATAGAGTTGTTCTTCCTGTCAGCAGTTGATGCTTACAGGAAAGATCCAATTGCAGAGATGCTCTTTTGTGCCCGTGATAAGCTCTAGTATCTTAGGTGGAGCACTTAAATGCCCCACACTCTGGGAGGGGCCCTGTAATTCCCAGGGGATTGCTTGATCTCCAGCACAGCCCAGGTGAGTGGAGGAGCAAGGTTGGGCATGGTTAAGTTGTGTGAGCCTGGAAGGCTTTGCAAAGCCTCAGTAGAACTCAGAGGTCATTTTCCTGGCCACTAGTTGGAGCCTTTGGGAGGAGGCTCAAGGCAGGCTCTCTAGACCCAGAAGGTTGTTCATGAGGGAGGGGCTGCAATTCCCCAACTAGCTGTTAGGAGTAAGCTCTGCCCCTCTTGCTTTAACACTGCCCTCCAGTGTCTAGGTGCAAATAGGAATGCCTTAATGCATTGTACTTTGTTGCTATGGTGCCATGGGCTAACATCTTCCCCACCAGGGCACCCTCCCTAATCTGACAGTGTAGCTTTGAGCCTCAACTGGGCTCCAAGGTCATTTTCTCAGACACTAGGGAAAGCCACTAGGAGGAGGGTCAAGGCAGGTTCTTCAGACTCAGAAGGCCATTCATGGGGAAGGGGCTACAATTCCCTGACTGGTTGTTGGGAGGGAGCTCTGCCCATTTTGCATTACCCCTGCCCTCTGGTGTCTGGTTGTAAATGGGTGTGCCTGAATGTGCCACACTCAGTTGCTATGGTGCTATCTTCCCCACTGGAGGACCCACCCTTGTCCGACAGTGTGGCTTTCCTGTGGGTGGATGGGCACTTCCCCATATTGCTGCATCTCCCACCCCCACAATATTTCCCAGCAGTTTCTCCCATGTGGGCTTCCTTACCTACCAAGTCCAATTTCCAAACCTTCTCCCTATATCCCCCAGCAACCTGCTCAAGTCTAGGGAGCATGGAATTCAGCCTACATGCCTGACCTGCTGGCATGCATCTCAGAGAAATGCCAGTGGGCAGGGATTTCCTAGATTGGGCACCCCGGGTCCACTACAGGTCCTCAAGGGGCAAGATGTGGGCTCCACTCTCTGTGGAAACCTCAGACTGGAGGATATGCCAGTCCCCAAAGGGGACTGCTCACCAAATTCTTGGCTCAAACTGCTCTTCCAGTTGCAGTGGGTGGGGAAGCAGTGGGGAGGGACAAAAGTCTGAATGGAAGAAAGCCATCTATCCAGCCTCCTAGGTCACTCTCCTTGGAGGGGAACTCTTCACAGATGTCCAATCTCTGAAATCACACAAGTTCTCCCCACCATTGTGTGGTCACTGCAATGCTTGGGCTCATGGGGGTGGAAAAACTTCCAAGTAACTTGGTAGCCCACTGACCACTGAAGGAGTGTGGGAGGTATAATGGGATTTCCCTATCCCTTCACTAGGCTTTGAGCCTCTCTGGATTTGATCCCCACCAATATCTTTTTTCCTTTATTGTCTTCCTTCTCTGCTTCACAATTTTCTCCCATGAGGTTCCTGGCAGTCTCTGGCACTTTTCTCTCTGACCTACACCTGAGCTGCCTTCCCTCTTCTCTCTTGCTTATCTGAAATCCTTCCTTCCCTCTGGGACTGTCCAGCAAATGATGTCTCCAGGCAGCTATCTTGTCCCTATTGATCATTTTAGATTAGAAATGTAGTCAGTTATTTGCCCAGTAAGAAGTAATAATTTATCTTATAGAATTAATACAAGTAAAATTAAGTTTTTAAGACATCACTATTTGTATATGACCAATTTCATTCACAGGGGGAAAAGGAGAGAGAATGAGAGAAGAATTATTCAAGTATCAACAGATGTGCCAACAGAATTTGAAAAAAAATTGAATGTTATATCTTAATAAAACCATAGTTTTTTTACTCTTTTTGATAATACTGAATATCATTTGTCTTCTTAAATATTACAACTTCATTACTATTTTACCATCCCTCCCACTTTAGAGATGGGATAACCAAAGTATAAAAAGAAAAAGTAACTTGACCAAGTTCACAAAAGTAGGAAAAAGCAGAGCAAAATTTGACCAAGAGTTCAGGGACCTCTCTCTATTTTTTTTTTTTTTTTTTTTTTTTTTTAGTGATTTCCAAATCCCAGTTTACAGGCATAGTTGGTCTGGCTGCACCAGGATTACAGAGAAATGCATTTTAAATCCCAAAAGATTCTGATTTAGTAGATTGGTTCTGAAGTCTGATAATCTGTATGTTTAAAAAATTTGCCTGTGATTCTAGTGAAGGAAACCAGCCTATTTAAAGATAATGGGCAAGATAATTCTAAAAAGAAAGACAAAATTGAACATCAGTGAATTCTCTTCATTTTAGCTTTCAGTCTTAGATTATATTGATTCACAATCCTATGTCTTCAAAATCTACTACAAAACACACCTACTTTAAAAACATTTCCTCATAAATCGAAATCTACTTTTCAATTTCTCCTTCACTACACATACTTAAAGGTAACATCAACCATGACCGTCTATGTATCAGAAATTATGTTGGATGCTCTAGATATTTTTTATGTTTAAATAATAACAAAATTAACAAAATAACCATATCCTTTATTTATAATTTCATATAGTCAACTAATTTTTATAGACTGCTTTTATTGACTTTTATCTCTCTCTTGTATCCATAGCCAACCTATGCAATTGAGAAGTGAGTGTAGTTTCAACATGAATGGAAGTTGATCTTTTCTTTAGGTTAATGAGTAATGTCAAAGTGAACAAAAAAGAAGACATATGGTGCATGTCACTCATTCATTAATGACCATCTTACTATGAGTGTCTATGTTGTTGAATCAGATCATTGCTTTCAAAAACTAGAAAGATATTTCCTTCATTTTTTTGTGCTCTTCATAATGTACCCATTCCAAACACAATAATACACTTTTAGACTTAATGTCCAATGTTAATATTCATCATCACAAACTTAAATATAGAAATCAATAAAAGGAAAAATTAAACCAAATTTATAGTGTTTGCCACTTCATATCCAGTATATACTGTTAGATATTATTTCAACTCTATAGATACAATTGATGTAAATAACCTCAGAAGTATAAGTAATCATACAATGTAGCAAAATAATTAGGACATATGAGTTTTGAGTCTATGTTACCTTTGATTTTAATATAATTTATTTAATCAAAATATTATACAACTTAATTTTTAATAATGATAGTGTTTAACAATTCAATTCACAAATTTCTTAAAATTTAACTATTGACTCGTGTAAGGTAATAAGAGTGGATTCCAGCACATCTCTGATTATTCACATTTTGCAGCTAAGGAAACTGAATAATCAAAGTAGTCGATTTACCCTAACTGTTATACAAACTAAAAGGCAAACCATGATTCACCCAGCTTTTTTCAATTCCAGTTGATGCTCTTGCCCAATTGCTACACTACCTGTCTCCCCAGCCCACTTGTACAATATCAGTGTTCTCTTAGTTATATCTTGCTTTAAAATATTTTTCAACATAGTTATGTGTGGTTTCATTCTTCTCATATAACTTGAATTTTGTATACTGTTGCCCCTATAATTTCCCATAACATCTGATTTATTTTTAAGCATAAGAAAATTCTCAAAATTTACCTGTGAAAAAGAGATTAAATTAAAATAAAGCAATTTTCTTAGTACTGGAAGCTCAGTGTAGACAACTCTGAGAGTTAAAAACTTTAAGAGGATCCAGTCATAGGGAGATCCCACACTTCTGTAAATTTCATCTGTAGAAACTCAGACCTACATAAAGAAAGGGAGAGCATCAGAAAATGAATAAATGAAGGTAAAATAAAAAATTTTATTTTGTCATCTAACTTATAACAGTTTGTTAAAAATAATAGCAACCATGTATTTAATTTGTATAGTTATGTACGCTTATATATAAGTGAAATGAATGACAGCAATGATAAAAGGAACAGTATGGAGGAATTAGGAATACTTTATTATTATAAAGTCCTTGAATTGCCAATATAGCAATGCTATTTGAAAGTGGATTTGGGTTGGTTGTAAATAAATATTGCAAGCAAACTCTATGGCAACCCCCTAAAAAAGTAAAACAAAAAAGTAGTATAATTGATATATCAAGAAAGGAGATAAAATGAAGTCATATAAATGCTCAACTAAAAATACAAAATGCAGAAAAAGTGTCAAAGACAAAAATATGAACAAAGAACAAGGTCAACAAATAGACAACAGTTACAAATATAGTAGATATTATTCCAAATATATCAACAAACACTTTAAATGTCAATGATCTAAACACACCAATTAAAATATATAGATTGTCAGAGTGGATAAAAAACAGAAGCCAAATATATGCTGTTTTTAAGAAACCCACCTTAAATATAAAAACATGTAATAGATTAAAAGTAAAGAGGTAGAGAAAGATATACCATGCTAGCTAGTGCTAATCAAAAGAAAGTGGGAGTAGCTATATTAATTTCAGACTGGAAAAACTTTAGAACAAGGAAATTTTTCAGGGATAAAAAGAAGCATTAAAAATGATAAAGGACACAATATTTCAAGAAGTCTTAATAGTTCTTAATGTGTTTGCACCTAACAAGAGAGGGTCAAAACACATGGGGCAAAAACTGATAGAACTGCAAGGAGAAATAAATGAATTTACTATTTTAGTTGGAGAATTCAACATCCTCTGTCAGAAATGGGCAGATACAGCAGGCAGAAAATTAGTGAGGACATAGTTGAACTCAATAACACCATATATCAACTGAATATAATTAACATCTATAGGCTACTTCATCCTACAACAACAGATTATAAATTCTTCTTAAGCTCATGTGGAACATTAACCAAGATAGACCGCATTCTAGATCATAAAACATGCCTTAAAAATAGAAATCATATTATGTCTACTTTCAGACCACAATGGAATTAAACAAAAATTTATATCAGAAAGATAGCTAGAAAATCCCCAAATATTTGGAGATTAAACAGCAAACTTCTATTTTTTCTTTTTTATATTTCAGAATATTACAGGGATACAAATGTTTAGGTCACATATATTGCCTTTTCCCTGCCCATGTCATAGCTACAAGCATGTCCATCCCCCAGACAGTGTGCAACAGACCCATTAGGTGTGAATATACCCATCCCCTCTTCCCCCTCTCACTTGCTTGACTCCTGATGAATGTTACTACCATACATTCATGTAGTGTTGATCAGTTGGTAGCAATTTGATGAGCAGTACATGTGGTACTTGTTTTTCCATTCTTGTGATACCTTACTTAGTAAAATGAGCTCCAGCTTTATCCAGGAAAATATAAGAGGTGCTAGTTCATTCACCATTATTTTTGTGGCTGAGTAGTACTCCATGGTACACATATACACATTTTATTAATCTACTCATGTATTGATGGGCACTTGGGTTGTTTAAACATCTTTGCAATTGTGAATTGTGCTATTATAAATATTTAAGTACAGATGTATTTTTTATATAATGTTTTCTTTTCTTTTGGGTAGATGCCCAGTAATGGGATTGATGAATCAAATGGTAGTTCTACTTTTAGCTCTTTGAGGTATCTCCATGTTACTTTCCATAAAGGTTGTGCTAGTTTGCAGTCCCACCCACAGTGCATGAACATTCCTATCTCTCCACATCCACGCCAACATTTGTTGTTTTGGGACTTTTTGATAAAAGCCATTCTCACTGGAGTTAAGTGATAACTCACTGTGGTTTCGATTTGCATTTCCCTGATGATTAGAGATGTTGAGCATATTTTCATATGTTTATTGGCCATTATTCTGTTTTCTTCTAAAAAGTTTCTGTTCATGTATTTTGCTCACTTTTTAATGGGGTTGTTTTATTTTTTTCTTGTTGTTTTGCCTGAGTTCTATATAGATACTACCTATCAGCCCTTTATTGCATATGTAGCATGCAAATATTTTCTCCCATTCTGTAGGCTCTCATGAAAGTGTCCTTGGCTGCATAGAAGCTTTTTAATTTTATCAGGTCCCATTTATTTATTTTTATTGTTGCTGTGATTGCCTTGGGGCCTTCTTCATATATCATTTCCCTAAGCCAATGTCTATAAGAGTTTTTCCAACATTTCCTTCTATAATTCTTATAGTTTTATACCTTAGGTTTAAGTCAGTTATCCACTGTGAATTGTTTTTTGTGAAAGGTGAGAGGTGCAGATCCTGTTTCGTCTTCTCTATGTGGCTATCCAGTTTTCCCAGCATGATTTATTGAATAAGGATTCAACATCATACTGAAGGTTCTTGCTAATGCAATAAGAGAAAAAGTAATGAGATAAAGAAATCAAGAAGAACAAAATAAAAAAATCTTTGACATGATCATCTATGTAGAAAATCCAAAAGGATGAACAAAAAAAATCTGGACTTCATAAGCAATTAAAGCAAGGTTCATATATAATAATCATTGCCTAAATGCCAGCAATGAAAAAGTGTAATTTGAAATTGTAAATATATTGCCATTTATATCAGCACTCAAAAAATACTTAGGTATAAATCTAGCAAAATATGTATAGGATTTATATAAGGGAAACTATAAAACTCTGATGAAAGAAGTCAAAGAACTAAATAAATGTGAAGATATTCTATGCTCATGGATAGGAAGACTCAATATTGTCAAGTGGTCAATTCTTCCCAACTTGATCTATAGATTCAACATAATCTCATTCAGAATCCCAGAAAGTAATTTTGTGAATACGGATGAACTGATCTTGAAGTTCAAATGAAGAGACCTCAGGATAGTCAACCCAATGTTGAAGGAGAACAAAGTTGAAGGACTGACACTACCTGACTTCAAAACTTACTATAAAGCTACAGTAAGCAAGACAGTGTGGTATTGGTAAAATTGATCATGGAACAGAACAGAGTGCCCAGAAATACATCCACATGAATATAATCAAATGATCTTCGACAAAGGAACAAAGACAATACAATGGAACAAAGATAGTTTTTTCAATAAATGGTGCAAGAATAAATAAATATCCAAATGCAAAAACAGAAAAAATGAACTTAGACATGAACCTTATACCCTTCACAAAAAATAATTCAAAATGGATCATATACCTAAATATAAATTACAAAACTATAAATCTTCTAGAAGATAAATAGGAGAAAACTTATATGACCTTGGGTGTGGCAATGACTTTTTAGATACAACAGCAAAGGTGAAATTTATGAAATAAATAATTTATAAACTGGACTTCATAAAAATTAAATATTTATGCTTTGTGAAGGACAATGTCAAGAGAATAAGAAGCTAAGACACAGACAAGGAGAAAATATTTGCAAAAGACAGGCCTGATAAAGGGCTGTTATCAAAAATACACATACTCTGAAAATTCAACAGAGAGAAAAGAAACAACCTGTTTAACACATGGATGAAAATACCTGAATAGATACTTTACCAAAGAAGATATATACATGGCAAGTAAGCATATAAAATTATGTTCAACATCACATGGTGCCTTAGTTAATTTTCTGCTGCTATAACAATAGCTGGATCTGGGTAATTTATAAAAAACTGAAATTTATTTTCTTACAAGTCCTGAAAGCTCACAAGATCAAGGTATTGGCATTTGGTGTTTGGCGAAGGCTTTCTTGCTGCATCCTCACATGACAGAAGACAGAAGGGCAATTTAGCTGCCTGCCCTATGAAACCTCTTTTTTAAACACCTTAGTCCTATTAAAGAAGAAGCTTTCATGTCCTAATCACCTCTTAAAAGCCCCACTTCTAAGTACTATCCCACTGGCAACACCTAAATTTTGGAAGGAACACATTCAAACTAAAGGACATGTTATTAGGGAGTTGCAAATTCAAACAAGATTCCGCTACACACCTATTAGAATGGCCAAAATCCATTGGCCATTCTACTGAAAACACCAAATACTGCAAAGATGTGAAGTAATTGGAACTCTCATTCATTGCTGGTGGGAATGCAAAATGGTACAGTCAGTTTGGAAGACAATTTGGAAGGTTTTATTACACAATTAAACATATTCTTACCATACAGTCCACCAGTCACACTTTCTGTTATTTATCCAAATGAATTGAAATTTATTTCTACGCAAAAATATGCACATGGGAGTTTATGGCAGCTTGATTCATAATTGCTAAAACTTGGAAGCTTCCAAGAGTTCCTTGAATAGGTGAATGGATAAATAAACTGTGGTACATCCAAACAATGGAATACTATTCAGTGCTAAAAAGAAATGAGCTATTAAGCCATGAAAAAGCATGGAGAAACTTTGTGTATTACTAAATGAAAGAAGCCAATTTTAAAAGGTTATATACTATATGATTCCAACTACATGACTTTCTGGAAAGAGAAAGACTGTGGAGGCAGTTAAAGATCAGTGGTTGAGGCCGGGCGTGGTGGCTCACGCCTGTAATCCTAGCACTTTGGGAGGCCGAGGCGGGCGGATTGCTAAAGGTCAAGAGTTCGAAACAAGCCTGAGCGAGACCCCGTCTCTACCAAAAATAGAAATAAATTAATTGACCAACTAAAAATATACATACAAAAAATTAGCCGGGCATGGTGGCGCATGCCTGTAGTCCCAGCAACTCGGGAGGCTGAGGCAGTAGGATCGCTGAGCCCCGGAGATTGAGGTGGCTGTGAGCCAGGCTGACGCCACGGCACTCACTCTAGCCTGGGCAACAAAGTGAGACTCTGTCTCAAAAAAAAAAAAAAAATCAGTGGTTGGCAGGGGTTTGGTTGAAGGTAGGTTTGAATAGGTAGAGTAGAGAGGATTTTTAGGACCGTAAAACTATTCTGTATGATACTACAATGGTGGATACATGTCATTATACAGTTATCCAAACCCACAGAATGTACCACACCAACAGTGAATCCTAATGTAAACTGTGGACTTTGGGTGGTACAGGTTCATCAATTGCAAAAAATGTACCACTCTGATGTGCAGGATAATTATAGTTGGGAAGACTCTGTATGTGGGTGGAAGGGCAACTCTCTGTACTTTTTATTCAATTTTGCTGTGAACCTAAAACTTCTCTAAAAGATAAAGCTTATTAATTTTTTTAAAAAATGTACATGCAAAAAAGAAAAAAACTCTTTTTATCAACTATCTGGTTACCCTTAGATAGAGTTCATACAACAAAGTCAAGAGAAACGTGTTCTTTCCTGTTACTTATCAGTTGTTAGAATAATGAGAGTTTTCTCTTATGCCCTCCAAAGTTTCCCTGATCTTCTTTAAATATTAACTTAAAAGATAAGAGTAAAAAGATATAATATAGTCCATGTCCTTTCTTTGCAACCAGGCACATAATATTTTTTTAAACTCATGATCATCTTTTATTATTCCATTTTTAGAGCAACTTGTCATGTGTACACAAAGCTATTGATAGAAGAATAATAGGAATAGAACATTGTCATAACACCTATATTGAAAATGCTAGTGGCACTTGCTGGCCAGGTAATCTTGAGATTGTATCTTAATCTCTCTTTATTTCACTCTCCCCATCTGTAAAATGGGCCTAACAATTCAAATATACAAAAATAAAATAGATATAAATAAAAATATAAACAAAAATATATAAAATATATTTTTTATATATTTTATATATTTTTATATATTTATATTTATATATTTTATATATAAAATATATATATAAAATAAAAAAATTTATTTTTTTATTACATATTTATTACATATTACATATTTATTATATATTACAAATAGTGGCCATATTGTATCTAAAATGTTTGGTAGTTGACAAAAAATTATATTACCAAAGAAGACTTTCCTTTATATACAAAATCGTGACAATCAACTTCATTTTCCCTGCCTTTAGAACTACAATTTTTAGAACAACCTAAAGACAGAAATGTTTATCAAATGCTACCAAATAGTTAAGAACATTTAAATAACTTTTCCTGGCAACTCTGTTCAAGTTAAATAGTTCTTAAACACTTTGGTATGAGCGTCGACTATAGTCGACAGCCACAGATGAACGCGCACAGCGACTTTAGCCGACAGCGTGATATGACTTTTCTAATTTTTCATGTGTCAAAATAAAATTGTGAACATTGAAAAATAACGTAATGAAAACATATATGTATATGTTACCTATTCTGATTGACATTACAAGTAAAGCTGCCCGTAAAGTAAAACAAGTTTTCAGTGCTTTCAAGCTTTCCTCATCACACAAGAGCAAAACAAAACGGATCCGTCGTCAATGCACAGCACAAACTATGGTGCGGACTGTGAGTGCCAGCTGTGGGCAAAGTTTCGCAGCCCGTGAGCACCGTACCGAAGTGGTTAGTTGGCAATACTCTTTTGTCTCCCACACGTATGCTTTAAAGACAAGTAAATGATCAGAGACTCTAGATAAGGTTTTTCAACTTTGGCATTATTGGCTTTGGGACTTGATACTTCTCTGTTGTGTGTGTGTGGGGGGGGGGGCTGTCCTGTACATTGTACAATGTTGAGCAGCACCTTTGGCCTCTACACACTACATATTGGTAGCAAATCGCCCACTCACACAGTTGTGATAACCAAAAATGTTCTTCAGACATTGCCAAATGTCCCCAAAGAGAGGAGAGGGGGACAAAAATCCCACACAGCTATAAAGTAATAGTGAGCTTCAGAAGTATTTAACACATGGTGAGGTCACCTTAACCTTCTTTTTTCAGAATAATCGTCCTCAATACTTTGAACTTTTCTTGATAGATTTTTTATTCCTGCTACAGTTACTAAGCTTTATTGTTCTATTTTATTTTTTATTTGTACAAATGTATGGGGTACATGTGCAATTTTGTTACACATATAGATAATTACACGCATAATAATTAAGTCAGGGTTTTAGAGTGCCCAGCACCTGAATAAGACACATTCTACCATTAACTAACTTCTCGTCATCCTCCCCTTACCACCTCCTCACTCTTTCATGTTTCTATTCTATTAATATCATTCCACACTCTACATCCAAGTGTATACATTTTTCAGCACTCACTTATGAGTGAGAACATGAGATATTTGTCTTTCTGTGCCTGGCTTGTTTCATCTAAGATAATGCCCTCAATTCTATCCATGTTGCTGCAAAAGACATAATTTAATTCTTTTTAATGGCTGAATAGTATTCCATTGTGTGTGTATATGTACCTTATTTTCTTTATCTACTCATCTATTGATGAACACTTAGGTTTGATTCCACATCTTTTCTATTGTGAATAGTACTGTGATAAACATGTGACTATAGCTATCTTTTTGATATATTGATTTCCTTTCCTTTGGGTAGATATCCAGTAGTGGGATTGCTAGATCATATGATAGTTCTATTTTTAGGTCTTTGAGAAATCTTCATACTGCTTTCCAAATAGGATATACTAATTTACATTCCCACAGTGTATGAGTTTCCTTTTTCCCACATCCTCACCAACATCTGTTATTTTTTGTTTTTTAATAGTATCCATTCTAACTAGGGTAAGATGATATCTCTGGGTGGTTTTAATTTGCATTTCTCTGATAATTAGTGATGTTGAACATTTTTTCATATATCTGTTGACAATTTGCACCTCTTCTTTTTAGAATTGTCTATTTGTGTCCTTTGCCCATATTTAATGGGATTATTTGGGTTTTTATGTTGTTGAGTTGTTTGAGTTTCTTGTATATTCCACATATTAGTACCTTCTCATAGGCATATTTTTTTTTACCACAACTGCTTTCAGGTCTTTCTATGAAACTTCTAGTTTCAATTATTGGAAAGTACAAGTGATAAAAAACCTAGGTTTAAGTTCTTTTGAACCATTATATTCATATCTAGTTTTTCCTGCTTCTACTATTGGTGATTTGTTGCAGTAGTAATGATACTATGTAGAATACATAAGTTCCGATCTAATTCTTTCAGTAAACATTGAATATAATCATTAAAAATTAGATTGCAGCACAAAGATCTTTCAATAATCATTTTAAATAGCAAACCATAAAATTTTCATGTTATATTTTGAGAGGATATCAAGGAATAATTGACGATCACAAAATCAATCAGTTCCCCATAATTCCCCATCAGTTCATCATAAACATGTGGAGAGTTCTCAAACAAGAGCCTTTTAGGAGCCCTAAGAATAAACACACCTTCTTTTGGTCTAACACCTCACCTCCAAGACCTCATCAAGGTCACTGTCTATTTTCACCTCATGTGCCAAGAGTGACACGCTTGGTCTGAATAAAAAGTTGTTTTGATTAAACTTGTAGCAAGCTGTTCACCAGAATTTCTAACAAATAAGTCCTTCTGTTCACTTGTTAGAGTCGTGATCAACAAGATGCCAAAATAAAAACGCTGTTAGTCCATTAGGTTCTTTAGTCAGTGAAGAAAAGGAAGAATGGGTCATTGATCTGGCAAAGGGTTTACCAAAGGCTTAAGATGGGCACATGACAAAAAACAAAAAGTATTTCTCCCCTAGAAGCCAATTTCTAATTTTAGGATGTGGTTATATATTTTAATGTTCATGTCAAAGATAAACCTATATGCTGTTATTCAAGGCTTTGTCACAACAAAGTGGCCATGCCCTCCCCAAAAATGACTATAAGTAAAAAGGAAGAAAAAGTTTAATACTCAATTCTAATATAAATTTTCTGAAGCCCAGAGATAAGACTGGAGGGGAGAAAGGAGTAATGTGCCAAGGTATTTTCCTCCCTCCCGCTCTCTAACTCATGGAGAATATCAGAGCCACCAGTGGCTTTGTCTGCTCCTTGGTTCCAGCTCCCATTAGAATGCTCCGCATCCTTGCTCCCAGATTAGAGGTGCTGGTGACCACACCCCCTCCTGTTGTCTCTCCAGGCCATAGGGCAGTGGCAGTTGCTTAACGTTGCCAACTTCTGGGCTGCCTTTTTAGTTTCTTAGCTTTTATTATCACCTGCATAACCAATTCTCTGCATTAAATGCTATGTGTTGAAAAACCTTCTGTGATTTTGTTTATCTGACTGTGCCCGAACTGTTAAAAATAACTGCTGTATCTTCTGACGATAAGTTCTATAAGAGCAGAAGCGCCTGGTACGTCCCAGCTGCTTAGTGGGCACGCAATAAATGTTTCTCTTGGATGAATGAAAAAAGCCTTATAATTTACTGACAAAATGGAGGCAACTTCCTTGCCAAAAATAATTCTCTATTCATATTTAAATCTTCTATTTTAGCCAGTCATTTTTTTTAAAACATTGCCCTTCCTTTCCATACTATTTTTTCAGCCTTCTTACTGTAAAATAAATTATAGACATAGAAACTCAAATAAGTGAATCTCCAAGGCAAATCTCATTGTAACCACCACCCAGGACAAGAATTCGAATTTTCCCAGCCACTGCAAAAGGCCTTCCATGTGTGCCAAACACAGACTCCTCCCTGCCTCCAAAGGTAACAAGTATCCTGATTTTTATAGTACTCGCTTTGTTGTATTTTTTATAATAGTTTTATTCATGAAAGTCTGTATCTATAGAAACGATAATTTTATCTTGCTCATTTAAAAAATATGCCTGTTCAGCCTCTTCTAATCTACAGGTCTCTGCTATCCTTTTCTTCTCTTTATAATCTGCTGAATAATCTGGATCATTGACCTCTAGAGTTCCCCACAGTTTGGATTTTGCTTATGTTATGCTCACGATGTATTTTAACACATTCTTCTGCAATCTGAATTTCCTTCAAATTAACCCCCAGATCCAGAAACTTGATCAGACTCAGCTCACCACCTTTCGCAAGACCATCTGTGGTGGTGTGGTCTTTAATCAGGAGGTGAGTCATGGCTGGCCTTCATCTTTTTGTGATATTAGTAGCTGTTACTGCTCAAGGCCCAGATCTATTGATTCGCTCCACTTGCAACAAGTATCTGCTATCTATTCTAATTTTACCACTGAGTTTTCATTGATTAGCTACAATAATTTTATGCAGCCATTTTCCCCTTCATCTACTATTTTGTTACCTAGTGACACAGTTCCTATAGGAAAGCAGAATGAAGATTTGAATCTTCCTTTTTTTTAACCCTTGAATCTTTCTAAATTTGCAAATAAATTATCTTTCAAAAAGTAAGTTTTTATATATATAATATCACTATGAACTCATGAATTAACATATTTTTGTAGATTTCAGCCTGTTGTAACTCTTTTCTAACTGAACTTCAAATTGCTTCCTTTTTGGCTGGTAGAAGCCTCTTCACATGGGCTCCTAGGTCATTTCAGTAGCTTCTTTGCTGCATGTCATGATGCCCCAGGCTCATGTTGTACACTTCCTGCCCTATCCCTGGAATCAGCCAATTCTCCAAGAAGCTCTGCTTTCTTGTAATAGGAAGCAGTATCTCAAGACTACAATTTGGGCACTCGGTATGCTAATGCTACTAAATTCATCATTGATTTTTAGGACTTTCAGTTGATAGAGCTAGAAATATAGAGAGACTTTTTAAAATAAAATAAAATAAATGGCTCATAATTACATACTGATGTTTCTCATTTAAATATTCAAATTAAGACTACAGAGTTTTTACTTACCTTCATCTATATTACCTCTGAATCCTCTTTCTCAAGGACAATAAGAATGACGGAATTAGAATGCTTTATAATTCCCTGTTTGCTTTATCCAATATTGTATACATAACAATGTATATATTGTCTCAGAGTAGTAATGCTATCATCATCAGTTTTGATAACTAAACACCATTGCAAATATGTTTGTAAGTACTCTATTCCCATTCTTCTTCCATGTTGCTATGGTTACACCAAATCTATCCTGTAGGATCCCATAGTCAATACATTATGTACTCTGTACTCTTATCCTTTTTAAGCCTCATTTAATATGAGTCCTACAAATAACTATATATTTAATTTTTACCACGACTTCTTATGTTGATGTACCTCTAGTCATATTGGTTATCCAAAGCTTAATTTCTAGTGGAGTCCATAGGAAAGAATCACAGGTATAACATTACCTGAGTTCTTACATACTGATAAGAGATTGTACCTTCTATAATTGACTAATCACTAACTGGTCCACATATTATTTGCTTGAGTATTTTAAATATTTTATTTAATTTTCTTCTGGGATAAAGGACTATTATCAAAAAATCTGATAATCTGAGAACAATCTAGTTTTCCTTCCCTTATACATTATATCCTTTTTTGTCCTAAATACAAAAATATTGATAATTTGTTTTAGAGTCTAATAATTTTACTAGAATTGTTGTTGGCCATTTGAGGTTGATAACCTCAGCTACATGGTATGTTTTGCAGTGAATAATGGCTCTTTTGGGTCTCCTTTTTCAAATGTGTTGGTTCCCAGTTAACTCTGTCTCTTTCTCCTGTGCATTCAGTAGCCTTATGGACTTATGGCTATTGATGGTCCATGCTCATCCACATGTATTTTGATACTTTATCAGCAAGTTTTGTGGCAAATATTGCTCATAGGTTTTTGCTTTTGATATTTAGTTGCTTTATTGTTTTATAAGCAGAATCAAGAAGATAAAAAACAAATCTATGCTGCCACTGCTGCTTTTGTCTTCCCCAAATTATCTGCAATTTTATTTTTAAAAACAAAAGAATTTTTATTAAAAACAGATCAATTTAAGAATAATTTAAATACAACAAAAGTCACCCACTTTAAGTATACAATTTAAGTATGTAGTAACATATGCAGTCAAATAATTAACATCACAATTAGCATACAGAGCATTCCTATTTGTCCTAAGAGTTTTCTAGAATCCCTTTGCAGTTAATCCCCTCCTACCACCACCAGTCCCTGGCAACCCCTTTCTGGAATGTCATACATATGGAATTATAAAATATGTATAATTTTGTGTATTGCTTATTTTACTTAACATAATGCTTTTAGATATTTTTGCTTATGGATTTATGGTGATGCATGCATCAGCAATTTGTTTCTTGGGCTGCTGAATAGTCTTCCCTTGTATGGACATACCACAGTTTATTAATCTATCCACCAGCTGATGAACATTGGTTTATTTCCAAGTTTGGGCTATTATGAATGAAACTGCTATGTTCACATGCCTATCTTTGCAGAGATATATGTTTTTATTTCTCTTAGTTCTTCATTTTATTCTTTTAGTCACACAATTTCTGGGTTATATGACAAATGTCTGTTAACTTTATAAAAAACTACCAAACTGTTTTCCAAAATGGCCATATCATTTTGCATTAGCCCTGGATTCTCACCTGTTTCCCATCTTGCCAATACTTGTTATTTCCCTTTTAATTTTAACCTAGTCAATAGGTACATAGCTTTCTCTTACTTTGGTTTTAATTTGCATTTTTCTAATGAGTAATAATCTTCAGTCCTGTTCCATGTGCTTATTTGCCAATTGTATATTTTCTTTGATGAACTATCAAGTCTTTGCATTTTTATGAGTTGTATGTCATATTATTGACTTATAAGATTTTATTATGTATTCTGGATAGAAGTCTTTCAAAAAATGTGTTTTGAAAATATTTTTCTTAGTCTATAGCATGAATTTTCACTTCTTAAATAGTATCTTTCAAAGAACAAATGTTTTAATTTTTGAACAGTCATACTTATCAATTTTTTTTCTTTTGTGATTCATGGTTTTGTGTATACATGTCTTATCTAGGAAATCTCTGATGAACTTAAGATAGAAAAGATATATGATTTTATGGAAATTTTGGGGTTTTTAAAATTGTTTTGTTAATTTTAGATCTTACACTTAGGCTTATAATCTATTTCAAGTTCATTTTCTTAATATGGTGTGAGATACGTGGTGAATTTCATTTTTTGTCATCTAGATTCCAGTTATTTCAATTCTTATGTTAAAAAGACTTCATTTTCCATTAAATTGCCTTGGAAAATTTATCAAAAATCAGTTGACATATATTTGTGGATTTGTTTCTGGACTCAGTTCTGTTCCATTGCTCTATATGTCTGCCCATAAGTCAAAACTACCCTGTTTTGTTTAGGCTATCTTTATAGTAAGTTTTGAAATTGTATAGTATGAGACTTCTAAGTTTTTATATAAAATGATTTAGGGTAATTTAGTTTCTTTAATTTTCATATATATTTTGAAATCAGCTTGTCAATTTCTATCAAAAAAAAAAAAAGCCTGCTGGAAGTTTGATAGACTGATTAGGAGAGAACTGGCATTTTATCAATACTGAATCTTTTTTGATCCATAAACATAGTATTTCTCTTGTTATGTATGTCTTCCTTTATTTTTCTGTGTAATGTTTTGTGATTTTCATTGTAATGGCCTTGCATATATATATTTTTTATTTTATTCTTAAGTATTTGATTAGTTTTTATGCTATTATAAGTGGTATTTTTCATACTTTAATTCTAATTGTTAGTTTCTATTACTAGAAATACAATTTATTTTTGTATGTTGATGTTGTATTCCTTTCTATACTCAACAGTACAACTTTATGCCTATTTCCTCTTTTAGTTTTTTAATATATTAAAATAACAATTGCTATTTAAACCTTCAACCAAGCTGGTATTCCTTGAATGAACCTAGATTGGTAAATATACTACTCTTTATCTATGTTGCTAGATTTGATTTACTAATACTTTGTTAAACATTTTTATTATATTTACAAGAAATATTGATCTGTATTATTCTTATCTTGTGATGTCTTTGCATAATTTTTGTCTCAAGATATTAAGTAATATTAACTTAATAAAATGATTTTGGAAGTCTATCCACTCTTGTTTTTCTGAAAGAGTTTGCATAAAGTTTATATTATTTTTTCTTTAAATGTTTAGTAGCACTAACCAGTGGAGTCAGGTAGGCCCAGAACTTTCCTTGTTGAAAGGTTTTTAATTACAAACTCTATGTTTTTAGTAGATATAGGCCCATTAAGGTCTATCTATTTTTTCTTGAATGAAATTTGGTAGTTTCTTTTAAGGAATTTTTTCTCTTTTATCTAAGTTGTCAAATTTATGACCATAAAATTGTTCATAATATCTCATTGTATTTTTTAATATCTATAGTATCTGTAGTAATGTAACCTCTTTCATTTCTGACATTGGCAATTTCTACCTTCTCTTTTTTCTCTTAGTAGGTCTTGCTAAAGGTCAATCTTACTGTTTCAAAGAACCAGGTGGTTTTGATTTCATTAATTGGATTTCTTTTTTCTATTTTATTGATTTTGGTCTTATTCTTATTATTTCCCTCCTGTGTTTGTCTATGTTTAATTTACTCTTGTTTTTATAGACTCTTAAGTAGATGCTTTGATTGTTAGTTTAAGCCTCTTTTTACAAATCTTTTGTACTATAAGCATTTGATGATACATATTTGCAATTAAGCAGCTCTTTTGTTGTTTCCTCCCAAATTTCAAATATTGTATTTTGATTTTCATTCAGTTCAAAGTATTTTCTAATTTCCCTGTGATTTCTTGTTTTAACATGTGAGATATTTAGAACCATATTATTTAATTTCTAAATGTTTAGGGATTTTCCAGGTATCTTTCTGATATTAAATTCTACTATGTTTTTATTTTTGTCTGAAAATGTGTTTCGTATGATTTCAATTATTTAACATTTGCAGCATTTTTAATGGCACAGAAAATATTCTATCTTAATAGAATATCATTGTGAACTACACTAATTAGTTTTATGTACACTTAAAAAGATGTATTTTACTAGTGTTTGTTTGAAAATATTCCCTAACTACAAATGAGATAAAAATGGTTTATAATAATTTCTAAGTCTTCTATTTTTTTAATCTATCCATGTGTCATACACATTTAGGATTGCTATGTTTCCTGAAATAAATAATCCCTTTATTATTATTTAATGGCTCTTTATGTCTCTTGTAATCTTTCTTGTTATGAAGTCGTTTTTGTCTAATGCTAATATACCTACTTCAGCTTCATTTGACTGAAACACATCTTGATTTGATTATGTTTATATGGTATGTATTTATTTATTCTTTTACTTTGAATGTATCTATATCTTCATATAGTTGGATTTTCCTCCTTCATCCATTTGACAACATCTAGCTCTTAATTGATATGTTTACACAATTTACATTTTATATAGTTGCCAATATGGTTGACTTTAAATCTACCTATTTGTTTTCTAAATGCACCATATCTTCTTTGTTCTTTGTTTTCCTGCCATTCTTTTGTGTTTTAAAAAAAAAATTATGATTCAATTTTATCTCCAGTATTGGCCTGTTAGATATAACTTCTGTTTTTAGCTTCTGTTTTCTTTTTTAGTGTTTTCTCTAGGTTTCACAATATACATCTTTAACTTCTTGCAATCTACATTTAAAAATATATTATTTTGATATGCTGTTAGAACCACAAATCATTTCCTTCCACTAATTCCTTGTGCTATTGTTTTCATGTTTTACTCCTAATTGTGTTATAATCCCCCCAATGCAGTGTTACTATTTTTGCTTGAGACACTCAATTATCTTTTAAAAGTATTTTTTAAAAGATAAAGTTTCTTTTCTATTTGCCCATTTTATCATTCACAACATTCTTCAATCTTTTGTATAGATATTTATCTTATATAACACTCCTGCTTGAAAAACTTTATTTAACATTTCTGCTAATGTAATTAATCCCTTTCCAATGAATTTTCTCATCTTTTGTATGCTGAACAAGTCTCCTATCATATTTTCATTATTAAAAGCTTCTTTTGCTTGGTGTAAAATTATGAGTTAATAGATTTTCTTTTTCTTTCAGTACTTTAAAGATATTGATCCCATTATTTTCTGCCTTTTTTAGTCTCTAATGTGAAGCCTGCTATCATTCTTATCTTTGATCTTTTATAAAATATATAATATCTGTTTTTTATTCTGGATGCTTTCAAGATTTTCTCTTCATATTTGGTTTTCAGGAATTTAGCTTTGATGTATTTAAGTGTTGTTTTCTTTGAGTTTCTCCTGTTTGAAATCCTCCAGCTCTTTGACCTGCTGCTTGTTCTATTTCACTTATTTTGGAATATTATTGTTAATTATCTTTTTGAATTTTTATTCTGTGCCATAATTTCTTTCTTCTCCTCATGAAACTTCAGTTATATGTACATATGCTGAATTGTTTGATATTATCCCATAGTTATTGAATACTCTATTCTGTTATTATTGTTTCTTCACTTTTTCTCTCTTTTTTCCAGTTTGGGTAATCTATATTGATCTAACTTAAAATTTACCAATCTTTTCACAGCCATATCTAGACTGTTAACAAGCCAT
The DNA here is from genome assembly GCF_040939455.1 of Microcebus murinus. Classification (NCBI taxonomy): domain Eukaryota; kingdom Metazoa; phylum Chordata; class Mammalia; order Primates; family Cheirogaleidae; genus Microcebus; species Microcebus murinus. The sequence continues at coordinate 37,741,447 of NC_134111.1, forward strand.
TCAGCAGAGAGTTTATCAAATAAATTATTTTTCTCCATTACCATGCTTTTTCAATTTCTAGCATTCTCATTTGATTCTTTTCTTAATCTCTATATGCCAGCTGAAATTTTCCAGCTGTTCATATATGTGTTCACCTTTTCTACTACACCCTTTAACATATTCAACATAGTTATTTAAAAGTATTCATCTAATGTACTATGATTTGAACACATATTGGTTTGATTATGTTGACTGTTTTATCTCTTGATAATGGGTCATCTTTTGTTGTCACTTTTTATGTATTGTATAATATTACATTGACTGCAGATGTTGTGAGTAAAAAAAAATAGAGTGAAATAAATTTATAACAGGAAGTGGCAACACTTCTTTTTTTGTTAGTCCATTAATGTGAAGGATGGATCAGTCTAAGCAGTAGTTGAACTCAGTTGTATGTGATTGTTGCTCTAATTACTTTTAGTTCACTTCACCAGAGACTTCAAATTCCTTCATTGGTAGACTACTACTACCTTGTGCTTAGTGTGAGGCCTAAAGTGATGGAGAATTTTTATCAGTATTTCTGCTCCACCCTCACCTTTCCAGCTCACCAGCATCTTTCCCCTTCTTCAGAGATAGAACATCTGCTTTAGCTTGTTTCTAAGTACAAGGTTTTTGTGAATGCCAGGGGATCTCCAGTCTCTTGCTTTAGCCTTCTTAGCCCCAAGCCTTTCTCTCCCATCATGACAGCCAAAATCTGCCTTGTTTTTCATCAGTGCAAGATCTTAGGTTCAAGTAACTTTTCTATTCCATTCCCAGTGGCAGATAGTTTTTTTCTTCTATTCATACTCCAATGGCAGCCAAACTGGTATCACAGGTAGAGACTATTGAGGTTGCCTACCTCTCTCCCAGTGGCAACACCAATTTTTCATGTGAGAAAAAGATTAAGGACAAGTCTGGACATCATACTCTTCTCTCAAAAGTAGCCAAACACATTCACAACCCTGCATCACCAAGCGTGTCCCTGAGTGCATATAGACTTCTTTTGTATGGGGCTTCTAAGGGGTCTAAACTATCGTGTTGGCCCACATTTGTCCTTTATGTCTTAAATTTTAAGTTTGCATTAGTCAGCATTCTCCAAAGAAACAAAACCAATAGGATGTGATTTATCAGTAAAAAATAGCTTATGTGATTATAGAAGCTGAGAAGTCGAGATCCGGGAGAGCCTATAGTACCAATCCAGTCTGAGTCTGAAAGCCTGAGAAGCAGGAGAGCCAATGGTGTAAGTGCCAGTCCAAGTCTATGTCTGAAGGGAAGAAAAGATTGATGTCCCAGTTTGAACACAGTCAGATAGAGAGAAAGAATTCTTAGTCAATACTTTCTTCCATTTAGCCCTTTACAGATTGGATGAGACCACTCTCACTGAGAAGGGCAATCCCTTTTACTCAGTCTACTGATTAAAATGTTAATCTCATCCAGAAACACCCTCACAAACACACCGAGAATAATGTTTCACCAAATATCTAGGCACCTCTTGGCTTGGTCAATTTGACACATAAAATTAACCATCTCATAGTTGTTTTCTTTTTATCTGACTTTATTACTGCCACTTCTCTCTGCTGTGCTCTGCCAAAGGCAAATTTAGGGGAGTCTACTTCTTTTTTGGAAGGGTTTGCCATCCTTTGGAATTCAAGGATACTAGCTGCTTTGCAACCTCAGCTGCCTGATGAGTACAAATAAAGTATAATTTTGTAGATTAACCCTTTTTCTTGTTGTTAGAGTAGGAGCTTTCTATATCCAAAGTAGAAGCAGTTTTTCCAAATAGCCTTAATATTCAGGGTAAAAAGCTTTTGAGTCAAGACATGTTCATTGAACATCTGTCAGTTTGTTTGATTTTTTTCAATGATCTCAAAGATAAGTAATGACACAATGTCTCTACCCTTAAGGCATTACAAATCTAGTGCATGAGATAGGATGGGGTGGATGTGTAATAGGCAGTACTAACAGTTTAGCAAGACTATGTTAATAATAATTTTTTTAATAGTAAGAGCTTAGGCATGTGATAACATACAAAAATAATTATGCTGACTTCAAATTTTGCTGAGAGCCAATTCTGTCTTGCTGAATATTAAAAATAGTAGTACCATTGGCCTGATTACTCAGTTTATGGCATATTTTTATCTCTAGATTTTTTCACATGCATAGTCTTTGTAATAGCCTTTTATCTTATACTTTTATCATTTTTAAGAATAAAATTAAGCATTTTTTATTTTTTGAATGACATTCTTGGCTCCTTTGAATTTCATTCCTAAACTCTAATGAGCTAATGTCATACTTAAAATCTTCTTTTCTTTTATGAAGAGTATTAGAGTTGAGAAGTAACATGTGATGGACTTAAACAAGTGGTAAAAATGTACATTGTTTTCTTTGCTGAATAAAAGCATGGACATAGGAAGGTAGCTTGACAAGGATTGACTACATTTTTATACTAAAGTTTTCCTCATAGTAAACATCAAAAGTGGACCCACTTCCCACAATAAATCTTTTTTTTTTTTTTTTTGAGACAGAGTCTCACTTGTTGCCCAGGCTAGAGTGAGTGCCATGGCATCAGCCTAGCTCACAGCAACCTCAAACTCCTGGGCTCAAGCGATCCTTCTGCCTCAGCCTCCCAAGTAGCTGGGACTACAGGCATGCGCCACCATGCCCGGCTAATTTTTTCTATATATATTAGTTGGCCAATTAATTTCTTTCTATTTATAGTAGAGACGAGGTCTTGCTCTTGCTCAGGCTGGTTTCGAACTCCTGACCTTGAGCAGTCCACCCGTCTCGGCCTCCCAGAGAGCTAGGATTACAGGCGTGAGCCACCGAACCCGCCCAATAAATCTTATTTATATATTACTATGTAAGAGTTTAATAAAATAGCAATTGATTAATATTTAAAATTATAGATATGTAAAAATTTGTTAACTTTGATTTTTTTATTTTAATATTATAGAAATAATTTTTTAAAAGTTCAGGACACAAACATTTCTGTGGGATCTTGAAATATTTAAACATTCTTGGCACAGTGCCTATAAATGAATTATAAATAAAATGATCTTACTCTTATCTTATTTTCCAAGGCCAAGAGTGATAGCAAAGGCAGGAAAGGTAACATAGACCAAACCACCAGTGGCAGCAGCTCCATAGTTCCTGGATCAAGCAATTTATAAAGTGACACTAGCAGAAAGAACTTCATTATATATCCTAGTAAGGAAAAGGGTAGCTGGCTGTGTCAATAATGGACCATTTATGTTTATAGTTATTATTTAGATTCATATAGATAAACAGATAATCACCCAAGGCTAGGTTGTAATATCTTTGATAACATAGATGAAGACTGCACCATTAGAAATTTTTATATACTGATAGCCTAATCCTCTATTTCTCTGACAAAGTTCAAAAATGTATCCTAAAAAGCAAATATAGAAAAGACATTCCTGTAAGAAGGGGCAATAAATTGTTCCAAACCTTTATATCCCTTGGCATGTATAAGCCATGTAATACCCCAAATTTGGAGAATTCCATTAACCAATTCCAAATATAATCAGATTTTCCCGAATATATGAGCCATGTTTCTTTCAAAATCTCCACACTTTTTCAAAATCTTTGACTATTTGTTGTCCATGCTGTGGGTGGGAGTGCCTAACTGAAATCTATAAGAATTAACCAAGGCTAAGTACCTTACAAATTGAGTTCCTCCCTACCATACCCAGCAACATAGCTGGAAATATACTAACATTACAATTATTATAATTTCGATGGCTTGGAATTTTCTGGAATCTCACTAAAAAGGAAATTGTTTTATGAAATTGCTATTTCAAAAATCCAATTTCCTCTCTGAAAATTATTCACTAGGAAGCAACAACATCAAGGAAATTTTGTGGGCAGTAGCCAATTTCTCTTATCCCTCTGTTTTCTCTGTTACAGAAAGTGGAAACATGCCAGTGCAGTTGGCCATTCCCTAACAGTAAAATTCCCTCTTATTCTAAACAGTTCAGTAAACCTCAGTACAGAATAAACTAATGTTTATGGGTCAGAGCCCACAGTTCGTTGCTCTTTGTCTTATTATTTTTTTAAAAAAATATATATATATAGCAATAATTCCCTGAATTTCAATTTCTTGAAAACAATATGACAAATTTATTTTAACTATTCTGATATAAAAGCTAAATAAATGAGCTGGTTCAGTAACTAATCATGTTTCACTTATTTCAACCATCTGCCTTAACATTTGTTCCTATGTGTACCAGCTTTCGTATCTTCTTTTCTCTAATAGCAATTAATGAAACTGTTAATAAGCTACATATATCATACAGTGTTGTAACAACTTACAAAAGGATAGCATTATGAGACAAATTATATTTAACAATTGTAGAAAAATGACTCTGATTATCAAATGTTGTTCAACATCAAGTAGGTTTTTTTTAACTTATGCTTCTCAATTAATTCTCTAATTAATTTTAGTGTACATTCTATGTATAATTTGTAATTTTAAGTCCCCAGTCAGATTTTACCACCTATTTTTACATTCTGACTGCTTATATGAGACGCGTATTAATGAGACACAACCTCCATGCAAATTACTGAGCTTTGCTTTTGTTTTCATTCACATTCTGAAGTTCACTGTGCTTTTTCATAAGAACTTTTATCAATAATTGTGCATTGCATAAAAAGACAAACTATACCACTATCCAGTCTTTGTGCTATATTCAAAAAATGTTATATGCACAAACACATGTATATATCATGATTTTAATTATGAGTTCAATTTGTAAATACCTTGAATAAAACAGTACATCAAAAAAAAAAACAAAAAATAAATGTATTTGAAAAAATAAGTCTTATCTAACTAATTTAATCCTCTACAATAGCATTATGGATCTGGTTACTTCCATGCAAATTAAAACTATAAAATGTCATTTGACTTTGCCAAGAAATTGAAGTTTATTTTCCTGGTAATTTAGAATTAAACAATAAGAGAAAACATATGAACATCTCTTCAAAATGTTTTTTTTTTTTGAGACAGAGTCTCGCTTTGTTGCCCAGACTAGAGTGAGTGCCCTGGCATCAGCCTAGCTCACAGCAACCTCAAACTCCTGGGCTCAAGCAATCCGTCTGCCTCAGCCTCCCGAGTAGCTAGGACTACAGGCATACACTACCATGCCCGGCTACTTTTATATATATATATTAGTTGGCCAATTAACTTCTTTCTATTTACAGTAGAGACGGGGTCTCACTCTTGCTCAGGCTGGTTTCGAACTCTTGACCTCAAGCAATCCACTCTCCCCAGCCTCCCAGAGTGCTAGGATTATAGGCGTGAGCCACCGCGCCCAGCCAAAATGTTTTAATAAATACACAGTATTAATGAGTAAGTGCTAAAAGTCCTCATCAATACTAAACATCCCTCTGTTTAGCCACTACTCCGTCCAAGTGTATGTGAGCACAAACTCACACATATTCAAAATCATACTCTTCTCTATGGTGACCGCCATATTTTCCTTCCATTACCACAATTAAAATATTATTGTAGAGGGAGAAAAACATTGGATAGCATTACATCTCCAGGACATCTTTACAAAATATAGATTATTCTATACATTATTCTATACATTTCTTCTCCAATAAGCTGTGTTGATAACACAGATATAAGCCAGGGATTTTCAAAATGTTTTTTACTGATTTATAGTGAATGATATGTACAAGAAAACAAGTAACAATAAAAATATATATCAAGTTTCCAAAGGAATTGAGCAAAAAGGCAATTTGGAGTCTTAATGAATCATAGAGGAAGTACATTTGTGATTGTATCCCCATCCTACACTAAATCATGTTCACCCTATGACTTGGGTGTATCAAGACTGGACATGACCGATGGACTGATGAAAGTCTTCTTTTGGTAGACTTACTGAAAGTCTGTTTATAAGAAAGACAGGCAAGCCTTTTGAGAAGCAACTCATTCAAAAAGAGAGAGAAAGAACATTATTTTGGCTTAAGTACAAAAGCTCAGCACCAGCAAAGCCGAACACAGTGGAGAATCCACCACTCAGGTTATCTCTAGTTCACTTCCATGAATATGAGTTTATTTTATTTCATTTTTGAAGAGATTGAAGCTTAAAGAATTTTGGCAAACATCAAAGTATGACCCTTAAATTCTACAGCTCCTTGACTAGAGACATAGCTAGAGCTGCCTGTACCCAGCTCAGTTCTTCCTTATTCCTCACACAACTTGCAGATTATGATCATTCTTCTCTACTCTCAAAATTTAAAGCCAAACTGTTAAGAACACCTATACATACATCTCATGAAATAATTGCTTTTTAGATTGTTTGAGATTATCATTTATAGAGTTGAACAAGTACATATAGATGCAGTTGAGTTAGGAGCAAGAGTTCAAGAAGCACAATGTGAAGCTAAGCCGTCTGTTTCCTTCTGTTTTGCATATTTTGCATTTTTTAATATAACTTAGCAATTTCTATTAAAATTATTACTATTTTACTATTAGCACAGAGAGAGAATTATGATAACCCAGAGAATAATAATAAAAACAATTCAAAAGATAAGAACTAGATTTTTGGAAGAATGAAAGGAATTAGGAGCCATAATAAACTAAAAAAGTTAAGCACAAAATCATACAATAGTTTAACCCCTTAAAACACATCCCAATTTTATTGTGTAAATATCATTTACTTTAACAATGGGTACTCAATGTCTTAATTGAAATAATCAGGTTGAAAATCCCTTAAACCAAAGAGGCAGTAGAGCTGAGAAACATTGCCTTCTTCAAGTCATAGGAGAATGATTCCAGCCAGCTGTCTTAGTCTGTTTTGCTGTTGCTAAAACAGAATACCACAGGCTGGGTAATTTATAAACTATATAAGTTTATTTGGCTCATGGTTTTGGAAGCTGGAAGCCCAAAATCGAGGGGCCCATCTGGTGAGGGCCTTCTTGCTGCATCATCATCCCATGGTGGAAGGACAAAAGGGCAGAAAGAAACAAGAGTATGCATGCGAGAGCCAAACTCGTTTTTATAAAAAGCCCACTCTCGAGAGAACTCCCACAATAACATTAATCCATTCATGAGGGCAGAGCCCTCGTGACCTAATCACCCCTTCTTGGTCCCCACCTCCCAACACTGTTGCATTGGGGATTAAGCTTCCAACACATAAACTTCTGGGGATACATTCAAACCATAGCACCAGCCTAGGATTGACAAAAATTATTATATCAGTAAATCACTTCAGCGGTTGTGTGCATATTAATTTCACTTATTTTTTTTACAAAATCCATAATTTATAACTTGTATATCATCCTAAACAGCATTTACTCTTAAATCTACTCCCTACAATATGAAAAACGAAACACAACATAATCACGATTCTGCAAGTTCTCAGTAACCAAATTCCAGAACTAAAATTATATAGCATGCCCCCAGTGAAAAAAAACTGTACATGAGCCAAGACAAATTTTCTTTCTTATTTAGGAAGGAAAAGAGGAAGGGAGGAAGGGAGGGAGGGAAAGGGGGGGGTTATGTCATGATTACATATTATGCAAGGGTCATACCCAAAGCCAAAAATCCAGTTATTCTTCATTTTACTGTAGACCATGTCAATGGTGAATGAGTGAAAGAACAGGTGTGCCCAGTTCTGGGCAACATCACTGTAGACAATCCATAGCAAATTGAATGGACTGAATGTTATAACCCAGGAGAATTTGTGTCTAAATGGGCTCAGCCCAATTGCCTTTTGATATTTATTAAAACATATACAAGAAGTTTCAATTCCCATTCTCTAACGTTGTTCATAATCAGAATCCCCCCATTGTCTGAAATAGTCTACCCTTTCCCCTATTCAGTTTCTTTTGGTGTTTTTCTACCTTTTTTCCCCTTTCTTTCTCCTCCAAGGAGCCTGTGGAGTGCTTCAAGTTAATCTTCCATCAAATTTTACTATAAAAGACATACATGAAAATATTAAGAATTAACCCAATGAGACCACAATGAAAGGGAAAAACTAAGCAATTTTGTACAACCTGAAATAGTTAAAATAAAAAGAAGGTGGCAAACAATGCCTGCAACATATGAACATCAAGTTTAGCTGTGCAAATCTGCCCTTGCAGCCAAAGAAGGACAAAAAGAAGAAAATGAAAATATTGGCTTCTACTGTTCTATGTCGTTAGAATCCTGAGACTAGCTTTTCCTTTGGTGAGAAGTCCAATACAAGCAGCACCAACAGTCACCACAGAGGGTCCCAAATTAGCAACCCTTCTAGGGAGAACTGTCACATTCTGACTCCGTTTCCCCTTACCTAAAATAACCTCTCAACCTCAACCTCCGTAACCTTGGCAGTGGATGAAGATGAAGGCACACACCACAAACACAAGTACCACTCGTTGATTGGTAACAGGAAATCTGGTCATAAAGATTCTGTAGATAAGAGATCTAACTCTGCAGGCTTCCAGTGAGTACACACCACAGACTCTGCCCTTTCTCTGACCACCACTCCAAACATGGCCACTCAGCAGCCATATTTCTCTGTAAGGGTGGAAAAGAAAAGTTCTTAGTCAATGACTTTGCTCATCAGCAGTACACAAGTCATTTTTCAACCAAGCCTTAAAACATTCGAATGTATTATCTTGACTACAATTAATAATTCTAATGTCTAGCGTTATCAGGAAAATCAACTGTTTAGTATGGATTTTCCATTCCCACATAGCTGAAGCAACTCCTTTTATTAACAACAATGTCTCTTTTTGAAAATCATTTTTTAAGAAAATTATTTCACTTTGAATTATTTAACCTTGAATTATGTAACCTATAATGAGAACTTCAGGAATATCATTTTGATTATCAATTACTGAGCTGTTTATAATGAAATAATTCCCCAAGAACTCACAAAGCGTGTAGAGCTGCTGCTTCTGACACATTTTCCCTAATATGCTTTTCTTTTGTATAAGGAGTCCTCTGTCCTTCCCCTAAATCAACTTTTATTTCTCACTGTTGTTAATGTGTTATTGCTTCTCATCTGTTCCTTTACTCCATATTCAGTTGTCTGAGTAAGGTTTTGAAAGTGTGCCAACCTCTTCTCTGGAGTAAGCTCTGGACTGTCATTTATCATTTAGAGGGCTTTTTCATTTACTCCCTGGTTCACAATTTGGTTTTAGACTGTGGACTAAAATCTTCCTTCTGGACCCATTGAGTTTTTCCATATTGTATATGTTATTGTTGTTTTCCCAGTGTGCATCATATGCTTAAAACAGATTGGCTTGCGTTACCATAAATAAGAAATAAGAACTTGCCCAGGAGCTTAATATATAGCCTAATGGCCTTGGAGAAATGCAAGCAGCCTTGAAGTGGCATTATCATAGGCATCTTAGGTTTCCACCATAAAATGACATTTAAATAAGAAAAAATGTATCTATTTGCATCATGATTAGCTCCGGCTTTTTAAATTAGGCCAACTCAAATGCATACATATACCATGGATTCTTAAAGCAAGACTTAAATATACACCAGGATTTGTGGCATTTTATATAAACCTCCTCTCACTTATCCCCATTCTAGTTCCTAGTTTCATTTCTACTGAGCCCCAGTCTTCTGAATCTGTGACTCTTGACTTTATTTCTGCTTCTGTCTGGTATTTGAGCTTCAGCTTTGCCAGTGAATCTGGCTTGGCTGCTCTTCTGGTTTTCGACTCCATGGGTTACATCTGGTAGAAATCCCTTGCTACAGCTCCAGGGGAAAAAAAAAATGCAAAACTAGTCACAGGAGCCCTTGCAGCCACCCTTCCCTCTCTATGTAGAGAGTGTTTAGACTTCCAATCTCAAGGTCATTGTATGTTAAAGCAAGTTCAACTTGAATTGAGAATTGATCACTTGCAAGGAGACACGTTATCCTATATTTTCTGGCAAAGTGAAGGACATGTAGAATGGGGAAATGGAAAAAACTATTTCATGACTTTTTTCTATTTCGCATGCATTTAACCACTTCACAGAATTTAATGTGCAGAAATTTAATCAGAAACATGTGAATAGAAAGTTAGTAATTACTTAATATGAACATTTAACTTTTTCAAAACCATGAAAATTGCCAGCCACAATTTTCAACAACCTACTGACTAGCACTTAAGGTAAAGCAGCAGGATGTTGAAGGGGTCCTGTTCTATTGTCTTGGAAATTCTGCTGAAGTTCCAATAGTGAAAATAGTAGGCAATAAGTACATTCAACTTCTGGGGAAAAAAATACTAGATTCCCCTAGACTAGACTTAAAAAACTGATTTAAAAAAAAAAAAAAACTATCTGGTGACTTTACCAGTCATAATGACCCATTTTCTGCCTATAGCAGAGTAGGTAATGAATTAGAAAGGGGGATTGAAATGGGTTATCAGGATAGAGAGTGCTGCCCCATTCATCTCCTCTCCCCAACCAGTAAAGAAGAGGAAGAAACTGCTCCCCACCTACCAGCAAAGAAAGACTGGAGTGCCTGCCAATCAGACAGGCATTTAACTTTCCAGCTGAAAATTCGCTAAGCTCTGGCAATCTTGGAGAATTTGAAGTAAGTGAGGTGATGAGATGTTTGGAGAGTTTGTACCATATCCCGGGGATACTGAGAACATATGAACAAAGAGATTGACATCTGCTTCCTGATTGGAAAATTTTGAAAGCAGCAACGTGGGTGGAGTGCTAGAGGTGGGCAGGGTGAGGAGACAGTTCAGCTGTGAGGTCAGCCTGTCCTCTCAGCAGTTGCTGTGATTAGAAAGCCTAAGTCTTCTTGGGCCAAATGATTACAATTTACAGCAGCTGGGCTCAAAGCGAGTCGATGGGATTCTGTCTGAGATGGCTGCCATCCGGGTTTAGGGGCTCCAGTGGAAGTGGCTAAGTGGGGTGTTCTCCATGAGTCAGAAAGTAAAGGGTGTCAGGCAGAGCTCATTGCTGTGTCAGAAAATGCAAGCAGGCTCTGAACACACCAAGAATTTGCTGTATTATGACCCTAGTTTCTGAGCAAAATCATCCTGGGTTCTGGGCAAGAGGCAGATGACTATTAGCCAAAGGGCTGATAAAAATTCCCAACGTTTAGCATGAATTCACAGTGGATCATGAATGATTCTAAAATTTAAGTCTTGAAAAAAAAAATCCATGAGGAACTGTGCTGCAGAAACAGGTTTGTGCTTAAAATAGCACAAAATATCATGTGTTGGAGCATTCTAGCACATTTTATACTATCAATATTCTATGCCTGATACTGCTCTAAAGGCTGAGCCGTGGAAAGAAAGAAGAAAATGTAAGAAAGCTCTAAGTCGTTTTTAACAATGAAATTGAAACTTGATTTAATGTTAATAAATAGAAATATTTCAAGTAATGACTTGGCTTTTTGAAAATAGGTATTGAGGGGGGCTCCTAGAGAATAGTATGGTAATCTTGGCAATCCTCCCAACTTGACAGACTATTACAACTAAATGATAAAGACCCAACAGAAGTAGCTATCCCCATCCATCCACTGACAGCGCAAAGCTTGGGATTTATGCCATTCTCAGTCGAAATACTGCAGTTGATTCTAAGTGCAAATTTTTCCTCTCCTTTCTAAAAATAGCCGTCCTGATATAATACAGTGAATTCACTGAATAAATACAAAGACAACCTGAATATGACATTTTTGAACAAAAATTAAAAGTAATACTCCTGAAGCTACAGTAATATTTAGTTTCAGGTATGAAAACAGAAAGAGATAGAGATCTCTTTAGAGATCAAATGTGCATTGTTTAGAAGAGGCGGATAGATTTTGAATTTAAACAAGTGATGTAATCATGTGGTGAAATCTTTCTTTATAAACCACATGCCTTCCAGTACTTTCAAAATCCACTGTTCCTTTTCTACACATAATTCTGCCAAGTTTAGATCCTACTCAAATGTCACAATTTTGATTTCTGAAATGATCTTGTTTACATATAGCAAATCATATCTTCTTGTTTTCAAAATCTTTTAAGTTTATTAGAGCTACTATGAATGACCTTTTAAAAGCAATACTTGGAATATCCAACTGAAAAATCAACAAATAATCTTGAAATTCACCTTAGATCCAATAATTTAAAAAAACTAAGGAATAAAATAGATTACGTATTTTGGGTTTTGATTTTTGTTTAATTCAGGATTTAACTGAATTCAGGATCTTTTTAAAACCCCAAATATAGACAGTTACCTGCTCATCGTCCTGGTAAAAGAAGAGATTTTTTTTTTTTTTTTTTTTTTTTTTAGACAGAGTCTCGCTTTGTTATCCAGGCTAGAGTGAGTGCCGTGGCGTCAGCCTAGCTCACAGCAACCTCAAACTCCTGGGCTCAAGCAATCCTCCTGCCTCAGCCTCCCACGTAGCTGGGACTACAGGCATGTGCCACCATGCCCGGCTAATTTTTTATATATATATCAGTTGGCCAATTAATTTCTTTCTATTTAGAGTAGAGACGGGGTCTCGCTCTTGCTCAGGCTGGTTTTGAACTCCTGACCTTGAGCAATCCGCCCGCCTCGGCCTCCCAAGAGCTAGGATTACAGGCGTGAGCCACAGCGCCCGGCCAAAAGAAGAGATTTTAAAAAAGAAATTTGATATTATATAATAATATTCTAATTTTCTTTTCTTATATTCTTCATATCTACTAACCTGTAGAGGGTTTCTAGGTAATTGTAACATGCTTACATTTTCTGAGTCCTAGAAATCAGTTTTAAAATATTTCAAAGTTAGAGAAAAATAATATCAACCACATTTTTTATATAGGGGTCAAAACCAATGCTAGGTTTATATATCTGGATTCTATTCAGGCGTCTCTCGCCTTCCTGTCCTTTTAGGCTAGTAGGTATGTATGGGAGGTGAGCATGGCTCAGCCCTAGGAACACGACGAGGCATAAGTGGACTGAAATGAGCTGCAGAAAGGAAGGCTCGTATGGTTTCTTTTCTCATGATCTGGCAGGATACATTGGGTGGGACTGCGGTTGGGGGTGGCTGGGTCACCCTTTGTAATTAAGGGATGGCTGTTTTTGTACTGTCATGTCCAAATGACAAAGGAAAAATGAGAAAAATAAAAAATTTGCATCTGTGAGTTACCACCTACACCTGCCTACAGATCTTAGTGATGCAAATCGAGAACAAAATGCGTATGTGACTAGGCGGAGGGGCTGTAGTTCCTAGCACAAATTCCATTGGCAGGGGTGGATTTTAGTGGGTTGAATTACGCCTGTCTGATAAACAACATTTGGGTTCACCACAGGGAGAACTTGGAAAGAGAGAGCCTGCTCACAAGGGATGCTGACACTTGGGAAGAAAGCATTGAGGAAACGTAGCAGAACAAAATCCCACTTAACTAACTGTTCACCAAGCACAAGGTTTGCTGGTCACTGCTGTCTTGGAAGAAGCTGCTCATATATTGATATTCCCAAACCAAAAAATAGACTAATATTTTTTCAAATAACTATCACTATAACTGTAGGATTCTACTCTCAAAAAACTATAAAAAAACAAACTTTAGAGAATTTTAAAGCCATCTGGGATAATATCCTCCCATGGATTCAGGATTAAGAGTAATTTCACTTCTGAGCCTGTCTAAAATTTTGGATTTGGGTAGGTGAGTTAGCTAACACTTATCTTTGAAGTTTATTTCGACCCCCACAGCGTATAGTATATATGAATGCAATTTATATTTTTTCAATTGACCACAATCTTGCTAAATTAACTTATAAATTATAATAACTCATCTATAGATGCCTCAGGATTTATTACATATACAATCATATCTTCTGAAGTACAATGACAATTGTATTTCTTCCTTCCCCATTTGTATAGCTCCTTTTACTTGACTGATCGCATGAACACCATGAGGCTATTCAAGACAATGTTGTAATTAAGTAGTAAATTTTCAGCCACATTGTTCCATTCCCCAAATCAAAAAGGTAAGCTTTCAGCATTCCCAATAAGTGTGATATTTCTGATGTCTTCATAGATACCCTTTATCAAATTAAGACTTTTCTTCTACTCATAGTTTACTAAGACTTTTGATCATGAATGGAAATTGAATTCTAAACCTAAGCTTTTTCTGTATCTATCGAGATAACCACGATCGTTCTCCTTTGTTAATTTATGAAACCCACTGGCTTTTCAAATGATAAATCAATTTTACATTCCTAGAAGAAACCTAGCTTAATCATGATGTACCATCTTTTTTGTATATTGCTATGTTGGGTTTTCAAATACTTTGTTTAGGGTTTTTATATCTATGTTCATGAGTTAGGATTGGCCTGTAAATTTCTTTTTTCATAATGTCCTTATGAGATGGTTTTAGTACTTGCCTCCTGAAACAAGGTGAGAAATATTTCCTCTTTATTTTCTGGTAGAATTCATCTAAATTGATCTATTTGTTCTTAAAATATTTGACAAAATTAATCAAAGATGACAAATGGGTTGGAAATATCCTTTGTGGAAAACTAGATTTTGTTTATTTGGTTTAGTTTTGGTTTATCTGTTTATCTTTTTGTTTCAGAATTCAATACTTTAATAGTCAAAGATATTGACTATGCATACTCTTATTTACTTCATATTCATATTTCATATTTATATTCCTATTTATTATTTCCCTTCATATTTCTTATTTATTCTTACATCAGCTTTGGTAATCTTTTATTTTTAAGAATTTATCAACTTCATCTAAATTTTCAAATTTATTTTTGTTCATAATATTCTCTTTTTATTTATGGAAGGTCTGTAATAATGTCATTTTTCCCATTTATTACATGGTTTTCTGTGCCATTTTATTTTTTTCTTGATCATTCTTATGAGATTTTTAGTTGACCCATAGATTACTTGGAAGTATACTTCTTAATTTCCAAGTATAGGGGAGTTTTCTGGTTATCATTCTGTGACTAATTTCTTGCTCAAATACATTGTAGTCTGATAACATTCTATGTTTTCATCTTTTGAAATATTTGAAAGCTAAATTACCATCTAAAATAACATACCTCTTGTAAACAGCATATTGTTGAAATTTTTATCATCTGAAAATATTTTAATTGATATATCAATTGCTTTACATTTGATGCAATTACTGATATTCGTGGTTTATATCATTTTACTAAATTTTTTCTATTGTTTCATCTGTTTTATCATTTTTTACATACTTTTGTAACCAGCACCCCATTAAATAAATTTTGATGATCCCTATATAATCCTCTCCCTTAATTAATTACTTGACTTTTTGAGTTGTTTCCCAGGCATAGTAGATTTTCTGCAAGACAATGGAGCTGAGATTCTGAAGGCCCCTGGGTTGACTTCCTGACACCAAGAATTACCATCCCCCCAAAATTGCCCCCAATGTATGTAGTCCTTCCTTTAAAAGCCCATGATCTCCCTTAGTCAAAGAGATGGATTTGAAGCAGCTTCTCCCATTCTCCTGATAAGACATCTGTTGTATTAAAATTTCCTTTCTTCCTTGGCAATCCTTGTCTCAATAATTGGATCTTTTTGTGACAAACAACTGGACCTAGACAAAAACCCCCTTGTGGTTTCAATATTTTGCCTTCGTTTAGGTTTGATGAGGTTTTTTTCCCTTAAATTTTTTTATTATGATGAAACACCCATGTCATAAAATTTACCATCCTGTTTTTAACTGTACAGTTCAGTAATTTTAAATATATGCATATTGTTATGCAACTATCACCACTATCCATCTCCAGAATTCTTTTCATCTTGTAAAACTGACCCTCTATACCCATATAAGGATACTTCTCTCCCCCTCCCCCCATGCCCTGGAAACTACCATCCTACTTTCTGTGTCTGTGATTTTTTTTTTTTTTTTTTTTTGAGACAGAGTCTCGCTTTGTTGCCCAGGCTAGAGTGAGTGCCGTGGCGTCAGCCTAGCTCACAGCAACCTCAAACTCCTGGGCTCGAGTGATCCTTCTGCCTCAGCCTCCCGGGTAGCTGGGACTACAGGCATGCGCCACCATGCCCGGCTAATTTTTTATATATATATATCAGTTGGCCAATTAATTTCTTTCTATTTATAGTAGAGACGGGGTCTCGCTCTTGCTCAGGCTGGTTTTGAACTCCTGACCTTGAGCAATCCGCCCACCTCGGCCTCCCAAGAGCTAGGATTACAGGCGTGAGCCACAGCGCCCGGCCTGTGTCTGTGATTTTATAAGTGGAATCATACAGTATTTGTCTTTTATATGACTGGCTTATTTCATTTAGCATAATGCCTTTGAGATTCATCCATGTTACAGCATGTGTCAGATTTCCTTTGTTTTTAAGGCTGAATAATACTCCATGGTGTGTATTTATACCACAGTTCCTTATCCATTCATTTGCCTACAGACACATAGGTTGTTTGATTCCATGGTTTAGCTATTGTGAATAGCTGCTATGAATATGGGTGTACAAACATCATTTCAAGAACCTACTTTCAATATATCTTGGGGTATATACCCACAGTAGAATTGCTGGATCATATGTTAATCTATTTTTAATCTTTTGAGGAATGACCATACTGTTTTTCACAGTAGCAACATCATTTTACATTCTCAGTAACAGTGCACAAGTGTTACAATTTCTCCACAAGGACTGATGATTTTTAATTCTTCTGTTTTTCCCCTTTCTTAGTTTGAGAGTTTTACATATTTTTACTATTTTGGGAAGGGGTGGCTTACCCTAGGAATCACAATGTGCATTCTTGATATATCAAAGTCTAACTTGGTACTTCTACCATCTTCGAACAATGTAAGAAACTCGGAATATCTTAATTCAAGTCCCTAACTTCCATATCATATGCCATTGTTGTTTTGTATTTTAATTCTCTTGGTATTTTAAATGCCATAAGACATCATTATTATTACTACTGTATTATACAGCCAATTTCCATTTAGATTTATATACATTTTATAACTTTACTATTTTCATTGGTCTTTGTTCTTTTCTGAGTCTCAAAGATTACATTTAGCATTATTTTCTTCATTTCTCTCTGATAAATATACTTCAGTAAATCCTTTAGTGAGAATGTGAGTCTGCTGGTCATAATTCTCTTGGGTTGTTTTTGTTTTTGTTTTCTGAAAATGTTTTCCTGAAGGATATTTTCCTTAGCCATGGAATTTTATGTCAGCGATTATTTTTCTTAAAATACTTTAAAGAAATAATTCCATTGTTTTTTGGTTTTTTGTTTTTTTTGAGAATATAGCTGTCATTCTAATTGTTGCTACTTTGGAGATAACTAGTGTCTTTTCTTTAGCTACATTTAAGATTTTCTTTTTGTCTTCAGTTTTCTGCTGTTTTACCATGATTTGCCTAGGTATCTTTATCATTATTAGTGTTTGGGGTTTATAGGGCTTCTTAAATCTTAGGCTTAATGTCATTTACCAGTTTTGGATAATTATCATCTATTATTTCTTCAATTATTGTTTCTGCCCCATTATTCTCTTCTCTTATCTTAGACTTATATTAAACATGTTAACACTTCTCACCAAATCCCATGTGTCTCTTACCCTCTCTTCTGTATATTCCATCCTTCATCTCTGTGAGGATTTTCTAAAGAGCTGCTTAGCCTCTCAACCTCTCAATGACCTTCAAAATTTAGCAATCCCTCCAGGGGAAAATTATCTCAAAACCTTGCCTCACTGTACTCCCCATCCCCACCCTCAGCCACAGATCCATTTTTTACCCATCTTGCTCAGATTTCTCTCTATCTTGTTAGAATTTAAAAGAATTTAAGAAAATGTTTCTTTTCTATATTTTATCCAAATTTTCTAGTTTTCCCCAGCAGAAGGATGGTTCTCATATATTTCAGCCACCATCACTTCATGCCTATAACATGTAAATGAAAAATTAATACATTCTTAGGCAATGCATGTCCATAAACTTCTCAACTTTGAGAATACATCACATTAAGGAACTAAAAATCCACCTAAATGGTATGTTTTGGTTTATGTCCTTGGTTTTTTTAGTTAAACATAATACCTATAATGTGAAGAAGCAGAGGCAAAGATAACCAGTTCTCCATAGGATTCTGACATAGGTGAAGTTTGCCTTCAGAGCCTTTCTGGATTCTCTTTTCCAAGACCCACAGTGACAGTGTCAATTATGTCATAAAAGAGTGTTGAATGTGCCTTGGTTAAACCAATCTTCTTTACCCTCTGTATATAAAGATGGTAATAGATAGAATATCAAATGTAGGGAAAGTTTTAATTTGGAGTTAATGATTTTTTAAACATAGTCACTAAAATTTCAAGATATTACAGACTTGTAAGAGAATATTTTTGATGTTTCTTTCAATTGTCCTTCAAATCACACCACATAAGCCATTAAGTTCATCCCTGCACAGAAGAACTGTCCTTTAACAGCAGAGCAGGATCAGGATAATCAAGAAATAATAGTAGCCCACAATTATTGAACATTTGCTATATGACCACTAATTCACTGTCTTTTATACACATTATATTATTTCCTCTTCACAAAAACCCAATGACAACTTGTCCAAAGTCACTCATAGCCAGATAGTCACTCAAAGTGTCATAGCCAGGATTCAAACCTAAATCATTCGACATCAGAGTTCATGCTCTATGTTTGCACATGAAGAGTGAGCTCCTGACTACTTCTTAGAATTCCACTTTTTTCCAAAGCTTTAACTTTTCACCAGTATTCTGTATTTTTTGTGTAATTGAATTCATAAGTTCAGTCCACTTGATATTTGCTCAATTGGATCTCAGTTAAGCAAGTGTTAACTAAACCACTGCATCCCATGTACTAATGTCTAAACTTTGGACAGTCAGTAGATGATAGGGGATAATGTATTGGAAGCCAGGATTTATAAAGCCAGGGAAGAACTCATGGAAAAAGAGTAAGGTTAAACCCTGTGAACAATTCACAGTCAAGGATGATAAAGGATTCCTTGGTTAAAGAGTAAGCAGAAAGTAAAACCAAACATTCAGACACAGTCCACCTCTCCTTCCTCAGTGGTTCCCCTGAGCCCACTGATGCACAGTTTCTTTGATATCTATTTATCTGTGTTTATATATTAGAGGACCTTTGGATAGGTAGGATAAAAACTAATTTTATTTTGATACTGCAAGTATTTGGTTCAGTACCAGGCACAAAGATAATGTGAATGAATGAATGAATGAATAAGAAAAGAGAAAAAGGAAAAAAAAATTCTCCAGATATTCCAGGATCATGAAACAGCTTCCTACTATAAAATTCTTCTTTCCTTGATTGGTGAAATCCACAGGGACTAGAAACTTAAAACTTGCTTCAATACAACATCTGGACATCTTGACATCAAATAAAGTAACTATGTCTACATTATAACGAAACAAGAAGATATTTTTAAAAAGGAAGGAAAAATATATACATTTCCACTGATTGCAAAGATGTCTGAATTAAATTTCCAATAGCAGTTAGTTATTATGTCACTGTCTTTTCAATTAAAAAATTATTTTTGGAAAAGGTAAACATGGAGAAAGCTTCTAGAGATAATGGAGTTGGCTATTTGCCTCAGTTCATATGGATAGCTGACCATCCACAGCTTCTCACAAGGAGTTCCCAAGACAGCTCTCTATACCTTTAAACTTTGTGCTCTTGTCCTGAACTCTGAAAATTATTTCTATTAGCCTGGCTAAACATTCCCACTGCAAGCACTATAGACTGAGTTTGTCTACAAATGCACATATTCCTGACTATTTCAACAGCATTTCCTCCCTTGAGAAGATAGTCGCCTTTGTATGAAGAAGTTTATTAGTTAAGTCCATACCACGCCAACTTTTAAATAGCATGAAGCCATACATTTACAACACTCAAAAATGAGGAGTTTCTGATCTAAGTGTTGAGATACTCTTTGAAGAAATGATAATACAGAACAGGACAAATTATTCTGTGTTACCAGAAAGCTTCTATAGCTAACACTTGAGAGGAAATACAAATGGTAATCTGATATTTTATGTAACACAAAGGGAATAAGAGACCACATTTCTCAATTTGAAGGGCTTATGGTCTTTGGTGGTCATGCTGATACCCTAGTATATAAATTGTCTGACTGTAAGGAGGGTCATGGTCATCAAATGATTTAAAAACTAATATAGTTTACTATTAATCCACATGTAAAATTTACTTTTACCACAGGTGAGAGCATGTAATCAGGATAAAATTATCAAAACACAAATAGTCATGCACTTTCCATCCACCCAACCCCACCCTCTAAGATTCAGTGCTGAGACTGGCCTTAAGTCAAGAAAAAGAAGATCTCATTTTATTCTAGATAATATGGACAATATTATTGTGGTTTGTCACACAGAACATTGAGATAAACATCACCATGAGGAGATGGTGAAAAGCATAGGGTAAAGAAGCATATAGTAACCATCAAGCCAAGCCAGACAAATATCATGTGTTTACACATGTGCAAAGCTAATAAGTATTGTACAACTCCCAGGGCACCATTCTCAAAGAATAATGGTGCCTTCTAGAATCATGCAATGGATTCCCCCTAAGAATTTCTCCTGCTGAGGATATATGAAATCATGGACAAGACAGTAAATGTTACATCTGAAAGGGAAAAGAGTTTGAACTGTGACAAAATCAAGAGTTCAATAATGTAGCTGATGCAAACATTAGAACATTGCTACACTGCAGTAGGAACTCTTGTGATTCTTTTAAGCCGGCCATTAAAATGTCTAGCAAACTATGCAATTTAAAAAGTGATAACAGAAGATAGCTGACTAGAGACATTGGTCACGTCCTTCAGGAAGAAGGAAAAGTTTTAGATTAAAAAAACATAGCTCAGGTGTAATTCTGGGAGAAAAGTGCTAGAATCTACAAGAGGTTCCAGGAGAAGAAGTTATGGAGTAAAACAGGAAGGAGCAAGATATCAGCAGAGATCAACTCCCAAGAAACTTGGAGTCCTGTGGAAAGGTTAGGTGGGGATGTTGTTTCTCCTTCTCTCACACCTCTAAAAGTCAGCAAGCTCATGAGCTTCTGGAGAGCTTTTCTACTTTCACAAATTCAGAAGTTGCTGCTGCCAGTAACTGGGAGTTTTTTAAAACAAAGCACCAGGCTGCCAACCCCCTTGGGGTCACTTTTTATCACCACAGACTCAAGCCAAGATGGTAGGTGCCATATTACTTCTCTATCCACTGTGCATCTTTGTCCTCCCCAGGGATGCCCCCTCTCCCATGAGAGGTCATCTGGCTTGGTGAGACTGCTTTAGCCCCTCTCTGGTGGCTTTCCCAGCAGCCCAGTAGCTGGCTCTCAACCTCTGCAGAGACAGCTCTCTTTCTCACCTTTGTGGAGCCTGAAGTCAGCCTCACTCTTCTACTTACCTCTGCTGTGGTGGAGAATAAGGAGTCCCCTGGGAGCTCCAGGGCCCTGCCCATAATGTGGGGCACTTGAGGGCTTCTCCTGAGGGGCAAGAGCTGGTCACAGGACCCCCAAAACAACTTCAGTTGACTCTTTGTGGCAAGCACCACCTACTGACAAGGAGGACAACACATACAGCTGTTTACAGTATTTTCTGATTCAGTCATACAGGGCATGGCTGATTCTGACCCATGGGCACCAACTATTGTCTCCAAGACTTAACTGGTGTCCAAATATAATTCATACCATTAAGAAGAACACAGGGCTAGGGAAGAGAAAGGATTTCAAATACTTCAATCTTCCATCATCAACAAGAAACAGGGAATCGCCCACAGACGTATCTCACCACCACTACAGCCTACAAATAACTAGCAACTGAGACAAACACCACACTAAGGATATCTATAACCAAAGTATCCATCTAGAACCTAGACCCACATCAAAGTACTCACAAGCAAAGCCAACATATGCTACAGACACACCCTTAAGAGCAAGGGTGAAAAAAAAGACCCATCTAAACATAAGAAAGTATAATAACAAGAAGCAACAGCTACATTAAGTAAGAAGGAATCAGTACAAGAACTCTGGAAGTACAAAAAAATCAGAGTGAAAGGACATCCCCAAAGGATCACACCAGCATTCTAGCAATGGATCCCAACCAAAATAAAAATATTGAAATGACAGATAAAGAATTCCAAATATGAATTGTAAGGAAGCTCAATGAAACCTAAGAGAAAATGGAAAGCCAACTCAAAGAAACCAGAAAAACAATTTAGGAAATGAATGAAAAATTTACTAAATAAATAGACATATTAAAAAAAACAAATAGAACTTCTAGAAATAAAAAATTCATTTAAGAAAATATAAAACACAGTGGAGAACTTGAAGAACAGACTAAACTGAGAAGAGGAAAGAATTTCAGAGCTTGAAGACAACTATTTCAATTTAAGCCCATCAGTCAAAAATAAAGAACAAAGAATCAAGAGACACGAACAAAGTCTATGAGAAATATGGAATTATGTAAAATGACCAAATATAAGAATCATAGAAATCCACATAGAATGTGAAGAAGAAAAAGTACAAGGTCTGGAAAACCTATTTGAGGGAATAATTGAGGAAAACTTCCCTGGTCTCGCTAAAGAAGTTAGACATCCAGATACTAGAAGGTCAAAAAACACCTGGGAAATTCAATGTAAAGAGGCAATCACAAAGATGTATAATTATCAGACTGGCCAAAATCAACATGAAGGAGGAAATATTATGAGCCATGAGGCAAAAACACTAAGTAACAAACAAGGGAAAACTAATCAGGCTATAGCTGTAGATGTCTCAGCAGAGACCCTACAAGCCAGAAGGGATTGGAGCCACATCTTTAGTCTACTTGAACGGAACAATTGCTAAGCTAGAATTTTGTATCCTGCAAAATTAAGTTTCATATATGAAAAAGAAATAAAGACTTTTCCAGACAAGCAAACACTGAGGGAATTTGTCAAGACCAGATCTGTCTTGCAGGAAATACTCAGAACTACATTATACATGGATCAGCACAAAAGATAACTACCAATGTAAAATCACCTAAAGCAAAAGGTCACAATTCATACAAAATGATAGCACAAGAGGGAAAACAAAGCACTAAGGTACTAATCAACCTGATGAACAGAATAGTATCCCACATATTAATTCTATCACTCAACATTAATGGTGTGATGCCCCACTCAAAGACATAGGCTGGCTGAATGGATGGGAAAAAAAAACAAAAAACAAGTATCTTAGTATCTACTGTCTCCAGAAAACACACTGAACCCACAAGGACTCACGAAGTCTCAAGGTGAAGAGATGGAAATAAACATTACATCCAAATGGAAAACAAAAGAGAGTGAGTGTAACCATTGTCATATCAGATAAAGTTGACTTTAAAACAACAATGGTAAAGATGTGGAAAACTAAGTGTGGGGGACTAGATCCTGCAAGAACGGTCATCTCAAATGCGAAATCACAAGAGGAGAGTCTTGAGACATGGGAAGACATTGTAAGGGCTCTTAATTCCTGATGTGAACATAAGAAATGGGAGAAGCAAGTTAAGACAGCAAAAGAGGGACAAAGTTTGGTTGGGGAGGAGTCCCCAGGATCATTTTTCAGAAGAAGCTCTGGTTATGGTCAGCTCATCAACAGATTTTCAACAACATCGTACAATTTTATTACATAGTCCTTTTCCTGCTACCAAAAATCCCACTTCTAAGATGTCTGTGCCCACACAGAGCACAAAAATGCACCATAACATCTGTGTGGCCACTATGTGTAGACCTCCCTTGGGGAGCAGAGTCAAGTCAGGGAAAAAAGAACTTGCCGAAAAGAACCTGTAATAAAAACCCAGATATAGTGGGGCCCTGAAATGTTTAGTTCACTGACTTGTATGGGCAACTTATAGATTTCTCCATGCTACTGCTGACTGCTGGGCCTCTTCCTTTGCTTCTTAATATCCTATATAAACGGTGTCATCATCTGGTCCCTGTTTGCCCCTCCAGGCTTAGTCCCAGCATGTCTGTCACCTGTCACACCTGCCACATTCTCTAACATCTCTGTGCCTATGCCCACACTGATTATTATGACTGCAATTACCCAATCCTTTTGTCTTTTTGGACAAAAGCTGTTACTTAATTTTTATTATTCAACCCTAGAGTCATTTCCCCTGACCTTTCTAAGCAAAGCAGATGTCATTCTGTGAACACTGTTACCTGTGGCATAAAACCCTCCATAGCATTTATCGTTTCCCTGTGTTATAAGTGTTTATTGGCCTAAGAAACTTGCTTTTTAAGGACTGTGTCATAACTTTCCACACCCCTACTCCCAGAACATACCACAGTACCTGCCACATAACATTTGTGGAATTAATAGTTGTTAAATAAACTCTCAATATACTGGTTTTGAATCTATTTTTATTACACTGTAGTTGGGTTCATTCTAATCATAAATTAAGGTATATTCACACATATACATGCACACGCCCAAAGGTCATTGGTTGCCTGAATCCAAATCACAGACCAATATGGGTCACTTCTGGGAAACTTTGAAGCACACACTAATTCTGTGCATGCTAAGCAGTTTTGTGTACATTTTGGTCACCTGGGGACATATTCTTGTGTCTTGCCTCTAAATTGGGGACTGTAGGTTTCTGTCTACCAAATATATAGTGAATCATTGAGCCTACTCCTCAATCTTTTTTGTTGCTGTTGTTACTGCTGTAAGCACTACTTTATAATGTCATAATTTTTTTTAAAAAGGCAATACCTTAACAAAATTTATTTAAAATGTCAACATAAACAGTAACTGCCATTAATTACTACCTACATTTCATAAGCATCTACTATGTACCAGACACAGAGCTAAGTGATTTTACCCTCTTCATCTACTGTTTTCACAACTCTAACAAATAAGCATTAAAATCTGCAACTATTGCATGAGGAAACTGAAGCTCAGTGTTGACACTGGGCCCCAGTCATATCGCAAAAAATGGAGGGGCTGAGATTTGAGTTTGAGATTTGGTGACTTTAAACTCTACTTTTTATTACACCAGACTGCCTTCCTGTACATTATGCTTTTATTTATTTATTATTTTGAGACAGAGTCTCTCTTTGTTGCCCAGGCTAGAGTGAGTGCCGTGGCATCAGCCTAGCTCACAGCAATCTCAAACTCCTGGGCGCAAGCCATCCTACTGCCTCAGCCTCCCAAGTAGCTGGGACTACAGGCGAGCGCCACCATGCCCGGCTAATTATATATATATATTAGTTGGCCAATTAACTTCTTTCTATTTATAGTAGAGACAGGGTCTCGCTCTTGCTCAGGCTGGTTTCGAGTGCTAGGATTACAGGCGTTAGCCACTGCGCCCGGCCCATTATGCTTTTTTGACACATGCGGTTCTCTATTAATTGTTTTTGTTTCTTGGCTAAAAAATAAATGAGTACTCATATTTTTATGTAAATAAATATTTGATGCATAGAACACAAATGAAACAAGCAAGACAAAAGAAAATAATGCAAATGACATCGAGATCATTACTGTATAAACTAGTGGCACAGGAACACTTCAGGACAATCAGCAGTACCCTGACTAGGCCACTCAGACAGCCACAAAGGGGACTATTGGCTTTGTTTCCTGGGTTAAGCTACCTCAAAGGCAGACAAATACAAATCAATAAATGAAATTCTTCATAAAGTCAAATTCTGGTAACATTCCTATTGGTGTTGGGGATTGGGGTATACATGAGAGAAAAGATGTAATTTTATGTTTTGGTTTTATGCACCCTGAATTACTCATATATTGTTATTATTTTATAATCTCAATTTTGTTGCCAATAGTATTTTTCTGGGCACTTAATAGACTATTTTTTAGAGAGGTTTTAGGTTCACAGCAAAATTGCGTGGAAGATGCAGACTTCTCATATATTTCCTGCACCCAAATATACACAACCTCCCCGGCTAGCAACATCCTGCACCAGGGTAGCATGTTGAGTACTCATTCTCCATGGAACTTGTGAGTTATGGTTCCATTTCCCTGAAAACTGTTTAAAGCATATGGAAACTCTCAATATACTCAACATGTAAGACGGATCCAAATAGCCTATTCCCAGCCATTTCTGAAAAATCAAAATCACACCTGCTCTTGCTGAATGTGCTTAATGCATCTGAGCTTATCTAGGCACTTGACTTGCATAAAGTTCTTGAATCTTCAGAACAAATAGTGAAAAATGGGTGAATATATATATTTTAATAAACTGGAAGATGTCTTCCTCCTCTCTGTGGAATTTGTGGCATACAGCACATGCGGGTTACATGTGCCAGAGGCTCATCAACAAGTGTATCCATGAAAGGCAGGGAAAAGTTTAACACTTCTCAACGTATATTCACAGAAAAATTCAATAATCATATCATGGGGGAATCAAATGGTTCAGTCCACATTTCACATATCTACTTTTGTTTCCCTCCAAGTGAGCCGGTCAGATGCGAAAGGGAAATTATTTAAACAGATGGGACAAAATCAACTGGAAATATTGTTCATCATACCAAAGCACACACTATTATGAAGAATCTTGACTCTGTTTTCATAAAATAAATTAAAAATGAAAAGTAAACAAATTAATGTCAGGGATTTTTTTTTTCCTAAAAGCAATTTCCATGGCATTACAATGTTTTAACAGATTCCATTTAATCAAATGTGCCTTTTAGAACGGAAGGATCCTTAAAGTCTGTGATTATGACCTTGGAATGTGGCAAAATGTTGAAATGCCTTCTGAGTCAATCTGTAAAAAGATAAAATAACATTCAGTATCAGTGTAGGATTAAAAATGGTCTGTTGTATGAATCACAACTTTTTCAACCTTTTCTTTAGTTTCTTAAATTAAAGAAAAAAGTTTTCAAAATGCCATAGTTCCCCACATATTGTAAATGTATTGATCGTATTCACTTATCGAGCAAGTACATGTGGCAAAACTCCAGACTTACATTTTATTATTACAGCTGCATCTGTGTGTGTGTGTGTGTGTGTGTGTGTAAATGGTTGGGTAGGTACGCAGTCGTGTGTCACTTAATGACAGGGATACATTTTGAGAACTAAGTCTTTAGGTGATTTTGTCATTGTGCAAACATCAAAGCATACGTATACGTACACAAACCTAGATGGTGTAACCTACTACACAACTAGGCTAAATGATATGGCCTATTGGTCCTAGGCCACAAGGCTGTACAGGCTGTACAGTATGTTATTATACATATCTGTACAGTATGTTATTATACTGAATACTGTAGGCAATTGTAACACAACAGTAAGTATTTGTGTATCTAAATATAGAAAAGGTGCAGTAAAAATATGGCATAAAACATTTTTTAAAAGGTACACCTGTGTAGGGCACTTACCATGAATGGAGCTTGCAGAGCTAGAATTTGCTCTGGGTGAGTCAATGAGTGAGTGGTGAGTGAACGTGAAGCCCTGGGGTGTTGCTGTGCACTGCAGTAGATTTTATAAACACTGTATACTGATGCTACATTAAATTTTTAAAACAATATTTTTTCTTAACCTTAGCTTACTGCAACTTTTTTACTTCATAAACTTTTAAATTTTTTTAACGTTTTGACACTTGCAATAACACTTAGCTTAAAACACACATTGTCCAGCTGCACAAAAATATTTTCTTTCTTCAAAACGTCCGTATGTGGTGAATGGCCGTGTATTTGCATGTAGGAGAGGAGGAGACAGAGAGCAAGATAGATTAATTTTCTCCTGTCCATGTTTAGTGCACAGGTAGGTTCTTGGTGATATCACAGTAGCTTCACAACTTCACCAGCTCTGCACTTTTGTAAGTACTGGTTCATTATATTCTAGTTCCCTAAAAACCAGTTAAAGCATATAGAAATTTTCATATGCTTAACATGTAATATGAATTTGAGTAGCCCATTCCCAGCCATTTTAGGAAAATTACAATTGTAGCTGACTCGTGTCGGATGTGTTTTATGTGTCTGTGCTTCTCTAAGTCCCTGACTTATAGTAATTCATTTAATCCTCACAACAACACTGTGAGGTTGGTGCTCTCATTACCCTGCATTTTACAGATGAGAAAAAGAAAAGCCCCCAAAAGTTAAAGTACTTAACCAAGATCGCAAAGCTAAAAATGGCAGAACCAGGATCCAAACCCAGGTAGTCTATCTCTGTAGCCGTCACCTGGTGCTCCTCAGTGGGTCTCTGCTGTCAATGCGGGTGGTATGACACTTGATTGACTGGGACTGACCTGCACGTTGCAGGACATCGTGCATTCCTTCCCTTCTCCCATCAAGTGCCAATAGCAGCACAATGGCATCATGACAACCAACATTGCTTCCTAACAATAGCATCTGCAAACATCCACTTGGGAAAGGAGACAGCCAGGTTAAAAATGCTATAACTCTTATTCCCCAGGTGATATCACAGCTCACTGAGGGAGTACACACACACACACAATTCAGTACACATATACATATTCACATGCTCATGTGCCACCAACATTTGAAGTGGAAATAAAAGTTAATTGAGTTAGTTTAACATTTTTCCTCCTCTTTTTTTTTCTTCCTCATTGCTTTCTTGACAAACCTTACTTTCACTCCATCTTTTATGTCTAGAGGGCATGGGCCAGATGAAGAAAAGAAAAGGAAAAGAGAATATAAAACACAAGAAGGCAAGGAAAAGAAGTGGGGAGAATAGAAATCAAATCGAAGGCAAAAAAAAAATTATTTATAGGAATTGTTGACATAGGAGTTATCTGCTCATAAATCATTGAATGAAATGAAAAAGCAGCCAGAAAACCAAAACCATTGTCTAACTTGCTTTGCCTCAAAACCTGCCCCTGTATTTTAGAGAGCCACTGAATTTCAGGATGCAGGTGGCCCAGCTAATGCTATAGCCCAAACCTCCACCGAATGTTAGAATGCCCCTAACAACTTTTGTGACAGATGGCCATTCAGCCCCTGCCACATGTCATTTCCAAGAACAGGCAGATCATTAACTACTTTTAGAAGAAATCCATGTGTCTTCTGTTTAGTACTAATTGTTAGAAAATCATTCTCATTTAGAACAGAAATCTGCTATGCCTCCGTCTCATTCTTCCCTCTAGAACCACATGGAATGAGTTAAATCTTTCTTCCACATGATATTCTTCTAAAATTTTGAAGCAGTTATTATATTGCTCCTAAGCCTCCTCTTACCCAAAATAAACATATGCAAAACATATGATCTGCCCTCTGAAAAGCAGTATACCTGTTAGTTTGGCCAATGTTCTCAAAAGGCCTGTTTCATTTCTTCCTCAGTAG
The DNA here is from genome assembly GCF_040939455.1 of Microcebus murinus. Lineage (NCBI taxonomy): Eukaryota > Metazoa > Chordata > Mammalia > Primates > Cheirogaleidae > Microcebus > Microcebus murinus. The sequence continues at coordinate 37,770,652 of NC_134111.1, forward strand.
TAATTTTTTTCTTACAGAGCTCAAAGTCTGCACATCTGGTGTGCATTTGTGTGGGTGTGCTCCGTGAACTCTGCATGCACATATGTGTGTGAGCATGAACTTGTACACATAAACATAAACCACACATGGAGTTGTGTGTTTATATATAAATATATAGACACATTTGTGTGCACATGTATAAAGCATACTCATTGCTCAGCTTTCCTTCTCCCCCAAGTGCTCCTTCTTTGCAGGGCTCCAGTCCAGCTCCAATAAATGCAAGAGCTCTCCTGTTTTCAGGCTTATTTCAGCCCTCTGGAAATAAGGTGGTTGCTCTTGGCTCTATTTATATTTCTTAGCTCATCCCTATGTCCTGTGTGCCCAGCCCTGAGTAGTAAATCCTCAGCTCCCAAGGGTAAGGAAAACACTCAGGCACTTCACTTCAGGAGACCTGAATATCTCTGAAAGTGAGTGATAATATAGATAAAATTGAGATCCTGTGATAACTGCAAGCCTGACATTAATCTGAACCCATTTTTCTTTTCCTCTCTTAGTTTCATTACCAATTAGGAATGGCTTCTACCTTTTCTCAGTTAGTTTATCACTTGCCCACTTCCTATCTTACTTTAAGAGGGGAGAAACAGAAACCTTTCTTTGATATTGAGGGAAATGTCCAAAGGGCCCTGAGTTCAAGTCTTTCATTTCTCTCACTATAATTTGAGTTTCATGGTTCAGTGCTTTAGCAAGCCTCAAATGGAAGGGTTGTTTCCAGGTTATGAAACGTTATTGGATCCAAAGTCATTGTCATCATTTCATCCCACAGAAAGTTATTTTGAACTTTCTCCTGGGGGCAGAAATTGAGTTGGTGGGAGGCAGGGCAGGGGAAAATATGAAACAGCATCTAGCTCGTTTGAAAAGACTTTCATTTCATCCCACTTCCTCACAGCACATGAAAAGAGCCCTCAAATGCCCTCCTGGAGCCTCCGTCTGCTCCTCCCACCACACGGCTTTGTCTACTCCTTCTCACCTCTTCCGCCTCTTTTTTTTTTTTTTTTTTTTTGCTAAAATGAAAATCATAAAGAGAACAGGACGTCTCCAGAGAATGAGGGATGAGAAAAAAGAGAAGAGTCAGGACAGCCCAACATGACCTGCTCTGAGGACATTATTGGTGCAGCACCTGGAACCTGGGACACCACAGGGTGGCAGCAAATTGGCAGGAGGAGCTCTTGGAGTGGAGGCTGGGGAGTGTCAGGGCAATAGTTGGGCACCAAGCACTCATCTCATTCTACATGACAACTTTGTTCAGGTCAAGCCCTAAAGAGACTCACCCAGGTCTTTGTTTTCTTAACTTAATCCTTGCATATGAATCATTGAAACTTTTAAATGAAAGATGTCAGAGAGCAGCTGAAGATTAATCCAGTTTCTGCGAAAGGAGACAGAGGAAGGATTTTTACATCATTGCTAACAGATTTTCAAAGAGCAAAGTCCTAACATGCCTGCAGTCATCAAAGAATGGCTCTTTCCACCAGTACAACAAACAACAGCAAAGTAGTGATACCTTCTTCCTACTCTAGCCAATAGAGTTTCTGCTAATGCTTCAAGATACGGCAAATCCATTTTCTACAAGAAGAATTCCGTGACATTCCCCCCCTCCCCACCTCCCATGCTGGTCGGAAATCATTGCTCCATATCTGCTTCCCCATCACCTTCTGTCGCTCTGCCTCGCGAATGCTGTGGGGGTGTCCATACACCTACTGTGTTCTATTGTCACTCAGTGTGTTCTCCGCTGGATTAGAGGCATTGGTTACAATGCCAGCAGGGCTCTCAAAGCTGTCTGACCGTCCTACCTCTTGTTCTGAGTTAGCAGCATTTCTTTCTCTTCATAACAGCTGATTCCAAACTTTACCAATTACATCAACCCCCTGCCCACTGATAAATAAAATTTACAGAAGGCCATTGATTTGGACTGAGCTCCTGCACTAGGCCCCAACAGATCAAACCAAAATGAAGTCACTCATGCAAAAATTCCAGGCACCAAACTGAAACTAAATTGTTTATCTGAACATGCAAGAAATTAGGAGAGAGATAGGGATTAGCCAAATTTCCAAACAGGTCGGTTTTAGCTTTAGAATAAGGAAGTCTCCTCTGTTTTAACCCCACAAGGAAAGTAACTGGAAGTAAGCTGATGCTAACCTACCTGCTTTTCATATTATTCTGTTTCTCTGTTCCTGCTCAAGCTACCTTATAACAACCGACTGTTCTGCCATGACCATCAGAGCAACTTTTCTAAATTGTTGGAGGGGATGCTGCCCCAATTCATGAATTGCTATTAGATCTTTAAATTTGTTATAATTTTGTCTTTTGACACCACCCTTCCTCAGCTCTTCATTATTTGCAATTGGTCTTCCTTGTACTTCTCTAAGAAAATGAGAAGCTATCAGGCTCAAATTCTGAACTTTCTTTTCTTCCATCTCTACTTGTTCTTATCTGCCATGGAACAAATAAAATTTAAAAAATAAGTAAATAAATAAAATGGTGCCCCTAGTCATCTTCTATAATGAATTAATCTGCCTATGCTTGCAAACCCATGTCCTATCTCCTGTAGGAACTCATTCTTATCTGAATAGCGTTATCCACCCTCTGTCTCCAATCTTACTGTTACACTGCTATGCCTTGGTCTTGAAAAACATTCAAGTCCTCTCCATTATCAAAGAAAAGGCAACCTCAACAAGCTACTAACTTATCTCTTTTATTTCTCTATTCCCTATTTATAAGAATATTATATAATAAATAAAAGTGCTGTTTATGAAAAACATTATTTATTTACAAGAAAAAGTATTCATTTGTTGAGAAGATTTATTTTAAAAAATTTATTATAAAATCCTGTATTTATCAAAAGCATTAGAGTGTAGTGCATGCATTTTTCTCAACAAGGTGATGTTACCCTCAAGGAGGCAGAAATTGGTTTGGAGGGGCTGTGAAAGTTATCAGTGTCAAATGAGTCACTAGTGTCAAACTCTAGCAAAATGGAGCCTGGAAGCCATGAAGGGGTGGTGGTCCCCATGCACATATGCCTAAGACAGGAACTATGCATGAAATTCCTCAAAACTGCAGCATTCCAGATAAGCCATTTGCACAAGGACACTTTCCTGACAACAGCTGTCTCTACTAAGGAGCCAACACCAGCTCTTGAAACTAGCCCTGGTAACCAATAACCTTTGTTTCAAAATAGCTTGTGTGGACTTCCCTTCTTTGTCTTTAAAACTTTCCCCTTGCCCCAACTTCTTTGGATGTGCCTATGATCTGTGATAGCACATGTGTCCCAGATTGCAGTTCCCTGCTATTCTCTGCTTTGGAGAGTCAGTCTCTCTGTTGCTCATTTTAGGTTGACTTGGAGGCAAAAAACTCTTAAATATTACAGTGGTTTGTGGCCCTCCAAAGCTAACCCTAATCAACAAAATCGTATTTCTTAGTATTTAATCCCTCTCTCTTTAGAATTTTAATTTAATTTAATTTTTCTCCTGGGGAGTGGGGTCTGATAATAAAAAAGAGGTTGGAAAATATTGGTGTAGTAGATCCAGACTACCTAGGTTCACACCCTGGATCTGCCTCAATTTTGACTATGTGTCCTTTAACAGAGTATTTAACCTCACTGGGCCTCAGTTTCCTTATCTATAAACTGGGGATAATAGCACCTATTTCACAAAGTTGGTTTTTAACAAAGACTACATGAGGTAATGATATATGTAATGTTATGAATGTTAGCTTACTCTTTCAACCAACTCAGTCATATATAAAATAAATTTGCTATGTAATCTGGCCCCTGCCTACCTCTCCAAACTCATCTCCTTCTACTCTTGTTGCCACTAGGTCCACTCCAAAGACACTCACATTCCTATCATTCCCCAAAACACCAAGCTTGCTTCCAGCTTAGGGTCTTGGCTCTTTTCTGTTCTCTTCATCGGGAATCTCTTCCCTAAATTTTCCCAAGGCTCACTCTTCTCCCACGTAATTCAGGTTTTTATGCAGAAGTTACATCTTCAAAGAGTCTTCCCTAATTTACACCCATTTTCTCACCCTCTTCCCTTTTATTTCTCTTTTGACACTGGTCTGAGCAATGATTTTTTTAAATATGATCCCAAAAGCACAGGCAATAAGTGTAGAAATAGGCAAATGAGATTGCAGCAAAATAAAAAGCTTCTGCACAGCCAGTAAAACAAATAGAGTTAAGAGACAACCTATGGAATGGGAGGAAATATTTGCAAACTATACGTCTGAGAACGAGTTAATATCCAAAATATATAACCATGTTTATCGAGTTTCTACTGATTAGCAAGGAACTCAAACAGCTCAATAGCAAGAAAACAGCCCAATTAAAAAATGGGCAAAGCACCTGAATAGACTTTTCTCAAAAGAAGACACACAAATGGCCAACAAGTATATGTAATATAAAACAAAATTGCTCAATATAACTAATCACCAGTATAATGCAAATCAAAACCACAGTGAGATATAACCTTCTACCTTTTAGAATGTCTATTATCAAAAAGACAGATGATAATAAGTGTTGGAAAAGATGTGGAGAAAAGGGAACTCTTGTACACTAATGGTGGGAATATAAACTAGTACAGCCATTATGGAAAACAATATGGAGATTCCTCAAAAAACAAAAAAAAAGAATTATCATATAATCCAGCAATCACACTTCTTTGGGTATATATCCAAAGGAAATGAAATCAGTATCATGAAGACATACCTGCACTCTCATGTTCATTGCAGCACTATTCACAATAGCCCAGATATGGAATCAACCTGGGTGTCTATCAATGGATAATTGATAAGAAAATACAGCACATATTATATGCAATGGAATATTATTCAGCCTTGAAAATGAAGTAAATCTTGTCATTTGTGACAATATGGATGAATCTGGAGGACATCATGCTAACTGAATGAAATAAGTCAGGCACAGAAAGTCAAGTACTACAGGATCTGACTCATATGTGGAAGCTAAAAAAGTCAAACTCATAGAAAGAGAGAATGGACTGGTGGTTGCCAAGGGCTGGGAGATGGGGAAAATAGGGAGATATTGGCCAAAGAGTACAAAGTTTTAGTTATGCAGTATTAGTAATTTCCAGAGTTAATGTATAGCATCACGACTAAATAATACTGTTTTGTATAATTGAAACTTGCTAAGAGTAGATCTTAAATGTTCTCACCACCACCCCTACCAAACACAAAAAGGTTAGCTATTTGAGGTGATAGTATGTCAATTAGCTTCATTGAGGTAATTATTTCACAATGTATCTCAAAAATCATGTTGAACAACTTAAATATATATAATTTTTATTAGTCAATTATACTAATAGCTTAGTAAAGCCAGGAAAAAAAGAAATTCAGTGATGCATCTATAGATCATCATCATTCTCTATAAAATATATGTTTAAATATATTCTTCCTTTCACACCTTTCTTTATATTAAATAATTAGGGGTAAACAGTTGAGTAAATATCATGAAAGAAAACAGGTATTAGTTACTCAGAATATGCTCACAGAGTCAAGAAACTTTCAAATACCCTGAGAAAGTAACTCTGGATGCAAAGCCAGAGAACTGGAACCAGGACTTCTAAGATTCTATATTCCCATCAGGGAAGTTTAATGTTAGAAACAAAACCATGTTTATTCAGCTCCTACCGATTAACAGTGAGGATGAGGCAGAGATTCTCCATGGAGATAGAACAAGGATGCAGATTCCACCCTAAGTATATGCAGAGCTGCCCTGCTAAACAGTTTATGATCTAGTCTGTGAAAATTAAATGTTGAGGATTAAATGAGATAATATCAAGTGACTGATCTAGTGGCAAGGCACTCTGTAAATTCTCACTAAATGGCTTGCTATTAATATTGCCCTGACAACAACCAGGTAGACAGCAGATCCTCCTATTAGTATAACCATTTTACAGCTGAAGAAATTAAAATATGTTTTTAGATTTTTACTGCACAGCTGGAGTCAGATTGATAAGTGAAATAACCCCTCCAAGAGTCTCCCCAGGATAATTTCGTAACTTCAGATTTTCAGACTGATATCTTCTCCAACTAACTATGTGCAGATTCTTCTGAAAGTTGACCAGCTAAAGCCACCTGCATGCCACCATCTGAAATGATAAGCCAGGTTCTCTGACTGTGGAGTACCTGAAATAATCTACCCACTTATATATTTAGTTTCCTGCTGGTAGCGTGGAAGTAAATACAACTAAAATTTAAAGTCAGCACCATTTACCTACTATACAAAGGTCACCTGTTGGGCAATGTGTGTATTGGCTTCTACTGTACTAAAGGTAGAATCTCTTAATTTTCTTGTTTTTTGTTTCTTTTTATCTATACTATGTCATTGGTCTGAGATTTGAAATATTAAATGTATCCCGAAAAGAGATGAAAAGGAGAAGAGATATATAGCTGTGAGGGACACCAGAAACTGAGTCCCTGAAGATCCATAGTGTTGGATCTTCAGTAGTTTTGCTCATAATCAACTTCTGCTGTCATCACAGATTCTCATAAATTCACCAGGAGAAAAGGCTGGGAAGGGCTGGGAAGAGAAACTTACAGGAGCTCTTGCATGTTGTCATACGGTTATTCGTGGCCAAATCAGTGCTTTAGACCAAGTCTGAGGAGCAATCCACCCCTCCTTTCCTAGGGGCTTTGGTCAATGTTTCTTTACTCTCTAGTGTACACTTCAGATCTCATTCTGAATTGTATGCCAAACAGACTGAAGACTAAACCAGAGTTAATAAGTTGCTTTACCCATGGTAGATAAGCCAAGACTTCCCTTGAATTTTCTTAACATTTTTTTCTCTAGTGTTGAAAGTAATTTATGTTTTCATTAGTAAGGACAAATGAAAGAGAGAAAAAGAAATCATTGTTCTTTAATTAAATGAATATGGAAGACTGGGGTTATATTTCAAGCAGTGTTTTAAACCTGTCCAGCATAGGATGTGACAAATGTTGATTTTTCTAACAGGCATTTGAGTAATTCCAGCTGCCATTTGGGGTAGGAATGTGACTGGACAAAACTTGAATCTTGTAGAGTAAAATGTTTTCACAGCATTCTATTTTCATGTTTAAAAAAATATTGTAATGCAAACTGTCCATGATACAAAAAAAATTCTTACTTTATTTTGGAATGTGGATCATAAATAGTTGCATCATGTTTTATGTTGATGGTGTTCTATTGAGGAGAGTTTTAAAATTGCTGGGGAAGAGATAATGTCACCCACTTCCTGTTTTGGGTATACAGTGAGCTGTACATGAATAATTATCATTGATCAAATCCATAGGTAAAGGAAATGAAAGTGGCAAGAATAAAATAAAATACTCAAATATACTTCTGTCCCCATTGCCAGAATCACATTAGTCACCAGTCTTCTATTAATATTTGCTTTTGAGAAGAGCTGGTACATTGCCTCCCACATGCACCCCACACTCCTATCACATCAAAGTATTAGCAGTAATATTAATCACAGTGGCTATCATTTATAGGATACCTTCAATAAAATAGGAACTTTAAATCATTCTCTACTCTTCGCATTAACCCGCGGGCATACCGTGTTTCCCGGAAAATAAGACCTGCCCATAAAATAAGCTCTAGCAGGATTTCTAAGCATTTGTGCAATATAAGCCCTACCCCGAAAATAAGACCTAGTGATGGGTGTGGCTACGCAGCGGATCTGCACAACCTATGCATTTTGTCGTGGAGCGGTAAAGAAGACAAGCAGCCCTTCTCATCTGCCCCATAGTGACAGCTACTATCCCAGAGGTGACCGGAAAGGTGCGGGCAGCCCCACCAACAAGGTCGGCTCCCCCTGTCAGGTCCCAGACGTCCTATGCGTGCTGCAAGCTGAGGCTTTGAGGGGAAAATAACACATCCCCTGAAAATAACCCTTAGTGTGTCTTCTTGAGGAAAAATAAATATAAGATCCTGTCTTATTTTCGGGGAAACATGGTAAATATATTTATATAAATATATATATTTGCTCAGTAACCACATAAAATTAACCAAACCACCCTATAACGTCATACAGCTGGCAGAGCAGTGCTGTGCAATGTGATGTTTAAGCACAAGGACTTAGTGTCACACAGTCATATGTTCGAGGTCCACCTCTTCCAACCTTTACAGAAAGTTGCTTTACCTCTCTAAGTTTTCATTCCCTGACTACAAAAAGAGTATTGTAATTTTATCTTTCCAATTGAATTGTTGTGAAAACTGAATGAGAGACTCAATGGAAATAGCTTAGCAAAGTACTTGAGACATATTGCATGTATAGACACACACACACACACACACATGGGCGCACACACACATTGAATAACACTAAAGCCTGTGTTTCCAGCCATTGTGATTCTCAAAAACTTGTAATTTCCCTAAGGTACCATACTTTGTCTTCACTTCTATGCTTTTGCTAATTTGTCTGCCTTACACCATCCAACTAAGATTTTTTTCTCAGACCACAATATGAGCAAAGATAATTATGTTCTCATTCATCCTTCAAGACTAAGAATAGCTTTGTCAAAAATCATCCATGCCTTCCAAAACTAAGCTATGTCCCCATAGGATACAAGACATTATTCCTTCCATATTATTTATTATGTATTCTAACACACAGTGTGTGCCTATATGTCTGCATCCACCAATAAACTGTGAGGTCCTCAAGGACAAGAACTATGTCCTTTTACTTATTATCACTCAACTCCCTACACATGGCCTGAGCCATGGAGTACAGTCAACGATATTGGAAGGACCGATACATCAAGGGAGGGATGTGTGGAGGCAATAGCTGAGCTACAATGCCACCATCCATGTGGAGATTCCAATCTGAGTGAGCAGTTACTGAACAGAAAGGAGAATCAGGGATTTAAGAGATGTGTTACCACAGCGAATTTATCTGGGTTCCCTCCCTTGTGGCAAAGGACAAACTTAAAGGCCAATTGCTGTAGAAGGCAATGTGCAAGTGTAAAGAATTCAGAATCTCTCCTTTCCCTCTCTGGCTTGAGAGCCAGGGAAGCTGACAGTGTAACTAAGTCTGAGGCTGAAGGCCCGAGAACCTGGGGTCACCGGTACAAGTCCCAGAGTCCAAAGGCCAGGGAACCTAAAGTTTTGATGTTTAGGGGCAGGAGAAGAAAGATATCTCATCTTCAAAAGACAGGGAGAAAATTCGCCTTTCTTCTGCCTTTTTGTTCTATCTGGACCCTCCACCAATTGGATGGTGCCTACCCTGGGTGAGAAAGGGTCTTCCCCTCTCAACCCACTGACTCAAATGCCAATCTCTTCTGGAAACACCGTCACAGATATAAAGCTTTACCAGCTCTCTGGGTATCCCTTAGCTCCGTCAAGCTGACATCTGAAATTTATCACTACATGAACAGTATTCAAAAATGAAACAAACAAAATTTAAGCATTTTATTCTAAACCAGTGTTTTTCAACTTTGGCTGCATATTAGAAAGACTTGGGAGGCTTTTAAAAAAATCTAATACCAGATCAACTATCATCTCTCCCTTCTACCCCTTCAATTAATCAGGATTTGGGGGAGCTTCTTCCAAGGAATTCTAGTGTAAAGCCCCTGTGGGAACCACTGTTCTACCAGTCTACCAACATCAGTCAAAATCTGGTGCAAGTCCTGATGCACTCCTCAAATTGTTACCAGTCCCTCACAAGATAAGTACTAAAACTGAGAGCATGTCTTAATCTATTTGAGTTGCTATAACAAAATGCCATAGACTAGATGACTTATATACCACTTCTCACAGCTCTGGAGGCTGGGAAGTCCAATATTAAGGCACCAGTAGATTCAGTATGTGGTAAGGGTCCACTTCCTGGTTTGTAGATGGTGTCATCTTGGTCTTGCTGTGTCCTCACATGGTTGGGGGGGGCAGGGCAGGCAGGGGGGGAGGGAACAAGGCAGCTTTCTGGGGCCTCTTTTATTAGGACACTAATCCCATTTATGAGGGCTCCACCCTCACAATTTAATCACCTTCAAAGGCCCCAAATACCTCCTAATACCATCCTATTCATGATTAGGTTTCAACATGAATTTTGGGGGCAGACACAAAGAAAAATTGGGGGCAGACCAAAATAAAGTGTTTAGAAACTTTTATAGCAATGTGACAAATTGTTTATGTCTATTGAATCTAATAATTAAAACAGACTAGTGGGAAAAAAAAGTAGTTGACTTACAAAGAAATATGTTGACACTTCCTCAAGGAAGGCTTGTGAATAACCAAACATACACCTCTGATCTTAAAGATATGCCGGGCTGCTTCTTTAAGCTGTTGTGTCTTAAAGTGGAAACATCAGGGTCAGTGAATAATCATTCTGACAGATCACTGGGCGCACCTGGGTCCAACAGGGTTAATGAGCAGGAGTGGGGTAGGTGGGGTTACGAACCGAGAACACATGCCCGGCAAGTTAGATAGCTTTCTTTCTCTTTAATTGCCCTTAAAACACACACGCTCTCACATAACACGGAAGGTGAGAGCTGAATGAAGTTTTCTGGGTAATGGCTTGAAATGTTTTCCTTATGAGAAGTGGTGTTGAGTTACAGCGTGTGCAGACCAGACCGAGAACTGGGAGGAGAGAAACAGCAGCCCCGACCCGGCCCCCACCTTTTCTGGGGCTTGTAGGAAGGTGGACATGGGCTCCCAGAGACAAGACAAGTGATATGTTGAGCTGTCCGGTGGCTGGAATCGACTGCTCCTGGAGCGACCCGCAGCCAGTGTTTACAGGGCTTCTCCAGGGCCAGCCAAGCAGGCACGGATGCTCTGCTGTGAGATGCCACGCAGGCAGAGACTGACAAGCGCTAGGAGCTGAGCTCCCCCCTTGGGCTGCTGTTTCCTGCTGTGTTCAGGGGAGGGGGCGCTTTCTGGCAACTCGGCTGCTGCTGGCGCTGCTACTTCAGCTCCCTCTCCACCCAAGGTAAGCAGGCTCCAAGGGAGGGCAGGCTGCAAGGGAAGCCTTTGTACCATGAACAGGATCCGAAAGTTTTTCCGAGGAAGTGGGCGAGTCTTGGCATTTATATTTGTAGCTTCTGTCATCTGGCTGCTCTTTGACATGGCAGCTCTCCGCCTCTCATTCAGTGAGATCAACACCCGGGTCCTCAAGGAAGACATCGTGAGGAGGGAGCAGGTAGGATTCAGAGTTCAGCCAGACCAAGCGCAGGTTTTTTACAGCAGCGTAAAAGAGATGAAGCCTCCCCTGAGGGGACAGGGGAAGGGGGCATGGGGCAAAGAGAACTTTAGAAAGACTGAGGAGAGTGTGCGCAAGGTTCAGGATGACTTGGACCAAACCCAGAGGGAAAGAAAAATGCAGAACGCTCCGGGAAGGGGCAAGGTTGTGCCTTTGTGGCATCCTGCACGTCTGCAGACTCGCCCAGTGACTCTTACCAAGCAGAAGACAGAAGGGAGAGGCATCAGACCTGAAGCTTCCTCTCACCAGGTGACACCAAAGCAAGCAACAGTTCAGGGGGCTCAGGAAACTCCATTCATACCAGCAAGAGGAACTCCCTTGGTCAAAAAATTGGCACACATAGGACCTGTCAGTATAAAACAAGAGGCCCTGAAGAGTCATAAGCTCAGCAGTGACACGTCAAAACAAGCAGCCGTAAAGGACCTAGACGTGACCATTGGTCTTAGTGCTAACAGATCAAAGCAGCACTCACAAGCAGGAGCAAACGAGAGAGCATACCCTGCCAGCCCACCAGTGCCAAAATCTGGGGAAGACATAGCCTTAAATAAAACTGAGACTTGGAGCAAAGAACTAAATGCAAATAAACACAAAGCCAATAAGGGTCATCCTTTTGCCAAGTTCATTGTCAATTCAAATAGCTTAAAGAAGCAATCTATTAATGAGACACAGTTGGTAGGCTTGCCAATGGAGGATGGAGCTGAAGAGGCTCATGGGAAGAAACTCAGTTTCTCTGAAAGCCATGTCGTGATTATAACCAAGGAGGAGGAGCTAAAGACAGACCCCAAAGAGGACTCCAATTCTAAAACCAAAACTATGTTTCCCAAAGTATTGGGTGAAAGCCAAGGTAAACACATTTCCAGGAATAGAAGCCAGTCATCTTTCTCTTCACTTGCTCTACAGAGAGTAACAGTGTCTCAAACCAACCAATCTTTAGCTGGGGAGCTCAAGCTAGCAAGAACTAACTTAACTGCCAGGGACCAGCCTGCAGAACACAACCATAGCCATATAAAAGCCCTTTTATCTGAAGACCAAGGCATGCACCGTGTGTTAAAAATGGATGTGACACTTTCTCCAAGGGACCCCAAAGCTCCAGGGCAGTTTGGACGTCCTGTAGTTGTGCCCCATGGAAAGGAGAAGGAGGCAGAAAGAAGATGGAAAGAGGGAAACTTCAATGTCTACCTTAGTGACTTGATCCCGGTGGACAGAGCCATTGAAGACACAAGACCTATTGGGTAAGATCCATTTCTCTTCTCTTTCCTCAACCACAAGTATTTTGGCTCAGATGTAGAGAGGATTTATTTCTAGATAATTTTGTGTGGTTTTGGGCCACCTAGAAAATTAAAGCAACATTAATCACTAGATGCCATTCAAATATTCTACCATCCACACAGAGAAAAATTCTGATATCAGCAACACACTATGCTTCTTCCTGTACTTATCTCTTTGAGACTTTGGTTCTCAACCCTATTGGCTCATGTTCCATTTCCTTCCCCCTGTTGAAAACCAGTTAGAATGATTAGATGAGTACAATTTATAATAAAGTATATATGAATGGTAGGACTTAAAGTTTAATTCCTTTATAACAGTAATGATGATATAAATTCCCAATTTTGGAACTTTTCATTATTAGCAAGTTTGTCAGGAATATGTTTGGGAAAGAAGCACAGAAAAAGGATCTTCTAGGCCTCTCTGGAATCATTTCTTAACCAGCAGAATTCTGCCTAATATGAGTAATGATGACCATAATAGCAAGGGAAGATGTGGCTTTGCTTCCTAAAATTTAATGTTTTTTGTAGGTGGAGATGGTAGACATTTCAGGAGTTCAGTTACACAGGAATAATGTGGGAAAAAGTCAATCAGTCACTAACTAGCAAACACCAGCAGGAGGTAAAAGAGCATAATAATAATAATAATAATAATAATCACATATATATGTAGAGTTGCACCATTTACAGAGGGCTAGCATGTGCAGAGATGAACTTCATAAGAATGCTAGAAAGTAGGTGACAGGCCTTATGGTTCAAATTAACAAACAGATGAGGACACTCAGAATTTATGTCACTTTCCCAAGGTACTGTAGCTCTAAATCTGCCCACTGTGCCTTCATGAACCGGTTCTTTGAAGAATTAAATTCCTATAACTACATCACCAGAAAGAGCATCAGATCACAGATATTTGATCTGATTCCAATACAGCTGGGTTCCTGGCTCCTTTTGGTCCACTCATAAGTAGGAGTTCTTTGTAGTCATATGTTCACTATCCATTAATTGATAATGCAGCTCAAGTCTGCTTCGATATTCGACTCCCAGAGTTGAACAATGTGTGCCTAGAAGTTGGAATTAAGGAATATCAAGATTGAGACTTAATACATGTGTTATGTAAACAATTGCTTTGTTTGGTTTCTGAAGAAATCTCTTCCTGGTGATGTAGGTGCTAAGTGTTACTAGGAGGAAGGCAGATATAGATAAACCTTTTATTCATAATTGTAAAAGGAGACTTTTCATTGTGAAGTTGGCTACTAGGAGGCCGCTTTCAGTCTCTTAGCCCTTGGCAAAGGGCGATCAGCCATGCATTAACTCCCTGCTTAGACCAAGCACTGTGTCACTCATGTTCCTCATCCTGGTGATACATCCTTGAGAATGCAAAAATACTCAAAGATGAGGAAACTGAGGCCCTGGGAAGTTAAATTGTCTGTGATCATAGAGCTAATGATTGTAGAAGAAACGATTGAAATTCATGTTCAAAATTATGTCGTGCTATCTCCCATCTCTTGCCAATTACCCCCCAAAAAGGATCCTAAAAGTTATGTTAGACCAGCTCCAATCTGAAATCCTGTGTATCGTAGAATCACATATGCCAGCTTTGAACAGGAAACGCAGGGGAATGCGGTAGCCATTAAAGCAGCTTCATTTTAACATGCCCTTGGCGACCCAGCAGACTGCTAGGCATCTGGGGAGGAATCAGACCCTGCACAGAAGCACAAGCTCTAGCTCCAACCAGAGAAAGGGCAAGTGTGTGGGGGCCAAATGGGAGTCATGACCATGTTATCATCTGTGTGATTTATTGAAGGTTCAATGGCTCCCAGCACTTGTTTCTATAATTTGGTCTGTGGAAGTTAAGTGCTGCAGTCCAGGAAAGTTACACTCAGGCTCTGTCTTCTGAAGGAGGCTGTCCCAACTGTAGGAGAAACTGACACGTGTGCTTGAGAGGATGAGTCAGAAAGGCTGTGGCCAAGCCCCGCTCCCTCTTGTCACACAACCCACCTTGGCTAAATAAAGGTGCGCTCTTAGCAAGCTGCCTGGCAGAGGCCCTGCTCTGCCAACGGGGTGAAAGAGGCAGCCTAGCCCCTGGGGAGCCCGGGGAGGCCCCCCCAAGTGTTTACAGCCCTTTGTTGTCACTGTCCCTTGAAAGAGGACAAATCACTTTTTTTTCTTTTACCCAAACACTCTGACTATAAATAGGTGCAAATTATGTATTCATATGGATAAAGGTCAGAAAAAAATACAAATGAAAAACAATTGATTCAGAAGGCTGGCAAGGTTTGAAGTGAAGTTGGGTTTTTTTTTTTATTTTGATTTTATTTATTTTCAGCCTTGCTCAAAAAGTATTTGAGATGGCTCACAAGAATACGCAAAAAGATTGCTTAAGATAATGAATTTTAAAAGTCAGCATAAGGGGAAAATTGTTATAAAATATAATGAGAAAATGTGTGTGTGAAAAAGAGAGAGCGCACATGTTATAAGAATGCAGGAGAATTGGCCTTAAAATTGGCTAGGGTAGCAGCCCACCCTGCAACCTTTAAATTTCGAGTTTTAGAGAGTCTCCCCCTACTGCCCTTGACATTCCCCCAATATTCATCATTGTAGATGAATTCACACAGTAACTGGCCTATCTTAACTGCTCATTGAATATAGATTGAACAAAAAAAGGATAAAAAACATAAATTTGCTATATTCATTTAAACTCAATTCCCTCCAGTAAAGATAACTAGTTAGAAGTTAATTATCTTCTTAAGGATGGGTTAACTGGTATGCTGGGGGGGGGGGTAGCATTAAGAAGCAGAAAGGACAGGCAGGATTCCAGGACAACTTCCCTATTCTGGTTCTAAATCCAGATGCCCTTTTCCAAACTTGCACATTCCTCCCTTCCCTCCTGAGTGCCCAGGAACCATTTCTACGATGTCAACGTGCAGTCACACAGCCTTTTGTCCTTTCTGTCACCAGCATTACACTGTCCTTTGCAGTGCTGTCTGTGTTTCTTCCCCTTGAGGTATGGCAGTAGCCCACCCCCCCTGCCCCCCATGACGTTTTCTCCAAGCTGGGCCCTCAACATAAGGGTAGATAAGCTCACCCTTTTCTACACATTATGGTCATTCCCATCCATTGATGTTTTTATTAGCTGGTCCCTTCCCACCGTCTCCTTCCATTGTCATCTTGCATGGCCTTCACCATTTTCTCCTGTATATTCCAATCCAATTTCTCCAAATCCAATTCTAGCCTACCTCCACCTGGGCCATGACGTGGCTGTGACTTCTAAATTCCAATGACCCTTAATGTGTGCAGCATTTCTTGTTACTGAAACACTCTTAATTGCATCTTCTTTGCTAACTGGAGCTGTGTCTGTTTTGCCTTCTTAGTGAAATTGTAAGCTTCTAAAGGAAGCTCTGTCTTTAGCTTTATTTTGCACTCAGAAGTGCTCACAGTGCTATGCACTCAAAAGGTACAGGTTTGCCTAATATAGATTTAAAAGGTATGTTTCTCTGAAATAATTTTTGAAAGCTGATGCTACTTTAAAAAAATAAACTGAGAGGTAGCAATTCAAATGAAACTTGCAATAAGTCATTTTATAAATGAAAAATGAGTCTCCTAATGTTTCATTTTGAATATATTAGAATCTGGTTTAGGTGAATACATCCTGTTTAACACTATGATCTATTTATTAATCATGTTGATTCCTTAGTTTATATTTTTATAGTTTTGGTTTTGAATGTTAATGTTTTGACTTTCAAGGGAGGAATATTTCTTTGCTTACAAAAATGTTTTATGTAAGTGAAATAACTTCATTTATGCCTAGACTATTTGCCTATAAAATGTGTTTAAAGTAAAATGCTTTTTTGACAGTCATTTTAAAGTTCCATATTTAATTATTTTTAAAAAAGCTAATCTTTACAGATCTTGCTCTTAACTATAAAATTTGTTTCAATCAGCAATAATCTATACACATACACATGCATGTGTGCACAGGCATGCACACACACACACACACACACACACACACAGGCTTTGCTAAACTATGGTCCTATCTACTAAAAATGCAGGGCAATGCTACTTGGAGAAGTCTGTCTTTTGGCCTGCAGCTATAGTTAAGATGGAACTCCAAAAATGAACTTATTTTAAGAGTGCTCTTCCTGAATCTGAATTTAGAGAAAAAATGACTCAAAGGAATTTTTGCTGCCAGCATTTAGTTTTTAAAGTAGAATGTGAATTCTGGCATGCTACTCTACCACTGCTGTGTCGTCATAATGTTACTCGATTACTTAATTCAATGCTTTTCCTTTCCTACAGAACACTGGCAAGCCCCTCAATAAAGCAATTAAAATGGGTATTTATTCTTTTAACCCAGAGCCAGGACTGTCAACCAATAATTTGATTTCTTCCGGCACAGCTAAAGAGAGGTTTTTCTTGGCACATACAAAAAAACAAAAGATAGCACAGTGCATTTGCCACAACCAGTCTGAATTATCTGAGGGAAGAGGAAAACTTTTTCAAACCTTAATTTTGGCTCTAGTAGAGTCAAAAACCATAACTAATGTGTCACTGGAGGAGGAAGAAAAAGGGAAGGAGGAGGAGGAAAAACCAGAAGAGAGAAAATAAACTGATCAGGTATCCTACCAAATTTCAAGCTTTTAAAACTTTATCAGGCTAGAGGAAAAGAGAAATTTTTAAATGAAATTAAATTCACATTTTTTATTTTTACATGTGATAAATATTTCAATTGATGCAATGAGAGTGCCTTTGTGACTAATAGGACTAGAGAACATTATCTAAAATTAACCGGAGATGCTATGAGATCTCCCTGAGAAACTACCTACTCAGGGGCAAGAAAAAAAAAAAAAGACTCACAAAAGGGATTTAAAAGAATTTGCTACCTAAAGGCTGAAAAAAAAAAGTAAAAATAAAAAAAAAAAGGATTATTTCCTGCTTTCACCCAAAGGCAGTGACACCTTTTTTTTTTTTTTTTTTTTTGAGACAGGGTCTCTCTCTGTCACCCAGACTGGAGTGCAGTGGTGTCATCATAGTTTCCGGGAGCCTCAAATCCTAGGCTCCAGTGATCCTCCTGGCTCGGCCTCCTAAAGTAGCTCAGACTTCTGGCATGCCATCATGCCTAGCTAATTTTAAAATTTTTTGTAGAAATAGGATCTTTGGATTTCACTATGTTCCCTAGGGTGGTCCCAAACTCCTGGGCTCGAACAGTCCTCCCACCTCAGTTTCCCAGAATGCTGGGATTACAGGCATGAGGCACCGCAGCCAGCTAGTGGTGCTTTTTAAATAGAATGTGTGTTCATTCGTGTGCATATGTGCACGTTTTTGTGAACTTACATGTGTTTGTATGTTAAGGCACAGTGCTCTATTTCATTGGCAAGTCATGTAAAAGAGCAGGAAATAAAAGGGAAATTTTGTTTAAAAGGTGTAGGCTAGACTGTAACATAAAAAAGATTAACTATGGCCAAGAAACAATTACTGAGCCTTTGGATACTTTTATTTATCACACTTTCCCCATAACTAGGGAATAATAAACACAAAAATGATCAGAGAAGAAAGTAAAACACCATTCTGCTACTGATTCAAAGAAAACAGTTAAACAGTGCCTAATTAATGGAAAACTGAGAAATGTTAAAGCAAATCAGTGACTTTTCCTGCTAAATACCATCAAAGACCTAGAAATACTCCTGGGATAGAGTAATTAGTCGATGTGGGAATTCAAACCTATTTATGGCGCCTTTTCACACATCTAACTAACCCAGGGCCCTATTTAACCCTCAGCCTAATTTTATCAAAATTTTGCTGTAATACTGCCCTGGGTACTCTTATCCCAGAAAATAACTTCCTGCTAGGCATTCCTGGCTGATCCGTTCAGAACAGAGCCTCTCAAGAGGGGAACTCTTAAGAGCTTTTTTTTGCTCAAGGATCAGAAAAATTCAGGGAAAATGGCCATGTTTGGAAGCTCTGTTTTGTTGTTTGCTTTCAAAATAAAAGGAGTTTTTTGAGAGTCCCCTGGGGAAACATCTATATTATTCCAAACTCAAGTACCTCCTAAATTGGCCCTGCTTCTAAAATACTGGTATCTGGAATGTGTGAGATGTGGCAATGGGAAGAAACCTAGTGTTTACAAAGGCCTTTACTACATGCCTTCTTGTTGGACCCCGAAAACCTGTCCTCAAGGTAGATACTATTATCCCAGATTTACCTATAAAAAAAACTGAAATTTACAGAGGAACCTGAGGTTTCTGATTATGGTAAATAATTCGGAGAGTTGCAGCTCATTTCGTTTCATGTAATATTTGCTCATAGCCTGCAGGGAGCCAGCACACCATGCCACAGGAGCCTGGGGCCTGCTCCTTGATCCTCGCTAGGTTGATAAAGTGTTACACCTCCTTATTCCCAGATGGAAAAAACACAAGGACACACAAAGTAATACAAGGGCTCACAGTTCACAAGCATCAGCGTCTGGACCCAACCCTCAGTCTTCTGCTTAATAAAACCCCTCCCCACTGAGCTCCCACACCCCCACCTCCCCGGGGCTTGCCAAGGCTCTCTGAGGGAGGGAATTCCTCCCTTTCTGAGGCTCACAAAAACAGTGCTTGTTTTGTTTCAGTCAGTGATGTATAAGCATGTATATTTGTATATAGACTTTATAGGAGTGTGTGTGTGTGTGTGTGGATTTTTGTTCTAACTAATCCTCACAGCAGCACCATGAAAGAGATACTATCTCTCAAATGTTTTACAGATGAGAAAAGTGAGGCTGTAAAAGAACAAATGATGTATCTTCTGTCCTGCCAAGCTAATAGCGGATTTGGGATACCAAACAAAAAAATTTCCCAACTTTTAATTCAAGTGCTCTTTGCACGGCTACGGCTCCTCCTTCCTTTGTTTCGTTATGACTCAGGCAGACATTAAAACATCTCTCTTCTTATACATACGTCAGAGGTGCAGGAGGGGAATTCGTTTTGCAAGGCATGTACCTAGTCAGAGGAAAAATGGATAGGAAACCATTTTCTATACAACATTAAGCAAAAGTGATTCTTTGAAAGCGCACCACAAACACAGTGAGCAAATCTCAGTGGGCAAATCTCTCTGAGCGGGGAAGCCTCAGGGCATGGTCCCTGCCCTTGAGGCACATAGAGCAAACATTGTGCAGAAGCACAGTGTCCTACTGGAGAGAGGAAGAGGAAGGTCTAGCATGGCCTGGGGGACAGCAGAATGTTTGAGCTATAACCTGAAAGGGGAGAGACTTGGAGAAGTGGGGAAAGGAGGGAAAAAGAATGATCCTCTGAGAAACTGGGTTGGGTGATGAGGGTGTAAGTGAGGCCACAGAGGTAAGTAGAGTCCAGATCACTCGGGACCTTGTTAAGGTCCTTCTAAAGGCCAGTGGGAAACTATGAAAGGATTTAAAGCCATAGAAAAAACAATTGAATTTGCTTTTTCTCAGGAGTCTCTTGACCCAGAGGAAAGCATTTAAGGTTTAATGTAGCCTGAGTTGCAGAGAAAATCACAGAATGGTAATCACTAGATGAAGAATCAAAGGAGATCTAATCTAGTCCCTCATATCCCAGAGATGGTCCCAGGAGGAAAGTGCCTTGCCCAAGGTCAAGGTCATACACGACAGGCTACCCACATGCATGGTGCCCTCACCCCCAGCCAGCACCATTCCTGCCACATCATGCCACCTCCTGCTCTTCTCCATGCCTTCCCAATTTCACTGTGACAGCTGCTTGCTCAAAATAGACTATTGTCAAAGGGGCAAATGTCGATGCCCGTGGTTTATATTTCTAAGCCTGAGTCCTGTGGCTTTGATGGCAATAGCCACCTCAGCGACCACAGCTTCAGTTGGCTAAGGGCCTCTGCAGTAGACGGGATGAGTGTGATTTAAATTTCCTAAATTAGTTGTCGAGTGATTTTGACTGAAGGTCAGGGACAGTCTACCCTAGAAGGAACAAAACATGAAAGGAAAATGTTTATATCACCATACCCTCTTATCAGGGAGAGGAAAAGAAGCCCCATTCATTCTAAGGTCTTGGAGAAAAGAATGTACTGTAACTCCAGGCCCAGCTCCTCAGCTCCATGCTGCCTTCTCCTCACGATGCTCCTGAAGATACCAGAGTGCGGGGAGGGAGGGCCCCTGAAGGCTCCCATCAAGGCCGTAGTTGAATTGCAAATAGAAGTTGAGAAAATATTCTCCTTGACCTTCTGTTCAAATCTGTGAAGACTGAGACTTGACCCACATAGTACATTTTGACTGCTTTGGAATAAAATGAAAAATTCATAGAAGTGAGAGAATGTTATCATTCCCTCTATCTTCTGATTTGAAACCTCCTTTATTTGATAGGCTACATTCAAATCAGGTTAGTGGCTGAGCATTCAGCACACAGGAGCCAAGAGGGTAGAACACATCCCTTTCTGAGTCTCTTGATAAATGACTGAGCACTTGATAGATTCAGATTAAAGGATTGCCTCAGAAAAGGGCAGTGTGCCCAGTCAAAATGTGTGCATTTGCATTAGGTTCTCACATGGGTTTTAAGCGTATGAAGTATTTTTATATCCGTTATCTCATCAAATCTGCACAGACATTCTGTGATCAGGGCACTGTAGTCTTCATCCTACAAGTGAGGAAACTGAGGCTCTAGAAGGTTAAATGATTTGCCTTATTATTGGTCTGTGGCCAGTAAGTGCTAGAAAGAACTCATCATGTTTCTCAGGTCCAGAGTCTCTCTGCCCTACCACAGTAGCATGTCAGCTCTGTGCAGGATGATGAAACAACCTGCATTAGAGGCCCCATTTGTTTGTAGAACTTGGGTTGGCTATAGTCACCTAGGCCTACACTTTCCCTGAACAAAATAGATTGGGTTAATTTTTAAGTATACCACGGGGCCTGTTGACTCTAAATACTTAGTTTGTGTAATGAATAGACATACAGAATATAAATATGATTTTTTTAGCCTCAAAAAAGATACAAACCCAGAAATATCTTACATTTAAATTAGACTTTAGCTGCAATTCCTCCTTCCTCAATAGAGCAGAAATCAAGGTTTCCAATGGAAAAATTGGAATAAAAGGAATTTGCTTCAACTGGGTCAGTGTAGGATAATTTGAAGTGGTTTTTACAACTAGATAACTGTCAGTATGCAAGACTGGTGTAAGATTTAATAATGCTGAAAGCCTTTCTGATGTGGCCCACTGTGCCTTTGAACAAAACAAGCATACTGGTTTTGTTACATACCTGTAAACCTGCTTAATCTGTTTAGTGGTGCAGGAGAACAGGTCCCCATGAATGTTAGAGCAGGCTGACATCTCAGTCACCTAAACCAAGGCACTTTCTGAAACTCTGTATTGGAAACCTCTGGCAGCTCTTTCAGTGCCCCTCCCCCATCCTTTAATATTGCCTTTTACTGGACACCAATATGATCTGTACCTTATAATCTTCAATGGGGTCTTCTTCAATATTATTCCTTAAATACATCTAAAATATATGCTTGTCAGCAATTTGCAGAGATAATTCTTATTTGCTGGTATATTAGCATCTAGTGGGGTTCTTCGTCATCTGCCCCTATGGGTTTCTAAGAGTGAAATTAAGGCACCATGGCACACTGGGGAAAATTTGAGAGCCTTTCCCAAATCTCTCAAATCCCTGAGAACTTTTCCTACTTCTAATTTCAAACTGGCTAGACTTTAAAAGTTCCTTCTAAAACAGGCCAAAAATCTACTGATTTATAGTATAGGAAAAGTCATTGGTATGAGCCTGCCTGAAACTCTTCCCAATTAATTTTCATTGATCACTGGATGTTTCTAAACCCAACCAAATTTTAACCATAAAGCAACTCTCAGGACTTCACAGCTAGACTTGTTGGTTCCTGCAGAATTTGTGCAGTTGACCTTTGATTTTCAGAACTGATTTATTTTTTTCAGCTCTAAATATTATAAAGAATATTTGAGTGTAAAATGTGCATTTCCCATTAATTTACATGATAAAATTGGAGATGAGGAAGTCAGAGGGTGTCACTGTTTTCTTCCGTACCCTCCCTTTCACTCAGGCTACTAAACTTCTCTTAGCTTTACTTCCTTCCCAACCCAGAGCCCAAGAGGAAACATTTAACCACTTTAACACCTATACCTTCAAAATCTTCTACCATTCTTCTTTCTACCTCATTTGCTCTGATGACCCCTAGACTTGTATTAATCCAACAATTTGCTTTATCTCCTACATCATTCAGGCTCCCAGGCACTGGTGGAGCAAATCACACACTTGCATTTTGTCAAAATTTTGGCATCTCCAACTTCAGGAAAGTGCTCAGTGCCCCTCAGAAACCCCTTTATGTATAATTGGCTGACACTCTTTCCCACTGCCCATACTGCCTGTCAGAAATAGTCTCCAATATCCTTAAGCCTCTACTTTATTATATTAGCAAATAACCTTTCCTCCACTATAAGCTATAATTTTTCAACTTCTCATCCTGTATGTATAAACTTACATATGGTACCATTCTTTTCCTGTCTCAAAGAGAAATATCTCTTTTACTATTTAAGCTTTAAATTTAAGCTGCATTCCATTGCCATTCATTCATCCATTCATTCAATACACATTTATCAAATATTTATTATGTGCAACTGTGCTTGAAGCTTGTGACATTGTAAGCAAGGCAGATTTGCCCCGTCCTCAGGAAATTCTGGATGCAGAAGATAAGGAAATAAAATTGATAAATGAATGCTCTGACAAAAACACAGATGACTGTACTAAAAATTAATAGAATAAATATGCTGAAATAAATTTTAAAAAATGCTATTAATAAAACTCTGGTATGATAAAAAAAAAAAAAAAAGAAGAAGAAGAAGAAGAATAGAAGAACAGCTACATTTTGAAAGAGTGGCCAGAGAAAGAACTGAAAGAAGGCCAAGGTGACCAAGTGGAGTGTGTGGGGACAGGGGAATGACATACAGTTGGAAAGATGGGCAGGTATCTGTTAGGTTATAGTCAAGAATGTAGATATTTTTCTTTGTTCCATAGTAATTGACTGAAGGATTTTAAACAGGAAAGTGGTTTGGATGTGACAAAGAGTGGAAATAGAGATTGTTAGGAGACTTCTGCAGCAAGGGAGTGAAGCTCAAGAACTAGGGGTGTCTCCGGTGAGGATGTAAAGAAGTTGAGTTTCGATATATGTTGGCACTATGAAGTCAGGAATATCTCATATTATTCTGAAATGCCAATGCATGGATCCTTTGTGTAGAATAAGATTATTTTAGTTTAGACAATCTGCTGTTTTATGTTAACATTAAATATATGATCACTACATGAAGATACCTAATCAAAATGTGTAATTTTGATTTTATGTTGTTTGACAATTCAGGACATGCTCCTATCACCCCTCAATTTTTTTTTTTAAGATTGGCCACAAATAATAAGGATAAATTAACTTTACCTTCCAGCTCAAGTTCTCAAACTGGCATATCAATGACTTGTAAGCCATTCTTTTGTTTTTTGGTTGGTTTCTTTTTGTTTTATTTTGTTTGTTTGATTTAGAAACAAATTCTCAGACCCTATGCAAACATCCTGAATTGATTTTTCTGGGGCTGAGGATTGGATTTGTATGTTTTTCTAAGGCTTTATCCATTATTATGATAACCAACCATTTTAGGGAACCATTGAAATTACAGAGCATAGCTGGATTTGCCTACCATTTCTTAAGTACCTACTATGTGTTAGATATATACTAGGTGAATTCATATAATATTTGTATTTAATCTTACAACAAGTAGATTTTTAATGTTTGCTTTGCAGTTGGCAAATTGAGGTTCAAAGAAGTTATATAATTTTTCCAAGCTAGTAATTAAAAGAACCGATATTTGAGCACATATTCAACTGATTCCAAAATCCAGGCTCTTAGTACAGAAAAACCAGCAGTGGAATGAAAACTGTTTTTGTTCATATTCCCACATACATTTTTTCTAGGCGAATGATGTTGGGTGAGTCATTTAACTTCTCAAGCTTCAGTCTGCTCTATTTGAGGAAGTGCATAATAATATGAATCTCAAGCAGTTGTCGTGAAGATTGACTTAAATTATGTACAAAACAGCACTTTGGCAACTATAAATAAAGTGCCATGCAAACATGGTTTGTTTTACTATGACTTATACTCTTATCTATTTCTTATTTATGGAATAAGTAAACTGTCACCATGTTACGTGGCAGAAGTATAAGCTCCCACAAAATGCCACGTCTACTGCCAGCTGCTTCTATTCTTGTGGACTTAAAACTTACTGAATGATGACTTCTGGAGCCAGGCTGGACCAGAGTTTGAGTCCCAGCTCTGCCATTTACTAGCAGTAGAATCATGGACTAGTCTGTCCATGATTTTGATTATTCATCAACAAAAAGGGAAAGAGATGCTAGTGGTTTGATGCTTCAATTGAAATAATGCAGAGTGTTTATGGTATTTATTTATCAACATCCTCATCATTAATGACTACATTACTGACAGTAACTGTGTTAGACGGATGGCAAATATGCACTATGAGGTTCCACTGGGCACCTCCTGTGAGGAGCAACACAGGAGGGAGGTGGAAGGATGCCAGCTGTGAGGTGGTGTGAGCTGCAGAGCATGGGAAAACCCAGGCCAGCTGCAGCCCATCTGAATACCAGTTCCCACTATAGCCTGGGTCTTAGTTCTATGCCAGCAAAATGATGTCAACTGTATAGCAGGCTCTCCGCAGGAACCCCCAGATAGATAGGGAAGCTGAAAATAGTTTAATTATTTGGCCCATATAAAGTGCCATAAATACATTCACATGCAGAGTGGGAGAAAGAATATATCCTTGGCACTTAGCAGATGGCTGGCTGGAAGGGCAGTCATAACTGCTTGGTAATGTTAAATAAGTCAGAATGCTCTCTTCTGGTATATGATCTAATAATGATAACAATAACTACCATTTAGTGAATTCCTATCCCAGGAACCATGGTAGACTTTTTAGGTACATTATCACTAGGATATAAAACTCTGTTGAATAAGAACCATTAATTCCCTCTAATAATGATAACAATAACTACCATTTAGTGAATTCCTATCCCAGGAACCATGGTAGACTTTTTAGGTACATTATCACTAGGATATAAAACTCTGTTGAATAAGAACCATTAATTCCCTCACTTTGCAGATGAGGAAACTGAGACACAGAAAGATTAAGGAAGGTGTAACTGGTTAAAGATCTAAGAAATATTGGTAATAAGATTCACAATAGAGTCTAATTGCCTGTAAAGCCGAGATCCTTTCCACTGCAGCACAATGCCTCCACAGGAAGTTCTCATGTCTTGCATGGCTGGCCCTTTTATAGCAACTGGTGTTACTGGTTATTCTTCTGCTCTTTTATTTTGCATGTACCCCTCCCCAAGAAAAGGTACATTATAAAAATGATAATATCTTTATTGATTTATAAAAATCGATGACAAATAGAAGATAGAGTGAGCATATATGTAGATGCACACAATCACACACAGTGACTTTAAAACCATCTGTGGATCTTGTTAGGACATCTCTTGTGCTCTGCTTATATTCCGGCCCAGGTGTGCAGAACAGCTAGTTCACAATAACCTCCCAACCACGAGTGTCATCATGTGTTTTGTGGATGAGGTGTGGTCCACACTCCTGAGGTCCGTTCATAGTGTCCTCAACCGCTCTCCTCCACGCCTCATCAAGGAGATTCTGCTGGTAGATGACTTCAGCACCAAAGGTAAGAAAAACACTCAGGCTCTCTCTTGAAAAGTCAAGTTTCCTATGAAGCAATAGCCGTTTGGATGACAAAATTGTACGATAAGTTGATGAAGCATAAACATTTTATAAATGCTAAATCATTGTTTCATGCAGAGGTTTAAAGGCATAGGTCTCAGCATCTACGAGACATTAGAAGTCATCCAGGGCTCTGTTCAGCTATGTATTTCAGGCTTTCTCTCAGTTGTGACTCCCATACCATGGAAAGTGATTTTCTAACTTATAGTTCCTTGGAGATGGGCACTTTGAAGTGTCCAGAGTCCAAATGCACAAATGCCTGATTATGAAATCTAATAAGCAAGTGCCCCACAGTTAATCGGATGCTCTTTCTACTGATCATAGCTTAGACTCTATGGAAAGCAAAGAAATAGAAGTCCTATGGCTTCCTCCTCAAGAGCAAGTCATATTATGTGTTCAGTTAAGTGTTGAGAAGACAGATTATCAATGGGATCAGAGAGATGTTGTCCCAACAGAGTTCAAAAGCAGAATCCACTATGGTCTTTAAGTTTGTTTTTGTTTATTATAGTGAAGAATCTTATCCTTTGAATTTGTCAAATAACTTGTCTATGTAGGTGGTCTCATAGGTCCCATGACAGCCATATTACGAATTTCCTAAATGCTACCCATTTCAGAAAAGTTTAGTAAATAGCAAAGAGATGGCAATGTTAATAGAACAGCTTAACCTTGGACTGTGACCACAGCAATTTGGGCAGTTTCTTTAGCCCCAGAGTTCCTACCATAATCACACTGAGCTCAAGAAGCAGTGAGATACCCTAGGAAAACTGTCTGAAAATCTTAGGAAATGACTTTGAAAATATAAACCCAGTTACTAAGTTGAAAAAAGTCCCTATATGAGGGCCAGGTCCAGATTCTGTGGGACCTCAAGCTTATCCAATTTTCAGGGTCCTCTTTTTAGAAAACAAGCACAAACATAGAAAGTGAGCTGCCAAAATATTCCTGGAAGCCATTCCTACCTGGGATAGCTGTCAATAGCTTAATTACACACCTGAATGACCACAAGCCACATAAATATACCCCACAAAACTCCCCAAAATGTTCCTCTAGCTGGTTCCCTCTACAGTCATCCAATAAGAGAGGAAAGATATAATGGAGGGGAAGTCTGAGTAGGATATGTTAGTGGTCTTAACCTCCTACTGTTGCACTAGCTTTCTTTTGCAAATTACACAATCTGCACACAATTGCTTAGCCTCTTCCCTGGATCTTGGAAGAGACTTTTGCAAGGGGTGGGGGTGGGGAAAGAGTTGCAAAGAAGCCTGAGCTTCATTTATTTTGAGGTAAATCTTCCCCTGCCTTGACAAATACTCAGAAAAGGTGATCCCTTCACTGTGTAATTTTGTAATACTTAAAAGAAGGATTTGGGGTTTGAGAAATCAGACAGCTTAGAATGTTGAACTCAGACAAAATTCTTCTAAGAAAATGATGTCAGGAAATAAAATTATGGCCCAAGGAACAAACATTTAGTGATGATAATAATGTCATAGATTTTGGAATTTGACATTTAGGAGACATTACTTCTGATACTATTCAGACTTAGTTAATTCCAGTGTTATCTTGTTTATCCTTACTCTGATATAGACTACTTAAAAGATAAGTTGGATAAATACATGTCTCAGTTTCCAAAAGTCCGGATTCTTCGCCTCAAAGAGAGACATGGCTTAATAAGAGCCAGGCTGGCAGGTGCACAAATTGCAACAGGTAAGAAGTATTCATTTTTTTGTTGTTTTGATTATATTTTTGTCTTAATTTAAAATGTTTTTCAAACATAAAAGCAAATTTAAAAGGAAAGCACAATGATACCTATATATCCATCACTAAATTCCACCAATTTGTAAACTTCTGCAATATGTCCTTCATCACACACATACACAGACACATGGTTATATCTACATACTTTTTTCTGAAGCTTTGAAAAGGAATTTGCAGATATTTTGACACTGTACCCCTAAGTACTTTAGTAGGCATTTCTGAAGAATGGGAACATTCTCCTAAATAAGCATAATTTTCATACATAAATTTTCACCTAATACATACTTTAAAAATTTTTTCTCATTGTTCTCAAAATGGTTTTTTTTTAAAAAAATATTCAGGATCTAATTTCATGCCCTGCATTTGATTGTTTGGTCCCTGTACTCTCTCAATCTAGGATAGTCAACTCTATGCATTTCATTTACATACTATTGTGTTGGTTAAAGAAAAATCCAGGCCATTTATTTGGTACAGTTAACCACATTCTGAAATTTTCTGTTTCCTCATGTTACTTACAGGATAAATAATTTTTGCCATGAATATTATATAGAATTCTTCTATAATCCTACAAAGATATACAAATATTATGTACCCAATAGTAATTAAAAGTAAAAAATAAAAAGAATTTAACTACATAGGTGATAAGAATTGTGGCCTTATCGCTTCATACCAGGAGGTACATAATGTCAGGTCATCCCACTGTTGCTGATACTAACTTCGAGAACTTGGTTAAGATGTTGACAGCTAGATCTTTCCTTTGGGAGTAAGAAACAATTTGTGGTGTGATACTTTGACCCATGAGAATATTCTGTTTCCTCACATTTTAGCCAATGGCATAACATTTGTTGATGATCATTGCTGGAATCAATTATTACACCAAGGGCTGCAAAATTGTTTTTCTATCATTTTTTCTCCCTTTTTTTTTTTTTAGATGGGATTCATTTGTAATGAAGAAATCTCTCTCCCTACCCTTTCCCCCTCTTTATCCCTTTCCCTCTCATCCCTAATCACTATGGATTTATGGCTTTAAAAAATTCAGTGTGAATAGTATCACTATTATTCTTTTTGGTGTTCAAATTATCCCAAATTTGACCACTAGGAACTCCTTCAAACCTATGCCTTTTTGACCTGACCCCTTCACTATTTCAGGACTTTAGAATCTTTTCATTCTTGAGTCCTCACCTCTTCTTGGACCTATATCTGTTCTTTCTATAGCAATTTCTGTCTTCCTAAAGAGCAATATGCCACCTTTTCCTCTCCTCTTTTGAGTGTGTGGGTGTTGGTGAGTGAATGAGAGGAGATGAATCTCCTCTGTCTGTGAGTATTCTAAAAATAACATCAAACATTTGGGTTTATTATTATATCTTTCTAGGGAAGGATCTGTGCTCTGTAATAATAGCTGACTTTATATAGCAGGTACCATTCTAAATACTTTCTGGTACCATTCTAAATTCTTTCTGTGCTAATTGATTTAATCCTCACTATAACTCTGTGAGATAGGTACAATCATTTCCTCATTTTGCAGATAAGAATACAGAGGCAAAGTGAGGTTGAGACCTACCCAACTTCCCCCAACTCATCAGTGGTAAACCAGCATTGGCACTAAACTCCCTGGCTCCAAAGTCTCTCCCATTATTTACTGCACTTTGCTACCTCTAGACATTTAACCGCCACTCTGTCGCTGTGAGCCCTAGCATTGTGGACCTCCACCAGTTTAGATTCAAGCATGTGCACATGGGGAATAATCTGCTCCCCTATGCTTCACTTCCTTGACTTCACATTTGGATCTCTCCTTATCCCATTGGTTTGCTAACAAATTTCTTCACTTTGTAATAAAAATTTTGGTTTTTTATTTCAGAATATTATAGGGGTACAAATGTTTAGGTTACATATATTGCCTTTGCACCACCAAGTCAGAGTTACATGCATGCCCACCATCCCCCATACAGTGCATACCTTTACCCATTAGGTGTGACTATACCCATACCGTCCTCCCCCTCCCCACCTGCTTGATACCTGATGAATATTACTTTCATATGTGCACACATGTGTCGATCAGTTAGTACCAATTTGATAGTGAGTGTATGTGGTGCTCGGTTTTCCATTCTTATGATACATCACTTCAGAGAATGGGCTCCAGCTCTATACAGGGTAATACAAGAGGTATTAGTTCACCATTGTTTTTTGTGGCTGAGTAGTACTTCATGGTATACATATACCACATTTTATTAATCCACTCATGTAGTGATGGACACTTGGGTTGTTTTCACATCTTTGCAATTGTAAATTGTGCTGCTATAAACATTCGAGTATAGCTGTCTTTTTTATATAATGTCTCTTTTTCCTTAGGGTAAATGCCCAGTGGTGGGATTGCTGGATCAAATGATAGTTCTACTTTTAGTTCTTTGAGGTATCTGGGGTTTTTTTTTTTGTTTTTTTTTTTTTAAAGACAGAGTCTTGCTTTGTTGCCCAGGCTAGAGTGAGTGCCATGGCATCAGCCTAGCTCACAGCAACCTCAAACTCCGGGGCTCAAGCAATCCTGCTGACTCAGCCTCCCGAGTATCTGGGACTACAGGCATGCACCACCATGCCCGGCTAATTTTTTCTATATATAGTAGTTGGCCAATTAATTTTTTTCTATTTATAGTAGAGACGAGGTCTTGCTCTTGCTCAGGCTGGTTTTGAACTCCTGACCTTGAGTGATCTGCCTGCCTCGGCCTCCCAGAGTGCTAGGATTACAGGCGTGAGCCACCGCGCCTGGCCCTTTGAGGTCTCTTAATATTACTTTCCATAGAGATTGTACTAGTTTACATCACACAAAAACTGGCATTGCAGTAACAGTTAAGATTCTTAATGAGAGAGACTGCATTCAGAAAAATTAAATAGCATTGCACACTTAATTTCCTTTGGAAAGTAATTATCTATGAATAATGTAAAATTGGATAGTCAAGAAATAGTCCAAGTAAACTTTTGAGTTGAGATCTGGGTAAAGAATATTCCCAAGCAAATGGAACAAGAAGTGCAAATTTGCTAATGTGAAGATGAATTGGCATATTTAAGGTAAAGAAAGAAGTTCATTATAGCTGATAGGCACTGACCATGGGGAAGAGTGGTAGGAGATTCATTTGGAAAGAAAGGCAAAAGCAGGCTTTTGTAAAGTTTTATGCATCCATTAAGGAGTATAGGGATTATATTAATGATATAATGTGAAGCCAATAAAGGACAGTAAACAGGAAAATAAAATTGTCTGATTTACATTTTGAAAGCTCGCTCTGGCCACCATGGAGAAAATGGCTATTAGGGAGATGGGAAAGGAAGTAGGGAGGCCAGATAGAAAGCTATTATAGTTGTCCAAGTACCAGGGAGGTTCCAGTGTAGATGGAGAAAATTGTCAGATTCAAAATATACTGTGGATATGGAGCCTACAGGACTTGCCATCAAATAAGATATGAAGAGAGTAGAATGAAAATAATCAACAACCCTAGGGAGTCTTCAAAATGGCTGACTAGAGACATCTGGTACTCACCTCCTCCACAAAGAAGAACCAACAAAGTAAGTAGATAATCACACTTTGAATAGATCATCTAAGAGAGAACACTGGACTCCTACAGAGGACAGGAGAGGCTCCCTAATGCAGGAAAAGGATAACTGAGTAACCAACTCAGTGGTCCAAATTCCCACTGTAGACTCCTGCATTCTAGCCACAGGAAAGCCCTGATTACAGGGCCCAAGACTAACATAGTGAGGTGCCTAGAGACCACATGAAGACATTGCTCCAGAAAGGGAGCTCACACTGGGTCCCACACAACCACAGACCCCTAAACAGCTACAGTAAGGTGCCACATTGAGAGCCCAGCCCCCACCCAACTGCATCCTGCCTGGAAGCCCAACAGAATTGCATCTCCACATCTCTGGAGCCCCAATGATATTCTCTGCCCAAAGCCACTGAAGCGTAAGCCATTGGCAAAAACCCCACTGCCCTTGCAGGGAAGCCACTGTGCATTTTCACATATCCCGAAGACAAATTCTCCCACCTGGAGCATTTAACCCAACTATAAGCTACCTATAAGAAACTCATCTCATCTGTAAAAACACATACAGACTGAAAGGAAAGAGAAGGAAAAGGATATTCCATGCAAATGGAAACCAAAAATGAGCAGAAGTAGCTGCACTTACTTATATCATATAAAGCAGATTTGTAAGTTAAAAAGAGACCTACAAAGTCATTACATAATGATAAAGGAATCAATTTAGCAAGAAGATGTGACAGTTCTAAATATATACGCACCCAAAACTAAAGCACCCAGATATATAAAGCAAATATTATTAGATCTAAAGGGAGAGATAGACTCTGATACAATAATAGTTGAGGACTTAAGCACCCCACTCTCAGCATTAGACAGATCATCTAGACAGAAAACTAACAAGGAAACATTGGATTTAAACTATATATTAGACCAAATAGACCTAACAGACATTTAAAGAACATTTCATCCAATAGCCATAGAACACACAATCTTCTCATCAGCACATAGAACATTCTCCACTACAGACCATAAGTTAGGACACAAAACAAGTTTCAACAAATTTTTAAAAACTAAAATCATATCAAGTATCTTCTCAGACCACAGTGGAATAAAACTAGCAATCAATAACAATAAAAACTTGGGAAACTGTACAAATATATGGAAATTAAACAACGTGCTCTTGAATGACTGTTCAGTCAGGGAAGAAATTAAGGCAAAAATAAATGAAAATTGAAACACAATATACCAAAATCTATGGAAAACAGCTAAAGCAGTGCTGATGTGGAAGTTTATAGCAATAAATACCTGCATCAAAAAAAAGTATAAAGATTCCAAACAAACAATTGAATGATGTATCTCAAGGAACTAGAAAAGCAAGAACAAATTAGACTTAAAATTAGTAGAAGGAAATAAATAATAAAAATCATAACTAAATGAAATAGAGATTAATAAAAAATACACATACATACTATTTATGTGTGTGTGTCTATAACCATATGAAACCTTCCACCAGGTTATGATGCATGATGAACAGAATATGAACCAGATGTAGCCCTCCGATCTGGGACTTCCCAGCCTCCAGAACCATGAGCCAAATAAATTTCTCTTTACTATAAATTCAAAAGAAATACAAAGGATCAACAAAATGAAAAGTTGGGTTTTTAAAAAACATGAAATTGATAAACCACTAGTGAGCCTAAGCAAGAAAAAAAAGAAGACTCAAATATATAAATTCAGAAATGAAAAAGGAGACATCACAACTGAGACCACAGAAATACAAAAGAACATCAGAGCCAAAAAAAAAAAAAAAAGAATGAATCATGTCATTTGCAGCAACATGGATGGAACTAGAGGTCATTACGTTAAGTGAAATAAGGCAGGGAGAAAGACAAATGTTGTCACATGTTCTCACTCATATGTGGGAGCTAAAAATAATAAGTTGATCTTATGGTGGTAGGTAATAGAAAGATAGTTACCAGAGGCCGAGAAGGATAGTGGGGGGATGAAGAGAGGTTTGTTAATCAGTACAAAACCTACAGTTAGATAAAAGGAATACTTTCCAATGCTTAATGGTAGATTGAGGTGACTATAGTTAACAACAACATATTGTATATTTCGAAATAGCTAGAAGAGAAAACTTGAAATGTTCTGAACACATAGGAATAACAAATACAGTGATGAACAACCCAAATAACCTGAGATGATCATTAAATCTCTATGCATGTAACAAAATATCAAATGTACCCCATAAATATGTCTGAATATTTGTATCAACAAAAAATTTTTTTAGAGACCCTGGGATTAGAATCTGAACAACTTGGTGAGTGGTCAGGCCATAACCAGGGAAGCAGGTTTGGATTGCTGTTGAGTTCTGACTTTGTCCATGTAAGTTTGAGATGAAAATCAGACATCTATGTGGAGAAAGTTGATGAATAAAGGACCAAAAGCTCTGTCTCCACAGTACACAAAGTATGCTAGTAAAGACCTCCCAAATAGTTCAAACTGTTAGACAATGTGGAGGGCTGTTTTCGGATGGGGAGTTATGAGTTAGAGTAAAAGCAGTTGCAACTGCTTGCTCAAGTGTTTTCAGTTACATTCATAAAATAAATTATGTGAATTTAACAAATTCAAATAGAAATTTGTTTCTCAGTCATTCATTAACACCCTTAACATTAGCTCAGTTTTGGTGCAGGAACTTTCAAATCATTTTGACAATGACTCATGTTAAGAAATAAATTTTACATCACAACTCAGTATATGTGTAATCACACATATAACCACAGACATCTCCTCAAATAACATGTGCAATGGATTCTAATATCTTCTTTCCTATGTTACTCATTTTTTAGGTTTGGCAAAATTGATTTAATGATTCACTAAGTGGTTACAATTTAGTCTGAAAAACCTCAGCTATGTATATCTTAATGATTTGCCACTACCTAGTGTAGAAATGCTTCCCAAACTATCTGAAAAGAAGTTTTTTTTCTAATTTCCCATATTTTGTGGAGCTACCCCTTTGTAAATAAGTTACCTAAAAAAGAAGTGAAAAAAATAGATGTATAAAATACAAGTCCATTTTGATTTCTACACACACACTCACACACATACACACATACACATACACATACACATACACACACACACACACACACACACACACACACACCCCTGATAATTTAGAAAGAAGAAATGTGTGTCTCAGCGGGGTTAATAACAGCTTTGACTAAGGATACATGCAACTGTTCTGAAGTGCATCTGACCCCAATAAGGACTTCAAGGGAATTCAGGATCAGCTTTAGCCAAGGATGTAATTCAGGGACTGGCATTCAGCAGGGCTGGCTGAGTCCTCACAAACTCCTCCTGGGCATTCCACAGCCCTCACTAGTAGAGCTAGGCTGGAGACTGCTCAGGGCCTGAGGAGTCTGTGTAAATCAGAGATCAGCAAAGACACCAGGCAGAAATTTTCTCTAGAATGCTTGTGCCAAACAAAGAGATTAAAGATAAGAATCTGAGTCCAGAATCTGACAGATCTTGACAGCTACTGTTCCCTAAAGATCTCTACCCTTCAGGATGCAAAGAAAAGAGAAGCATCAGGCAAGGATGAGATCCAGAGATACAAAGACATGCAGAAAGAGAAGTCAAATAGCCCATTTTGGTCCCAGGGTACTATCAGGCTCTCTGAAAGTCTGAAAGAGTCATCTACAAAATAATAAGGAACCAACCAGCAATCTCTCTTACCTTAACAATGTCCACTATGCACTCAGGTTCCAGGGCATGCCAAGCTCTTCATCTGGATCCGATTCAGGCCAAGAGTTCAGGTCCAACCAATTGTTTGCTGTGAATGAGGAAGGTTGAAAGGCCCAAGTAGGGTTTCAAAATTTGGACCAAGCGTCGTGGCTGGTGGCACACCTGTAATCTTAGCATTCTGGGAGGCCGAGGCAGGAAAATAGCTCAAGATCAGGAGTTCAAAACAAACCTGAGCAAGAGCGAGAACCCGTTTCTACTAAAAATAGAAAGAAATTAATTGGCCAACTAAAATATATAGAAAAAATTAGCCAGGTATGGTGGCGCATGCCTGTAGTCCCAGCTACTCGGGAGGCTGAGGCAGAAAGATTACTTGAGCCCAGGAGTGTGAGGTTGCTGTGAGCTAGGCTGATGCCACGGCACTCTAGCCCAGGCAACAGAGTGAGATTCTGTCTCAAAAAAAAAAAAAAAAAAAAAAATGATGGGCAGTCCAGAGGCAATGGATCCCTATGAACAATTCACTATATGAAGGCAATAGAAGCAAAAAGATAGAGTAAGTGCAGTAGAAGGGAACAAGGGATCCATTGCTAGTGTTGAACAGAACAAAGGAGATATCACCCTGCCAAGAGGAGCCTGCAGTCAGGTGGGTCCATTCCTGATTGTCAAGGTAAAGATCAGATTTTCATTTCCTCCATGACATAGCATTTAACAACATTCTTGATATTTCTTATGAGCATTCCAGAGAATCAGTTTACTAATGTTAAGTAACTAGACAATAAGTGACATCTAACTCCTGGCCAACTCCAAGTCCTCCTGAAAAACAATAGTGGGCATCCTTCTGTAAGCTTCTACAACTTGTTGCTGCTGCAGGTAAAACAGGTGATTTTTGTAGCATTCCTTATAAGTTATTATGTGAAATTAAATGGCAAGCCAGGCCCACATCCCTCAAAGAACCCTAAACATAACACTCCAGCACTAATTGGTGCTGACACCAACATTCTACACTAAACAACTAAATATAAGTGGGGAAGTCTATCCTCAACAAAGACCTAAATCTGTTTGGCACGTTGAGCACCTTTATATTGTCTCCCAATTTTTTTTCTTGAAGTTCAATGAAACCCATCTGCAAACAATTCAGTATTACTGGGACCTACTCTTAGGAAACAGAAAATACTGCCAGGTAACAATCAAAAATAGGCTGTAATTTTATATCCTTTGACCAACCTCTCCCCCAGCCCCTTCCCAGCACTAGTGTTCTTCGGCACTTAGTTAACAATAATTTATCATATATTAATATTTTTAAATAGCTAGAAGAGAGGATTTTGAATGTTCCCAGGACAGAGAAATGATAAATGTTAGAGGTGATGAATATGCTAATTACCCTGATTTGATCACTACACATTGCATGTATCACTCTATATCCCA
Source organism: Microcebus murinus (assembly GCF_040939455.1). Classification (NCBI taxonomy): domain Eukaryota; kingdom Metazoa; phylum Chordata; class Mammalia; order Primates; family Cheirogaleidae; genus Microcebus; species Microcebus murinus. Next base: position 37,807,365 of record NC_134111.1, read on the forward strand.
TAAATATGTATAATTATTATGTGTCAATTAAAAAGTTTTTTAAAGGTTGGGTTGGTTATTCTGAATTTGAGCTTAAACATTTATTGAAAAACAGTAAATAATACTAGCCATATTTTTATGAATGTAGATATTAGGTGGATCTTAGAAATGTCCCTGTAAGAGAAAGCTAAAAGAAGTTAAGTAACTTACCCAGTGTGGCTAGGGAAAACAGAGCTGGGATTAAAGGCAGTTGTGTGTAACTTCAGTCCTATGCTCATTCCACCATGCCTCTCAGCCTCTCAGGATCAGGAACAATATGTACAATGTCCATAGACAATAGCACCACTCTGAGAAATTCCACCAAGAGTCAGCTACACAGAGAGCTCCCTATTTTCTTACCTAACACAGTTCTGAGTTCTTATTTTAAAATAAAATGTCTGAAAGTAGAGCAATGGCATGCACGCATAGGAGGATTCTCCTCTTCCCCAAAATAAAACAATGTAAAATTCCAGACTATGTCTTGAGCAGATGCTGCTTCCCTCAGGTCCTGGCAACAAATGAATGAGAATTTTTGTAGGGATCTGGGCCAGGTGGGAAGTGAATGCAGGTTTGGGGACCCATCCTGCTGCTACTGGGGACTTGGGAAGTTATTTCAGGCCCCCTTGACCCCATAAGCCTGCTATGTGGATAGGGACAGATGGTGTAGTAAAGACTACTCTTTAAACTCTGGGTCTGAATGAACCACAAGTAGGAGTGGTGAGAGAAAGGAAACTGTCTTTGGCACATTCTATTCCACTATCCAGGTGGACCTTAGCAGACCATTCGCACATGCCCCATACATCTACATGACCCTATGAGACTTCCCATGATGGGAGATGGCTGTGCAAGAGGACACCTTTGGGGGATGTCTTACTCCATCTGGGCTGCTATAATGAAATGCCTTAGACTGAGTAACTTATAAACAGCATGCGTGTATTGCTCACAGCTTTGGAGGCTAGGAAGTCCAAGATCAAGGTACTAGAAGATCAGTGTGTCTAATGAGGACTCTCTCTCCACTATAAAGATGGTACTTTATTGCTGTGTCCTCACATGCCTGAAGGGCAAAAGAGGCTCATAAGTTCCCGCCAGCCTCTTTTATAAGGGCATTAATCTCATTTATGAGGGCTCTGCCCCCATAGTGGTCTAATCACCTTCCAAATATTCTACCTCTTAATACTGTCATCTTGGGAGTTAGGTTTGAACACATGAATTTGGGGTTGACACATACATTCAGACTATAGCAGAGAACAATAACCTTTCATTATCAAACAAGCTATACTGCCCTGAAAACAGGACCCTCTACAGCATGAACCGGAGACGCAGCTGCTATCTCTAGGAGCAGGAGACTACAGGGCTCCTTCTGCCTAGCACAGATGGTTCTGTTAAAGAGACTTCTCAAGAATCTGCACTGTCATGCAAAAATTTCATTGCTGACCAGGTGATTAGGACAATGCTGAACTGTATTAATTGAAAGGTAGCTTACAGATTTCAGTGATTATCCAGATTAACTATTCTCATCTTGTTCTTTAAACCCTCCCATACTCAATGTTCTGCCTCTTTCTGGCATTTTTTTTTTTTAAGAAACATAATCTTTGGAATAAGGTACCTGCTTTCCATATCACAATGCCACTTAATAGCTGTGCAATGCAACATTACAAAAGTTATCTAAGTTCTTGTTTCTCAGTTTCTTTGCCTCCTTAATGGGATCAAAAAATTAGTCCTATACTACAGGTTTGTTGTAAGGACTAAATAAAACATTCATGTAGAAGAATGCTTAGGACAGAGTTTGTCATAGAATGAGCATTTAATAGATGATAACTGATGTTATAGGTTTGTCAAGAACCAAGCTGAACAGCCGGGGATTAGTGCAGTGAATTTATAACAATAAGCCAAAATGAAAGTCATAGTCAAGTCTTAATCGTTTACTGCAGCAGTATCAGTAAGAGGCTGAAGAGGAAAAAGTGCTGGCTTCTTCAATGTTCCCTTTGTTTCCCCATGGAATTTCACTAGATGGTGGATCAGAGCAGAGCAGACAGGAGGATCATCTCCTGGCCTTCCCAAGGAACCCAGAACAAAAGGCTCCTCCATTTTTATGGCCCCAGGACCCAGAGCATGAGGAGGGAAGGGCTAGGAGTGAGAAAACACTGAACACTGACTCAGAGTGGAGGAAAAATTCTTCAACGCCATTCCATCTCCAATAAGGTGGTCTTAGCAGAGGCTTTGGCCTGAGAGAGGTTTCTGAATGAAGGTACCTGGGCTAGGAATACAGATGCACATAAGAGCAAGACTGGCTGGTGGAGGTGAGGGAGGTCCTGAGCCCTTGACTGCCACACACCGGCTGGGCACCAAGACTGGGTGGGAGGGCAGTTTTCCCTCAAGAGGCCTGCCAGGTAAAGCCTTTGTAATTACCTGTGGTTGGACCTGAAAGATTACACACAGGATTTGGGCCAGGGCTGATTTCTCACATTATTATTAATCACACACACACTACACAAACACACACACACTCTCTCTTTCTCCACTTGTATAAGATGACCTGGAGCAATATAGATGCTACTGAGGTGTCATTGGAGAGAGAGGGAGCATGTTACTTTGCACAACTAACAGGGAAAAAAAAGGTCTTAATAAATACTTCTGGCTTCCAAGTTTTTTTCCTTTTTTTTCTCCTGTAACATTTTTTTTTTTTTGCCTACATATTGTAAACCCATATACAATTTACCATCATAACCATTTTTTAAGTGAACAGTTCAGCAGAAAGTACATTCACATTTCTGTGCAATCTCCAGAACTATCTTCATCTTGCAAAAAACTCTGTACTCATTAAATAACATCTCCCCTACTCCCCTCTCCAGTAAATCTTTTAACAGTACCTCCTAGTCTTGCTGGTTACTCTAATTTCCTTTCACTTCTATTATGTGATTTTCCCTCTTCATCATTCCTGAGGTCAAATTTATAATCTCAAATTCTCTCTGTTCTTTTGAAACACAAAATCCCACATCCTGCACCCCCAGATTTATTGAAACCTACCCTCTTAAAAGGGACTTCAGCAACTGCCTTGGATACGAAGTATTCCCTTTAGATTCCTGTTACCCATACTAAGAAGCTTATCAATTTTTTCCAAACATAAATTATGCTTGCCCCACAAAACTCCTAGGAATAAAGTTTCTTCCATTTCATTATGTAATGAAATTATAGGGACCAGAAATTCAAAGACAAAAAAAAAAGTCCACTGCCTTTACAGCACATTTCTAGAGCAATCCTCAGTATCTCTGAACATGAAGTACACATCTCCAATGTATTGTATTTTCATGTGTGTGTGTGTGTTTTCTTTTTTTCTTTTTGGCTCTCTAGGTGATGTACTGACGTTTTTAGACTCTCACGTGGAATGTAATGTTGGTTGGTTGGAACCTCTACTGGAAAGAGTTTATTTAAGTAGAAAGAAGGTAGCCTGTCCCGTAATTGAAGTCATCAATGATAAAGATATGAGGTAGTATTGCTACATTCCACAAGATAAGTACACCTTTAACCACAAGCAGCACAAAGTGCTAGTTATACTCTGAATATGTGCAGTTTTGAAAATTTTTTAAATATAGAGTTATCAACTTAAATAAATGTCAATACACTATAAGTATCTTGGGATCATGGCCTGTCATCCAATAGTCTATTTAGTCACCACAAATTGTTAACTCTAAATATCAATAAATCCTCATACTCATTATCTACTTTTCCCTTTTTATATTTAGCTGAACTCCGAAATAGGTATTTTCCTCAAATTTACTTCTTCTTCTTCCTATGGGAAATATATATGTGCTCCTAAGTTGTTGTATTCTTTCCTCAAATATGGCCAAGATATTATTGAAAGAAATGAATAAGTTCAATGTGAGCAATCCAGCCAATTAGTCACCAATGCAAATTGTATTCATAATCTTTTTGAACTGTTCTTAAAAAGCAATGATCTAAAAACATCTGCTTAAGTGCTTGTTTAATTCATTTAAATACATCATGGAGCCAAGTTGATGAAATATATAAAGATGTATATAATCTCAAGTAGCACTTTTTTTTTTCCTGGATTAGTTACATGACAGTGGACAACTTCCAAAGAGGCATCTTTGTGTGGCCCATGAACTTTGGTTGGAGAACAATTCCTCCAGATGTTGTTGCAAAAAATAAAATTAAAGAAACTGATATAATAAGGTAAGTGTGTGAAATTTAAGGCTAGAAAGCAGTCATGTGTCTTTTGTAAAGGTGTAAAAAAAGTTCTACAAAACAACTGTATCCTGTCATTCCATAGAACATCAAGAATTACAGTTCTAGCCAAAAGGTTGCCAAACCAAACACAATTTTCGTGAGAAATTAGTTTCCCACTACCAAAACTTATTATTAAATGTCCAGTTGTACCCTATTTAGCCCTGAACCTAGAGAAATTTACTAATACCATACTGTTTCCTGGATTTATAACCTAAGAAACACAAACTAGTTGAATGTACTGCATAAATATAATATAAATACACATAATATTAAAGTAAACATAAGTAAAAATTAAAAGTAATTAATAAAAATAACTCTTAGGATTTTCTTTTACAGTCTAATCCTACACCCTCCATGGGAAAGGTAACAAATTCTGTGAATTAAGAAATAGACACAGAAGCTGGATGTGAATTAAAATGTGGGCTTTGTCCCTGGAGAAACTGGATTGAAAAACACAGCTTCTACCTGAAGCCAAAATGGCGGCTTCCTATTCCTTCCCCAGAATCCGGGGCTGCAGGACAGACACTCAGCCAGCCACAGGCAGAGCAGCAGGAGTCCTGAGCACTCCCTGTTCAAAATTGATACCCCCAGGGAGTAAAGCGGAGGTTCTACCACTTCTTAATATAGTGATTAGTTCAGACTATATTGAACATAATATTATGAAAAGAATATATTCTGGGTGGTCTGGTGAGGACAACTGGGATACAGAAAGGGCATGGACATAAATGATGGGGGAAGGGAGACAGGTACAGAGCAGGAATCATCCTTGAGATTGCCCAATATCCAGAACACAAAGCAGGCTCGCCACAGACTCCACTTTCACCTGGTTCAGTGGAGACCACCGTGGGAAGTGCTTACTGCCTTGCCTGACTGCTGACTAAAATATAGTTTCTATCATCCATGATCAGTAGTGGTCGTGAAGGCTCTGGAGTCAGATTTGAATCTCAACTCTACCACTTACTAGTGGTATGAACTTGAAAAGCTTGCTTAACCACTTTGAGTATCTGTTTCCTTAGTTTTACATGAAGACTAATAGAAGTAGCTACTGCCTAGACTGTTTTGAGAATTTAATCAGATAGTATATATGAAGTGCTTTAAAATTGCCTGCCACATAAAAAGCTGTTGGTAAAGTTTGTGGTTGAGAGGCAATATAGTGAATGAGAGAGCGTAGAGTCAAGTCAGATTGCCTAGCATGAACACAAGATGGATAGCATCCTAGTCTGGTGTCCTTAGGAAAGTTTCTTACCTTCTCCATGTTGCAGATTCATTTTTTTTTTTTTTTTTTTGAGACAGAGTCTCATTCTGTTGCCTGGGCTAGAGTGTTGTGGCGTCAGCCTAGCTCACGGCAACCTCAAACTTCTAGGCTCAAGTAATCCTCCTGCCTCAGCCTCCCGAGTAGCTGGGACTACAGGCATGCGCCACCATGCCCGGCTAATTTTTTCTATATATTTTTAGTTAGCCAATTAATTTCTTTCTATTTTTAGTAGAGACGGGGTCTCGCTCTTGCTCAGGTCTGTTTGGGACTCCTGACCCAAACAGGGTCAGGAGCGGTCCTCTGGCCTTGGCTTCCCAGAGTGCTAGGATTACAGGCGTGAGCCACTGCATCTGCCCCATGTTGCAGATTCTTAATAATGGTACAAACTCACAAGATTTTTGTGAAGTCTAGAATAATATGTATATAATACTTACAACGATGCCTGGTATTCCCTCACCCCTGAATAAGAATTGTTAAAAATAACAACCCTGAAGAGTCTGTGTTACAGTACAAAGGAAAAATAAGAATCCTAGTTCCAGGCTGCATCTTTGCTGATGCTAATCAAGCTCTGCCACCATAAACTAGGGAACTTGTCACTTACACACTCTCATCTCCATACCTACTTACACATTGTAGTGTTTCTGAAACACCTCCTACCTTCAACACAAATGTATAGAGCATCAACTTGAAAAGTTGAGCTTTCATGAGATGTAAATTTTAAAAACAAACTTTTCTCTTTGTAGGTGCCCTGTCATGGCTGGTGGATTATTTTCTATTGACAAAAATTACTTTTTTGAACTTGGAACATATGATCCTGGCCTTGATGTTTGGGGTGGAGAAAATATGGAGCTCTCATTCAAGGTATTAGCAAGTGTTTCTCAAATTTTCTTTGCCATTAAGAGTTTATCATTTTTAAGTTGTTTCATTTTACTGGTACAATCAGATATGTGACTGCCACTGAGAGTACATTTCACAGAAATTTTAGGGTCTCTGGATTAATTTTTTCATATCACAGACTGAATACAGAGGAATCAATTGCTGTCATGACATTTATTAGAGTTCCCTAATATTTTGCAGCACCATTTCTGCTTTTAAATATGGGGGTAATAACTTTCTGTCTTTCAGTATAAATGCCATGGAATTCATACTCGACACAAAATAACTCTCCTGAAATATCTCTCTAATATATTGGAAGGAATGGAAGCATTCCTCAATGGATCATCTTGGAAAACATAAAAGACAGAAGTACTTCTAGAGCAGTACTTCTAGAGCAGGCCACCAAGAGGCCCATAGTATAGCTTCTTTGGAAACTTTCTACAGTCATGTATACAGTCTTTGATTAATGTCTAAGAAAGCCCTAGCAACAGCAGCAGTAGAGAGCATCCGAAAAGCAACTGCTTTCCTATGGGGTTGGATGGTTTATATTAAAAGGGGTGTAATTTTGGAGTTTCTGATCAAGGAGAATGGTTTTTAAGTTTTGCGCCACAAGCTTTTTGGATGTCTCCAAGATGAGAGAAAGGGAAGGTGAACAAATGGACATCCATACTTTTTTTCACTGTTTGAACCAAAAGAGGAACTCATATATTTTACCCGGTGAGATTCTGTGAAGATTTCTTTAGGGAAAAAACAATTTATACTGAAGAGTAGCAAAGGAAAACATTATGTTTTACTAATCTTAAAATGGTCCTACTTCAAGCAGTGGGAACAAAGTTACCAGGTGGTTTTTTTGTCATTGCTAATTGCCCATGATTTGTGAACAATCACTTGGTAATTGATGCTTATCATTAAATTGTTTCAGGTGTGGATGTGTGGTGGCGAGATTGAGATCATCCCCTGTTCCCGAGTGGGCCACATATTCAGAAATGACAATCCATACTCCTTCCCCAAAGACCGGATGAAGACAGTGGAACGGAACTTGGTGCGGGTTGCTGAGGTCTGGCTGGACGAATACAAGGAGCTGTTCTATGGCCACGGGGACCACCTCATAGACCAAGGCTTAGATGTCGGCAACCTCACTCAGCAAAGGGAACTGCGAAAGAAACTGAAATGCAAAAGTTTCAAATGGTACTTGGAGAATGTCTTTCCAGACTTAAAGGCTCCCATTGTGAGAGCTAGTGGTGTGGTAAGTTCAAGTGGCAATTTAAAAATCTTACTCCATAAAAACAAAACACAAAAGCTTTCAAAAACAGGTAGAAAGGAAGAATTGTTATATTATGAATAAATGCCAAGTATGAATTCCAATGGGACAAAGCATGGTTGAGAATTAAATATAGGTAGACTTGAGAAAGATTAGGTGGTCATGTCCATGGATTAATTCTGCGGCTACCTATTGAGTAGCAATAGACCAGGCAGTATTTCAGATTTGGATCACATAGGAGCTTAAAGTTAAGTAGGGAAGAAAGAAACAAATAAGCAATTAAAGGGTAAATACAGAATATAATAGCTCTCATTTAGGGAACAGGTCACAGTGATGAATCCTCATTTAGAGTGGCCAAGAAATCTTCTCTGAGGAGGAGACTTTGCAATACAGGCCTGAAACAGTAAGTGTTAACTAAGCTCTAAAGAAGAGAGCACTAGACAGAGTATGCAGGAGATATAAAACTCTGAGACAGGTGAAAGTTTAAGGCATTCAAGAGCTAGAAAGATAAACGTTGTTGTCAGGGTGTGACGGATGGTCTAGATTGGGGGTCCCCAACCTACGGTGAGTTGTATAATTATTTCATTATATATTACAATGTAATAATAATAGAAATAAAGTACACCATAAATGTAATGTGCTTGAATCATCCTGAAACCATCCCCCCTTCCTGGTCCATGGAAAAATTGTCTTCCATGAAAACAGTCCCTGGTGCCAAAAAGGTTGGGGACTGCTGGTCTAGATGAAGGTGGAGAGGAAGGAAGGAGTCAGAACTACAGGTCCTTGTAGGCAAGTAAGGATTATCTTTTCTTCCTTCCTTCATTCCTTCCTTCCTTCTTCTGAATGTAATGAGAAGTGATTGAGGGCTAAGCAAGGGGATGACAAGATTAAATTTGGGTTTGTAAAGACTTCAAAGAGGGGTTTGAAAACAACAGAAATTGTTAGAGAATAGCAAATAAAATTCCAGGGCACGATACAAGGTACTTAAAAGGGAAGAAGCTAAGCCAGATAGGTTGGATGAGTACAAGGCTAAAAAAATCAAGGAAGAGGAGATGCGGGAAGAAGCCATTTCAAAACCACTGTAGGAATGAAGCTTCACGGGAAGAGGGCGGTTAGATGTGAGGCATTTACCACAGAATGGGTTTAAAGATGGTTTTGCAAGTCCCTTGCCTGGGGCTCCTCCCTATCATGTTTATTTCTAATCTCATTTATTTCCAATTTAATTTTTACTGATAAGTATTCCTAGTGTTCTTTGTTTTCTTTCAATGTTTCCTTTTTCTTTATTCAAGATAGTCTCCAACTTGGCCATTAGTAAGCCTGCCCTTTTAGGCCAGGTTTTTTCAGTTCTTTCCAGGATGTGGATTATACGAACTATCTACTCTCTCTGCCTGGCAAATCTCCTGAAAACAGGGACTTAGAAAAAACATCCCTTTGACAGGATTAGGAAAGTCCAAGAAGGGTGTGAAAGACAGGAAATCAGCCTGAAAATCTGTTTGTTTGTTTTTTTTTATAAAATTCAACTGATAAATAAGTATATATGACCTGTTTATCATGTAACATAATATATTATAAAATTGCCATGTTTATAGGTCCAAATAGAAGAGCAGCTACGGCTCCATCTGATACTTTATCAAACACCTTGGATTTATATATACTGTTCAAATAATAAAACATTAAATATATCTGTAAAACAAATTTATGTTTTTTTAATTCAAACCCCTGAGCAGGAAAAAGAAAAAAAGAATTCAAAGAATTCTCATTAGTAATTTTTTCCCATCCTAATGTGACAGAATCTCAGCAAGAGCATTACTAAACTTTAACCACCAGAGGGAACTAAAAAACTACCTTTTGGTTCCACCATGACGCTAACTTATATAAAAGACTTCCCACGAAATTTTTGAGGCACTCTCCCGATGAAACAGCCTTTTGCTGATGCCTGAACTATAATATATCGAAATATAGCAAGTATTTTTAAATGATTTTCACAAATTAATTTCTTTTATTTTCCTTGCTATTTGTTGCCTTGGACAAATTTGAATAAAGATCTATTTGTTCCTTTCTGAAGCCACCAGTAGGGAGCATTATTACCATTTAAAAAAAAAATTAGGACTTTTCTCCAAGTAACTCAGAATAACTATTGTCTATTTTGGATAGACAACCCTGAAAATTTCCAAGAAAGTAAATTCCATAATTTCTTTTGGCTACTTGCTTCATTTCCCTTCTTTCAACCTTTTGAATTTATTTAGGAATTTAAATCCAGTGAAAATTGTTGTGTTTGTTTTTAATGAGAACAAATAATTTCTTATTGAGCCAAAATATTTGAAACTAATTTTAAAAACCTCACCAAAAATGTATTTTTACATTAGGATTAAACTGTTAGTGAACAGTCTGTATAGCATAATGTTTACAAATTCCATGATAAACTGGGGAATTCCCACCTTCTAACCTGGAAAATGAAATAATTCAACATAGATAATTTAAAATGCATATACTATCTGATTTTTTAAAAGGCTGACATGGTTGACAATTAAAACATGGGTACAATTTTTTTTTAAAAAAATGAAAAATTTTAAAAACCATTCATAACAAAATGAAGAATAACAACTCCTTAGCACTCCACAGACCATTTCTATTTTTTAAAAAAGTAGTTTCCCCTGTAATTTCTGATAAAGTGAAACATCTCCAGATGAAGGGGCAGAGGTAGACATAAGGGACAGAAAATTTCCTTTTTCCTTCCAATGCTTTTTGGTCCTTGAAGAAAGGGATTGTACAAAATAAACACAAAGAAATCAGTTAAACCAGGGGATTCCAAACACCATTCTGAATAGTGTTAGTTGTGCCACCACAGCGTTCCATGCTGAGGTAAATTTGGGAAACACTCGCGTTACATTCTGAGCAGAAAGCTGAACATTAACACTCTGAAGTTTCTGAGAAATTCCAGGGCAGGCCCACCTGCTCAGCAATGTTGAAAACCACAGTGCTCCAAACTTGTTTGAAGACAGAATCTTTTCTGCATGATCCAGAAATACAGGAGCTTATATTTATCTCTGCTAAGATCGAGAGAACAATTGGGGCTCAATTTCTTTCTTTAAACTCGATTCTATCTTCATGCATTTCACTTTCCTCTCTGAAGTTCACAGCGATTGAATTCTTCTGTGCATTGTGATGTTCACATTTACTAAGGATGAATTGTTTCCTTCCATATTTGTCATTTTTAATTGTGAATAGAGCATTCTTTGGGGTTTTTTGATGGAGATTCCTTCTTAGAATTGCTTCATGTTTTTTTGTGCCAGGAACCTCAACAGTTACCAGTCTGGTACTATTTTTAATGTTTGTTTCTGTGCCTTTAAGGTCTTTGAGAATTCCTATGCAATGCAAGTAGTATTAATATAAATTTTCACCTCACACTCAAATTAAGGTCTATGTAAGGTTTCAGATTCCCAGGGAGACTGTAGCTTCTCTGTTGTCTCTCTTTGCTAATGAGTAAATTGTTTTTCCGAATACACCATTCCACTGAAGGTCTAACTCTTTAGTTTTCCACCTTTTCATGGAAGACCTCAATTCCAACTCTCTGGCTCATCCAGGCCCACATTTTTCTCCCATCTTTATGAGAGGACAAGTCCTTTCTTAACAATATTTGTAGTTTTCCATCTCACCTTTAGTTTTTTCTGCATTTTCTGGTCCCTGAAGATGGCCCTTAGTTTCTTACAAGCTAAGCTACAATATAAAAGTGAGGACCAACCCACCGAGCACCTGGTTATGAAGTCTGGAAATGCTGTGAGTGTCACAGCCTGCATCAGAGCAGCACTCCACTCCAGAGTTAGCAGAGTTAGAGCTCTTTGTTAGGCACCATAGAACAGGAAGTAGCAGAAATAGTATCCCTGGTAACAAAGAACTCACTACCTCCCAGCTCAGGGAGCTTTCCTGGGATATATAATATAGATTCAGCTCTGCATAGCTTGTCTTGGAAATCCGAAAGGCCTAAATTGCACTATTAACCCACCATCTCATTAGCCCTGCACAGAATGTCAAAGGGGACAAGGAAATGAACATTTTTCTGTATTAAATGGTGACTTATAGAAAGTTCTGTCCATATTTGACCCTGTGAATCCATTAAAAACCTGGGGGCCTGCCAGAAAGTACCTTTAACTCTTGGCTTTTTATTAGCTTTCATGACTTTCCCGTAATGAATTGTAGCTTGCTTGAGACATTAGGAAGATTCTGACAGGGAATCAGATGGAAATTGCTATTCTTTGAAGGACTCAATCTATCCATGATTCAGTGCCTAAGCATTCAAAGAGCTTGAAGGGGTCAGCCAGGGAACATAACCCTTAACTCTTGTTTCAATTAAATTGCAAATATTTGCATTGACTTTTAATATAAGCATTAGATAAACTTAAAACAAGAAAATAACTACTTTTCATGCCACCTTTTGCTCATTCGTTGTTCAGCATTCCAGGCAAGGGTTAATTAAAAGCTTCTGTTTGTTGGAGCTGTGGCTGAATCACAGGCCTAAGTTGACAGATTGAAGCTGTACTTTAGCAAGATTACATTATGTCTCTGTTAGAGATGGCAACCAATAAAATCGTACAGTGCTAAGTAAGGCTAAGCTATTAACTATCTTTTAACCTCATGCTAATTTTATATTCTGTGTTTTCTAAATGTGTCTGCATATCTTGTTCTACTTGAAAAAAAACGTTTTTGTGATTTGTATTTTATATTTTGCTTCCTAGCTTATTAATGTGGCCTTGGGTAAATGTATTTCCATTGGAAACACTACAGCCATTCTGGAAGACTGCGATGGGAGCAGCAAGGTATGCTAAGCTGGGGTTTTCTATCTCATGGTAGATGATAGGTACAGGGTACGACACATTCATTGTTCAATTGAGAAAGTCATGTTTTCCCAGTAGAAATACATAATCTCTCAGTTTCTATATAATCATAAGGCCAGTGAGAAGAGGGTGCAAAGATAGTGACTAAATGAGTAAAGGTATGGGTCTTGAAGTCCCCCCACTGGATCCATCCTGGCTCTGTCATTTGTAAAAGTGTGCTAATTTTGCAAAGTTCTTGACCTTTGGGTAAATGGTAGTTATAACAGTGCCTGCCTCTAGAACTGGTGTGAGGTTGGGATTAGGTAATATGTATGAAGCACATAGAACAATACCTAAAGCTTAGTGCTCCATAAGTGTTGGCTGCAATAATAATAAAGACAAAATGGGGGAAATCCATAACATATGAAGAAAATAAAGAAAGAACATATTTCTAAGTAATCATTTTAATGGAGCAATTTTATTCTCTGATTTCATCCCCTTTTCCTCCCATTCTGCTGCATCTTAAAGGAGAATAAAAATCACATAATCCATGATCCATGGCAGAAATCTCCACATCAAAACTCCCGCAACCTCTGAGCACAATAGTTAGGAGAGGGAGTAAGGCCAGGGAGCACAGAACAGGGATTCCTTCCACCATGCTGGAGAGAAGCTCTGAGTGATCACACTTCTCTCTCCAACATATGTTTCCTAACAGTTCTATGTTCTGTGGAAACAGTCATTTGGTTTGAGTGCCAGATAGGACTCACAGGAACATTGATTTGTGAGTAGAAATTAGCCTCCAAAGTTGCAGAACACCCTTTGCTAGAGAAATGATTTTGCAATGATTATCTAGGCTTGACAAGTCTTACTTCTTTGTTTTGACTTAGAGATATTGCTTACATTTTTTAGTACATCCCATCTCTACCTCTTAATTAAGAGCTGCTACTAGAAGAAAAAGTATTTGCATTGCTGTAATTCAGCTATGGATTGTAAACCTAAAAGCAATGGAACTCTTTCTTAATTAGGAAAGAGAGGAGACACGAGGAAATGAAAAGTGTCAAAAAAATCAATTGCCAGAAATAACTTTCACTTATTAAGAATTCAAAGAGGAAATAAAGTCATAAATTGTAAAACAAAACCACAATTAGTCCAAATTATATGAAAAAATTTATTAAATACTGCAATCTTTCAGGACTCATCATTGTCAGGACTTTTTGTGCCTGAGTAATAAATATTTCATTTGAAAACACAAGTTCTGTTCTTGGTAACCTTTGAGTCTCTCTAGGGGATGCTAGGAGGCAAAAGTATGAATTATAAGCCTCTGCCTTCCACAAAGCTCCATCTCCTTTTTATCTCATTGCTCATTTTTAGCTTCTACCTCTTATGATTTGGTTTTGGCAGAATTAATGAGCCTTCATACTAAGCCAGTGGCTATAGCATTCATCCAAAAAAAGCTCAATAGAAATAAAACTTTAGACTGAACCATCAAGCCCTATCCCTTACCTTGTAACTAAAATGTCTCCTTAATTTTTAACTTTTAAGTCAGTTGAGATGTCCTTTTGCAAGGTAATATCTAGTTTCCCTTAGTAGCACATAGTCTCTGAATAATATGCCATACGTTCATGCTTCTCAAATTTTAATGTGGCAGTTTGTTACAATGCAGATTCTGAATCTGTAGGTCTGTGATGTGCTGAGACTCAGGTTTTCTAACTAGTTCCCAGGTGATGCTTATGTTGATCCAGGGACTACCTTTTGAGTGTCAAGGTCCGACACAATAACTTTAATTTAACCTGACAATCAAAGTTAAACCTTACATTACAAATGATTCCTTAGGTAGAGGCATTTAGATAGATTTTACCAACAATCTATTTTTTCCCCAAATATGTTCATATTAGTATAAAAAAAAAGCCAAATTCCCACAGACCCAGAGCCTTAAATTGACCAGGCAGATAATACTAGGTTTTAAATAGCTAAAGAAAATATTTTTAAGGATTCAAAACATGGTTTCACTACCTGAACGGGTATCTGCTTTAGATCCTGGCAACTTTCTAAAACTGGATGTCTCCAAGAGCAGTTCTACAAACTGGAGGACGCTAACCTGGAGGCAACATGATGATTCCTTGTGCTATTAGCAAAGAAAGATATTAACCTTTCCTACAAAAGAACAAAGTCTCTGGGAGTACAATTGTCTAGATAGTGTTAATCAAGGAAGGATAATAATTTCCACAGGGCTGTGATTGGGATTTCCCTGGAGCTACCCCTGGCTTGGAACCTTAATCATGAGGTCTTTTGAACATTCCAATACTTTAAGCACCAGGGTTGTCTTTAGAACACCTGAAATGACATCCATATACACATATGTACTAATTATACTAAATAATTTTTATTATTGCAACCAGCATTTCTTGAGGGCTTACAGTGTACTAAGTACTTGACGGTCATTACCCCAACCTTCTGAGATAGGTACAATTTCTGTCCACCTTAAAATAAGAAAAATGAGATTTGACAGGGTAAATAATATGCCCATCCTATCAGAACTAAAAGTGATAGTACCAGGACTTGAATAAAAAATGTCAGATTATAAGGCCCATATTACTAACCGTTACTATCAAAAATGTTTGACAAAGCCCCTGCCTGTGTTTGTTGCCTGAAATGACCTTCTTTTTATTCATTTCCCCCACAGCTTCAACAATTTAATTACACGTGGTTAAGACTTATTAAACATGAAGAATGGTGCTTGGCCCCCATCCCTGATAAAGGAGCCCTAAGGCTGCACTCTTGTGATAACAGAAACAAAGGGCTAAAATGGCTGCATAAATCAGCTTCCGTCTTTCATCCAGAACTGGTAAGCAAAATATTTATACCTCTTCTTTACCACAGATTCAAGTTTCAATCAAATGGCACATGAAACCCTCATTGTCATCTTTACCAACTGGAAGTTATAAATGTGTTTGTGACAGTAGAGGTTATATAAAAGTTCACCCAGAGAAATAAACAGATTCTTTTTGTAAATTGTCAATTCCTTTTTTTCTTTTTCAAAATGAAATTCGAATGAGTTATTTTAAATAGAAGTCACCAGGTTCTTATGGTAATATTGCTATCACCTGCTTCAGTCAATCAACAATGCCAAGAGTAAGGCTTAAAGGCTAGAATTGGTTCTCAGTGGTTACCAGAAAGGTTTATAAGGAGAGTATATGGAGAAAGCAAGAAGCCGCGTGCTTCTTACAAGCCTTGCGGTTTAAAATCAACCTGGTTTCTCCTTCTTCCTTTTTTCCATACAAAGGAACTTTTCCTCCTTCCTTGTGGTTCCCAGAGATCTGGGCTCTCACCAGCTTACAGGAGCCGACTGAGTGCATTTGTTGCCAACTTTGCATTCAGTAATACAGTTGTAGCTTGAAACCAGCAATGATGGGAGTGTTTACACCCAAGAAATCAACAGATGCTACTGGATCAGGGGATCGTTTTTCAGAAGTCCAGTTATTAATATGTACTAGAATACTCCTGTTCTACTATATTCATTCTCAAAGTCCTCTCAGTTTGTCCTAATTATATTTTAACAGGATACAAACTCATAAGCTTTGGTGTAGGAACTTGGGGTGGCAGGAATAATGTCAGAACTTCTGTCTTCAATTTTCTGCCAGCTCAGTAGCAGGTAGCCACCAAAATGCACTGAATGTATTGGGTATGTGGAGACCATCATTTTGCCCAGGACTGGCCCCACGGTGAGCACCCTCTTTTCCTTGGGGTGCCTCCCTTTCATTTGATGTCACAGCCAGTGACTATTCTCTTCACAGCATTTTTCTTCCTACTCAGAGCTAAAATCAAGCCCTGAGCAATGCATTCTCCAATCTTCCTCCCATTAGACATTCTCTCTTCTATTTCAATTCCTTCTGGACAATTCTTTTTCTATTTAATGATAATGGTTATCATTAAATTGTTCAGAAAAATTAGGAATTACTAGCATATAAACTGCTAATTTTATTTTGCGTAGTGTTGGGGAGATTCATAAACATCTATTAAATAAATTACGTTTTACTTTCTCCTTCCTTAAGCCTGTGTGGAAGGAGGAAAGTGAAGGAGGGGGAAAGAGAGGAAGAGAGAAAAGCAGAGAAAGACAGAAACAGAGAGAAGGGGAGAGAATGAGAACTAAACACATTCTTCATCTTCAGAAGTAAATCATGGAAAAGGTTTCAGGCTGAGGAGAAAATATTTAGAAGCAGATTCCCCTAGGCAGTAAACTGATCTGGTAAGGAAGGTAGTTAAATTAGATAACAAAAATTAGAAAGCCTTTCCCCTACCTTGTTTGCACCTATAAGTTTGTGACATGTTACACAGCTGCCTTCTGCCTTGGGTTCCCGATTGGATGCTGCTTGGTGTCATGGAGATGAATAGCTTGGTGGTCAGCTTGCTTCTTTTTCCAGTTTTTTGACAGTTTTTATACTAAACCTTTTAAGTCCCCCAAGACATATAAGTTGTAAACAGCAAGGAAAGTAGAGAAGGAAACTATGGCTAACAGGAGCAAGTCCCTCCTGTTAGAAATTAGGGGGCTAGAAGCTTTATGGAGGGAGGAAGAGTAATAGTGAGTTAGATCTCTGGATACCAATGAGTTGTTAAAATTATATATATACTTCTAAATGTGCATTTAAAAAGTGCTCTCTTAGCACTCTGGGAGGCCAAGACGGCTGGATCATTCAAGGTCAGGAGTTCAAAACCAGCCTGAGCAAGAGCGAGACCCCCACCTCTACTAAAAATAGAAAGAAATTAATTGGTCAACTAAAAATATACAGAAAAAATTAGCTGGGCATGGTGGCGCATGCCTGTAGTCCCTGCTACTCGGGAGGCTGAGGCAGAAGGATTGCTTGAGCCCAGGAGTTGGAGGTTGCTGTGAGCTAGGCTTGACACCACGGCACTCTAGCCTGGGCAACAAAGTGAGACTCTGTCTCAAAAAATAAAAAAAAATAAAAAGTGCTTTCTAGGTCAACCCTCCCCAAATGCTCTGGATTTTGGCCAGCTTAAGGGAAATAGTCTCACAGGTGGCTTCTAGACCTGGGGTCATGGAATGCTTCTCCACCAACTAGTTCCCACACTAAGTGCCTTTAGGTTGGAGGCAAGTTATTTAGTTACCTCTTTACAATCCACTGGCAGAACATTGTAGAAAAACCAGAATGATTTTTCCTCAAGGCAAGCTCCTTTATAAGACCTTGAACATACTCAAGCATCATATTTCCAAAGTTCCACCAGGGTGATAATATTTTTGGAGGAGGATCTTTAAAATAAGTTATTAGGAAAATCACCCCTGGTTGACAAATTTCTTAAGCATTTCAAAGCGACGTGTATAATTAAAATTATCTTTGTCACAGTCATGAGTAATTGAGAGGCTTTATAGGTGAAAAAATGTACATAGCCATGAGTAAGTTCTACAAAAGTTATTTGTAACCTACCATTTCCAGGATATCCAATAAATATTAAGTAATAATAGAAGTCTCTTGAATACCATTGACTTTTTCCTGATTACATCTGGATTTGTGACATCAGGCATTACGTATGATGTACTGATGTACTAAGAGATGTACTAAGAGATTAGCTTAAATAAGGAGCTCTTAAATAAAATACGTCATTTCTAGGATTTTAGAATCCAAACTGTGCATTCTGAGATATGGATTTAAGAAATTAACTAACTCACTTTTTTTCATGGTATATGTTTTTTTTTTCTTGGCCATCAATAAAGTAGCCATCATTCATCAAATACAATGAATGTCATCTGGAATTTTTTCCCTTTAAATAATATAGTTATCAGCCATATCATCAGAACATTCTTTTTTTTTTTGGCTTCTTGAGGAATTACAATTCTTTTATAGATTAGAGAAGTATGATAACTCAGTTTGAGACAGAGACAAATTGAATACTTTCCAAAGTCTAGGTTTATATTATTAATTTAGTCCAGAAGAATTCTTTTAAAAAAATCAAACAATGTAATTGCCTATTTTTTCATTGGTTTTCATTTCTTTATATCTCAGTTGTCAAATTCATTCTGTGGCTCATTTCCAGATCCTCTCTTTTTCCAGGTGAATCACATTGTTTTCGAAAACTATCATCAGTTGTTATGCTTGGAAGGAAATTTTTCTCAGAAGACCCTGAAAGTAGCTGCTTGTGACCCAATGAAACCATATCAAAAGTGGAAATTTGAAAAATATTATGAAGCCTGAAGTGGAACTGATTTTTTCCCCCTGGTAAATCCATTAAATACTGTGAAAATAACAGCAACTTGGTGACTGTATTTCTCAGTGGTAGTTTAAATTTTCAATCTTAACAGCATTTGGATGGAAGATTTTTACAAATCACAATATTTGGAATACCGAAAGATAACTCAGGGAAACAGTCCGACATTGGGCTGGAGTCCTTCTTCAGCTCTGTGTGGCCTTTGGAATTGCCTGCTTCCCACTCTGTGCTAGAACTCATCCTGCAAGTTTCCCCACGCAAGCTGACAGGTAACCAGGAACGAACACAGAAGCACTTGAGGAAACACAATGGTACTCCTGATGACTGGGCTAGGTAATGACAAAGTCTTTTGGCCCAGAAGTAGGTATGATCATTGAAAACCTCATCCCTTGTTTTCTGTTTTTCTCATTAAATAAAAACTGCTTGAGTTCTTATCACTAGAAGAGTTCAGATGCCCACAGCCCACACCTTTGTGAAACCCCTCCAGGCTACATGCATGTTTATGTAGCAGTTTGCAATAGTATTGATCTATACAATTGATGGCCTTAGTTGATGACAGCATTTCAATCTAGATTGCTGTATAATGTTTTTTCCCAGTTTCAGTCAGTGGAGAAACTTTTAAGTGAGCAAGAAGAGACCTTCAAGTGCTTATTCAGTTCTAGGCAGGGACATTATGTCAGCCCATTTTGTGTTTTTAAAACTGCACTTTGAAAATTTGATCATACCGATAACTTCTTAGACTTATGCGAATATTACAAAAAAGAAACCAAAGGCAGCAAAACCGAGGGTGGCTCACAACACACTGTAGTAACCAAAAGTACATTTAAACATTGAACTCATTCTAATGCAAGGCCAAGTAAGAGGAGTTAAAACGAGTAAAGCAGAAATGGAGCTGAAAGCTTCTTTTATATGAAAATAATAAAACACTACTTTCGATTTAGCAGCATTCACAGGAATGAAATCTGCTAAAAACAGGCTTTGAAAGATTTCAAAGTAAAAATAAAGTGAAGAAAACATAATGAAAGGGGAAAAGAATGAGGTAAACAACTCTTAGGAAGACAGTTAGGAAAAAATTGCCCTAAATTTGGCCAAAGAAGAACGAGAATCTGGTATCTTTATGGGGGAAAAAGAGAATAAAGTGGGTCCCTCAATGTGGACCCAGAGATAAAAATGTCAAATTTGGGGAAAAGTTAAATATTTCTTTGATGCAAATGGAGCCTCTAATCTTATATATCTTAGTATCTTACCAATACTTAGGCATGCCAGGAAATATCCTAGAAATCAGGATATCCTTTACATTCATTTCAATAAGAAAATTGATGCCCAGAAAACAAATTACCTGTCTAAAAATTCCAAGCTAGTTAAGTGAAAAAATCAAGGTTAGAACTGGGAGCTCCAGAGACAGGGTTCATTCTACTGCCTCAGGCCACTGGCCTAAACAGAACTGCTCCAGGATATTCCTTAGAAAAAGACACACGAATCTCTTTGCTGGGGTTGGGTGCTATGCTATAGTCTTGTTGATATTTTTAAGATTTTTTCTTTTTTAAAAAACTTTGTTCAGTTGAGATGATGAAGAAACTGGATATCTTTTGTTCTGAGTTCCTGTTTAACATTTGATTTTAGTTGCCAACTAATTATACACAAGTAAAGCCATAACTAGGAATGATAAAGGGAAACATTTCTGTACATTTGTGACATATTTAAGATGTTTTATTCAAATAATCTGACAATTGCAGATGAGATAAGAGAATGACGAGAAAATGAGGTACAGACATGTGCCACAAAACTATGTTTTGGTCAACAATGAACCACATACAGGATGGTGGTTCCGTAAGATTGCAATACAGTATTTTCACTGTACCTTTTCTATGTTTCCACATGTTTAGATACAAATGCTTACCATTGTTACAATTGCCTACAATATTCAGTTCAGTGGCATGCTGTATAGGTGTGTAGACTAGCAGCAACAGACCATACCATCGGGCCTAGGTGTAGAGTAGGCTGTACCATCTTAGGTTTGTGTAAGTACATTCTGATATTCATACAACGATGTAATCACCTAATGACACATTTCTCAGACTGTCTCCCTATCATTAAAGGATACATGACTGCAATTCTTTTCAAAACCGAGCCAGATGGGGGGAAACCACAAGTCAGTTGCCAAAAGACTAATTGAGTTAACTGACCAAACTGAATACCCTGAGTGCCTCATGTAATTCCCCCTCTAACTGAAAAATGTGGAAAGGTTTCTTCTCCCGTCTATAGACTTTTCTTTTTCTCCAAAAAAAAAAAGAAAAAAAAAATAGTTTCCATTAAAAAGTCAGCTTTGTTCAGAAAAAGATGAATTGTGTTTTGGATACACTCACCTATGGCTTCACCAGCTAAAGGAAGTTGAATGTTTCTCTCAGCAGAACATTCTACAGTCTGCTCAGTGTACGTTCCTTCTGACTTTACCTTGACATACTTATTATATAAAGCTATATTTAAATCTATATTGTCGCTATAACAAAGGATTGTTTTTAAACATCACATATTTTTTCTTGAGTGGAATTTTTAAAACTGCTTTTATCATATATTTGCTCATTTACTCTAAGAAGCAAGGAAATAATCACTCATTGGGAGTTTGTATGGGCCTAACCTTGAGTGTATTGACTTATTGTAAAATCTACTACCAGTATTTTTTTAAGCATTGTCCTCTAAATTTTATTTTTAGAAGACTAGAATAAAGGTATAAATGCTACTAGGTCTTCTGGTGTATCTAATGATAAACCTTTAGATGAGACACATTGGGGTCTTAATCAGCCCTGAATTCTTTAATTGGGGGCTGTGTTCTCAGGGGCTTCAGATTTTTCCCTGGATTGGCTTAGGATATTTCCTTTTCTTAGAAAAAATGTCTATGCATCTTGTTTCCTTGAACACAAGGGTGGCCTTGATAATATTTCACAGGACTTATTTGATCAAAAAACTAACTTACCAAGCCATCTAAGTGCTTCTGAGCCTTCCAGTTTGCACAATTCCTTTCTCTTTTTCCAGAGCTTCCACCCTGCTATGCTATGACACTGCCGTTCTTGTTTCATCACCAGCATCAAATTTGCTCAATTCTGCTTGCTGACATTTAATTGGCTGTCATTCACAGGGCTGCAAAACACCGTGTACCATGATCATAATGTATTGTTAACTTGACCACCCTAATTTGGAAATATTCTATTAGATATTAAAACTCCTTGCTTCCAGCATCATCTTAGGAATTGTAGAGGGGCAAAGATACCATGCACAGTGTATGTAAATTCAACATTCCTAGTCAACCCTGATCTCGTGAATAGCTTAGAATGATTATGCAAGAGAATGGGCTTGAGGTACACCAGTTAATACCATCTTTATTTGTTCTAATATCTCTAATTTAACTTTCATATTTAGAATACAGGGAAAAAAATATAACTCAGAAGAAAGCCTAACCATTTAGGATAAAAACAAGGACATTACAAGAGGTAACAGGAAAAGAGAGAGAAAGTTATTATCATTCAGTACTCACTATGTGCATGTTCCCCTATCCCACTGTCGTGCACGACTCAGCCAGGTGACTCTCATTCAACCAATGAGGAGGATGACTCCCTATTGTCCTGCTGAGAGATTTGGTAGATTGTCCAAGGTCGTTGCACTAGTAAGAGATAAACCCAGTTTTCATTCTATGTAGCTAAAAGAAAAAAGTTTCTTTCACTGCAGTATGCTGCTGTAACTCTCATTTTCTTTTTTAAAATAGGACAGTCAACTCAGGCAAGCTCATTTAAAATCTCTTGGTTGCAGATTACTGATCCCACTGTAATGGAATGAGAAGGAAACAAACCCCTTTGGTCCCTCTTGGTTGTCATATAGACAGGAAATAGAAGCTGGGCTTCTCTCTGTTAAACGACTGATGTGTAGGTATAGGTAAGGCGATCCCCACATGTTTTGCCAGGGTTGATCTGACTTCACACGGGACCTGTTCTTTTACCCATCTGCTGAACGAACTATGAGAAGGAGAAATGGACATGTAGACAGTTGTTTCTCTATGAATAATATTATCAACTTTTTCTCTCCCAACCTTTAAACAAAGCTGACAGATTGCTCAATTTGAACAGAAATGCAAAGTAAAAAATTGAAGAATTCTTTTTAAAACACAAACCATGACTTTTAACTTCCACTCATTGTGTAAATTATCTCTACCATGCTTTTGCATGGATTGTTCAACCATTGCTAAATGGTTGAAATGCCAAATGCCTTGAAATTAGAGAAGAAACACTAACCAAAGCTATTGTCCAAAATATTTATTTATTTTTAAACAAATAACCATTCCATGGACAGGTTTGAATAAGCCATATAAAGTATTGTCTAGCCTTGATTAGGCTTAGTGGATGATATTTCAGGTGTTGGTGGTGCCTGTGTCTAAAAGAAAGAAAAAGTACCATCATACTAAGCAGATTTAATACTTCCATTTTCAACTTAATGGGCCAACTAATAGGTACCAGTTCAATTTAGGGTCCCTTTGCAAGTTTATGTGAATCTTTGCTTTGCAAAAACACATGTGAAAATTCTCATTTTCCAACAAATAGACCAACTTCTAATATACTGAGTTCCTAATGATGACAGTTGCCATCAAATAAGCAACAAATAATTTCTTTGAAAATGGAGGTTTTCTATTTTATTAATTGATAGATATTTGTCAGCTTAAGGATATTGGTCATAAATATCTATATAAATAAAGCCTTTATATTAGATTTTGAAAGTATTTTTTATAACATTAATCTCTAACTGACCATTAAAAAACATATCGATTTTCATAAATATACTGTATATGTGTGTGTGTGTGTGTGTGTGTGTGTGTGTGTGTGTGTGTTTATACTTGATCCATTGAATTGAGAGAAATACCAAAAATTTCTACTTGCAACATAAAGAAAACTATAAATGCTTTTGGATATTTTTAATGCTTTTTTAAGTGTATAGCTTTGTTTGCATCTAGTTTTCTACACAAAAGTATCTCAAATGGACTTTCACTCTGTATACTGTTTTCCAGACTTAAAAGAGTCTTAATCAAACTCTAAATTATCGGGGTGTTTTTTATTCAGTTTAGGATTCTGTACATTTTAATCTTTTTCAAATACCTGCCCAAATTTGCTAGTTTTATACATATTAGCTTAAAAACAAGAGAGGGAAAACATCAAGTTAGTGGATTTTGTTACTGATTACCTGAAAACATTTGTTAATGGAAGAACAAAATTAAAACCGGTACATAAAGCATTTTGGAGTTCAACATTTTTAAGTACCCATTTTTTTCTGCTTCTGAACAAATAAAGTTATTACAAAGAAGGAATCTTTAAATTTCTAGGTAAAAATCTAAATTACTTTGCAAATTCTTTTCCAAAATTCCCCTGTGCTGGCAGTTAGTTACTAGATGTCATCATTTAATTTTGTAGTTTGCCACGTATCTGGGTGAGTTTAGCAGCTTGTCGCTACTCGTGTCATTGTGTTTGTGTTGATTGTACGCCTCAGTCATCTCGTGTTCTTCATAAGCTGTATATATATTTTGGTCTTTGTATTTATTGCATTATGTTACTGTCTGATATTTTAATATTGGCAAATATAATTTTGGCATTGCTGTTAATAATCCTCTTGTTTTTATAGAGCAATGGAAGTTCAGGCTTTAAAAGAAGTTGTTGCCTTTCTCATATGGTTAAACATATTTCCTCTTTATGATACTTTGGTATTTCATCCTTTTCCATATTCTCTATTATTACCTATTTTAAATGTTTTTCCTATCACTTGGAAAAGCTTAAATGTCCATTCTCCATTGGTAAATATGCCAAAAGAACTACCCCATATAAATATGGGAAACAATTACTATAAAATTGTCAGCATAGTTTAAATGTATTACCTTAATGACTACAAAGATTTTTTTCAAGTTGGTGTTTAGATGCATCTAAAACAATTATTTCTGTTCCTTGTACGTTATATATCTACCTACCAGAAATTCTTTTTGTAATTTTATATACAATCATTTTGAGACCGTTTTGAAATAAATAATGCAAATGAATTAAAATAAGATGTTCTCTTGATTTCTGAAGAGGCAGTTATCGATGGTCTTAGTAGCTGCTGACATACAAGGGTTCTTTCTAAATTTTAAAAGGCAGCTGAAAAAAATGAAGTCTAGAAACCAGAAATAAAGACACAAACTTTTATTGAGAGAAAAGCAGACACAGCAGTTCTTTATTTAAATTGCAGATAGATAGAAAGAGAAAAATTCTGGCAAAATCTGTGTTTTCAAATATAGCATTATATGAAAGGTAAATTTTATACTGGCAGAGCAATAGAGCTATTATTAATTCCTGTTCAGCAACAAAACAAAACAAAAAGTCATGTAACAAATATCCGCATTTGTGTAATAAATTATTTCTTCCTCCTACCAGGTACCAGAGTCCTTCCCACTCCTGAACCTTGAATCACAAAAACTCAAATAAAGCTTCATGTGTAGTTACCAGTTTTTGTTCTTAATCATGTTCCATATAAGTTTCAAATATGTTAAATATCCCCCATGCAATCTGAATCGGACCCTTGTCTTTCTAGGTTACAAAGACTCCAAGGATTAACCATCACCATCCTATTACTTACGGTCACTTAACTCTGTGGCCTTGGTGAAAGATGGCAGTAGAGGACAATGGACACCAATGCCAAAGAACACCAATGCCAAAGAACAGTTTCAGTGCTCTTTTGGAACTGCATTGCCTCATCCATGAACATGAAGCATTTACCAATTTAACATACCCTAAAATAGTCTCTGTTGACAAAATCTTTCATAGTTAATTGTCTGGTGAGAGCACAAAATTAGACAGAACAGGGTTACTATATATATTAGAGTCCCGTAAGAGACAGTTGCTTTACCATGCTACATAGCCGCAGGCCACTCACCTCGCTCAAGTTCTGCAGGAATTCATCACCTTTGTTGGAGTAACTCAAAGTACAAGCTCTTTTGAAGGTAGGTAAATAATATGGTCCTGTTACATGACAGATAACACAATACTGGGCTTTGAAGTTAAGTAGAAAATTGCAGGGGTCATCTATAACCCAGAAAAAAAATATGTTGTCCAGGTGGGAAGATTCACAGGCTCTAAATTAACAGGAAACTTTCCTAGTGCCTCAATCTTCTACCTAACTTTACCAATAAAGACCTGATTTCCCTCACTTTATTCTGAAAACTCACATAGTCACAAATGAAATCTATAGGTTCTATAGATTAAGAGTAACAGAACTCTTTTATATGGCTAGGCTGTTAAGTTTTTTTTTTTGTTTGTTTTGTTTTTGAAAGTATAAAAGGAACACTTCAATTCTGAATTCAAAATTGACTCTTGTAAATGCTAAATAATAGTATATGATACTTTGGAAATATATGACCAGGAAGAATTAAAGAAGTTGTTATTAGAATGTGTGGGACTTGTTACACATAAATAAGCAATAATCTAAGAAGGACTAACCCAGGATTTTTCACAAAATGAAAAGAAATAAACAAAGGGTTGAATAGTACAATGAAGACTGTATTACATTCAGACAATAAGGAATTGTCTTCTTATTTTCAGGGCCAAAAAAATCTTTGTGGTGACAGAAAGTTCAGGGTAATATATACGGAAGCATAAAATGAAAAATTGTGGAACAAACTATCTAAGAATATAAATATAGACTCTCTTTTCATAAATATTCAATACATTATTTGACACATTGGTTTGAGTGAAGCTCCACAAGTACAATTTTAAGCATCTTGATTTGGGCTGAGGTCCAGTAAATTATATATTCCCAACAACTATCAGAGCTTTCTCACTAAAAATACATGCTCACGCTCCACTTTGAAAATATTCTAAGCTAATTATTTCCATTTTCATAGTAACTAGTACAGTTATGACTAGCGTTGTCTCAGGTTTCTAAGGAAAGAAAATTATTCTGAGATACTGTTAATAAGAGAAAGTGTGGTAATAAAGAGGGGCATTTTCTTAAAATTGTGCTAAAGCTGTCATTTTTATTTTTAATGACTTTTACTGTGCTAGACAAGATTTTATTTTCAGTCACAGAAATAAAACTATCCAATAAAACTCTTTAGTCTATTGCCCACCAATCTTCTAGCCCCTCCCTGTATCAACCTCACAATGGGTTTAATTCAGTTTGAAAGCATAAAGCCAACGTTTAGAAAACAGAATTCTCCTGACTGACAATTGCACAGCCCCCTCTGGCGAGAAGATTCCATGAGTGGTAGTAGCTAGGAAGAAGGCCTTTAGAATTTTCACTCTGTAGATGCCAAAGAAAACTACTTAAAATCTTTTTTGATGATAATAGGAAAGGTAAAGAATTCTGGAAGGTTTACTGCCAGAGTCTGTAAAATCATGTTTAAAACTAAGAGAGTTTTAATTCCACACTCTCCATCACCCCATTGTACAGGAAGAAAGACACTAAAAGAAACATAGAAATCATTTCACTCTTTCATATGAAGACTACCTTTCCCAGCAATGCTACTTTTAAAGCCAAATCATGCCAGGTTACCCAGTGAGACTGACTGCTTATCACACAATGCTATATTAGCGAAATTTTTAAAAGCACATGCCCAAGAATGAATCTAAAGCTTTTTGATTTGAGGTTACCAGACAGAATTTTTTGTCTAGGGTTATTTCCTCCTCATTCTATGGTAAAAAAAAAAGAGAGTAAGCTTCCATGTCTTTTAAGGGGGTAACTCAAAGAAGGCATAGAAATATGCATATCAAGGCAAGAGAATTAGCTTTTGCTTTAGTGGGAGTGAGAATTTCTCAGTTCCAGTTAGTTTATAAATGCATCATAGACTCGAACTCATCGATTCTTTGCTTGGTGTTCCCCTTCCTGATTTTCCGGTAGGATATCGTGTTGTACCGTGAATAAGCATTCCTAGAGATGTCGCTCTTTTTCCCCAAGGTTGGCTGCTCATCAGGTGTCAGCTGGGGACTGCCGCTGCTCAGTGGGGAGTCCTCACTTGCCTCATCTTCTTCTTTAAATGGAGAACCTTCTTCGTGTTTTTTCTTAAATTCTATCACTCTAACTTCATCTTCATCATCTTGGCAATCATCATCATCATCGTTATTCATTTCTTTATCCCAAACCTCTTGCTCCTCTTCCTGTTTAGAATGCAGCATGCCAACTTGGCTAGGTTTCCGAAATCCCAGCCATTCAATTTCAGTTGCCTGGAAAGCTTCGTTCTTCCTATCTTCTTCTTCTCTCTCTTCTAGAGGTTGTTTGGCAATCCTTTGCTTCTGTCTGCTTGCTTCCTGGTTACTACTGCTCAGAGGAATCTTCTCCCACTGATGCCCTGTAGCAAAATCAATTGGTAGTTGAGATGAAGAAAGGTTCAAAACTATCCAGCTGTTATCCTTCTATTCTCCAAATTATTTTTCTTGACGATCGCTTCCTAATATGTGTTTTATGGAATATATAATTCTGTGGGTTACTAATATGTTTTGCACAATCAAATTAGTCTGGAAAATGCTGCATTAAATGCAGTTAAATAAGCTTCTTCAGAATTTATCCAAGATTTTAAAATACTAATGATACTGGAACTCTCCAGGAAAGTCAGCAACTGAACCCCATTTGACTATGGCATTCTGTTGTTACAGAGTACTGTATTTAGTGAGACTGCTATTCCCTGAGACACACTTTTTACAATCCTGTCACAGTGGATATGTAAATATATCAAATGAAATGTTTGAACCTATTTCACTCACACACACACACACACACACACACACACACACACACACACACACACCCCTACCTTAAGGAAAATTAGAAAAATACCTGGGGGGGGGGCCAAGCTCTCTTCCAATAGTAAAAACAGTGACTGCCCATGTCTGCTCACACTCAGAGTAGCATACTCGACACTTGACACCAAGTTTCTCAGGGTTGCCCTAAAGTAACCAGGTATAGCAGGAGGCACAGGGGCCCACAGGTGGTCAGGCCTAACTAAGCCCACCAAAGCACGCACAATATGGTCTAATATCTGCCATTGATTTCTAAAAAGCCAAGATTTAAAAATTCTGTTGTGGTTACACCTACATAATGCTCAGTTAGCCTGTTGTTTACATTAGACATGTTCCCAATGTTGATTAGACATGTTCCGAATGACAACTAATTGACTCAAGTTATTTGGTACCACGTAGTGACTTTTAAAAGGCTCAATTCACTGCAATGATCACTTTTCAAACAGCTAGATCATACAAGCATATCCTCAACAATATTTATTGAGCATGCTAAGAATTAACCATAAGGGACAAGAGGTTGTTCTCTGAGCTTTCACCCCTAAAGGCCTTTGTGGGAGGTTTCAGTCTGTAGTGTGCATGATTCAGAAATGTCTAGTTATGTCCCGTGGCAAACCTGGGTTCACCGTTTTCCTTTGACATCTTAAGAGTCTATAAATAAGGTGAGAGGCAATGTTCCTCTCTCCTCTTTGTTCTCCCTCTCCACGGTGTTCTACTCTCTCTGGAAGATGTTCACTAGTCCATTATCTTCCAAGATTTTTAGTTCTCTTTTCATTCTTTTATTTGTTTGTTTTGTTTTATTTTGTTTTTTCAAACTCTAGTGATCAGATTGCAAACTTACAGGGAGAGATAGAAGTAAAGATGGGTTATCACTCCTAACTAGTTATATACAACTGCTAGCAGGTGTTTAGCAGCCAGTCAGTGTTCTTTATATTATACATAAATACAAATTATAATGCATGTTTTGTAATCTTAAACTTTGTTTTGTTTTCTACAAGAACAAAAGAAACTGATCTTTGTCTATATTTATGACTCAGGCAGGGGATTGTCATACATGAAATGATTCCTTGACTTTAAATTATAGTTTTTCCTCAGTATTTTTAGCATCTTTATATTTTTCAATCTAGGAGCATTCTCTTTGAAGATCTTATAGTTATTTGCCATTGTGAAAATAAAAGACACCAAAAGCTGTGCCTGTCTATAATAGAGGAAAAACATATGCTCCATCAAACATGAAAGGATTCACTCAGAGAAAAATGAACCAGTCAGACCATCCAGCTTAAAAATATATACTGCTTTCATTCTCCATGTAATCAAAGTGAAAGATACTAGAAAACCATTGTCTACAGTGGATCTTCTGATCAGAAATCTGAAGGGCTTTCTAACAAAGATGAGATCCCTGCCTCTACGAGCTTGTTCCATTGGAAGCAGAAAGATTGGGGCAAAGGGGTTATTTAGTTCATATTGTGGGCTCGTACATCTTATAAATTATCTCTGATAATGTAATATCTTGACAATGAAAACTGCTTGCTACATTTTTCCTTACGTGTCTGCACATTGGTCAGCAGATGGTCCTAGAGGTATCCTGGCAAAATGAGCAAATATAGGAAATTGCCATTCATATCCATGCCCTCCTTGGCATCTACTATTTTATGTGATGTTCTAATATTTCAACCAATAGTGTCTTCAGTATTTTGCCTGATAAGGTCCTAACTAAGCTAAATTGGTTAGGTCTAACAAGTTGACTTCAATTTTGAGATAGGATGTTTATGGCTGCAAGAGAAGAAGAGGAAATGCATGATTAATTAATAGATTTTATCCTGTACTTTATTTGGAAACTGCTGAAATGTAGAAGAAAAGCCTAAAGGATTTTGTGTCTCTTAGTCTATTGAGTTTGTTTGAAATTATTTAATATAGTCACTTCAATGTTCTTTTCATTCTCCCATTTTCTTAAAGAACACAATTAAAATTAACTGTACCATCCTGAGAGTTTTCTTTGACAAGAAATAGTTAACCATTTTGTACTTACATCAGAGGCCTAGAATTTCTCTATAAAGTAAATCAATTTATAAGATTACTTTAAACTGCATGTCAATTGTAGACTGTTAGGATAAACCTCATTTTGAAACATTTACATTTCACAAGGTGCCTCATACAGATTTAGAAACACCAAATCAAAAAGAAAGGTTGATTTAGTGGACTAACTTATTAAGAGACAGATATCACATTGGTATGCCAATCAGCTATACTAATTCGTGCTGTCTCAGTCTTGAACTGTCTGGAATGCTTTATAAGGTGGAACCCTCAGATAAGTCAAGACTCTCTTATCTGCCTATAGCAGCTTTGAAATTTTGAAGTCATTTCCTGGATTGCTTTTTTAATGCCACACTCATGCAACATCCCATGCAGAAACTGTCATCTATATTAACTCAAACAATTTCTAGGCACAAAACTATAGTTCCTGTTACCTTCTCTGAATGCCATTTCATCAGCCCTTGTCTCTTGGAGAGAAAGATCTGTGACAGCCTTATGAACAATAAAGAGGTTCTCCTCTGGATTTTCTGGGGAAAAAATATATAAGATTAGTATTTTAACATTTGAAATATATATAGTTTAAGGGTTAACATATTATCAATTTAGACTTCAGGTAGATTTCTGTAATTTTAAATATGATCACTAAAAATTGCTCTTTGACTCTTAATATTCATTCTTTACTGACTCCATTTATTTACTTAATGATTACTTAATTTATTAATTGATAATCTTTAATAGTTATATAAAGTATAGAACCACAAATTCAGAACACTCAGGTATATTTAGAAGGAAATCTTAAAATTCTGAATTCTTTTGTTCAAATAATAGTGGGGCGGGCTGTTCATAATAATAATAACTAACTAATAAATAAATAATTAACATTTAGCCAACACTTAGCAATCACTGTGACAATCGTACAAACGTAGATACTTTTATTCTGCCTTCTTCTGGCAAAAAAAAAAAATCTCAGGCTTAAGGAGACAAAACAAGTTGTGTAGGGTCACAGATGTATCAAACAGACAAGCCTGGATTTGACCAGAGGTAGAGATTTAGCCCTTATGCTATGCAGCCCTAGTAGAAAACGGGGCCACATACATTGTTTGGGTGTCCAGCTCATTCCTAAAAAAGCGATTTACCTAAAAACAAATCCCGAGTGAGTTTATAATTGAAAGCAAGCAAATTAAGGAAAAGGAAAATATGTTACCTTTTAGAACCTTCTCATCCCTGGCCCAGTTGAGCTGCAGGTTCCCTTGTAATTTTCCACTTTCCTTCTGATTTCCTTCTGTGGGTAAATCTTCAAGACCAGGTGCTACCCTATAGTGTGGTGGGATGCCATTCCCATCAGTCAATTCCTCATCGATTTTAGTGATTGGTTGTTGACCATTTCCAGGTGGTTTATCCCCATTGCACTCAGCCTGAATAAATGTCACTGGAGCATCTGTCATGATGAACAGTTGTGTCCGATCTGGAGGGAGCTTTGGGGAAACTGAGTGGGCAGGTCCTTGGTAAGATACCTTCTGTTGCCTTCACGTCCTATAGTTCTAACTCCTACTCTAAGAGTACAGACGATTCACTTTGGTACATAATAACCAGATTCTTTCCCTAAGGTGTCCAGACAGAGCTTAGAGCAAATGCAATAGGATTTGTCAGATTTGACAGTAGCCCATGAGCGAGAGTCCAGCCAATCACCACCTCCTTCGTTGCTTAGCAGTCCCACTTGCAGAATTAAAGGCACCCTTTTGATTTACATAAACAAACAATCTGAGGCAATCAGGCTTTTGTGTTGGCATGTAGAGAGGGACTTTCAGCTTGTCAGTCCCCCTCTGGGAACAGAGATTTTTGTCCCTTTTCATAATGGCCCATTGTAATTTTCCTTGTAACAGGAGCCACGATTGTTCCACAGCTTTAATCCAGAGAGAATGACCACCTTGAGGCATATTAGTTCTGTGTAACCAGCTTAACATTTCCAAACAGATTTTGTTCAAGTAAAACCTCAGTTATTTTGTAGGGGACAATGACAACGTTTCTTATTTATTAGAGAATAAAAACAGCTTATCAAAAACCTGTAAACAGGACAACTTTATTCTAAATGGTTCTGGCAGCAGATTTCATGGTGTGCTTTCAGGAGGCAAGCGGAGGGACCAAAGAAAAACAAACAAACAAATTCTACTGACTGTCTAATACCCAAAGTTTTACAACTGTAATTTATTTAGTCTATAGCTTCTTATGCTGTACTTCATTTATGTCTACTGAGACCCAGCTGATCCTTTGAAACCCTAATATAATTTTCTCCATGAAATTTTCTCTTCTCCCAGTAGAATTGCTCTCTATGTTCCATATTGATATTATGTGATGCTGGTAAAATAAAATAGCACCAACACCACCTGCCCTTGGGGGAGACGAGCAATTATGTAAAACATCTGCTACCGACCAGCTCTTCCTTTTTAAATAAAGACATTAATTCTTTTTATTCTTTGGATCCCAAATAGTAAAAAATGGAGCCTTTGCCCACACGGCTCCTTCTGTTTGGAACGTTCTACTCTTCCTCAAGGCCAAGCCCCTGGTCTAACCAGCTCCTCTAAGTTCTCAGTTTTCAACTAAAATATTTCTTTAATGACACTTTCCCTGATCCACAGGATTAGGATGGGACTCCATTACACATTATATTTGCCTTTCTGAGTGCTCTTCACAGTTGGAATTAAACAAGTAATTACACAATTATCTGTGTAATGTCTGTTTCATCAACTAGAATCTAAGCTTTGTCTGGGCAGGGGTCATTTTAACTTGCTTACCTGTGTCCCCAGCATGTAACATCTGCCTTAAACTAGGTAGTACTCAAAAAAAAATACACACACACACACATATGAGAGTAAATTTTATCCCCTAGAGAATACATTTCAGATCTTCTCTAAAGGGAAGAAGAATAGGGGTTGGAGAGTAAGAAGAATAGGGATTGGAGAATAATTATAAATGTATCACCTTTAAAATTATGTCTAGAGCTGAACCCCTTAGAGTCTATGTCAGGGATGACAAATACATGGCATTCTGGTACCCCTTCTCCCATGTCCTTGGAAGACATCTCTAATAGATCCCAGAACTCCCTCCCACGTCATCCTCAGCTCTTCTCGAGCACGCTAATTATTTGTTTGTTTGTATTTAATTTCTTTAACAAATACTCAGAGCACTTATCACACACCAGATAATGTTCTAATTGCTTCACAAATAATAACACATTTAATCTTCATAACAGCCCTATGAGGTAGATGCTATTATTATCCCCATTTTACAGACTAGAAAAAATAAGCACAGTGAGATTAAGGAAGGTGGTCAAGCTCACACAGCTAGTAAGCCTACTAATCAGAGTTGGCAGTATAGATGAAGCTAAGTGGCATTCCTGGCCTGTGTGCAGATGTTTCCCTGAGCCAGAGATCCCACTGAGATCCAGGATTAACACCTGGGCAACTGAGATAGTTGTAGCCATGAGGGGCCAGCAGAGGGCCTGAGGCGGCATCAAAACCTTCCCCAGAGGTACGCTGCAGCTACTGAGACAGTGTTAGGAGAGGGCCCTCCCAAGAAATTCAACTGGTGAGCCTACTGATGAGAAAATATTGAATGGAATCAGATTGGAGAATGCAGAAACTAAGAACAACAGCTGTCATTCTGGTAATATAAGATTCTAAAGTGAAGTCTATTAGTGGCTCATGAGTTTAAGAATTCAATGTAACAGAGTTTGAAAATTCAACTGCATCTTTATAAGAAGCATGCTTTCCAACCTTGGAGGCAGAGGACAGGATTGTCTATTGCCTCTCTAAAGACAAAGCCTTTCTTATACCCCATGGAAGGTATATCTCTTTGTGGTTCTAGAATCTGGAAGCTAGCCTCCCAGCAAGTCACCACACTATTTTAAAGAAAAGTACTGGAAGAAATAGGCTGAGTAATTGGTGAAGATTGAGGAGTATGTGGCCCTGAACAGAGAATGTCCCTGAGGCCAAGATGGGCAGAGGCAAGAGTGGGGAGGAAGACAACTAACCAACAATTAAGAGTGCTCTTCAAATAGAGGACAAATGCACCTTTATTCAGTGACCCAGGTAGGTCATGGTCAAAACAAGGGACTCAGCCTGCTCCTTTATGACCTTGGGCAAGTATACACATCAGGCCTGTTTGAGCTGCAGATTACAGAAATTCAATTTAGAGAATCTTAAAATTTATAATAACAGATCATTTAACTGGCAAATCCAGAGTTGGCTTTGTACTAGTCTGGATCCAAAGATTTAAACAATGTTATCGAGGACTTCCCTCTTTTGATCATGCAGAAGGTGTATATTAGGAGGTAGTTGGGTGGACCTTAGGGTCCAACCTTTTTCTGGGTCTCCCAATACCTCTAGCTAAGTATGGTAGGCTAAATGGTGACCACCTCCCAAAGATGTCCTCATTCCAATTCTCAGAACCTGTGAATTGTTTCCTTACATGGTAAAAGGAACTTTGTAGATGTGATTAAATTAAGGATCCTGAGATGGAGAGAGTATCCTGGAATATCAGCGTGGATCCAATGTGATGATCACAAGGGCTCGGATAAGAGGGAAGCAAGAAGGTCAGAGAGGGTCGTTGGATATGGGGCAGGGAAACTAGACGCTGTAGTGATCCCAGGAAGGGATCCTGAGTTTGTGTGCTCTAGCCGCCTCTAGAAGGTGAAAAAGGAGGGGAAACAGATTCTCCTCTGAAGCCTCCAAATGGAACCCAGCCCTGCCAACACTTGATTTAGACTTCTCACCTCCAGGACTGAATGAGAATAAATTTGTGCTGTTTTACAGCCACCAATTTGTGGTGACTCAATACAGCAGTAATAGGAAACTAATTACTGAGTTTCCTGCATTTCTGCTTTCATTTTTGTTGACTGCCTAGAGCCAGAAAATTTAGCTTTTCCAACCATTTTGCAGGATATATATTTTTGAATCTCAATTTATCTCAGATTGCTCCCTGTTGGCCAAAAAGGCCTCCCTTAACAAGGTTGCATTTTCTTCTCTTTCAACTTTCCAACAGTCTAGACTTGACTAAAATTTGTAACCGTTTATTATAAAAGCTATAGGAAAATCACAACCCCCCCACCAGCATCCTGATATTTTTCTAACAAGTCTCTTAAAATTTAATCTTCAGTAGGAAATGGTTTGAATCGAGGTTCAAGGGGACAGTTCATAGCAGTGATGGTCAGCTTCACAATTAGGGAGTGAGTTCTCACTGCTTCTCATTGCTCCTCTGGTGAACCAATCCCATGGTGTAAATTCTATCATCCATATTCAATTCTTGGTGTTCATGTCTTTTGTATTCAACATTTCATTGGTTTACTCAGCTCAGTAGGTGGCAGGGTAGATTCTGAGATGTGCCTGCTTCCAAGACTGGTCCACAGACATAGAGTCCAGATTAAACATGATTTCAGTCCTTTTCCTTCCTGTAGTCCTGGCAAAAGCATCAGTCATTGGCATCTTTTAGAATGCCTTGTTGTAGGCGGTGACTGCAAACAATGGAGTATCCAACTCCATTTAATAGCATACACCTAGGTGAGTAACTTGGCTCTACCCTTCTTATCGTTGATTGAGATTAGTGTGTGAGCACCCGTCTACAGCCACTATAAACATCCCAGTGCATTGACATGGTAGAAACTGACCCTGTAAGAATATGAAACAAGAGGGTGACTCTGTAGATCTTCACCTATAGATCTCTCTCTCACAAGAGTCCATATAGTCAGAGAGTGAATTGTTTTAAACTGTTGCAGAGCAATTTTGTATAGGTAAGAAAGAGGGAAATCCCCATAAAATAAGATCATCTCACTCTCTTGGCCATAATTTTAGGAGTATATCACCCTAAATGCATAAAGGAGTGTCCCCAGTGGACTGGGCTCTCTAGAGTTTTTAGCTAGGCAATTATAATTCTGTTTTACTTACAATGGGATTTTTCCTTGATGCATTTTAAATAGAAAGAATGGCTTCTCTATTCACAGAAACTCCATAAGTGTTAAACAGATAGAAATGGAATTTGTGTGGCTATTTATAAAACCCCAGAAAGAAAAGTTTGAATTATATATGCATACACATTCTTTGGTAGTTTGAAAGCATCTTATAATCCTCCCGGGGAAGCAGAGCTGTATGACAATAATATCGCTGTCAGCATC
This sequence comes from Microcebus murinus, assembly GCF_040939455.1. Classification (NCBI taxonomy): domain Eukaryota; kingdom Metazoa; phylum Chordata; class Mammalia; order Primates; family Cheirogaleidae; genus Microcebus; species Microcebus murinus. The sequence continues at coordinate 37,844,047 of NC_134111.1, forward strand.
ATTCCTCCCAAACTATTTTGAATGTCATGATGAGTTAAGGCAACATGTTGTTTTTCAGAGGAGAAAGGCAAGAAAATAATTAAACACATTTTTACTTAATGGAAATAAAAAGAAAAATTAAGTCTTCTGTGAATCTCTGCTTTTGTAAGAAAGTGATAGTGATGTGACTATGAAGAAATACAAAATTTCCCAAGATGCCCTCGAAAATTTATCTGAGTAAACTGTTTCAGATTAAGTAGGTAAAACTCACATGCTCACAGTGAGTAAAATAAATGCAGATATACTACGATCTCTTATAATTCCTTTGTGTTGAAACCAAGAAAGGATCGCTGGACAGCTGTGCAGATTCTACTGACTTTTTAGATGAGAGCAATGACATTAAACCTTTATTCAGTAATTAGTTTACTCACCCCCAGGAACTTGAAGCCAGACAGCAAATGCACTTCAGGAGCTGTGCTCTCAGGGAGAGGTGGGAAGAGCACCACACTCAGTGAGCTCTACACAATAGCTGAAGTTTAGGCTCTCAGATTGTTCATCTGGACCATCATAATAGTCGTCTATCTTGGCCGGGCGCTGTGGCTCACGCCTGTAATCCTAGCACTCTGGGAGGCTGAGGCGGGCGATCGCTCGAGGTCAGGAGTTCAAAACCAGCCTGAGCAAGAGCGAGACCCCGTCCCTACTATAAATAGAAAGAAATTAATTGGCCAACTAATACATATAGAAAAAATTAGCCAGGCATGGTAGCGCATGCCTGTAGTCCCGGCTACTCAGGAGGCTGAGGCAGAAGGATCTCTTGAGCCCAGGAGTTTGAGGTTGCTGTGAGCTAGGCTGACGCCACGGCACTCACTCTAGCTTGGGCAACAAAGCGAGACTCTGTCTCAAAAAAAAAATAGTCATCTACTTGGCCTCCCGCCTCCAATCTCTCATTCTCTTTCCCTCATTTAAACAGAGTCACCTCCATCCATCATTCCCAGTACCACCAGATTAATATTCTGATGGCAAGCTTCTAAATGCGGTCAGAAAAGAATAATTGAGATACTATCCAAATCTCAGAGGACATTATATGGTTTATAATAAGTGTTAAGGAAAAAATGAATTTCTAAAGGATTCTCCATTTGCCCAAATCCTCCACACACACACAAACATTCTCTCTCTCTCTCTCTCTCTCTCTCTTTCTTTTACTTAAAAACTCAGTTTTTGCCCTGCCCCTGTTGCTTGCCATGCTAAGTACAAATGCCTTACAATAGCATCCAGCTGTTAGCACTTTTCAGGTTTATCATCCAAAATTTCCCAGTTCTTATATTTGACCCTTGCCAGTGAACTCTTCTGTATCACCAAACGTGGTGCCCATTTGCCTGTGTTGGCTTATTCTTTCCCCATGTCTGGAATGCCTGCCCCCTCCCATCACCTCGCATCCTTGTCACTTCTTCTACGATAGCCAGAGCCATGCTTCCAGGCCTATCTCAAACATTACCTCCTCTATCTACTAGGTACTTCATGACACTTTTACCAAAAGGCTCTATTTGCACTTTTCTCTGAGTACCCTTAAGCAATTTGCCTTTATGTTGTTTTAATGATACCTCATTACTCTGCCTTGCATTATTATTTATGCAATGGTCTTACCCTGTTACCTGAAAAGCTTATGTCACAATAGAAAGGTTTCAATTTAAATCTCAGTTTCTGCCTCTGGAAAGCTATCTGAACTTAGGCAAATTTTTAAAGTTTTCAGAGCTGCAAGGCATCTGAAAAATGCCTACCTCATGGAGTTTTTGAAAAGATTAAATTACATGACAAAATATGTGTGGATCACCTGGTACCATGCCTGACACCTAGTGAGAGCTGAATAATATTAATAGTAACAGTGCTACTTATTAATATATTGTCAGGTCCTTGCAAACTTTTTGTAATTCACTTCTGCATAGAGAAGCATAGCACCTGGTTCATTGTTTATGTCACATAAATATGCTTTGAGTTGGCAGTAGCTAGAGGCTTCAAGCATTAGAATGTGATGGTAAATTCATTTGAACATATCCCTGGCCCCATTTTCCATCCTTCCTTTATAAATCTGCTTCACTTTGTTTAAATTAAATATTAGGGATTCAGGATCTAAGTCTTGGATTTCCTACAATATTGGATTGTGGTGTAGATTTAGAAGCTACCCCCTACTGGCAGATAGGCAAAATTTAAGTTAGAAAATGAAATGAACATACAACTCTGGCCCCAAAGAAGATAGTTTTCAATGCATTCTGATCTTCACCCACCCTCCTGGCTGTTTACTGGTAGACTTGCTCAGTAGAATATAAATTGTCCAATATAATCTTCATGTGGAGAGAGATCTGTATCCAGCCTTGACTAACTTGGAGGTGAATATTCCCAGAGCAGGAAGCCTAAACAGAGGAGGGTCTTGTGTTCAGATGTGATATAAATGTTTGATATGTGTAGGGGCACCAATTCTGGACAGGTAGAGCAGTTTCTATCCCTTAATTTCATCCCTGATATGCCCCTCACCAGCAAATCTTGGGCAAATCATATAACCCAGGGATTGTGGAAGCCCCGATTTCTGATCTGAAAAACTGAGCTCATGAGAGAACCTGCCCTTAGAGGTCTCTTGCGAGGATTAATAAGATCATAGCTCTAGGGCTCAGTGGCTGGTGAATAATATTTGCTCGAGAAATGGGCCTGTTGCTGTGAGTAAGCCAAAGCAGGCCATGCTTGCTTTACTCCACAAACTGGCAAATTCCAGTTTGCCTCAGAATCCACTGGGTACCTCATTCAAAATACAAATTTCTGGAGCACATTCCCAGATATTCTGATTTTGCTGAAGACCAAAATGTGCATTATAGGTGATACTGGTGCACATTCTAATAAGCAATACTATACTTTGTTTTCAGCCTACATCCAAAGAGAAATACAAGACAGCAACTCTCTTGGAGGACAAAACTTTTTCATTCATATTACTTAAGAACTTAAAGTCTTGGGGGAAACAAACTTTGGAGAATAGCAGTAATAATAAAAACCAGCACACATTTAGCATTTACTGTGCTCCAAACATTGGTCAAAGAGCTTCTCACACAATAGCCCTTTAATTTTTGCATAAACCCTTTGAGGCAGGTACTCTTGTCATCATTTTATAAATGAGAAAATTGAGGCACAGAAAGTTTAAGTAACTTGCCAAGTTACTCATATAATAAAGAACAAAGCTAGGATTTGAACCAATGAAGTCTAGCTTCAGAGCCTATGCTTTTAAACATAAATCTGTACTTCATGAAAAATATAGCAAAATTCACTGTCTAACCAAATCACACAGATTTTTTTATATATAAAGGATAGGTTTCCTGTAGCACTTTTCTATTTAATGGTGGCCCCAGGGGAAAAGGTAATTTAAATGACAGTCATGGACTACCTTTCTAATGCACTCTGCCATTGTGTATGTGTATGTGTGTGTGTTAGTTTATCTTAATTTGAATGGTCTCTGCTTCTTTCACAATATCGCACGCAACCTCTATAAAAGACCAGTTTTGAAGGAAATAGATACTGTGCCACACAATGCCCAAAGGTTACACCTAGTTTTTACCATCTACAGTAAGAGATTTCATTTAATGGGTAGCATCTCCCAGGCTATGTTCCCATGAGAGTTTATGGATGAGAATAAAATTTATGCCTAGGGCAGGCTTTTATAACCAATTTTAAGGAGCAACTTGCCACTTCTTCTACCCAAAATCCTGAGGGAGAAGAGGGAAAGAGTAAGCAAATGACAGGAGGCAGAAGTCATCATCATTCTTATGGGGAACATGATGGTAATCCACCAGTGGTTTGTTTCGTTTCTCATGTCTAACCCCTCATGCTGTTTGTGCACAGAATTTCGGATAGTATAAATATGCACATAGATGGTGTGTTCCAGGGTTCATTGCTCTTTCACGACCATTCATTTGATGTGATTGAAACAAATCATTTCAGGCTGAATGCAATTGTCAGCTTTTCAAAGGCAACACCTGGCAGCCCAGGATCACAGACATCTTGTCACTCTCTTGACATGGGCTTAGAGAACCTGACGGTGAGCAAGGACTTGTGTCTTTGTGTCACACACAGAGAGCTAGCACAGTGCCTTCTACCAAGTATGCACTTGAGAAACGTTTGCTGAATGAATAAACAAAGTATCTCATCCAACCGCTTCCTTTTATAGATGAAAACCCTGAACCTCATGGAAGTGGAAAGTTTAATGAGGCAGAAGTGAAGGCATGAAAAAGTCAAGGGAGCCAGGCAGATAAAAGAGAACATCCTTCTCTTTTTTCCTTCCTTTTTTCCAGCTCCCTCTCATCCTTCTTTGTCTGCATGTCTCTGAATCTTTCTTTAATCTCCTTTGGTTCTTTCTTCACTAATTTAACTGGCATTAATAGGTAACTTAAATATGTTTATGTATTGAATTAGAAAAAATTTGAAAACTTAAAAACACTTCTTAAAAAATAAACTGACTTCAGGTTTGAGTTGCTCTGTACGTCTCTGTGATAGTAAACTGCTTTTATTTGTCTCTCTTGGGGTTAGTAACCCTCAGGGATGAAGTGGTTCTCAACTCACTGGTAAGTTAGAACTTACCAGCAGCTTGTCTCACTAGTTAATGTGTATAGTTCTTTACTCTCATTTCTTAAGGGCTAAAAATGGGAATAAACTTTACATAATGTACATAATTAGTTCATGGAAATGTCAGAAATACCACAGAGAACTTCCACCTCTTGGTCATAGAACCCAAAGGTTCTCAGGGGTGAAGGGATATTAGAGTTGAATCTATGAAACTGTCTGTTCAACAATTGTATCTCCTCTACAACATCCACTCCAGGCATTTGCCCTCGTCTTTTTGAACATCTTTAAATAATGGAGAATTCAGCACTTCATGGGGGCAGCCATTCTTTGAACTGCTCTGAGTTCCGAAACTTTTCCTTGTGTAGAGCTGAACTTTCATGCCCTAAAGCTTTCACGCATTGATTGTTCTTGATTGAACCCTGAAGAGACACACAGAATAAGTCTAGTCTGTCTTCCACCTGACAATCATGCAGATATTAGAAGACAGCTTTCCTGCCCGCCCCCTTGCCCAAGTCTTCCCCTTTCTAGAATAAACATCTCTGGTTCCTTTAGCTGTTCCTCATACATCATTATATTGAGTATTTTAATCCCATTAACTACTTCGGTACCAGTGTTGACTATAATCGACAGCCACAGATGAACATGCACAGCCCAGTGTCAACTATATTCAATAGCCACAAATGAACACGCACAGTGACTTTAGCCAACAGCCGTGATGTGACTTTTCTAATTTTTCATTTATCAAATAAAATTGTAAACATTGAAAAATAACGTAATGAAAACATATATGTATATGTTACCTATTCTGATTTACGTTACAAGTAAAGCTGCCTGTAAAGTAAAACAAGCTTTCAGTGCTTTAAAGCTTTCCTCATCACACAAGAGCAAAACGGATCCGTCGTCAATGCACAGCACAAACTGTCGTGCGGACTGTGAGTGCCGGCTGTGGGCACGGTTTCACAGCCCGTGAGCGCTGTACCGAAGTGCTTAAACATTCTTCTCTGAATATATTCTCATTGCCTATGTACAAGGCTGATAGTGGGCAGATACATACTAGTATAGATATAATGTGTATTAAAATAGTTTCACTATAGTTGATAAAAGTCCATGGTTCTAATTCCCTCACTGAGTGCGCACTCCTGCCTTTGCCAATCCCTGGTGCCCTCCTGACATTGTTATGATCAAGAACCAAGGGTTGTTCTTGAACCAATGTCCTTTATGATTGGTAAATGATCAAATCATACCCAGTTGCTAAATATCTTAAATACAGCCCATTCCTAAATATCTTATTAAAGGTTACGCCCATTAGTTGTAAAAAAATAACTTTAAAAAAACCCAACATCAACTCAGCACTTATGTGCCCAGCACTAAGGCAAGTATTTTCAACATTATTCACATTGAATTTTTACAGCAAGATTGTGAAGTAGAAATCATTATTCCTATTATATAAGTGAGAAAACTAAGATCCTCAGAGGCTATGCATCTTGCCCAGTGTTTTATGATTATAAAATGCTAGAGTCAGAATTTAAAAATAGATCTGTGGCCAAATAAATTCAGGAAATGCACAGGTTCTTTATCCTCTTGGAAAAGCACAATGAACTTGATCACATTAAAGAAATCGGTTTAACCCAGTGTAGTTGAGGTTTGATCTTTTTCTTGTTTAATATCTACAAGCACTATGGTGAACTGATGCTTTAATTATTTTAAAAGCTGATCTTCACTGTTGACTCATGGTAATCAAAATGATTCATGCCTCACATCTTTATCATGGATGTCATTGTTAAGGATCAGCTCTTTTAGTCTGCCCTCGAAAAATGTGTTTTGAACCCAAAGCAGGAACTTAAATTTATCCCTCTTATGATACCTTTGTAAATAAAGCTTAAATTGCTGCCATTGCTCTAGTTTAACAATATCACAAACCTGCCACCTTATGTAGTCACTGTCCCTATTGGTTTAATTCATCTTCAGACTGGTTGACCATATTCTTTACATCTTCACCTAGAGTGACAATTGTAAATGTTAAACATAGAAGAATTCAGGACTTCCAATTTCAGGTCCATTATGTAATAAGGTTGGAAGTCATCGCTTTCATTCTTAAAACAATAATAACAAAAAAGCAGGATAACCAAAATCAATGGCTTTTTTTGGACCCATCAAAGAAGAAAATATTAAGGCAAAGCACTACCCCAAAATATGGAGAGAAAAGTTCATCCAGAGAGACACAGCCAAGATCTTGTTACCTGGAATGGAAGCTGCTGAAGCCATAAACCATTATGAACCCTTACACAGTAAGGGTTTTGAAACCCTTTTGAAAAATTTTGAAAAATTGCTGGAGGCTGAGTGTGGACTGATATGAGAGGAAAAACTCATGAGGGCCACAATTTGAAGGGTACCCCTACACACTTGTGAACTTTACCTTCAATAACATACCTCCTCATAGAGAAGACCTAAGAAAAATGTCTTCCTAAATCTGAAGGGGAAAAGAAGAGTAATTATTGTGAAATAGCCCCAGAGATTTCTGCATAACAAAGACCTACTTTCAATGTGGTAAGACTTTCCCAGAGCCTTATTTCAACAAAGGGGAAGGGCATTCGCCTCTTTCTTACATTCGCTAGCTAGCCTTCAAGTCTCTCTCCTAAGGGGAAAATTAAAAAGCCATACCAGTTGATTATGGTGAGTTATCATTTTGATGTGCTTTTGGATTCAGTTTGCTAGTATTTTGTTGAGGGATTTTGCACCTATATTCATTAGAGATATTAGTCTGTAGTTTTCTTTTTCCTTGTGTCCTTTTCTGGCTTTGGTATCTGAGTAATACTGGCGTCATAGAATGAGTTAGGGAGGATTCCCTCCTTAGCAGGATAGTTCAACATATGGAAATTAATAAATGTGATTCACCACATAAATAGAAATAAAAACTAAAACCATTTGATCACCTCAATAGATGCAGAAAAAGTATTTGATAAAATCCAACATCCTTTCATCATAAAAACCCTTGACAAACTCAGTGTAAAAAGAACATACCTCAAAATAATAAAAACCATATATGATAAACGCATACCCAACATCATACTGAATGGGGAAAAGTTGAAAGCATTCCCACTGGGAATTGGAATAAGACAAGGATACCCACTTTCACCACTTCTACTCAACAGAGTACTGAAAGTCCTAGCCAGAGAAATCAGGCAAGAGAAAGAAAGACAGAACATCCAAATTAGAAAAGAGAAATTTAAATTATTCTTATTTGTTAATGATATGATCTTATATCTAGAAAACCCCAAAGACCTCTCCAAAAAAACTCCTACAATTGATAAATGAACTGAGTAAAGTCTCAGGTTACAAAATCAATGTACATGAATAAGTAGCATCTCTATATGCTAATAACAGCCAAACTGAAAATCAAATCAAGAAGTCAATCACATTTACAATAGCTGCAAAAAAGCAAAATACCTAAGAATATACTTAAGCAAGTAAGTGAAAGATTTTTACAAGGAGAACTAGAAAACTCTGATAAAAGAAATTGTAGATGACATAAACCTACGGGAAAACATCTCATGCTCATGGACAGGAAAAATCCATGTTATTAAAATGTCCATACTACCCAAAGTGATTTACAGATTCAATGAAATTCTCATCAAAAAGCAATGTCATTTTGCACAAAATTAGAAAAAAAATAATTCTAAATTTCATATGGAATAAAAAAGGGCTATCCAATGTTCCCAGCACCATTTATTGAATTGGGTATCTTTTCCCTAGTGTATGTTTTTGTCTGCTTTGTCAAATATCAGTTGGTTGTAGGTGTGTTATTCTATTTCTAGATTCTCTATTCTGATACATTGATCTATATGTATAATTATATCCCAGTACCATACTTAAAGATCAGAGAATTAACTTAAATTTCAATGTGGCAGAATACACCTTTTTCCCCTCTTCTTTAAATGTGAACTTACATTTGCATTTTTCTATCTTCCATTGTCTCTTTAACCTTAAAATTTCTTCACATATCACTGTCATTGTTTGCACCCTAGAATATTGTACTCTGACATTTAATTTTCCCACAACAATAAACCTAAACTCATTTTTAGCAGTAGGATTATGTCATAATATATTACCACATTTTCATCTTCTATGTCTCCTCACCAAAGTTTATTCTTCACAGTTTAGTGTGAATGTAAGTCTCTTTTACAGAAAAGATACAGAAAAAGAGGGATTAGAGAGTTCTACTCTCCTTTGTCAATAATCAGCTTTACACCCTAAACCACAAGCACCAGGACTGTTCCTTTGATGATCTTATTCTTGTCCTTATGTAACTAAGATCTTTTGAGTATCTGTGGCTTTATCAAAAATTGCAACCCTTTTTCAACCTTAGCCTTTCCAAATCTGATCTTCAGATTTTTGCTTTCCCCTGTGCTGTCACCTTATATTTCTTCAACATTAGGAGACTTCATTTTCCTTGCTCTAAATTTGAGGGCACTGTACATTTTCTATACTTCCACCTGGAGTCAAATATCTTATGTCTCCACATATCTATTACACTATATAGGAAATCAAATGGACACTTTCCTGACCACCTGGAAGCAGTTGCAGGAAGAGCTAGTCACTCTCAGGTGATAAAGAATTTTGTGGGTGGGAAAATGGCAGACTAGAAGCAGACAGTGGGTGCTGCTGTCAAGGAGAGAATTGGAAGTTACAAGTGGATGCCTACCTACAGATGGCTCTTCTGGGAAGGATCATACATCAAAATTATAACATTCGTATATGACAGTCCCACAGCCAAAATCATACTGAATGAAGTAAAGTTGAAATAATTCTCCCTAAGCCCTGGAACAAGACAAGGGTGCTCACTGTGACCACTTCTATTTAACATATTACTGGAAGTCCTAACCTGAGAAATTGGACAAGAGAAAGAAATAAAGGATATCCAAATCAGTAAAGAGGGTTTCAAACAATTGCTTTTTGCAAATGATAATGATCTTGTATCTAGAAAGACTTCACTAAAAGACTCACATAATTGATAAATAAATTCAGCAAAGTCTCAGCTTACAAAATTAATGCACCCATCAGTAGCATTTCTATATACTAATGACAGTCAAGCTGAGAATCCAATTAAAGATTCAATATCATACACAATAGCTACAAAGAAAATAAAATTCTCAAGAATATACTTAACCAAAGAGGAGAAAGATCTCTACAAAACACTGATGAAAGAAATCACAGATGACACAAACAAATGGAAAAATACATCATGCTCATGGATTGGTATAATCAATGTTGTTAAAATATCCATGTTGCCCAATGTTCTTACAGATTCAACACAATCTCCCTCAAAATACCAACATTATAATTTACAAATCTAGAAACAATAATTCTATACTTCATTTGAAACCTCAAAGGAGCCTGAATAGCCAAAGCAATCTTAACCAAAAAGAACAAATCTGGATGCATCATATTACCAGACTTCAAATTATTCTACAAGGCTATAGTAATCCAAATAGCATGGTATTGGTACATAAACAAAGACATAGTCCATTAGTACAGAACAGAGAATCCAGATATAAAACTATCTACCTACAACCAACTGAGCTTCAACAAAGCAGACAACAACACACAGTGGGGAAAGTAAGCGCTATTCAATAAATAGTGCTGGGAAAATTAGATAGTCACATGTAGAAGAATGAAAAAGGACCCCTACCTCTCACTGTTTACAAAAATGAATTCAAGATGGATAAAAGACTTAATTGTAAGTCATAATCGTAATAATTCTAGAAGAGTATATAGAAAAATCTTTTCTAGACATCACTCTAGGCAAGGAATTTATGACTAAGACCCCAAAGGCAATTACAACACAAAAATCAATGAATGGGAGTTGATTACATTAAAAACTTCTGCACAGCAAAAGAAATAATCAACAGAGTAAATAGAATGCAAGAAAATATTGGAAACTATACATTGGATAAAGGGCTAATATCCAGACAAATCTGCAAGAAAAAAACAAACAACGTCATTTAAAGGTAGGCAAAAGATATGAGCAGAAGTTTTTCAAAAGAAGAAAGACAAATGGTCGACAAACATATAAAGAAATGTTCAGCATCACTAATCATCCAGGAAATGCAAATCAATGAGATATATCATCTTACTCCTTTAAGAAAGGACATCATTAAAAAGTCCAAAAATAATAGATGATGGCATAGACTCAGAGAGAAATGTTCATAAACTGTTGGTGGGACTGCAAATTAGTACAACCTCTATGGAAAACAGCATGGAGATTCCTCAAAGAAATAAATGGAGACTTACCATTTGATCCAGCAATCCCGCTAATGGGTATTTACCCACAGGAAAAGAAGTCATTTTATCAAAAAGACAGCTACACTCCAATGTTTATTGTAGCACAATTCACAATCACAAAGATGTGGAAACCTACGTGCCCATCAATTCGTGAGTGGATTAAGAAAATGTGGTATGTGTGTGGGTGTGTGTATGACATACATATATACTGTGATACTATGGAGTACTTCTCAGCCACAAAAAGAAATGAATTAATATCTTTTGCAGCAATTTGGTTGGAACTAGAGACAATGATCCTAAGTAAAGTATCCAAGAATGGAAGAACAAACACTACATTTATTCTCTATTAATTTGGAACTAATCGATGGGCACAGAGAGAAGTAAAAGTCATTGGAAATCAAGAGGTGGGGAGGTGGGTGGATAGGCAGGGTAGAAATCCACTTATTAAAATAGCAGGTACAATGAACACTATCCAGGTGATGGGCACACTAATAGCCCTGACTTAAGCATTGTAAAAGCTATGTAACAAAAATATTTGTACCCCCTTAATATTTTTAAATTAAAAAAAATAAAAGATCCATGCAAAGTGCAAGATAAACCAATCAATTTTAATGTAACAGATTATGAAAAGTCTATTGATATGGTTTCACATTTCACTTGCATCTCATATTTATGAAATTACAACGTGAGTTTTTGGTGCAGCATCATAGAAGAGTATTCAAATGATCTGATGAGCCTATTAAAATATTTCTTTTAAAAAAAGAATTTTGTCAACAGCATTGTTCTTTGTCTAGCATCTTATTCCCAACTGTCATGGGTGTAATGAGAATTTTTTTTTGTCTAACTTTATATAAATTGGAAAAAAAATACAGAGCTCTATTTCAAATGCAGGTAAATGGCACAATTGGGAATATATTTATTTTATTAAATATTTAGTGTTTATATTCTAATATACTAGCGGCTAAATATTTTCTTGAAAAAATAAAATTAATAAATTGCATGGAGATAGTTTTTTCCTTCAAAGAAAAAAAAAACAAATGAATAAAATTTACTTACCAATTTGTATGCCTATTGAAACAAATCATTAGCAGAGTCTTTATTTCTTTATTTCAATTAACAAAATGCTTATCATTGGGGTATTAAAGTAAGAAAAATCAGCTTATTGTATCTTGATATAAAAATATTTGATCATTTCTATTGTTACTTAACTATTTGAGATACTTAATAATAAAAGAGCTTGAAACATTTGTCATATAGTATATAATGCATCATAATGTGTAGATAATAATATAAGGATCATGCAATGGAAAATGATTTTTGTTTCTTAGAAATCTGGATTTGTGTCTATATCTAATACTGACTAAACAGAGGAGGATCTTTTAACCTGTTTGTGTCTTTGTTTTCTCATCTGTAAATTGGGGTTAATAAATACATAACTTGTTAGTGTTGTAAAGCTAAACAAAATTCAGTATATAAACTTAACCTTGCAAGCCTTCAGGCAGTGAATTCCAAAGTGTGAAATATGGTGACAATAGATGGACTTGCATTAAATAATATTAAATCACATAGTATGAAATTTAGTCCTTCAATTTTTTTAATCCTCCTAATTATATAAATAAGAAAATCTCTGTTTGGTGTCAGTATGGTTACACAGCTTTTTAGCTCTTATCATTCTCCTTTTTAAGCAAAGGAATAGTAGGTCATATTCCTCCCTTCAGCAGGCAACAGTATTTATCTATAATTTAATTAGATTATTTTATTCTCATTGCACATAATTTTACGATTACATTCTAAAATGGCAAGCAGTATTTGTTTTCAAGTTTCCATTTCTTTTTCAAATAAATTAATTTAAATTAAAAGAAACTGGGTTTGTTTTAAATAACAAGTAAATCTATTACAGGTGGTTTGAGGTTTGACAAAAAAATAACGAAGTTAGTAAATGAAACATTGATGAAACATTCTATAGTACAATGTACACATTTTTAAATGTATTATACAGGTATTATCAATGCAGTTATATTTTTATTAATTATAACTAAGAAAAAATAAATTTTTGAGAAATTGGTGCTTGGTACAGGTTTCTAAGACTGATTCCCAAAGTTTCTTACACAGAATTTTTAAAGGATTCATTAGTAAATAATAAAATTAAATTTGCATTTGATATTTGATCATTCCCTCCTTTAAGTAAGGGATAACACCCTATCTCTTTCATGTATCCTACAGCAACCATCAGAGTCCTGAGTGCACAAGTGTTAAGGAAGTTTTCAAATGTGTTGAATTGATATTTTAGGTGTGTCAATAAAGTGTATGGTTTGATATATCTGTACCCCCACCAACCTATCTCAAAGTACCTCCAGGTGTTGAAACTCCCAGGACAATTTTCACACCCAACTCCCACTCTCAGCCTCTAAGTTATAATTTATGTAACATAGACACCCAGTCCAGCTCACAGAATCTTCAGCTATTTGTTGTTTTTTATAATGTCTGCCAGTACCCTGTAAGCAGGCTGTGTGATGTCCGAGACTGTGTGATGCACTTTTCTCCACAGCTTATATATGCTAAGCCCCTTTACCACGCTATGATGTCTTCTCTAATCCCTTCCGAATTCTGTCCTTGTTCCTCATCACCATGACAACACACATCATATAAAGAGAGCCTTCATTAACAGAGTCAAAAGGTGAGGCATTTTGACATTTCTCTTCAGGGATCTCATCCACATCCATGTGGGTTCTTGACATTTTAATGTCTGAAAGACTTACATCCTATATAACCAAGAGAAAAAAGGAAATAACGCCTTTACATCTAATCACAAAGAAAGTTGTTCAAAGTTCTAACCCAAAAAAAGAATGGAAAATGTTTCCAGAAGACTCATTTTTGCATGAGATATTTCAATATTCATGAGAAGCATTATTTACCATTAAAATAGCTAAAAGGAACACCGAAGGCTACAGAGGTAGGCACGTTAAGAGTAGATTTAAAATCCTCTGCCCTTGAAACTATGTTAGTATATAGCTCACACCAATTCCATTTGATTAGCTTCTTCTATAAGCCTATGTAATCCTCTCAACTAGTACTATGCTTTTCCTTTATTTCTGACTTCTGGTGTTAGGGCCCTTAAAAATATGACATGGATGACTGCCAAAAACAAAAAAAAAACCTGGCTCAAACCCAAAATTCTGACATTTGTCTAGCTTGCTAGGTTGTTCATTGGAGCCTACATTTCTGAACATTCTGAAAATTGAGCTGGCTGAATGCTATCAAGCATTCAACTAGTCTTCCATCTGTCCTCAAGAAGAAACCTGGGAAAGGCCAAGCCCTGTTTTTCCCTTTATATATGATTTCCGCCATCATTCTACCAACAGCTCAATGAGACAGTCGTATCTATAGCAAATGGAGTAGGAAGCCTGAGCTTAGAAAGTTAAATAAGTTGCTCAAGGTTATAGAACTAGTGAAGGGCAGAGGGTGGTTAAAATTCAGGTCTGTAGGATGACAAAATCCATTCTCTTTCGATTACACCAGCTAGGTCTATAATAGTGTTATTCATAAAGCTAATCATAAGAATGTTTTAGAATATTAAAAGAAATATTTGAATTGTCTCACATCCAATATTAGCTTATCACTTGCTTTAAGAAGCAAAAAAAAAAAAAGAAAAAAAACTGTCTAATCAGAAATTCAACTCTCAGATATTTAGTTTCTTCCCTGACAACTTTTGATGGTAAAACAACCCTTGTGTTCAAATGCTACTATTATTTCATATAGGCATACCTCATTTTAGTGCACTTGACTTTAATGCACTTCTAAGATATCCTGTTTTTTACAAATTGAAGATTTGTGGCAACCCTGCATTAAGCAAGTCTGTCGGTACCATTTTCCAACAGCATGTGCTCACTTCATGTCTCTGTGTCAGATTTTGGTAATTCTCATGATATTTCAAACTTTTTCATAATTATTATATCTGTTATGGTGATCTGTGATCAGTGATCTTTGATGTTACTATTGTAATTGCTTTGGGGCGCCACGAACCTCACCCATATAAGACAGTGAACTTAATAAATGTTGTGTGAGTTCTGACTGTTCCAGTGACTGGATGCCTCCCATCTCTCTCCCACTCCTCAGGCCTCCAATTCCCTGAGATTCAACCATGCTGAAATTAGGCCAGTTCATAACCCTACAATGGCTTCTATGTGTTCAAAGTGAAAGGAAGAATCACACGTCTCTGACTTTAAATCAAAAGCTAGATATTATGCTTAGTGAGGAAGACATATCAAAAGCCAAAAATAGGCTAAAAGCTAGGCTTCTTATGCCAGTTAGCCAAGTTGTGACTGCAAAGAAAAAGTTCTTGAAGGAAATTAAAAGTGCTACTCCAGTGAATACATAAGCAGTAAGAAAGTGAAACCGCCTTATTGCTGATATGGAAAATGTTTGAGTGGTCTGGATAGATCAAACCAATCACAGCATTCCATTCCTTTAAGACAGAGTCTAATCCAGAGAAAGGCCATAAACTCTCTTCAATTCTGAAAAGGTTGAAAGGGGTAAAGAAACTGCAGAAGAAAAGATGGAAACCAGCACAAGATGGTTCATAAGGTTCAAGGAAAGAAGCCACCTCCATAACATAAAAGTGCAAGTTGAAACAGCAAGCGCTGATGTCATAGCTGCAGCAAGTTATCCAGAAGATCTAGCTAAGATCATTGAAGAAGGTGGCTACACAAAAAGACTGCTTTTCAGTGTAGGTGAAATGGCCTTATTGGAAGAAAGTGCCATCTAGGATTCTCGTAGCTAGACAGGAGAAGTCAATGTCTGGCTTCAAAGCTTCAAAGGACAGGTGCTGACTCTCTTATCAAGGGCTGCTGCAGCTGGTGACTTCAAGTTAACCACTTTGGTACGAGCGTCGACTATAGTCGACAGCCGCAGATGAACGCGCACAGCCCAGCATCGACTATTTGATCACCACAGATGAACGCGCACGGCGACTTTAGCCGACAGCCGTGATATGACTTTTCTAATTTTTCATTTATCAAAATAAAATTGTGAGCATTGAAAAATAAAGTAATGAAAACATATATGTATATGCTACCTGTTCTTATTTACATTACAAGTAAAGCTGCCTATTCTGATTTACAATACCTGTAAAGTAAAACAAGCTTTCAGTGCTTTCAGGCTTTCCTCATCACACAAGAGCAAGACGGATGCGTCCTCAATGCACAGCACACACTATCGGGCGGACTGTGAGCGCCCGGCTGTGGGCTCGGTTTTGCAGCCGGCGAGCGCCATACCAAAGTGGTTAAAGCCACTGTTCATTTACCATTCTGAAAATCCTAGGGCCAATCAGAATTCTGTTAAATCTACCCTGCCTGTGCTCTATAAATGGAACAACAAAGCCCGGATGACAACACATCTGTTTACAGCATGGTTTACTGAATATTTTAAACCCAATATTGAGAACTACTGCTCATAAAAAAAGATTTTTTTCAAAATACTACTGTTCATTAATAATGTACCTGGTTCCCCAAGAACCCTGATGGAGGTGTACAAGAAGATTAATGTTTTCATGTTTGCTAACACAATATCCATTCTGCAGGGAGTAATTTTGACTTTCAAGTCTAATTGTTTAAGAAACACGTTTTGTAGACTATAGCTGCCATAGATAGTGATTTCTCTGATAGATCTGTGCAAAGCAAATTAAAAACCTTCTGGAAAGGATTCATCCTTCTAGATGTTATTAAGAACATTTGTGACTCATGGGAGGAGGCCAAAATATCAACATGAGCAGGAGTTTGGAAAAAAACTTGATTCCAACTTTCATAGGTTACTCTTAGGGGTTCAAGACTTCAGTAAAGGAAGTAACTGTGGATGTGGTAGAAATGGCAAGAGAACTAGAATTAGAAGTGGAGCCTTAAAGATGAACTGCTGCAATCTCATGATAACACTTGAACAGATGAGGAGTTGCATTTTATGAATAAACAAAGTGGTTTCTTGAAATGGAAACTACTGCTAGCAAAGATGCTGTGAATGTTGTTAAAATAATAACAAAGGATTTAGAATATTACTTAGCTGATAGAGAATGGCAGGACCTGAAAGGAGTGACAGGTTGACTTCAATTTTGAAAAAAAGTTCTACTGTGGGTAAAATGCTATTAAATAGCACCACACGCTACAGAGAAATCTCTTGTAAAAGGAAGAGTCAATTGATGCAGTGAACTTCATTGTTATTTTAGGAAATTGCTACAGTTACTTTGGCCTTCACCAACCACCCCAGCCCCATCAGTCAGCAGCCATAAACACTGAGGCAAGACTCTGCCAGAAGAAAGATTATGACTTGCTGAAGGCTCAGATGCTCATTAGCATTTTTTAGCAATGAAGTATTTTTTTAATTAAGGTATGTACACTTTTTTAGACATAATGCCATTGCACAGTTAATAGGCTACAGTGTTGTATAAACATAACTTTTATTAGCACTTGGAAACCAAAAACTTTGTGTGACTCACTTTATTGTGATATTCGCTTTATTGCAGTGGTCTAGACTCAAGCCCACAATATCTCCAGAAAATTCTGGATAAGCCTGTATTTTATGAAGAAAATTAGGAACAGATGGGAGTGTTAAAGATTAATGCTGTCTCCTTGAAAATTTGACAATATAATTCACACACTCACATACACATGCACACAAGTTATTTATCAAAACAAATGATAATTGTTTATGAGCATGAAATTATAGGTCTAACACAGCTTCCTTCTTTAAGATTGAGAAAACAAGTCTGCTTTGAAGTCATAAAGGACACTTAGAGGCAGGAAAGGGTACTGATTTCCCATCTGTGTTTGAGTAGGATCAGGATAACTAACCTGCAGGTACTACCTACCTGTCTCTAAGGTACATACCCAGGCTGGGGACCACAGATTCCCAAAAGGGAGGAAAGGGTGGACTCAGAGTTATTGCAAAAGTTCTACTGCTACTCATGAGTTCCTAACATAGCATTTTCTGTAGACTAATTATTATGGGGGAGGGGCAATGAGAAAATAAATAGAAATAGGTTCTAGTACTCCAAATGATTAGGAATTGTTATTTTTTTTAAAAATGTGCTGGTCGGGCTTGGTGGCTCATGCGTGTAATCCTCTAACTCTGGGAGACCAAGGTGAGAGGATTGCTTGAGGCAAGGAGCTCGAGACTAGTCTGAACAAGATCAAGACCCCATCTCTACAAAAGATAGAAAAAATAGCAGAATGCCATGGTGCACGCCTGTAGTCCAGTTCCTAGGGAGGCTGAAGCAGGAAGATCACTTGAGCCCAGGAGTCTGAGGTTGCAGTGAACTACAATGATGCCATTGCACTTGAGCCAGGCAACAGAGTGAGACTCTGTCTCAAAAAAAAAAAAAGTGCTATCTTGGGCACATCTTCTCACCCCACTAGCTTCCTTCCTTTTCCTCTTTGCTCATTTCTGGGTCACTGCACATACCAGCTGAAAGAGGCAGCTGGGGCATTCTCTGGGACTACCCTCAGACACCTGGTTGGGAGCCACAGAGAGGCAGTGCTACTTTTGTATGAAGAGGGGGTCCACCAAAACAGAGAAGTTGCCAATATGGTCCTGATCCCTGTCTCATTTTCATGTGTTTCTTTAGTCCTTTTTTTCAATTTCTACCACAGGCAAAATTGCAAGAGACAGAAAAAAAAAAAACTGAAAAACTTTTGCAAATGTCAGCTTTGAGATTGAGTTCTCATCCGTAATAATTACTGTATTATAAACAGCTGTTCATCTCAGTGGGCAAGAGCTGTGGGTCTGATTTATAGATTGGGTTGAGATAGTTAAAGCAAGTCTGAAACCCATGGACCTGAAGAGTTGGCACTCAGAGAAGTGAGCAAAGGGTTGGAAAAGGCAGCCCAGGTCAATGTGCTGACCGGCAATTCTCAAGCAACCGCTGTTGAACTGAATTTAATCAAAACTAGCTGGCAAAGTGGAATTTAGATATAAGACTAAGATAATTTTAGGTTAAGGTGCATACTGTGAAGAATAAAGAAAGAACCATAGGAAAGAAGATGCCTCGTCATTCTACGGAAAAATGAAGACAAACATGAGCGGTTTTATGGATTTAAATGGCTAAATATTAGTATAATGATATATCAAGAAAAATGACATAATGAACTAAAAATTTTAAAAGAGAATAGTTGTTTTAAAAGGAAAACATTGTTTTTAAATTTTAAAGGGAAACATTGTTTGAGCTCTTGAACCCTTTCTATGAGTCAAGCACTAACAGTGGTGCTTCCAATACAGCCTTACTATCCACAGTAACCTTACAAGACAAATATTACCCCCATCCTGCGGATTGGGAGGCTGTGATTCAGGAAGATTCATAACATGCCTGCGGTCACAAATATACTTGTGTCCCTGCAAATGTTGGTAGGTGTTCTACAAAAAGAGTTTCATGGTAAATACTTTTTGAGAAGTAGCTTATACCTTTTCTCTCTTCTGGAGATTAGGCTATCAGGGTCTTCCAGAGAAGAATCTTTTAATCTTTCTTTAGCCCCAAACTTCTCAAACTCATAACATGATGGGAAATATGTGTGTGTGTGTTGTATAAATGTGTGTGTTATTACTGCCTTTGTGGACATGAATGTTCCACAGAACACAGTTTGGAAAAGGCAGCAAAAGGCTGTAATGGAGGTAAATCATTAAGACTAAATTGAATAGAAATAAATTTAAATCCAGCATTGATATTTTAAAAGTCCCATTATACAAGAATGAAATTCAAGCCAACAAACAGTGCCTTTAAAATGCCCTGGAGGAGGGCTACCATGAACCAAAAGATGAAGACAAAGCTGAAGTTCATGAAATCTTAGGCTTCATTAATAGAAGTATACTCTGTACATCAAGGGAGGCTAGGTGTATGCCTAGCTCTGAATGAAACCCTAAACAGAAGGTTGGCAAACTAAAGGAGAACCAGATATTGACAATGAAGTTGAAAGTTCTGGGAACTATGTCACATGACATTAGTGGAGAATTTGGGAATATTTTAATTGATGTGAATACATGGCTGGAGATTTAGAGTTGCTAAGATGTAATAATGTTTCCATAGTTAACAGAGTGTCATAAATATAATGATGTAGACTTAATTGATGTTTTTCTACAGTCCGAATAGGACTAACAAATTATAGTTATAAGGAATGAAGTTTAAATTTAATGTAAATAAAATGTTTCAACAAGCTGTCACAGAATAAAATGGCCTGATGAAAAATTAGTGAAAATCCAGACACGTTAGATAGTCTCTTAGAACTTAACACAGAATAGAAGCATTGTCTGGTTACCTTAGTTAATAATAGGGGTTCACTCTGGAAATTCATTAGTGACAAAAGAAGTCTCAGATAACTCATAGCCATGCTTAAAGAAGAAATAGAACTTTATATATTGATATCCATAATTCAATAGCATCTTTGGTCATCAAAGAATTGCTCTGTTGTCTCAATAGCATCAACTATGCTTGTGACCTCCCTTCTCCTCTTTTCTGCTCTGACTGATTTTCCTGATGTCTTTACTCTTCATGGCTTCTTCTACTCAAGGCTTCTCCTGCCCCATGACTTCTCCTCTTAGTTTTTTTTTTTTTCTTCTATGTTGTTTGGCTCCTGGCATCTCTGCTATCTGGTGATTTTTCTCCATGACTTACTTTAGAGCATCCTAATAGATAATTTTATTGGATTGTCTTGTCCAGTACAGTACATCAGTGTTGGATTTCTCTTGCCAGGTCATCTTACAGATTGCTTTCTCCAAATAGCTGCCTTTGGGGCAGCCACGTAGCCATAATCCTCTCAGCTGTGACCAGGATGTTGGGGTCACATGATAGCAAGCACTGCAACCTATATGAAGGAAGTTCTTAAGAAGGGAAATAGCAGACACTTTAAATGGCCTATGCTGTACCATATCTCACAGGAACACTTTAGAAGGTTCTTCTGTTTTATATTAGAGGTTAAATAGGATCTTCTCAATAGTCCCTTCCAAAATGAATATTTTATTACATTAATGTATAACTCTGAGCCATTATGTTTTCTTCATATTGAAAAACTAAATGTTAGGTCATATGGAAATAATAGGTTTACTGGAACCGTATTTAATACAAAGCCTAATTGAATTAACATTACTTCCTCCAACAGAAGCTTCTAATACAGACCATTTCTTAAAAAGTGAGACAGAAGAGAAATGATAATAAGATGAAAATATACCCAGACACAGGTATGTATTTTACCTGCTCCACTTTGGCTCTTACTTGCTGAATTTAAGCAATCGCTTTATCTTCCTGAGATTCAGCTTCCCAATTTGAAGAATGAAGAAACTATCACCTGACTTTCAGGGTGTGGGGATTAAATTTTATAAGCATGATAATTCTTTATAAACTGCAAAATCTCTTCAACACCCTTAACCAATAATCTAAAAATGGTTAAAATCATGGAATTTTGTTTCCCTCGGTATCCCTAGTTACCATATAGTTCCTTTCAAGAAAATATAAAGTGCCTGTTTGGTGCACAGAAGACAATTAGGCATTTGGAATTTTCAAAGGGGCAAAAAAAAAAAAAAAAAATTAGGCATCCTCCTAGGTGACTAACCTACTACCAGCCAGCTCTTCTCCCTCAGTTCTCCTTGTTTCCTCCCCACCTTTCTACCATTTGATTTCCCTGAATGATTCGTAAGTATAGAACTACCAATTAGTTTATATTTCACATTAAGCTCTGCAAGCCAAATTGAGTTACAACTTAGACAATAAATCCTAGGGGAAATACCCAAGAGACTGTCATGACACATTTCTTATTCTCTGGCATAAGCAGAGATAATAATTAAGAATCACATGACATATCACTCTAAAAATAGATGTCCTGTGTGGTTTTTGTCATATACATATCTAAGGTTTTTTTTTCAATGTTTATTTTAATATGCTACACATTTAGCCTCTGGGAATCATTTCACTGAGTAGCTGAGAAGCCACAGTAAATTCTTGGTTACTAAAATGACATGTGGATGAGTTATTTAAATATCTTTATGTTCATAACAATAGAATTGTTTGAGACAAATCTTTCTGCTGCAGCTAACTCATAAAGAACTCATGATCTAAATAGGACATGCCATACATCTTTTTCCCCCTCAATGCATGATTCTCTTTACCCAAATATCAATTATTCAACATTTATTGAGCATCTACAATGTGTCAGGCACTGTCCCCAGGGGCTGAGGATACTGCAGTCAAAAAGACAGATGTGTATCCTGCTCTCATAAACTCACAGTTCTGTTTTAGGAAGTAGACGATAAACAAGGATATAAATTAATAGATAATTCCAGATGGACATAGTGTTAAAAAGAAAATAGACTGGGTAATAGAATAAGGAAAAGCCACAGAGATGGGGACAAGGAAGAGCATATTTAGATTCTAAGGCAGGCTCTCTGAGAAGTGAAGAATGGAATAATAAGCAGCCTGCCAATCCATCTACCCCAAGGGAAAAAAGACATTCTATAATAAAGACATCTGCACCCAAATGTTTATGGCAGCACAATTCACAATTGCAAAGATGTGGAAACAACCCAAGTGCCCATCAATATATGAGTGGATTAATATGCTATGGTATGTGTATACCATGGACTACTACTCAACTACAAAAAACAATGGCGAACTAACACCTCTTATATTAACCTGGGTAGAGCTTGAACCCATCCTTCGAAGTGGGGTATCACACGAATAGAAAAACAAGCACCACATGTACTCGCCATCAAATTGGTACTAACTGATTAACATTAAGATGCTCACGTGATAGTAATATTCACTGGATGCTGGTCAGGTGAGAGGGGGTACTGGGGGTGGATAAACTCACAACTAATGGATCCAGAGCACACTGTATGGAAGAAGGGCACACTTGTAGCCCTGGCTTGGGTGAGGCAAAGACATTATATGTAATCAAAATGTTTGTAATGGCCGGGCGCAGTGGCTCACGCCTGTAATCCTAGCACTCTGGGAGGCCGAGGCGGGCGGATTGCTCAAGGTCAGGAGTTCAAAACCAGCCTGAGCAAGACCCCGTCTCTACTAAAAATAGAAAGAAATTAATTGGACAACTAAAAATATATATACAAAAAATTAAACAGGCATGGTGGCGCATGCCTGTAGTCCCAGCTACTTGGGAGGCTGAGACAGGAGGATTGCCTGAGCCCAGGAGTTTGAGGTTGCTGTGAGCTAGGCTGACGCCATGGCACTCACTCTAGCCTGGGCAACAAAGTGAGACTCTGTCTCAAAAAAAAAAAAAAAAAGTTTGTAATCCCATAATATTCTGAAATTAAAAAAAGAAAAGAAAAGAAAAGAAACCTGCCAATTGAACACTGCCAGGAAGAATGGTTAAAGCAAAGGGAACCACAATGGTAAGCATGTCACGTTTAGAAAAGAGAGCCCAGTGTGGCTGAGGCACAGAAATCCGAGTGCGGTTGGAGATGTAATCAGTGTGGTAGGCAAGAGCCAGATCCTTCGAGAACATCTGCATCATGATAAGGAGTTTGGATTGAATCCAAATTCAATGGGAAGCAATTGGAGAATTATAAGCAATGGAAGTGATATGATCTAATTTACAATTTTAAAAGCTTACTGTGGTTATATGGGGGGTTAGGGATAGGAATAGAAGGGAAATCATTTGGGCATTTGAAACATTCTGTGACACAGACAAAAAAAAAAGCTGATGGCTTGGACTATCATTGCAAGCAAGTGAGGAACAGAAATGGTGACTTAATAGGTGGTCAGATTCAGGATACATTTTGGAGATAAAGCCAATATGTTTGTTTGATTGATGTGACATGTGAAATAACAAAGAGGAATCAATGCAGCAACTTCTATACTTTATTTCTTAGTTAATTATATGCTGGTCACTGCATTGCATGGTAAGAGTTCAAAATTGATATTAAAAATAAAAACTATCCACATAATAGAAAGTTTGAGTATGAGGGAAGAGCTCACCAAATATTAAAGAATTACAGAGGAGTGCATTGTGAGCCCCCTATTGTTCCTAGGAACAAAAGAAAATATTGTCTCTAGTTTTTGTGATCATTGTAGGAAGATATTAGATCTTGGGTTTATGAAATTTTCCATCTCTTTTCTATAGTACAACAGGTTATACTTGCTCTATCTTTATATTTTACACATTTTGCATAGTGTTTCACCACCATATTACTTAATCTCAATAAAATGGGGTCAGCATTGAAGTGGACAATGCAAAGAGAAAATAAAACAAAAGTGAAAAAGAAAGTGTAAAGGGAAAAGAGATTAAAAGAATAGAGGAGAAAAGCCTGAAACATGTCTAGAAAACATAAAAAAAAGTTCATTTCTAATTATCAGCTCCTGTGTACTTTTGAACTGAGGAAGTTTTGAACTGAATGAGTTCAAAAGGCGGCCAAGACTAATGAGGTGTCTTTGTTAATAGAAAAATTTAAACTGAGTCTACCCAAGAGAGACATATTTAGAAGCCCTCTAATGAGCTTCTCAGTGGGGAAAAAAAATCTGAACCTAATCTTTTGGTTCAATAAGTTAATTCTCCCAGTGAAAGAGGAGTCGAGTGAGCCAACCTTTATGAACACCGAACAAAAAACTCTGCAGAAAATTGGATCTCTGAACCACTGCATTCAGGCCTTTCTCCTGTGCTTGTTTCATCTTCTTTGTTGACTAATCTAGGAACCGTTTACCGGGCTGCTGGGCAAAGCAAAGGTCTGAACTCTTTGTGAAGAGAATTTGAAATAATCACATTATATTTGTCAAAGCTTTGTATTTGCGGAGGTGAAAAGTAGCAAACAAGAGAAGAAGTCTGCAATCTGTGTTTGTATCACAGGGATAATACCCAGGATTCTTTATACTTAGTGGACGAATAGCATGAGACCTCAGGCTAAGTCCTTGAAGCACAAAGACGATTGTTCAAGTCTTTCCATGGAAAGCTTCTACCTTGAATTTCATGGCCCTTGGTACTTCGGTAAACCTAGTTTTATAGCCTTTTAAATGATGCAAGAGATATTCAATAAAAACATCATGAAAGCAGACTTGGGTAGTAGAAAATTTTATGAAGCTTTACTTTTGTAAGTCTCAATATAAGTGTAAACATCCAACATTACCAGCTCATTCCATCTGGGAAATGCTCAGCTCCTTTTAGCCACAACATAAAGAGCGGAGGAAATGTAAAGCTTCCGAGTTCTAAACTCTTTTAACTCATTTTTAAAAATGGTTACAGAAGATATTTTGTCGACATGAATAAATAAAAGTAGTGCTTGAGTTAAAATTGCAGGTATTGTTTCACTAAATAAGAATTTATATAGAACTTTTATGGTAAAATGACCAAAGTAAATTGGATAATATGGCTAGGTGTGGGGGTTGGGGTGGGCACATTATTTTTTGTAGTGTAAAAATGGAGAACAAGTTTTCTTTTTCATTGATCATCAGCAAGTACCAGCATGCCACTCTGGAAACAATATTTTCCATCAATGAAGGAAAAAAGAAATGGTATGTATGGGTTCATTAAGGAGACTGAAAAGAAATAATATCAAAGGCAAGATCATGCATTATAGTTTAATTCATGTTTTTATGTAACTTGATTGGAAAGCCATATGCCATTGCAAAAAGGAGCACGGAGTATCTAGAAAGACAACCTCCATCACTCAACAGCCAAGTGATATTACCTTTCTGATCGTCAACAGGCTTAACTGTAAAATAAAGATTCAAAAATCAATCATGGGGCTGATGGAAGAAATAAATGAAATGCCACCTTAGAAGCACCTGACCTCGGTAGGTGATATCTAGAACACCTTCATATCTACTTCACTGAGTCTTCACTGATATAGATAGCCAAAGGATACTAATTTGTATTTCAAGAAAACCAGAATCTATTCAAGAAATTTTTAAAAATTATAAGAACTCTGCCTTTTCATTTGCATTTAAAATATTGCATTCTCTTTCCTCTGTCATTACACCTAGAACATTTTATTAGTGGCAAGGCATTAACCACCTCTCTGCACAAGTACACTTCTTTCTGTTATCTTCGAAGCTCAAGACAGAAAATAATGGGAAACTTGCCCTGTTTACAGGCTTAGAGAGAAAGAGAATAACTTAAGGTAAGAGGCTAACAAAAGCAGGCAATTTCTTCTCTCTCTACGGCATTTCTAGAGAAGGTTTCAGAGTTTCTAGAGAAGAGCAACAAATGTAGATTTATCTAAGGTGAACTTTATTAGTTGAAAGTAATAACCTCAGTTATAAGAACTCAAGTAGGATTACCTAAAAATAAGTAGAAATTCCAAAACCAGTGAAAGAATTTCTTGACTTTCATCCTCTTTAAAGAGTTGGGAAGACAGTTGCCAAAGTGTGGCAGTTTTTAACCATAATTAACATTTACTGAGCCTTTATTGTGGATCACATACTGTACTGAAAGCCTACATTAATGATCCCATTTAATTATTCAACAACTCTGTATATAACATTTTATCTCCATTTTAAACATCAGGAAATAGGCTGAGGTTGCACAGCTATTAGAGAATTCTACTAGCCCAAGTTCTCAACTACTTCACTGCACTCTTTAACAACAGCTTATGAGCTTCTGCTTGAACATTCCACTCACCAGTTATAGCCTCCTGGTGTTCAGTCATACCTTAAGGGATTGAATTCTTCAAAAGGAACAGTATGGGATGGAATCTGACAATTTGTTGTCAGTTTCTTAAAGAGCCCATGAAAATATCATATTGGGCTTTTGGGGTTTTTTTCTCAAGAGCATTTACAAATAAAACTATTCCATTTTCCTCTCCTGTCCCAAAGTATCACTAGGTACCAATTCCAGTAAACTCTGTCAGGCTGACTTATGAGAATTCCTTCCTCTAACTTCCTGCTTTCAATGGAAAAATGAATTTCTTTCGTTTTTATAGCTAGCATTTACTGAACACTTACTATATGCCAGGCATTGTGCTAATTTCTAAACATAACTTATCCCATTTCATCCTCCTTGCCAATCCCTACAGGTAGGTGCTACTATTATCTCCATGTTACAGGCAAGGAAACTGAGGCTCAGAGAAGTGCTTGCATCACAAATGCAGCAAAAAGTAGGGAGAAGATATGATTCTGAAACCATGTGACTATAAACTCAAGCTCCTAATCATTGTAAAATTGAATTACCATCACATTCTACCAGTTATATGTACCTTGGGCAAGACGTACAACCTCAATGAGCCACAGTCTCCCCTTATGAAATATGAGCATAATACTACATAATACTATAACTGACTCTCAGAGTAAAATAAGCAGAAATGGGATAATGTATGCGTAAGAGTTTGAGAGTACTGGAGCATACATAGTAAGAACTAAATAAATACTAATTAAATTTTCAATCCTACCCAACAATGTTCTTTGAATAGAAATGATAAACCTATACAAACATGTTTGAGTATCTTGGGTCTCTTAGAGCATCAAGTTTCAATAATGACAAGACAGAGAAGCTTCCTAAAAAGACTTGAATCTGATCACATATTGTTAAAAAGCTTCTGTTGGTGGTGGCTACTCTTGCCTGAGTTTGTCCTTTGGCTCAAACTTTATTCTCAGTGTGAACTAGTATCTGAGTTCTACAGAGGAGCATCTATAAGTAAAAGCTCATGTAGTGTTTTTGTACCTAAAAATATCTATAAGATTCGGTGGATAGAAATGGCAATGCAAGGTGTCACTTCCTTTTTTTTTTTTTTTTTTTTTTGGTGAGACAGAGTCTCACTCTGTTGCCTGGGCTAGTGTGCCATGGCATCAGCCTAGTCCACAGCAACCTCAAACTCCTGGGCTATAGGCATGTGCCAACATGCACGACTAATTTTTTTCCATATATTTTTAGTTGTCCAGCTAATTTCTTTCTATTTATTTTAGTAGTGGCAGGGTCTTGCTCTTGCTCAGGCTAGTCTCGAACTCCTGACCTCGAGTGATCCTCCCGCCTCGGCCTCCCAGAGTGCTAGGATTACAGGTGTGAGCCACCGTGCCTGGCCAAGTGTCCCTTCTTTATGACTGAGATAGCATAGGAAAAAGGGATTCTCTTAAAAATTTTTTTCTGGGAAGAAGTTACTTCCCAGAAGAAAGAGTATATACACTCTTCCTCTTGTTCTGCCATTGAGGTTGGCCACCTTACAGCTAGCTTCTCATCTCATACCACATCAGAGGACTATCCTTTAGCTTTACATTAAAAATGAAGTAAGCCTTACATGTAGACTTACCTTTATAAAATGTTTGGTTTTGAATTTAAGGAAAATATGTCAGGTTAAGGGCATATTTATTCTACACTCTTTCTTGAAATCTACCGGAGAAGACATTGCATCTACAAGTTCAAGAACAAGCTACAAAACAAACAAAAAATCGTGGGAACACACACACAATCTCCCAGTTGTGTGAACAAAATTAGGGAAAAGCAATAAACCAGTACATCTCACAGTAAGACAGAAGATCTCTAAAGACCCTTCCAATGACATTTTTTATGAAATAAGGAGGAAGAAGGGCATGCAGAGTCCACAAAGACTCAGGGGATAGCCCTAAAATGTCAAAGTCAACACCACAAATAGCATAGGAGAAACTGCTCTGAGGCTGGGATACCTGACCTCAGAAACTCTCTGGAGGTAACATGAGGAGGAGAAGAATAAACGAGAAACAAAGAATAGATTTGCAGTTAAATACAAATGCAGCTGAGCAGAAGTAAATCCAGAACGATCACTTCTAAGACTCCGGTAAGCTAAGAGGCTCTGCTGAAACCCAAGATGGCCTCTCACTTGTTCACCTGCTTACGCTGAAAGGAAATGGGCTAGAAAAGGATGTTGAATTGATGAGGAGGATTGGTGAGGTAGCATTCCTGAACTGCAGCTACCCTTGGCCTCAGCTCAGGCCAATGGTGCTTTTCCACTCTGCTTTTAATCAAAGGTCAGGAACATATTAAATTCCCATTCAACAAGAGCAATGAACATAAACATTTCAACTTGAGACTCTCAACCAGAAGCTACAAACTTTTTAAAAATGAACAAATAAACAAGGACAAGCGAAAGGTCAAATAAAATAGTACACTAAGAAATAGATGAAAATAAAGCTACACTACTTCATGCTATTGTAAAATTAAAGGGATTATGAGCTATGACAAGGGATTTGATGAAGAGCTACAGGTGATCAAGAAATATGCATATGTATATTTATATATACACAAATACATATATATAAATAGATAGATATCAAGAAGCAAATGAAAAGTAAGCTGGCACAGCTCATAAAATTATATGAAAATAATAACCTACTGGAGAAAGAAATGCCATGTTAGAAAAAAGGAAAAATAACAGATACTGGTAAAAACAGAGCCAGAAACTTCTAGCAGTATGGCAAACAAGAAACTATGAAGGTCACTCAAACTACAACACAACTAGATTCTGGATAAAGCATAACAACAATAACTTTTATAGCACAACTATTCTTACAAAAGAGCAATTGCAAAACAAAATAAGCAAATGAAAACAAAACAAAAAAGTGACCCAGAAAAAGAATAGTGAGCTATAAAGGTAGGACTCCCTGGAAAAAAATACTAATAAAAGCTCTGCAGTCATGACACTAAGCCTGGGCCCTTCTGAAAAGTAGAAATAAAGATTTTTTTTTATTTTAAAGAAAGAGTTCACCACTACATTTTTAGTGAATGATCTTTTAAAAGATCAATATTAGGAAGAAAGAAATGATCTTAAAAGGACTGAAATACAATAAAAAGTAGTGAGACATTAATAAAGATGACAGCAATAAATGTTGTCCTTTTAAAATAACATCTATTATTATATTTAATTTGTATGGTTGGAAAGACAGAATTGAAATACTGGAAAACAGTAACATGTAAGTCAAGAGAATGATCAGAGGTAACATCCTCGCCTCCTTCAAAAGAAGAGGTTAATTGTTTTTATCAACTTCAGACTTTGCTAAATCATTGTGTCCATGGTACGTGCAAGTTCAAGGACATCCAATGAAAGAACAGAAATAGAGGGGTAAGATGGCTGACCAGAGACACTAGCTGCCAGAGCATCTCAGTAAGAAGGGAAAGTTTTAGATGAAAGAGCAAAAACAAACAAACATAGATCAAATGTGATTCTGAGGGAAGAGTGTGCCAGAATCTACAAGAGACTCCACAGGAAGAAGATGCAGAGCAGAGCAGGAAGGAGCAAAGTATTGGCAGAGATCAACCCCTCAGAGGCTTGGAGTCTAGCAAAAATTGTGGATGGAACAATTTGTTTCTCCCACCCTCCGATTTCTGACAGTCAGCAAGTTTCCAAGCTACTGGAGAGAATTTCTACCCCCATGAGCCCAAAAGCTGTTATGGCCAATGAACTGGGAGCTTCTTATATGCAAAGCACTAGGATTCCAGCACCCCTGGGGTGCTCCTATCACCACAGACCTGAGCAGGGATGGCAGGCACCATACAGCTTCTCTACCCAGCATGCATCTTTGTCCTCCCCAAGGGGCTTTAACTCTTCAGGTTTCATCTTGCTTATCCCCACACAAATATTTACCAACTCCAGCCCAGACTGTGGAAGCCACAGGGAGCCAGTGGATACTGGGGGACCTAGATATCTAAGCACATTTTCATGTATTTCTTGGCCATTTGTATCTCTTTTTTTTTTTTTTTTGGCCCAGGCTAGAGTGCCGTGGCATCAGCCTAGCTCACAGCAACCTCAAACTCCTGGGCTCAAGCAATCCTCCTGCCTCAGCCTCCCAAGTAGCTGGGACTACAGGCATGCACCACTATGCCCGGCTAATTTATATATATATATATATATATATATATATATTTTAAGTTTTCCAGCTAATTTCTTTCAATTTTTTTTAGTAGAGACGTGGTCTCAGTCTTGCTCAGGCTGGTCTTAAACTCCTGAGCGCAAACGATCCTCCCACCTCGGCCTCCCAGAGTGCTAGGATTACAGGTGTGAGCCACCACACCGAGCCCCTGTATCTCTTCTTTTGAAAAATGTGTTTTCATGTCTTTTGCCCACTTATTAATGGGGTTGGTTTTTTTTCTTGCTGTGTTGTTTGAGTTCCTTGTACATTCTAGATATTAGTCTTGTGTTGGAATAGTTTCTCCAATTATTTAGGTGGTCTATTTACTCTGTTGATTATTTCTTTTGCTGTGAAGAGCTTTTTATTTTAAGTCCCATTTATTTATTTTTGTTTTTATCATATTTTCTTTTGGGGTCTTAATCATAATTTTTTTTGCGTAGACCAATGTTCAGAAGAGTTCTACCCAGGTTTCTTCCATAATTTCAGGTCTTAAATTTAAGTCTTTAATACATCTTCAGTTAATTTTTGTATATGGTAAGAGTACGGATCCAATTTCATTCTTCTGCATATGGCTATCCAATTCTCCCAGCACAATTTATCAAATAGGACACCCTTTTTCCTGTGTATACCTTTGTCTGCTTTTTCAAAGAGTAATTGATTGTAGGTATATGGTTTTATTTCTAAGTTCTCTATTCTGTTCCACTGATCTATGTGTCTGCATTTATATACCATGAGGGTGTGGTTACTGTAGCATAACTTGAAGTTGTATTATATAGTGCGATTCATCCAGATTTGATTTTTTTGCTTAGGATTTCTTTGGACATTCAAGGTCTTTTTTGATTCGATGTGATATTTAGGATTTTTTTTTTCTCGTTTTGTGAAAAATGATATTGGTATTTTGATGGAAATTGTATTCGATCCATAAGTCACTTTGGGCAGTATGAACACTTTAACAATATTGACTCTTCCAATCCAATGGGATGTCTTTCCACTTGTTTCTGTTATTTACCATTTCTTTAATCGGTGTTTTATAGTTCTTTGTAGAGATCTTTCACCTCCTTATTAATGTATATTATCAAGGCAGAAAATCAATAGAGCAACACTGGACTTAAATTGGACTCTAGAACAAATGGACCTAACAGACATTTACAGAACATTCTACCCCAAACTAAAGAATATACATTCTTCTTATCAGCACATGTAATAGTTTCTAACTTAGACCATATGGTAGGCCACAAAACAAATCTTAGCAAATTTAAAGACATCAAAATCATACCACGTGTCTTCTCAGACCACAGTAGAATAAAACTAGAAATCAATTCCAATGGGAACCCTCAAAACTATATGAATACATGGAAATTAAACAACCTCCTGCTGAACCATCTTTGTGTCAATGAGGAAATCAAGATGGAAACCAAAAAATTTTTTGAATTGAATGGCAATGGCAACACTAGCTACCTAAATCTCTGGGATACACTAAAAGCACTGCTAAGAGGAAAGTTCATAGCCTTAAATGCCTACATCAAATATACAAAAAGATCACAAATTAACAACCTAAGGTCATGCCTCAAAGAAAGAGAAAAACAAGAACAAACCAAACCTAAAAGTAGAAGATAAGAAATAACAAAGATCAGAACAAAACTAAATGAAATTGAAACAAAAAAACACAAAGTTTCAATCAAAAAGTTAGTTTTTTGAAAAGATAAATAAACTTGATAGACCACTGACTAGATTAACTAGGAAGAGATAAACTCAATCACCAACTCTTAGCAGTAGATCACACAAGAAAAGAAATAAAACCAATCAGAAATGAAAAAGGAAACATTACAACCGATACCACAGAAATACAAAGATCACCCAAGACTACTGTGAACACCTCTAGGCACCCACACTAGATAATTTAGAGGAAATGGATAAATTTTTGGAAACACACAACTCCCAAGCCTGAATCTGGAAGAAACAGAAATTCTGAATGGACTAATAATGAGTAGCAAGACTGAATCAGTAATTAAAAATCTTCCAACACAAAACAGCTCAGGACTAGATGGATTCACAGCTAAATTCTATCAGGTCTACGAAGATGAATTGGCTTTCCTCTACTAAAACTGTTCCACATATTGAGAAGGAAGGAATCCTCCCTAACTCATTTTATAAAGCCAGCATCACTCTGATATCAAAGCCAGGAAAGAACACAACAATAAAAGAAAATATCCCTCATGAAGATAGATGCAAAAATCCTCAACAAAATACTAGCAAAATCCAATAGCACATCAAAAAAATAATGCACCATGACCAAGTGGGTTTCATCTGAGGGAGGCAAGGATGATTCAACATACACAAATTAATAAATGTTACTCATCACATGTACAGAATTTAAAACCATATGATCATCTCAATAAATGCAAAAGAAGCATTCAATAAAATGCATCACCCCTTCATGAGAAAAACCCTTAACACACTAGGCATAGAAGGAAAATGCTTCAAAATAATAAAAGCCACATGACAAACCCACAGCCAACATAATACTGAAAATGGAGAAACATTGAAAGTGTTTCACCTAAGGAGTGGAGCAAAACAAGGATGCCCACTGTCAACATGTTTATTAACATAGTATTGGAAGTCCTAGCCAGGGCTATCAGACAGGAGAAAGATAAAAAGGGTATCCAAATTGGGAAACAGGAGGTCAAACAATTGCTTTTTGCTTATGGTATGATTCTGTATCTAGAAAATCCCAAAGACTCCTTCAAAGATTCCTAGAATTGATAAATGAATTCAGTAAAGTCTCAGATTACAAAATCAATGTACACAATTAAGTAGAATTTCTATATGATATTAACAGGCAAGCTGAAAATCAAATAAAAAACTTGATACCATTTGCAATAGCTGCAACAAAAAAATAGGAAATTTTTAAAAGATAACATAATTAAATATTCAGCAGACTTAAAAAACAGAATGGTACCATGAAGAGTATTATGGTAAAAGTTTTAAAAACTTACATAATATGAAAAGCCTAGAAATATATAAACTACTAAAACCATCTCAGGATGAAAAAGAATTCTTAAACAATCTTATAATTAGTAGACCAATCAAATTTTAAAATCAAATTTTAAAAATTCTTCTACAAGATAAATAGACCCAGATAATTTTACAGTTCTACCAAGCTTTCATGAAACAAAGTTCTACCAAGCCTTCAACAAATGTCAAGATTATTCCAATCTTTCACAAACTCTCCAATAGAATAGAAAAAGAGCAAATACTCCTCAATTGAATCCATAAGGCTAATATTATCTTGATGGTCTATAGGGCTATAATGATAAAATAGAAATCATTCAGATAAGAAAAGAGTAATAACCATAACCAGTACTAGAAAGTTGTGGATAATCTTAAGCCTCAAATGGGATAGAGAGGGTAGGGGGGAGGGGAAATTGGATATCTGCAACTACCTGGGCAAGGAATAAGAAAATCAGAATGAATGTGATCACATGAACAGAGGACTGTTATTAAGATAGAGTTAATATACTAATTAGAAGAGATTTTCAAAAATGAAATAAATAATGTAAGGTGAAAATATGATATGTAATTTAAATTTTAAAAGGCTCTAGATATTAAAATTTTGATTCTGAATTCTGCTAAAAATAAAGAGATATATTGAAGAGGAAAATAGATCTTGATTTGTGAAGATCGTAAACAAAGTAAAAATGGAGGAAAAAAATGAAAATCAGGGGAAAAAAAGATTTTTAAAAAACCCTGAAGAATAGAATACTCATATTTTTTAATTATATAAAGAAAGGATTCAGTAAAAAGAGAAAAAAGATGAAATAGAGATGGAATAAAAGTAATAATCACTAAAACAAAAATAGAAACAAACCATCATTAAGATGAAAACGATTAATTTTTCAGACCAATCTAGACTTGTTTAATATGAAAAACATACAACTCACACTCCTAGTCTGATAGATAGGTGAAATTTTTGATTCCAGGAATAAATAGTTTAAAAAACACTTTACAAGAGAAACAAAGTGGCTTTGAATTGTCTACCTGCAAAACTAGAAGCCAAAATAGCAACTAATATTTATTACCATCTTGAGAAAGGACTGTGATCCTAAAATGTACTATCCTACTAGGATAGCTTTTACATGAGAAAACAAAGAAGAGATCTTTTCATATGATGAAATTTAAAGTATTAAGTTGTACAGCGTTATATATAATTCAGTTTATGTAAATATATTATACTAAATAATTGGTTCATATGCATATATAAATGCCCAAAGAACAGTAAGAAAACTTACTAAAGTGTTAACAACAATACTTCTGAGGAAGTGAGTAGGAGTTAAATGAGAACATTTTTAATTTGATTTAATAAATACATTAAAATTGTTTTGTCACTGCCAGGCAACTACGCTCATGAATGCTCTCATTTGAGGACATTTGGTAATCCATGATTGACTCCTGTTAAGCATGTTCCCTGTTCTGGCACCTCACAAGGGGATTTTGCTCTTATAAACCTGACGTTTTCAAATTATGTTTTCTTTCCAAAATAACCCCAAAGGGCAAACATATTTCTATTGCTTTCTATAATGACTGCCAATTTTTTTTGTCTATTTCATGCTTAGTGATGTGTACATTGCATTTTTACATGTTGGGGTCTTGGGACACAAATGTCAATATATATCTTTTGGACCATTTTGACTGTGATATTCTTCCCCCTAAAATAACAACAATCAAGGCTCTCCAATTACACAAAGATAAAGCAAATGGATTTTCTTATAATCCCTAGAATGTAAAATCAGCATAGATACTGCAAACATGATCACACATTAAATCCAAAGATTTTTCTAAAAGCAATGAACATCAACATGAACATCATCACATTGCACTGGCCTGGCAATATACCACTTCTAATTTCAGTTTATCTTTTTACCAAGAGCTGGTTAATGTGCCGTCTCCAATGACAAAGAGATTGGAGAAACTCGTTTATTATAACTGGCCTGCAAGCTCTGAGACAGATTCCAAGTCTTCTAAGTATTTAAATATAATCCATTCAAAAACCTCTGATTACCCTTAGGTTTGAGCACTGAGTCAGAGGGCTAGATGAGCCTCAGCATTATTTGATCTCAAGTGAGAGGAGAGGGAAGAATTTGGGGGTACAAGAAATCAAGCTGGTCTCAGTACTTCCTAGGTGCTATTTTCAATGCTCCGCATTGTGAAAAACACAGATATGAGTA
This sequence comes from Microcebus murinus, assembly GCF_040939455.1. Taxonomy (NCBI): domain Eukaryota; kingdom Metazoa; phylum Chordata; class Mammalia; order Primates; family Cheirogaleidae; genus Microcebus; species Microcebus murinus. The sequence continues at coordinate 37,879,921 of NC_134111.1, forward strand.
AGTACACAAATCTGCCTTCAAAGAATGTGGCATTTTCAGAAGCATAAGATAAGAACAGTAATGACTATACATTACAGGAAAGAGGAATATAATCAGCCCTATTAGGAAAGAGAAGCATAAATAACAAGGATGTGTAAAGGATGGAGAGCTCATATAAAAGTGGAGAAATCAAGGGGAAAATTGTGAGTGTGGGTATAGATGCGTATGCATATATATATATTTGCACATGTGGTGTTGAGGGTGACATTCAAGCCAATGTGAAAATGATGGGTTGGATTTCAAAAAATTAGAAATGAAGAGAGGGGGACCTATAGACTGATAGAACAACATAAAACTTTAATGTCCAGCAAGCTTGATAGTGGAGTGAAGGTGCAAAATATCAAATACGACCCCAAATCATTTTGACACATAGTGGATAATCTGCAAAGTCAGTTAAAGTGGGTAATCATAAAATAGTGTATATACCTGAAAACATTTTATTTTAATCTAAAATATTAATATATAGGTGTAGATTCATTTACCAACATTTTGCCCTAGAGCCAACTTCTCTTCTTTGAGTATGGGTCCACTCATTGGAATTCCAACATCATCATTCTTGTATAAAGCATTTTCCAGAACATCCCAGCTTCCTTAAAGTGAAAGGGGAATTAAAAGACCATTACGAAACAATCTAAGTGCAGAATTTTGGATTTTTGCTATTTTCTTCTAGTCTTTTATGTCGTCCTACCCAATTTCAGAAGCAATTTTTAAATCACAAGTACAATTGGGGACAAAATCAACCAAACCTTGAATAATATACAACTCAACTAGAGAGAGCAGAAGCACAAGCACATCAAATGTGAATTAACAAGGGAACAGGGAGCATGGAGAGGTAAGTAGAGGTCTGTTAAGAAAGTCTGTACTGCAGTGCAGAGGCATGAAATACATGTAGGGAAGCAGGAAAGATAAGGGTGTAGAGGAAAGCTATGACTAGGAGAGTGTTTACAGCTCTGCCAAGGTTTTGTGCTTAATTTGATCAATAATGGAATATTTTACTTGGGAAATGGCATGATCTGTGGTTCACCTTAGCCTTAAGAAGATTTATCTAGCAATTGTGTAGCATGAGTGAGAAAAGGCAGCGTCTAAGAGTATGGATTGTGTCGAGAGTTTCTTCAATAGTCTAGATTCTGTCAGAAGTTGCAAACTAATGGTCATCAGGCTAAATATGCCCAGCAAATATGTTGTCTTTGGCCTGCATATGTTATCTAAAACTTAAAATTTAGTTGCCAACACTTAGAAGCCAAGCGATCATGTAAAAATCAATTCTTTAAAAAATGAGAAAACCTGGAAAACAACTCACTATAGCTGAGTAGGCATGAGCCGATCATGAGCTGGTCCATTTCCCACAGTTGCCACCTGTCCCTGTGGTCCTGACACTGAGGATCCGTGTTTATTACAGAATGATTTGTCTTTACCCAGCCCACATCACTCATTTATGCATTCTCCCTAATCTTTGTAGTCATAGAGACATAAAAAAATGAGTGTGCTCAACACAACTGAAATACAGGATATATAGTGGAGACAGAGACAGGCGGGATCAGAAAGTCACATTAGAAGCAGGGAATTCTGGGAAAATAGTTGAGGTGTTCAGAAGTGATATTTGAAGTTGGAACTGAAGATGAAAATCACAAGGAAAGGAACATGCAGAGGGAAAAGTAGAGAACAGAGGATAAAACTTAAAAAACGACTCCATTTAGGTGGCAGAAAAATAATTAGAAAATGGAGCATTGAGAACACAGAGTGGAATATCTCATAAAGGAAAGAATCTAATCACAGATAGCAAGGTCTACGACGAGGCTGAAGAGGACAAGGTTTAATAAATAGCCACAGCAGTGTTCTTTAGAAAGTCGTTAATGACAAGATTGTTTTATGATGGAGTCAGGGGCCAAAAACTAGATCACAGAGGATAAACCAAGGAGTAACTAGGTCAGAAGAAAGTGGAGACAGTGAATGGGTAGACCACTTTTCCAAGATTGGTTGTTAAGAGAACAAAAAAGATACAGCAACAGATTCAAGAGGAAGTCATCAAGAGAAGATGCATATGTATACATATACATAGATATATGTATGTAATATATGTATATCTGTAGATATGCACATATATTTAAGGCATGTAAAGTTATGACAAATTTCTATAAGTCTAGAAGTGAACACAGCAAGTTATCTTGGAGTATGATTTTGTGATTAAGGAGAGAAGCTCTGAAGACTGAAGGCCACGCTTCTTCCAATTCAGCCATGCCCTATGGAAGGGGACTTGAAAACAAAAGACTAAGCATGTGCATGGAAACTGAAAGAACTGGCATCCTGGGAACTCACATTCTCTTAACTGAATTAAATACCAGATAACCTAAGCTGACTTTTTTTCCCAAGAAAATACGATGATATGGAAGGCTCTAGACCAGGAAAGGTGTCAGTGCCTTGAATGCTGCAGGGCAGGATTTTAGTAGTGATACTTCATGACAGCAACAGAAGCTGAACTTGGGCCCACTAGTGGCTTTTCAAATTCTCCATTTCTCTTTTCAAAGGTATGGAAGTACAACCAAATAAGGTCCCAGGGTTTTAGGGCATTTAGACAGAGGATGCAAACAAAATCAATGAATGCTAGTCTCCAATGATTAAATTGAGCAAATCAGGGACTTATAAGATTAATTTAAATATCGAAGAGCTACGTTATTCTGATTATGCTAGTAAAGCAGGTCTTACTGGTTAAACTTGGAAGAGGGAAAAATGGAAACCATTTATAGGCCTGAGGGAAGAAATATGTGGATAAGTAAAGAAGATAGAGGAAGTGGGAAAAACATGTATTTACTTCAGTCAGTACTTTTTCTCAGAAATGGTGGAAAAGGGAAAAAGAAATAGAAATCACTGGGGGTAAGAGAATCGTGGGAATTCCTTTCAAATGACTTCCACTTCAGTGGACTAGAGGTCAGAGTTACGTGCACAAAATGAGAGCGATTGCTTGGGGTTGGAAAGAGTGGAGCTTTCTCACAGTTACGATGAAAAATCTAACAGGAAGTTTTTAGAAGGTAGCTTTCTTCTAAAGACACTTTAAGTTGTGTTTACATTTTTCATCATTTTTCTTACACTCCTTTCCTAGTTACTCACAGTTTCAACCCTTTACCAATAGCAGAGCTAATAGAGAAATTACAAACCTCTAGAGCAGTGTTTCCCAAAACATGGTTTCATAATTATCCATGTGAGAATTCTCTGGGGATCTCGTTTAAAACAAAGATTTTTGGGACCCACCTAGGCCTATTGGACAGAATCCCTGGGGCCTGATGCCTGGGAATCTGTACTTTAATCAGGTCCTCAGGTGACTGCCAGGCAGCAAGCCAGCCCTTGACTGAGGGCTGCTGTTTCAGAACCACTAGCTTAGCTCATGTCTCGTCCAGAGAGGCTTGTTCGTGACTGTTCACCCACATCCTGTTTTTAATTAGTGGTTCTGTCTATAGTTTTAAAACTCAGAATAAAAGTGTCGCATACTGTGGTGAGGAAATAACAACTGTGTCTTCAAACACAGCTAGTTGGAATCAGATCCTTACCCATTATCATCTTCTATGTTTCTCCTATTTTTTACTTAAAAAATATTTAAGAATTCACTTACACCTCATTTATTGATGGCAAAAAGTGTTAGAGTTATTATAACTAAGCAATTTTTATAATAATCCATTGCATGTGTAATACATTTGTTTCTTTCTTGTTTTCTCTACTAGTTATATGAAACAACGATAAAGTTTAGCGATATACTGATCCATTAGTTTAAACCTGCACAATTTGTAGCCAATGTAATTATAGAATTTCACCCTCCAAATGGTGCAAATACCATCCCTCTTCTCATTTCTTCTCCATCCATTAGTGTTTGAATCAGGTAGGAAATAAATGAAAAAATAGAAGACCTCTTCAAATAGCCATTGGAAAGGAAAGTGGGTACTATCCAAACTTCCCTGCTCTTTAATCTGGGCATGTGCACTTTCTTCAGTAATGAGTTTGTCTCGTGCCCAGAATGATCTCAGATCACAATCACCAAATCAGCATTGTCATAAAGGAAAGAAAAGCTCATCTCAAATCCAAGTGATTCGTTTAGATTAACAATTTTATAATTACCTTTATCATATGTCTGATTCAGTGTCATAACATAACTAAAGTTCTTTGCACTCGTCCCCAGAAGAGTATATGTAAAATAATGATAACATTTCTAACTTTAGTATGAGTAGGTGGTTTTTATATATGCTCTTAAAGTATATTGCATACCTTTCCCTTAGAATTGGTCATTCTATAATAAATATTTGTCTTCTGACATTACTTTAAGTATTAACATGTAGGACTTTTATTTCTCTTGAGTTTCTAACACAGATCCCACTAATTAGAATAGGCTCAGAAATTGTTCACTGGCTTTTTAGATGATTGAATAAACAAATGAAAATTGAAACTATGCATAATACTGCTAATCAAAAATATTATCCCTTTGATAAATATTTTCTTCATCTAGTTATTACAGAAATATAAGAAAACAGGAAAATTGTACATGCCACCAAGAGTGAATTAAGTTGTACACAGCTAAAGAAATATAACAAAATATGAAAATTTTACATGCCACCAACAGTGAGTTAAATTGTACATATAGAAAAGCTGTTAGACAATCTCACAAAAGGTCTCATAAAGTGGCATTCTTTATGATGGGGAATTTAGGGTGCCTAGGTCTCCCCTTCAGTGTTACAGCTTTAGAGACTTGATTCTGTCAACATAGTTATTGTTCCTTGTAATCTGTATTTCCTCTTTGGTTACTTTTAAGATTTTTACCAAAGGTTAACTTTGGCATTCCATGGTTCCACTACAACTACAGTGATTGAATGTGGGTTTGTTCTTGTACACCCTGCTCAAGAGGTAGCCTTTTCTGACTCTAATAACTCATGAGTTTTGTTTTTTTTTTAAGTCAATTCTACTAAATTCTCAATCACCAACTCTTCAAAGATGGCCTCCTTCCTGTTTTCTCCATTTTATGCTTCCAGAATTTCCAATGTATGTATATTGAAACTTGTCATTCTCTCTCCCCTATCTTTGATTTATTTTTAATACTTCCACTCTCTCAGTCACTTTATATATGAGGGGACTTCAAAAAGTTTATTAAAAATGCACGGATTTCAAAAATTTTTGCACCAAAACAACTTTTGCTAACTTACTATAACATATCTAAACAAGATCTAGTTTGATGTACTAAGAAGAATCAGTTTGAAAAGAGACTCTACCAGAGCAACAATTCAATTCTGCTAAAATTGAAACAAGAACAAACATCAAATTTATGTTGAGGCTATGACCCAAAGAAATCAATAGTTTATAATTGTATAACTCATTTTAAGAAGAGAAAAGATAGGCCAGATATGGTGGTTCACACCTATAGTCCCACCATTTTGGGAGGCCAAGGTGGGAGGATTGCTTGAGCCCAGGAATTTGGAGACCAGCCTGGCAACACAGCAAGACTCTCTCTCTGGAAAAAAATAAAAAAATTAGTCTGGTGTGGGATATGTCTGCAGTTCTAGCTACTTGGGAGGCTGAGCCAGGAGGATGGCTTGAACCTAAGAGTTGAAGGTTGCAGTGAGCTGTGGTCATGCCACTGCATTCTAGTCTGGATGACAAAGAAAGATTCTGTCTCACACACACACACAAAAAGGACTAGATGATGTTGAAGATGAAGCCCACAGTGATAGACCATCTACATTAATTTGTAAGGAAAAAAATAATCTTGTTCATGCTCTAATTGAAGAGGACTGACTATTAACAGCAGAAACAATAGCCAACACCATATACATCTTAATTGGTTCAGCTTACACAATTCTGACTGAAAAATTAAAAGGTGTGCAAATTTTCCATTTAGTGGGTGCCAAAACCGATGCACTCAGATCAGCTGCAGACAAGAATAAAAGCATTCAGTGGAAATTTTAAACAAATGGCATCAAGGTCCTGAAGCTTTTCTTCAAAGAATTGTAACAGGAGATGAAGTACAGCCTTACCAATATGATCCCGAAGACAAAGCATAAACAAAACAATGGCCACCAAGTGATAGAAGTGGTCCAGTCAAAGCAAAATCCAGGTGGTCAAGAACAAAGGACATGGCAACAGTTTTTTGAGGTGCTCAGGGCATTTTGCCTGTTGACTTTCTGGAGGGCCAAAGAATGATAACATCTGCTTATTATGAGAGTGTTTTAAGAAAGCCAAATCTTTAGCAGAAAAATGCCCAAGAAAGCTTCACCAAGGAGTCCACCATGGACTTTGGGTGATAAAGATATGATATAGGTTTATCAGTTGTAACAAGCGTATGATTCTGGTGGGTATGTTGATAAAGAGGAGGCTATGCATGTGTGGGCATAGGGGACATATGGGAATCCCTGTACCTTCCATTCCATTGTGGAAAACACCATGACAATGCTCTTGCTCATTCCTGTTATTAAACAAGGGCAATTTTGAGAGTTTTAATGGGAAATCATTATACATCCACCTCACAGTTTTTATTTGGCTCTTTCTGGCTTTTTAAATTTCCTGCTCTTAAGAAATCTGTAAAGGGCACCTATTTTTCTTCAGTTAATAATGTAAAAAAGACGGCATTGACATAGTTAAATTCCAAGAACCCTCAGTTCTTTAGGGATAGAATAAATGGCTGGTATCATTGCTTACAAATGTGTTTTGAACTTGATGGAGCTTATTTTGAGAAATTAAAGTTTACATATTTTTATCTTTATCTTTTAATCCCATTTTTCCACAAACCTCTTGCAGACCCCTTAGTAAATACTTTATGGTAATTTCCCAATCTTTCAGTTCACAAATTTTCTCTTTATCTACATGTGATAAGCTATTCCACCCACCATAAGCATTTGATTTCAATAACAATTCTTTTTTAAAAAATAAACTGTATCTTTTAGAGCAGTTTTAGGTTCAGAACAGGGATCTTCCATATATCCCGTACCCCCACACATTCATAGCCTTCTCACTGTCGACACATCCCACCAGAGTGGTACATTCGATGAACCTATATTGACATATCTCTATCACTAAAAATCCATAGTTTATATTAGGATTCACTTTTGATATTTTATATTCTGTGAGTTTGGACAAAAGTATAACGACCTGTGTCCAAATTTAAAATATCATGTAGAATAGTTTCCCTGTGTGTTCATCCCTTCCTCCCTCCCTCCCTGCTAAACCCTGGCAACTACTGATCCTTTTACTGTCTCCATAGTTTTGCCTTTTCCAGGATGTCATATAGCTAGAATCATCCAGTATGTGGTCTTTTCCTATTGGCTTCCTTCACTTAGTAATATGCATTTAAGTTTCCTCCGTGTGTTTTCATGGCTTGATAGATCATTTCCTTTTAGCACTGAATGATATTCCATTGTCTAATATAGCACAGTCTATCCATTCACCTACTGAAGGATATCTTGGTTGCTTCCAAGTTTTGGCAACTGTGAGTCAAGCTGCTAGAAACATCCATGTGCAGGTTTTTTTTGTGAACATAAGTTTTTAATTCCTTTCAATAAATACCAAGGAGTGTGATTACTGGATCCCATCGTAAGAGTATGTTTACTTTTGTAAGAAACTGACAAACTGTCTTCCAAAGTGGCTGTGCCATTTGGCATGCCCACTAGTAATAAATGAGAGTTCCTATTACTCTGCATCCTCCCATTTGACCTTGTTAGTGTTCTGAATTTTGGTCATTCTAATAAGTGTGCAGTGGCAGCTCATTGCTGTTTTAATTTGCATTTCCCTAATGACATATAGTGTGATGCATCTTTCCATATGCTTATTTTCTATCTGAATTTCTTCTTTGGTGGGTTGTCTGTACAGGTATTTTGTCTTTTAAAAATCAGGTTGCTCATTTTCTTATTGAATTTTAAGACTTCTTTGTATATTTTGGAGAGCAGTCCTATATCAAATATGTATTTTGCTGTTATTTTCTCTCAGTCTGTCATTTATCTTCTCATTCTGAAAGTGTCTTTTGCAGAGCATAAGTTTTAATTTTAATAAAGTCTGGCTTATCAATTATTTCTTTCATGGATTGTCTCTTTGGTGTTGTATCTAAAAAATAGTCCCTAAACTCAAGGTCATCTAGATTTTTGCCTATATGTTGTCTTTTAGGAGTATTATAGTTTGGTATTTTACATTTAGGCATATGATCCATGTTGAATTAATTTTTGTGAAGGATGTAAGGTCTATATCCAGATTCATTTTTTTGCATGTTTCTCCATTTCATTGCTATTGCTCCTTTGTCAAATATCAGCTGACTAGTTATACGATTCTAATTAATTTTTCTGGGCTCTCTATTCTATTCTATATATAGATATATGTGGAATACATATATTCTTTTACCAATACCACACTGTCTTGATTACTGAAACTTGATAGTAAGTCTTGAAGCCAGGTAGTATAAATCCTCTGACTTTGTTCTTCTCTTTCAATATTGTGTTGGCTATTCTTGGTCTTTGCCCTCTCCATATAAACTTTAAAATCAATTCATAAATATTCACAAATAACTTGTTGGTATTTTGATTGGAATTGCATTGTATCTATAGATCAAGTTGGGAATAACTGACATTTTGACAATATTGAGTTTTCCTATCTATGAATGTGGAATATTTCTCCATTTATTTAGTTTTTTGATTTCCATCATCAGAGTTTTATAGTTTTTCTCATATAAATCTAATACATAATTTGTTAGATTTATACCCAGATATTTCACTTCTATTATATGCTAATGTAAATGATATTGTGTTTTTAATTTCAAATTCCACTTATTCACTAATAATATATAGGAAAGCGATTGACTTCTATATTTTCCTTGTATGTTTCAATCTTGCTATAATCACTTATTAATTCCAGGAGGTTTGGGGTTTTTTTCTGTTGATTCTTTTAGATGATATGAAAATCATATCATCTGTGGACAAAGACAATTTTTTTCTTCCTTCCCAATCTCTATAAATTTCCTTCCTTTTGTATCTTATCACATTAGCTAGGAATTCCAGTATGATGTTACAAAGAAGTGGTGAGAGGGGCATCCTTACCTTGCTCCTGATCTGAGCAGAAAAGCTGCTAGTTTCTCACCATTTAAGTATGATGCTAACTATAGGATTGTTGTGTAGATGTTCTTTATCAAGTTCAGGAAGTTCCTCTCTATTTCCAGTTTGCTGAGAGTGTTTCATCACAAATGGGCATTGGATTTTGTCAAATGCTTTTTCTGCATCTATTGATAGGATATTGTAATTTTTCTTCGTTAGCCTGCCAATGTGATAGATCACATTAACAGATTTTTCAAATGTTGAACAGGCTTTGCATACATGGAATAAATCCCACTTGGTTGTGGTATGTGATTCTTTTTATAAAAGAATAAAGAATTTATTTTTTGAGGATTTTTTCATTTATGTTAATGAGAGATATAGGTTTATATAATTTTCTTATAGTATTTTTGCCTGGTTCTGGAATTAGAGTAATATCACCTCATAGAATGAATTAGGAAATATTTCTTCTGCTTCTATCTTCTGAAAGCTATTGCACTTCACTCTTTGGAAAGAGGTCACCATGCTCAGCCCACACACAAGGTGTGGGAGTTGTGTTCCACCTCCTTGAGGGTTCAGTATTTACATAAGTAACTTGGGATTTTTCTGCACAGGAGATTTGTTTCTTCACCACTATATATTATGTAATCCATTATTTATTTATACCAGTGTGGACTCATGAATGTATATTTGTTTTATATTTGGGGCGATAGCCTAATCCTATTTTAGTTGTTGCTCAAACTGTTCCATCTTTGGCCATTGGGAGCTCTTTCAGTTGGCTTCTGTGTCCCTTTAACACATTCCCATCTTTATGAGGTTCCTTTTTTAATGCTTTCTTACATTCTGGTACTGCAAGATGCTGGAGGCTGTTCTTGTACATTTCCTTCCCTGCTCCTAAAATAAGCCATTTCTCCAAGGACCCATGCTTTCTTTTATTGAAGAATGGGATTAGAAACCAAGATCTTGGTGCTAGGTGTGCTCATTGCTGCTAGGGTGTCATTACTTCCCAGACCTCTCAGCTGACAGAGCAAGGAAATATATGTGTGTAAACCAACTGATGTATATATTCATATCTATATTTATTAACACATATGTAATCATCTGTATCCTTATTAAGCTAATATTGAGTACATACCGACATCTCCAACTCTAACCCGTTACCACATGCATCCTTTCTTGCTTATCTGTAAACTCCCAGTCCAACAGTGAGAAATACAGCTCCCATCATCAGCCACTTATCTATTAATTCTTCAATTCCTGTATATATTCATAGTGGTAGCAGAATTATTAATCACTATTCACATGGAAAGCATGTTTTTCCACTAGAGTAGAATGTTTATGTGTGGTTTATTTTGCATTTAGTTTTACAGACTCCAGTCAGTCTCAAAGTGACTTGGGTCAGCAGCTTTTCTTCCGCCCTCTAAAATAGGTTGTTTTATACATTTGTAATACAATTAGATTGCTTTTGTCACATGCTTCATTTCATTCTGGGATCCCTCAACTTCCTAAATGGGGTTTTGTTAATTTGAATCTATTAAGGATAACACCTTGTGTTGTGATGTTCTATGGGTTTTGACAAATGCATACAGTCATGTATCCACAATTACAACATCACAGGATAGTTTCATCACTATATAAAACTCACCAGTGTTCCTCCTATTCAACCCTCTCTGTGTCCTCCTCCCACTCTTAACCCCTGGCAACTACTGATATCTTTGCTGCCATAGCATTGCCTCTTCCATAATATCATATGAATGGAATCATACAGTGTGTGGCGTTTTCAGATTAGCTTCTTTCACTTAGTAACATGCATTTAAGATTCATATCTTTTCATGCCTCAATAGCTTGCTTTTTATAGCTGAATAATAGTGCATTGTATGGATGTACCACAGTTTGTTTTCCACATTTTCTCACAGTCTATGCCTTGCCTTTTGATTCTCTTAACAGTGTCTTTTGCAAAGCAGAAGTTTTTAATTTTAATAAAGTCAAATTTATCAATTTTTCTTTCATATATCAACGTTTTGGTCTATCTAAAAACTCATCACGGGCCAGGCACAATGGCTTATGCCTATAATCCTAGCACTCTGGGAGGCCAAGGCAGGAGGATCGCTTGAGGTAAGGAGTTTGAGACCAGCCAGAGCAAGAGTGAGACCTTGTCTCTACTAAAAATAGAAAGAAAAGTTAAAATTTGTAAAACTTATTTCTAAAAAAAAATAAAATAAAATAAATAAAAACTCATTACCAACCCCAAAAAAATCTAGACTTTCCCCTATGTTGTCTTAGAGAATTTCGTTTTACATCTTTGTCTATGATCCATTTTGATTTAACTTCTCTGAAACATATACAATCGTGCATAAGTTCCACAACTATTAATATTTGTTGAAAAGATTATCCTTTTTCCATTTAATTGACTTTATTCCTTTGCCAAAAATAGATTGACTATATTTGTGTGTGTCTATGTCTAGGTACTTTATTCTGTTCCACTGATTTTATAGGTCTATTCTTTTGCCAATACCATGCTGTATTGATTGCTATAGATTTATAGAAAGTCTGGAAATAGGGTATTGCAATTCCTCCAACTTTGTTCTTTCTTCTTCTTCAGTATTATCTCGGCTATGTTAAGTCTATTCCTTTCCATACAAATTTTAAAATCAATTTGTTACTGTCTATAAAATAGCTTGCTGGAATTTTTATGGGGATTGCACTAAATCTTTAGATTCAGTGGCCTTGCTGTGGCCTTGCTATAGCCACTTACTAATTTCAGGATTTTTTTTATTATGTTGTTGATTCTTAAGGATTTTCCACATAGAAAAACGTATCATCCAGTTTCTTTTCTTCCTTACCATTTGTATACTATTTTCTTTCCTTGTCTTATTACACTAGCTAAGATTTTCAGCGCAATGTTGAATATGAGTCGTGAGAGAAGACATTTTTGCTTTGAGACTACTATTAGGAGGAAAGCATCCAGTTTCCCAGCATTATGATACTACCTGTAGGTTTTTTGTAGATGATCTTTATCAAGTTGGGGGAGTTGTCCTCTATTCCTAAGATATATATGTTTTATAGTCTTTCAAACTGCTTATTTTCCTAGAGTTCTGATTTTTGTTGTGTGGTATCTCCTGACTTTTGTGCTTTGTAGTTTTGATGGTAAGTGTTCTGTTTATTTTTCTGTGGAGTTCCTCCTGTCCTCTTCTCATAAAGATGCAGCTGCCTAGAAATGACAAAGTCACCAAATTCACTTAAGTACATTCAGATTCCCTGAGTAGAATTTAAAAGCAAGTAACTAGTTCATTTTCTAATATTCTTTTCAAATCTTCTTTTATCATTCCATGCACCTTGGAAAAAAGTTGGGAGGTCAATAATAGACTTGGATTTAGTTTCTCACTCAGATTTTTGGCTAGATATACAATCTTGGCCAGGTTGTCTAATTCCAAAATTCTTTAATGCTGCCATTTCTTTATACAAAAAGAACAGTGGTTAACAGTCACCATTTATTTTTACTCAAAGGGGTTTAGAAACAACTCAGTATCTTTATGTATTATCCAGTTTGCGAAATCCTTGAATGGTGTTACAAACAGACTCTAAGATGATGCCCTGACCCTCATCTCCTAATGTCCAAGCCTTCATGTCATCCCTGCATCTTTAGTATGAGTGGGACCTGTGACTTGTTTCTAGCAAACAGAATGTGTCAAAGGTGATGGGAAGTCACTCCAGTGATTATGTTATGTTATATGGCAAAGGTAATGGAAGTCACTCCAGTGATTACATTGCATTATTTAAGACTCTTGCTTATGGCTTTCTTTTTCTCTCCATTGCTGCCTATGAAGAAGCAAGCTGCTATGAATTGTATGGCCACAAGAAAATGACAACCACCTAAGGGAGCTTTTTAAAAGTAGATCCTTTTCCAATCAAACTGCCAGGTAAAAATGCAACCCTGGGCAACACCTTGATTGCAGCTTTGTGAGACCCTGAACAGACCCAGCTAACCTGTGCCCAGACTCTGGCCCACAGAAACTTTGAGATAATAAATATGTTTTAAGCTTCTAAGTTTGTAGTAGTTTGTTAAACAGCAATATAAAACTAATACTAGTGCAAATCCTCAATTAAGTAGGTAGTGCCTTTTAAGGGCCTCAAAGAAGTAAGTGTCAAGAGTAGACTAGGATTAAAAAAATCTGCTGTAAAACTATCAATTCTTTTAAGGTAGAAAGGTAGGAAGGGAAGAAGAGAGAGAGAGAAAGTTTGGACACTGAAGAACAGCATTCTTTATTTCAGAAGGATATCAGATTTTGATTTTATAGCCCATAGTTCTGTAAGGGGACAGACAAAAAGTAATAATAGTTTCATGAGCTGAAGGGCTCAATGTAGTTATATATTATTTAATATATTTAGTCTCTATATATTCATAAATACTTATACTTTGTGATCCATATATACAAACTGTCTCCAAGTTTGATTTCTTCAATTCAAACTGGGATTTTAAATATTGTTTGTATCATGCACCTAAGATATAAAAGAATTGCAAAGTATAAAGTAATGAATAAAAATTCATTTCAAAAACTGTATTACCAATAAGTTTGACATGTTGTCATCCCTTCAGCCACATAATAAACTAATTCCCAATATGTTTGATTCAAATTTGATTTATCAAATGCCATTTTAGAAAAATGCATCTTTGTAACAAACTGTCAATTAATGTAATTCACCAATATTACATACTTGGCAACTTCAGGTAAAAAAAATACTTTTCAATTTTTTCCCAGTAAATTGTATCAAAATGAGTCACTATGCACCATAAGGTTCTTCTAAAGAGCCACTGAGGTCAGACTTAGCCTGAAAAGCTATGCTGTGAGAAATTTACCCACATTTCCACTAAACAAATGCTAGTTTTCTCACAGCTTGTGAGCACATCAACATGACCTTCTTTCCTGTACCTTGGTTAACCAGTGTTTTTCTTTTTCCCCGAACATATTTAAATCTTGATTCTAATTCTCATCGCAAACTACAGTAATACTTATTCTGTCCCTTCCCTGCCTCTTTTGTGCATTTGATGTCTACTATCATAGAGCAAGCATTACACTTCTGTACTAAAGCCACAAGAAAAGCAAATAACCTATGGTTTGCTTTCCCACAGGATCTGTGGTCATTCTCAATGCATTTTCCCACATTGTAGAAAACTTCAAGTCATCTTTTTTCAAATATAGTATTTCTTTCCCCTGGGCTTAGTGCAATAGAATTAACAGGAAATGCTGCATTCACACAAGCAGATCTTTAACATGACAATTCTAGACCATCATGAGAAATAAGCAATACCAGTTAAATCATAACTGGTTTGCAAGCTCCTTTTGAAAATAAATGTGTTGCTAACCATGCAGGTATTAATGTGCCTGTATCTGAAAACTTACTTATGGAGGCCAAGAGAGTCACCTTAAATGTTTGTTTTCCTATTTACCAAAGACAATGCAGTATCTACAATTATAAATTTTAAGTAATCCTGCTGGGTGGAATAAAAAGCACTGTGGTAATCACAGAAGAGTAAACGATATCTAAAGAGACGAGAATAGGCTAGCGCCAGGAACAACTGGCTTCCAATTTCAGGCCTGCCACTGATTAGCCATGTGACCATGGGAACGTCTCCAAATTCCTGCCTTCTTATCTGTATGCCTAACCACCTGCTATAGGGTTACCGTTGGGATCACATGTAAAGTGCTGTTAGCCTGCTAGGCATTCAGAAATGGTAGACAGGATTACTGTTGTTTCTGTGAAAGGTGCCACACGCTGCCTTTCATCTGAACAACCCTCACGCAAAGTCCACTGGATGCTTCTGAGTTCAAAGAACTGACAGAAGCAGGTTCCAACTAGAAATCTTTTTATATTTTATTTTTATTTATTTCTTATCCTATAACCTTCCTTATCCTGCCCTCTTTTTTCCTCAAAATAATTCATTCTTTAGATTAATCAGAAATTTACTTAAGTGTAGCAATTCTACTCAAAGTCAACTAATTTGTATTTCTCCCAAACACACACACATACACACACACACACACACACCTTAAAATCAGTAAGGACTATTTATTACATAGTCCAAATTGTCTACTCTAGAATATAGTTTAATGAATATAGTTTACATCACCATAACAGAAAAATCATGGACTTTAATAGATACTGAATAAAATATAGAGTGATTTAAACTAGAAATAATGTGATACTAACATAACCAACAGAAAAGACAAAATACTGCTGGGGTGGTAACTATTTGGAATATACAATATAAAGTAGGAAGTAATGTGAAAAAATCTACAGGAGGAAAATCCTTTCCCAACTTTCTTTTTGGTTTTTAGACATTTGTAGCAAGATAATAATAAGAGTCATCATCATCATCATCACAACGCTATAGGATCCTGAGAGTTCTAGGATCAATGTTTAGGCAAAACAAAAGTCAAATTAGGCAAGACAAATGATATTTCTACTGATTTTGTTTAGACTGCCTATTAAGGAGACCTTATTATAATCTTCATCAGCACCCATCTCAGTCCACATCTTTCCATGGTTCTCATGAAGCTGAACCCTCATATTAATAAATCTACTACTTCCTGCTTTATCATCACTATAGATGTGAGAAAAGGCTGATGGTCATCTTTGTTTATAATCTGTTCATAGATTTTAACAGAAACATTCAAAATTGCCTATTATTAAGTCTTCCCAGGAGCACTAAGCTTAAGCAAACATAAGATTTTGTAACCTACCAATTATCCTATGGAAGGTAGCCCAGATTATTATATTTTGTCACTCCTTTATTTACATATGACTCCAAAAAGTCCTCCATTTTCCACATGAATAATCTAGAAAATAAATATTACTCTTGCTTTCACAGGCAGCATTAGAGTGAGTGGTAATTGCATTAATTTGTCATATTATCTAACTTATTACTTCATTTCCCTAACGTTTCCTTAGAACAGCTGTTCTGGTTAAAAAAAGAATTAAGAAGCAAAAACAATGATGCAAAAATTTAAATAAAGGTCACTATTACTGTGAAATGAGATGTCAGTTAAGCAATCCATCTGTACTTTCCCGCTAAACTGGGTGGAGTTGATCTAGATGAGTCTAGAGATATTTGTGAAATAAGCTAATTTGAAAGGGCACCACAACCCCTCAAAAGCGACTCTCTTCCTCTTCCACAGCACGGTGAAGGCCAGGGATGAATTTCAAGAGTTGCTTCCGGACACTTCCTTTTCTGCTCTTCCGAGGCAGGGTCCCAAACATGCTTGAGAAGTTACCTTCCCACAAGGGAGACATAGATCCACTGCTGGTGGTGCTGATGCTCCGGTCTCTCCTTGATGAAGACCTCCTCAGAAAATCATCCCCATCCTTGGGGATGAAACACTCATCATCTGTGCTCGTCTGCCGGCTGAAGGCGCCCCTGCTGGAGTCCTCAGACATACACGTCTGGTAGCCATCTTCACTGTCCATCGTCATGGAGCTCAGCCAGCTCTTACAACTGCTCTCACTGGATAATCGATTCCGGTCCACAAGTACTGGGCCTGGACCAGGAAGGGTTCCATACAAAGACAATTCCTCCATGTCCATGTTTTCCAAAGTCAGGCAGTTAGCTGCATCACCTGGAGTACAGAGAACAAAGTCTGCTGTGGAATGGATCTGAGCATCACTCGGGACAAACAAATACAGTACACCAAAATTTCTCTTTGAAGAACACAAGAAAGAATGAGGGTGGAAGATACTTTTCACCAAGCTTTTACTCACGTGAACTCATGACCATTTATGAAGCCATCTGATAAACCTCATGGTAGGGTTTCCCAAACTTTTGTTCATGGACTAAGTTCCAAGGAAAAGATTCCATGGTCACAAAAATTATAATGTTAGACTAAATTTAAACAAAATACTTCATAGGAGAATACTCAACCCAACTGACAGTATGCCAGTGTGACTTCTAAATCTATGAAACAATTGTTTCTGAAACTTAAATGACTCTGAAATCTTTTTATTAAAATTCTCAGACATATGGGGCTCCAAGGAATACACCCGAGAAATGATATCTGATGAATTATCTCCATTTAGTCCCTCTGATTGTTACTGTCTTTTTAAAATAATTGTAAATTATTATAAAATTATTTGAAGTATATGGGAAACACATTTATAAAACAGAGAATTTAAAGGTGTTTATGACAGGTGTTAATTAAAGCAACTATATCTTCTAGCCTCAATATTCCAAATTTTAATTTGGAATACTTAAATGCTCTAGAAGGATATTGTACCCAGAAAGCATTTCTATCCTCTGATAAGAAATAATTTATTTGAAGAAATTGAATTTTATCTGCTTGGCTGGATTTTTTTCATCAACTCTTAATAACCTCCACCTGGCTCTCCAAACTCAAATGTTAATACCACATCAACAGCCTGTCCGTACTCCACCTGCTTCCTCACTACTTGAGTTGGTTAGTATGTTGCTAAATAAAATAAAGATATTGGCAGGAGAAAAACATAAATAGAAGGTGACTCTGCTTCAGAAAAAGTAACAGAATACTGCATGCTCGGAAATGGTTTTATTTTGTGGTGATTATCTTTACTGCTGCTCTCCTTTGCCCTTGTTTGATAACATAAAAACAGACTGTCTTTCCATTTGATTTGCAAGGTTGCGTGTAGCCAGCCCTGCAATTACTAGTCATAATGCTTTCCTTTCTGATAATACAGCCTACTTTGTTTCATCTTGCAAAGAGCTGATGAATTTCTTTTGATTGGGGAGCAATCACCTTGTAGAATCTCGGGCACCGAATGTTTACCCTAAATCTGGAAAAAGCAGATGAAAGAATTCCCACAATCTCTCAAAAAATGTGCACAACAGTGACCTTATGAAGATCCTGACCTAAGGATCTTGTCTACACAAGGCCATTCCTGTAGAACCTCTGGACTTACGGTAATCACTGAGCTATTCCAGATGCTCCAGAAGTGGAGGCGAAGGTTTCTCAAAGACCCCTACATCTGCAGAAAACTAGGAGGTGGCTGAATTTAAAAAGCCACAGAGTTTTTGTATCTCCGTCTCTCTAACAAACTTGAGACCTCGAAAAAATCTTATTATGAATTTTTAAAAACATTAACTGAAAAACATGACAAAGACAAGAAACTTGTACATAAATTTCAAACACTTCTATTTAAAAAAAAAACAAACTAAATTGCAACTCAAACCTCTAGGCCATAAATTAATGCCTAATTAAAAATTAAATTGCATCTTTTTCTGTAAACAAATGGAGTATTACCTTTATTGAACAGATATTCTAGGTTATAAATAGAGACTTTAGCTTGGTGTTATCTAACGATGACATAACCTATGTTTCAACCCACATACTAGTGGTTTCAGTGAATTACTTGTACATAAAAGTTCATTCTTCAGGTTACACCAGTCACACAGCAAATGGCAAATCAACAAAGTTTAAACTCATACCTTCCCTTCAAAATTCACACAATGGCAAGAGCTATGCGCTCACTGTTATAATAATCTTACACATCTCTTTCTTTGTTTGGGGGGGGCATGAAAAAGTATTTCTCTGCTTAAACTTAACCTGCACAATTTGAACAAATGATAGGAGCTCTGCCCAAGAAATGCGCAACCATTCCAGCCTCAATAGCTTCTAGGAACTTCTAGGAATGAGCCCCTGAGTCGTGTTCAGTTTCAGGAATTTAATTCGTTTGCTGAAGTAGTAGGAAAGTCAGGTAATCTTTCCTACTGCTCTTCTAAACTCTCCAGGTGCCTCTTGGGAGTGTGTGCATGCGTGTGTGTGCATGTTTTCACGTGCATATGTGCCATGTGTGTATGGAGAAGGAGGTCTGACTTGATTTACCCCTCCTCCAAATATACGGTGTGCACACCAAAGAAACACAGACCAGTGTCCTTGATTGGTGATAGACACATTTTTCTTGTAACGATGATAATCTTGAGCAACTCAGGGGCAGAAATACTGAAAGGCTGAAATGCTAGTGTGGTTTCTGAACAGGAAACTGCATTTACCGTGAAGCAGGCGCTGTTCCTGTAACTGCAGAGATCTGAACTCCACCCATTTTTTCTTCAAGGTTTGCTGTGAGATAGAAGAAGAAAAGTGCTAATTATTAGGAAACCCCAGTAAAGCTAGTGATTTGATTCTGTGTGTTGAGAATTGTCTTAATATTTTTTTCCTTTCTTTCTGGCCCTCCCATTTATTTGAAAGATTTTTACTATATAAAAGGAAGATATTGGGAATACTACTTTCTGAAGAAATAACCTAGTAGCACCAACAAGTTTTCCTTTAAAAATAAAGATAAATAGTGAAATATATACATTTTTAATTTTAAAAAATAGAACCAGACTGTTTGTGTTTGTAAAAACTTACTTGCTGTTTAGGAAAGGATTTACACTTTAGGATTCCCCCATCTGCAAGTTGAAGACAATAATAAAACCTAAACCTCAAAAATGTTATGAGGATTAAATGAGTTAATAGGTGTACAATGTTCAGAACCCGGGACTTGCTACCTCCACTGGGCCGTTCAGGATGGGCCAGATGTTTGAGTTGCAGGTTTTGTTCGTTTGTTTTTAAATAGAAGTGTTTGAAACTTACATACAAGTTTCTTGTTTATGTTTTTCAATTGATATTTTAAATGTTAATGTGACTAGAACTTAGTAAATGCTCTATAAATATCATCATTAACCTATAAGCCTGAGGCACTAACACAATCTTTTCTGCTGCTGGACATATGTTTATGTTCCACACCAAAAAGGAGAACAGACCTGATCTGAAATGCTTCCTGGGAGGGCTGAACTTAGAACCCTGTTAAGCACCCTGACTCTGCAAGTGCTTCTTAATAGCACATGAGAGCAGCCCCCTGTGGTAGGAATGAAGTGTATGGTGCTGTATCATACACAAAGCCTGGCCTGGCCCTCAGGGGAGGCTGAGGCAATGGAAATTGAAAGCAAACCAGATAGAAGACATCTGGCAAGACACAGTCACTGGCTCACTCTCCTTCCTGTTCCCTGTCCTCTCCTCCGCCTTTTCCTTTGCCATTCTAGGTCCCTACACCAAGCCCAGCAAGTGGGCACAGCTCAGGTTTGCCTGTGGACATTTATCCTAAAGGGAAGACAGCCTAGTTAGAAACAAGCAGTCCTTTGTACAAAGCAATATGGAAGGAGTAGATGAAGGCTAAGAAGGAAGACGGAAAAAATGTATATTTGGGAGAGGAAAGCTTGTGGGGAAGAAAGCAATAAAATTACAAAAACATCATTAAATGCTTAAGGGGAACATGGCTCATTCCTCAGTCTTCAAAGACTGAACAACAACTGGGAAGCATTTTCCAAGACTTGGTAATAGTAACATTTAACAGCAATCCTTATTATGGATGTGATAAATCAAAGCAATGTGTGGCTCAGTCAATTTCTGTTCTTTCTATACTACACCAGTCTAGAATGTCTATAAGACTGCATTGCTCCCTTATTCATAGTTCTTGTTATCTGTATAAGCCTGTGGCTATGTGAAAGTCAAAAATAGGGACCCAGGGATTACAGACTAGCAACAATCTGGCATATACACCAACCTCCTTCGTCTTTTTTATAGACATTTATCTCCTACAAGAGAATAGAGTCCTGTGGAAGAGCATAAGGCTAGGTTGACAGTCACAACTAAATATAGAAAAAACAGGAAGTTATATTTCTGCACTTACATCCAAAAATACAAAGTCACAGCTTGCCAAGTAGTTAATTTTTATAAAAATCAAGGTTTTAAAATATCTTATTTGTTGATTTGCCCCAGCGATTTAAGTATGTCGTCAATTCAACCAAGAAAACACCAGTGTAAAGAGCAGATGTATCAAAATGACTAGGAGTTTTTATTCTGCAACTAAACTTCCCTATTTTCTTCAACATCTGTTTCTGCCTCTGTTGCTGACATCCCAAGTGTATATTTGGACAAATCTAAACTCTTACCATTAGATGAGAATTAAAGCCTATGTGACATCTAACCATCCTGGGCTGTGTCACCTCCCTGTGCCTAGCTCCGTGTCTGGTACATATAGCAGCTGCTCAGTAAATAGTGGTTGAATGGATACATGAAAGAATGGCTTCCTGAAACAACCCTCTACCATCACACATTGAACCGGTTCCAGATACATTTCCAATGCTTTCAATCGGCATGAGACACACAGTTAAACATTTCCATAGCACTTTATTACTTTCACTGTGCTTTCACAGACAATATGCTATTAAATTTTCCTAACTTCTCTAATAAGTTACAGATTAGAAAATACACATTCAATGTGGCAAAAATGTTTCCCAAGGGCTACAAATCCAGTAAATAGCAGAACTAGACTGAAAACTAGCTCTCCCAGCCAGCCCATTGGATGTGCTGTTTTTATGTTAAACATTTGAATCATAGGTCAAGAGAAAGGGAAGTGGCTCACAAAGGACCACTGGTTCTGAGAAAAGCTTTTGGCCCCATGAAGTCTTTGAGGGACAGAGTAGTCACAAAGTAAATGTCACAGTGTGGAGGAGGAGCCTGCTTGACCTTGGTTATGGGTCAGATCCGGGCATTTCTGAATCAAGAGATAAACTGGAAATCTCACGATTCTGAGATCAGAAATGAAAGGAGGTTAAGTTACGAATTTGGATCCTATGGCAATATGTAGTTTCAATGCGCCTATCTGAAGCAAGGGACTGAACCAAGGATTTTGCTTAAGAAAAGAACGTTGGGTGAAACTCCACCTCTGGACAAAGGAGGCTGAGAGAAGCAGGTGCTGCTGCAGGCTACAGCTCAGGTGGAGCTTGTACCTAGAGAGGCAGGAGGACCTGAGCACAGACTCACAACCTGAGCCAAGCAGCACACTGACTCTTCAGGAAAGGCATCTAAGCCTCCCAGATCGAATTGGGATCCTTGAAGTGCTGAGTGGGGGCAATTGTCTAATTATCACAGCGGGCTGAAGGGAGAGGCTAATATGTCACTCCAGGGAAGTAGGTAAACTAAACTCAAAAATACTCACAGATGTTTAATGATAAGAAAGACAATAAAATTGATTACTGGTACTTGGATTCTCTCCAAACAAAATGAAAATATAAAAGTGTCCAAAGAAGACTTTAAATAAGAATGTTTGTAATCTTTCAGAGATATATGAGATCAGTATTTATAAGAACAAGAAATCTGAAACAAACATAAAACAAGAATAGACACGAAACTACTAGACAATAAAAAATAAGCTAACTTTAAAAACTGAATAAAAAGAACACATTCTATACAGAACACAGATAACATGGACATTAGTGAAGCTATTACTAAATAATTCAAAGAGTATATAACACAAAAAATAAAGGGGTATAAAATATGAAAGAGTGGTTAGGAAGTACGGAAGATAAATCAAGAAACTCTAAGCCAGCCGTGGTGACTCACACCTGTAATCCTAGCACTCTGGGAGGCTGAGGCAGGAGGATCACTTGAGGTCAGAAATTCGAAACCAGCCTGAGCAAGAGTGAGACCTTGTCTCTACTAAAAATAGAAAGAAATTATCTGGGTGTAGTGGCATGCACCTGTAGTTCCAGCTACTTGAGAGGCTGAGGAAGGAGGATCGCTTGAGCCCAGGAGTTTGAGGTTGCTGTGAGCTAGCCTGACTCCATGGCACTCTAGCCTGGGCAACAGAGTGAGACTCTATCTCAAAAAAATAAAAAAAAAGAAAAGAAAAAGAAAAAAAAAAACAAACTATAAAATACATCTAGTAGGAATTCTAGAAGATAACGCAGGAAATGATGAGGAAGGTATATTCAAAGAGATTAAGCTAACAGTTTTCCAAAACTGAAGAAAATCCCAAGTCTTTAGATATGAGTTCTAAATTTAGAAATGAATCCAGAACTCATAACACTGTGGTAAAACTGTATATAAATAAAGAGAAAAGAACATGTTAAAAGCAACCAGGAAAAAGAGGATTGCCACAAATCCAAATACTTGTTTTTTTAAAGATTCAAAAATAGAAAATCCTGTAGAAAAAATTATCAAGAAAAAGCAAAGGCATAATAAGCTTTCTATGGGTGTTAATGAGGACATAATAACAGTTATGACAAAGATTCAAAACAGAATACAATTTTTATTATCAACATCATTCAATAAAATTTAAACACTTTATTAACCAAAACATTAACTCTAAAACATAACTAAAAGCAGCTCCAAGAAAACCCAACAAACCAAGAAATCTTGAATAATCTTACAACTAATAAAGAAATTGAAACAGTAGCTGAAATGTTTCCCACCAAAAAAGAACCCCAAGTCTAGATGATTCAGTTGGTATTACAAGAATTCTACCAGAGAACAAAAAGAGAAAGACAGTCTCCAGCTCTTGCTGAATCTAGTAAACTTCATACCAAAGCTGAAGAAGATAATCTGTGAAGATTATAGACTAGTCTACATATAAAATGAAACTACCTTCAAAAATTCTTTAAAAAATTAGCAAATCAAACCAATAAGTATATAAAAATGACTATAAATTTCGAGGATAAATCAGGTTGGGTTTATCCTAAGAAATGAACAGGTGGCTTTACATTAGAAAATCTTTAAATGTCATTCACCATTATTGACAAGTTTTTAAAAATAAATAGGAAGATGAAGAAAAGAAGTATTTGATAAAACTTAATACACAAGCCCTATAAAAACTACCAGCAAACTGAGTATAGGTGAGAGCCTCCATAACCTAAAAGATAGCTCATTTCTAATGGGAAAGAGATTAAGAATTCCCTGTAAAATCAAGAATAAAACAAAGATGCCTACAATTAGTCACTAGTGCAGTAAAGCAAGAAAGAGAACCAAAAGTCATTCTTAACAGATGTTTTCTGTTATCTATATCTATAGGAAACCTAGAATTATCTACAGATAATTTATTAGAAATGATATAGTTTAGCATAGTGTTTCAATGTAGTAACAGCAAAGGAAAATTGATTTCACATATCTATTATCAGCAGTCAAAATTTTTGTTTTTATAAAGAAACAACAAGAACAAACACATAAAGTACAAAGGACCAACTCTAAAAAAAAATGTATAAGATCCATAACATAAAATTATATGACATTATTGAAAGACTTTAAAGAAAACAAGTAAAAATGGTAAGGTCATACACCAAGAAAACTCAATACCATATGGATGTGAAGTCTCCAATTGATCAATATATATAAAATGTGATATCAATCAAAATTCCAGCATTTATATATGGAATTTGATAATCTGATTTTATAATTTGCATAGATGATCAAATGACCAAAAAGGACCAAGAATAACCTTGCCAAAGTAGATACTAATATTTATTATAAACTGAATTTGGGATAAACAAATTGACCAATAGATCATAATAGGGAGCCTGTTGGAAAATCCACATGGAACTTGCTTAAAAAAGAGAGAGATTTCACTTCAGGTCAGCTGAGAGAAAAAAGAGATTACAAAATAAATAGTACTAGGAGAATTACGTTTGCATGTGCAAAAAATAAAATTGAAATTTTTCCCACACTCATACTATGTTAAAAATTAATTTTGGATGAGTTAAGGACCTAAATGTGAAAAGGAAAAACTTTAAAACTTTTACCAGAAAATATAGATTACTTACCAAAAACAACTATTAAGAGCTCTCTCCTAAACAAAAATATTAAAGGAGTAATATATTCACAGAGCTAATGAAATAAAACATCAACTTAGAATAATTCAATTACCTAGCAAAACTCTCTTTCAATAGTAGCAGTAAAATAAAGACATTTTTCAAGAAAGACCTATTTACCCTCACTGAAGGAGGTGCTATAGCAAGAAGGTAAATAAACCCTGAGATAAGAACTAGAGTCCAAGAAACAACAGCAAGTGTAACAACTGAACCAGTTTGTGTATTTGTTTACTACCAGCTATTTAGAACAAAAACCTGTATTTTGTAATTTTTAAAAATTAATGAAATTCTCTAAAGTAAGCAATAATAGGAATATGTCTTAAATGGAAATTTAAAGCATGTTATGGTGCTCTGTATGTTCTAGAAGAGGACAGAGATATTGAAAAATATATATGTTCATTGCTAACAAAAAACAGTTAAGTATGTAAATTAAAACTTAAGGAGAAAACATTCAAAGATAGAGAAAATATTCAAAGATAGAAATTGCTTAGAAGCATGAAATAATGCTTTGTGCAAGTGAGTACTTTATTCTATGAAATATAAGGCTATTTTTTCACTCATTTTAAGTAACACCTTTAGGTTATTTTCAATATTTCTTTTTTTTCTACAAAAGCCTGAAAAAATTAGTTTAACTTTTTATAAAAGATGTTCACCAAAACTATCTTACTTTGGAAATACAAATTAATTTTGACAGCTTTAAAAACCTAAATATAATATGAAGCACTATTTATTCCTTATAAAAATGTAATGACAAAAATCTAGAAATTTTCTCTTTAAATTCAAAAATAAGACTATCACTATTTATAATATACTGACAATCCTAGCCAATGCTATAAGAGAAGAAAAATAAATTGGTTGAATGATTGGACTAAAAGGGCAAAATAATATGCAGATAATATGATGTCTATATAGAAAATCTAAGGGAATCTACAAAATTATTATTAGAATAAAGGGAGTTCAGCAAAACTAGATTTAAAAATGTACATGCAATTAATAATAATAAGCATATGAAAATTTAAAAGATCATATCTATTACAGCAAAAAAACTAGGAAGTACATGGTAAATATAATAAAAGATACACAAAAATGTAGGAAGAAAAGTACAAAGCATTTTTGATATACATAAAAGACCTGAACAAAAAGACTGAGATCCTGTGTTCAAAGTGAGAAAAATGAATGCCATAAAGATTTCAATTACTCTCATTTATTTTATAAATACAATTCAATCTCTACCAAAATTTGAGCAGAGTTTTTTTCAAGGACTTTTATAAATTGATTCAAAAAAAGTGGCAAGAGTATCAAAAGGAATGTGGATGAAGGAGAAAGGAGTGCTTGTTGATGAATTGGACGTGGGGGAAAAAAAGTATTCAAGATAAAATATAAATATATAAGAGAAGAACACAAGATAAAATCCACCCTCTTAGGCTCAATAATTAATAAGTGCATACTTTATGAAGAAAACTAAATGGCAGCTATTTCTAAACAAAGTCTAAGTAAATAACCTGCTGAGAATAAGTTATAGAATCTCTGCTACAATTGATACTACTGCATTCCCATG
Organism: Microcebus murinus; assembly: GCF_040939455.1. Classification (NCBI taxonomy): domain Eukaryota; kingdom Metazoa; phylum Chordata; class Mammalia; order Primates; family Cheirogaleidae; genus Microcebus; species Microcebus murinus. The sequence goes on from NC_134111.1 coordinate 37,906,211, forward strand.
CAGAGGGAAGCACTGGGACTAAGCGGTCACCTTGAACCAGGAGAGGAGTTTACAGGGCTCTGACTCAGATACATATGAGTGAGGGTCTGGACTTCATGACTCACCAGCCCAGAAAACAGAGATTTTTAAGAACTTCAAAGAGCCATCCCAGGGAGTTTTCCCTGAACATCCTCCATTGCACACTATCTCCTGGAAACTAATTTTTTCCCCCTTCAAAGTTGGTAGTGTGTTTGCCAATGGAAGCAGATTCAAGGACAGCCACAGGATTAGAGGGATAAAGTCTTTGTTTTAAGAATGAGACAGAAGAGAAGGACACAGAATGAGGACAATGAAAAAGCAAAAATTCCTAGCCCTCCAGCACCTTTGTGCAACACTTGGGGAAATGATGATTTTTTTTGTTGTTGTTTTTTTCCCCCAAACAAAATGTAAATCAAGAGAGATCACAGGTGCAGTAAATGAAGAGTTCTTCAAGTGGCATGTCTTCCTGTTGCCTTTCTAAGCCTCATAGACACATAAAAGGAGGAAGGAAGAAAGTGATTTACATTGGTTTATGGAATTTGATATTCCTCCAAAGGTAATTGTGTGGCTCTTGGTAATTCAGCAGTTTAGATTCATGATGACATTTCATCTTCAAGGGCTATCTCCATTCCTCAAATAGATCTTTATTTCACCACTCACACATTCAAGGATGAAACGTGTGCCTCATTGCATTAAATTAAATTACCTTTAAAACCTGCAGCTTTGCTTCAAGCTCTGTTCTTTTGAGAATCATTGTTCCATTAAGAGTCTCTATCCTGTTTTCAGAAAAAAAAGGGGGGGGGAGGGAATAACATGAGTGATTCATTTAAACAAGTACCATACTCATGGAGTATTACACTTTGAGCACAGACATACTAAAAACGCAATATAAATGTTACAGTCCTCGTGGCACTTCAAGTATCTGGACCTAGGCCAAATCTTCTGATAACATTCACAGAAGAAAATGGGGGGGGGGGAAACTCCCCTTGAGAGGTTGGCTGAAAGAAAATATCCTGGTCACTTTGTAAACTGTAGGTTATTTTACAGAAGCCACTATTTACAATGATGATTGCTGTCCACTAAAATCTATTCTTGTGAGGACAGCCTAAATCATCGCATGTATTTGGTAAGTATTTATTGGGCATCTACTATGTGCCAGATTCCAGGATAAACACAAGGGATACAATAACAAAAACAATAGGCACTAGGGATTTTCACAACAGTGGAATCAACACTCACAAGACCCATAGACCTGGATGGACTCTTGAAACAAGGAGAAATCCTTTCCACTCTAGGATTCTGGGAGACTTTACCTCTTTAAATTGCCCTTACAATTTTGGAACTAGAACAAACAGAACCAGAACTACTATTAGATAATAACCTTCATAAGACTCCTTCATCTCAGAACCTCTAGTTCACAAACTTTAATCCCAGAATTATCAACTTAACAGTGTTTTTTTCTTCCTACACCAAACACCTTTCTAAAAATAAAAGACTTGTTCTATCTTGAGTGATTTGATTTGTTTTGTGTGCTCCAGTTAAAGGCCTGTATGTTGACTACTAAACCATCAATCTGAATATGATAAAATATTTCATTCATGAATCACATACCAATTTTTTAAGTATTGGTTCAAATTCCTTCTTATAACTAAGCCGTAACTCTATTTATAAAGTTGCAAGAAACAAGTATCAAACGTGGAGAGCAATTTTACTCTATTTCTAACAGCATCGTGCCTGAGATAACAAGTTGATAGCTAGACAAAACTCTGTCTGCTTTCCCATTAAGGCAGTCTTGACTCTCTGGGCAATAGTGGGGATCATTATGAATCTATTTCATTGGGACTCAGTGTCAGTATGACCTACCCAAGCCATAGATGTGTATGTGCAAAATTGCAAGCATCAATTGGCCATTCTCTTCTGTATTTGTACAGACTGTCTCCCATTTTCATGATCTCTGAATTTCTAACAATCATCTCCACCTATCACCCCTATTCACCTGTGGTCTGCTCACATTACCCATGCAGAACCTTCTGTCTGACTCTAACAACCAGCATTTCCTCTTGGACTTTGTATGGTTCCAACCTTCTGGGTCCAGATTCCTCTGGAGCAAGAGTGCACCTTTCCTTTACCCTGAACTCAAAAGTCCAGTAGAGCTGGACTCAATCCTCTACCACCACCATCTTTTAAAACTACTCATACACACACCCAAAACATGCTTTAAAGTTTTAGACTAGAATCGTGGAAGAGCATCTGGCAGATTTTCTATTGGCAGCTTACAATGAGCAGCTGTAGCTGAAGAGAACAGATCCTGGTCCAGAGCAGGTGGTCAAATCCCAGCGCTATCATGTACTAGTTGTGTGACCTTAACTTAGCTCTCCTTAAACCTCAGGCACTTCATCTATAAATAGGAACAAAATTAACCCCACAGGTGGCTGTCAAGAAGGAACCGGGTAATACAGAACCTGCCACAATCAGGATAAAACCTCAACTTGTTGGTATGGTAGATGAGGCCCCTGGTCAGCCCCCTTTCAGACTCTCTGATTTCAATTTTTAATATACTTTCCCTAATCCACCAATTACTAACTGCACCAGCTCACTCTCTCTGACACTCTGGATGTGCCCAAGCCCATTTTGAGAACCCAGAGACTCTTTTTACCCTAAAGCTCTTGCCAGGAGTTCATATGACCATCCCTTCTCTTCATTTAAGTCTCAACTCAAATTTCACCTCCTCAAAAGGACCACTTTAAACATCTAAGCTAAGCTGGCCACCTCCTTACCCAATGCTCTATCCCATTGTCCTGTTTACCTTCCTCATAGCAGCTATCAATAACTGACATATAAAAATCACTTATTTTCCGGGCTTTGCTCAGCCATTTCTTTCCACAGTTATTATATTAAAGCACTAAGAGAGTCTTTATCTTCGTCTCTCCCAAGCCTATCACAGAGCTGGAAACATAGTATTTGCTCAATATATATAATTTTAATGAACAAGTGGATTTCATGTTTTAACTACTTATTAAGGTCTTATTAGGTGCTGGGAATGTTAGGGTAGAAAAGTCAGTCAAATATCTAATTGGGAAGACCACTGTCCTACTAATAAGTTTGCAATATTTGGAATTTTCAGTGTGAGCATGTGTGTTTCAGTGCACGAGGGTTGAGCAGACTTGGTTGTTCCTTGCAAATGGAACACTAGAGGAGAAAAACAAGTGGCTTGTGGCAAAAGAGGGGGAAAAAAATTCAGCCCTTATGACCTTTGATTTGTTTTAGCTACAAGATTTTATCAACCATGGAAATTGGATCAGTTCCTCTCGGTTTAAAGAGAATGTGTGCCAGTTTAATTGAATTTGACATAAAAAATACATTTTTAAAAGCTATCTCTCCCACGCAGACGTTTGTGCTATTGATGTCCTCTGACTTCGGATGTTGACAATATGTTCAAGTCTGAGGAACCTTGAGAAACAAAAGGAACTGATAATGTTTGTGCCCAATCCCAAAGCTGTGGTGCGCTGCCTTCTCCTTTCTTGTGATCTCTGAACAAAAAGCCTATTCATTCACTCAACAGGCATTATGCGCGAGCATAACATTTTTGAAGCCCCATGGGAACTAGACAAATAGTTACGTTAGCAGGTTTCCTGACGATCTGATCAAGTCAACCACTTGTTTGTGGGTAAAGCCTTCTGTGCTCACGCCGTTGATATTTGCAAGGACATCACCTGGGAGACACCAAGAAAAATGAATGTTACATCGATTCATTAAATAATCCCTCCTGACTTATTTGCAAATGAAGCAAAACAAGCGAGTTCTAAATTTTAGAAGTATAAAGGAGCTAAGAAAATTCAAAGCAACAATCATATTCTGAACTTTACTATAAAAAAGTTTTATTTTCTTACTATTTAAATGATTCCTAACATGAGCAAAGCAAAGTTGCAAGTTACCAGCTTGCAGGCCAGCGCAGTGAGCTGGGCTGTCCTCCTGTATTTTGCATATCAGAGTGCACATTTCCGAGAAGCAGGCGTTCTGATTAGGGAGTCTGTAAGTCTGTAAAAATTAAAGTGATTCACAGTCACTATTCAAAAAACTCAACACCTATTTGTTAAAAAAAGAAAACTACGTCAATTACCATTAAGAAGTATAATAGGTAAGTGCAAAGGGCAATTTGGAAAGGCTTTTCTAACTATAAACTGAATCAAAGTTACCAATTTTGCAATTCCACCAGACAATTTGAAGCCAGCCCCATTCATAAAAAAACATCTGTTATGAGAAAGAAAGTGAGATGAGAATGGTTCAAGATTGTATATTTCCAAGCCTAAGAAAGCACCTGATGCTACCATCATTACCTATTTACTTTTAAAAATTGAGTTTCTCATTTCCAAATGGGGGAAAACTATGGTTGGTGGCCAAGAGCAAAGAGAAAAATCCCTAAGTGGTTCTTCTAAGCTAAAACACTCATTACAGAAGAGTATGAAACAGTACACATCCAGTAAGGGAGACATGCCAACTATGATTATTTTAAATCAGAGTTCTGCACATAATGACAATCTGCCCTGCATTTATTCAAAAGTACTATAATTGACTCAATTACCTTCATTTCTGAGCACTCTCTGGTATGCCTGCCCTGAATTCTCACCGGTTCATTAGTCACCCAACTAAATTAAAAAAAGTTAATCTTCGCCTCTTGCCTCAATCTGGCACAAGTAGTTTGGTGGTGGTGAAGTTTTTTATTTTTTTAATTGTAGCAAAACGCTGAATAAATGTTTACTAGATATAGTATCCCAATGATCTATAACAAATATATTTTTCTTTTACACATTTAAGTTATGAAGTCTAGTTCCATTTAGAATCAAAATCAGCACTCTGAGTTGAGTCTTTTAAACATCTGATTCCTAAAATTAAACCACATTACAGTACTGTTTCCTTATGAATAAATTAATGTCTGATGTTCATTCCTTCTTCTTTGATAATCCCTGAAAAACTACAAATCAGTCATGTGCAAGCAACTTCCAGAAACTTGGGTCTGTTAACCTCTAAGGGATTTCTATCCAATCTATAAGGCATTTAGAACCCCCATATCTAAAGGTAGAAAGGACTTTAAAATACCATGCAATACATTTCCCATCTATGTCATCCCTTTAACAGCTTTCCTGATGGGAGTCTTCTTGCTACAGACTAGACCCTTCTAGAGCTGAAAGGCTGGTCCAGTTCATGTGGTACATGAGCAAAAGATATAAGTGACACTCCCTGGGGAAACCACAGTTCTAATAATTCTCATTAGTGGTGAGACCCCACCCTCGACCCCAGTGATCAAAGTGAGAACAGTGCAAGGGAAATGTGTTGATTTATACAGCTGGCACTTGCATATATGTTTACAGTGGGTATAAAATTTGAGATCAGGAATAGAGATGGAAAGACAAAGTTACAGAAAGAAATAATTTATTGGATACTTCTCTATTATAGTCTGTTAGCTCCCATTACAGGGACCAGTGAGAGAATGATCATTTGCATTTCTTAGAGACACAAAGACTGCCTTGCCCTTTATCATGCCTGATGAACTCCATGCTAACATCTATCATCTGTTGGTCTTCTATTGGTACCAGTCACATTACCAGGTACATGACATGCGTTATTTCATTTAAAACTCTGAAGGACTCCGTAAGACAGGAATTGAGAGAATATGACCTCAGGTGGGCATGAGTCTAAAATCTGTGTTTTTATCATGATGCATGATTCTCAGGAACAGCATAAAACTTGCACCCATGGAAAACCAGAAAGGAGGATGGATTTGTTCTCTTTCAAAGTGTCATTCTTCCAGACTTTAAATACGTAGTCACACTGGGTGTTCAATATGGGTACATGAAGGTTCTATCTGGTCTTCAAAAAGTTTCCAGAAGCATTCCCCCTATTTGTTGGTTGCTGCAAATCTTATAAGTACTAGGGAATAGATTATGAGCTGGTAATGGGAAGCATATATCAGAGGAAAGCTACAGGGGTGTGGGTTTCTGCATCACTGAGCTAACACATACATGGCGCCACTTAGAGTTTTAGCCTTTAGTTCATGTTGATCTTCAAAGGCTCAGTGGTGCTGGGATATATAGTCTACTAATGATAATTTTAACTCTTGATCCATGTAGAATACGTGTTTACAGTATAGGAGAGAAATGTAAGGAAGCAGCAACATACATTGTAGCAGAGTGAGAAAAATAAAGATAAATGAGTAGTCATTTATCCTGTTTTCCAGTAGCAACTGCTGCACATCCTTGAGGAGGATAATTTCCCTTTAAAAAGAAGCAGTCACAAAAAAATGGTATCTCTACAACAGAATAGGGAGTGACAGGAAGTGTTGCATGTAAATGGGGGAAAAGAGAGAATACTGTGTTTCTAAAACTTGATGGATGCCACCAATTATTGTGGTGAGTTATAGATTTCACCAAATTTAAAATAAAAGAGTTCAGAAAGTAGAACTATATTCTTTTCTCCTACAGCCTTCTCTGTCTTCATTGCAGCTAGAGTTCCATTTTGTTTCTTTACTCATAAGACATGTTTTACTTAGCAGCTTCCTGTTCCTAATCTTAAAATACACACTGACTTTCCATTTGTGAGGCTGATATCACACCAAAGTTTTCTGAAAGTAGCACTAAAGCTAAGATCTAAAATCTGATGTATAGTGTAAGAATATGATTATGTAAAACATATCCAAAAGAAATGCAAAAGTACTATGGAAAAAAACAGGAATACTTAAGCTACTACTGTTGCACTTAATTGTACTAGACTTCATTTGACCTAACTCACCCTCTTTACAAACATGGTCTTGAAAAAGCAGACAGCAAATAAGCAATGAAATTCCCAGGCAATTACATTAAAACCTATAAAGACTGTTAAAAATTTCCTACAGCATGAGGCAATCTGCAAGTAGAGCCAAATGTTCTTAAGTGTTTCAAATAATAATTATAAAGTGTTGCCCATAGTGAAAAAAAGCTACAAATTTCTCATTTATCCAATATGAAATATTTAGTATCAAAATGTAACAGGAGCTATACATGAATATATGCATTCCATATACACAGATGTATAGTCTTTCAAGTGTTTCCTGAATATCAAAGTAAATATTTAAAATCTGATATACAGTATAACAACATGATTATGCAAAACACATCCAAAATGTAAATGCATAAAATGCACATCTGTAAAAATTATTTTGCTCTCTTATCTAAGACCTGGCTGACATCAAGCATTTCTGATCAGTCTCAGACTTAAGGGAAGGCTGAAGCTACTAAGCACAAACTGCTGAGCATATCTCAGGGGTTTTATTTTATCAGCTTCATTGTTTTCTTTCCTTGAGCGCACTTAACACACTGAAAAAATACCCAAAACCAACATACAGGGAACAAAAGTCACAGTCTCCGTCATTCTCTGATCCTAACTTCATTCTATTTCCTTTGCACAGATCATGACATTTACCAGTGCCACTCTCATCCTTGGAAGTCTAGAAAATTCAGAAACTGCTCACCTGAATTTCAAATCCAAATGTTCCATTGTCCTGCTTTTCCACAGTAACAAGCTTTCTGCAACAAAAATTAAAAAAAGAGAATGGGGTGAAAATCAAAGTATCACATTTGGTACATGTTTATCATTAAAAATAACTGTCACAATAAAAAAATCACTGACATTTATGTAAATTGTAGTATGACTCTGTGAGGGGGCGTGTGTGTGTGTGTGTGTGTGTGTGTGTGTGTGTGTGTGTTTGTGTGTGGGTGAGTGTTATCAACAGTCTAGAGAGCTGTGTTCCTAGATATTTTCATGAGAGACCCCAAAACAATTCAATCTCTTTACCTTTGAGACCAGGAAAAGTCACCTAAAGAACTTGATCTGGTCAAAGCAAGCTGAAAAATACAAAAAGCACACAGTTATTTCAAGGTCTTTAAGATACATCTGCAAAATGTTCTGCATCACAAAGAACTTTGTTCTTTATCACCCTCCTTGGCCCAGCTCCTGAGAAATTGTTACAGAAAGGCAGTAATTTCCATTCTCTGGTGATAGCAAAGAGAGTTGGGAGAGCAGATTTTGAGGCATCCTTTTAAAAGATTAAAAGAGGCTTGGATAGTAATACACTGTGGCAAAAGAGTTAATATTATGTGGCAAAACTCCAAAGCTTCCAAAGAGAACTTCATCTCTGATCTGTATTTAAAACAGCCTCTGAAAGACTAACCACAACAATTTGTAATCACACTGAAATCCAAAGAAAAATAACACCTATAGAATGACATATAAAACCAAATACTAGGTAGTTTTTGGAGATGCTCATGAAATGAATGTGTATAGTCTCTAAATATATATACATATCTATATATAAAAATAGATATAGATATATAGATCAATATGTTACTGTTTTTAGCAGGATATAATAATCTCTAAAGAAGCAACTCATATATAGAAACACAATTCAGGTGAAATCAGGGACTCAAAACCTCAATTCTGCTTTTGATTTATTTTGCAATAGTTCTGGAAGTATGCAATGAAATTTCCAGCCAAGAAAGGAAAGGAACCTCAGAATGGTATAAATGGTGTAAATAATATCATTTTCATGCCTCTGTACATTTTAGAAAAGGCCATATAAACATAAGCTTTCAGGATACATTCTATCATTGGAAACAGAGGAAAAGTCAAGAAAAGGTGAGACCTTATTTTTTAGGGGATTGCAGCAGGATTTTGCATATTTTTTGTTTTGTTTGTTTAGAGAATGTTAATGAGTCCTATTCTCAAGTGTTAGACCAAGGGCCCAAAACATAAGTTTATGCTACTAGCTAACCCATGGTGTTTAACTGTCAACCCCAAATGATTATCATATATAAGTAGATATATAAAATATTAGGAGATTAACGCATAGTCAGTCCAGACAAATAAAAATAAAATTAAGTAGAGAACAAAATCCAGGAGATAAATACATAGAAGAAAACAATGTACATGTGACACGTTATGTAAATGAAATTCTCATTAAGGCTTCATTATGAGTGAAGTCTACACTTCTGTAGGAGATTTGAATTCCCAGGTACAAAGTGCCAAATGTTCTGGAATGGTTCAGTGTGAAGAATTCAGTCACCAGTCAGCAGTTAATGTAATGGAGAGGTTCTTCCCACTGATTTAATGTAAATTAATTACATTTTACTTTTTGTCAGTTCTGGACTTCAATTCATTTATATTACCCTGAAGACTGAACTGGGGTGGCTCAGACCTGAAAGATTCCCTAGACTTACTAAAAAGTGCATCTCTATTTAATTTAAGAGGACCAACTGTGGAATGCCTACAACAATCTGTATGGTTTGTTATAGACTGATTTTGGACCTCTTATGTAACATTCACAAGGATGGGGACCATTCGGCGATATTAGTGGGCTGCCCTCTTGCAGAAGATAGCAATACATTTGATATTTCCAAACATTCTCAATCTCTCTCTTATACTATACTCACATTTTCTTAATCTATGTTATCTACATCTCTTGTCTTCCACCCTTAATTAAGATTATAAGGGACTTAGGTAGGACATCTACAATCATAGTGAGGGCTTATATTTTTTTAAATATTATTCTTGCTATCAGTAGTAATCATATTGTTCATATATTCATATATATGCAGCTCTGAATGTATGCATTTTATGACATGCATAATGGATCAAATACCTCACTTCTGTATGCAATCATCTGTGTGCTTTGGGCCTCTTGGGGAATGTATTTGCTTTACTTCCTACCCCAATGCCTAGCACAGGGCCTGGAATAGCATAGAAACTTGAAAATAGAGAAATAGACAAACAGAAATAAACTACTAGATGACAATAAAATCAACAGGGAAGTGATGGAACATTGAAGTTAGAGTACTCAAGTTGAGGAGGAATACATTAAGATCTTCTTCAGCTTTGTCCTTCATTAATTAAACATTCATAGGAAAAGCTTAAGGATAATCACTAAAAATATAACTTAAAATTTAAAATCCCAAATACATAGCAAGATTTAAAAATGAAAGAAAACAGACAATGAAAAAAACTCAATCCAAAAACAGTAAGAAACACAGAAAAAGGACTACTGGAAAACAAAGATATGTGTGCCTTAATACATAACTGCTAAATGAATGAATCGTGGCAAGAATTAATTATTATTAAAACTCTGAGCCTTGGCACTTTTAAATGTTCTTTCACAAGGCCAATAATCATAGCATTGATAGGAATCTCAAGATTTCATCCAACCTGCCATCTAAATCAAAAATCATTGTGAATAGATTCAACTCTAAAAAAGTTTAAGCCCACAAAATAGATTTGAGATTTCTGGGACATATCCTCACCTCTTTCCTTCTAACCTTTCTATCCAGCTAATTGACTAGTTAAAAATGAAAATAGTTGCCAAACACAACATGAAAACCACCGCAGACGTTCAATTCCTGTGGACTGATTTGGGTTATGAGTGGCACACCAAAAAAAGTCAAGATTAAGTAAAATTATAAATTAGTTTCCATTCTGGATTAGCAAAGAGTCTGTTTTAAGCACCTAACATTTAAATTAAAAAAAAAAAAACAATTTCAGTAAATTAGGCACCATCACATTCTCTGACATGTACCACATCTTGACACAAAGCCTACTTGGTTTTGCTACGGGCTGTCAGACTGAGGCGATGCGGAAAGGAATGTTCTCAGGGTCTGGCTCACATACCAAACTATCTGCCTAAATGGAAGGAAGTATGTCTAAGGTCTTATCAAGGGTGTTACATTTTGGACCAAGTTTTCGCTGCACCCCTTTCCCTAGGGTGAACAGCCCTGTTCCGGGATCTGACCAGGGGAGCCTCATGTTTCCCAGGCTGCCCTCTCAGCCACAGCCTTTCCTCGGGGTTGTAGTGATGGCACCGAAAACCATGAATGGGGAACTGGTGTGCAATCCACAGCATATGCTGGCAACAGCTGTCTTTTATTACACATTATCTAATATGAGAAATCTAGGTTTAGCAATTTGGCAGGCTTGCAAACTACACATTCAATTATGACTGCTGAATAGACAAAGCTCCTTAACTCCTTGCTAGCCATAAGATAACGATATCTGCATTAGATTTACAATTGCTCTTCTTCTGTTTTGAGTCAGATGACTCAAAAGATCAAGCATTAATATTCAAAATGTAATTTCTTCTGCTATTCAGTGATTCCTCATGTCCCTCTTTAGTGCAAAACCCAAGACCAAACACTTCAGCTGTCCATTTGTGGAACAGGAGAGATCTGCAGCCAGCCAGACAGCAAGCTCTCCTCAGAGAAGCTCAGAATTCAACACTGTAGCCACTTCTGCTAAATTACAGACTGTTACTTCCTGGTCTCTACTCTCAGTACTCATTTCCTGAAAGTGCTGGGTGGGGACGGCAGGCGGGGTGGGGGAGAAAGGGAGGATACTGATGCACAAGTAAGGTGTTTGTTTTTGTTGTTTGTTTCAAAAGCCCCCAAATTATGCACTCTGCTCCCTTCCAGTCCCCTGCCTGGCTCCTCAGTTCTTGAACGCATACAGTCCCTCCTTCCTCCCACCCCTGACCTCGCCTTTTAAGTCAAGAGGATTAGGATAGCAAGGCTCCACAGATTATTCAAAGAGGCAACAAAATAATACAGCTGAACCCTACTTCCTAACTTGTAAGTGCCCCTAAGGAACCTAAAAAGAATGTAGCAGTTTCCAAGGAAGTTCTCATTGTGAGCTCATGGACCTTTTTTTCAAGAAGTTTTTGGATGCTGACTTCAAGTATGCCACAATATGGATTAAAGAATACTCTTCAAGTGCTTTTGTGTGATATTAACACAGTTTTCTACCTGAAAGCATCATTCAATGATTAAGATCCCTTGGTGCTGTTAGGAACACATGAGTTAAGGCACCTGACGGGTGCACTGCCAGAGACCCCGTGAACGCTCCTTGGGGACAGAGCCTGTCCCAGCAATGCACATGTCACAGAGTTCAGCACAAATTCCCTATCAAACCTGTAAGTGAAATCATCCTTCCAGAAGTTGCCTATAAAGTCATAATTTGAAGTCATAATTAGTCAACGCTAATTGCCTAATTTTATTGAGGTACTACTCATACTCAGTTAAGCTCCTTGCCTGGTTGCCAGGTGCTTGGGTCTCACTATGGCATTCTGTAAAACTGCTTTCCAAAGACAATGTAGAACCCTCGCTGGAGTGGGTGGTAAGGCACGAGCACTACTCCGTTGGCATCATAAAAGACTGTTCTTATTTCCTCTCGTCTCCTTCCTACAGAGTTTTCCATTACAGGGATTGTTTGCCCCTAAAACTATGTCCAAAAGTAAAAGCCGTACTGGGGCGTCTGACACTTCCTCCCACAAATGCAGGTATTGAGATAACATGCACACACAGAAATCTATTTTTAAATAATTGTAAACACCCAATTGATTCTGAAGATTAATTTAAAACTGCAGGCTAACCAGATACAGCTTTGCAGAAACCAAAGCCAACAATAGCAACAAGTATGAATTGTGGACGTCAGGCCTGAAAATGTTGACAATAACAGTAGGCACAGAAACACCTGCTCAGGCGATTGCCTCACTGGGATCTCGTTGCCTGCAATTTGCTCAGTGTCAAATGGGTGGTTATTTTCTAAAAACCAGTTAAAGAAAATGAACATCTATTTGGAAGATTCTGAAATGTTGGGATAAACTTGCATCAAGTCTCATTGATGATAATTGTACAGAATCAGAAATCTCATGTACAAGAAGTTTTGTTTTGCTTTTTTTTAAAAAAGCAATTCTCAAAACAATAAGAAAAAGCTGTTTGAATAGGGAGAGTCTGCCATGAGAAAGAATATGAAAGAAGAGGGAAGATCAGAGAAGATCTAGAAAAGATAGAACATCTGCATAAATTAATTGGTATGGGAAAGTATCTGTGTATGTACACATGCAGGAACACACACATGCATTTCATATGTCTACATTCCTCTCGTTATCTTCCTCCAATAATCACCTCCCCTACTAATTGCCTTCTTTCAGTTCATGCTGTCTTCACTCTGGCTTAAAACCAGATGTGACTCCTCCATCTTCAATGCCGTTCATATTAAAGTCTTTCAGTCTCCTCTCTGTTCCCCCATTTTCTCTTTCTCCAACTCCTGCAAAAGTTTCTCCCTCACCACTAGTCTCACTAGTACTCCCTTACCAACCCACCACATTTGTGGAATAAGGTTCCTAAAATCCTCTACTGCTCAAACATGTTCAGTGGCTCTCTGTGCGGGTTACATTGCTGCTTTTTCAGGGGAAGTTGTTCAAGTGTTCTGCAAAGCAGCCTGGCTCTCAGGTCTCTTATCACCTCCTACACACTCCCTGTGTCCTCCTGACACCCTTAATATTGTGCTACTGCACAAACATGCTCTCAAGGCACCAAGACCTGTGCCTCAGCATTTATTATTCCCTTGCTCTGGAATACCCTTCAATATCTGGAATATCTCTGTCTTTCAAGGCCATATTCAAAGACATTTCACTTGGATGAGCGTATTCATGGTGTTTTACTTTGTGTAACACCCATGCATACTGCCTACTGAATTGTAGACCCTAGACGGGCAGGACACAAGCTCTGGTAGTCTTGGTACCTACTATGCTTAGCATGAGGTCTGTGCCCTTGTAGGTGCTCAGAAACTATCTGTTGCATTGAAATGCCTGGGCTGAAGAGTAGATAAGAGTATATAAGGGAAATTACCAAGGCTGCAGGTGTGGAGGGCATAAAGGAAGGAAAGTTCCCATCTTGATTCAAATATTACCAACTATCTTTAGCAGTAAGCATTCTACCAAAAGAATGAAATCGTAGCCTAACCAAGTGAACCATAATTATTGTGATAGCTTCATGGCAAATTGAAAAACTGACTGCTGTAAATCTAAAAAGTGAATTAAGACGTTGGTATTTCTCATGTTGCTTTATTTTCAGACAGGTTGTGTAGACTGATAGAAATGTTCATTATTCCATTTAACTTTGCATCATAAAAGCGCTTTGGATTGAGAAAGATCGATAATCCAAATCATGGCAAATCAGGCCCTTAACTTCATTATGAAAAATACCAAGGAATCAGCTACATGCATTACTCGAAAAAGATTGTGATTCTCCCACTATGAGATAATTCTCTAATCCTGAAAATACAAGGCTTAAAAGGAGCACATGATGTACACGCAAAATGTAAGGGCAAAAATTCATACTCTAAAGCAATTCTAAATATTTTCTGGACAAGTGCTATATCTAAATTCAAATATGTACTTGGGGTTTAATAGCAAGTTATATAAGCAAAACCTGAAAAGGTATTATGGTTAAACTTTTATTTACATATTAGAAATTGAAAAACCAAAACAATCAAAATAAATTGAGTTAGACATGGATTTTCCAAATGAGTTTTTATCCCTAGAGAAATACTTTTCAATAAAAATGTTTACATAGCATAATCTAGCCTTTAATGAACGCATACTAGGGGTAGTCACTGTGTTAAGCATTGCACATTTCCTTACTTAATCAGCACAAGAGCCCAATACGAGTAGTTCTATTATTATCTCCAATTTAGCAAAAGGAAAACTGAAGCTTAGGGAGCCAAATGACTTGCTCAAGATCCCACAGCTCCTAAGCAGTGAGGTGATAGTCAATCTGGCACTTGCCTATACAAAAGTGCCTTATTCTCCATTAGCAGGAGGTACATGCCAGTGTCCTAGAGCCGAAGATAACTAACTTTGTCAACAAAATTTTTCCTCAAGAAAAAAGTATTTCTCATTTGATTATGAACCCACTATCAAGGCCTGGGAGTGAGAATGAGAAGGTAAGACTCAATGGAGACATAAAGAGGAAATCAATAATTCTCATCCTGGTTGTATCTATATAAACCATCTTCAAATTTGTTATGATTAATGGTTTTCATTTTATCTGAGTACGTCTCCAAAAGACAAAAACAATCTTAATTTTTGCCTTGAAAAAAAAAATGTTTTGATTGTGGTCTCAAATCTTTGGACTGGTCCACTAGCTCTCTGGGCATCTCATGCCCTTCACCCATGCTTTGTCCCTAAATCCAAAGCTTCTACAATAATGTTTTTAGTATGAATTGGACAAACATGTCACTCCGCTCTCAGGAGAACAAGAACACTCAAAGAGTTACAAAACAGTAATCATACCTGCTTTCGTCCCCGCGGCAAAGTAGCCACTGTGTCTGTCAGCATTTGAAGCCTTCTGTTATCGTCCATCGTAATGCTGCCGGTGAGTGTGGGGTAAGAGCTATACGCTGGACCAGCGCAGTAGTCCAACAAATTGCCATTGCTGCTCTGTTGCACTAGCCTTTGCAAAGACATTGTGAATAAAGATTACTCCAGTTAGCACATGGTTGAGTGGCCTTGCAGGATGGGGGAAGCTCAAAGCGCAACCCTCTGACAAGTAATCAAAAGTAGCAAAGCAGAAAGAGCCCATGTGACTTTTGTGGTTTGAGGTACTTGTTACACAAACCCTATCTTGCAGTTCACTCCCATTTCTAAATGTTTTTTTTTTTTTTTTCCCCTTTAAACTCCTGGGACAACCTCAAGCTAATTTTTACAGTTTAAAAAATCAACTTCTTTTTCCCCCCTCACACAGCCAAAACTTTATGCTTTCATATTCTATGGCAAGTTGTGTTCAAAACACCATCTGCCGTTTTTTTTTTTTTTAAAGAAGAAAAAAAAACTTCCCCAAGTTCTGCCATTTGTTTCCCATCCATTCTCTTAGTTAATATTGGCAGTGCAATGCAAAAGTCAGGATATGAGGACATTCAGTTCTTTGTGAACATAAGCAAGAATTACAGGTATGGTCATGACATTCTTTCAGGAAGACCTTGTAATGTACTTTCCCCAAATATACTCTAGCTCATTAGTGTTCATCAAAAAGACACTGTAGCTGCCACTTGAGTTATAACCATTCAGCATTCTTTTGCTTGCCCTTAAGGACTACTTTGTCCTTACTGAAATTGCCCATCATCTTTACAAGGAGAAGGAAAAGCCAGCACATTTAGGGTGTGATGGTGTCTGTAGACTGCATGTTGCTGTAGCCATCAGAAAGAGGTCCCTGGGAGGAATGGAGGGGGCAGGAACATGGCAGACAAACCAAAGTGGCTGTTGCCAGTGGGTGCCTGCATGTGCATATGGGTCAAGGACACTACCACCACAAAGTACTCAAGGTCACAGGTGCTTTTTGGGAGGGGAAGGGCAGAGACAGGGGCAGGTAGTTTCGAAAGAACTGGTTTCAGGGGAGGAGTAGGGAAGGCAAGTAAAAAGAAGAATCAAAACAAAAGTCAAAAAGAGAAGTTTTATATGGCACAAAAAAAGTCAAATGTGTTTTTTAAATCTTTGAAAGTCAAAACTAGAATTTAAAAGAGTTAGAAAATATTGGAACTAAAGTGGAATGTGTGTATATTGGAAGTCAAGGTGAATTCAACTCAAGCAGAACTAGCCAAATGTAAATAATAAGATTGAATTAACAGTGCTTCAAAAGTTGGATCCAGTATAGAAATTTTTAAAAATCTTATCACTGCATGATTCACTATACTGGAATTGGATTATGACATGGGCATAATGATATCTCCAAAAACATATAATGATCTAAATCGGGGATTACAAACACAAGTTTTCAGGGGCCAGGGGGGTAACATTAATGTATAAGGCGAAAGAGAGTGATAAATAACTTTGGTAACTGAAGAGTACATCAATTATAAAGACATGAATGTGAAAAATATATTTATATATAGATAGATACAAAACTACATTTATGTGTATGTGTTTATATATATTTTACATATATATGTATGTATGTGTATATATATATATATATATACATAAAGAGAGAGATTGATTTTATAAACATTTCCAGGCTATGAGGCATGTAACTTAAATTAACACTATTAATGGAGGACGGCAATCCACTGTTCCCTAAAAGTCAGATAAAGTTAGGTAAATATTTTTAATATTTTAAGACACTAAATGGAAATTATACATCTGCCTAATATAAGGCCACATAGGCCAACTAACACACCTACTTTTATAGATGAGTACTAAAATTGCATTAATTCATTGTTGTACTCATCTTAAGCTGCTGTAAATTATAGAAATCTACCATTAAATTAAGAAATCGGTAAGCAAATTATTTATTATTTAATTTATGAACTGTGTTTAATAAGTAGAATCTTTCAAATCATGCAATCCATGGGTATAAAACCAGAGTCAAAGGCAAGTCTGACATTCGGCCAACACATATCATGTGATCACACCTGTTGATTATATATTTATGACTTGGGCTATTTGCATTGGTGTGTTTTATGTTCTAATTGTCAGGGCCTATGTCATACCAGTTATTAAATATTTTTAATATCATCCTGATCAAAAGTGTCCATTTTGATAAAATGCAGGGAAACTAATCTTTTAATGGGAACATGACTTCCAAACACCAAACCCTTGAGTTACAAAGATATTCCACTGTTCACAACTTCTCTTTTTTTAGGACTGACCTTAAGACAATCATAATACTGGACAATAATATACTGGACTCTCTTCCTCTTCAATCTCCCCTTTATTTTAGAGAGGTGATTCTGAAATAGAATCAGATCAAGCTACATACATACTCAAAGATTTCAAGAGTGTCTCACTGTCCACAAAATAAAATAAAATAAAAAGAATCCCATGTTCTTGTCTGACTTCACTCTCTGAAATCTTGTATCTTTTTCAGATCTTTTTGAGATTTAACACATTATAGTTAATTGTATGCAAGTATATTTCTCTGCTAATATCTAATTTCTCCTAGTTTACTTGAGAGCAAGAGTCATCTCTTATCTTTAAATTTATACTTTGTCCTACATATAAAAGTTGTTCAATAAATGTGAATAAAAAGAAAAGGGTAGAAGTCATAGATGTTAAACAAAAAGAATTCAACACTATTGTTCTGAAGCACCACTAAAGAAGAAAAAACTGATAGGGAATATATTTACTATGAGCTCATATTCCAAAGGGCTACAATTTTCCCTTGGGAGTGATCTGAGAGATAAGGACAGAATCTCTTTAAAAATATATCTGCCATGTGCTCCAAAAGCTAATATTCCATTTTTTGGAAGGGAGGGGAACATTCCTCTTATTTGGAACATTTTGTTCATAAATATGTAAATACTCTTGGAAAGAATTAATTTTTAGTACAAATCAGATGAACCCTGAGGGGCTAAAACATAAGATGATTTGGTAGAGGTGGGTAAGAGGGACATGCCTAGAGTGTGAAACGTGGAAAGAAAGGAAGGAAGGCTTACAAGACAAAGTGGGCCAACCTTGCAATCATCCATAAGAATCTTACAAGGGTTGACAGCAGGGTTTCATTGCCAAACTACTTGGATTCGAATCCTGGCTCTGCTGCTTTAGAGCCTATGGACTGAATTGAGTACCCCCCAGAATTCATTCATTAAAGCTCTAAACTCCAATATGACTGTATTTAGAGATAGGGCCTATAAGGAGGTTAATTAATTAAGTAATTAAGGTTAAATGAGGTCATAAGGGTAGGTACCTGATCTGATGGAATCAGTGCCCTTTTAAGGAGAGATGGCAGAGAACTCCCTCTCTACCATGTGAGGACACAGCAGGAAGACAGCCATCTGCAAGCCAGGAAAAGAGCCCTTATCAGGAACTAAATTTGCAAGCACCTTGATCTTGGACTTCCCAGCCTCCAGAACTGTGAGAATATAAATTTCTGTTGTTTAAAGCCACTCAGTCTATGGTATTTGTTATGGCAGCCTGGGCTGATTAACACACTCTCCAAACCTCAGTTTTTCACATACCTAAAACAAAACGTTGTAGGGAGGAATAGATAGAATAGCCCATGCATAGCACTTGGTACAAAGTAAGCTATTACTGTAGAATTTTGTTCCAAGTAATAAAATGTCAAAGGAAAAAGTTCCAAAGGAAATGAACTTTAATTCTATATGAACTGCCCTATCCATTACCAAATGCCCATATGTCCAGCAAGAATCCTTTATCCACTCCAGAAAAGTCTAAAGACTAGAATACATATGAAGTCCCTGGCTGTAGTGTATCAATGTGTGTTTGAAAAGCATCATCAAAGCCAATGTCTAAAATTTCTTGATTACTAGTAGTCCAACTCACCTATTTATTAGGGTAAACATGGGAGAGAAGAAACTGGTTGCTTAAAAAATGAGATTTCCTCTATGCCATTCTGATTTAAACATAGTTTTTTGTTTGTTTTATTTTTGCTGTTTGCCTTTATTTGCATAAGAAGACATTATTTGGCTTCCTGGAATATCGTAGGATTTTGTTTTGTTTTGGGTTGGTTTGAGTTGCTTATTTATTTTGGCCTTTTGACTTTATATGGGTAGGAAGCCTTGATTTGGCTTCCTGGGCTGATATAGGAGATGAATTAAAGTCACATAGACAATATTAAAATACTGTATGTTTGAATTTATATAAAGTAAATTTAATTTAATAAGGCTATGTTCATATATGAGTGTCCACTAACTGTGGCAACTGTTTTGTCCTATTTATTATCTTATTTGAGTGACTGAGCTGGGTAGATAGATGTTCCCATCTTCCCCACTATTAATGTGAGTCATTGAGCTTCAGAACAACATTCTCCAAAGAGGAGTAGCCTTCTTCAGAAAAGGGTAAACTAAAACTCTATAGTCAGGACTGGCCCTCAAAACCAGCCAGGTCAGAAGAGGGAAATAACAGCAGCAAAGATCATAAAGGCCCTGTATTAGAAATCCTATTGTGAATACAAACCAAATATTCACTTAGAATTATGACATATATATTTAAAACAGTACAAAGAAAAACTTTAAACCTAATACAGATGATAGTTTAACAAAAGATCGTCTCCATTATGTTTTTAATGCAAATACAAGGAAACCATTTTTCTGACATATTCAATCAAATCATGAAGGTATGGGTAGATTACAATATCATCCAAGAGATTAATCCACTAAGTTCATTTGGGGCTTTAAATAATTGGCTAGATCAGTTTTTCATGAAACAACTCAGTAAGATAATTTCAAGCTTTCTTTGAAATGTAACAGTAGATGTTTTTACACATTCACTTGCTGTACTTACCACATAGAAACATCATTAACTGCATTTGTAAAAATTCTATTTTCTTCTTTATCTATTTCAGATTTGGTGATAGGACTAAGCATGGTGGTGTATGGATCTCTAAGAGGGTCCACAGTGAAGGTACAAGGTAGTAAATGGACCACTTGGACACAATAGGGTATATGTAGGTTTTTGTTTTTGTTTTTTTTGAGACAGAGTCTCACTCTGTTGTCCAGGCTAGAGTGCCATGACGTCAGCCTAGCTCACAGCAACCTCAAACTCCTGGGCTCAAGCAATCCTGCTGCCTCAGCCTCCCGAGTAGCTGGGACTACAGGCATGCGCCACCATGCCTGGCTAATTTTTTCCATATATTTTTATTTGGCCAATTAATTTCTTTCTATTTTTAGTAGAGACAAGGTCTTGTTCTTCTTCAGGCTTGTCTCGAATTCCTGACCTTGAGTGATCCACCCGCCTCGGCCTCCCAGAATGCTAGAATTACAGGCATGAGCCACCATGCCTGGCCTGTGTAGATTTTAAAAGGCAGCTGTGCCTATGGACATATGCATGCATATATACAAAATGTTCTGTGAGTGCATTGGAATTGTCTGAGTATTAAGGAGCAGTCTATGCAATAATATTAAGAGGATACTTGTGAAAATGTACATTACCTGGGGAAAAGGGGAAAGGGGAGGAGAAGGAAGAAGGCATGAGAGAAGGATTCTGAGAATTCCAGCCTGACTTCAAGTACAGTAGTTTTAATTGCTTTATATTGGGTTCCTATTCATACCACATGATTCACTCAGGTTAAAAAATAAAAATTGAATAAAATAGAAGAGAGAAAAGAGTCTACATACAGCATGTGAAGAACAGTAGCCTACTGAATCCCTCTACAAAAAAGCATCAGCCCCCTAATGAGTTTCCCTGATTTCCACATGTATGGCTCCCTTTTGGAGAGATACAACCCTCGTAGTAAAAATTCCCTTTAAAAATAAACACAAAGTAGCTAGTATAATGAGTAAGGGATCCCTAATCCTGGATTTGTCTAAAACTCTGTTAAAATAATATTTTTTCATGAATTTATTAAGACAAATGTAGAGAAGGTTTAACTGAACAGAACAATAACATTTGTGTCCTAAAAGAATTGTTCTATAATAGGGAGATGCCTTTCTGAGAAAGATTAAGGCTCTATGAGAAATATGATTGGTTGGCCATTTATATTTTTCTTGCTTGAGGACAATTATCTTACCCAAAAAACGTAGCTATTTTTCTTTTAGAGTTACTTGATTAATAAAACATTTACGAATATTTCCAATCAAGTATAAACATAAAGATCAAGATTACATATACATATATATGTATACAGACATACTCTGTCATAACAACCATGGAATAAATGAATTACTATCAGCCACATTTAATAAAAAACGACTTTAGTAAAGTGGGCTGTTTCCATTTGAATATGGGAATAATTTATTGAAATGAGTTCATTTCCTTTGAGTCAAAGAGTAGGACCTTAGGCAAGAAAATAGAATATTTATAAATAGATATACAGATAGGGGTGTATGTGTATGTGTGTATCATGAGATAGATATCTTGAATATATTAAAAATTATAGAAGATATTGAAAAAGTAGTCTAAGGTCTATCCTTTAAAAAAGTTATAAGATCTAGATTATTTTGCCAGTGTTATACCAAATTTTCAAGATACAGATAAGTCTTAGATAAATTATTCCAAAGCATAAAGCTAGTTGTCTATAAACTAACCTGATCTTAAACTGGTCATAAAAGGTGAAAAGGAAGACAGGAAGGGAGGGAGGGAAAGGGGAAGTGAAAAAGAGGGAAAGAAAGAGGAAGGAAATTAAGCCAATCTCACTTATTACTACTGATATGAACATCTTCATTAAAATATCAAATTGAATCCATCTGTGTATTAAAAATAATGCCTTTCAACCAAATAGGATGTATTCCAAGAATACAAGGACAGCTCAAAATTAGAATATAAAATATTAATAGCAATCACTAAATTTCTGTTTTAAAGAAAAAATTCTATGCAACAGATGTCAAAGTTATCATGATTTATTTTTGCTTTTAAAAATCCCAAGTAAGCTAGGGATAGAAGGAAAAATTTCTTAGCACAATGAGGAGTATCTACCAGAAATACCTACCAAATACCACCCTTGACATGTAAATGTTTCCATTATTACAAGAAGGAAGATAGTGATGACCATAACCATCATCATTGTTCACTGTTGCACTCCATATCACAAATAAGAGATACTGATTTTTTAAAGGAACAGATAAAACTGTAAAGTCTGTTGATTATATGGTTTTATAACTAGACAATCTATAAAGAACAGATTCAGCAAACATTTTCCAAAGTGTAGGATTGAAAAGACAACATGCAAAAATAAAGAAATCAATTTCTTACATAGCATCAATTATGACATCTACTTATTAATATAATAATTAATATATTGTATTATAATAATAACGTTGTTATTATGAAAGAACTTATAATAATGGGGGGAAACACATAAAATACTCAAAAAGTACATAAAATGGGAATAAATCTAACAAGCATTTTTAAGACTTTACAAAGAAAATGATAAAGGCCAGACTAAGAGAAAGGCATGCCATGTTCTGGTACGAAAAGAGCTTTTCTTGTAAAGATGTTTATTATTCCCAGAGGTTGAAAAATAGTCAATATACTGCAAATCAAAATACGGATAGGTTTTATTTGTTTGCTTATAAAATTTGGCACACATTCTTACACTCATCTGAAACAGCAAGTACATGAGACTAGCCAGACAAACTTGAAAATAATAGTGATAGAGAATGGAGGTGAGGATGAGCACCAGTGAGACTGTTTCTACTTGGGCATCAAAAAAATATTATATGAGTTGGAACTGTGCTGTTAAGTAGAAGAGGTCAATAAAAAAGATTGACAAATGCAATATGGTCAAATGAATAGAGAATCCCAAAACATACCCATGCATATGTAGGAATCAAGTTATTTCATTTAATTAGGAAAAGAGTAGACCCTTCAATCAATTAGATTGGGTCCCTTTTGGAAATAAAAGTAAGTTTTAGCCTTTTATCACAATATAATGGTAAATTTCAGATGGCTTAAGGGGTTAAATGTAAAAATAATTAAAAAATATAAAAGAATAGCAGAAAATATAAAAGATTTTAATAATGTTAGGTTGAAAGTGATTTTTCTAGCAATACATAATAACCCAGAGAGCATTAGCAACATACAGATGAATAAGTTCCATTCAATGAAAGCTATGATGTATACAGGTAAAAGCTAAGTGACAGTGAGAAATTATTTCTGATAGACAATTGCTTAATGGCTGTAATACATCACATGTTTAAAATTATACTTCTTCAGAAAAGTATTTTTAAATGAGCAAAGGCTATGAACAGATAATTTATAGAAGAAATACAAATCATTAAAACATTTTTAAAGTAGTTCAACCTCATTAGTAATCAGGAAAGTAAAAATTAAAATAGTTAGATACTAATTTTTGCCCACCAAAAGAACAAAAAAATGAAGGCTGATGATATCCAGTATTGGTGATGTTGCAAATAAATGAGCATTAAACACTTTTTGTAGGACTATAAATCAATAAAGACTTATTAGTGGGAAAAATTTTGACAGTAACAAAATTTATAACATGCAACATATAACATGTTGCACTTTTAGCACTTAAAAGTAGTTATGCTACTTTTAAGAACTGACCCTACAGAAGTACTCCTACCTGTGCAGAAAATCATACAAGAATGATTCTTGTGGCATTGTTTGTAATTGTCAAAGCTAGAGTTTTAAATGGTTATAAATTGGGAATTGGTTAAATAATTTTGGTAATTTAATTCTGTGGAGTACTCTGCATCCATTAAATAGTATAAAACATTCATATGCTGATAAGGATCTTGAAAGCAAAAAGTGGGGAGAAAGGTAGAAGAACAATCCTGCAGTATGATGACATTTGTGCTTTATTCTTAAAGGAAGGTCACATATGTATGTGTACACTAATATGTCTAGACATAAAAAAGACTAGAAAGATCTATACCAACCTGTTAATAGAATAGTGGTTACCACTGGAGTACAAGTTTGGGAAAAGGCGCATAATGAGTGAATGAGGACTTTCTAAGTTTATGCCATTCATGGTTTGAACCTTTTACAGTAAGTATGCATTCATATATGATTTGGTAAACTTTAAAAATACCAATAATTCACAGAAAATTTTTAAAAGTCAATCACATTATGTAGGTAATAATATCTTAGAGTGTTGTAGGACCTGATACTCCTGCTTATGCTCACCAATGAGATGTACTGGTTTTTCCACTACATGTTTGGTGTTTGTTGACAGCCTAAGATTTTCTTTTGCTTAATGGGATTTCTTTATCATCCTTTTAGGTAATTCTTTCATATTTCTTCATCATTTTCTTCCAACCAAGGAAAATTCCTCCTCAAAATGGTCAGCTGAAGTCTCCACAAAATAATACAGTAAAGTTGAAGAACACAATCACAGGCCATTAATTTTTATGGAGTTAAAGGCCATTGGTTTGTCCTTTTGAAATCCACTGTTTCTAAAGCGGTAGTTCTCTGCAGTGTAATTCACTTCTCATTCGTCATTTATTACCCCTGCCCTTCTCCACCACACATGCATAGTTCCATTTCAAAATCCAAATCTTTTATCAAAATTCAAAGTAAACAATGACAGTGTTCTTTCCTCTTCCCTTAACTAACAACCCTGTGTCACCATCAGTGCTTGGCTTTTACTTAATCTAACCCTTGCCCAATGAGTGTGGCAAACCCCACAGACTCAGGAAGGGCTTCAGGGCTTCAGAAAGTAACTTCTTAGAAAGCAAGAAACCTGTTCAGGGAGTGGAATTTTGTGTGGTACTTGGAACAGCAAAACCCCAACATGAAATCTAGGTGATTTTCCCCTGGCCTTTGAGTAAAATCAGAACTTTTTAGTCTTTCTTTCGAGGTCCTGCATGTTCTAGTAGATTCTATGACCTCATATCAGACCACACCCTGGTCATGCTGACTTTCCTTTTGTCCCTCCAATAGAAAGCAGTTCCTCCTTAGGGCTTTTGCACTCCCTATTTCTTCTGCCCAACACACTGTTCCCTCTGACCTATTTCATTTGTGTCTGTCTGTCTGTCCCTCTCTCTCTCTCTATCTGTCTGTCTCTCTCTCCCCTTCCAAACCCCAACTCGAATATTGCCTACTAGAGAGACCTCAACTTCACCCAATTGAACGAATAAGGCTATTAAGCCACAAACAAATGGAACAGCTTCAGGGACAGCTTTCACTTTAGGGTTCCCAAAAAAGACCCCCCTTTACCCCCTCCAATCTAGTCATCATCTTGTAACAGACCCCACGAACAAACAGAGGATGAACCCCACACATGTTTCCTCGGTACCTTTCTTATGTTTGGATTCCCAGGCGAGTAGGGCGTTGACAACCAGAGTCCTGTAACATCTAACTACTTGACCTTTTATTGTGTTGTTTCCCAGAAATGGCAGAATTTCTGCAAGATAAAGGAGTTGAGATGCAGGAAGACCCCTGCAGCAGACTTCCTGAAGCCAATACTCACCACTGATACAGAGAGCCAATTGTGCATATTCTCGAAGTCATAAGAAGATACTAGCTGAATTTACAGAATGTCAGGCTGGAAGGAACCTCAGAGTCATCTTACTTAACTCTTTTAATTTTCAGGAGTTAAAAAACAGAGGCCCAGAAAACATAGCAGCCTTGCCCAAAGAAGATAGAGTGATTTAATGGCAGAACTACCACTGGACTACTTAGTCTTCTTCGGTTTCAATTATACAAGCTAGGAAGAGGCAAAGAGGTGTCTACCCAGTCTCAGAAGAAGCATGGCCCTGGTAACACCTTGATTTCTAACTTCTAGCCTCTAAAACTGTGAGAGAATAAATTTCTATTATTTTAAGCCACTAAGTTTGTGGTAATTTGTTAAGGTAGTCCTAGGAAATTCAGATGTTATCCTTCTTCCTTACATTTAGAAATATTTAAGACAATATTAGAAATGGAAGGTGCTGTCATCCCTGAGAACAGGTGACTACTCAGCACCTCCTTGTCCTGGACATTGACTCAAAACACAATGACAAGTATTGAAATTTTATAAACAAATATTGATATATGGCAAAAATTTGTTCCAAATTCGGAAGTGACATTTTCTCTTTAGCCAAGCACTGTAAGCATCCTATTTTACTAATAAATTGGGGTTGCGGGGGGTGGGGGAGGCAAAAAAGGTTGTGAAAAGAATGATTTAGCCCCAGATAGTTGGACAGCTGGCCCAGTTCCCAAAACAGAAGCCCAGAGAAATTGCCATGAAGTCCAGGCACTGAGTTTCCAGAGGCAGCCAGCTAGGACTGTTCCCTCCTCATCAGTGAAAAAGTACAGCAACTACTGCTTCCCTGGGCAAACACCATACCTCGTGGCTCTTCTAGCATCAGCCAGAGAATGGTCCATTTCTCCTGTTGGGTAAGGATACTACTTGAGCTTAGCAATACTGATTTCCAGTGTCATGCAAACCCATCAATTACCATATGCATGTTCATTTACATCACTGATTTTTAAAAAGGGAATTATTGAGACAAAACCAGTGAAAAGAAGAGAAGACCAAGGACCAAGTAAAAGACAATAGCAATTATTTAGGCTCCAGAACATCTTGTTTCCTTCCCTAGCTCTACCACCTGCCAGCCATAGGGTTTGGATAAAGCCAGTGCCAGTTTGGGGTATATTTCCCTGTGTGCCCAATGCAGGGTGAAATGCCACATCATTATGAGGATCAAAATAAACGAAATAGAAAATGGAAAAGATCTTTGAGAAGGCAAAGTCTTATAATAAACATTTAGGGGTTTGAAAGTTCCCTGGAGGATGCTAGAATTTGGCACACAACCTACACTTTCCTGGTACCATATTGCATATACCATTATGGTCCAATTCCACTACACACACCATAATGGTGGGGACACAGTACCCCTAATCCAGAGAATGCTATCACTACAGCTACAGAGTAAACTTCAAACTGTTTCATGCTTTGTAACACTTCTTTTACATCTACGTGAAAGGGATGCACACACACCCTTACGCACGTCCTGCTTCTAACTGGTTACGTCTGGGCTCTTATGCCCTAAAGCAAGTTATTAACCATTCTGTGCTTCAGTGTCTAACCATTCTGTGCTTCAGTGTCCTTAGCTAAAAAACATGGCCAATAATACTACACACCACCAAGTAAAACACAGCAGTGCCCAGCGCATGGTTAATTGCTCAATGAATGCTTCCTACAATCATTATTAATATTACACACAGCCTGTACTCCAGCTACTAGGGGCTGTTGTGTTCCCTGAACCCCCATGGCTCTTTCTAGGCTCTTACCTTTGTTCACAACACATCACTCACCTAGATTCACCCCCTTTACCTCTATCTATAGAAATTCTACCCACTCTCCCAGGCCCAATTTAAATGCCACATTTTCCTTGAAGCCTTGTCTGATATTCCCAAGCATCTCTTCCTCAGATATTCCAAAGCATGCCTTGGAGATCTCTCTTGTGATTAATCACATCTTGCCTTGTTAAAATTATGTATACCTGTCTCTTCTTCTTGTGAGCTCCACCGCCCCACCCCCACACCAAGACAGAGTTCTTTTCTCATTTATTTTGTATCCCTCTAGCACTTAGAAGAGTGACTTTTTTTTATAAGAGCTACTCAGTAAGCATTTGATGAATACATTCATAATCCCCAAAGCTGTGGCAGTTGATTTATTTTCCCAGTGATTCTTTACTTTGGGCAATGTAGGTGTTTGTTGAATAATATTTACTGTGTTTTTAATATTTAAATGTAATTTATGCATACTGGGTTGTTTGGCTTAATTGCAATGAGTATGGAATAATTTTGTTTTGAAAGCAAAACCCGAAACAATAATTTTGTTTTGAAAGCAAAATCCAAATGCAGCAATAATATACATTTTACTGTATTTCTTTGTTGATAAGGTACCATCAATTAGAATATGCACCACTGGTTTACTAACTGCTTTTCAAGAAAACTGTCCACATTAAGTGTACCCACAGATGGTAAGAAGCATCCTGATTTAAAAAATGTTAAGTTGGAGAAGATAGGTGTCAGAATTGAAGAGTGTGGCTTGGGGTCTTCTCTCTCAACACAGCCGTGCCCCTCCATGCCCGAGATGTGCACACATTAAAGTACAAGAAAGAATGAGTCTCGCCAGGACAATCACGTAGGGAGGAACACAGCTCCCATTTCACTTGTCTCAGACTTCTCTTTTATTTGTAGGATTGGACCTCAGGCTTTGTCACTTCTGCCTCTGGCATGTCTGACATCTGTCTCCTCCTTTCCTAAGGTCCAGTCCTCAACACAACACAATAGACAACAGCTGGTCACCCATAAACGGTCTCTCCAATCTAACTACTTCTATCTGCCAGCCTCACGTCCCCATAACTCTGAATTAAGGTTAAACTTCTGAGCCTTGCATTCAAAATCATCTGCAATCTAATTCATAGCTAACTTTCCAGTCTTCACTTTTAATCCTAACCTAAATAGACTAGCTCACTGCTCTGAGATGTAATAGTCTTCCTCCTGACCATTCACCTAGCATCATCCTACCTCTGTTTCGTTGCTTAAACTGCTCTCTCTTACTAAAAACCCTCTTCCCATTTCTATTTTCTTTTTTACTTTCCCTATTTATTTTAATTGATAAATAAAAATTGTATATATTTATGGAGTACAGAGTGATGTTTTAAAATAATGTATACATTGTGGAATGGCTATGTCAAGCTAACTAACATGTACACTACCTCACATATATATCCCTTTTTTTGGTGATGAGAACACTTACTATCCACTCTATTAGCAATTTTCAAGTATCCAATATGTTGTTATTAATTAGAGGCATCATGGTGTATAATGGGTCCTTTGAACTTATTCCTCCAGTCTAACTGAAATTTTGTATCCTTTAATCGATATATACCAACTCTCATCTCTATTTATTGAAATTCTATACTCTGTTAGTATCTGAGCTCAAATGCCACTTCCTCTGTGGAGTACTCCCTGATGACAGCAGCCAGAATGTCTTGTTGCCATTCCTGAACTCCTGTAAGAGTTAGCATCTGTGCTACTCTCGTAGTCCTGACAGGTCACCATACGGCCCAGTCATTGGTTTGTATGGCCATTCTCCTATTAGAACAAGAATCTCAATAGATAGATATAGATATAGATATAGATATAGATATAGATATAGATATAGATATAGATATGGGTATATCCGACCCCCATAGGCTTAAACACTGTCCTGGTTTAGTAAAAATTGGATGAATATGTTAAAAGAGTAGGCAAAGTATTTGGTGCAGATAATTCAGTTGATTGAATGTCACCTGGAGGTTTCTGAGGTGACATGGAGGGAGTCAGAGCAGATAAAAATCACTGACATTACATTTTTATTTGACACTATTTCACATGCTCATTTGCTGAAACACTCAGAAGCTTGATAGAGGAATGCCAGGCATGTTTAGGGGTACACTGGGAGATAAAACAGCTACTGTCCTTACAAATTGTTTTCTTTAGACTAAGCAGAACAAGTGCAAAGTGGAAATGATAACATGTTAAATATTTTGGGGGTTGGAGAGAGTGAAAACTTCACTCTCTCAAATCACCCAAAATGCCTGTGTTTTAGATTACCAGTATCAGAAAACAATGCCCTCACCCATTTTACAGGAGAAGAGAAGGAGGCATTTTACGTCTTTCCTGCTGGTGGTACAAGTACTTCAGTTGATAAGCTCTCCAACAGGAAGAATTTCAGCACCCTTCTCCGTAACACTGGAGAAGAATAAAAATGAAGTATGTGTAAGCGATGCATCTGGAAAAAGACAGTGATTATTGGCCAGGACTGATTAAAATTCTTCCTAGGACCTCAAAGAAGTACACTGATCGTGGCTACGCAATGAAAGCAAAACATAACAGCTGCTTACCAGAGCACGTGTGCAGTGAGGAACAAAGACAGCAAAATATATCACTGGCTTCTAGCCACAAGCTAAGAAACTGAATGAAGGAAAAGCCAAATTGTATCGATCTGTTGCTCCTATGATATATTCAACACCATAATCAGTGTGTGGGACACTGCTTTCACTCACCAGTAAGAAAATTGTTAATACCCCCGAGTATTGCTCGTGCTACTATATTTTATTCGCCCAAATGATAGTTATCTCAAGGGCAAAGTGTGTTTGCCCCTTTTGTTTCACTCATAACACCCTGCCAAAAAAGTCTGTGTAGGTTACTCACAAATGCATAACCAGGTAGGGAATGTACTCTTCCCTCTTCACTCTGGAAAACAGACCCAGGGCTTTCCACCCCCAGAGCCAGGGGTTGTAAAGTGATTTTTTTCTGCCAATTGATTGACTTGCATCTTTCCCTGGCTTAGAGGGTCAGTTTACTAGGTGGCTTTTAGAGATTTTTTAAAAACAGATTATTTTGAAATCTTTTCTAAAATGCAGGGGTAATATGATCACGAGTGTTCACTACAATTAACTTTGATTTGTTTTCCAACTACTGCTGACTGATGATTTTATTGTATGTACACTTTTGAATTTTTTCAAAGGGTAAAAATTCCCTTAAATAGTAAGTAGTTCACATGTGCATATATTTGTGTAGGATGTTGGGAGTGTTTAGGGACACACTCCCTAACCTCCCTTTAGGGAGGTTAAATGGCTTTTGTTGTTTTTGTTTTTTTTTTTTTTTCAAGTGAACCACCTTGGCTTAGTCTAAACTTCCCTTTACCCCACTTTTGAAATGTGATTTCCCTGAAGGCAAGAATCATGTTATGCAGGGACCTTTGCACTACAAGGGGCGTTGAAGATCCTCTACTGGTTGCTTAACTAACAACCCTGAGGCCCTCTTTGTCATTCTCCAAGTGAGAAATAGTTAATCATTTACTTGTTTCCATGGGCTCCTAAAGGACTTGGGCACAGAGGGGAATTTTTTATTTTGTTTTTAAGTACTGGTAGTCTGCCTGTTCGTTTTATATAGTTTTGTAATTTTCATTCTTTTCCTTTTCTTTTTTTAACTTTTTTGCAAAAACTATAACAAGATTTGCAAAGAAACACAACAAATTGGCATGCAAGCCAGGTTTGAGAAAAAGTAGGGCAAGCTTAGAGGAAACCAGTGGACTCTCCAGAAGACACTGTACTTGCATTGATTTTTCTATATTCATTCGTTTCTGGAGTTGGTATTGGAACACTGCTAAGAATAAACAAGACACAGTAGGCTTTGCAAAGGGAAGGAAAAGAAGATAAGCACTGAACCCAAATACCAACATTAAAAAATCTGGAATAAAATTTTCCAAATTCTCTCAGTGCTTCTTCCCTAGCTTTAAAAAATGCTGTATTTTTTTTCTTAACGAAGCTAACTCAATATACTCTGCATGTATTTTTTGTGTGTGTATGTTTCACAGTCCCTGTGGATGAGAAGCCATTATAAAATTTGAGCTGGGGACTTTGAAAATCACCCAATACAATGCCCTCATTTTACTGATACAGACAAATGGTGAAGCAGCCAGCCCGAAGACACAAAGGATCGTTGGGAGTAACTGTGGAATTAAGCACTGGCCTTCTTCTTCCCACATTATCAACCTTCCCTCCAAACCACACTACCTTTTTACTGGAAGATCATCATTAGAACTGTGTCTTGTTCTCATCTTTCCTCATAAATCCAAACTTCCAAATTTCCTATCATTTTTGTTCTCTTTCCACTGATCTCTAAGATTTCCACGTGGCATGAGATAAAAAAAGAGAAAACTTTTGAATAAAACAAAATAATCAGTTCATTTGTTCATAATGGTATCAAATATTCCAGATTTTTAGCTTTACTATTTTTTATTTTTCCAGTAAAAATAATTATTTGCTGCTATTTTTGAATTAAGACTAAATTCTCATACGTATTTTCATTTTTACTCTTTTCCTACTTCTTTTCATGTGGTACAGATCAGATTGCTAAGATTTCTGAAGCCTAACACAAGAATCCTTTAATACTCAAGCCTGCTGCTGCCTACTGCCTGTCATCTGTCCATCAATTCAAAAATGAATATGTAGAAATGTATTTCATAGTCTTGGTAAGACAAATTTTTAAAAAATGGATTGATTTTACAACATTGACCAAATTGCTGGAAATCTACTCCAACAGAAAAACAAACAAAGAACCCTCAATACTGAAACATAAGAAAGCAAAAAAAAAAAAAAAATAGGTCATTACTTTTCACATACATGGAAAAATCCTTCTTTAGGTACATGGAAAAGATCCAAGTGAAAATAGTACTAAATGAATTACTGACTTCCTTTTTCCTGTTCTTTGAAATTAAATAAATCTAAGACACATTTTTGTGCTTAGTCATTTGAGATGGAGTAAGAAAGAAGATAGAATATAGAGTTAATCATGGTAGCTGAACTTTCATTAGAAAATAAGAGAAATATATCAAAGCAATAAAAATTCATTGTACTAAATGTGCACATTTGAATTAGCATGTCCTTTTTTCAAGAGAAGTAGTAATCACATGGATATGGAAGGGATCTCACATTCCAATAAATATTCTCCTCCTGAGCTATTGCTGTCTAAGATGAAAAACTGGGAAAATGCATAGTTAATTTAATACAAAAATAGTAAAATTTAGAAAGTGAACTTGGACACTGACACAGTCTCTTTGCTCAACATCAGTCTATTAAAGAGCAGGAATTTGGGGAAGTCATTGCAAAAACTTCCTAAATGTGTTGCTTAGGAAAATGATGCCTTTCCCTCCCCCGTCTCCCCAAAGAACAAAGAAGAAAAAGGAGAATAAAAGGGAAGAAAAGGGAAAAAAGAGGGGAAAAAACAGGAGAAAAGAAGGAAGGAAAAACAGCAGGAGGGGGAAAAGGTTGAAGGCTCTTCATGAGTGATGCAAAGAGTCCCTCAGAGGGAGAACAGGAGGGAGGATCCAGTTTGACACCCAAATTATAATTAATTACATAATCCAGGCCTTTCTGTTTAACTGTCAATTCTAATCACCTTTCAATCCACATTGAAGTTAGAATCACAAAATCAGAAAATAAGATTAGTGTTAAAAACATCCTTGGGACAATCAACTGTCTCTGCTTCATTTTACAGACAAGGAAACTTAGGTAGCAAAAGGGTATTCAATTTGCCCCCCCCCAAAAAACATGGAAAATTATCCTAAAATTATAATAGAAAACATAAATTTATTCCAAAACAAAATTACTCTTGGGAGGATGGGTGTTTAGATTAGTTTAATAGTAATCGTATTTGACATTTGAATATTTAGAAGACATTTATCTCTTGTCCTTGAGTGCTCAATCCCATGCATATGAAAACATGCATGTGGGGAACTTTAGCTAAAAGCTCTCCCAGGAGTAACCCTTCCAGAATCTTGAATTTCTTAACTGGAAGAACTAGAGCTGAACTGGTTGGTGAAAAGCAAACTTTGCCTACTCAGTTTATTTCATGTTCGTGAAACTTAAATATAAACAATAATTTGGCTGGGCGCAGTGGCTCACGCCTGTAATCCTAGCACTCTGGGAGCCCAAGGCGGGCGGATTGCTCAAGGTCAGGAGTTTGAAACCAGCCTGAGCAAGAGCAAGACCCCATCTCTACTATAAATTGAAAGAAATTAATTGGTCGACTAATATATATAGAAAAAATTAGCCAGGCATGGTGGCACATGCCTGTAGTCCCAGCTACTCAGGAGGCTGAGGCAGCAGGATTGCTTGAGCCCAGAAGTTTGAGGTTGCTGTGAGCTAGGCTGACGCCATGGCACTCACTCTAGCCTGGGCAACAAAGCGAGACTCTGTCTCCAAAAAAAATAAAATAAAATAAAATAAACTATAATTTTAAGGTAAAGAGAGCCCCAGTTTTAGCCTTTCACAAGATGCAGAGATCTGGAAGATAATTCAGAGAGGGAATCAGGAGGAAGCTCAGACCTCCATACAGGATCTGGCCTGGTTAGGTCATGTGAAGCCTGGCCTTATTTGAGTCTTTGGATTGATTATCTAAAGGAGGACAAGACATGCCCACCTGGTACTTCCCAAACATCTAGACAAGAACAAGCTGTTTATTATTCTTCATGTGACCACTTGAGTGGCACTTCCCTGAATGGGAAGACCATTCAACATCAGCATGGATGGCCAAGGGAATTTGTGGAGTGTCTTCTTCTAAACTTTTACAAAGTTAAACAAGACATCTGTCTGGCAAAGGGAGTTGCATGGAATCCAGTGGCTCCACATAAGAACTGAGCAATAGCATCGAGCACCCATCTAGCCCTAACAAGTTAAGCAAAGGAGCAAAAATGCAGAAAAAAAAGAAAATACAACCTATTCTCTTAAAAAAAAAAAAAAGGCAAAGAGGAAATTGCCTTAGTCTGTCTCCTAGCATTTGTAGAAGAGAATATGCTGGAAAACACTATCAAAAATCATCAGTTTGTGGGGCCACAGTTTCTGCCAGAGTAACCTGATTATCTTTGACTCACTTTTAATCTGGGTGGATGTGGTGAGAACGGCTGATGTTGCTTCACAGCATTCAGACTTGGTGTTAAATATAGAAAGTTTACAAAAAGATACTTATCTCAAGGGGAGTGGAAAATATTGTCACACAAAGATGAAAAAGTCCAAGAGAGGAAGGTGGGAAACATCCCCTTCCTGCCACATTTCATGTGTGCACAAAGCTCCCACCAGCTTCAAAGGATGATATGCACCCAAAAGAAATAGCTAAGTTTGTGGTGGGGATAGAATACTAGGCCCATTATGAATAGCATTACACACACACACACACACACACACACACACACTCACACTCACACACACACACACACACACTCGCACTCACACTCACACACACACACACACACACACACACACACACAAGTATATGTTACCTGAGAGTACTGGTGGAAAAATAACAAACTATTCAAAACCGAAAACAGGATAGCTAAAATATTGTTACAAGGTGCAAAGAGAATCAATTCTGAACACTATGACCTTTATACAAGAGAAGAAAGGTTTGGGATAACAAACTGCAAGAAAGAGCTTTTCTTTAAAAAGTCATAACGCCAGTTTTATGACTTTAATATACAACTTTCTGTGACCCTGATTCTCAGACTAGCTTACACATCAGTTGGATCTCGGTAGCATAGTTGAAAATGGAAAGAAACATCGTTGGTTTTGAAATTGCCTTTCATAAAATTAATAAAGGGTCACAAGGTGGGAACTGTGGTAGGGGAAGTATATATATATATATATATATATATATATATATATATATATATATATATTTAGCCATTGTTCCCTAGCTTGCTTTCCTATAATTGCTTACTACTTGGGAGTCACATAGCTGATGGTCATAAAGATTCATAGTTTTCTCCATTTCTCACATAAATAACATTGCCCTTGTGAAAGCTAAGGCTAGTTTTTGAGATATTCTCCAGGCCCTGCATTGTGGTGGAACAGCTGACCCACCCAGACCAGTCGCCCAGACTGAGAAATTGACTCAACTGGTTTTGCAACCCCCACCCAAAAACCAACTCAGCAAACAGACAATTTCTATGCCCCTATGGTTCTTTCACGAACCCAGACAATTAGCAGACCTAATTGCATAGCCTTTTGCCTGCCAAACTGTCTTTAAAAGCCCTTTCTCCCAAATTCTTGGGGAGATGGATTCAAGAACTTGCTCCCATCTCCTAGCATGGTGCCTGTGATATTAAACTCTTTCTCTGCTGTAGCCCCTGCTATTTCAGGGTATTGGTTTCTTCTTGAGCAGCAGACAATGAACCTGGAAAGGCTGTGTCTCTTCTCAGAAATGTACCACACTATAGAGCTCACTTCTAAAAAGAGAAAAGGAAAATAAAGGAAGAAGATGTATATAGCAAAATATTTAAAGACTTTCTATGCCAAGTGTATTGGGTAAACAACCACTTGTATTACTATGTATTGGGGGTTTGTGTCTATAAAAATTGTTAGAGTTAAACTCTAATATATAAAGGGAATCAAATTTCATATACCCAGATTTTGAGGAAATTGTCCTACTGTCTTTTGACAATTATATGTTTTAAACATCCTTTGTTAGATCACATTTCGATTTTTTTATTTAGAAAATATGATCTGAGTAATTGAACACCAAATTTTTACCACATTTGCTTTATGCATTGTATATATAATATATACAGAAAAACTTGAGTTGATGGTCTAGATCATGGGTGGGGAACCTTTCCATGTTAGAAAGACATATTAATTTAGCTGTATTCAAATAAGACCTCATTCAAGAAACTTCATAAATGGGACCTGATCAAATTAAAAAGCTTCTGCACAGCCAAAGAAACTGTCATGAGAGCAAACAGACAACCCACAGAATGGGAGAAATTTTTCACAAGCTACACATCCGATAAAGGGCTGATAACTAGAATCTATTTAGAACTCAAGAAAATCAGCAAGAAAAAAATCAAGCATCCTTATCAAAAAGTGGGCAAAGGACATGAACAGAAACTTTTCAAAAGAAGACAGAATAATGGCCAACAAACATATGAAAAAATGTTCAACATCTCTAATCATCATGGAAGTGCAAATCAAAACCACAATGAGATATCACTTAACTCCAGTGAGAATGGCTTTTATCAGAAAGTCCCAAAACAATAAATGTTGGCATGGATGCAGAGAGACAGGAACACTCATACACTGCTGGTGGGACTGCAAACTAGTTCAACCTCTGTGGAAAGCAATATGGAAATACCTTAAAGAGACACAAGTAGATCTACCATTTGATCCAGCAATTCCACTATTGGACATCTACCCAAAAGAACAAAAGACATTCTATAAAAAAGACATCTGCACTCAACTCTTTATAGCAGCACAATTCACAATTGCAAAGATGTGGAAACAACCGAAGTGCCCATCAATACATGAGTGGATTAATAAAATACGATATATGTATACCGTGGAGTACTATTCAGCTATAAGAAACAATGGTGATATAGCATATCTTGTATTTTCCTGGATAGAGTTGAAACCCATTCTACTAAATGAAGTATCCCAAGAATGGAAAAATAAGCACCGCATGTACTCACCAGCAAATTGGTTTCACTGATCAACACCTAAGTGCACATATAGGAATAACATTTATCAGGTGTCGGGCAGATGGGAGGGGAGAGGGGAGAATGGGTATACACATACATAATGAGTGCAATGTGCACTATCTGGGGAATGGACAGGCTTGAAACTCTGACTCCAGGAAAGAAGGGGAGGGGAAGGCAACACTTGTAACCTAAACATTTGTACCCCCATAATATGCTGAAATAAAAAAAAAAAATAAGCTTCAATTACTTTTTTTTTTTGAAACAGTCTTGCTCTGTCTCCTCAGCTAAAGTGTGCTCCTCCTGCCTCAGCCTCCCGAGTAGCTGGGACCATAGACACATGGCAGCCACCATGCCTGGCTAATTTTTTCTATTTTTATTAGAGATGGGGTCTGGCTCTTGCTCAAGCTTGTCTTGAACTCCTAACCTCAAGCAGTCCTCCCACCTCGACCCCTCAGAGTGCTAGTATTACAAGTGTGAGCCACCATACCTGACGGAAACTTCAATTAGATATACTTAAAAATGTACATTATTTTGTAAAAATCTAACTGCTATGTACTAAATAATTTCAAAAAATTAAAACTTTGTTAGTTTTAATGTTAAATAATCTTTTTAAATCACTGTTCTGTCTACTTTTTGTTGTAATGCATTTGAATATTTGGTTGCAGCATGGAAGTCTGCAGTTTCAGTTGATCCTCTAGATGGGTATCAGTCACTTGTGACCTTAAGAGCATCTTGATTTGGGTTAGGTAGGAGAATGTAGATTCACAGCAATAAGTGGTTGAAAAGCAAGAAAGCATTTTGGGGGTATGTTTCTGAAGGCATGGGTATTCTACTGCGTTTTTTCATATTTCAATTGTATCTTTCTTAGCATGAAACAATGACTTGAAAATGTCATCTACTGAGAGCTGAATCAATTCCTTCTATAGTTCTCTAGGTGTGTTGGTGCTATCAATTAGGTGAGGCTGAAGTTCTAATTTAAGTGAGATGTCATGATTTTCTAAGTCAGTGAACTTTTCATCATATTCTACAATTATTAATAATAGATCTATAACAGCTGCTTATTCTTCAAATGATTTGCATATATCATCCTGCTCATCAATGACCTTTACTAACTGGGGAAAATGTTCATCCAAATTTCCTTTTGAAGAAGTGTTTTGAAAAAAGATAGTTTTTTTCCAAAATGCGTGGATTTTTTTGCCACATATCGTATATAGACTTAGTTTTACCTTACAAAGAAATATTCAAGTGTTTTTGATTTGACATGATATCACACAAAATGCTGTATTTCTATAGAAATCATTTTTCAATAATTCACATTGCTAATCCTGTTCTTTATAAAATTTAACTATTCTCACAGAAATCAAATTTTGGATAACACCTGTCCCTGTGATAGCCAACACACTTTAGAATGATACAGTAAATCCACACTGAATACCTCATCATTAACCTTTAGCATGTTATGAAACTGACAATGCCATGTTGCATTTGCATAACATAGTTAACAATACTTATACTTTATTGCAAAGTGTCAATTAAAATAGTAGCTTTAGGACAGAGATTTTGCTGATGCAAGATATAATGAAAAGAAATGAGAGCATCTGGATCTGTTGGTACTTTTTTACCTGTGAAATAAACTCTTCATGTTTTCCTGTCATGGAAGGTGCACCATCTGTACATACACTCACTAAATTTATCAAACTCAGTATAACTTCACAACATTTGTCTTGAACATTGTTGATGATATCTATCCCCCATCTTCTCTTCACAGGTGTGCCCAAAGCGAGTAACTCTTCATAGCAAAGACAATCTGTTATGATCCAAATGAAGTGTAAAACCTGTGCCGAGTCAATAGTATCAGTTGATTCATTCAAAGTGGTTGAATAACATATATTTTCCTTTTTAAGTATTAAATGAAGTTCTGTTAAGTTGAAGGCTAATTCATACTGCCAATCAGTTATGGGTCTCCTTGAAAGAGACAATTGTTTGTACTTTGAAACGTTATCAGGGTCTCAGCATCCTAGAACTTCAAGAATGCATTATTTCACAATTTCTGCATCACTGAAAGTCTTCTCTTTTTTCCTGACTATATAGGCCACCTTATAAGTTGCTTCAGGTATTATTTCCAGGTCTTATTGCTGCTGGAAAGAATTGTCTTTGCTTTTGCTTTTCATCTTTTAATCTCTGCAATACAACCTTTTGTACCTTTCACTCTAATTGAAAATATTTGTGGTCCTTATGAGTGTTAAAATGCTGATGAGCTGTGAATTTATTTAATGTTGATATTGCAGCACCACAAAGCAAGCAGATCACCTTATCTTTAGCAGAAATAAGATAATTGCAATTCCCAATCCTCATTAAAAACTCTGTTTTCTTCCTTCAGCATTCTCTTGGTCTCCTCTGACATGATGGACTGTGAAGCAGGCAGAATCAAAAACATACTGTCGAGCTGTGCAACTATTCACAAATTACACTTCACACAGAAACACAGTGCACTGTTTTCAAAAGCTGATAAGAGACTGGCGTACTTGACCCCATAAACTTTTGGCAACCAGCCTTGTGCAGTAGTGGCGCCAGTCAGGTGAGGGAAGGTAGAACTAAATCACGGGTGTAGTGGCCGTCAGTGTAGCCCTTGTGGCTGACTAATGCTCTAATTGTGCTGGTCAATCTGGGACGATTATTTTGTTGAAACTTATTTTATGCTTTGGTAGTTTAAATATGTTCATTTTAAAAATAAAATGAAAATATAAAAGACAAACGAAACGTATTAATAAAAATAAAAGGATTTGTTCTGTAAAATTTGGATTCAGTCAGAAGGCCACACTTAATAAGGACCTAGAAGGCCACGTGTGGCATTGAGGCCACAGGTTCCCCACCCCTGGCCGAGTCTCCGCCTTGCATGAGCCTCCAGCCTAGTAAAAGAACTCAACATGCCCACCTCTATACAGTACAAGACAAAAAAATAACACAAAGAACTTCAAAGGACAGAACAGAAAGATGAATTTCTTCTTTGAATTTCTTCTTTGAAAATGAAAGACAAGTTTAGAGAATCAGTACAATTTCAACAGTTAGAAATGGTGTCAGGGGAAAAACCAGCATTTTACGTGTGACTGACAGGACAAAGAGAGCCATCAAGAGGAGAAAACATGAAGAGGAAACTCTCAGAGATCGGTTAAGGAGGCTGGTGCCGGAGGCTGGTGCTCTGTGCCAGAAGTGTGTGCGGCTTAGCAAAAGATGACTACCAAGCACCTTACTGGGGCTGGATAGATAAGGGCCCCCTTATCTACTCTGATAAATACTTTGAACTTGATTCAATGGTCGAAAAGGAACCAATTTTTTGAGCACAGGCATAAGCTAACTAAACGGGAATTTTAGGAAAATTGGCTAGGCAGTGGCTTATAAAATAACTGGAAGGGAGAGAGCTGAAGAGCAGTTCAACTCTTGCTATAATTTTAGAAACAGGCAATATAAGCTTGGACCAAGGCCATGCTCATGGGGAAGAAAGAGAGTAGAAGCAAGAAGCACTGCAGAGGGAGGAGCAATTTGTGACTCCTAGGCCGATAGATCTAGGAGAGAGGAACTTGAGGACAATGCTGGGGGACAGGAAGGATGATGGTTATCATGAGCAACGATGGGAGGGAACCTAAGAAATTTGCCCTGCTGTCTGACCCTAATTTCATCGCCACCTCTGCAGTCAAACTCCAGGGTACAATGCTCAACCTCTAGGCTCCAAAACTTAAATCATGAAAGCCTTGTCACATTGGGAAGTCTAATTTTCTCTGACGCTAAAGAAGCCATTGGCAATGGGAGGTCAACAAATACCAAGATTCTGTAGTTTTCTAAAAACAATAATTCTGAAAGCTACACTAAATATAAACCTTAAACTCAACTAGAAAATTGAAGGTCTGACCATCCCTTCAGACCAATGTCCCATCAGGGAACCTGATCTGAGCATCAAAAGGCTGTCACAAAATTCACATTTCAGAAGCTTCCTCTTCTACTGTCAGGCAACCTCTAGTGCTCATTACTTTAGAGGCCAAGGGAAAGCTTCTCCTTTTCCCTCTGAGGTTTCACTGACTATCACTGACGAGAGGCAAATTTAATAGGCAAAACGCACACGAATGTATTTAATGTGTACATGGGAGCCTTTAGAATGAAGAGCCAAAGATTCAGGGGAAATTGTCCATTTTTATGTTTAGGTTGAACAAAGTATGGACAGCCCTGTACAAATATGATTGGACAAAAAGGTTAATAATCTAACTGAATGGGGAAACCCAGTGAGGCCTGTCTGTCTAGTTTTTTCCTGGCCTCTCTGAGCATGTATTCCTTCCTTCTGGGTATGGGACAGGACCATCTTTAGAATGGGGGTCTTATGACCCACAATCAAACAAGATAGGTTAGATAATTTTTCTACAGCCAGTTTTTACAGAAAAAGGCAGAGGGAAAGTTAAAGCAATATTTTTTAGTTCTATGACTAGTTTTGAGGAAAAGGGGGTCTTGTTTCTATGACCTGCCTTGGGGTAGAGGATTCTGGTTTCTATGGGCCCGTCTCAGGGCAGAGTGGGACTGAGAGATAGGAGAGAAGGAGGAGGTCAGAGAAAAACTTTTGCTTTGGAGGCTGCTTCTGAGGCTTTCATTTTGGGTATTCTTTGCTGAGCCCCAACACCATGAAGTCAAACCCTACCACTGAATTTTATCAGAAAGGGCAGTGCACAGACAGAGATGGGTAGGCAGCAGGAGTTGGACCTTTTAGGACCTCTTCAAAGGACTGGTTTAAAATGGTTTAGATTTTTTAGATAACCATAAACTATATTAAAATGGAAATGGAGTTAGTCAATACTACGGATACCCTTGAGTGGAGAAACCAGCGTAGGCAGCATGACAGCTTCTACAAGTAGCCAAAAATATTTAGCAAAAGATATTGGCCTTGTCCCTCTGATAGATGTTTTCCAAGTACAATTAAATATGAGCATAACAAGCACTTTTTCAATTGTGTCTCTGATTCTAAGCCCTTGTAAATACATCATTACAGAAACTTAATGGTTGTTTGCTCTGATGCTGTCGGGGCCAAACTGGGAAGGAGAGCAGAGCCCTTGGAGCTTGACTGCCCAAATGGGGACCCCCTGAGGGAAGACCTATGAGGAAATGGGGGGATGGCTGGGGTGGGTATTCCCAGGGGCCAGCTTGGTCTGATTCAGGGTTCTCAGTTCAAGGGATGCAATGGCAGGAGACAACAAGTGTACCAATGCCCGGAAAGCAGAGGAGGTTGAGAGCTGGCCGGGAAACCGAGTGTGAGAGTATGAAGGACAGTGCAGAGGAGAGACAGAGGAATAAAAATGACAAAAGAAACATAACATGAGTTCTGAAACAGATTCTGTGGATGCGACCATCCACCCCGTCTCCACATCGCTCTCATGCACAGCCTCCTTAGCTCCGCTTGGTCAGGAGATGTGTTCTCCAGCATCAGGCCTCAGCTGGTGGTGCAGAGCCAGCCTCAGTACCGGAGGGCCAACGTCGTGATCAGTTGTTCAGGCCCTGCTCTGATAGGCCCTAAAATACTTAGTAACATCGAATCTAAGAGCAAACATGATGCAACCGTCACACTAGGCTCTCATTTTTTCTACCCAGAGTTTCACCTTCACACTAACAACTGTCAAACAGGCACAGCTACTGAGCCATTCTGGAGAGCTTCATTAGAGGGGACAGGGCTTCACACATTGACTGAGGCTCCCAAAGTATACACAGTCTCACCCACCTGCTCACATGAAGCTCACCTAGCACCAGCCCTGATTCCCCTTTATAATCAAAATGGCACTTCCCAGAAGCCTCCTGGATAAAAAAAAAAAACAGCTCAAAAAATCCACTAGTTACCCTAGAAGAACCCTTTTCTAGCAAACCCCTAGCAACTGTCCCTGGTGGGATTTCATGTCCTTCCCCCACCCCGCCCCTCAGTTCAATTGAGAAAGCTGCCTTCTCTTAACCCTGATTCAGCAATTCAGTTTCCTGGACATTAATTGAGCACCTACTATACACAAAACTGTAAGATAAATGTCTGGAAGGTAGAAAGATGAGCCTGAGATGAAGAGATACTTGTGGCAGATCATCTTTTCCTCATCAATGTATCCCATTCCACATGGTCTCCTCACAATGTGAATTTTTTAGAGGTGGGACATACATTCTCTGTCCTTCATTCTGGGTACTGTGGACACTGCAGAAATGATGATACTATACAACATCCAAGTGTAAGATATAAAAGACAGTACAGCTTCTGCCCAGTTCTTTTGGGATGCTCGGTACCCAGCCACCATGCTGTTCCATGCAGTTCCATGGGAAGACCAAGTTCCATGGAAAGTGTTCCAGCCACAGTCTGGCCCAAGGTCCAAGCTGAGAGCCAGCATCAAACATTGCACATGTGAGCAAATGAAACCCCATATGATTCCAGCCTCCAACTGCTGAGCCACCCCAACTGATCTTTAGTGGAGCAAAGACAAGGTGTTCTTGCTAAGCCCTCCCCAAATTGCAGATGTGTAGACAAAATGAACATCATTGTTGGTTTAGCCCACTAAGTCCTGGAATTATTTGTTACTTAACAATAGGTAACCAGAACAGTATATATAGCATGACTTCCAAGAACTTACAATCAATTCAGAGAAATAAGCATGTTCACAGATGATTATAATATAAGGTATAACACAAGTACCTAAACCACTTTGGTACCTGACTCACTGGCCGTGAAACCTTGCCCACAGCCAGCACTCATGGTCCCCACGATAGTTTGTGCTGTGCACTGACGACGGATCCATTTTGCTCTTGTGTGATGAGGAAAGCTTGAAAGCACTCAAAGCTTGTTGGACTTTACTGGCAGCTTGTAATGTCAATCAGAATAGGTAACATATACATATATGTTTTCATTA
This sequence comes from Microcebus murinus, assembly GCF_040939455.1. Lineage (NCBI taxonomy): Eukaryota > Metazoa > Chordata > Mammalia > Primates > Cheirogaleidae > Microcebus > Microcebus murinus. The sequence goes on from NC_134111.1 coordinate 37,950,360, forward strand.
CGTTATGTTTAAATGTTCACACTTCTATTTTGATAAATGAAAAACTAGAAAAGTCATATCACGGCTGTTGGCTAAAGTCGCTGTGCGCATTCATCTGTGGCTATCGACTATGGTCGACACTGGTACCGAAGTGGTTAAGAGGCCCACAAACAAAAAAGAATGTGTATGCATGTGTGTGTATCCTAATTTAGGCACAGAAAATTCCTAAATACAATGGAAAATTAATAATAGTTACCTCTGTGAAGTAGCCCTAGGGTGTTAGGGAAGGATGACTTCTTGGTTGTCTATCTCCTTATATGTTTTAATCTTTACTTTATACATGTACTGACTTCTATAATTTCAAAATGTTTAAATTTTTTAAATAATAGTAAAAAAAAAAAAAGAAGAAGAAGAAGGAAAGGGCTAAACAAATGCTACAGGTAGCACAGGAAGGCTATATCTCAGGTATCCTTTTAGGACAGTATGCAACCAAGCTGCTGGTTGCTTTCTTTCTTATGCCTCAGTTTTCACATCTACATAAAAACAGTCCCAACCTCATAGGGTTTGGGTGATTACATTACAATGGTATAGAACTACCTGACACAACCGTAAGCACTCAATAAATATTAGTAAAAATATCTAAGAAATCTGAGCAATGGCATGGTATGTGGACATAGGATCCTAAGTGACAAAATTAGACCATTACTTTAGGGAGAAAGATATTCTCACTCCACCCTATAGCAAAGGATTGAAAGGAATCAGCACTTTAAGTGCAATTTCAAGGGAGGGTATGTGACAGCTTTGATAACAGTGTGATAACTTCTGCAAATGCCACATTGACTTATATTTTCCAAAATGCTAAAAGACCACTTAACCTAAAACCTTCCATCCCACTTCCCCATTCTACTTCCCCTTCTTCAAGGTTTTCATTGGGTGTGACAGCTGTCTGCGTATTACGAATGACAGACATCCATGGGCGGCCGAGGAGATCATGTTTACAATAGTTTCATATCTAATGTTTAGCTTCTGCATGTATTTTAAGAAACTGAGCATTGTCTCAATTATATCAAAGGTGCATTCATTGATCTTTCATTTGCTTTCATATGCAGTTTTTCCATTCTTGTATATAGGGTGGCACAGGTCACTCACAAGATTGACTGGGGTGATTTATCTTCTCCCCTAAAGGGCCCCATGTTCTAAAAAGTTTGCAAAAACATAATCTAGTTCCAGAGGTATAAAGAGTTGGAGTAGTCTTATGGAAATGGAGAAGGTGGAATTGCCCAAAGGTGACATGATATGAGAGCATAACCATAGTATTTTCATAATTGACAATGAGTTATCTTAAGTTTTGTAGATTTCAGGGTAATGGCATCATCATTTGGCTTGCAAAGTCAAATGAGTAATGAATAGTTCCTCTTTGACTCAGGGACTTCTGTTGTAGTTTCCTGTTTGGTTTAACTTACCCAAGTATCTTAGAAACAGATGAAACATTATTTCAGCTCCTTAAGTATGTCTGGGCTTGATTTTGTGTGTGGGAACCAGGTGTTTCGCCTCATGCAAATTTCTAGCATTTCAGGAAAAATTTTATACCTGTTTTCCTGTCTTTAACTTGGAGATGATATGAGGTACTCAAAATACAAGAGAACACTTTATCCTAACAATGATTTTTTTTAAAAAAGTGAAAAGGGAAATTATGCTAAGTGTGGTCAAAAGACATCTTGTTGAATATTATTAATTTAGCCACTTTAAATTCCTCTTGGTATAAACTGGGATGAGATTAAATAAACCAAGATTGACTAAATAACAAAATCTCTCTGATTCTATCACTGTGCAGTGAATATTATTACAACAAATGTACATGTGAATTGTAATGAACATGAAGAATGAGTTGCACAAATTGCACACTCAAAATTCTCTGATATGTTGGATTGAATTACATAGGGACATGAAGAGTCCCTAATTAGTTAGCCCTAATATGAAGTTTTTGAAAAGGGAAAAATTACCCACAAGTATTTTGTGACAACACTTAGCTGGGACTTTTGAAAGCTGGTTCAAATCGCCAACGAAAGCAAACTTATACACAGAATTTATATGATCCAGCACTGTCAACTTATCTTGACAAAACATAGTCAGCCCCACATCTTTCAGATAATTTCCCCTTCATTTTGGAAAAGGAAACTGTCTTCAGAAAACAATGAGCCAAGGACTCTCTTGGATACCTTCCAGGTATCCTTTTATCACAAGTCGTTAGCACAAGGACTGCTTCAACCAGAAGGCTACTGTGGTTCACATTATTTCAAGACAAGACAGACAGCTCCACTAAGCCAGAGGTTGTGGCTAAACACACCTTCAATACTTAGCCTCCAAGGCCCTATCTCTTTCTCTGCCACTTAAAGTGCTTTTAATGCTCTGACCAGGAACAACAGGACATCTGCTCTAACTTCATCCTGTCTAGGTAAGGTTCTACATTTTCAGTCGAGTGCAGTGGTTCACGCCTGTAATCCTAGAACTCTGGGAAGCCGAAGCGCGAGGATCGCTCAAGGTCAGGAGTTCGAAAGCAGCCTGAGCAAGTGTAAGAACCTGTCTCTACTAAAAATAGAAAAAAATTAGTTGGCCAACTAAAAATATATAGAAAAAATTAGCCGGGCATGGTGGCGCATGCCTGTAGTCCCAGCTACTCGGGAGGCTGAGGCAGAAGGATTGCTTAAGCCCAGGAGTTTGAGGTTGCTGTGAACTAGGCTGACGCCACGGCACTCTAGCCCAGGCAACAGAGAGACTCTGTCTCAGGAAAAAAAAAAAAAGGTTCTACACTTTATTACCCATTAGCCAAAGCACACACACCACCAAAAAGCCTCTTACCTAATGTAGAGAGTAAACATTTGAAGTTGTTTCTTATGTGTTATTTCTTACTCATCTGTATGGGGCATGTCTGCTTTTCAATTTCATGTAGTGTCTAGAGCCTAAAATACAATGGAGAACTTGAGAGGTCCTCTCTAACTTACCTTCAATAATGCTATCTGCCCACACAATGTAAGTTATTAGAACATGAAAACCCTACTTACTCAGGATCTAAACAATTGAAACACTAGAATAAGCAATTCTAATTTTGCAGCAAAGAGAAAAACAATAAAAATTTTTCTTCTAATCATAGAACTTCTAGAGTATGCCCAAGGATCAGTGTATTTGCAGGGTTATATAGGGATTGCTGCTGTTAATTTTGATCTGATAATACAAGCACTTTTCTCCCTGTCTCTGAGAGAGGTGGTTTCAACTACAGGACTTCAGATCATGTCTTGCCAAGAATTAATAGCCCTAAGCCCATAACAACCAACACCTGGCAGGCAGTACAAATAAAAATAAAACAAAAGAGAAAACCAGTACCTAGTGACTCTTCTGCCCCGGGATGCCTGAGCAATGTCATGGCTTGTGGTCAGGCCTCCTTGCCGCTTATTGATTCTGGAGTCTGCCACACTATGTTTCCCCTCCAATGGGGCCTGCTTGCCCTCAAGGACACCCTTCTCTTGCCTTGAAACCTGTGATAACCGTCAAAGCCACCAGGCCCATTTGGCTGTTACAGTCATGTTGCTGGCAACGGTTTCCACACCAGGAAGCACAGTTGGCACTGGCTGTCGGAACCAAGGGGACTGTAAACAGTGCACAATGGCAATTTGGTTTAAAGATAGCATACTAATTTTTAAATGTTTTCCATATGCTGAGTATACTATTCAATGAACCAAAGTTTCTTAAATTCTTTGAGCCTCAGTAATTTCAACCACAAAATGAAGATCATAATATTTATTTTTGCAGGGCTGTTCTGAAGATATGAAAAAATGCCTAGGACAGGGCCTAGCATGTAGTCACTCAAAAAAAAAAAAAAAGCCTTAGTAGCAGTAGTCATAGTAGTTTTAGCACAAGCAACAGCAGCAGTAGCATTAATATGGATATTTGTAATGCGATTAGAACAATGATGAGAAGAGGGAAACTAGCTGAGATGGGGACATTACAGATTGGCCAAGCTAAAGAACAACCGCTGCAGCATTAGGATGCTAAAGTTCAAGAGATTTGAGTTAGTGAAGTCTGTTTCCAAGCAGAGCAGAGATGAACCCACAGAAGGCATCCTGGAGAAATGACAGCGTCACTTCAGCCTTGTCCACACAGATGCTCTCTGATGAGGCTGTTCACAAGCTGAGTCTGTTCTACTGGCCTCAAACCAACCTCCAGAAAAGTTAAACTTGAGGTCTGACCCCAAAAGAATCCTTAAATCCAGTGAGCCACATTCAAGATTTTTGTTCATGAAAAGAAATCACTGTTTATATTTTTTCTTTTCTTTCTTTCTCTTCTTTTTTTTCCCAAGACTGGGTGTCGCTCTGTCACCCAGGCCAGAGTACATCCTCCTAGCTCACAGCAACCTCAAACTCCTGGGCTCAAGTGATTCTCCTGTCTCAGCCTCCCGAGTAACTAGGCTACAAGTACGTGCCACCACACCCAGCTAATCTTTCTGTTTTTTTGTAGAGATGGGGTCTGGCTCTTGCTTAAGCTGGCTTTGAACTCCTGGCCTCAAGCAATCCTCCTGCCTCAGCTTCCTAAAGTGCGAGGAATACAGGCAAGCCACTGCACCTGACCTATATATTTTTCTTTTTAACATGTATTAAATAACACTGAGAAAAAAAAAACACCCAAATTTAAATGATGCCATTATTACCAAGAGAAGACAGAGAATAAAGACTAAAGATTTGTATTTCTCCTGGCCAAGCTTGGTTTGCATGATTTACTGCTCTGTCCTCCTAGCGTTAAGCCTTTCTCCTGCAGGTTCAAGATTACTTCTCTAGGAAACTTTCCCTGACCTCCTCCTCCAGAGGCCAATCTGAGTGACCTTCTTGTGTACTATGTAGTGCCACAGCATAGGGGATTTCCTTACCACCCCATATTGTAATGAGCCCTCTTGTCTCTATTTCCACTAGACTGTAAGCTCTCAGAGGGTAGAGTCTCTTCCTTCTTTGTCACTCCATGTCTCTAGCACCTAGAAGAGTGCCTGTCAATGGTTGGTGCTCTCTCTGTATTCCCTAAATGGATGGATGAATGTCAGAGCTAGTGGCAGTGGCAGCAGAGTTTACATCGGAGTTTAATGGCAACAAGGATTCTAAGAGGGAACAGAGAGGGCTGACGTGACATGCAGTAAAATCCTAGGCTGATACGGCTCCATGCCTCTGAAAAGATTCCAGAGGCATTTGCGCCTTCCTGTGGACATTCTACTTTCATATTAGCATTTTACCATTCTGACTGTGACTTTTATACTGACAAAGCAGCCACCAAAAGCATACTTATACCACCATTAGGTATGTACTCATGAAGATGAACTGGCCCAGGTGACAAGATGTTCCTGTAAATAGGCATAACACCATTTGCATTTGAAAATTTGGCACTTGGGGTAAAGTATTTGGTGGCAGCCAACACTGCCTTTGGAGACAAAGTGGAGGTGGAAGAAGAAAGAAGGTGAGAGTGGAGGAGTGTGAATTTGTATGTGTCATCTCCTTGGCTCAACAAAACAAAGCAGCAAAAGAATGCATATGTCATGATGATTAATGTCCTGGGTTTCAGTCACTGCCATCTCATAGCCTGGGCTGTTGGAGAACCTAATGTAATCCTACTGAGATAGGTTAGAAAGAAATTCTCCCCTCTTGATAAAAACAATTCAGTGATAATGAAAGATACAGTTTTAAATGTATTTTGTTTCTGTAAAAGTTTATTAGGCATAAATAGTTATGTTTATGTTTTAACCAAAATATATTGATACCTCCTGAAAAGTAAGACAACAACATTTTTTTTCTGCCAGGTCTACATAAGTGGTAACTCCCTTTTGGAATATGGAATTAGGTAGTGGTAGGCAAGCTAGTGCAAGGGATGACAGGATTGAGAACCCAGGGAAATTGGGGAGAAAGGTAGAAACTCAAAAAAGGAACTTGAATGTGTGGACCAAGGATCCATTATGCTGAGAACAAGTATGTAAAGGCCTGACTTGGGAGGGTTTGCTTAGAACCAAGAAGCCCAGGTGAGAATTAAAAATGATGGACATAAATCCTCCTAGCCATGAAGCAGATTCTACCTACAGGCAAATACATCCACTTTCCTGGAGGACAAAGTATTTGAAGAAAATAATTAGACCTCCAAACACTTCTAAGCCATTTTGGAAATTCCAATTGAAATGAGGGTAAGGAGAGTTGGAAACTTCCATATAGTTAAATTATAGAAAATTAAAACAAGAACTAATAGACAAATTACATCTACATTTACTACCCTCTCCCACAAAATTTACAATATAGCATGAATTGGAAAGGTCATGGACTTAAAGTGTTAGAGACTGAATTCCAAAACTCATTCTTTTGAAAACATCTTAACCAAAATGTTTTAGAAATAAATTTGAAAAGCTATATGATGTCTATAAAAATGTAAATTTGGACAGAGAACTGTTTTTTTAAAGAAAAACACAGGCTTTTGTCAAGATATTTCAAGAGAGAGAAGCACAGGTTTTTCCTTGCAGTTGTTCTACATACTCCAGTGCTTTCAAGGAACTCGCCAAGAACATTAATTGTTAGAATATTTTTATTTGCTCTACCCTCCATCCCAACTCTGCTATCGCTTCAGATTTGAGATCACATCCATGTGCTTCTCACCATTTCCAATGATCTGCTCATTTTCCTTTTTTCTTTGCTTAATAGGCTTGACTTCACTTTATTTTTCTTGCATAAAAATGCTATGTTGTAGCCAACAGCTGGAGCCTGGGTCCTCTGCACAAAGACTCTGATGTGGGTCTTAACAAGATGGTCAGTGAATTCCTGGTAGGGAAACTTGATAAATACTGTCTCTTTCCAGAAGTCAGGAGTCAGATAGTTACAGGGCTCGGAGACGGCATCAAAAGTAGCCTTGGGGAAGTGGCACGGGGTGGCAGTGCAGCCGCTGGCTGAGGTGTGGCAGTCATGGATACCAGCCATCAGCAGGTGCTTCTCGGGCACAGGGGCTAAGATGATGTCAGTCCCTGTAGGGGCAGGGATGAGACGTACCAGCACAGAGCCGCAGCATCCTGTCACCTTGCAAGGAATGATGTGGGGCTTGCCCATCTTGTTCGCCCAGTAGCCTTTCTGCATGGGGACAGTGGAGAGGTTGGCCAGGTTGGTGGCCCCTCGGATGGCGGTGGCTACCTCTCTGGAGCACTTAACACCCAGACAGACGTGGCCATATTAGGCCCTGATGGCCCAGCACGGTTCTGCTTTTGCACTGGCATAATCTTCAAAGCCTCATCCTTGAGAGAGGCCCCCAGGAAGAAGTCAGTGATCTCAGACTCTTTGATGGGCAAGGAGAAGAGAGAGATCTCCTCTAGGGATTTGATCTTCATGTCCTTGACCAGGTGGCTGCTTGGGGACCACCTGGTCACCAAGGAGCATCCATTCCTTGTCCTCACCCTTGCCCGGGCTGGCCCCAACCATGGCTGTGACCTCAAATGCCACTGCTGAAACCCCCTGGAAACTGAGGCCGCCTCTCATTCCAGGGCCCCTGGGGCATACAGGCCGCTGCACCAGCGCCACATGCCAGTTGGTCTTTTCTTGGAGAAAAAGGTGTCCATATGTCATTGTCTCTGTATTCTCCACTGATTCTTTCCTTTTCTTATCTAAAGATAGTTTTTTTTTTTCTCCATTAACTCTGTTTGCTGTAGACAATTTGTAAAATATAGAAGATCCCACCATCATCAAAAGCCATTATGGACATTTGTCATAACCCCTTTAGTCCTTTCTTATTAATATTAATTTTAACTAGATGAGACAATTATGCACAATTATGTATCCTATTTTGTTACACTTAACACACTATCTTAAAACATTATTTTGCTATGCTTAAACATCATCATTATCCACTGTCATTTCCTTTTGCCATTAAGAACTACTCACAACATGATTTTAATTGTGGTGTGATAGCCCATCTCAGCTATTCTGTAATTTCCCAAGTATTACCAACGAATCTAATTTTATTAAATATTAAGTTATTTTTAACATTTCACTGTTAGAAATAATGGTGTGATAAAATTTGAACATAAATCTTTGCCCAATAACTATTTTCATAGGATAAATCCTTATATGAAAAAATATTGATTTGAAGATATAGCTGTTTTAAGGACTCTTCTTGATGGATATTGCTAAATTTTTGACAGAAAGATTGTACATAAAATCACCCATCTTTCAGAACTCTTGACAACCTTGATTATTACCAGATAAAAATATTTGCTAAAATGTGTTCTGTAGAAAATGCTACCTAAGTTTTGCTTTAATTTGAATTCTGCCTTTCTTGTATTCCCAAAGAAGGTATTTTTCATATTTTGTTCATATTTTTAAAATTATTTCTGCTTCCTCCTTTGTGATTTTCTTGCAGGTATGTATGAAAATCACAATTTCTTACACGTGCTATTTGTCTTTTTGTTTATGACATGCAAAAATTTTTCTTTTTATCATCAGTCTTTTCCTCACTGACAGATGTGATTTCCTCAATTGCTTTCAAATTTAGAAAATACCTTTCCACCCTAGATCAGATAAATAGTCATCTATATTTCTTCCAAGTTTTTGGTTTAACTAGTTATATTTAATTGCTATCCATTTGGAATAAAACAGGTAATTATTTTTGGAGGAGGACTAAACTAAATTTGTTAATTCAAATAACCTATTTCCCCAAATAGCATTATAAAAATACCAGTCCCTGTCTTACTGATTTATGAGTGAGACAGGCGGCAGGTATTAAACTTTCTTATGTTCCGGTTTCTATTTCCAACTCATTTATTTTTATTACATTAAAACAATAAAACCAGTGCAATGTTGTTTTTAGTATTGTGGCTTTTTACAAGCCAGTAGAGTGATTAAGAATTCTACTGTGAAGCCAGGATGCTTGTACTCACATCTCAGCTCTACCTCTTACTAGCTATCTAACAGTGGGCTAGTTATGGCCTATCTGTGACTCAGTTTCCTTCTCTGTAAAATGGGCATCCCAATATTACTTCCCTCCTGAGGTTGTTATGAAGATTAAATTGGTTGTGTAAAACCTCTTATTTTTATAGAGGAAATTCTAAAAGACAAAGGCACAAAACGGGTGTCTGTAGCTAAAGAATAACATAATTGGCAAATACTAGTTTGGGTGAAGTGGCTAAATATCTCAGAATTATACCATGTCCAACTTGCCACTTCAATTTTATCTTTCTTGGTTTCTCATAACCTGGTTTAAAGGCCAACTGAAGTTGTGAACACAGAAAAGAGTGTTCTGAGAAAACAGAATCCCGACTTTCAGGGACTGCTGTTTTTCTAGTTAATAGTCACTGTAGAGTTACGTCATTCTGAGCAATAACTGTGATGCATAGCTCTGTGCAGCACTGGAAGTAGATTCACCATCAAGGATAAGGCTTTCAGGAAGGGGTGGCCTCTTCTTACCCATGTGTGCTGCTCCCTAGTGATCTCAGGATCAGTATCTATGAGCATAAAATACAGAGAGAAGGTAGTAGACTGAGCTGTGTTTTTGATTTGCTAGATATTCTCTGTCCAAAGAATGAAACCATATAACAAAATATGAATTTGTTCTGTACAAAAGTGGAGAAATCTGTTATTTATTTAGAGGGTAGATTTCTCTCTGCTGTGGTTACCTGTGATTCTTTAGAATAATATTTTCAATATAATAATATTTTATTTTTAGAGCAGTTGTAGGCTCACAGTAAAATTGAGTGCAAAGTGCAGAGAGTTCTCATATGCTTCCGGCCCCACATTGCACAGCCTCCCTCAATGTTCACTACCAGAGTGAGACATTTGGTACAATTGGTGAACCCACAATGACACATCAACATTACCCAAAACCCACAGTTTACATCAGAATTCACTCTTGGTGTGGTATATTCTGGGGGTTTTGACAAATGTATAATGACATGGAGCCAACATTATAGTATCATACAGGGTAGTTTTGTTGCCCTAAAAATCTCCGGTGCTCCACGTGTTCATCTCCTCCTCCCCCTTAACCACTGGTCTTTTTACTGTCTCCATAGTTTTGCCTTTATCAGAGTGTCATATAGTTGGGATTTATAGTATGTAGTCTCTTCAGATTGATTTCTTTCACTTAATAATATGCATTTAAGATTCATTTATTTGGCCTTTATCAATAAGTCTCCAAACAATAAATGCTGGCGTGGTTGCGAAGAGAGAGGAACACTCCTACACTGCTGGTGGGACTGCAAACTAGTTCAACCTCTGTGGAAAGCAATATGGAGATACCTTAAAGCAATACAAGTGAATCTACCATTTGATCCAGCAATCCCATTGCTGGGCATCTACCCAAAAGATCCAATGACACTCTACAAAAAAGACACCTGCACTCGAATGTTTATAGCAGCACAATTCATAATTGCAAGGCTGTGGAAACAGCCCAAGTGCCCATCAATCCAAGAATGGATTAATAAAATGTGGTATATGTATACCATGGAGTACTATTCAGCTCTAAGAAACAATGGTGATATAGCACATCTTATATTTTCCTGGTTAGAGTTGGAACCCATACTATTAACTGAAATTTCCCAAGAATGGAAAAACAAGCACCACATATACTCACTAGCAAATTGGTATTAACTGAACAGCACTTAAGTGGACACATAGGTACTACAGTAATAGGGTATTGGGCAGGTGGGAGGGGGGAGGGGGGCGGGTATATACATACATAATGAGTGAGATGTGCACCATCTGGGGGATGGTCATGCTGGAGACTCAGACTTGTGGGGGGAGGGGGGGAAATGGGCATTTATTGAAACCTTAAAATCTGTACCCCCATAATATGCCGAAATAAAAAAAAAGGCAAAAAAAAAGATTCATTTATGTCTTTTCATAGCTTGATAGATCATTTCTTTTTAGCACTGAATAATATTTTATTGTATGAATGTACCACAGTTTCTTTATCCATTCACCTATTGAAGGACAACTTAGTTGCTTCCAAATTTTAGTAATTATGAAAAAAGCTGTTATAAATATCCATGTGCAAGTTTTTGTGAAGACATGATTTCAACTTCTTCGGGAAAATACCCAGCACAGTGATTGCTGTATCTTATGGTAGGAGTATGTTTAGTTTCGAATAAAACTGCCAAACTCTCTTCCAAAGTGGCTATACCATTTTGCATTCCCACCAGCAATGAATGAGAGTTCCTATTGCTCTACATCCTTGCCAACACTTGTTGTTGTCAGTGTTTTGGATCTTGGCCATTCTAATAGGTGTGTTTTGATATCTCATTGTTTTAATTTGCATTTCCCTGATGACATCTGATGTGGAGCATTTTTTGATATTTGCCATCTTTCAATCTACTTTAGTGAGAAATCTGTTCATATATTTTGCACATTATTAATTGAGTTGTTTTTGTGCTTGTTGACTTTTACATGTTCTTTCTATATTTTAAATAACAGTACTATATCAGATGTATCTTTTGCAAATACTTTCTCCCAGTCTATGACTTGCTTTCTCAGTTTCTTGACAGTGTCTCTCATAGTTCAGTGTTCAATCTGATATCTATTTTTGCCCTTTAAAGTGCACAAATCTAATAGGCTATTGAGTGCAAGTTTTCCTGTTACTCTAGAATTGGCCATTAGGTCCTCATTATGGGGATAAAAAGCTAGAGAACTGATAACAACTGGAGCCATCCACCTTCTTCAAGTCTTACCAAGAGACAGACAGGCAAATGACTCTGTCACTTTCAACTGCCACCCCAAACTACACCCTCTTCCTCTCCAGTCAAGTCTGAAAGGAGAACTGGGGTGAGGAAAGAGAAGCAGGAAATCATCAAAGGTATAATCATCAAAGGCTTGATAGGGGTGGGAAGGGAGTAACGCTGCAGTTTTCCATCCACTCTCCCAAGGACATTCCTCTCTTCACTGAGCCAAGTGCAGGGGCTGCCAAAAGAACCAATTGCCTATGGGAGGGGAAAGCCAGCATTTCATTTCTAGCTTTGACATCTACACCTGCAGTGGCCTTGCTAATCCACTCCCTGTACCTATTTAAACTAAGGGCAGGGGGAAACAATACATGAAAAAGAATAAAAGCACAACCTTGGGGCAATCCACATGTGTATGTCCATGGGCCAAGTGAACCTGGGGAGAGTAGCTAGGTTCATGTTATCTTAACATATTCCAACCATGAGGTCTGGCCACTGAGCAAGTGGACCCCAGCAGCAGGAGGCTGAGGGTTGCTTACATGAATGAGATCTTACTAGAGCTGGATCTGCCATATCAATGACTGTGCACTGGGAGCCCACAAAGGCCTTCAGAAAACTCCCACATAGAGGGCCATAGGCTGACAGTCCCCATTCACCAGAGAAGCAGTCAAAAACGTACAGAGGACAGAATACAACTACACTATTAAATGTTAGGAACTTGGCCTTTTTTTCTCCTCCAAATCATTCCAAAACATGGAAACGAAAAGAGGGAGAGGAAGATTGTATCCCAGAGGCTGACCACACCCCTGTCTTCCATTCCCAAAACCTTTTATCTGACCTTAATTGTGGAGGGGATAACTTTAAATAGGATTGAGATTGAAGATATAATAGTGAAAATTGTTGTGTTTTTGTTTTAAAAAATAAATAAACAAATAAAACTGACCAAAAGATAATGGCATCTGCTCAAGGAAAAGGGAAATTTGACAGACATTAAGTAATTGGAGAAAAAAGTTGTTACTTTCATGTGTATGCCCCAGGCAAGTTCAGACTACTCAGTAAACTCATTACTCAAAGTAAACAAAAAAATAAGATATTACCCTTAGGAAGAGAAATGCTCCACTAAAGTCATTACAAGTGAAAGGTAAAAGAGATTTACAAATTGAGGCAATCCCCATCAAGTTACCGAAGTCATACTTCACAGAGCTAGAATATATAATTCTATACATTGTGTGGAACCAGAAAAGAGCCCAAATAGCCAAAGCAATCTTAAGCGAAAAGAACAAATCTGTAGGCATCATGTTACCAGACTTCAAACTATACTACAAGGCTATAGTAATCAAAACCACATGGAATTGGTACAAAAATAGAGACTTAGACCAAGGAACAGAACAGAGAACTCAGATATAAAACCATCTACATACAACCAATTGATCTTTTGACAATGCAGAAAACAATATACACTTGGGGGGAAAGCCCCTATTCAATAAATGGTGCTGGGCAAACTGGATAGCCACAAGCAGAAGAATGAAATAGGAAACTTACCTCTCACTACTCACAAAAATTAATTCAAGGTGGTTAAAAGACTTAGATCTAAGGCATGAAAACATAAGAATTCTAGAGGAAAATGTAGGAAAAACTTTTCTATATATCAGCCTAGGCAAAGAATATATGAAAAAGACCCCAATAGCAATTCTGGCAACAACAAACATTAATAAATGGAATTTGATTAAACTAAAAAGCTTCTGCACAGCTAAGGAAACAATCAACAGAACAAACAGTCTATAGAATGGGAGAAAAGATTCACATGCTACCCATCCAATAAAGGACTAATAACCGTTTACAAAGAATTCAAACAAATCAACAAGAAAAAAGCAAACAACCTTATTAAAAAGTGGATAAAAGTCATGAACAGAAGCTTCTGAAAAGAAGAAATCACCTTCTGGAGGCTGAGGCTGGAGGATCACTTGAGCCCAGGAGTTTGAGACCAGTCTGGACAACATAGTGAAACCTCATCTTTAAAAAAATGAAAAAAAGAAAAAATTAGTAGGGCATGGTGGTGCACTCCTGTAGTTCCAGCTACTTGGGAGGCTGAGGCAGGAGGACAGCTTGAGCCCAGGAGTTTAAGGCTGCAGTGAGCTATAATGATGCCCCACCACACTTCAGTCTTAGCAACGGAACAAGACTCCATCTTCAAAAAAAAAAGAAGAAGAAGAAAAGAAAAGAAAAATCACCTTGGCCAAAGCCACGGGGTATTCAAACTCAGGTCTCTGTGATACAACCTCTTCATCTAAACTGCCCTCTCTCAGAGCCAGATTCCTGGTACATTCTGTACTCATAGGCTTCTAATAACATAAACAAGAGTGAGAAACCCCAGAAATTTTTCTCATAAGTAAAGTCCTCCAACACCTGCATCTTCTACAAAATAAAGGTTCCCAGAGGCAGACATCCCGCCACCTTAGACTTACTGAATCAGAATCACCAGAAGTAAAACTGAGGAACCAATACTTGAACACTCCCCAGTGGGGTTTACGTACTTAAAAGCTTCCCATCTCCTACTCTGTGTCTTTCTTATTAGACACCAAGAGTGTACTTAGCAAAGGCTTCCCAGAGACAATGCCCTGACCCCTGGTGGTCTAGCCCCAAAGTGTAGCTCAAACATGATGGGGATTTGAGGGAATTCTTCGTGATACATTCAGAGCTCACCCTGTGGCTGGCAACTTATTTGATTAAGTTTCAGTTGCCTCTGGCTGAGCTCTGAGGCCTATCTTACAGGAAGCATGCAAAAGCAACTAGTTTGCTGACCTTTTTTTGTGGCATCCACAAAAATAAATACCCTATACTATTGAAATGTTTATTTATTGTCTATTCTTTGCAGAGATACAGGATTCCTGTCCTTAGAAAGACTGGAGTAAGGCCGGGCGCGGTGGCTCACGCCTGTAATCCTAGCTCTTGGGAGGCCGAGGCGGGCGGATTGCTCAAGGTCAGGAGTTCAAAACCAGCCTGAGCAAGAGCAAGACCCCGTCTCTACTATAAATAGAAAGAAATTAATTGGCCAACTGATATATATATATAAAATTAGCCGGGCATGGTGGCGCATGCCTGTAGTCCCAGCTACTCGGGAGGCTGAGGCAGAAAGGATCGCTTGAGCCCAGGAGTTTGAGGTTGCTGTGAGCTAGGCTGACGCCACGGCACTCACTCTAGCCTGGACAACAAAGCGAGACTCTGTCTCAAAAAAAAAAAAAAGAAAGACTGGAGTGGATAGTAGATACAGATAAGAAAATAACCAATTCCCCCCCACACACACATATACACACACACACACACACACAATAAATTTCCATGAGCTTCCTTACCCTGTCTTCATATTTAGAATATCATGTTTGAGTTCTAGTGCTCAACCAGTTTTAACTTGGTTTCTCACCAGTTCCATTCTATCTTTTTTCTGAATAAGAACTTTCAACTTTCTAGACCAATCTCTCATCTTGCGTTTTCTTTTTGCAAGGAGCTCATGCTCCTGTATTTATTGGACTTTCTATTATCAAAAATTATCTAGATATCATAAACTCTACAACTGCCTTGACAGAAGACATCCCCATAACAAATCCACTGACCATATGAGCTAAGAAAAAAAGAGAAGAGACCTAGTATCAGCAGTGGAAGTCCAAAATACTTAGGAAACAAAACCCTTAAGAGCCAACCCAGCTTGCTGATTAAACACTTGAACAAAGAACTTCCAGCAATAATCCCCCAATATTTTATTTCTCTTAATATATAACACATCATTAAAATTTATTCACTTCCTCTCCTCCCCCAGATCAAAGAAAATAATGCGTAATGTGAATCAACTCACACATTTCAAAGTCAAACTTACCATAGGACTTTAGTTGCAAACCTCAATCAGTAATTCCTCCTGGTTTCCAAGCCAGAGCATACGAGGTTTTGTCTACTCTGCTCCAAATGAATGTCCAGCCCCCTGCAATGCAACAGGTCACTGACATACTGAAAAGGATATTCGGTCTCCCCTTAATTCATATGGCCCATCGTGTCTTTGCTGAAGCGAGCTCCCATGTATTTATTTCAGGACATAGACAAACTGTCTAGTGTCAAATACTCACAAACAGAGAGAGGAAAAATAAAAATTCAGTGATGCCTATGTGATTCTCAAGCCCTGTACAAATGGAAAATTCATTCTATAATGAATCAAGTAGAAAAAGAAACCATTTCTTATCTGGAGTCATTCCTAAATAAATGTTTTACACATAGCTTTTATGTGAACTCTAAGCTTTCAGGAGTTTCAAATGCTACTTACTATTAATATAATCTCACTACAAATTTCACCCCACTTGCTCTTATTTTCAGGGAAATAATGAATCCATTTTAGTTGGGAGGAAGTTTCCATCTATAATTTTTTAAAACAAAACCTAAGCCTTACTTTTGGTTAACTTCATGCTGTTCGACTAAAGCTGGACTTACCTGCGTTTTTTTTCTTTGAAGCAGAATAGACATAATTTACGAAGTCTATCTTTTTAACAAAATACCATGCTGGCTTTTTTCCACATGACATTCATTTCCAGTCCCTAGAAACAATTTGTAGGGAGAGCAAATTTGCCACATGTACAGCAACTAGCTTATAAATATGTATCGTGGAAAATTTTCCACACACACAGAAAACCTCATGGTGTGGTTCGGAAAACAAGTCACTCCCAAGCTGTGGAAAATAGGAGGTGTTCCTGCCTTCAAGGCAAGATCTGCCACTGATAATCATTCTAGCTATTCCGAACCTCTAACAGGCTCTCCTGCTATTACTTTGAGATATTTATTGTATGTGTCCATTAAAAGTTAATGTCTCATAACCTCAAAAAGAAAAAAAAAACAAAAAAACTCTTTTACTTGAATTTTTCCAGAAAAGGGCATACATTCTTATTAGAAATCATAGCTTTTGTTTTCCAAATCACATATTAACTATTTATTATGGAGTTCCTAAAATAAAGGCAATTGTTCAGATAGTAACAAATACATGGAAACTACTGCAGCCTTGGCCAACCACAGGTGAGATGGCACTCGTTTATTTGTTGTTATCAAATATTAAAAAACCCTATGGAGAAAGAAGTCATACTAGTTGAAAGTTTTACAGAAATCAGTATACAGAAATCTGGCTTGTCTTATGGGTTCCTTCTAATGGAACAATCATATTTTGCTGCCAGTTTGCTACAAGGTTTCGTATTATACCTCTAAGCCACATAAAACTGAGAAAGCAGCTGCTTTGCACATATACCTGATCGCCTGCATGACACCTCTATCTCCCCTTCAGGATCTAGCTCCATGTGTCCTCACGGTTGAGTCTGTCTGTCCCACCCACAGCGTCTTCCACAGCTGACCAAGCACCTGCATCCCTCTGTACATGATCTCTCTAGAAGTCATTATTATCGACACCCAAATTTCATTTCCCCAGAGTCTCCTCAGAGGCCTTAAAGAAATCTTTGCGCGTTCGCTGTGTCCCTACCTGTCGCGCTGGAGCTGACCAGAGAAAGGCGGTAGAGGCCACTGTGTGGCTGCCCCGGGGGAGATCCTGGCCCTGCCAGAGCTGGGAGAGGGCACAGTGCCGGCAGCTGGAGGAAGAGGAGGAGGAGGAGGAGGAATTCGTGTGAGCCACTGCAAACAATGCACGGTGCCAACAAAAACACCATTCTTTTTCCCAAGAAGTTCAAAGCGCTTTGTAAACATTAACTCCTGAGTCCAAGTAGTTATGGAGCAATTATTTCTTTACTATGCCCTTAAGATAACCACTCCAAGCAAAGTCACTAGAAAAGAGAGTCTGTTCCTTGTTTCATTATTTCACAGCTATCTATTGAGCACCTACTATGTGCTGGGCACCAGAGTGTTAGAGACAAAGACCCTCCACATCCCAATGACTTGTCCTACGCAGGGGCCTCGCCCCAGAAAATAGCCTAAGACGAAAATAGCACCCAGCCCTCCAGCTATAGTTCCGAGAAGAATGCATTCCATGACGTGCTTGCTCCAGGGCATGCTACCTGCAATTGTTCCCGACCCCCTGCCAGGTTGGGGTTGAGTGATCAATCACAAACAGCTTCAGTGCCATTAGAATGCTGATTGGGGCTAATTAGCCCACACCCAAGCCTCATCATCCCCCCCCCACTCTATTTTTCTGTTTCTACTTCCTTGTTTCTGTATATAAAACCTACTAAGAATCCAAGTAAAGTAGACCTTGACAACCATTTGCTTGGTCTCCTTCCTTTCTCTCGCCCATCTCTTTCAGGCACGGTCCCCCTCGCCCCCTGCGAGTAAGAGAAGGTCCCGCGGGCCGGGACACCAGAGGTAGAGAAGCTCCTATGGGGTTCTCACACTATTTCATACCTTTTTGCTCACCCAGTCGGGGCACTAAGCACCTGGCTACACTACTTATTACACTTATTTACACTTTATTTTTGCCCAAATTGTTTAATGGAATGTGCTTCATTCTTCAGGATGCCCATAAAGTGCTAAGTGCTGAGCAAACACAAAAAAGAAAAAAAATTTTAAGTTACCTATAAATCTCATTACAATTATAGGAACTGGGGGATATCAATTCAACGTGCTTTTTTTAAAGATGCCATAAACAAAGCTATAATGTGAGCAATCCTTGTCTCTTTCAATGTTGGTGGAATTGCTACAGGGAACAAGGAGCATTAAGATTGACAATATTATGCCAAGAAGTTTATATAAATAATCTGCATTCTTTAAATCATTACTCAGATGAGCAAGCATGTTTGGTGAAGCAGAGTCTTCATCCATGGGTCTTTTTATGATCTACTTTTTATTTTATTTGACAAAATGGCAGGTCAGATATAGAAAGTGATTGAAGCCATTTCTAAATCCTTCTCCTTAGGCAATGAACTTCAGATATTTTAGAGTATATGGCTATCTAAGAATAACTGGACAAAAGAGGCTGGTGGCTGCTTTTTAAAAATGCATGACTTTCTGATGAAGCAAAAGGACTCAAGCTGTTGTCTTTTAAAGATGCAGGCTGAGGATTCTAGTCTGTTTGGGGAGTCACTAATCCAACCCAGTTTAGACTGAATATTGCAAGCTATGGCAGTACTCAGAAACTTGCACATATTTTAAAATTCATAGGGAATTATAACAACACATAAAACCCAACTTTCTATTCTAATAAACACTTCCCTTACTAAAGAGAATATAATGGAAATATAACATTGATCCACCACTCAGATGTATTGGTTAACACACATACCAAATGAAATTCAAACTCCATATCTTAGCAGTTAAATAGCATCTTCATTTGGCCTTGAAGTACCTTTCCAGCTTCAGCCTCACCCTTCTTATCATTCTAGCCACAGCATAGATTACCATAGTATTAATAGTATATCATGTTTATCTAGTGCCCTCTGTCTTAAATCCTGCCCCTGCTCAGCTCCAATAGACACATTCACACACAAACACACACACACACACAGTCACTCACACACTTTGTCTACCTGGAAAATGTTATTCTTCAAGATCAGATAACACAGAGAAATGCAAATCAAAACTGCAATGAGATGTCATCTCACCCCAGTTAAAATTGCTTTTATCAAAAAGACAGGCAATGACAAATGCTGATGAGGATGTGGAGAAAGGGGAACCTTTGTATGCCACTGGTGGGAATGTAAATTAGTGCAACCACTGTGGAAAACAGCATGGCAGTTTCTCAAAAAGTTAAAATAGAGCTGCCATATCACCCTGCAATCCCACTGCTCAGGGTCTATATCCAAAGGAGGAGAATTTAGTATATCGAAAAGATAATCTGTACTCTCCTATTTATTGCAGCACCATTCACAATAGCCAAGATATGGAATCGACCAAGGTATCTATCAATACGTGAACAAATAATGATATTATAGTACATATATATATACACAATGGAATATTATATAGCCACAAAAAGAATGAAATCCTGCCATTTGCAATAACATGGATAGAACTGGAGAACATCATGTTAAGTGAAATAAGCCAAGCACAGAAAGCCAAATCTCACATGTTCTCACTCATATGTGGGAGCTAAGTATTAAAAACAATTCATGTCACAGAGACAGAGAGTGAAATGATGGTTATTGGAGGCTGGGAAGCATAGAAGGGAAGGGAGGATAAAGTGGGTGTGGTTAATGGGTACCAAAATATAGTGAAATAGAATGAACAATATTTGATGGCACAATAAAGTGACTATAATCAAAAATAAGTTAAGGTATACTTTAAAATAACTGAAAGAGTGAAATTGGAATGTTCCTAACACAAAGAAATGATAAATGCCAGAGATGATGGATACCCCAATTACCCTGATTTGATTAATTCACATTGTATGCCTGTATCAAAACCTCACATGTTCCCTACAAAGATATACAACTATCATGTACCCATAATAATAAAAGTAAACATTTTCAAAAAAAAATCAGATGACATCTTCTGGTTATTTCATCCCCAACTCCTATACTACCAGCTTATCACACATTAATTAATTTATTTATATAGGTATCTAATTAAAGCCTAAATATCTCATGTATAGAGATCATATTTTATTTCCCTGTATCTTCAGCAGCTAGTGTTAAATCTTTGTTGAACATGAATTTTCTAGAACACATCTATATAGTATTTATAGAGGCAGGGAAGGTGATCAATTAGACTTGAGTTTTCTCCAGCTGGTTGCACAAATGGAATTTTTTTTACAAAAAAAATCTTTTATTAAGCAGAGTTCCTAATGAAGAGAATAAAATCAATTAAATAAATTATTAAATTTAAAGTAGATCTGTTGGTTTTGATTAAAGAGCTGCTACATTAGTACCAACACCATTGTCACTCAGCTCCTCGTCAGTAAGATGGCCAAGAACTGGGACCATGTTCTATCTACTCCAGCTATAATAGCAGCACTGGAGAGAAAACAGTGTACCTGTGGGATTGCTGTAGATTATCTGTGGTTTCAAATTAAACAGGAAGGGAACAGAAGGAAAGTACATGGAGGGACTCAGGACAAAAGAGGCAAGGAGGAAAGGAAAGAGAGGAATTGGCTGCTGCAAACTATTATCCTTAGAATTAATTTTTGCCATTTTCCTCCTTATGAAAGTGAGAAACAGAGACATTTGTAAAAGTTGTACAGAACATAATGATAGGCAGTTGAAGATAAATACTACTTAGTAAAAAATTTGTTCTGTCTCCAGAGGCTCTGGCAAAAAAAAATATTTTTAGGGCATCCTGCTTTCTTTCAATATGTTTAGGAAGATTTCTTTCATTATCGAGATTTGAAAAATTGAAGTCTGCTTTTTCCAGTTTTACCCAACATAAATTTCAGAAATCAATAATTTAACAATGTTGCTATATAAACCACTTTGTACTCCTGTGTGAATCAGTGCACAGCATGTGCGTGTAAAACCCCACACTTTTAATGGGCACAGTAAAGTGCTCTCACATACATTATCAGTTCACTTGATCCTTTTAATGTTGGTATGGCATCTTTTTACAGATCAAGAGACTGAGTCTCAGAGAGATTTAGTATGTTGCAGAATTAATATGTAAACCCAAGCCGTCTAATGGTACCCCTGGGGTTCTTTCTGTCACATCACAATATTATTTGAATACTTTAAAATTATTATAGATGCAGTTTTGATTCTTTTAAAAAATGCTGGCACTATATATTTTGCACCCCAATTTACTGAGCAAGAGGTATGCATATGATACACAATGATTTTTTTTCCTGGATACTTGGAAATCCTTTGAGAATCCACATGTCACTTAAGGAATGTATTCTCTGGTTAATTAAACCTCATCAATATGCAAACAAATATTTATTTTCAGATAAAACTGAAAACTTTCAACTTTAATTAATTCTTTAGCAGGCAATGCAAATTCATGTTTCCCAGCAAATCCAGCAGAGGGCAGGATGCTCCCACCAACGGCCAGCTGGCTGGAGCTCCAGGCTAGCCGGGGCAGTTACCTGGTGGACAGTATTCTGCCATTGGAGCAATCGTCACTGTCTCACCTGGATCTGAAAAGGAATATATAGGCTTGAGCTGAGAATCGGGGCTATGGAATGTGGCCATGGAAGTGTCAGGAAAAGTTTTGCTTTAGAGGCTGCCCACATTTTGTTTGGGATTTGATCTTTAAGATACCTGGAAACTAGCCAGTTCCAATTATCTTCCTGGAGTATCTTGCTGAGGAAAGTACAGTAGGGAATTATTATAACTTAAGATAGACTACGATAATTTCTGTTTCTGGCTTTGGGGCATCTCCAGTCCCAGCTGGGCTACTCCACTCTTGGGCCCCATACCTCACCCCACACCTGTTATCTCTGTGTGTCTTTAAAAACACTTGACAGCATGGCCTCCTCTGTCTATCATCACTGCACAGCCCCTACTAGTAGGGGACAATGACCTCATACCCACTAACTCAAATTATCCCCAAGCCCAGCTCGGTGGCCTCCTCCTCTGGGAAGTTTCTGGAGATCCTGGCCACACTGGTCATCATCAAGAAACGTTCACCAAGGGTCAGAGTCAAATAAAATATAGAGACGAATATCTAAATTAATGTTTTATTTGGGAATCACACAATTGCAATTCAGGGCATACATACACACTAGGGTGGTCTGAAAAAGAGAAGTTTAGGAGTTTTTTCTCTTTTTCTTTTCCCAGGTGACAGGGTCTCACACTGTTGCCCAGGCCTCTGTTGCCCAAGCCACAGTCATGGCTCACTGTAGCCTTGAACTCCTGAGCTCAAGCTATCCTCCCACCTCAGCCTCCCGAGTAGTTGGAACTACAGGCATGTGCCACCACTCCTGGCTAGTTTTTTTTTTAATTTTTTTTCTTTTTAGAAATGGGGTCTCGAACACCTGGCCTCAAGGATCCTCCCGCCTTGGCCTTCCCAAGTGCTAGGATAACAAATGTGAGCCACCATGCCTGGACCCCAGGTTGGGAGTTTTATTTAAAAGAGAAATGTAATGTATTATTCTGAAAGGAAACTCATTGGCACTACCGAAGTTTTTGGTAGCTGGCCAGCTCTGATTGGTGAATGACGGTGGTAGGTAAAATTAATCTTAAGAGTCACAGCAGGTCATTCAGCAACTGAGTTTGCAGATAATTCTTGGAACAGGTGTTACAGTTACCTATTGCTTTTCCCTGACCCCTTGACTATAATTTAGTTGGATATGACAAGAATAACCCAATTTGTGTAATTAACTTTCATACCAAGTGAACTACTAGTTGAAGGTTTTTGTACCAGATCTTGGGTCTAAAAAGATATGTTCCATTCCTTCTATTCCAGATAGTAGCATGGGAAATGTAAACTGCCGTGTTTCCCTGAAAAAAAGACCTACCGATAAAATAAGCCCTAGCAGGATTTCTAAGCATTCAGGCAATACAACCCCTACCCCGAAAATAAGACCTAGTGATGGGCATGGCTGCGCAGCATATCTGCACAACCCATGCATTTCATCGCAGAGTGGTAAAGAAGACAAGCAGCCCTTCTCATCTGCCCCATGAGAGCTCTGTTGCTCAACATGAGAGATTGGGGCCAATGGTTCTAAAGGAAATAGAGTCACAAGAAATTCAGGATGGAATTCAGGGTTTGGAGAGTTATGATGATGTTCCAGAAGAAGACAACTTAACTATATTTGAATAAATGTAGATTGTTGTACTGCACTTAAAAAAAAAATAACACATCCCCTGAAAAAAAGCCCTAGGGTGTCTTCTTGAGGAAAAATAAATATAAGACCCTGTCTTATTTTCGGGGAAACACCATAGAAGAGAACAAGGACAAATGCCACAGTTCACAGGAGAGACCAGTACTTCCAAAAGGGAGAAGAATAATTGTGACAATCTTCTATCCTAGAGTTTTAAAACTATGAGCTACAAGCTTTTCATCAGTACCTCAAAGGCTCCCAAAGTGGGATGGAAGTAGGGGGAAGGATGGGTGGTTGGGCAGGCTTTGCCCCTGCCCTAGCTCACTCCCCTTCTCTCCCTTCCTCCCAACCAGATGACAGTAACGCCATTTTAACGTGTATTATTTGTATACACCTCTAGGTATTATATTAGGTCTGTCTGGAATGTACCCAGCCATGCAATATGAAGAACAGAGACATTTATTGAAGAAGATACAAGAAACATTATACACAGGACAATGACACTTCAGTCCCCTTCAAAGGAGGCACCTTGGGACCTCACAAAGTGTTTCCAGCATCTCTTGACCCAAATACATTCAACATTCTCAGGTGTTTTGCTTGTTTCAGGCCTTCCAGAACATAGATCACTTTCAACAGATTCTCGACCATCTTTGAAGTGTTTGTGCCATGCTTTTATTTGTGCTGCACTCATTGCATTGTCCCTGAAAGCCTTCTGAATCATCTGAAACGTTTCTGCTGAGGAAATGTTCAAGCTTAACGCAAAATTTGATGCAAATTCGTTGCTCTGCTTGTTCAGTAATTTTGAATGTGACGACCACACACAGTACACATATTCAGCGGTGTCTAGCGCCCCACTGATTAGTATAGTGACGTCATCATTGTTCACACATGCGCATTCCAGTCCACTCTCCTTGGCTGCCAGGTTATATCAACGTGGCACAATCTGGTCTCCTTATATTAACAATGGCTGGATACTTTCTGGACAGATCTCATATAAAAGTGTCCTTTAAAGAACGGGGAAGAGTGGTGAATGAGATAGATGTGATACCTCTCCGTGTGCATGGAGCTTACATTCTAGAAGGAGAAAGAGACATGTAATTATAATTTGATAAATGCTACACTGGAGAAGGGCAGGGTATTCTGAGAGAGTTCTCAAACTCTATGATCAGCACTACCTACCAGATTACTCATTTGGTCATGTCTAATTAATTATTCAAACAATCAGTTGTCCCAATAGCATAAAGTCCAGCCTGGTTCTTCTGAGGCCCTCCCTCACCCCCAATGCAGGATCTAATCCCTGAACTCACGTTGCATTTAGTGGTCATGCCTCCTTAGTCTCCTGCAATCTGGAATAGTTCCTCAGTTTCGCTCTTTCTTTTACATGACCTTGACACTTTTGAAGAGTATGGTCAGTTGTTTTGTAAAATGTTCTTCAATCTCTGTTGGTCTGAAATTTCCTAATGATTAAATGAAACTTACGTATTTTTTGGCAAGAATACCACAGAAATGATGTCACACCCTTCTTAGCACATCATATCAGGAATTCCATGATATCAATGTGTCACATTTTTTATGATGTTAACTTTGATCACTTGGATAAGTTAGTGTCTGCCAAGTTTCTCCACAATAAAGACAGTACTTTCTCCTTGTAATTAGTGAGGTGAGATAGTCTGAGATTATGCAAATGTCTTGTTTCTAATTATATTTTACATATTAGTTTTAGCATCCGTTGAGTGGTCCCTAAAACAATTACTACTGTGGCATTTACCAAATGGTGACTTTATATTTTTGCCATTCCTTCTACATCTACTCTTTGGAATTCTACTTTAAAGAAGACTTGTCCTTTTTCCTTTATTTATTTATTTATCCAATTATTTGTTTTTATCAGTATGAACTCATGGATATTTAATTTATTCTATGGGTTATAATCCAATATTATCATTATTTATTTTGTTGCCCAAATTGTCCCAGCTTTGGCCTTTAGGAGCTCCTTTAGGTTGGCGTCCAGTCCTTTCAATATGCTTCGATAATTTTTCAGCATTTACTTTCTGACACCATAAGATGATCCAGGTTTATCTTGTACTTTCTGCATCCCAGAAAACAGTGCTTAGAAACCAAGTTCTAGGTAGTCTGTATACTCATTGCTGCTGGGGTGTCATTGCTTCTAGTTATTCTAAGTGAACAGAGCTAGGAAATACATGTATACACAGTCAGCCTACATATCTATGAGTTCCGTATCTGTGGGTTCCACATCCCCAGATTCAATCAACTGAGAATTAAAAATAATTTTTAAAAAACAATAAAAAATAATACGAATTAAAAAACAACATAGCATAATAACTATTTACATAGCATTACATTGTATTAGGTATTATATATAATCTAGAAATGATTTAAAGTATACAATAAATGCTATGCTATTTTATATAAGGGATTTGAACTTTGGTGGAGGGTCCTAAAACCAGTCACCTACAGATACCAAAGGACAACTGTATACACACACATATACATGCACATTGCTCTCTATATTTCTATAACTACCTCTCTATGTATACATATATGTGTACACATACATTATACATATGTAAATTAAATATTCTTACATTTTTGCATTTATAAACAGTGTGTCAATGAGTGACATTGTGCACATGTATTTGCATTGCTGGAGGTGTGACTTCATAATAACTTCCCAGAAATAAGATGACTGGGTCAAAAGGTAAATGCATATGTATCTTTGTTAGATATTACTAAATTTTCCTAGGGAGTTCTAATACCTGCCGATGTCCAAGCTCCACTCCAGAGGTTCCAGTATAATTGGCAAAAAGTGAGGACCAAGCATTAGCAGCATTATTTTTAAGTTTTTTTTTTTTTTTTTTTTTTTTGAGATAGAGTCTCGCTTTGTTGCCCAGGCTAGAGTGAGTGCCATGGCGTCAGCCTAGCTCACAGCAACCTCAAACTCCTGGGCTCAAGCAATCCTGCTGCCTCAGCCTCCCGAGTAGCTGGGACTACAGGCATGCGCCACCATGCCCGGCTAATTTTTTCTATATATATTAGTTGGCCAATTAATTTCTTTCTATTTATAGTAGAGACGGGGTCTCGCTCTTGCTCAGGCTGGTTTTGAACTCCTGACCTTGAGCAATCCGCCCGCCTCGGCCTCTCAAGAGCTAGGATTACAGGCGTGAGCCACAGCGCCCGGCCTATTTTTAAGTTTTATCCCTTTATTGATGTATAATTCACATACTATAAATTCACACACTATAAGTGTACAACTCAATAATTTTAAAGTAAATTTATGTAGCTATGCAGACATCATCAGTATTGTTATCTTTTCAAAACTCTCTAAATGATTCTATTGACAGTTAAGAGTTTAATATGACTAAACTGGTCCACTATTGTTGATTCTTTTTTCTACCATATGGTGTCACTATTCTGCTACTTGGAGGCATAGGGTTTTTCTTACATTGCAGCGCTTAGATCCAGTGGAACCTGTTCCACATTGAACAAAAACATACATCTCAAAATCTGTCTCCATTCTTCAAAGTCACATTGGAGTCACCAGACTCGAAAGGTTTAGAAACAGGTTTCACTGGATCTAAGCACCGCAAAGTACGAAAAACCCTATGTCTCCAAGTAGCAGAATAGTGACACCATCTGGTAGAAAAAAGAATCAGCACGGGATATACACTCGGCCAGTACAGCTCCCTTCCACCAGCCCCTCGTGCTGAAACCACGTCATTAAATCAGACTTCATTTGTGACCTCTTCCTCATGTCAATTCGTCTCTTCTGTCCCAAAACCCATCTGAGCATAATTCTAGAAAAGGAGAAGCCAACATAAATTTTAAATATCTCCTGGAGGAGATAGTCTTTTGAATAACTCCCTTAGGAAGCACTCAGACTGTTCCATCTATAAATGGTCTAGCATAGACCCAGTCTGGGAAATGTTGAGAATGGTTTCCTTAAGCAGGTGATACTTGAACTGAGCTTTCCCTGATGACTGCAAATTAACCAGGGAGGTAGAGCATAGCACGTTCCAGGCAAAGCAAGCAGCAGAGGCCAAGACCCCGAAGGAGAGTAGGACAGGAAGGCTGGTGTGCCTGGTGTACGTACAGGTGATGGTGGAATGTGTTGCTAATAAGACTAGAAAGGGAGACCTGAGAGCAGATCATCCAAGTCCTTTCAGGCCTGAAGAATTTGGCTCTTAATTTTAAAAGCACTGGAAACCCATTAAAAACTTTTAAGTGATGAACTAGATAAGTGGGCTTGTGTGACATGATCAGGTTTATTGAGAAAAGTTCACTGAGGCTGCAGCAAACAAAATAGATTGGCAAGAATGGTTACTGGAAGATCAATTAGAAAACCAATATGCTGAAACAGGGAAACATGATTTAAAAAAAAAAAAAAAACCTACCAGTGACTGGTGTGGTGTTAATATCGAGAAAAGCAATAGCCTGCCAGGACTTAATGACTGCCTGACTCTGGGGGCTGAGAGAGAGAAAGCTATGCAGGATGACTCAAGTTAACAGACTCAACCACCCACTTCGCCCTGCAGTCATCCAAGGCCCTCTCCTCTCTACTCTTTCTCATTCTTTTGGAGCTTAAAAGCTCTTGGCTCTCTGTCATTCTCTCTATCCTGCCATTATTCTTGATTATTTCTATATATATGCCATATATATAGTCTTCCATTATCCTAGTTGCTCAGTTCCTTGGTTTCCTCTCCTTCAATCATTGTGTATTCTGTTACGTTAGCCACTGACTCCCACAGACATACCTTTGATCTTTCATTATCATTAACTGAAATCCCTCCATATTCTCATTGCAAATACCTCTTCTAGTACCCCAATTCCAATAATCCTTTGACCCTACCAGGTGCTAAATTCCATCAATTCTACACAATTTCAAGGTCCCTCATTCTATCATATATTCATATTTGTTACCAGACAGCTTAAATTACAGAATGAATCATTGCAATCACTCGCTCATATATCCTCATGTCACTTAGGCATTTCTCAATTTGTAGAATCTCTTGGCCAGGCCACCATTATTACAATTAAATGGTGCCCGAAGTTGGAGTTGTGTAAAAATAAGATGTATGCCAAATGTCTTCTGTGTTTTCCCCTTAACACCCACTGTCCTTCCTCCTCCCCACCTCAATGCCCTGGGAAGCTGACTTATAAGGACTACATTAAGAGAGCCCCCATGCCTTCTGGCTTTCAGTGGTTCAACCAATGGAGAACTGTGGCAGGAAATAAAAGGATAGAGGAAAATTCCAATCAAGATATACAACATTTATATCAGACCAGAAGCTTTTCTCATTTTCCTTTATTTTACTGGTTCCATTGAAATAATTTTTATGGATTCCATTCTTACAAGTTCGTCAATGATTGTCCACGTCCCTAACTGAAGTCGATTCACTGGCCTGATGAGGTAGACTCAGTCTCCTTCTGAATTTTGGCAATCTCATCTCCCATTCAGGCCCTTCTAGAGTTGTTAGCAGCTCCACTGGTGGTCGACCTGGGTTCCTGCATTATCTCTGTAGTGTGGCTGCACCTCACCCACAACTTGTGCTGTACATTTATTATTAAGGTATAATTGATACAGTGAAATGCATGTGAGCCAATTAACTTTAACAAGTGTATATACCTGGAAATGCCACATTCCAATCAAGATATACATTTCTATCAGACCAGAAACTTTTCTCATGCCCCTTTCCAATCTGTACACTCTCTACCAAGGCAAGCACTCTTCTGATTTCTGTCACCATAAAGTACTTTTGCCTGCTTTGAACTTCTACAAATTGAACCACATAGGCTTTATTCTTTTGCATCTTGCTTTTTTCTCTGAACATCATGTCTATCAGATTCATGATATAGTTCTATCAGTAGTACGTCTCCTTTTACGGTACTATCCCATTATATGAGTATACTACAATTTATCTGTTCTCCTACTCATGGACATTTGGGTGGTTTCTAGTTACCGGCTTTTATACATAAAGATGTTATAAATATTCTTGTACGATCTTTTTGTAGGCATATATTTTCATTTTTTGGATAATTAGAGAGGAATGAAATGGATGGATTATAAAGAAAATGTACATTTATCTTTGCAAGAAACTGCAAAACAGTTTTCAAAGTGGTTGAGTAATTTTATATTCTGTAAGTAAGGCATGATGGTTCCCATTGCTTCATAATTTTGCCAACATTTGGGGTTGTTATATTGTCTTTATAATTTTAGAGTGTGTAGTAGTATCTCATTGTGGTTTTAACTTACATTTCTACTATTGAGTATGTTCTCATGTGCTTATAATTTGTCAATCTTCTTTTATGAGGTGATCCAGTCTTTGGCCCAATGGGGAGGAGGGCATTTATCTCTTCATAATTGAATTATAAGAGCACTATTATATTCAATGTATATATTTGCAGATGTATATTTTGCCAGTATTTTCTCTCTTTTGGTGCCTTCCCTTTCCATTTTCTGTGGATTAAATTATATTGTATCAGTGTTAATTTCTTATCTGATCATTGGTTTGTGGTTATCTAGGAGAATGTCCTTATATTTAGAAGATACATACTGAAGTAGGGGGAAAGTAAAGAAGCATAATGTCTGATATATATAATATATATATACATATATACATACATATATACATACATACATATATATGGGGAGAGAGAGAGAATGATATAGCAAATGTGGTAAAATGTTAACATATGGGGAATCTGAGTGAAGGGTAATTAGGAATTCTTTATACTAGCAACTTTTCTATAAGTC
Source organism: Microcebus murinus (assembly GCF_040939455.1). Lineage (NCBI taxonomy): Eukaryota > Metazoa > Chordata > Mammalia > Primates > Cheirogaleidae > Microcebus > Microcebus murinus. The sequence goes on from NC_134111.1 coordinate 37,980,477, forward strand.
TGAAATTATTTCAACATAAAGTTTTTTTTAAAAAAAGAATGTATGATATTAAAAAAATTATGGAGAGAAGGCACATTAATCAGAAGGAAAGCCTTATGGACTGAATATTTGTGCCCCTCCCAAATGTACATGTCCAAGCCCTAACCCTGAATGTGATGGTATTAGGAAGTAGGGGTTTTGGAAGGTGATTAAGTTTAGACAAGATCGTGAGGGTAGAGCCCTCATGATAAGATTGGTCCCCTTAGAAGAAGGGAAAAGACACCAGAGCTTCCTCTCTCTGTCATGTGAGGGTACATCAAGAAGGCAGCTGTCTGCAAACCAGAAAGGGCCCTCATCAGATACTGAATCTTTTGGTACCTTAATTTTGGACTTCCCAGGCTCCAGAACTATGGGAAATAAATGTATATTGTTCATGCTACCCAGTCTGTGGTCTTTTGTTATAGCAGCCTTAACTGACTAAGACAGAAGAGTTCATCAGACTTATGTGCTGGTGAGAAGTCAAATTGGATAAGAACTGAAGTATAATTCAAAAAGTATGTTGAGGCTAAATTGCAGAAGTCTTAAATGCCAAACTAAGGGGTGACTGACTGTATTCCTGAGGACAGTAGAGATACATTTACAGTTACTGAACACTGAGACTTGTGTGATGTATTATTTTAGAAAGATTAATCTGACAAAGACATTCTTGGAGAGATGAGAGACTACTTGGAGACCCCAATTAATAGATAATTGCAGCAGCCCAGCAAGTGAAGATCTAGACTTGGGTGGTAGTAATGAGAATGAAAAGGAAGGGACAGATATGGCAAGCATTATGGTAGAGTATGTCTCGGTGGGCCTTAGGCTCTGTAATTTTCAAAAGCTGCCCAGAAAATTCTGATACACAGCCAGACATGGAAACTTTTTGAGATCAGAGAAGTATTGGCACCGTAATGGAGACAGGACCCAGAGACAGAGAGATTAGTGGCTGTCTTAGTCTGTTTTCATTGCTATAAAAAGTACCTGCGACTGGGTAACTTATAAAGAGAAGAGATTTATTTGGTTCATGGTTCCACAGGCTATACAAGAAGCACAGGGACTGCATCTGCATCTGGTAAGGGCTTCAGTGAGGTTCCCCTTATGGCAGAAGGGGGAGGGGAGTGGGCATGTGCAGATCACATGACACTAAAAGGTGCGAAAGAAAGGGAAAGGAGGTGCCAGACTCTTGTAAACAAGCAGTTCTCATGAGAACTAAGAGTGAGAACTCACCTGTTACCATAAGGACTGCACCAAACCATTCATGAGGGATCCACCCCATGACCTAGACACCTCCCACTAGGCTCCACTGCCAACACTGGGGGATCAAGTTTCAACATGAGATTTGAAGGGGACAAATATCCAAACCATGTCAGGGTCAAAGGGAACCAGACTGAGGCTAAAGAATATGGAAGGTTACTATGATAAATTATAGATTTAATTATTATAAGACAGAGCAGCTGAATAAAATGAAAACTCAATGTAATAAATCCAGAGGAAATATAATGACTTGGACAACTCTATATTGACTGGAGATGGGCCAGAGATTTGGATGGGGGCTTGTTCAATATGGTTTAGTAAAAAATATGTTATATATATGAAATTATAATGCATTTTAAGTTTCATTTCATGTATTTTGGGGACAATATGAATGTATAAAAATACATGGTACAACACAAGCTCTACCTAATCCTATTCCTTTTCTTCATCTCCCTCATTATACTGAGCTGTGAAAATCTCCCATGCGTATTTCTTAGAGTGAATCAAATGTCTGTTCAAAAGATCTTCTAGTTAAATACTTTATTCTATGCAATTTCTACCTCATGGTCCTCCACAGCACAGCATAGAGAAATGCTTTGTGCTTCAGTGTCAAACAAACTGGAGCAAAGTTTCTCTGCTATAGTCAAAGGAACAACATAATTATCTTTTCCTTTCCCTTTTCCCTCTCAGAATTCAAATAATCACCAATAGTGAATATCCTTTTAAAAAGATAAAATCTGGCTAATCCAGAAAGTAAATACATAGTCAGATGATGGCATTAAATAAGAATTATATCAAGCCCTTGTCATAGCATGGTGACAATAAATGGAAGCCTCTCCTCCAAGGATGTCATCCACCGTTTGAGGAGGATGAGATGTAGAAAAAATGTCGTCACTATCTTAAAATACAATTCATTTGCATTTTGCTGCCCACCTCAGTTCTCTCCACAGGCAAAAAATTCATTACTACTCAGTCCTGTCAGGGTACAGAGTATTTCCTGAAACAGGTACAGAGAGGTGACAAAGTAACTTTCAGGAATATTTTTTGCTTATTGTGGGAGGAGACGGAGAGAGAGTAGGCAAAGAACTCTGGGAACGAAATTGTCTCTCCCGCTTAATTCTATCAATTAGAGATTCAAAGTCATTAATGAGCTGTTTTTTTAAAGTGAAAAGGTCTCCTAGGGTTACACCTCATTTGCACCTGAATGCCATTAAACAAATAATCAGGGCTAGTTAAATTTCTAGGCAGAAAAGTTTGTGGCTGGAAAAGGAGATGTGCAGAGCCTTTTTGAGGTGTAGAGGAAACAGCTGATAGTGAGAGGCTCTGAGGCGGTGGTATGTGAAGGCAGGGGAAGACATGACAGGAGGCAGCAGGATTTGAAAAGGGCAAAGGGCAATGGCCAAGTTCAGTGTTGACGTTGTTTCAGAGGTCAGAGAGCAATGAGTGTGTGCCATGCATATTCCAGCATGACTTTCAGATGACTATGGTAAGATATTCAGACATAATAATAGTTTCCCTTATTTCTATACAAAAATTATAATCCTCACAACAATCTTGAAAGATATTGTTTCTTCATTTCATGGAGGAGACTTACACACAGAGAAATTATGTAGCTTGCTCAAAGTCCCACGAACACTTATAAATATATAGCCAAAATTTGACCATAAAGTTTTTTGGACCACAAAACGTGCCTTGTTTTTGAGGAAGACCTCCACATTTCACAGGCTACAAATCCCATCTTTGTTATGCTGGGCTCAGTCTTCTCAGGCTAGAGCTGGATGGACTTTCTAGTTCAACTCAATGTCTTCCAGTCAACCTATGCTCTTTTACAGGAGTGTGACAAAGAGTAGAAAGAACTCAAACTTTGGGTTCAGACACACTGAGTTTGCAGTTCTGCTCCGCCCCTTACATGCTTTCTGGCTGTCAGTATATTTCCTCACGTGTGAAATAGATGATCATACTTACAGTATTCTCGATGGGTTATTTATTGCTACATAAAAAACCCTCATAATTTAGGAGCTTAAAAAAATAGTATTTATTTTGCTCATAATTTTGTAATGTGATCAAGGTCTGTTAGGGATAGCTCATCTCTGCTCCACTCAGTGTCTGGGAGCAGCAGGATCTGAAGGCTGGGTTACAAGTTAGGCAACTGATTCCAGCTGTTGTTTGAGATCTTAGCTAGTGCTGTCAGCCAGAACATCTACACGAGGCCTCTCCCTGTAGCTTGGACTTCCTCCCAACATGGGGACTGGATTCCAAAGGCAAGCATTCCAAGAGAAAGAGCACTTAGATGGAAACTCTATTTCTTTTTATGATCTAGCCTCAGGAGTCACACAGCATCACCTTTGCAGTGTTCTGTTCTTTGAGACAGTCACAAAGATCTATTCAGGATTCAGGGGGTGGGACCTATATTCCATTAAAGGGAAGTGGCAAGGTTCTAGAAGAGCATTTGGGACAAAAAAAAATATTGTGGAGATTGTTATTGGAAACTAAAATCTGCCACAATCTACTTTCAAGCCACAACAATTCACATCTCTTCCACACACAAAATATGTTCAACCTTCTCCCAAAGATGCCTCTCCTAAACTCATCAGACTCAGGCCTGAGGTCCAGGATATTATTATCTAAATCAGATGGAATTCCTTGAGTGTAGTTCCTTAGGTTTAGCACTTTGAGTGTCATTCCTCTTGATCTGGAGATCTGTGAAATAAAGAGATGACTCACCTACTCCACACTCCACTGACATACAATGATGTGATTGATAGAGGTAAACCATTTAGTATACACATATTCCCAAAGGGGAAAGCAGATGGAACATAGCAGTTACTGGTCCATGACAATTCTGAAATACAGCCAGGTTCCTGATATAGTTCCTTGATTAGGGGGTCAGTCCTACTACCTAAGAATTCTCCATGGCTCTTTCTTTGCCTTTTGGGTTCATTCAACTTCCTACTCCATAAAATGTAGGTCATCTTTGCAGCTGAGTATCCTGCTCATAAAAATTTGGGCATCGAAAGGCCTCTTTTGTGTTGTCTCTATCTCTTTCAGTACGAGGTGATAAAATTCCTTTAAACACTTTGTGGGTTGCTTATGAATCAATTTATAATCCACTCCATTAGACAAAATCCACATGCCCAAGTCTCACAGAGATAAGCCTTTTTCTAACTTTAAGAATATCTCTCTTTAAGAATATCTCCCTTAGTATTCTTAGAAACTCTATTGTTTTATGGAAGGAATCTATGAGGCAGCCCTTAGGATCCTTAGAGGGCCCTTTGTATGTTTAAAATGGTCTATAAGGCACTATCTCAAAACTTTATGAGGCCTTAACAAAAGGTTTTATCTTTAGACCATGTTTTCCTGACAGCACCCTGGATTTGATCTCTGCTCAGAAGCCACATCTTAATTTTAGCATCATTTGCCATCTGGAGAGGCTGGGAATGAGAAACAGTTTTCTTTTCCAACCCAGCAAGTCCTGGAGACTTTATATTTAACAGTGCTTTCTTTAGCTCATCTCTCTTCCTTGCATTTTACTATAGGCAGCTAGAAGCAGACAGAAGGCAAAGCACTTTCAACCCTCTTTCTGCAAAACTCCTTAGCTAGGAAATAGGTATATTTCCTATTTTCCACCTTACTGCAGGAGACATTGTTGCTAAGCTTTCTGCCACTAACTAACAAGAGTCCCTTTTCTCCACCTTCCAATAATATTTTCCTCTTTTTCCTTTGAGTCCTCACCAACAGTCTTTTCAAGGGCCCTCGGGCTTCCTCTAATAGTTTCCTTGAACTCCTTTAGGCTTTCACTGACACTCCCCTAAAGTCACTTCCCATTTCCACCTGCCTCCGATCCTGACGCCATTGTCACACATGTTGGGTTTAGTTTTGGCTACACTTCACTTCTTGGAACCAAAATGTGTTCCAGCTATCTACTGCTGCTTATAAAACCACCGTAAAACTTAATGGCTTCAAAGAATGGCATTTATTTTCCTCAGAAGTCTGCAAGGTGAGAGGGATTGCTCATCTCTACTCACCTCAGTCTCAGCAGGGGCAGCTCAAAAGCTGAGGACTGAGTTCACATTGTGTCTCTGCTCTGTGATGTTTAAGACCTCAGCTGGTAGACGACATCTATGGATAACTTGTAGGCTGGGTCCCGAAATCGTCTGAATGCTTCTTTACTCTCATGTCTAAAGGTCGATACTGGATTCTGGCTGAGATCTTTACTGGGGCTGTTGGCTAGAATGCCTACATGTAATATTTCTATGTGTTCTGGGCTTCCAAACAACATGGTGGCTGGGTTCCAAGAGTGAACATTTTGAGAGAAATAGTGAGCCAGGAAGAAGATGCACTGCCTTTCATGACTTAGCCTCGAAAGCCATGTATGCCACTTCCGATATATTCTTTTCATTGAGACAGTCACACAGGCCCGGTAAGTTCAAGTGGAGGGGAAACAGATCCCACAGGTGGGGTAGTGGTAATGTGGTAAGGTCCCAGAAGAGCATGCAGGACCAAAAATACTACTGCCTCCATATTTGGAAAACACAATCCACCTCAAAAGGGTTAAATGAAATAATTTACATTAAAAAGTAAATACTCAACATATGTCAGTTCCATGTCTCAAGCAAAATATACATTTCTCTTCCATCTTAATCCAAAATATTGCCTTGACATGAGGTATATGAATAGTCTTTAAAGATGCCTTAGATTGAAAGTAAAATATCATGAGTGTATATGTGTATAATTTTTTTAATGTTGAGAGAAACTATCGGATTCTTAAAATATCAGTGACCAAGAAAAAAAAGTTATTACTATGATCTTTAACATTGAGAACAATATTTTAAAAATATATTTTGGGGAAAGGGATCTATTTTCTGTAATGCTGAAGGTCAACTTTACAGATATTTCCTTTAGAAAAATTAGCAGAAGGAAAAAGGGCCATCAACACACAAAAAGTTAAAATTTAACATCTTTTCTATAATCCAATAGATACACATTGTATACACTTAAGCAAACACATATTGTCTCTTTGCTCCATCCTGCCCTTAAATAACCTCTCAACTGAAACAGAAATCAATTTGCAATAATTCAGCATTCTTATTTCATTAGAGTAAGCATCAAAGAAGGTACATTATGATAAAAACTGGAAGACACTGGTGATTGTGTCAACCTGCTCCTAGAGTTTTTCTTTCTCAAATTTCAACATACAAGCTCCAGTTTCATGAAGCTAGGCTCAAAAGAGCCTAAATTTAGCTTTATGCTAGATTTATATGGGTCATAATTCAGAGGCCAACCCATAAGAAGGAGGAAATAATAAAGCAAAACACTTTTCCCCTTCTAAACCCATCCCCACCACTATTTCCTCATTATCTACTGTTTCTTGAGTAACAAAGACTGGGACATGGAAGAATGTACAAAATCACAAAGGAAAAAAAGAAAAAGTGGGAGGAAAAGAAAGAGGAGCCTAAATGTCATATTAGGGGGCATGTCAGGCACCTGCCACTCCAAACCCTAACATTCCAGAGGGGGAAAATTTATAACTGTCAGAGATAAGATAAAAATGTCAAAAGTATATGTAATTACCTACATTCGTTTAGAATAATAATCAATGGTTTTGTTCTAGAGTTCTGTAAAAACTGCAGATTTCACAGAGAACTAATACTAATGATCCAAGTAGTATAGGCATCATACAAAATATTATGTTCAAGCTATGCCTACAATAAGATTGAACATTGCAGGGATAATTTTTGAAATGGGTACAATGCTTACAAGTAGTCTGTACCTTAAAAGGTAGTATCATTCACCACCTCTTACTATCTATCTATTTTGTCCCTTCAATATGAACAAATAATTATGAAGCTCTAGTGATCTCTCTCTCTCTCTTTTTCTCTCTCTCTCTCTCTATGTAATAGAAACACATTTAATGAATTGGATATGCCCTAGATTTTATTTTAGGCATTTATTATTCTGTTGCACTTGACTTGATTCAGTCTCAAAAGACCTAGTCCACAGAATAAACAAAGTGTTAAATAAATAGCTGAAGAGACAAATATAACACATTAAAAACCTTAAAAATTAAAACAAGGACTTCTGCTTCCATTTGTGACAGACTATCTGGTACTAAAATTGCCCTCCTGCCATAAACAGCTAAAAATCAGGGGGGAAAAGATATATACATATGAATGAAACATATATATATATGTGCAACATATGTGTGAAATATATGTGTGAAATATATGTGTGAAATATATATATATAACTATATATATAAAAAATAAAACTCAGGCATTCAACAACAGGTGGCAGCATAGGATTATAATCCCTAAAATAAGGGGAACACATGAAACAAGCCCCACTATTGCCCATTACCCAGGATTTTTCTTTTCCTGGAGGTACTTCCTGAGGGATCCTGAGGAGAGAGGCAGAACCAAGCTAAGCATGGCAGACTAGCTGAGTTAAGAAGACAAATATTGAAGTTTGAGAAGGCTAAAATAACTGGTATTTGCAGAACAGGAGGGAGCTTCACAAAGAAATAGCTTCAAAAGTTTGCATTGAGGTAATCCGGAGTCTTTTCTGAAAACTGTATAGTACATACTTAGGTGAATTTTCATGAGATAAAGCAAAGAACAATTCTTGAGAAGCTATAAAGAGAACAATTTCCACAGTTCACAAAGAAGTGGGAGACCTTTGTATACTGACCAGGCAGAGTATAGAGAAACAGGGGTCATTCAGTTGAAAACCCAGGAAGGTCACACCTTTATAGTAGGATTAAACTAGCTTTAGAGTTAAGGCTACCCTAGATTTTCCCTAACAAAACTTAAAAACAAGACTTGAAAGAATCAAACAACTCTTTAAGCCCCTCAAATGTCTTCCAAATCAAACTTCAACTGTCTTGAAAGGATGACAATAAAATCTAGGCATTCAACAAAGTAACCTTTAAAATGTCCGGTTTCTGAGAACAAATTACTGGACATGCCAAGACGAAGGAAAATATCATCTGTAAATGAAAGAAAGAGCAGTTTAAAAAACAGATTCAGAGGAAGACACAGATTTTTAAAACAGCTATTATAAAAATGCTCAAGCACTAAAGTAAATATGAAAATAGTGAGAAAACAAATGGAAGGTATAACAAAAAGTCAAATGAAATTTCTAGAATTGAAAAATACAATATCTGAAATGAAAATTTCACTGGAAGGATATATCAGGAGAATAGAAAATGCAAAGTAAAAGAGTAGCAAACTTGAAGAAATCAGCAATAGAAATGAATCAAATTAAAACACAGATGGAAAACAAGTTGTAGAAAAGTGAGTAGAACCTCAGTTACCTATGGAACAATATTGAGTTGTTCAACATACATGTATTTGAAGCACCTGAGAAGACAGAAGATAGTGAATGGAATAGAAAAAAAAATATGAAGATATAATAGGCGGTTGCAACCATATGGATGGAGCCCAGAAATTTTCCAGACTTGATACAAACTATAAACATATAGATCCAAGAAGTTCAATGAAACAAAAATAGGATAAAAACAAACAAACAAACAAACAACACACCTAAACCATCATTATCACATGGTTAAAAACCTGAAGAGTGAAATCTTAAAATGGCAAAACAGGGCACAAAACAGAGAAAGATAATTACTACTGATCTTGTCAGAAATAATGCCAACTAGAAGATAAAACAAAGTCTTTAAAGTTCTGACAAAACAAAACAAAACCCCAAAACTTCTAACTTAGAATTATATGTCCACTGAAAATATTCTTCAAAAATGAATATATTTTCAGATTAACCAAAGCCAAGAGAATTCAGTGCTCTATAAGGAATGTTAAGAAAAATCTTCTAATTGAAGAAAACAATATCAGATCAAACCTCAAATCTACACAAAGAAATAATGAACATCAGATATAGTAAATATGAGGAAAAACTAGTTCTCATTTAAAAATTTGTCACTTTAATTTAATTGTTTAAAATATAATTGTTTAAAGCAAAAAATTATATCAATATATTGGGAAATTTATAATAGATATAGAAGTAAAAGGTATAATGAAAACAAAAAGGACAGGACAGAGAATAATAAAAATACTTTGTAAGATTCTTATATTATATGTAAACTGGTATAACAGTATTTGAAGGTAGATTTGAAGGTAGATTAAGATTAAAGATGAAAATTATTGTAAATTCTATAACAAACCCCCAAAATGAAAGAGATATCACTAATAAGCTATAGAGAAAATAAATTTGTAATACTGAAAATAATATACTAATCTAAAATAAGAAGGAAAAAAGTAAAAAAGAAAAAAGTAGATGAGAAAAATGAAAAAAATAGCAATGTAATAAAATTAAAATCAATCTTGTTGATAATTACAGTAAATATAAAAGTTCTGCACTCTCCAATTTATAAAAGTGAGAGGTTGTCAAACTGGATAAAAATGTAAAATCCAACTATATGCTGTCTACAGGAAATCTACTTTAAATATAAAGATACAGATATATTATAGTCAAAGAATGGGAAGATATATACCATCAAAATACTAACCATAAGTAAGCTTCAGTGGCTATATTAATATCAGACAAAGGAGATTTTAGAAAAAGGAATATTATCAGAAATAAAAAAGAATATCTCATAAGAATAAAGGGATTCATTCATCAAGGAGACATAATAATCTACATGTATATTCACCTAGAAACTGAGTTGCAAAATACTAGAAAGGAAAACTGACAAAGTGCAGGAAAAAATGAACAAATCCATAATTACAGTTGGAGATTTCAACTTCTTTCTTTCAGTAATTGATAGAATAATCAGACAGGAATCAGGATAAAAGAAAAATATTTGAACAACACTTTCAAAACACTTGATTTTGTATTTTTAGAATAATATACACAAAACTATAGAATGCATACTCTTTTCAAGTGCATGGAAAATAAACACCAAGATAAACCATATACTGGACCATAAAATAAATCTCAGTAAATTGAAGAGGATAGGAGCCATTCAGAGGATTGAAGACTCAGGACAAAACTATTAGTAAGTATGAGAACTAGATATTGGCTCAGAAAACTGATTCTAGTAGCCAGAACCACTTTAACATGCTATTTGCAAAAGGGTAATTCTGCCAATTTCCAGGAAGATAACTCTTTTTTTCAAGGGATTTATTGGTCAAAGTATATGCAGAAGAATTCAGACATGCAGAAATAACTCATCCCTATTTGAGAAGTAGAAAAATCGAAAATGGATTTTAACCCCATCCACACCCTATTTTTGCCCACTGAAGGTTTTCCCCTTAGAATAGCTTCTCTGATTTTAAACTTCATCCCTGAGGTCCTCAGCAATCTAGAGCAAACAGCCAATTGTGAAATTCAGATCATAGCATGTCACATTTCTCCATTCTATTTAGATTTCTCTGCTCACAACTATCACTATTACCACACATGGCAAGTTACTTAATATCTATGCCTCAGTTCTCTCACCTGTAAATGAAAGGCTGCTATTGATTTCATTATTTCATCACTTGTCCAAAAGGCCACTTAAAGATTTTAAAAGTTTATAAAGAATAGATGGCATCGTTAGTTTTCTGGGGATTAAAACTTTAATGCTTCACTGGTTAAATTTAGACTTTGAGATAAAATAACTCTCAAACATAAATTCACTAAATTCACCAGATGTTTACCAAGTGCTTAATATGTCTAAGCCACTGTTTTCAGTATTATGGGTACATGAAAGGTAGTTAAGATAAAGTATAAGTCCTGGAGGAACTGATCCAGTAACAGCAATTGTATTTCCAAATATTAACTACTGGAAAAACTAAAAAATAAAAATTTTAGAAACATGTTTTATATTATTATCTTAAAAGCATACGATCCTTATGGATAAATTAAACAAAATAAGTACAGTACAAATAGATGGGGAGGAAAACTCCAAAACATTTCTGAAAATAATTAAAGAAGACAAACAAATGGAGAAATATATAATGTTCATGGATTGGAAGACTCAGTATTTTTTAAGGAAACCATTCTCTCCAAATTGATCTAGGACATCAATGCAATCCCAGTCCAAATCTCAGTAGACTTTTTTGTAGAAAATGACAATCTGGTTCTAAAATTTATATAAAAATTGAAGGACTTAGAATAGCACAAAATAATTTCAAAACAGAACAACAAAGTTGGAGGACTTACACAGTATCATTTCAAACTTACTATAAAGTGAAATGAATCCAGATAGCATGCAACTGACATAAGCATAGACATATAGATAAAAGAAACAGAAAATATAGAAACAGACCCACAAATATATGACAAATCAAACTTTCACAAAGTTGCCAACATATTTAAGTGTGAAAAAAAATTCTGTTTAACAAAAGATGCTGGAGCAACTGGACAACTATATGGTTGTGACCATATTTACTTCACACCCTACACAAAAATTAAATCAAAATGTGTCATAGACAAAAATTTAAAGCTAAAACAGTAAAACTTCTAGAAGAAAATACACGATAGGATTCTTCATTATCTTGGATTAAACAAAGACTTTTAATCTTTGAACACAAAAGCAAAACCACAAAAAAATTTAGTAAATTGGTCTTCATCAAATTTTAAAACTTCTGCTTTTTGTAAAACACCATTAACTTAAATAAAAAAGGCAAATCACCAACTGGAAGAAAAATATTTGCAATGCAGATATATGATAAAAGTGTATATACTATATAATTCCATTCATATTAAATTGATTTTGCACATCACTCTTGTATTTTTGTGACCTTGCTAAATTAAAGTGTTAGTTCTAGTAGCTTTTTAGATTTGTTAGGATTTTTATGCACACACTCATCTCACATGACCATTTACTTCTTTGTTTCTGATCTGTATGTCTTTTATTTCTTTCTCTTACCCTATTTCATAGGCTAGATCTCTAATATAATGTCCAATAGATATTGTGATATCGATTTATTCCTGAAATTGGTGGGAAAGCAATCAGTCTTTAACCATTAAGTATGACAGTTGTAGGTTTTTCTTAGATTTGCTGTGATTTACAGAAAGCAATGTGAGGATTCAAATGCACACACTCACACATTTATTTATCCCAATTATTCATCTGTGTTTAAGGGAAATAACCACAGTTGGGGGCCCTCATTTGGCTTCTGGCTGCACTAGTTTTGCACATACCAAGTAAATCATCCACACCTATCCCCTTCCTCTGGCTCTCTGTTCTAGAAAACCCAAATTAAGACAGATACCTACATCAAGAATGTATGAGTGACAGAATAACCAAAAGAAGATGAAACTTAAACTGAGTCTTGTTGGAAAAATAGAAGTCAATCATGTGAGTTAGAAACAGGGAAATTCCAGAAAGATGGAAAAATAATTATGCGAAATCCCAGAATCATAGATAAGCATGCAGTGTTAATATCACTGCCAGTAGTTTTGGTTGACAAATGTATTAGAAAAAGACATGGGAGACGAGCCTAGGAAGGGAAAACAGAAAGGAATTGAGTTGCTATTAAATGTCTACTTTTGCCTAGAAGTAAATGCAGAGTTTTTAAATAAGATTTTTAAAAAGATTTTAAATAGGAAAACAATGTGATCACACTTATTATTTAGAACCATCATACTCACTACTTATACCAATCACTGATAGTTGTCTATAAGGGAATAAATTTATAGGAGTGGAAATGGAGACACAATATGAGAAAAGTCCATGGCAGACACCAAAGTTAGAACTGGCAGGAGCCCCAGATAAGATAGTAGTGGTGGCATGCAGAGTAGGGACATCCAGACGGGGAGGAGGGACAGATATGTCAAGGAGGGAGGGAGAGTAGGACTTGGTTGTTGGGTTAAACAAGAAGTTTCATAGGCAGGGGAACAGGTTTGTCATGGAAGAACATTAGTTCATCTTTCACAAAATATTTATAGCCAGAATATATAAAGTGTACTGACAACTCAGTAATGAGAAAATAAACAACCAATAAAAAAGTGGGCAAAATATTTTGATGTACTTTACTATATAAAAAATCAATATGTGAAGGGAAAGAAGCTATATATCATGTGATCACAGAAGTGCAACTTAAAATAGCAATGAGATACTACTGCATTTCACTAATAAAGCTAAAATGAAAAAGTCTGAAGCAACTATTACTTTCACACATTGATAGTGAGTATAAAATGGCACAAATACTTTGGATAGTGGTTTCCATTTACACTCCTATGTATTTTTTTTTTTTTTGAGACAGAGTGTCACTCTGTTGCCCAGGCTAGAGTGAGTGCCATGGCGTCAGCCTAGCTCATAGCAACCTCAAACTCCTGGCTCAAGCAATCCTCCTGCCTCAGCCTCCCGAGTAGCTGGGACTACAGGCATTCGCCACCATGCCTGGCTAATTTTTTGTATATATATTAGTTGGCCAATTAATTTCTTTCTATTTTATAGTAGAGACGGGGTCTCACTCTTGCTCAGGCTGGTTTCGAACTCCTGACCTCGAGCAATCCGCCCGCCTCGGCCTCCCAGAGAGCTAGGATTACAGGCGTGAGCCACCGTGCCCGGCCGACACTCCTATGTATTTACCCAATCACACTCCTAGATTATTTACCCAGGAGAAATGCAAACATATATTCACAAAAAGGCCTATCCATGAATGTTCACAGCAGATTTATTCATAATATCTCCAAACTGGAAACAACCCAAATGTTCAACAAGTGAATGGATGAACAAATTGTGGTATGTTAATAGAATAGATTTGTACCCAGAAATATAAAAGAACAAGCTGCTCACACTTCTAACAACATGGTTGAATGTCAAAAACAGTATGCTAAGCAAAAGAAGTCAGACACAAAAAAAATTACATTTTGACATTTGAGTTTGAAGTAACTGTGTCAAATCCAAATGAATATATCCGAAAGCAGCTGGACATTAGGGCCTGGATTTTATTAATAGAGAAGTCTGGAACAAATATGCAGCTTTGGAAGTCATCAACCCTGTTAAAGATAAGAATAGATGAGATCACCAAGGAGGAGTGATTAGAAGCATTTAGGAGAGCCAAAGCCAGAATCCTGGGTAAATATTAGCATTTTAGGGATGCACAGAGAAAGGAAAATACATGAAGAACACAGAGAAAAAGGAGAGGTAGTGGGAGGAGAATCAGAAGAAAGTGATATTTCAGAAGCAAAGGAAAATAATTCTGGGCGAGGACATTTTGTTGCAAAGGCCCTAAAGGGACCAGGGAAGAAAAGGGTAAATATTCTTTGCACTAAACTACTGTAAAGTCATTAGGGAGCACACAGAAGGCAGTTTTCGAGAAAAAGTGAGAGCAAACATTCTGTTGCAGTGGGTTGAGAAGTGAATGGGCAGAGAGGAAATGGGGACAGAGAATATACCCTACGCCTACAAAAGTTTGCTTTGGAAGAGAAAGAAGAAATACAAAGTCTATATATTCTGAATGGCATCTTCCCTACGTTGTAAATTGTTGGTATTTCATAAACACTCACAGCAACTAGATTCTCAGCAAGATGTTTATAATATCACCCATGTATTTCTGATAAAGGAAAAGCAGACCTAAAGAAAAGTGCATTTTATGAGCTAGTTGTTGCATTATATAAAAGCAAAGATTCAGATTGTGGTATATGATTGAAATGTGTTTTGCAAATTCTTGCTTTTTCTCTGTGCAGAAAACCTAGGCTATATTTCCTCCCGGTTCCGGTTCACTTGTATCTTATATGATTGTGTCACCTTGTGTTTCTCCATTTAAAAATAAAAAGCAAACTCAGCAGTTTCTTTTTCTTAAACTGCTTCAGTAACCAGCAGTTGCCACATTAAAAGCTTTAGCTGCAAGACTATAAAAATAGTCTAATGCTCCCTAGCAAGTAACTACATTTGAGCCAATTCTCTTTTCAGGGACATAGCAAGGTCAAATCAAATAGCTAGGGAAGTATGGGCTATGAGGGAGAAGGGAAAGTCAGTTGACATTCAAAGGGCAAAAGTGCATTGTGCTTGGAATGTTTTGTGTAAATGTTAAACAGTGCCCACATTTAATCACCTGCTTCTTGTTTAGAAGGGTTCAAATGAACAATTTCAAGCACAATTGAGTAACACTCAAAAGAAAATCAAGTGTAATTTCCTAAGTTGCTGAAGCAAGGGTTCTTCTATGAAATTGCCATTAGTGTTTCTAAACCTGATTTGATTGTATTTGAAATTTAATGCACACAATTCAGGGGCACCTAGAAATCTCTTTGTGCAAAGATAGAATGACAAGGTAGACCTTTATTAATGATTGTTTCTTTCTGTGTCTGTGTGTATATTTTTAACTCCTTGGGTCGCATGTGATAAAACTAAATTATTAAAGATAAAATCTTTCTTTTTTTTCCCTATTGCTTGTGACAATATTTTGCTTTACTTTTAATACACATTAAAAAGAATGGGGAAAAGCACCATCTAAAGATACCTACATACATTACAGTAATTGTATAGCTCATCTTAAAATTCATCATCTGTCTGCTATCCTTAAATATCTATCAATTAGGGGAGAAAGGTATGGTGGAATCCTCGGATCACTTTGATAAATCTCTTAAGAAGGTAATTCTTTTATTGCCTTTATTAAATACCAACTCCATATGATCACTGCTGCTTTAAAACCTTCAGAGTCTCCTTCAGTGACAGGATCAAGTTTCAACACTGTGATCTGATCCTTACCCAAACCCTCCCGCCCAGCTCTGTGGGTTACTGCCAAGAGCATTCTTGCCTTTGCTTTGGACGGTTTTTTTCCTACTAGGGACTTCTTCCTTATATTCCACTCATACAAATCTTTCCCATTCTACAGGCCTCAAAACACCAAATTTTCTTTACTCTTCCAACTTAATTGATACTTGATTTCATTGTCTTCATTAACATATACTTGTACCCATGCTAGGCCTTAATAATTTTCTTCCTTATGACATCTCTTGTATTGCTATCTTCTAAGGTTAGATAGCTTTCCATGTGCATCTGTGCATCCCTTGTCTTCCTAAGTAGATTCTTTTCATAATGCAGAAGCTTATTGTTTTAACACTTACAATGACTGTTATGATACTATGTATTAATACTTAGTAGCAATGCTTGATAAAAACTTGTTGACTAATATTTGAAGGGAAAAGAATATTAACCTATTTTAATTATAAAAGTGATTATAATTATAATTTTGTTAGATATAGCATTAAAAACCCCAAAACTCTCCACAGGAAAATGTTTCTAATAAATAGACTTTAAAAAAAATTCAAATCAAAGTTTTAATAGCTCACTAATCTCAACATATGACTATTTCCTGTAAAAGTTACGGAGCATTTCTTGAAAATCTCACTTCCAGAACACTCCATAAAACAGCTTGGATTTAGTGATTCCCTAATCTCTAAGAATTTATCCTCATGAAAGAAAATTAACTATCTAATTTTAAGCTCATACTTTAGGTAAACTATTTCATCAATGTGAATATTCACCAAAGTTCGCACACATTAGTGTTTAAAAATTAAAATACTGAAATTGCAATACTACAAGTGAAGAAAGAAAAAGCTATGCTACTGTTGCTGAAACTAAAACAGTCATTTTATGTCATGCATAGGTTTCACAATGCACACTTATGTAAAATAAATATTTTACCTTTCTTTACAACTCCAAGAAGAAGCTAATGATGAAGCCACTGGAGAACTTGACTTAATGATTAAGAATGTTTGGCTTGTGAATCTGGTTAGTGCCAACTTAATACAAGGTAATCAGGGCACTTATTAACAAAACTGTCCCCCAAATGGAAAAAAATTATAAAGAAGCAAAAGAACTTAATCTATACCAAAAGTAAAACCAATACAGTGTTCTGCCTCTCTTAGGTAAGTCCTGGAAAACAACAACTCTATGGGGTTAGAAATATAAACCAAGAAACTCATTTTCTCGTAGTATTTAGCAATGAATTAGGCTAAATTATTCTTGATTGAGTTATAAACCCAATTTTAAGATTTATTACAGATATTAGGGTGAGAGGCAGTGTGTAATGAGTTTCATACAGTATTTTTCACTATCCAAAACATATTGCTCTTAACGTTTTAAAGCTGTATCTTCAAAAGTTAAGTGAAATGAGCCCTAATTCCAGTGCTCAACGATTTACTCATTATGACACAATAGACTATTATATGTAAGATACACTATAATGCCAATTAATCCTAAGTGCTATAAAGAAAAACAAAACAGGCTAAGTGGGTAGTAAATGACAAAGAGTGCTACTTTTGAAAGGCTGGCAAGAAAGGCTCATTTGGTATGATGGCATTCTAACAGAGAACTACATTATATATTAATTAATAGCTGAAGTACTAACATTCCTGGCAGAGAGAACAGCCAGGGCAAAGGCCCTGGGACAGGCATGTGTTTGGCAAGTTGAAGAAACAGCAAGAAGTCAGAGTCTGGAGAACAGCTGGAGATGGAAGGGGGGCATACTGGAAATCAAGGTAGAGAGATATTAGATTTCATATCCTGAAATGGCTATAGACATGTGCGTGTTTATGATTTTATTTTAAGGGAAATGGAAGCTATTTGAGGCTGGAGAGGAGGTCAATCAGTGGTCTTTAAATAAATGCTCAAATAAGTGCAACAAACAGTTGCCTAACTGGAAAAATAAAACAAAAACCATCATCCTAAGTAGTATACAGAGAAATGGCTATTGAAGAAATGTTTATTCCAGCTCTGAAATTTTAGAATTCTACAACTCCCTGGTAGGAAGGATGGAAGCAAAATTCCAGTGCTCATTGGAGCCAGGAATTAAGTTTCAACACCCTCCCAATACACTGCATATAAATATAAACATGATTTTAAAATAATAGAACATAATTGTATAGAAACCAAAATATGACACATCCTCTTTTATTTAAAATAGAGCTCTATATACATCACAAAAAACAAGTGCAAGAAGTGCTTCATTTATTGTCTTTGCCACTTTACAAAACAATACATTTTCAGAAAATGCATACATAAAAATATAACATTTAGGCAGATAAATATTTACATCTGAAGACAGATGAAAGTTATGCAATAATATTAAAAAGCTTTAAAATAAATAACTTTTATGACTTGCTGTTGGTAAAGTTAAACATTTTGGTATAAAGGCTATCACTGAGTTTTTACTAAATTCTAAAATACTATTATTTTTAAATAAAATAAGTTTTTATATATTACTATAAAATGCATATTTTCACAAACTAGAAATTAATGAAACATCTGAATATCATTCATTTCTCTTTGGAATTTGGAATTCTCTTCACCTTTCCACCATTAAAATGTAACTACTAAAATCTCCATCTGCATATTTTTGATACAATTTATTGTCCAATTCTCATTTTAAAGCCTAATTTACTTTTTCATATTCCTTATATACATTCATTTGGGCCTGACTGTTGAAAGGCAATATCTTTTTAACATACTTAAGAATATTAGCTAGCTTACAAAAAAGTCTTTACAACAGTGATTCTTTTCACAGTAGTTCAAGAGTTCAAGGCATGTTTTGCAATGTCAAAATGCAATGGTTTTGACATTTGTAATATGTTCTTAGGTATAAGAAGAGTCACGCTACCAAAAGAAAAGTATAATTAGTATTAGTACTTTGAAAGTCAATCCAAAATTCCTCTTTTGAGATGTGAATCTAATTTTCTGTTTTTAGGGCATTTTAAAACCTGAAACACAGATCAAGTTTGAATAATCTTCACCAGTCTAGGATCAGAAGAGTACACGAATTTGACACTAGTCATTGTGAAAACAAACTAGAATTTAATATTTTGCCTCAGATACTCTTACTTTGTATAAAGAGAAAAAAAGAGCTGGATCCTTAAAAATACTTCATTACTATTATTTGGTCTATGGGGGAAATGAAAATATTGGTAAATCTCGTTCTATTCTTGTATTTATTAGACATAATTTAGGCAAGTAATCCTCTCTTCACAAGCAAAGTCAATAAATAGCCTCATGCATGGAATGAAAACTCTATGGAGATATTCAAGTCAGGGTCCATGCGCTTTGTTGCAGATTGTCTGAGTTAAAAAAATTAAATCAACAAGATAAACATACAACCTCTCTCCTTTTGGAAATGCCAGGATGAAAAATCGAAACATTTTTTCTTCTAAGTTCTCTGTTCAATTTGCAGATGTCTAAAATTATTTTGAATTTTCCCTTTCTGATGATATATAAGCATGGCCATTACCTGAAGATATATAAGCGTATAAGGTGCTTTTCTGCAATATATAAAATTATGTCTGGGTTGAGGAGCCAAGTGCAGTTTGGATTTTGGCCCCGACCTGCTCTTCCCTGGGAGTATTTGTGTAGAGCACAACCTGCCCAACTGGATGTGGTGACAGTGGATATAAAGTTAATTTCCTAATGCATTCAGATTCATAGTGGCCCTGTTAACATTCAGATTTATGTAACTCATAGTAAAAATCTTGCAGTTGAAATTGTTAGGTCTGGAGAGAAAATTCTAAGATAACATGGACCAATGATCAGGAAATACAGTCACATCTGAAAATATTAAAATCTAAGATGAGATGGGGAGCATACTCTCCCAAATGTTATAGAGAAGTATCCTGACAGTTCTTAATAAAGGAATTTTAAAATGGGGATTATTACCTAATTTCAATATACTATTATATTCCAAACCGTATGACATATGGCTTAGTTTAAAAAGATGGCAAAAGTAAAACAAAGCAATGGTATGAAACAGTAAAAATAAATTTAGTGATTACATTATGGGACATATATTTTACATTGTCTTTCCGAGTCACTATCTCTCAAGTGGAAGCTACTATTAAAGCAAAAGTAGACATTCTTTATATGTTAGCTAAAAGCTAGGCTATAACTAGACAGCCAGTCTTTTTAAAGTTTAAAAGAAAGCCATCTCTGCCTTTACAAATATCCTTTTTATGATGTCAAGTGAAGAATTACTGGAGAAGTCATGAGGTGAGACCTCTTATACAAAGGTGGGGAAATTAAAGTCTCCTTAAGAAGTTCAATGTACAGCTGGGCGCGGTGGCTCACTCCTGTAATCCTAGCACTCTAGGAGGCCGAGGCGGGTGGATTGCTCGAGGTCAGGAATTCGAAACCAGCCTGAGCAAGAGCGAGACCCCATCTCTACTATAAAGAGAAAGAAATTAATTGGCCAACTAACATATATAGAAAAAATTAGCCGGGCATGGTGGCACATGCCTGTAGTCCCAGCTACTCAGGAGGCTGAGGCAGAAGGATCGCTTGAGCCCAGGAGTTTGAGGTTGCTGTGAGCTAGACTGACGCCACGGTACTCACTCCAGCCTGGGCAACAAAGTGAGGCTCTGTCTCAAAAAAAAAAGAAGTTTAATGTATAGTAATCTGGACAGGGCTAGCATATAACTAAGGAAAGACAGGAATTATAGAGTGATTTGGGATTGATGAAATCAGACAAACATATATTTTTAATGCAGTGAAAGAAGACGAAAGTTGAAGATAAACTAATAAGAAACTAAGAAAAAGAAAAAAAAAGTCAAATAATATGCCACTAGACAAAGTCCCAGGTTCAAATTATCTTTCACTCCCCATTCCAATGCATAAAGAGAAAGAGCAATCCTTACAGAAAGTGGGGAGGGTGTCACGAAGCTTCTCTAATCACTACTTACACTAAGAAATCCTATACTCTCACAGTTCATAAATTTTACTCGTCAATTTTATGAGCACTCCAATGGTTGCCTACCCAGTTTGACAACTATGTTGCACCTCTCTCTCTTAGCCTATTTAAATGTTTCTCACTGACCTCACCCTGAGTGAGCAAATGATTTTAGTAGAAATACAAAGAGATGTAGCATTTTTGTCATTGTCAAGTGACACATTAGTGTACATTCAAGGTAGGTTTAGATGCATGCTAATTGATTCTTTAGTTAGTACGAGTTGGGACATTGTCAAGTGATACATTAGTGTACATTCAAGGTAGGTTTAGATGCATGCTAATTGATTTTTTAGTTAGTACGAGTTGGGACTACGGGAGGGCACAGAGCCCGATGTCACCACTGGGTTGCTGTATCAGTTCTGCTACTACAGGGTAGCCATTTAATCTATGATCCGTGGTTTCTTCATCTATAAAATATTGGAATCAAGTTATGAAATGTCTTGGGTTCTTTCTAATTCCCAAATCTGATTTTTGTTTTTGGCTGTGACACATCTGAAATAATTTAGACCATGAAGGGATTCCCTTTCACTAGAAGGCTACAATCCAGAATGATTAAGTTAAGTAATAGTTTTTTTTTTTTTTAAATTAGATACTAATGATAGTTTTGGAAGACAGTGAGGGAATAGTAAAAAATAAAAAAGAAAGGTGAGAAAAACAATGAAACATAAAGAACGACTAGATAAAAAAAGAAAATCAGATATCTGAATATTTGCAGTAAAATGCTTTTTTTTTAAAAATGCCTGTATTATAAAAATTCTACTTAATATTAAAATTTTTATGAAAATTTTACACTCCAACCTACTTTTTTTGTTGTTTACAAGAAGCTCTCAAGATCAAAGGGATTACTGTTGTCATTAAAATAGTGAATAAAGTCCAGGTAGGCATTACCATATGGAGCTAGAACAAAGCATTGCCAAACACAGAAGTGGTATGTTTCACAAAAGAAAAGAGGTTTAGCATATCTTTGAAAGCCACAATGGCACCATTTTAAGATACTAATACTAAACATTTCTAAGTAGCTTATAATGTTGTATTTGTGAACTTATTTAAAGGAATGATTATTGAAGACATCAACTGCCAACTTTTATCCATTTGCTACTATTAATTTCCTGATGGAAAATAAAATCTCCACATTTTAAATAAATTTATTTAATCAAACACATTTTCATATTTATTTTAATCAATCAAAAACCATCCCCTAACAAGCAATTTTAAGTTGTTCACTCAAACTTTGCATATAATGTCAAAGGTCAGATCCCTGCTTTCAGCTTATTTGCTAAGGAGGTTCCCTGGTACTTTGGCTTAGACTCCAAGACAGCCCTGAGTTTTCTCTGCCCCAGTAACTCACATGGTGGCAAAATTTTAGGATAGTAGAAGTCGTTTTGTTTTGCTTTTGTTTGGTAATTCTACAATAGAACTATTAAAATAATAAGTTATTGTAGAACTTTGAACCTAATGAATCTATTGTAGATTTCATTTTTTAAATAAAAGCTGATTTTGAATTTTTCAGACACTTGCAACCAGGTTACTATTTTCATACAATCATGGAAATTTAAAATGCAAAGTTAATTGAAAGTATAAAGATGAAAAGCAAGTGCTATGCCTAAAATAGTGCACGACAGTCATGTTTCACTTAACTCTCAAGTCAGAACATAAATTAAGAATTCTAGATGTGACATGCCAAATATTTTAGACATAGAAGAAAGCATACAACAGAATCTGTACCAATTACAAACTTAAACGCATAACTTACAAGGCAACAAGTTCATGCTGAGATATTGACAACAAATAATGTTTCTCTTATTTTCAGAAAGTGATGCTGCATATAAATCCCATCTCTACTTCATACAGTACTGAAAATTCATAATAGCATTTTCCCCAGTCTTGCATTATGACCAAATGCCCAAATATCTGAAAGGAGCAAAGGACACTGATAGTTTGAGGCTAACCTAAGAAGAATACTTTTTGCTCACAACAGAATTTAAAAGAGTAAATATTGCACAATGGGACTCCATTAAAAACAAATAATATAAAACTTAACAGCATAGGTATATACAGTAAATCTGCCTTATGCTCTCAACTTTATCCTATTTTTATAAGTGAGCATTTTCTATGCATAATCCTATTGAGAGTTTAGGAAAAATTACAGCTTTTAACATTTCCTCATCATTTTTGTTGCTCTACCCCCTTTCTTAAAAAAAATGTATTTTGTAATTGAAATATAAGACTATTCAGTTAAGAGTTATAGTTAACCAACGCAAGAACAAAAAAATGTACCTCAAAATGTACAACCATACTGATTTCTCCAGAGTGAAAGTCGAACTGATAAAATGTGAAATTACATTTAGACATTCTTAGTAAACTATAAAACATAAGGAAAATGGAGATGTTAAAAATTCCTCTCTTAAAAATTCAGTAAGTATAAAGTGAATATGTATTTAAGAGAATAAAACAGAAAATATTATTTTTGTTTATTTGAGACTAGAGTACAACCATAGTAAATATTAAATAAATAATTTTATTTTCATATATGCAGAAACAATCTATGAGAAATCAAGGTAGCAAGCACAAGCAAGGTTACCCCTTTTTAAATAAGCTCTTTTAAAAAATCCCTTCAATAGGCACTTCTTAAAACTGATGATATATTTAGATTATCTCTAATATCCAAATAAAGATACTTTCTAAATGTGTTGCAGATTGAAAGTGATTTTCAACCTATTCTAGAAACCCACTGTCACACAGAACTCAAGACATCCCACTTTGTATTTTATCTGTCAATTTACTTCCTTCCCCCACACACTCACATCCCTGTTCCTATTCCCAAATTAGATTTTAAAATCCCTGAGGGCAGGACCTCTCTATTTTTTTATTCTCTCTTGCATCTAATATTGTGGCAAGCAAGATATGAAGTGCCCCGTGATTATTTAATAAATGGATGAATGCATGAATGAGAATGGAAGTATATGCAAAACCCCATAGCTGTCAGTATTTTTTTTTTTGCCTTCTTTATTTTCAACTTAGTCAAATGAAGATGGATTCAGTAACATATTTCCATAGTGAACTGAAATATAATCACTAAATTATGCTCTATGTGAAAATACATAGGTATATCCAGCAGAACACTGTTACTCAAGTTGCACTTTATAGAACACTTAAATGTGGGATCATAAAAATATTTCCCCTCCTCCTAATAAAAGGGTTCCATGATGATCAAATAATTTGAGAAATCCTGTTTTAGAAAATCAAGTAACATTTCTTTACTGTTAACATTTACTTTACTCCTCAATGTACATTATATGTTAATGTGCAGTATTACTTTCTAAGAAGCTATCAAAGAATACTTTTGGTCTTGGATCATCTCAGCAGGAGAATGTTCTAAGAAACAGAGTTTGGAAAAAAAATGTTTTAGAATAATAAAAGACACCATGTTAAATCTCTTTCACCAAAGCGGTATTATAAATTTGAAGGACATATTTAATGTCCCATTAAATATTCGTCACTCTGTCTCCACAGAAAGTAGAATGAAAGCAAAACCATCATGGGCATCTTTCTGCACCAACTTGCTCATTTTGAAAGGGTAGAGAAATATCTATTTACTGTTGCTGATACCCTCTGTAGGGTTTGGTTGTTACACTTCATTGAAGAGTTTTCATTTTCCTCAAAATATTTCCTTGCTTCCTGTTCCTTTTCTGTCCCTTTCTTTCTAAATGTGTATGTGCAAAAGTAATAGAGACCTCTGAATTACATCTTAAAGACGTCTTCAGATAATGGATAGTTATATCTGATTAATCTGTGCAGGTATTTAGAAAACATTAATATTCACTAACAAATGGGGTAACTGATATTTCTATGAGAAAAATGTCAATAGATATGAGTCTGAGATCCCATGCAGGTACATTGTGATTCTGCAAAATAACTCAATGTGACTTCTGAATGACTAAACTACAAATATCATAATAAAAGATGTTTTTTCATAGGGAGGAAAGAACTAAGGGAATTCAAGGGAAAGTAGGAGGCTAGCTAACTCTACAGTGTTGATTATCCTAAGATTTGGACCTAGTGCCAGCTCTGCCATTAGCTGCATGACTTTGGGACATTTCCCAGTGTCCCACAATATCAGGTGTCTCTTTTGTAAATAGGAGGAAGTTAAGGTTAGTGGTTTTCAAACTATCTGCCCAGGGACTGCTGTAGTAGTGAATTATGAAAGTAGGGGAACAGAGGGAAGTGGACCAAGCAAGTAGGACTCTGACCTCACATCTTCTACTGAGCAGCTCCACTTCTACATGTTTTATATATTAGAATTTAGAGCAACTTTTATTTTTAAAAAAGGTCCTGCTAATTTAAAAAGGGAAAACCATAGATTGCATGACCTAAAGTTCTGTTTTCATATAACATGCTCTAGTTCACATTCATGAACATGTTCTCATCTCAGAAAAAAAGAAGGCTTTTACATTTTTTTATTCATTCATGTGCTCTTGGTTCAAGTAAAATAAAACCTTAATGACTTTATTATTTTTACACAGCTTATTTTACACTTTCATAATATCATTCTTTCTTACTAAATAAAAAGATGAGTTAACGTGTTGCTTTTCAAAATAAAATTAAACACAACACGGAGACGGGATGAAGTCAACTCCTGCTCATGCTTAACTTTAGAGTTATCTTTTCATGCTGCCTACGGGCACTTAAATACTGTACTGCATTATCTTTGAGGTAGAACAACAACAACAAAAAAAGGCAAAACATTCACATAAAGAGGGAAATGGGAGAGAAAGCTGTGAGAGATTTCTTTTTAACACAATCATCATCATCAGGCTTTGCAGTCTTCTTTGACACAAAGTTGAGAAATAGTCTTCTTAACACGAAGGGCAGTTAGGCGGGCTGCCCCGTTGGCATACCAACACTCACGCATTACTCTCCCCATGATGCGGAGTGCCTTTAAGAGAGAGAAAAATATCAAAGACTTTAGCTACTCACATAAAACAGAGCGAAAAAGAAGCAAAACCCACAAACCCAGGAATTGGTACTAAGATTAAAAATATATATATATATGTGTGTGTGTATATATATATATATGATCTTGTTATGTAGCCCAGGCTGGAGTGCAGTGGCTATTCATATGCATGATCATAGCATATTTCACAAAAGACATGAAGGGACATAGGAAGGGTTGGAAATTACCTGTATCTTCATTTGGGTGATGAGTACACGTAGGTAGACACATGAAAAAAACTTTATCAAACTGTTTACTAAGACTTGTGCATTTACCATATGTAAATTTACCACAATAAATATAGTAATCCCAGTATAAATTTCAAAAATTCTGAATTAAAAAAATTAGCACAAATGAACTGGCAAAGAAATAAGATAAATACTCAGAGGAGAAAACAATGAGATAGAAAATCACTGAAGCAGGTGGCTTCTGTGGTGACATCTGTTTGATCTCATGGTCTAGAACTTCAGAATTGATGGAACACATTTAAAAGACAGGAAATACAGCCAAAAACACACAGAAAAGTGTCAGAACAAGATACCTGAAAAGCCCTGAATTTAAGGATGAATTTGTTCCAGAAAGAAAACTTAAAAGAGATTAATTGCCTATGTTTTGGCTCTTGACAAAGAAAAATAAATTGAGCCCATACCTTTAAATACTGCAATAAATCTGAGTTCATAATGAAAATCCACAAACACGTAAGAAAACAAGGTACCATAGCAAGAGTCAATTGAAACAATAAACAGTAGAATCAGAACCCTAAAAACATTAGATGCTAGAATTAGATGATATAAAATAAGTATATAAAATATAATTTTAAAAGAACATGAAAATTCAAAGTATGAGTAAAAAGAGCATTTTAAAAATAAAAAAGTAGCAATAAAATGTCTTGGTATGAAAAATGTAACAGTTAAAATGAGGAAGTCAATGGATGAATTAAATGATGGCAGATCAGACACATCTGAAGACAATTAAAGAACTGAAAGATAAATCTGGGAGATATAGCGTTAAGACATAAATATGGAAAATACGTGTGATTAAAAGACAAGTTAAGTAGAATGAAAGATCTAAAATGCATCTGATGAGCTCTCCAATAATGGGTAATAGAGACAATGAGAAGAGGAACTATTTGAAGAAATGTTTCAGAATTTTCCAAAACCGAGGCAAGTCACAAATTATTAGAATTATGAAGTCCAAAAATTCCAAGCAAGATTAACCAAGAGGCATCTACATGAAGTACATCAGAGAGAAATTTTAGGATGCTAAAATCTTGGAAAAGTTCATAAAGTAATCATAAAGAGAAGGTAAATTAACTAAAAAGAAACAAAATTATGATTATTTTATGACTTCTCAATATCAATAATGGAAGCTAGATGACAATGGAATGATAACTTTAAGGTGTTTAGAAATAATAAGTGGTAACCTAACTTTGTGTGCCTAGACAAACTGTTCAAAACTAAAGACAAAGTACAGACATTTTCAGACACCCTAAAGCTAACAGAACTTACAACCTCACTAAAAAAAAAGAAAAGAAAAGAAAAGGAAAAAAACACTTTTAAACAATGTAAATCAAGAAGTCAGAAAATAATCTGAGAAGGAAGCTCTGAGAGGCAAGAAGAAATGTTGACCAAAGAATTTGATTATCGTGAATAAGTATAAATAAACAATGATGGTACAAAATCAGGCCAATATCTAATAACAATACATGGGATTATTATAAAATAAAACATAAGAAATAAGTAAATTACTGAATAAAAATTGCTTTATCTCAGTAATATACAAAATTGATCACATATAAAATGACTATGCTGAGTCTATTCTAGAAATGTATGATTGGTTTAACAGTGGAAATCTATAAATGCGATTTATTGCATTAAAAGACTAGAGCAGACATGTCATATCATCACCTTACAGAGAGTAGGCTTTTAATAAAACCAAAGTCTGCTTTTATTTAACTTAAGTTTTTGCCCCCAAAAAACTATAGCAGATATATCATACTCAAAGGTAAAACATAAAAAGTTTTAAGGAATAAAACAAGGATACCCACTATCACTACTTTTGTGCAGCATTATACTAGAAGGCCTAAAAACTGCTATAAGAAAGAAAGAAAAGGCACCCAGAACTCTCATCATTTGGAAACATGATTATCTATGTGGACATCTTAAAAGAATCTCTAGATTTATACGCTAAAGAAACTTTTCCACACATATATTTATATACCAAAATTGTTTTAAAAAATTAACTAAAAAGCACACATATGATAAGCAACAGAGTGGATAAGGAATTGCACAATATCCATACAATGGAATACTACATAGTAATGAAAATGGACAGATTATAGCTCCATATATATAATGGAGAGTGAAAAATGTTGAAAAGACTATGGTAAGTTTCGATCATAGAAGTTTCACAAATATGCAGAAGTAAACATTTTTTCAGAATATATATATATATATCCTGAAATACATAGAGGTTAATTAAGTATGAAATGACTGATTTCCTTAAGTACTAAGTTTGACAGTTGATATCTCTGACATTTCACATTGACACTTCTTGTTTGATTTTTATCGTGAAGGTACATTCTCAGTCTTTCAAAGCACATTTTGGCTTGTGTTTATCTTTCAAATATTTTTTGGAGCAATTTTTGTGAAACCATGGATAAGTAAAAAATTCATGTTATTTTCAAATATGAGTTCCATCATGGAACCAATGCAGCATAGACAGCTTGAAATATCCACGAAGTGTTTGAGAAGGACGTGCCTAATGAACGCACAGTACGTTGATAGTTTGAGAAGTTCTGTTCTGGTGATTTTAATCTTGAAAACGTGCCACGTGGGTGACCTGAGACAAAGGTGAATAATGATGAGCTGAAAGCTGTAGGGGAAGCGAATCCATCTCAACCTACGCGTGAATTAGCAGCAAGGTTTGATGTTACTATTCCAACAATATTGGACCATTTGAAACAATGGTCAAGGTAAAGAAGATAGATAGATGAGTTCTGCATGAATTAAACAAGCATCAGAAAAGAAATCGTCTTGAAGCTTGCCTTTCTTTGCTGTCATGACATAAAGGTGAACCATTTCTACATCGTATGGTTATGTATGATGACAAATTGATTCTTTTTGACAATTGCAAATGTTTGGCACAATGGTTGGATAAAGATGAAGTGCTGAAACACAGTCCAAAACCAAACATTCATCAAAAAAAGCTGATGGTGTCTGTTTGGTGGTTGGTCCAGCGCTGGTATTATTTTTATACTATTTTTATACTATTTTACTATTTTATACTATTTTACTATTTTATACTATTATACTATTTTATACTATTATTTACTACAGCTTCATAAAACCTGGTCAATCGATTACAAGGAATGTCTACTGCAACCAGTTGGATCAAATGATGAGGATGCTTGCAATTAAGCAGCCAAGATTGGTCAATAGAGACAGGCCAACCCTCTTGCAAGACAGCACTCAACCACATGTAGCACAAATAATGCTGCTCAAACTATAGAAGCTGTACTTGGAAACTCTCTGTCATCCACGATATTCTCCAGACCTTGAAACAACTGACTACCACTTCTTGCAGGCTTTGGACCACTTCTTGCAAAGAAAAATATTCAATTCTCAATAAGCTGTGGAAAATGCCTTTTGCAATTTCATTGCCATTTACTCTCCAGGCTTCTTCACTGCTGGCATAAACAAGCTACTGCTAAGATGGCAAAACTGTGTTGATAGTTTAGGTACATACTTTGATTAATCATACTGCTTCTTGTTTGAGATATAATAAACTACACTTTTGATTCATAATGAGACATTTCATATTTAATGACTATATATGTGCATATATAGAGTAAAATTCTAAAAAAAGCAAAGCAATAATAAAATAATTATAGTAGTAATCTCTCAGAGGCGTAAAGAATCTTCAAAGGTACTGGAAATGTTCTGTATTTCAAACTTGGTAGTGGATTTACTGTTTTTTATTTTATTATATTTTAAACTTTAAACAGATTTATAGTCTTTCATGTGCATAAAGTTATCAATATTAAAAATTTTAACTTAATTTCAATTAGGTTATAAATTCCTCAAAATCTGCTTTCAAATAAGAATGTAGGTAAGATATCTACACAAAACATAGAAATACCAAGACTCTACTCTTGCCTTAAACAGAAAAAGAGTTGAGAAACATGAAGGAGAAAAGATAAGGCAAAAAGACAATTACATGAAATAATCCCTATAACAAGGCCAAGATAAAAGATGTCACCTAAAAGAGACCTCATTTGTTACATTTAAATATGGCAGCAATAACTGGAAAGGGGGCGATTAAAACATCAGAACAGTTACAGAACTAGCTAGATGGCTTGCAGTCTTTCCCCCACCTTCCCTTCTTTTTCCTTGAGGTAACTGGAAAAATATCTATCTTCATAGAAGGCACAACGAGCACCGCAGTAACCATGTATCGTGTGTCTACTGTGGTATGGATAAAATATTGGGTTGCGGAAGATGACAAGACAAATAACAACGGTCTCTGCCATGAGGGAGCTTTTCTGACGAGGGAGAGTAAGTTCAAACTTGTGCAGGTTAGGGATTAGGAATACTTTACTGAATATAAGGATGACGGGAATTGTAATATTGAGTGTGGCAGAGACATTAATTACCCCCTGAGTGTGCCTGTGTTCCCCAGAGTTCCCAGCCCCCTGCAGTTCAGTGGGACCACGTGGCAGGTTCTGGTATGAGCCAAGAGTGGAAGTGGTGTGGCCACACGGTGCTGAAGCAGTAAAGAGCCAGTTGTATGATCCTCCACCTTCTCTCTTCTCCTGACCCAGAGACCCGGAAACCACGTGTTGAGATGGTGGCATCCAAGGATCAAAGTCACCCGGATTACTGACTCACCATAGTGAGAACAGATGCCGTGGAGAGTTGCCTAACCTGTAGAGGACTTTGTATAAGCAAGACATAAAGTCTTGCTGTATAAAGTAACTGAGATCACAGGATCTATTACTGTCAAATAACCTAGCACTATGCATACATACTGCTGAAGGGAATAAAAACCCATCTGTAGACTTATAAAAAGACATATACCTAATTATACGGAATGAATTGGATGCCTACATTAAGAAAGAAAACTATATAATCTCTGAAAATCCTCCCTGATACTCACCTCAAAAATGCAATAAGAAAAATATATATAAGAACATAGCCTTACTTCACAGCTTTGCCACTGGTTTGGGATACTTGGTCGGAACTTCTGGTCACAAACAACCTTCCTCATTTCCTCTATTGAGGGATCTGAAGGCACCATGTCATAATAAGGCAACTGATACTCCTCAACAATTCCTGTAAGAAATATGCATAATAAAGTTCCCAGTGTAAATAATGAACAAAGATGTCTATTTCAAAATAATACCAATTACATCTTCTAGGCACAAGTGAAACCCCAGAGAGCTGAAAAGTCAGTTTTATTAAAATGATGTAACACTATAAAACCAAGTATATGAGTTTAAAGCACTGAGTTGAATAGTTATATAAAGTTATAAACATTTATATTATGAAAATGGTCACAATTATATAAATGGTATGATATTTATGTAATATATAATTATATGAATTCTAAAATATATATTATATAAAATTTATGTAATTTTATAGCCACATAGAATAAAATGTATATTTTTTCTATTATGAAAATTACATACATTTTTATTTGATTAAAATGCCATTTATGCAATTTAAAAGTAGTGCCTGATTTCTCCTAATTGTAAAATGTACAGCACAACCTCATTGCTTTGAAAATAAAGTATGTATATTTTTTCTTCAAAATAAAACAACTTTTCTCTCTTTGAAAAATTTTAGGTAATTTTTTAAAAGCTGCATTTCTTACATTTATATTTTAGAAATACTGTAGCTGAGAATGTTCTTGAGAAGCAGATGAAGGTAGTCAAAGATGGACAGTTCAACATGTAGGTTAATACTTAAAGAGCCGCAAGTATAAAGACGAGAATGACCTTAATTATCAAAATATTACTTGAATTACAAGAAATTCCTCACAAAATTTTTTTATTAACTACAGCCCTTTAAAAATATTTAAGACATGCCATAATATTAAAAAAATAACTATAAATCATGTTAACTAAATTACTATTTTTACAGTTGGAGAAAATTTAAGGACAAAAAAAATCTTAATACGAATATGAAATTTTTACAAAAAAATAAGAATTGTACTAAGGCCTTTATTTTAATAAAGGTCTTAATAACTAATTATTCTTCAAAACCACTGACTAAAGAAGGTACCATATTATTTCTATTTTACAGACAAGGAAACTGAGGCACAGAATTTGCTCAAAAATACACAGTTAGTAAGTGGCAGATCTGGAATTCAAACCCAGGCTCAGGGATTCTAGTGTACCACTGTACTTCTATTGCTTCTAGGAATAGTTTCAGATTCCTGAAAGTTTTCCCATGTCATCTATGAATAAAATAGTATATTTTCTTATTCAAATATAATTTAACCTTACAAGCTTTTTATAAAATTTACATGTTTTTTTAAAAACAGGATTAATGTAGTACAAAATGACATCAACACAAAATGCAAGATTTTTTAATATAAAATATTTTAACATAATAATGTTTAATAGTAAAAATTATTAATGTTTAATAATGACAGCTCTTTAATTGAATGTTTACTATGAGCAGGCTCTAAAAGCTTCCTATGAATTAATTCATTAAATCCTCATTCATTAAGCCCGGGGGGTCAGTTTTATTATTATCTTTATTTCACAGATGAAAAAAGTGAGAATAAGTAACTGGCTTAAAATCTAACATTCAAGGAGTTGCTAAACTAAGGCTTAGTTCTAACTCTACCTTGCTTGAAGGTGAAAACTCTAAACCAATTTCTACAGCATGGGGTTTTTTTCTCCACTGATATAACAATTTCATCAGACTGCATTTTTAGGGTTTCATCCTCTCAAATTATTAAGTTCTAAACTTCTGGGAGTAGTAGAGGCAGGAAGTTTGTCTTGCTCATCTCTCCCCATCTCCTTCTCCTCCCACCTTCATATCACAGTAGAGAAAAGACAGACAAGAAAAGCCTAAGAAACAGAACATTTCAAGTCCCTGGGCCTTGGCAAGTCATTTAACTTCACTGGGATAAAAAGTAGGGATAATGGCTAATTGCTTACAAATTTGAGTAAGATAATTTTCAAGCGTTTTGCCAAATATTAGCATGGAAGTCAGAATTACCAGAAGAGCTGTCACCCCTATCTAAGCAGTAATCACAATATAAAATCTCCATTGTGTGCGGGATGTCCCACTTTTGCCACTGGAAAGATAACACTAAAAGGTATTCTCTTAAATATTTAGAAATGATTCAATATGGTGCTTAGTAAAAAAAAAAAAAAAAAAATAGAAAATCACATCCTGAGTCCGGAGTACCAAGGAAAGACAGGCCCAAAGAATATTTTCAAAATCTTACCTCCAACTGAACACCTACGGGCTATTTCCCAGTAGACCAGACCAACAGAATAGATGTCAGCTCGTTTGAAGGAGTCAAAGATATTCACATTCATTGTGTCATCAAGTATTTCAGGAGCCATATACCTTCAAAAACATGTACATTTCAGATTCTGTGTATGACTGCATAGCAGCTCAGTAAAACACAGCCTTAATAAATCCTGATGTAAAATATACATTAAGATAGCTTATATCAATCGTAAAGGTAGATCTGATGCACTATGATGGAATAGAATTAAATAATACAGTTATTGATTCAAATAATTAAAAGACATTTTAAATAGAACTCGAGGTCATTTCACTCAGTGTTAAAGCAGGTGTGTCAGGAGCTGCCACAGTACTTAGAAAGTACAAGTTGGAGGGAAATTCAATGAGCAAAGCACTCAGTAAGAGAGATGGAACTCAGTTTCCACCAGTACTTTGTTACCATGGGAAGCTCCTTGAGGGCAGAGTGTGTTTTATTCCCTATGGTGGCCCAAGTCTCTTGCAGGGCTTGGCTGTATTCCATAGAATGAACAACTATATTATACATTGGCTCCAAGAAAATTATAGCCTTTTTTGATCTGGACTAATCAGAAGAAATCTCCAGTCCGTGGAACCTGACTGAGCCTATCTGTTCTAGGGAGACTCTGGAGATTTCCTAGAATTGAAGTGAGGACGTGACATCTTCCCAAGCTTTTTTTAAAATTTATTTTACTTATTTTTTTTTCAGCATATTATGGGGGTACAAATGTTAAGGTTATGTATATTGCCCATACCCCTCTCCCCTCTCGAGTCAGAGCTTCAAGCCTTCCCAAGCTTTTTAAAAAGTGTTAGATCATCTTAAGAAATCCAGCACCTAAAGGTTCCTTGAAGGCCCCTGGTGTGGGGCAGATGAGCAAGTTAAGGTTTTCTTTTTATGAGGAAAGGAAGAAAAGTCCCCTAGGGCTGCCCAGTCTGAATAAACTGCCTTGAAGTGTTCCTGGGGCCTCTGTAAGGTCTCCTAGGGAGCCGAGCAAGGGACTCACAGACACAGTCCTGGAATCTCAAACACAGCTTGGAGGCTAGCTCTACCAGCTTAGAAATTCTCTACTCTCAAAGGCCTTTAATAGCTCCAGGAAAATATTTTGTCTGTTCCTGATTTCACGGTCAAGAACTCTGGAATTATGCTAAAGTAACATAGGCCTAAAACTCCAATAAAAGGAATTAGAGTAGGCTGGCCATATGGCCACAGGATGGCCATAATATGAAAAACACCAGAAATCCCATTACTAATAGGCCTGTCCTGACACACGTGTGTTATGCCCTGTTTTTATCATGCTTATTCTTAACCTTCAGAGTGTCTGTTCTTGGGAAGTGGGAATTGTATCCAAACTCATATTATCTGTGTACATATCGATTTGGGAGACTTAAGGATAAGTACAACTATAGGTAATACATAAATTGTTATGTAATATCTTTAAATATTAGGGGAATACAATAGCATGTGTCTTTATTATATAGAGACCCCAAATGATCTATTCTAATATATTGTTTTCGTATCTGCTGCTTAGGACTTGTACATGTAGAACTAGCCCTGAGTTTTAGTTCATTTATGAGATATAAAGGCTTTGGGGGAACTATACGCTGCTGACAGTTTTTTCTTATCCATAGGGAATGCATCCTCAGAATGTGGCACTAAAAGTAAGACCAACACCATCCCTTCCGTCATTCCTCTCCATGGGACTTGCACCTAAATGGCTGCTGTCCATATGGCCCCAAATGCCAGCTCTGTTTGCTTTATAACCATTGTTCCCACTGACTTCTCAGTGACCTGGAGAAGATATCTTGCTTTCTTGGGCCTAATAATTTCCCATTTGGTCCAGAACTGTTCCCCTTCCCCCACACCCCGGGCATTCCTGTTTATTGGGCAATCATAAGTCTTAGTTTGCTACCAAAGTCATCTTACCTCTTGGTTCCCACTTTAGGATTCTGAGGTATGTCAATAGTGTTCAGTATTGAATCGTGCTTCACAGCCAACCCCAAATCTGCTATGGCACAAGTTTCACATTTTTTCACTAAAATATTCTTTGATTTTATATCTCGATGAGCAATAGCAGGTTTGCCTATGAAACATAAAAAGATCGTACTCATTTCTTTCCTTACTGAAGACTGAGTCTTTCTAAGAGAAAGCATTTTGAAGACTTAGGTCAAAATTAGCTAATCTGTTTTCTTCATAACTCTGTCACTATCTCAATTATCTTGTTTATTCATGTATGTTTAATCACCTACCTCTCCCAACTGAACTGTAAGCTGAAGGAGGGCAGTGCCTCTGTCTTGTTCCTCACCGAGCCTCTAATGCTTAGAACACTAGGTGACATTTAGTTCCCACCAATAAATATTTTTAATAGGTGTGGAAAAAATTAGCATTGCTATGTCCATACAAGAACATGGGAAATACTCTCTTACGAAACAAGTCTCAAAACTTCAACTACCCTAGACACGCAGTTCTGAAATACGGCCCCCAAATCCCTGTGGGTCCTTGAGACTTTTCCAACTACTTATCTGTCCAAAGCCACTTTTTCTTCACATATTTCAACCAAAACAACATACAGGACAGATTGAATGAAGAACATGTATGAAAATCCAGACATTAAACCAGACACTGAAGAGATTTGCAACAATGTCAAACAAAGCCATTATTTTCACTATATTGGTTTTGGCATTTAAAAAAGATGCAATGCTTTAAAGCTATGTTATTTATGTTAACACTTAATTGATTATTATTTAAGTAAACTAATAAATATTTTTTAAATATCTCAATTTTAACTTCTAATATGGTAAATAGTAATAGATATAACCCACATACACAAAAACTTTTGGGGTCTTCAATAATTTTTAAGAATGCAAAGAGATCATGAGTACAAATCTAACCACCACCTCCCTGTCTAGACTAACGACTCTAGAGCCAACTCTACTACCACAATAAATAGAAAGTGCAGTGGGTGTTATTTGGCCTGAAAATAAATGATATACAAATATTTTTTCAAAATCCCATTACCCTTTCCAATTATTTTTTAATTATCCAAGGTAAATATTTAAATTATTGGTATTCTTTGAATATAGACCATTTGCCACAAAAACAAGATCTCCCAGTATATATGCTAAATTGCAAAGATAGAACCACTGGGAAATAAAATATTTAAAATGTTATTATGCATAATATACAAAATGGTGAGTATATAGATAAGAGTTGGCTATATAATGCCAAAACCTTCAACTTTATAAAGTATCTTAGTGTTTCTTTACATTTCATAATTATTTATAATAAACTAAAATACAGCCAAACACTAAAATACAACTAAGTGTTTCTATCCTCAGTCAAAGAGAAAAAATATTAAAAGGATATACATACCTTGTGTACCAAGAATCTCCATATGAAGGTGAGCTAGACCACTAGCTATTGAAAGTGCCAGTTTGACCATTCCAGCCACGGTCACTATATTTCTATTCAAATAGTCATATAAGGAGCCCTGTTCATGATATTCTGACACAAGCCAAAGTTGAGTCCAAGTTCCATTATCTGACAGGAAAACATAATTTTGTTGGTATAAATATATATTGAGAAAGAAGCCAAAAACTTTTAACACATGTCAGTGTTTAAAGTTAATCTGTATTGCTAACAAAGCAAAGTTTCAGTGGAAATGCTTATAGTCAGGTTAATAAAGGAAAAATTCTGAATGAATTCCTAAAGATGTTGATATCTTAGAACCTGTTATACGTATCCACCATGGAAATAGGAAGTTGTGAGGCTGTGATTCTAACTGAACGACTCCTTTGTTATTCCCTTTATATCAATACCTGCTGGCAACAGCAACCACATTACAGGAGAAACTACTGAGAGATGCACTTAGGCTCAGTGTTGTGTTATAAATTACTCTGAACCTTTAAGAAAGATTGTACCAAGAAAGATCACAAACACAACAAATTTACACAAAGTATCATTACTATCATAAAAGCTCTGACATTCTAAATATACTCATGTTATTTGTCTTTCAAAATATTAAATTCTTTTTCTTCAAAAGCTTATAGTAAGAGGCAAACACAATTACTAGGAACCTGTGGCCTCAAGGCCACGTGTGGCCCTCCAGATGCCCAAGTGTGTCCTCTCAACTGAATCCAAACGTCACAGAACAAATCCCTTTATTATAAGGATTTGTTCTGTGAAATTGGATTCAGTCAAAAGGCCGCACTCAAGCATCCAGAAGGCCACATGTGGCGCCAAGGCTGCAGTCCCCTTCCCTGCTAGACATTTTCAAATAATTTACCTCATTTGGCCAAAAGCGAATCCAGCTTATAAAAGACTTTTGGCAGAAGAGAAATTAGCCTAAAACTTCTGTAGGTAGGTATTAGACTCCCCAGAGTCTAACTTTTAGCTTTCGGAATAAAACGTCTACAATGACCCTGGGAGGTCCTGACCAGTTCTGACATTCAGGGAAAGGATCTATACGGAACATTTACTAAGAACCTCTCCTGCTAGGTGCTGAATGTACAAGGGCTCTTTGTCATCCAAATATTTAATTTCCATATCCGGGTAGTGATAAAATTCCCTAGCAATGCAAAAGTCAACATGACATAATAAAGTTCATTAATGAACTGACCACATATAAAACTAACCCTCCTCACACCTCTCCCCCTGGCTGACACCAGTGGCTGTCCTTGCCCTCTCACATCAATGTCTTTGTCAGACCATTGACAAAGAAATAGGACTAAAAAGTCAAACTGTAAATGTTGCAAAAGATAAAGGAAGTCACGAAAAGTGACATTAGAGACCATTTGGAATCATGCAAACAACCATAGATAAGTAAGGATATGGCAGAGGTAGACCAGTCAAACTGAAGAAGAGAAAAGCAGAGATAAACTCTCTTGTGTATATTGCTTTATAATCTGATAAACATCATGATTAAATTAGCCCCATCAAGATGATCCATGTAGTCATTATTTCTCTTACAGCACTGCTGATTAATCTAATCAGTAGGTAGTTCAGCTTCAGATTAGGAGGGAAAAGAAAATGTTCTTAACAGCTGAATGAGAAGTGTCCCATTTTCAATAGCTTGAATATGCTTCAAAGTATATGTAATTATGAATCTGGAAAGAACCTTTGTTTTTTTTTTTTTTTTTTTTTTTTTTGAGACAGAGTCTCACTTGTTGCCCAGGCTGGAGTGAGTGCCGTGGCGTCAGCCTAGCTCACAGCAACCTCAGACTCCTGGGCTCAAGCGATCTTCCTGCCTCAGCCTCCCGAGTAGCTGGGACTACAGGCATGCGCCACCATGCCTGGCTAATTTTTTCTATATATATTAGTTGGCCAATTAATTTCTTTCTATTTATAGTAGAGACGAGGTCTCGCTCCTGCTCAGGCTGGTTTCGAACTCCTGACCTTGAGCAATCCGCCCGTCTCAGCCTCCCAGAGAGCTAGGATTACAGGCGTGAGCCACCGCGCCCGGCAGAACCTTTGTTTTAGCTCACCTTGCTTTTACTCAGTTTCTCGTTAGCAAATCAAAATGACAAAACATCAATAGATATAATTATGGCCAAAACGTATAATACATGCTAAGCCTCTCTTGTTCATCTAAACTATAACAAATACTTTTATGATCAAGTTTATATTTAGATCAAAATAACCACAGATTTTTAATTTTCATAGTCAGTGATAAATCCCTGACATCCATAGATAATCTGTTTTAACCTATTTTGAGATAGAGTTTACAACTTTGACTCCACCAAAGCTCTTCATAAGTATTACTGACTAGAGTTAAAATTTAAAAATTGACTGGATCAAGTTTTCCTCACTTTTGTTCCTCATTTCTCTTTCTTAGGGACAATAAATAACAGCTAAGTGACTAAACACCTTGCAAAAAAGAAGAAGGAGAACATAGGCAATCCATAAATTTTATATATAGCCTCTGATTATACAAGCATAAATAACAATATTTTATAAGTACTTATTTTAAATACCAGAAAGTAGATGCTCTGTCTTGCTCCATGAAACTCAAAAAGTAACACTGTTTGGCATTATTAATGTTAAGCACCAAGATATAAATCATGCTTAAAGCAACATTAGTAGAAAAATTTCACTAAAGTTGTCTTGCTTGTCACCATTCTGACACAATCTAAAGAGATAATGTTCATTAAAAACTTGAGTCCTGAGGACAAAGCCTGTAATAAACATGAAAAACCCAGTACCAACAAAGGTGGACATTCAGCTAGCATTCACTGGTATGTCTGTACTCATTATGGAAATATTGAAATGTGTCTATCCTGGTTGGTAAACAGCTGCTATTCAATATTCCCAATGACACTCCTTTCCCCTAGACACCCAAATGCCTCCAGATCTTTCTATGACCGAGAAGCAACTAGAGTTAAGACCTAGCATGGCAGGGTTCTCCAGGACTCTGCTCCAGCTGGGACTTCTCTTCTGATTGGTTGCTTCCTGCGCCACACCAGTCAGCAAACATTTTAAACCCTGACCTGGCTATAGAGACATCGTGTTTTCCTATCACTCATCTGCCCTGCTTTATGGTATGGTATGTACATTTATCTATGGAAAAGAGGAAAAAGT
This sequence comes from Microcebus murinus, assembly GCF_040939455.1. Taxonomy (NCBI): domain Eukaryota; kingdom Metazoa; phylum Chordata; class Mammalia; order Primates; family Cheirogaleidae; genus Microcebus; species Microcebus murinus. The sequence goes on from NC_134111.1 coordinate 38,020,488, forward strand.
GTTCGTTCCTCAATAAAAAAATTAGAATTTTATGTAGATTTTATTAAAACAAAGAGATGAATGTATTTATTCTCATCTGATAATAAATAACATTTTTACTTGCTGAACCCAAGTAGGTTGAAAATACCTTTGTTGTCAGCAGCGATGAAACCAAGGATGTTTTCGTGTCGCAGCATGACTGTCTGATAAATTTCTGCCTCGCGAAACCACGATCTTTCGTCTCTGGAGGAGAATATTTTCACAGCCACGTCTTCCCCACACCATCTGCCATGCCACACCTCACCAAATCTGCCTTTTCCTACTATTTCCTGCAGTATAATCGTCCTTGCAATTGTTCTTTGAACCAACAGAGGCAGACCTAACCAAAGAAGAGAAAGAATTGATGATTAAGAACAAATGTCAGAAAAGAACTGTCACGATGATGGCTATTTTAACATAAGAGACCAAACATTTAAGCACTTTAATAATTTTATTGATTATGAAGAAATAAGCACCATGATACCAAACTTTAACATCAAAGCATGCTCAAAAAATACTTCAAATTAGGAATACAAGTTTCTCTTTTCATATTCACAAGTAAAAATTTTTTGAGCAGAGTCTGCTGCTGCAGATATCTGATTTCCAAGAATTGCTGCAAATCTCTTTCATTTGCCCATCAAAGCCAGTCAAGTTACTAAAGACACAAGAGTAAAAGCAAAAAAAAAAAAAATTGTTAGCCTCTAAAATAAAATGTATGGTTCCTGGTACAACTAGGAAAGCAAAAGAATTCTTGGTGAATTTTTTCAAAACCAAGTTAAAATTGGGAAGTGTGAAGAATCAAATTCAATGATCAAATGAGGTAATGATGTTACACTAAAAGCAAGATACAGTCATAGAAAATATCAAATGGATATTTTCCGTGGAACAAAAAAATTTCAACGAAAATATATACTGAGTGTATGTATAATATTTATATTCTTTGAACCAATAAGTTCACCTCTAGAATTCTGTCCTAAAGATTTAATGCAAAATGCAGAAAAGTTTATACATTAAATAAAAATGTTTAATACATTATTTTTATGTATAGGAAAAAATGAGGAAGAGTGTTGGGTAATAGAAAAATTGTGAAATATAGTGCAGATATTAAGATCACAAGTAAGAAAGACCTGGGTTCAAATTTGGGCTGCTCCACCTGGCAACCATGGGCAACTTATTTAACCTCTCTGAGCTTCATCTTCCTCATCTAAAGAACTGGGCACAATAAATATTACCTATCTCATAGGGATAATATGAAAATTAACAGTCATGTTAAGCACCTAGCATAGGAACTGGCATATTACATGCTCAATAATAGTTAATACCATGCTAATCTTACAATGGATTATTTAGAGCCAATAATGATAGTGCCACTTATAAAGAGGTATTTCTCAATGACAGGGGGAAATGCTTTTGCTATCATGTTAAGTGACAACAGCATAGTAAATTTTATCCATATAAATAAGTGTACCTTGATATTTAAAATATGCACAGAAAAAAACACTAAAAAGGAAATGTGCTAAATGCTATGATGGTTATTTCTATTTGGTAGAATTGGGGTGAGTTGTGATAATCTTCCTAATTTTCTACATTTTCTTAATTTCCACAAAGAGTATTTATTACTCTTATAATCAGAGGAAAAATAATTAAAGAGCATAAATTTATTCTGGAAAAGTCATGCTTAGTTATTGTTAGTATACTCAGATGGCTGGGAAACCTTCAGCTCAATAACCCTACAGCTCATGAAGGCTTTGGCCCCTGCTCCTAACACAAGTCAGTGTTTATTCGGATGTTCTTATGTTCATGAGAACCACCCACTATAGCTAAATAAGCACAGGCTATAAATTTGCTGTTAAAGGTTTCAACAATTAATCACAAAGCCCCAGAGCCAGACAGTTCTTTTCAAATCATCTGCTTCAACTCCATCCTTTTAGAGGTGGGAAAACTGTAAGGCCCCTTGGTAATCAAAGACTTGCCCGGGATTATCCTGCTAGTGAGAGGCAAACTTAGAACTAAAACACTGGTCCAAACTCTTGCTCTCTCACCATTCAATGAATATGATTGCAGTTCTCCCCTGTGGGGAAGACTTCTAGTAGCAAATTATAAGGACTGTTTTTGTAGGCTACAGTCAATTTTATTATTTGACCACAACTAAAAGTTATACCAACAATTATTAGGCCAAATCTCAATCTTAGTCTTTCCCCTTCTCTTGCTACCCCACGATCTTACACACACACACACACACACACACACACACACACACACACACAAATATCACCAACTGGCACCACCAATGACACAACAACAAATGGATAGAGAACTAGATAAGCCAATGTTTTCAAAGTGCAAATGGATCAAGCACAGGATCAAAGGCATAGATCAAGGACAAGGAAAGGCAACAACATATGAGTTAGTCAATACAGCAATTAAATTGAAAGTAAAACTCAATGAAAGTTGTTTCAATATCTTTCAAAACAACCACCAAAATGAATCTAATTCTTATGTTACATGCCTAAGTAATTTCATTTCAAGATACATGGACTTTGCCTCTCCCTGTAGGTTCATTTTAATCTTCTTACCAGGAGTTGTAGAAGCTGATGCCTGTCTTATTAAAACATACCTTTCAGTAATGTCACTATCGGTCAGAATTGTCATACCATGAGAGGAAAGCGGCAATCTACCCAGTCTCTTGGAAGCCACCTGAGACATAATCCACTCTCAAGATAGTCCAATAAAACATAAGTCCATTTTCCTCTCTTGCAGATATAAGTCTTTGAAATTTTCCCCTGACCAGGTCAAGAATAAGCTTCACAGTTTTTGTTTCTCAGCATCTGACAAAGATGCCTCACATTTAAGGTCATTTGCCAATTAAGAAAAGCAGAGGGAAGCAGAACTGCCCAATTCCCTCCCTAGCGAATGTTTGTGATTGAAGTGTTACTGCAGATAGACTCATTCTCTGATTATCAATAGCAGAGAGGGAGTAGCTACTTTTAGCTAGTGGTCACTGACAAACATATGAAAACATATGGCTTTGGGACAAAAAATGCTTAAAACTCTTTCAGATTGGTCTTTAAAGAAATCATCTGTGCTTAGGTACATTTATTATTGCTTTCTTTTTATGAGAGATCTTAGAATAATATGAAAAAGGAGAAAGCCTGGAAGTCAGTAAATTCCAGACTTAGGTTTAAAGATACACAAAAACACCACAGAACTTAAGGTTAAATTTTGATTTTATGCCCTGGCTCGTGACTACTTTCTTAAACTAAATATCCAATCTTCGGTTTTTAAATAGGTATTACTTTTATTTGAAAGGAAAACCCTTGGTCATGTGGGATATATTTAAGGAGTAGCTCCAAGATATATTTCTGGCTAACATCTTCAGATGAACTAAAATGTTTTTGTGGGCATTCGATAGATGGTTATTTAACTGCTTAAACATCATCAGAAGTCATATAAAGTTTCAAGAAATGGTACAAATCAGAGCTCTCTGTGCCTAGCATGCTGCTAATGCGTGAAAAATTAGGACATAGCGGGCCTCCAAATGTAATCTTCAAAGAAGGAAAGAGTAGTGAATGCTAACAAGCTTTATTTTTAAAGAAAGAATGCCAGTCTTCTAGCCAATACTTTAATTTAGTTTGGATTCCAGTTTTTATAAACTTTGCAGTTTGGAGATTTTCTTTCCAGCATTCCTCCTTTGAAAACATGCCATTTAATTTATACAGTGGTGATGTAAAACATTTAGACTTTGGTCAACGAGAGGGCAAATGATTTGCTCCAGAAGCAGCAAAATATCTGGGCTCTCTGGATTTGCCATAATTATGCTTCTCTTTTCTGATGGATCCAAAGCTGCCTCATATTAAATATGGATGCTCCGATAGATGGCATTGCCCCTCTGTCGCTACCTCCGTTAACTATGCCTGCCAAGGGCCAGCGGCAAGGGAGTGCTTCAGAATGTTGGGCTACAGCCTTAATGATGCTCCCCAAATGGGAAGGGATGCAGGGGCTTCTGAAGTGGCTCATCTAGGCTTATCCTTGTTCATATTTCTGCAAACCAAGTGCTGGCAAGATTTCTGGAAATATATATTAAAAAGCAGGGAATCCCCTATACCATTTTAGGGACTTTTGTTTTTATGGTATTCTTAGGTGACTTGGCTGTCACCTAACCCACCCTCCTTCAAAAAATAACAACAACAAAATACCTTCAAATGATTTTTGCTATAAGAAAGGCTCATTTGGGCCATAATATAGCCTGGTACTTTGAATTGCTTCACTAGGGGCTCTGCAGTTCCACTGAAGAGGAAGAGAGTTATATAACCTCAAGCACCAAAAGCCAGCACAGGAAGGCTGTGCTGCTCCTTTTGATCTCCTATTTCTATGCATTAAGAACATATTCTTGATTTAATTTCAAGTCAGCTCCCTGTTAACTTCACACAGACTTCCCAGGGGATGCAAGGATTCTGAGGACCTTCAGAACCGTGAGCAAAAGTGCTGAAAGAACACTTCTTTGTGTAACTAACATCTTTTCCCCAGAACTCAACACCTTAAATATAATAACCCTAGCTACTTTGTATCCATTAAACATTACCAGGAAAGCAACAGTGATTGTTACTAACCATAATGGGGGAAAGTAGGGAGGAGAGAAGAGAAGTGCTTTCTTGCTTCAGAAGTAAGTTCTAAAGGAATGTAAAAATGAGAGTTTGAACACTGAATGCTACAAAAGGCAATTGGGAAGATTTAATTCTTTAGGCCATGACAGTTTTTCCTCTGCATCAAATCCTAAAAGAAGTTTCTATGCTGGAGTTTACCATGTACCCTATCAAGCATGCTAAACAATGGAATTAATAATTTTGGGCCATTTTTTGGTTTAAAATGTTTCTATTTTATTTATTTATTTATTTATGCCCCAGGGTCTCACTCTGTTGCCCAGGCTAGAGTACAGTGGTTTCATCATAGCTTAAGCATCCTCCAACTCCTGGGCTCAAGCGATCCTCCCACCTCAGCCTCCCAAGGTGCTGGGATTACAGGCATGAGCCACCAAGCCCAGACTATTTACTTTTAAATAAGAGTTTTCTTACTGAAAAATGGATTACGGGCACATACCAGAGCCAGAACCAGAGGCGGTCACATCATAAATCAGGTCTTTAAGGGTTTTTCCAGCGTTTACCAGATTGCATTCAGAGAGTGGTTCCTCTACATTTGGTCTCTTTTTCTTCCTGTAGGCGCACCGTCGACCTTGGCATGCCCATATTGTCAGCATGGCAGCTATGGACAGGAGGCAAACAGGCACAGTGATAACAACAGCCAGTTCCATGGGTCCAAGTTTTGGAGCATTTGGTGATGCTGCAGTTTAAAAAAGAAAGAACATGATCATAAACCAACCCATTTTAAATATTAATATCTTAGAAATTAGAAATGCAATCACCAAAATTTCTCATCTGGAATGCACAGCTACACAGTATGCACTTATGTTCATTGGTAAAGGCTATGGCCTAAGCAAACATGGGGAAAAGGAGTTGAGATTAGGTTGTAGCTAGGAATAGTTCTACCAGGTGACCATAGGAGACAGAATTAGGATGATGGAGAAGCACTAGCAAGGCACATAGGATCATTTTCCAAACCTCCAAAGCATTTGACACTTTTCTGTCTACTATTCCACACCCCTTTATTCAGCAGCTCATTTTTAGAACATATTTGTTCATTCATTCATTCATTTATTCATCACACAAATAATTGTTGGGCTCTTGCAATGGGTCGCCATGATTCTAGGTGCTGGAGATACGATGGCGAGTACAGAGCCCAAAGCCCTGCTCTAGGGACAGATATGTTCTCATACGACCACTACCCAGATTTTTAACACAAAGCCAAGAGAGAATAAGTGCTATGAGGAAAAATGGAGCAGGGAAAAGAGGGAGGGTGAGGGTGGGGTGCTGCTTTAGATAGAATGGTTATTATATAAGGCCACTCTCAGGAGGTGTGAAACAGACCAATGCAGGAAAGGAGCAGCAACTGAAGGTACTGAAGGTTCGGCAGGGAAGCATGTATCTGGCACAGCAAAGCCAGGCCCTGAGGTGGGGGCCTCCGTGTCATAGTCAGGAAAAGTGCCTAGAGTGCAGTAAATGAGGGAAAGAAAGAAAATAAGGCCAGAGAAGTAAAAGGGGGAAAGATCATGTAGGGTCTTGCAAGCCAAGAGGACTATGAGTTGTTGCAGGGTTTCGGCAGGTGAAAAATGTGATCTGACTTTTATTTTGAGTGGCTGCTGTGTGAATAGTAACTAGGGAAGCAAGGATAAAAGCAAAGCAAAGAGATCAATTAGAAACCTAGTGCAAGAAGCCAGGTGGGAGATGATGGCGTTGGCCGACAACCCTACCTAAAATAGCACTTCCTTACCATTCCCCATTCACTCTCTAGCCCCTCGTCCACTTGATTTTAATTCCTGGCTCTTATCACCTCCTGACACAACATATACTCATTTATTTATATATGAGTCTGATTCATATATAAATATGATTCCCTCTGATTCCCTCCAAAGAACATAAGCTTCATGAGAGGAAGAAGTCTGTCTGTTTTTTTTTTCCCAACCACATCCCCATGTTTACAATGGTGCCCAACACTTCATAGATCATCAGTAGATTTCTCTTAAATGGCAGAATCTCTATGAGTTCTACTAGTTCTGTTCCTAATAAGTCAGGGATGAGACTTTTTGTTTAAAGAAATAAATGTGACCATTAAAACCAAGTAAGGATATAATTAAATTTGCAACTTTACTTTTAAAAGCACATACAGCCAATTTTTTTTTTTTTACTTTTTCATCTTGCATTTAAGAAATCTTTTTCTAATTTAGAAAAAAGGGATACCTGAAAAATCTATGATGATAGATTTTTCCTGTGTTTTTCAAATAAGGTATTTTGACACTTGAAACTGACACACTGTTTCTTTCCAAGCTCACTAAAAAACGGCCTCAGCATCAATTTTATCCCCATATCCTACCATCAAGGATGTTGATTTTTGTTTGTAATAAACCTCGAGGTGTATTTGATAGAATACAGGAATAGAATTGAGGAGACAGGTTCTCAAACATCAAGAAGTAGAAGAATCAGGCTCTGGAGAGAGAGAAGCCCAGCTCCAGCTGTGGGCTGCTACCTTCTCACACCCTTAACTCTGAGCAAACGAACCACTAGCTGACTCTGCATTGGCCAAAGAAAGGGTTAGAGACCACGCTTGGAAAGCAATAGCATGACACCTGAATGTTAGAGTCAAAACAAATGACAATGATCGATGGGTCTTGTAAATTACGCCACTCCTCAGATTTCCTTCTTTGCGTTGATGATGCTAGAAAATTTAATAACTTAAATGTGCTTGCATTTTACTTACAATGTATCAAAAGTACATGAATATCATTTGAAAATGAATATGTAATTCCAAAGGAAAAAGAATCAAATTTTTCAAAAATATGTTCATAGCAGTTTCACTATAATCCTAAAAATCATAGTCTGTATACTATCACTAAGTAAAAGATTTAAATCTGTTAAGTGAACTTTGGAAACCAACATAATCCATGCTATTCTATTGCTTTGCCTAAGGAATTTTAAACAATTATCAACCTTCCTTCCCCTGAATGTTTCAGGATTCCTCCAAAATCATAGAAGTTATATAGATGCATGAAGGAGAGGTTGGCCTGCCTGCAGTGTTTTTATGACAGGTGCTAAAAGAATTCTCTGACTTGACTTTGCTTTAGAAATTATTAACCATGAAATACTTGATACTTTCTAAAGTTTGCTGTTATAAAAGAAATTTATCATCTATTTTACAATGATCTTTCAAACTGTTACCTCTATTTTTATGTCCTCACAGAGGTACTCTAGGTTTTCTAAAAAAGCCACAGAATGCATTTAATTTCCTGCAACTTACGTTAACATCTATTTAAACATGATTTAAATAATAAAATTCCACTATTGAATATATTTATAGGGCTAAATTTTATTTTGATATGTGTTATTTGGAACTATCAATATAAACGCTAGCATTAAAGAGCTTATTGTCTTCATTTTAGTAAAGCTCTATTAAGCAGAGCTCAGATCATCACTATAGCAACTAATAAAGAGACAAAAGGTCAGCAACCCTGAAAATAGAATAATCTCCATAAAAGTGCACTGAGCTAGAGATGGCTACTGCTCTCAGGATGTTTATTACAGATGGGCAATGTTTCTACTTTTGTGAACAAATTTACTAATACAAGTTAGTAAGAAAAAAAAGATTACTCAGCTAGAAAAAGGCTAGCAACACCATTCAGAAAGAACTCCTTAAACACTGAGCAATTTCAAAAGCAAACATTTGTAAAACTATGCTTTAAACCAAATGTTGATTGTAATCTCTAGAAGAGATAAATGAAGAAAACTGTAGTCTGTACCCAATGAATCATGGTAGAGAAGACAATAATGCAGCTAAGAATACATCTTAATAATAGTTACCTTTGATGAACATATTAATTTTTCTATCAGGTTTTATATACTTGATCACAGGAGAACTCTTATTATTTGATAATTTGCAATTTGGAGGACTTTCAGTCCCAAATGAGATATATTTTCCATGGAATAAGCAGCTTCATGGGGGTATATCTTAAACCTCAAAAGTGAGGTGTAGGGAGTGCTACATTGCTAATTCAAGTTATTTCACTCCGTAGCAAATTAAATAAAGAGGATGAGGAAAATGAGAGAAGAGCATTAGCCCAGATGGGTGAGAGTCTAGCTCACAAATATCTCCCCTATATAAGTTCTACAATATGTTAAACTGAGGAAACACAAAGAAAGAGTTAGCAAAATAGAAAAGGAAGGGATGGAGGAAAAGAGGGAAGAGGGGAGGAAGGAGGGACAGAAGGAAGAGAGGAAGGGGAAAATTTTTAATTTATCCTTGTGAATTTTACAACATCCCCTAGAGATCTGGGTGGAATTGATGATATTGAAAGTCACCAGTGGTTGCAACTGCCCAACTTAAGTTCAGAACTAGTTTAGATGCATCGGCTCCTTCTAGAACAGTTTACTACTCCCATTATCTCCTCACCACTTCCTATTTCTTGCTTTACAGAGGCAAACCCTTAAGATGAAAAGGAAAAAATGAGACAATGTGGGCATGGTCTCCACGCTTCCTCTCCTATTCCTTCTTCATCAAAAGTATGAAAAAGTATTGATGTTTATAAGATTTATATGACCTTCAAATTAATTGATTTATGTTCTTTAGCTTATGCTATTAGAAGCAGATGGCTCAGAATTAAGTGGAGGCGTGTACTTGATCAATTGCTTCATATTGACCATTGGCATAACAATCTTGTAATATAATATCTACATTTGATTTATAGGCATATTTCCCCAGTATATATGGGGAAAAACTAAAAACAAAGGCATTACAATGAAGTGATCTATAGAAACTGAAAACTGGCTAGATAGCTATTTAAAAACAAATTCAGGCAAAGAAAACAAAGGTTTTCATCCAGACAAAGTGCATTTTTGTGAAACTTTTCAAGGTTAGTGCTTGCTTCCCAAAAGTCTCTGTAGCAAGTAGCTACAGAAATTCAAAAGGGCCCCAAATATCCCATAAAAAAAAACCCGATAAACTAATTCAGCATTAAAACCATTCCTCCTTCTTTTATTAAGTTTTTTTTCCACATGAAAAGATAACATTTTGCAAGGTTTAACTCAAGAAAGATATTAATATCAAATCTTCAATGGCTTTTTCACCCCACCTTACCTATAAAAAATTAGAAAACATTTCTTACTCCAGTTTGTGGCTTTGAAATGTTCTCAGGTAATCAACCAAGCAAAAGACAGTATTGTTAGAGATACTTTCTGATGGGTCTGTTCCCCTGCTGGCACCTGGGAGAAATGCCACCACAGTCGATTGAATGACATGATGATGTTCTGTCCTACCCTATCAATCTTCTACGACATAGGCCTGTGACCTTTAATTACCTTTAATTTTAACTAAATCTTTGTTTAGTTCACAGGTTTCGGGGTGGAGGGGGTAAGTGGAAATAACGTGCATAGCTGAAACAGAAGAGAGAATACATTACTGCTAAGACATTCGAAGCTAGCTTGTTAATTAACTCAATAGGAATAATTTCTTTTGTCAGACAGAGTGACATGCTAATCAATGAGAAATTTCTCAAATCATCATATAAACTTCCCTTAACCTGCCACTTCACAGCATCCTTAAATGTGGGTACCACCGTTTCAAATATTTGCTGGATGGTGATGAAAACACATTTCCAACTGGTTTCTTATTGCTTTCCCACACTGGTTCAAAGACTAGATCCAAATGGATTGCTTTGCATAGCGCTGATTGAGAGAACAACTCTCTATCGGGGATGCCAGAGGAGCAGGGCCACATTCTTGTGGAATTTAAGATCCACTAAGTCATATTCGATCCATCTAGAAAACAATTTCAAAGCAACTTCATAAGTAAAAACATGGAGAAAACATTATATAAGAGTGGGGGAAGAGGGAGATAAGAAAAAGATTGTGAGATAATTCCGTTCATGATGAATCAGTCCAACATAAAAAAATAGGTAACTGCACTTTGACTGGAGTGTGAAGTAGAACAGGCTAAGGAGCTAAGTCACAAACACCAACTTTATTTAGCATTCCCATGGAACTCTGTACTTACTGACTGCAGGCAGATACCCCCTCCTCCCTCCGACTCCCTGACCCCTTCCTGGAGCTTATTCTAGCCCACTATTTCTTCACAGTGACCATTATAAGTTTCATCAGGAGTAATGCAATTACAAGTTGATTTGGTGAGACCCTTCCAACATGCTCCACTATAGGTTGCAGCAAATGTACGCAGTGAGAACAGTCATGTCAAAAAGGATTGTTTGTGATCATGATGAACCTTGGGCACTGAACAAAGGGAGAAGATTTCTAATCTAGATACTCAACCAAGCTGTAACAGGGGCAGAAATAACATGACAATTATTTCTGTCTTTTAACTAAATCAGACAAGCCATTGACTGGCTATTCCATTATTTGGTGCTCAATCCATAAATGGCTATTTGCATACACTATCTTCATCTGGCCAGACTTCACGATTTTATAGCAAACAGCAAGCACACACAAAAATAATTTCTGGATGGTTCTTCTTGTGCTGCTGGTTTTCTGGAAGTACGTGAGGAATATCAAAAGACTGAAAATCTTTTATCCATTAGCATCTGAATTCAAGAATAATAACATTTCTTATGCTTCAAGAAAATAGGAATGTTGGATTCAAGAATACAATTATGGACATAAAGGGTATGAAGAACTTTCACTAAAGGAGAGGGGAGATTAATAAAATGTAGGAAGGAGAACTTAAATGGGTTCCACAATTATTTTTCCTTAATTTCAGGACACGTACCCAGCAAAAATGATAGTCTCATAATCTCTGTCACCAAAACACATATTTTCAAATGATACACGTTTGTAAAGAAATTAGATAGCAATTATTCAAGGAATATTTTAGGTTTTTTTCCCCTTAAGTCAACCCTTTACATGGTAAAAATGAAAGTTTCTTGGAAGCAGCACTCAAATCTTATCTCTCTGTTTCCCTAACACATAGCAGAGGGCCTTGTTCAGAGAAGGATCTTAAAATATCGATGAGAAGGGAAAAATACTTCCCTGTCCTAAAGTCTATGCTAGTGTAACCTCTCCCACAGCTAATATATTCATACAAAGCAGCCTGTTCACTTGGAAAAGACTGATGCAGGATAATCACATTTTGACCTAGCTCAATGTACCCTACATAATTACACCCAAAAATTATTTGAGTAAAAAGGTAATAGTATTTACATAACTGAGCCAGTAGAGCTTATAAAATGTAGAATCCTCAATTTTGAATCGCTTATAAATTTTGCTTTCAATTTTCTTTTATATCCCTATGAACAGAATTTCATAATTAATTTAGTGTACTTGTTTCTGGAGACCAGAAATACTTCCAATATTAAACTATTAAGGCATAATTCTTACTTTGTAGATGCTTAGATTTCATAGCACTTTACAAAAAATAAAAACCATAGCACCTTTCCCTTTATGGGGGGAAAAAGCCTGTCTGGCACACCTGTCAGGTATGCTCTGAATCCTCAGAGAGTGAGCTATAAATGGATTTGTTCTTGTGATGGCAGAACAATTCCACAAGAGGTCCCGTGAGTATTTCTCAGCATGTACGTGTCACCTTATGTCCTGATGATAGCAATGAATTTATGTCTCAGATGGAAAACCACAAGAAAATTAAGAAATAACAGTGGATTTTTTAAAGGACTGAAGATAACAAGGCTTTTAAAGTCCTAAAAGAATAGCACTCACATCCTGAATCTGTCATTTTTATAATTATAGCATGCTTTAAAATGATTAATTTTTTGATAAATTTGATTCTAATGTTTTGGCGGTTTATCTTCCTTCAGATGCAAAGCTTGGTTTGATTTACATTTAAGTCTACTTTAAAGGTGTACCTAATCAATATGCCTTAACACCCACCACAACTGATATAAATAATAAATTTCCCTTTTTCTCTTTACACAATTGAGAACCCAACAAGAAGGCAGAAATTGGACTAAAGTTAATAAACCACCCACATTTTAATGTTTTGCCTACATTTTCTTAATTAAACTAATTATTTGAATTAGTGAAAAACATAATAACATTATCAAAATAGTATATTGAAATCTGGCAGGAAAAATCAGAAATTATTACTACACTTACTCTTTTAAGAACTGTATGTTTTGGTAGAAAAATGGGCATAAAGATATCTGGAACTTGAAGGGTTTTTGTTAGACAGTCTATTTCCATATGAAGGGTTATAATTAGTGCAAGCATGAACTAAATAGCAATTCTTATCAAAATTAACCCTATAAATAACCAGCGTCTCTAGAAGCCCAGACTTCTTGATCTTATCCTGGATAAATTTTCATGGACAATTTTAAAGTACTCTTAATGCTATTTGAAATCACAGTGATTTCTCTGAGCAGGTCTCTGATGTCACCTAGAGTCACCAGAAATTGTTTCCGTCACAAACTGAAATTGCAACTCAGCCTTGAAAGAATCAAGCAACAAAATGTGATTCCTTCACACAGGAAAAATATATATATATATGTTTTCATATTAAGGAAGAAAAGTAAGATATAAAATTGTATTAAACAGAACTCAACGATGTTAAAGTAGAAAACATAATGAGGTAAGGATAGTATGAACTCTAGACTAGTGGGTATAAGCTCAATTCATACAGAATGAATGACATGAATAAGAAAAGTCTCTGCCCAAAACAGAAGAATCAGTCACTATTCAGCTTCAGCCAACTGACAGGAAGAGGGAGACCTCAGGAATGCTAAATCTTCTGAATTTTCAAGACAGGGCAGGAATCATGATTTTTATGTTGAGATTCTGTCTTAGTCCATCCTGGCTGATATAACAAAAAACCATAAACTGGGTAGTAGCTTATAAACAACAGAAATTTATTTCTCACAGTTCTGAAGTCTAGAAAGTCCAAGATCAAGGCACCAGCAGAAGCCAGACCTGCTGAGGGCCTGCTTTCTGGTCCGTACCTCTACGGCTCCTTTTTATCCTGTCCTCACATGGTTGAGCAAATGAACTCCCTTGTGTATTTTTAAATAAGGGCACTAGCTCATTCATGAAGCCTCCTCTCAACATTTTCCCCCACTCTGAGAAACCTCTACGTGATCACAATTTTATCCCTTCTCCCAGGGCAACCATTATTTTGATTTGAAAAATAATCATTTATTTGCCTTTTAAAAAATAGTTTTATCATCATGCTTGATCATTTTCTCAACTTGGGTAAACATGAACTATGGTTCCCAGAATTTCACTTCCTCCCTGGTTCCAGGTCAAAGGTGAGATGATTACATACATGCTCATGGCTGAGCATGGCTTGCCATTTTCCTTTTTTGTACTGTCTTTTTAAAATGTTGATATCAAGGTTATTCATAAAATGAGTGTCTTCCTTAGCTATGCTTTGGAAGAGTTTATGTGAGAATTATCTGTTCCTGGAAGTTTAGTAGAATTTTCTGCTAGAACCTCTTGGGCTTTGAAATTTTCCTTATGGGAGTATTTTTTACTGTCCATTTTAGAACTACTGATTCAAGTTCTTTAATGCCACAAGACTCTTCAGGTTTGGTAAATTGTAATTTCCTAGAAATTAGGTTGTTCATAAATCATGTTCTTTCAATCTTGTATATTCTAATTTTTTTAATCTACTGTTCTATCAATTACCAAGACAGTGGTATATTAAAATCTCCCTCTGAGATTGTGGACTTCTCTATTTATCCTTATAGATCTGTAAATATTTTCTTTATTTTTGAGAAAATGTTCTGAAGCACACAGAAATTTAAATTTATTAAGAATCCCTGGTAAATTAAAACTTCAATCATTATAAAGTGACCCCTTTAAATTCTAGTAAAATTTTTGGGCTAAATTTTATTTCATTTTCTATTAATTTAAGTAAATTAACACTTTTGTTGAATATAGGCATGGCATTATCTTTTCCATCACAATAATTTCAACGATTCTATAAACTTTCATTTTAGATATGTTTTTAAACATTTAATCAGATTTGTTTTCTCCCCAAATGCTCAGTCTGTTTACATTAAATTGTTAACATTAAATAATTACTGATATATTTAGATGCTTTCTTTTTGTCACATCTATTGTGTGCTTCCTTTTCTCTTGTTTCTTGATTGGATATTAGATAAATATATTCACTTTCCATTTTTTCTGAATTAACAATAAAAAGACAACAGACACATTTTAAAGTGTAATGCTTACCGATATCTTTACCCTTCTCCTAGACAGAATAAGAGCCTTAGAACATTTTAACTTCATTCACCCCTTTCCTGACATATACAGTATACTATTCTTATACTGAATGCTCATGTGATTTGGTTTTTTAATGCACCAAAAGTAATTTAATATTTTTAATGTTTCAAATACATTTGTACCTTTATTATTATTTTAATTTTTTAAATTTCAGCATATTACAGGGGTACAAATGTTTATATTACATATATTGCCTTTGCCCCACCCGAGTCAAAAGCCCTACAGGATGACTATCATTATTGTGGATTAATGATCTTTAGAATTAGCCACATATTTATCATTTTCCTTGCTTTTCATTCCTTCTTACATGACGGAACGTTGGTGTTACTTTCTTTCTGCTCAAAGTACATCGTTTAGAATTTCCACTATCAAGGGGTCACTAATGGCAAACTCACTCTATTTCTGTTACTTTGCAAATGTCTTTTCCTCACCCTCATTCTTTAAAGATATTTTTTGCTGGAGATAGAATTCTGTGTCACCAATTATTTTCTTTCAGAATATTGAAGATATAATTCCACTTTTTTTCTTTTCATTATTTTGCTCTTGAGAAGATAACATAAATCCTACTATAGCTCCTATGAATTTAATTTGCCTTTTTTCTCTGTCAACTATTAGGATTTCCCTTTGGTTTTGGTGTTCTGTAGTTTTACGATGATGTGTCAAGATTTGGCTTTTTTTCATTTGTCTTCTTGATAGTCATTGAATTTCTTAGATTTATGGACTGATGTCCTTCCTCAATTCTGGAAAATCCTGAACTATTATCTCTGCAGATACTATTTTAGCCTTATTTTTTTCTCTTTTCTCTTTTGGACTGCTATATAAAAGCACATGTTAAAACCTCTTACACTTTTCTCTATTTGCCATCCTTTCTTTCATATTTTCCATTTGTATTCTTTATGTACTACATTCAAAATTATTTCTTCTGATCTGTATTTAAGATCCCTAATTCTCTCTTTTACTGTTTTTATACCAATTGTTCTTAAACTTTAAGTTTTTTAAATTTAGTTATTGTATTTTTAATTTTAAAAAGTTCTTCTGTTATTATTCAAATCTGCTAGGTCACTTTTTTATGGTCTCCTATTCTCTAAAAATATTTTCAAACTTGCCTTTTATTTTTCTGTCTTACAAATCTCATACATGAAACCATCTATTTCTGGCATGTGCCCTTTTCTGTTGTTCTTATTCATGCTTTGTGTTCTTATTCATGCCTTGTGTGCTTGGTTATTCCTTACTATAAATTTATCATGTCCTTCAAAAAGTGTTTGCTAGGTCTCTTTAAGACCCCAAATTAAAATGCCTTCCTCTAGAGAGAGTCTGTACATTTTTCTGTCAGGTATCTGGGGTCACTAATAGTTTGGGACTACCTTAAATTAAAGAAAGTTTTTGTCTGGAGAGTCCTGCACCACTCAGGAGGTGGAAACTCAACCCTAACACTTGCATGACAATGAGGTCATGTTCATAGCTTCTCAGGAACAAGTCCTTGCAGTTGTTTGTTTGTATATTATTGTTTTTCTTTCTTTTTTTCCTGCTCTGCTTGGTAACAAGCCCTAACCTCATACCTGAGGCTAGAAAGACATGGTTTATGTCTGGTTTAAACTTGCAATAAGGAAAGATACCTTTATCTCAGTAAATTATAGGGGGGTTCTATTAGAGGACCTAATTTGAGATAACTGTTGTTTCTTGACTTTTATCTCCCTTGAAACTTGAGTCCTGTAAGAACAAAACTCAATGTTTGCCTCATTAGTAAAAACAAATACACATGAGGAATAATGTATCAGATAAAAAGTATCAGAAAGTTCAATAATAATGTCTTAAACAATACTCACAAACAAGAAATATGGAAGTAGGCTGGTGACATTGTTGAGTTCCTTTATTAACAAGCAATAGAACCTGACTACTTCCAGATTTCTTTTCATGTGAGTCAGTGAATCTCCTTATTGTTTAAGACATTATTATCAAAGATTCTCATGCTTTTATTTGAAAACATCCTGACTGATACCTCACTCTTTTTAACTTTCGCCCGTGGGTGGGGGAAAAAATGGCACACTAGCTGTTAATGAGGTTTAACATCTTTTCAATATTTGACCATTTTGGATTTTTCTCTTCTGTATAATTTTTGTGTCTTTTGCCCATTTTTCATTTGGCATTTCTGCTTTTCTTCTCTCTCTCTCTCTCTCTTAATCTCTCTCTCTCCCAACCCCTTGCTCACCATGCACGCACACACACACAGGAGCTCTTTATCTTTTAAATAGTTACCTTTTTCCAGTCATATATGCAACAAATATTTCTAGCCAGTGTTTAATTTTTCTTTTGGTTTTATTTATGTTATCTTTTATCATTCATTTTTATTTTAGATTTCATGTAGTCAATTATATTTGTCTTTTCTTTTTATAGCAGCTGGGTTTCCTGTCTTATTTAAGAACAGCTTCCATACTATAAAGTCATAAAAATCTTTTTTTCTAAATTTTCCCCTGACATTTAAATTGTTTTATATTTCACAATTAGATATTTAATCAAGCTGTAATTTATTTTTGTATATGGTATGACACTGTGGTACAGCCTTGTTTTCTTCCAGATGGATAGATAATTATGCCAGCATCATTTCAAAAATAAACCCTCCCAGAATTTCCATTTTTGCCAAGTTACACTTTAGATGTCCACAGAAACCCTTCCTGGTACAGTACGCATAAAAATGCTGAATAAAATATAAATTGAAAAACTTTTTTTTCTATTTTATGATTAAGCTGGTTGGAAAATAAATTAATTGTTCAGCAGACAAAACTAAAGTGCAAATCCAGAGAGGTGCTGGAGCACTGGGGCTGCTTTGACCCTGGAGGCATCTGCCATTCTTGGGGGTGAAGAGCTTAGTTTACCAGACACAAGGTCATAAAATGTAACGTGGTTAGGAAAACAGTGAAAGGTCAGATCAGAGATCTTTGCATAAATCAGGCAACTATGAATGGCATTACCGTGAAAACAAAACAAGATAAAACAAAACAACAAAAAAAATGTTTCACAGAGACAGACAGGGTGTATAGCTCATTTGTCTCAATTTTGACTTTGGGTAGAGCAGAGAAAAGAAGGAAAAAAATCTGAGAGTTCCTGACCACAACTGTGTACACCTAAAAGCAAGCTTAGAATAAAAATTCACAGTAGATATTGCCCCCCAAAACCTAATTAAATGAATGGGTTTGGGTTGATGGTACTTCCCAGACACCTGGCCAAAGCTAATGCAAATCTTCTCTGGAGGAATGAATTTTAAATACAAGCTTCAAAAGTTTCCTCCAGATAGGTTCCCCAAAACAGGAGCTCACAATCAAAATTCACAAAATATATAAGAAGAGAAGCCACCACATGTATGAGTCAGCAGAATCAAAAACAGCAGAATCAACTCCACAGTAGTTACAGATATTGAAATTATCAAAGATTCAAAGATTAGAAAATATGAAAAAGAGAGTTTAAGAGACATAGTGCATAGAGACAGAAGGTCACACTTACACCAAATCAGCGAAGGAACTATGAAAAAAATTGATGGGGACTGACTAGAAGGCTCACAGACACATCCATTTTAAGGACACACACACCTACTGGAGGGGGGAGTCAAGACATAAATTTTGTCACAAAGAAACAAAGCAAGTGCCCAATCATTACAGACAGGATATGAAGACAGAAGGCAGCCAACTAAAACATGACAAGACTAAATTACTGCCCTTAATTCAAGTCAGCTATGCAGAAATGGCCCTATCATCTGCCGTGACAGATGAAAGAGCCAGAGAGGTAAAGATCTACTTGGCTTTCAAGCATAAAACAAAGTCCCAGATTTTGTCCAACCTCTTCTGGTCACCTCCTGACCCTTCTTCTACTGTTTTGCCCATGAACATGATGCAGACTATTAAATACTGTAGAAATGTTGCACTGTCTGCTTTTCAGAGTGCCTTTATATATTTCATAGTTTGTGATGACATTTGAAATTGACAAATCCCTAGTAAGCAGAGCAGGGGATATCAGTGACACTCACTGATGTCATGGAAACAGTGGATGCATTGGCACTGGCTGTGACAGCACTCAGCCTACAGGTCCCCAGCTCTTCTCCAAACAGCTGCTATTTCAAATATGGATAATAAACATTTAGCGCTGCCTCACAGAGAGCACAAACCCACACGAGATGACTACATATACACTCCAGTTCAATTTAATGTCCATCCCCATACAATGTCATCAAAAAAACCAAATTCTTAGTTTAAGTAAAGAACTTTTAATTCAATAAAATGTCAACATAGCATTTCTTATAGACATATTAATTAATAGCCAGACAACACATATATTCCTTATCATAGGTAACATTTAAAAACTAACCAATGTAATCCATCCCATCAATAGCCTAAAGAAGAAAAATTACACAATAATTTTAATAAATTCATAAAAGTTCTTAAAAATTTACTATCCATTCATGATTAAAACTAAAACTTTAAACAAACTAGGAATAAAAGTAAATTCCCTCAATTGATAACAGGCATCTGCAAAAAACCTACACTTAACATCATACTTAATGGTAAAAAAATGAATACATTCCTCCTAGAAGCAGGAAATAGGCAAGGAACTCCACTCTCCCCAATCCTATTTACCATTATATTGGAGGTCCCAGCCAGTGTAAAAGGCAAGAATAAGAAATAAAATACATATAGGTCAGCATGAAAGATATAAAATTGTCTGTATTCACAGATAAGATGATTGTTAATGTAGAAATGCTAAATAATATATTTTTTTATTTCAAGGTATTATGAGGGTACAAACATTTTGGTTATATTTTATGTCTTTGTCTCTCCCTAGTGAGGGTTAGAGGCATACCCTTCCCCTCTACAACACTCACCACGTCCTTTAGTTGTGAGTTTACCACCCCCAACCCCTTAATCCCTGGAGAATATTACTACCATGTGAGCACCATAGTGTTAATCAGTCAGTACCAATTTAATGGCGAGTACAAGTGGAGCCTATTCTTCCGACCAAACAATATTTTTTTAAAGCTACTAGAACTAATGTAAATTATTTTTACAAGCTTGTAGGATGTAAGGTCAACATACAAAATTAATTTTATTTTCACGTACTAGCAATTAACATTTAAAAATTGCAATAGTAAAATTACTATTCACAATAGCATCCAAAACCATGCAATACTCATAGATAAAGTCAACAAAGTATGCATAAGACCTGCTCTCTGATAACTACAAAATACTGGTAAAAGTAATTGAAGAATAACTAAATAAGTGGAAAAACATGCCATGTTCATGGGTTAAAAATTCAATATTGTTAAGATGACTATTTTCCCGAAATTATTCTATATATTCAACTCAATCTAATGAAAATATCAGCATGTGTTTTTGTAGGCATTGTCAAGCTGATTCTAAAACTTAAATGAAAATACAAAGGACTTATAATAGACAAATAAATTTTGAAAAACAACAAAGTTGGAGGGATCACAGACCTCTTTGCAATACTTACTATAAAGCTACAATAATCAAGATAGTTTGATAGTGGCATAAGACATATAGAACAAGTGAACAGAATAAAGAGGCCAGGAATATACCCACATATATGGTCACTTTATTTTCAACCAAAGTAATTCAAATGGGGAAAGGACAGACTTTTCAACAAATGATGTTGAAACAACTTCATATCTATATGGAAAAAATAAAACTCCATCTTAATATCACATAATAACACAAATTAAGTTGAAACTGAGGATAGACATAAATGTTAAAACTTCTAGAAGAAAACATAAAGGAAAATATGTATAACATTTGAGTAGATAAAAATTTCTCAGGACATGAAACTAGTAAACCAAATAATAATAATAACAAAAGATAAATCAGATAAAAGTTTGATAAATCAAGTTTTTAAGCTCCTGCTCTATGAAAAACACCTTAAAGAGAACAAAATGACAAGCCACAGAATGGGAAAATAGTCATAATACCTATATCTGATAATGCCTTTACATTTAGAATATCTGAAGAACTCTTAAAATTCAACCATAAGAAGTTAAATAACCCAATTTTTAATAGATACTTGAAAAGACTGTTTACAAATCTAGATAAACAAATAACTAATATGCACATGAAAACATAATTTAATATCATTAGTCACTGGCAAATGAAAACCACAATAAAATACCATCCCACAACCACTTGAACGGCTAAACTTCAAAGGACTGATTATACCAAGTGTTGGCAAGAATACAGACTAACTGAAACTATCATACATTTATGCTGGGGATGTAAAATGGTACAAACAATCTGAAAACTATTTGGGAGTTTATATTTATAAAGTTAAACATACACTTCTTATATGACACTGAAAATCCACTTGCAGGTATTTTCCAAAAGAAAAAAAAAACATATATTCAAAGACATGTACATGAATGTTCATAGCAGCTTTGAATAGTAGTCCCCAAATGGAAACAACATGAATGCACATCAATGAATGGATTTCCAAAAATTGTAATATATCCACACAATGGGATATTATTCAGCAATAAAAAGGAGTAAATTACTGATATATCCAACAACATGCATGCATGAATGAATGAATGAATCCTGAGTTAAGGAAACCAAACTTCCCCCAAAATGTGTTCCATAATGACTTTTTTTACTGTGAAACTCTACAAAAATAAATCTAATCTACAGTGATAGAAAATAGATCAGTTGTCTAGCCCTAGTGGAAGTGGAGATTGACTGAAAATATTTTGAGGTAACAGAAGTGTGGCTGTGATTAAGTGGGCGTATGTATGTATTAAAACTCATCAAACTGTATCCTTACAATGTGTGCATTTTGAAATGATAAATGAGATGATGGTTATACTAATCACTCTAATCTGAATACTATACATCGAATATCTTGAAACATCACTATGTATCCCATAAATATGTACTATTATTATGTATCAATTCAAAGTAAACAAATAAAATTGAAAACAAAATGTCTCTAGACATTACCAAATTCCATGGAGGGAAAAGTTTTCCCCCAGTTGAAAACCACTGCATAGACTGCCAGGCTGTTGTGGTACACAGTGCACGTTATCGGGTATAGAGAAAACCTGCAATTCAGACCATAGTGGAGGAGCTGGAAGAAATGAAAGAGCCCTGTGTCCCTGGAAATTTACTTTAGATGCTCAAGACAGAGTCCCTCGGGTCCAGTGCCATCTCCCTGCATTGTGATCCATCTTCCTAACTAGGATTTCACCTACTATGCTCTCGCTGCATATCATACCTTTTCTCAATAAAGCTACTATTTTCTTGTAAAAAATAAATAAATAAGAATAAAATGTGTGCATTTTATTGTATCTAAATTGTACCTCAATAAAGTAAATTTTTTAAAAAAGAAAAACTGGTTCCTGGCTGAACTTGAGGCTAGAACATAGGCTTCTCAGTACTTAGGCAGAGTTTGTAGTTGGGCGGGAAGAACCTGCATTCTAGCTGCGCTAAGGACCTTTAATTTGCCCATTGCATAGGAAGCATCTTGTCCTCCAAGACCTTTTGCTATAGTCAAAGAATGCGGTCTTGTAAATAATTCCCTATTGAGAAGATACATTATAGAGGCCTCTGCTACAGCTAATGAGGAGACGTCCCTCTCCACCTCACTAATCTTTTCTATTTGGTCATGAGTGAGACCAGCATCAAATATAAGGAGCCTTCACTTTAAGGTGTCTCTGGTGCACAGAGTTGGAGCAAAAATGTAAGGAAAGAAAAGTGTCCATAATGGATCCCAGTTTACCACCAAAGCAAGGAAGTCAATTGAATTTGGGATAGAATAAGTGGTCTAAAAATCAAGACTGTACCTAGCTTTAGGGGATGAAATAAGCCAAGTATAACTTTCGAGGTTGCACTATATAAAATGCCTTAGAATAATGTTTTCCAAAGAGTAGGACAAGTATTAGTCATGGTTATGAAATGATTTGAAGGGTTTTTGAGATGAATTGGCGTGGTAAATTAACATGACACCACATAACATTGAATCATGTAATGATTCCTTCTCTAATTCTCTTAGTTTTTCTGATTTTGTATCAAAAAGTCTCATTTCTTGCTACTGTGTCTTTAACAATTCTTTTTTTCTCTTCTAAACAAAGAGAAAACACAAAATGCCTAACTGGAGTGCAGTAGTATTGCTTCCCTTTTGTTAACATTTTAATTTTCTATTTATGGCAAGTAAATCTGTTTTTAAATTTGTGGTACTGATAACTGTTTCTACAACATAAATGTTTTTCACTTTAGAAAGGTAGTTTGTTAAAATAATAAGTAAAAAAATACTATATTGATATAGTGGTATATGAATAACTAAGATTGGATAACAGTGCCTTAAAAGGTTAACGTCAAATACATACAGGGAAAAAAAAAAAAGGAAGGTTAACTTGTAAGGAAGAGTATGTATCTGTATATAAATATGAATGTAACATTAAGCATTAAATTATCACTGTATTAGAAATATTAAATAAAACTTAATTTCCATATCATAAACTAGTTTTTAATTCAGAATTACATGCCCATGAATGTCTCCCAAACTTTCATATGCCAGGTGCTGATAAAAGGCCAGATCAGGATATTAATATCTTATAAATTGGGATAAAGCACTATAAAATTGAGCTAACAGCAGAAATATGTCTGAACAATAATGAAGGCTCAAATTTCATTCCACTCCTGTCTCTCTGATGAGTGCTTTCACTTGAATGTGGGTATATGAAGAAGATATGCAGAAGGTAGTCACGCAAAAAAGATTCTTAAAAAAAAACATTCTGTCCCCATAAAAGTTGGCAATCTCCTATTTTTTGTTTTGCTCTTTTTTTCTTAGTATCCATCCTACTTTCTTTCCTTTAAAAGAATCCATGAAAATTTACATTTTACTTTAGGTCCATTAATCACTTCAAAAAATACAATTCACATGGACAAATTTCTTCAAAACTGTTATGCTGTTGTCAATGTTTTGACAGCGCAGTGCAATTTTTTTAAAAAAAATCAACCTCAGCTAGACTCTAGAGAATTGTACCCATCAAACTGAAAAAGAGAACTGTAAAACAGATTTTCTTATTTAAAGAAATATAAGACAGTTTGATTTCTACCATGCTTATAGTTTCCCAAGAGTAAAATTAAATTTGGAATGAACAAAGATAAACCTCTTACCTGTTGGAAGGTGCAGTGTTATGTTGTTGCAAAAATCTGTGAAGCAGCATTCAGTTTTGGTAACATTGTTGGAACTATGACAGAAGACTTGAGCATTTAATTCTGGGAGGGAAACACAGGATTTGATCACCTGTTCTTTTCCATTGGTTAGCATAACTGATGCCCAACATGCTCCTTCTGTTTGGCAGGTAAAGTTTGAAGAATCACACAAGAGACATACACACTTCAGTCCTGCAAAGAGTAAGGCAAAAAGCTTTAAAATACAAAAGATATCATGCAAATTTATTTCAGAATACTTGAGAATAGAAATTCAATCTTAATGAAAACTGGAAAGGGGTTTAAATAAACAACACTTGATAAACACATGCTAATCCTCTTACTCCCTCTCAGTCATGTGTTTCACTAAATAGGCTGCACAATTATCATTTACTATTGCTAGTATTTTTGTGAATTCATTCAGTTGCTACCTATATTTTAAAATATTTTCCTCATCTATAATCCAAATCCTTCCTTCTTAAGCTCAATCAGCTCATTCCTAATTCAATAGCTCCTATGAAATGCTAGGAAAGAGTATCACAGCAACCAATGGGAGCTGTCCAGCATCACTTGTAGAACATTAAAGTGTGGTTACAGCAGCTGTGTAACCAACCTAGTGTGTTCTATTCATGCACCCTTCTTCCTTTAAACTTTTAAGCCAATGAGCTAAACACAAAACTAACCACAGGTATATATGTCTCTAATACATAGTTGTGAGTCTTTATTTTCTGTGGTATTATAACATTGTTGTTATTGTCATAGCTCCTTTAAGGCATTCCTGAGCCATTATATTTCCTCCTTTTCTCTAAGGAACAAACACAAAACGAGAGCCATTGCAATATGGACCATGACCTTCAGGCAATTTTCTTTAAAGTACATATCTATTCCATGAAGCAAAGCACACCAATAGAATTTATCTACACCAATAAACTTTGAAACATTATACTTTGCTAAATTAATCTGTTCACTTCTACACATCTCCCAATATTCCCCACTTACTACACACACACACACACACACACACACACACACACACACACACACAAAACAACACTACACACTAACTTAATCTTCAAAGTGGGGCAGTATTTCTCTGTTTTGATGTAAAAATAGTTGTCAGCATTAAGAATCCAATGGTTGTGAGCAATTTATTCAGATTTCATTTTATTACATTTTTTCTAAATAGTACAATACTAAATAAGCTTTTTGTACTATTACTTTAACAAAATTTTCATTAAATCATAACTGCTCCCCCACAATTATTTGAATGTCCAAAGCCTTACCATACAATCACTGCTACTAAAATTAAAGTCTTTAAATTGGTAATCACTCAAATCGGGACTGATTTTATACCCATAAAATATTTGATACAAAAATGGCAACTATTGCTCAATTTAAATACCACTATAGGAGCAAAAATGGGTAATATTCCTATATAGCTGAATATATAAGAAAGGACAAATTACATATCAATCAGATAGAAATTATTCTCTTCTTTTGATAGTTTTTGTTGACTGATGAAATACCATTCCTATAAACATTTTATTAATCTTCTCTATGGGAACTACAATCCTAAAATAAAATACAATTTTGTTATCATCATTGGACCATACATAATAGCTCACCTTCCTATTTCTTCCAGTGGTGATCAACATAAATAAATATACTCTTTCATCAATATTTATGTGCTACAGTAGAACCATATATTCTAGATTGATTGGGATCCATAGAGCTAGAAACATAAAATCTAAGGATTTAGAAAATGTTTTAGGAGACTATCTTTGCATTAAAGAGAGCTAATATAATGAGCGTCCATTCACCCAAGTGTCTTCTCACAATGGAATCTCTCTAGCATTTTCCAAGTCCATCTGACAAAGGCCTTTAAATCATGGTTATACCAGTTTCATAATCTTAGGTACTACTTGGCCCCTCTGTGCCTCCATTTTCTTATATGAAAGGTAAAACTGATAATAATATACCTCCTCGTGGTGTTATGGAGAATTAATTAGTTAATCTATGTAAAGCCCATAGAGTATAAGGGCTTAGACCAATATCTGGCACATAGGAAGTACTATATAGACATTACGACTATGTCTCTTATTACCAGAGGAGGTAAGGCTAGTTGCCTTATGCAAATAATGGAAATACATTTGTAATTCATAGAGGAATAGCCTAGAGCTAGAATTAGAGAGTAGAGAACATTTAAAAGCCATAACAAAGGAATGCACCTCTTTCTGCTCTACCAAGAGTGATTTGAATGCCCACATTATTTTAATGGTCCAGGTTAGATGCTACACAGTCACATGGCAGGTGGTTTCTGGCAATGGGCCAAACAAAAAATGCAGGAAACCAAGGTGATGACCCCAGCCCTCGCTCTGTCACTAACTTGCTGCTTGACTTTAGAGAAGACATTTAGCCTTACAGACCTTCA
Organism: Microcebus murinus; assembly: GCF_040939455.1. Taxonomy (NCBI): domain Eukaryota; kingdom Metazoa; phylum Chordata; class Mammalia; order Primates; family Cheirogaleidae; genus Microcebus; species Microcebus murinus. The sequence goes on from NC_134111.1 coordinate 38,046,986, forward strand.
CTGCCTTCCTCTGAAAATGCAAAATGAACTGGCACAGTTGTAGAGGGTCCAGAAATCTTATTCTCATATGCCACCAACATTTTATGACTCTATAAATTTACGACTTACAGAAATCTATGATTACAAAATATGGAAAATTCACTTAACAATTATTTAATAAAAAACTTGCCCCACTGTGGCTATTCTTCACCCTCATATTTTAAGGGGATAAAGGTGGGAAGAAGAGTAACTTTCCTGACACACAGTCCCAAACCATTTGTCACAAGACTTCTCATCACAGTCTCTTCAAATGTACTATTTCCAAGAGAAGCTTAGCCAGGAAATCAAGGCAACTAAAAAATATGGATTCTCTCAGGCAACCATAAAGGCAACCATAATAAAGTACTTTATTGTTATTTATAAAGGACTCAACAATCAAACATATGTTAATTTCATGTGTGTTCATCATCACATATCATTCCCAGTGCAACAGTAGGAGTTAGTTGACACTATGTCTATTTTATAGATTACAAATGAGGCTCAAAAAGATCAAGTGATTGACTTAATGTAACAGTCTCTGGACTACTCAAGCAACATTGTTTCTATCCTACCAAAGGTGCCATTAAAAAACAAAACAAAACAAAACATGGGTACAGAAACCATTCTCCCACCCCACTAATCTCTAGCAATTGTGAATAAAATATAATTCTAATGCAGCAGAAAAAAATTAATAATTAATAAACAATTGAGATTTAGATCTGTATTGTCCTAATAAGCTTTAAAACACAGTTGCTATTTTTTAAATTCTACCTACCTATATTCTAAGGAGACAGGTGGTCAAATAAAAGTCAATATCACGTCCCTTGCATCTAGAATAAATCATGTTCCCTTTCAGCTTATCTAAATTCTGTATTAAGTGAGCCTCTAAGTACCTAACCTGATACTTTGCCTTTGAAGCACTACCGGCTCCTTATAAAAAATGATTATGTAATAGCTCTTACCAAGGAATAATGTGAATACTCACTGAATGTTTAACAAGCTATAAAAATTTTCTTCAGTTTAAAGTAAAAGGTACCCATTGGAAGAAAAACATAGATCTAGGTGGTATAGTTAATATAGAAAATGACACCTTACTTCAAATCTTGCACGATGGAAAACACTGACAAAGTTGAGGATTTGTTAATGATAATGGCTTCAAACATCTGCTAAATGTTCCCACTTATTCCAGGTCAACTGGCAGTACTATAGCACTGACAGAGAACAAACAGCAAGCTAAACAGGACCTAAGGTGTATAAGTAACATATGACATATTCAGTCTCTCATTTTTCATTTCCCACCAGTCCACTCTATCGTCACATTTGACATATAAATTAAACTATATTTATATCAACCATCCTCAACATGGAACCTTTGTGCTGCCAATTAAAATATAAGTTGCCATTGGTGATTAGACTTATGCTTTTATATTTTGGGTTTTAAAAAAGAAACCTGATGTTAATTGAGTCAATTATACTAGAATATACTAGAATATTCCATGACAGGATAAATCTGGTTGTTAGCAGACAGTAGTCCTGCCTTATGTTTCTTTATTTTATACTTTCCCATTACAATGTACTTAAGTCATATGGAAAGGGACAGCAAATGAGGTTGAAGAGGGAGGCAATTACCGATAATAAGAAGGTCTATTAGGTTTTTCCCCACAAGAAAGATTGCATTTTTGTTTTGTCCCCTCCCACCTCTTTAATTATCCCCTTCCCCCACCTTTGCCAATTAGCCTATAAAAGGCAAGACATCTGTTACCCACAAGACATCTGTTACCTACATCCACCAAAGGATGTGCACATTCCTAACCAACCAGAAAATAAATTTCTATCCATATTTACATGTGATGGCTAGCACACCCTGGTGTCCACAAATGTAAAAACCATCACACTACACACACACACACACACAAAATACAAAAGAACTAAATTTACGGATTTGCATTTATGTGTTATTCTTATTTAACAGCCAAATATTTGCTTGGCAAATATTAGTTGTTTTGAATTAGATACCATTTTCAATGGGTTAGTTACATATTATTACTTACGTTTCTCATATTTGGAGTCTATATGCTAAAATTGGCCAGTGCTTAACATAAACATCTAACACATGCCCTTTTTTCTTTTTCAGATATTAGTTCACTCTATTCAATTTCTCTAATTTTAGACCAGACTATGAAACACAAAAGTTTTTCTTAATTCAGAAAACTGTCTCAGATTTGACCTGCTGAATATGTAATCTTTTCAGCATTTGTAGGCTTTTCGGTTAACAAAGAAAACAATTCAAGCTTTTCAGTGTGCTGAATATGAAAAGTATGGCACCAAGAAAGAAGACAGAAAAACCAGCACTAGTGAATCTGAGGGAAAGCCAGACAGGGTCAAGAAGACTAGGCAAAGATCTCTCTTTCTTTTCTATTCCTTGTCAAAATTTCATTTTCTTGTAATGTAGTCATTTCAAAATATTTGCCCTTCTTAATGGTAAAGAAAAATAAAAGAGAAGAAGAAAATAGCATTAATAAAAATATGGGTGATACAAATGGAAACTTTTTGGACAATTGAGCTTTCAATAAAGATTCAGCTGGTAGAAATACTATTTGCCAGGCTGTACCCAAGAAAATTGAGAACTCCAAAAATATGGGAATACACCCAGCACACAGGAAAATTGTTTCTTTGTGTGAAGTGGCAATTATATTCTCTGCTCAAGAAAGCCTCACCCTTACCACAGCTGAGAAGGAACAGATCCACCCTACCAGCAGGAATTCCTTCCAGGAGAACTGCTCTTGAACTTCAGCTGGAGACATCAATTAGGAAGGGTCCAGCACATTTTAAATTATAGTACCAACCATTGGGAATTTCCTCAGTCCAAAGGCAGCACTGACTGAAACTGAAAATCTCAGCTCACCTCCACCACAAACCACCTAAGACTTTTAGAGGTATTCCTTGATCTCTCCAAATCTTAGACTCCTCTGAAAAACGATGAGGTCAGAAAGTAGATCAGAAGATTTCTAAAGACTCTTCCAGTTTTGTAGTCCTCTGCTGCTCTGAGCTTGCATCACAATTCTCAGTACAAATAACTTAAGGCTTATCTATGATAGATAAAAAGAAAGCTGGAGTTGGAAATATGAGCACCCACTGGATAGGTCTACACCCCCAGATTCACACACTGGGATATTTCAGTGGGTGAAAGGATCCTACTGGCTTATAAACCAGCATAACTTCTCCAGTCAATATTAAAGATCATTTATCTAGTCCTATGTTTATCATATGAGCATGAAATATCAATATCAGCATGAAATTTGGGGCAAATGGAGGGAAAGTGATGGAAGCCTGAAAATGTTCTCAGCCTCTCTGAGTTACATTAGATACCCAGGGACTGTTGCCTAGTCCCTCAAACATAGTAGACACAGGATCTCAGAAATGGCACACAAGAGCAAAAATGACTCAAAAGAGCTCCATACTTTAGCAATGCCATTCATTACTAAGTAGAAATGAAAGTGTTTCCCATTAATGTTTAAATGGCAGACAAAACATTAGAGTTTAGAACTGGCTAAAATGATGTTATTTATTTACATATAGCTTCAAGATTGTGAATAAATCCAGAATGGATATGTGTGATGGCATAAAGCTTTTAGTGCAATTCAAAAACTTTTTAACTGAGAAATATTATTACTTTAACATTTTTACTTAACAGCATAGTTTAACTTAAAGATTCACTTTTCAAAGAAGGCCTTTTCCAAAAATACCATTAATGACATTAGCTCCTAAGCTCCTATAGTATGGGACAAATATAAATCAACCATAAAAGGATACAACTTAATCTAAAATGGTTGATGGCAAAATTATTTCTGTGGTTTCTCTTAAAATATCCCCTTAAAAGGATGAAAATGCAGAAGAATTCCTAGATAGCAAAAGGACAGCCTTCTTCCTGCCTTTGGAAGTCAAAGCATCGGTGAAAAACAGGCTAGCAGGGATGGCGGTTGTGTGACAACTACTTTGGGTACAGGGCAGCATCTCCTATTCTAAATCTTTGTTGCCTTAGGGAGGACACAGTTTACCTGGACTGCCCTGGTCAAATTTATACTTTGTAGCCACGTAAGAAAGAAAAGGACCCCATCTGAGGTCTCCCATCTGAAAGCATCATGTCAAAGAAAAGAATATTCCTAATCACAGAACACATTTCTTCTGCCACTTTCCCATATAATTCTTACTTGACTTGAAAAGTTATTTTTTTTACCCTTGGCAGCATAAATCGTTCCTCATCAAACTGTTCCCTCAGTCTTGAGGGTTTTTTTTAAATTTTTTTATTTTGTTTTTTATTTGTTTGCTTGTTTGTTTGTTGAGACAGGGTTTCACTCTATTGCCCAGGCAAGAGCACAGTGGTGTCATCATATCTCACTGCAGCCTCCAACTCCTGGGCTCAAGTGATGCTCCTACCTCAGCCGCCCAAATAGCTGGGGCGACAGGCATGCACCACCACGCCTGGCTAATTTTTAATTTTTTTTTTTTTGTAAAAAACATGGTCTAGCTATTGCCCAGGTTGGTCTCAAACTCCTGGGCTCAAGTGATCCTCCCACCTTGGCCTCCCAAAGTGCTAGGATTACAGGCATGAGACACTGTGCCAAGGGTTTTTGTTTGTTTGTTTGTTTGTTTGTTTTTAATTAATTGTCTTCTAGTTAGAAGAATAACAACACTCAATGGATTTTGACTACATTTAGAATAAAGCAAAATCCACAGTCATTATCATGACCTGATAGGCTAATTGGGCTCTTCCCACCTCTGGAATCTCATCTCTCATTAACAGCCCTCCAGACTACTGGTCTTCTTTTTATAGCTGTTATAACAACTTCTTTTCCTCCTCACAGCCTTCGCTCTTGTTCCCTTTGCCTGTAGTGCTCTTCCCTTTCTTTTAATTCTTTAGGTCTCAGCTCAAATGTCACCAGCTCAGAGAAATCTTCACTGACTCCCCTTGATCAAGGATCTGCTCCCCATCATTCCTGTGTGTATAACAATCTGTAATTAGCTTTTTTATTGTTTTAGTGCTAGTGGAATGAAAACTTCATGAGGCTGGGGACGTTCTCTTGTTTTATCTCCAACACATCCCCAACACCGAGAATACAGTCCGGCAGTGTGGTAAAAACCCATTAAAGATGTATTGAATTAGGTCAGGCACAATGGCTCACACCTACAATCCTAGCACTTCGTCAGGCCGAGGCAGGAGGAGCCCTTGGGGTCAGGAGTTCAAGAACAGCCTGATGAAGAGCAAGACCCCATCTCCACAAAAAGTAGAAAAAATTGGCCGGGTGTGGTGCCACACACCTATAGTCCCAGCTACTTGGGGGGGAAGGGGGCTGAGTCAGAAGGATCACTTAAGCCCAAGAGTTTAAGGTTGCAGCGAGCTCTGATCATGCCATTGCACTCTACCTGGAAGACAGTAAGACTTTGTCTCAAAAAAAAAAAAAAAAAAAAAAAGTATTGAATTAAGAGTTATAGAAGCCCACAAAGTACAGAAGAATTCCAAATGGGCAAATGCCTAAAAGGCTCACAACTCTACTACTCTTCTTCTTGTGGTATATTTTCTTCCATTCTTTTTTTCTACATGGGTTTTTGATAGTTGAATTCAACCTGTAAACACACTTCTAAGTGCTACTTTTTTATTCTCTCAGCATTATGTCATGAGCTTTATACTGTCTTCTTTTAAAAACATTTAATGGAATGTATAAGCCTGTCATCAACGTAAGTGGACAGCATACAGCATTTCCTTACTCTTAGGCATCTCAGTTATTTCCAATTTTTGCAATTAACACTGTGTTGAATACATTTATGGGCTAATCTTTATCTAAATTTCAATTCCTGTAATAGAGTCCTAGATGTGGACTAACACACCAAACATTCTTGATAGACACTGCCAAATAACTTTCCAGAAACACCATAACAGTTAATATTTCCATTGGCCCTGCATGGAAGTACCCATTTCACAGCATTAGCTATTCTTCCTAAAATCTTAATGATATGTCAGATAAAAGTAGTATCCTATTTTAATTTCTATTTCCTTACTAATGGAATGTCATTGAAACTTTTTTTTTAAATATCTCCTCTGAATTTCTTTTTGGGTACAATTTTTCGTTCATGCTATTTATCTCTAGAATGCATCTTAAAGATTTATTCTCAATTTGAAAGAAGTTTTTATAAAGTAAAGATAGAAATTCTTTGTCATATGTATTACATATAACTTTTTCCACTTTCATACTTGTTTGCTTTTCCCTAACACGTGTTACCTTCACTGTTTTGGAAAAGAAAATGATACTTGCCCCTTGTCAAAACGAATTCATGTATTACACATAATATAAAGAAGGAAATAAAATAAGATAAATTACTCCTAATCCCATATCCCAAAAGCCTCTCCAAATATCCCTCCACAGAGTTTACATACCGATATCCATGGAGACATTCTCATTAAAATCCTAGTAATATGATAGATGTAATCTTTTAGTCTGATCAATCTTTTACTCTGAAATTTCTTCCTTTGCCTTACAGCCTAGTAAATCTTCTCATCCATGGATTTTCTAAATAGTCAACATTTTCTTCCAGTTAATGATTTGATTGTTTTTATACACCTAACTCTCAAATTTATGTGGAATTTGAGTATAGATCATCGAATATCATAGGTAATACAGTAATCTCTTTGATAGGTGGTAAGTGAATTACTTTATGGTCAGTCCTTAGATGTTAAAAAGTGTTTTAAAATCATTATTTAAAGAGCATTTTACTGTATGCCTTACCACAGTTGGTAAGGAAGGGAGAGCAGGAGGAGGGAGAAAGCAAAGACTTAGGGTACTAGCCAAGTAGGTTAAACGACTTGAGGATAGTGTGGTAAACCGGGCCACAGGCCGAGCTGGGACACACAGGCGGAGCACGAGGGAATCGGCTGGGCCCTGGGCGGGGGCGGGGCAGGAAGGCTTCTGGCAGGTGAGTCTGGAGGAGCACACCTGTCCCTCACCCTCCCTGCGGGTTCAGAGCAGCAGGCCCTCCCCACCCTCTGGCAGTCCTCCCAGACCATCCAGCCTGCGGGAAACGGCAGTCCTCCCCGACCCGGCAGTGTGCAAGTACGAACCTGGCCCCACCTGGGCAACAGGTTCTGTCACACTCACTCCCCAGATGGAACTCGATTCCGGGTCCCCAACCCCCTCCCGCCACACACAACAGGCACCTGGGCGCCCGGCCTTCCCTCGCGGGGCTCCCTGAACTGTGTCGGGAATGTTCGGCCACTTCGCCTGGACTTGCAGGTTGGGGGGCGGGACCCTCCCCCAGAGCCGTGGCCGGGGCTTCCTCTTCGCTGGACCGGCTTGCGGGCCCTCCCCGGGGTCACCGGGACGCCCGGGCTTCCTGCCGGGCTTTGGCGAGAGGGATTTCCAGACTCGACGTCTCCCAGCTGGGCTTCGTCACCTGCCCCGGGGCAGCGCAGCCTAGAGGGAGACAGACTCCTGGGACGCTTCCCCGCGCACCCGGGTACCATCTAGTGGCAGCAGGGACGGGACGCAGGCTGTTTTTCACAGAATGACCTCCACTTCGGATTAGCATTTCTCAAGCATTTTTAAAACCCAAGCCTCCTTAAAAATAAACATAAAAACCTAGCACCCTCGGTTTTCTGTTCTTTGAAATTTCGGGATAAAATGCCCTGTCTAGAAACAAATCAATGCGGTGATGCTTTGATGGTGCTTTTTCATTTGGAAAAGTGGCCCTCCACTCTCTAATGCCCCTTGAAGACCACCGGTCTAGCCTGGGAGAATTTGCTAGACCGGTATTTATTATGAGAAACCTCTTGTTTGCACCAAGAGATTCCAGCTATCAAAATACTGCCAGTGAAGTCTTTCTAAATTAGAAGAAGAAATGAAAAACTGATAATTAAGTCCTTAATACCTATTCAAATTGCATATTCAGTTAGGTCCTATAGCTGTTGTATATTTATGTTCACATAAAATCAGACCTGATAATGATGGTTACCAAATTTGGGGATTTCAGTGACCAGTAAAATTTCAAAAGTAATTTGGGGACTCAGTCAAGGGTTGCACCAAATTTTTGCTCTGCCAAGGAAGAACATGGCAGGGGACTGCCATCCTGGTTGGGAGGAGGAGCCCCCTCTATTACCATCATTTCACAAAAGAAGTTAATTAGCTTAAGTCATTCCACATTCTATACATATTGAAACATCGCATTGTACCCCATAAATGTACACAACTATGATTTGTTAATTCACTTAAGAGTAATTAACAGAATAAAAAATAAAAGAGCTCACATAAAAAGAAAGAAGGGACATTATAATACCAACCAAGAAAGGAGGTATGTAAATCTCAGGATTAAGGGATGACTAAGTCAGGATCAAAGATATCTTTTTAAAATTTCGAATGTTGAAAAACATAATTGCATTTTATGATGTCACATTTCTATTAATTGCCTTTTTCTAATACAAATTTTTAATCTGGGAGGTTAACTGTATCAGAAAGTGGTGCTTAAGTGTCCAGCTTGTTTTTGTTCCAACATGTGTTTTATACGCAGTCAATGGGCACACTCCACATAGCAATGTTGTCTCAAGTGGAAGTGGCAATCTTCTATAGTGCTACTTTTACTCAACCTGGAATATTCTGGAAACTGAAAAAAAGCTGAATAATAATAGCCACCCACCCCTAGTGGTAAATCTAGTAGTGGCAGACCAGGTGTCTGCTCACAAGGGCCTTCTTTGCTCAGGGAAGAGGGCCACTGTGCCTTCCTGGGTCAACATGCTCACTCAAGGCTTATGTTCACTGACCAAAAATTCACCTGGCAATGTCTCCATCAGTACTGGGGCACAAATCTTAACACTATATTTGATCAGCCTGCCTGTTTAGGTCTGTTTTTTACAGGACTTGGGGGCTAGTATGCATTTTTTGAATTATTACAGTCTATGTTCAATATGTTGCTCATCAAATCTCCAATTGACTTGATGGCAACTCCTGATCAAGAATATACCACACAATTTTAACATTGTTTCCATGGGAAATGATGAGCAATTATAACCAGCTCTGGAAGGATACAATCTCCAGCAACATCCTGTGGTGATAAGCAGGGATTGCTATTCTGGAGTATGGCGAAGTGAACCTGTGCAAAGAAGAAAATACCACAGGAAGCCTGATCCAGTCCACAGGATTTAGTTAGGAGACTGGGAATTTTAACCCTACTTCCAGTAATATGGCTTTTTAGGTTTGTGTCCTCAACTGATCTCTTCAAGAACGAATTCAATTCAGTGATCACTAATGTCCCTTCTAGTTCTAAAGTTCTATAGCACTAAGAGCTGAAGGCATCAATGGCCACCATGAGTACCAGGTGAGCACTAAGAGCTGAAGGCATCAATGGTCACCATGAGTACCAGGAAGAACACTGGGGTAGTGACAGCGTACAGGGAGAACCAAGAAGTTGCTGTCCTAGAATCACAGTTCAAGAAGAAAACTACTCAGAATAATTTACTCTGATAAAGACTGAAGTAAACAATCATAGTTTATACTTGGGAGGTCAATTAAGTCACAAAGTCTAGTTTTGTGGTTCCAATCTCCATTGAAGTAGAGAAGACAGAAACCAAATGGGAGAGGATCACAGACAGTTTGGTGATGAAAGAGCAGGAACACATGGCATACTCAATCTGTTTGGAGAAGATGGCATAAAATACAAAAAACTTAATAACAGAAACATCAAGGTTTTAAAAGCTGAGGAAGCTCTGACTTATTTAAAGGAAGCAATTAAAAATAACCAGGAAAGAAAAAAAGTAAATAATCAATAATTAATAGTCAGTCAAACTACAGGGCTAAAAGAATACAGAAAAGAAAAAGATAGACTGTTCCAAGTTTATAATAAAAGTAGCAAAAAAAAAAAAAACTGAAAAGTTGAAGTCCTCAAGAGTTCTCAAGGGCTCACTTATCAGAAATTTTTATCACAATCCACAGTTATACACTTATAAGATATGGTAATTCTCAATCTAGAAATAAAAGGAAACTATCCGAAGTTAGAAGATGATCTAGCTAAAAATAGAGTGGCAAGTGAGGAACTGAAAGGGGAAGAGGAGGGCAAGTGATTTGGAAGGAACTTTTTTTCTAAAGGCTGATCCCAACTGGGCCTCTTTCCAACAATTGACCCCAAGGCTTGCAAGTTTAGGTGGGGTAATATGAAGAACTCACATTGCGCACGCATAAAAAGGGCAGCATCTCCTGCCCCTGTCTTCAAAGAAGATGGGTGGGAGCAGGAGCTGATGAGTGGGAGGCAAATTTCTTTAAATCCATAATTTTTAAAAAATATAATTCCCAGACCTGTAGTAATTATCACAGTTCCTTTAAAAAGTGAGTTACTTGGCTTCTCCTGCCTCCTTTTGTCTATCAAAGCGTTATTAAACAGAATAACTGCCTTTTCCTTTTTTGGAGCTACACAAATACATGTCAAGATATAAAAGTGAGGAAATATAAGAAAGAAATTGTAGGATCTTCAAGAAGTCTCAAAGAATTCATATTAGCCGGACCAAAAGGAAAGTCTAAGGTAGGTTGTCCTGAGTTTTACTGCTTCTCTTGGTCAATATAAAACAAAACAAAACAAAAACTATAACAATGAAACAAAGAAAACCCTTTCTTTGTAAGTGTATTTATTTGAGTTTAACATTGTTGGACTCCAGCAAGGTGTAGTTTAAAAAGATCCTGAGCTTTGGAAAATGTTTATCTGTAGTTAAAATTGTGAGCCACTCCTAGACCAGCCGTATGGCTGGGAGGTTACTACACCTCTCTAAATCTATCTATGCACGGGAGAAGCAGGGATAATAATTCCTACCTCACAGAGGTATTATGAAAATTAAAAAAGAGATATTCTAGATAACACATTTGACTACCACAGATGTTAAAAAAAAATCTGAAAATTAAGCCCCTATTATCACAAGTTTTGAGCTATTCAGAGCTCAACATTTAAGGCACAAACCACACTCTATAAAAGTAATTTCAAGTGTTTTTCACAACTCTTCCTGGTTTGAGTTAACTTTTTCCCTGGTAATGACATTGCCACACTAAGGTGATAGGATCAGCAACTCCAAAACAAGATAAATGTTTTTGTTAAAATAAAATTTAAAAAATTGGTATCAGAGCATAATCAAAGGGTATGTATCTGGAACATTAACTCACATATTGGTTACTATACTAATATTTTTCCCTTTGCAATAAGTTATGTCTTGGGTCTGACAAATATTTCAATGGGAAAATGAACAAAGTAGATGAACAGAGAAAGAAAAAACTGTTAATAAACATGAAAAGCTCTCATTAATGATCAAAATAGAAAATTAATACAAAGCCATAATTTTCATTTGCCACATTGGAAATCATTTTATAAATTATAACACCCAGAAATAGTGAGTGACAGAGTAGTCAATAAAATTTATTCTTCATACACAGTTGGTACAGTATCAATTGGTACAAACTTTTAAATGTACAATCTGAAAATATTTGTCTCCAGAGTCCTAAAATTATTTGTGATATTTTTTATTGTACTTCCATTTCCTCTCAAGGAAATAATCACAAAAATTTCTTTAAAACTTCCATGGTAGAGTTATTATTCCACAAAAGTAGAAAATAGGCTAAATATTCCTAAATCAAAATGCTTAAATAAATGTTGACAATAAATATGATTTTGTAATATCCTCCTTTTTAGTAATATTAACTTGGAGAACTTGCTCACTATAAATATTAAATTGAAAAGTAGAGTTATAAAACATATAAAGGGTCTGGTTTCAATTTTTATGATATGCATTAGAATAAAGATTGGAAAGAAATACATCAAAATATTAATAGTGGTTATCGCTGAGGTATGGGACTAAAGATGATTTTTTACATTTTTCAACATTTTTCCTAATTTCTTATAATGAACACATATTAATGCTATAATGAGGAATGAACATTATTTTATTAAAGTCATTTCTTGTTCTGTCAAAGCATTTAGTTCACAGGGAGTGGCTGACAACATCACAGGGATATCATCAGTCAGCTTTTCTGCAAAGTCCTCTAAAATAACACTGGGGTCTGGGTGAACACCCACAGGCCCTGCTGCCATGCTATGCCACAGCTGCAGAAACTCTGTTTTCAAGTCCCAAAATTGCAATTTGTGGTCCAAAAATAGGCTAACATATTTGAAAGCAGGGCTGTCCCTGAAAATTCAGATACATAATCATCACAAAATGATTCTCACTCTACATGAAAACTCACCTGATCTCTGGGACATAGATTAAAACTAGCCCAGCCTGTTAATCTTTCCATACCTTTTCCTCTCACCTTTTAATAGTTGAGAAAGGGTTAGAACAGACATAGTGACTTTCCCTGACCGAAGAAAATAATCAAGAAAATGCTGACTGCCCACCGTGTGCATGATACTGTACTCAACAAGGGGTACCTCTAATCTGACTCAGCAAAATGAGGTTTGTGAACGCATTAACGAGCCTGTGTAGAGACGTAGACGTAAGCAAAATTCTCCATAAGCAAGCTTAATTCTATGGTAAACCCAGACAAGGAGCCCAAGTAGCCCATAAGTGTTCCCTTGTAGGTGATAAATGACCTTCCAAGACCAACTAAATGCTTTCACCTAAAAGAGCAGGTGAGCAATGTTGCATTTACAATGAGCTTTATCTATGTATGGATGACGTCCCTGAGTTGCAATTTCCTTCGCTAAGAGAAGAAATCACTATTCCATGTTAACAAATTAAACATAACCTAATTTGTCCTAATTTGATTTCATTTCTACCTGCTTTATGCCATTTTACAGGATGAAGATGATACAGACAAGAAATCATTTTAATATATCCAGAAATTCCTTAGTAACAAAGAAGTTATATAACAAATGTAAGTCAATTATTTGTAATTTAAAAAATATTTCTATTTGGTTAGTTAATGTTATAAATGCACATGGCAAAAAAAAAAAAAAAGCATAGGAAGAATTAAAAGGAAAAACATCTGTCTGGTTACATATATCTCCCCAGTCTCACATGCCAGAGGCACCCACTTTCAACTATTTTTGTTATTATTCTTTAGGACATTATATTGGGACATTAATTTATGTAAATATAGTGCTGTTCTTGATTAACCAACTTGAAACATTATCTGCTGACTTCCTGAGTTATATGACTTCTTAGTTTATACACAAGCTCTTCCATTTGGGGAGGCAAGTCAGGTTTATCGATATGTAATTTACATATAGTAATTATTGTAAAGCCTTTCAGTGTAGTTTTATGAATGTTGACGATTGCAATTTCATTATCCCTCATGACAAACTCAGACTAACTTTTAGGCGATTCCTCTCCCCACCCCATCATTGGCAAGCAGTGATGTTTTCTGTTCCTACACTTTTGCCTTCTTCAGAATGTCAAACGAATGTAGCCTTTTGAGTCTGGCTTTTTTCACTTAGCTTAAGGCATTTCAGATTCATTCATGTTCTTGCATACATCAGTCATTTTTTTGAATGAACATACAACAGTCTATCTGTTCACTGGTTAAAGGACTTTCTTTTTTCCCCAGGCTTACTGATTAGAAATAAATTTGTAATAAACATTAATACACTGATTTTTATGTGAAATCGGTTTTATTTCTCTTTTCTAAATAACTAGGAGTGGGATTACTATATTGTATGGAAAGACTATATTTAACTTTAGATAAACTTGCCAGTGTTTTCCAAAGTGGTTGTATCATTTTACATTACCACCAGTAATGAGACAGCCTGTGTCTTGTCTTTTAATTCTCTTAACAGCATTTTTCAAGGAACAGACATTTTTAATTTTCATGAAGTCTAATTTAGTCAACATTTTTTTCTCTTATGGATCATGTTTTTGGTGTTCTTATCTAAGAAACATTGCCTAACCTAAGATCAAAAGATTTCCTTCTATGTTTTCTTTTAGAAATTTTTATAGTTTTAGATTTTATTCTTAGATGCATATTCCATTCTAGTTACTCCTTGTAGATATGCAAGGTGTTTTGAAGATCTTATTTATTTCTTATTCATTTATTTTTGCTAATGAATGTATCCAGCATCATTTTTTAAAAAGACTGTCCTTTCTCCATTAAATTGCCTTTAACCCTTTGTCAAAAAATCAAGTAACATATATATGTGGGTCTGTTTCTGGCTTCTCTATTCTATTCCATTGATCAATGTGTCTCTCCTTCACCGATGTATACTGTCTTAATTACTGTAGATTTATAATAAATCTTTTTATTCAGGAAATTATGGGGGTAAAAACATTATGGTTACATGAGATGCATTTGCCTCACTCAAGCCAGGCCACAAGCATGTCCTTCCCACATACATTAATAAAATGTGGTATATGTATACCATGAAATTAACTATAAAAAACAATGGTGACCTAGTATAGTACCTCTTATATTATCCTGGATAGAGATTGAGCCCATCCTTCGAAGTGAGGTATCACAAAGATGGAAAAACATGCACTTCTCTTCCCCCTCCCACCTCCACCACTCTTCCTAGTCTCTGGTATTGTCACTCTATTCCCTATGTCTATGGAGATCAAGCTTTTTTAACTCCCACATATGAGTAAGAAGATGTGGTATTTGCCTTTCTGTGACTGGATTATTTCACTTAACATAAAGACCTCCCATTCCATACAAGTTTCTGCAAATGACATGACTTCATTCTTTTTTATGGCTGAATAGGATTCCATTGTGTGTTTATACCATATTTTCCTATCCATTCATCCACTAATGGAAAGTTAGGTTGATTTCATATCTTTGCTATTGTGAAGTGTTATAATAAATATGTGAGTGCAGGTATCTCTTTGATATAGTGATTTCTTTTCCTTTGGGCAAATACCCAGTAGTGGGATTGCTATTAATAGATTATATGGTAGTTTTATCTTTAGCTTTGAGAAATCTCCATATTGTTTTCCACAGTGGTTGTACTAATTTACATTCCCAGTAACAGCATATAAGAGTTCCTTTTTCTCCATATCCTCACCAGCATCTTTTATTTTTTGTCTTTTTATTAATAGCCATTCTAACTGGGGTGAGATGATACCTTGTTTGGCTTTGATTTGCATTTCCCTGATGATTAGTGATGTTGAGCATTTTTTCATATACTTGTTGCCCATTTAAGAAATGCCTATTCCAGTCCTTTGCCCCATTTTTAATTAGATAATTTGGCTATTTCACTGTTGTTTGAGTTCCTTATATATTGTGGATATTAGTCCCATGTCAGATGAGTAGTTTACAAATATTTTCTTCCATTCAGGAGGTTGTTTCTTCATTCTATTGATTATTTACTTTGGTACATAGAAGCTTTTTAGTTTAATATAGTTCGATTTATCTATTTTTGTTTTTGTCCCATCTGCTTTTGAGGTCATGGGCATAAAATATTTGCCTAAATCAATGTTCTCAAGAGTTTTTCGTATGTTTTTCTTCTGGTAGTTTTATAGTTTCCAGTCTTACATTTAAATCTTGAGTTGATTTTTGTATGTGGTAAGAAACAAGGGTCCAGTTTCATTCTTCTGAAATATGGTTAGCCATATTGAAGAGGGCATCCTTTTCTCAATACCTGTTCTTGGTAGCTTTGTCAAATGTCAGTTGGCTCTAAATATGTTGATTTATTTCTAGGTTATCTATTCTGTCCCATTGGTCTATGTGGCTCTTTTTATACCAATATCATGCTGCTTTGGTGACTATAGCCTTAAGTCAGTTAGTGTGATGCCTCCTCCAACTTTGTTCTTTTTGCTCAGGATCACTTTGGCTATTCAGGCTCTCTTGTATTTCCATATGTATTTTAAGATTTTTTTTTTATTTATGTGAAAAATGGCATTGGTATTTTGATACAGACTGCATTGATTCTGTAGATTGCTTTAGGCAGTATGGTCATTGTATTGATATTAATTCTTCCAATCCATGAGCATGGGGTGTCTTTGCATTTGTTTATGTCCTCTTCAGTTTCGTTTATTACTGTTTTGTAATTTTCCTCGTGGAGAATTTTTTCCTCTTTGGTTAAATTTATTCCTAGGGTTTTTTTGTTTTTGTTTTTATTTGTTTGTTTGTGTTTTGTATCTAGCTATTGCAGATGGGATTGTCTTCATGACTACTTTTTTAGCTATATCATTATTGATGTATAGAAATGCTACTGATTTTTAAGTGTTGATTTTGTATTCTATAACTTTACTGAATTTGGTTTTCACTTCTAACCCTTTTTTGGTGTGTCTTTAGGTTTTTCTAAACCTCCATGTTATCTGTAAAGAGAGAAAATTTGACTTCCTCCTTTGCAATTTTGATGCCTTTTATTTCTTTCTCATGCCTGATTGCTCTGGTTAGGACTTCTAGTCCAATGTTGAATAGGAGTGGTGAAAATGGGAATCCTTGTCTTGTTCCAGTTCTTAGAGGAAAGGCTTTTAAATTCTCCCCATTCAGGATGTTAGGTATGGATTTGTCATACATGGCCTTTATTTTCAGGCATGTTCCTTATATGCCTAATTTGTTGAGAGTTTGTGTCATGAAAGGATGTTAAATTTTATCAAATGCTTTTTCAGTGTCTATTGAGATGATCATATGGTTTTTGGCCTTAATTCTGTTGATGTGATGCATTACATTTATTGTTTGCATATATTGAACCATCCTTGCATCTGTGGGATAAAATCCCACTTGATTATGGTTTATTTTGTTTTTGATGTGCTGGTGAATTCAGTTTATTAGTATTTTGTTGAAGATTTTTGCATTCATGTTCATGAGAGGTATTGGCCTTTAGTTTTCTTGTGTTCTTGTCCGATTTTGGTATCAGGTTAATGCTGGCCTTGTAGAATGAGTTAGGGAGAATTCTCTCCTTATCAATTTTCCGGAATAGTTTAAGGAGAATTGATGTTAATTCGTCTATAAAATTTTGGTAGCATTAAACAGTGAAGCCATACAGTCCTAGGCTTTTCTTTATTGGTAGATTCAATCTCATTACTTGTAATTGGACTGTTCATGTTTTCTATTTCTTCCTAATTTAATCTGGGTAGGCTGTATGTGCCCGTGAGTATATAGTTATTCATAACAGTCTCTGATGATCTTTTATATATCTGTGGTCTCAGTTGTAATGTCTCCTTTTTCATTTTTTATTTTGTTTATTGGGGTCCTCTCTCCTTGGTTAGTCTACCTTGTGGTTTATCAATTTTGTTTATCTTTTCAAAGAACTAACTTTTTATTTTGTTGATTCTTTAGATTTTTTAAATCTGTATTTTGTTTATTTCTACTCTGATCTTTATTATTATTTTTTTTCTGCTAATTTTGGCTTTGGTTTGCTCTTGCTTTTCTAGTTCCTTGTGGTGCTTCACTAGATTGTTTATTTGAAATCTTTCTGTGGTTTTTTTTTAGGTGTTTACTGCTATAAACCTCTATTATCACTGCTTTTGCTTTACCCCAAAGGTTTGTGGACATTTCATTTTCATTTTCATTTCAAGAGATGTTTTGATTTCCATCTTCATTTCCTCATTGATTTAATGGTCATTCTGAAGCATGTTGCTTAATTCCCATATATTTGTATAGTTTCCAAAGTTCCTCTTGGTATTGATTCATAGTTTTATTCCATGGTGGTCTGAGAAGATATTTGATATCGCTTCTATTTTTTTTAATTTCTTGAGATTTGTTTTGTAATCTAACATATGGTTTATCTTGGAGAATGTTCCATATGCTGATGAAAAGAATGTATATTCTGAATTTGTTGGATAGAATGCTCTGTAACTGTCTGTTAGATCTATTTGGTCTAAAGTCCAGTTTAAATTCAGTGTTACTTCATTGATTTTTTATATAGATAATCTGTATAATGCTGAGAGTGAGGTATGGAATCCCCCATTATTATTGTATTGCAATCTGGCTCTCTCTTTAGATCTAGTAATTATTTGCTTTGTGAATCTGGATGCTCCAGTGTTGGGTGCTTGCTTATTTATTTATTTATTTATTTATTTATTTAGACAGAGTCTTGCTTTGTTGCCCAGGCTAGAGTGAGTGCCGTGGCATCAGCCTAGCTCACAGCAACCTCAAACTCCTGGGCTCAAGCAATCCTTCTGCCTCAGCCTCCTGAGTAGCTGGGACTACAGGCATGCACCACCATGCCCAGCAAATTTTTTCTATATATATTAGTTAGCCAATTAATTTCTTTCTATTTATAGTAGAGATGGGGGCTTGCTCTTGCTCAGGCTGGTTTCAAATTCCTGACCTCAAGCAATCCACCCACCTTGGCTTCCCAGAGTGCTAGGATTATAAGCGTGAGCCACTGTAGGTGGACATATATTTAGAATTGTTATATCTTCTTGCTGGATTGATCCCTTTATCATTATACAATGACCTTATTTGTCCTTTTTTACTGTACTTAATTTAAAGTCTATTTATCTGATGTAAGTATAGCTATTCCTGCTCACTTTTGATTTCTATTTGTGTAACATATCTTTTTCCATTCCTTTATTTTCAGTGTAGATGTTTCTTTACTGGTACAGTGGATTTCTTGTAGACAGCATATGATTGTATCATGTTTTTTTTTTTTTAACCCATTCAGCCAGCGTATATGTTTTAAGTAGAGAATTTAATCCATTTACATTCAATGTTATTATCCATGAGGTTTTGTTAATTGTTTTCTGATTGCTTTGTATATGTTTGTTCCTTTCTTTTTCTCTTATTGTTTGTCCTTATGATTTGGTGGTTTTGTGAGGTGGGACCATTTGAGTTTTTTCTCTTCCTCATTTGTGTGTTTTTTTTACCACTGAGTTTTATACTTTTGTGTGTTTCCATGATAGTAGTTCTTTTTGCTTCCAGGTTAGGACTCCCATGAGCCTTTCTTATAGGGCTAGTCTAATGGTGATGAATTCCTTCAACATTTGCTTAGGAAGACTTTGTTTCTTATTTAGTTATGAAGGATAATTTTGCTGGATATAGTATCCTTGGGTAGCAGTTTTTTTCTTTCAGCACTTTCAAAATATCATCCCATTCTCTCCTGGCCTGTAAGGTTTCTGCTGAGAAGTCCACTGTTAGACTGCTTGAGGATCATTTGAAAGTGACTAGACACTTTTATCTTGCTGGTTATAGAATTCTCTTTCTTTGATTTTAGACAACTTGACTATAATGTGTCATGAAGAAGACTGTTTTGCATTGTATCTCTTTAGGGATCACTGCCTCCTATATCTGGATGTCTAAATCTCTTTCTATACTTGGGAAGTTTTCATATATTATTTTGTTGAATATGTTTTTGAATGCTTTCATTCTCTCTTCACCTTCTGAGATATCAATAATTCATATATTTGGTCTCTTTATGGTGTCCCATATATCTATCACAAAGTCTTTGTTCATTCTTCTTAATTCTTTTTTCTTTATTTTTGTCTGACTAGGTCAGATCAAAAGACCTGTGTTCAAGTTCTGAGATTTCTTCTACTGCTTGATCTAACCTTTTTTTGAAGCTTTCAAATGTATTGTGTAATTCATTCAATTAATTCTTCAGAATTTTTGTTTGGGTATCTTTTATATCTATCTACCTCTTCAGTAAATTTCTTATTTATATCCTGAATTGTTTTTCTTATTTCTTTGCATTGTTTTTCAGAGTTTCCTTGCATCTCACTGAACTTCTTTAAACTCAATAATTTGAATTCTTTCTCCAGGATTTGAGAATTTCTCATTCATTAGGATCTGTTGCTGTGGAATTACTGTGTTCCTTTGGAACTGTCACATTTCCTTACTTTTCCATGTTTCCTGTGTCCTTGTTGATATCTGCACATATGGTGTAACAGGTGTTTCTTCCTGTTTTTCAAATTTGTTTTCACTGGGGAGGACTTTCCACTGAAGATGTATCTATGGTGTTGATTGGGTAGGGCCCTTTGGCTTGATTCTGGATCCATGAAGTAATGTAGGCTGTGCATGATCTCTTTGGCTGTAAACAGCATCAGTGATACCTGTGAATTCCTCAATGGGTTAGGGTGCCATTATTAATGAAGGTTCTGGTGAAGTTTTGCTGGTAACAGGGATGCCTGGTAGGTCAGTCTTCAGGCCCCAGTCATGGCAGTGGTGGGTTTAGTGTGCCTGTCCTTGGGCCCAGTGTGGCTTATGCTAACACCAATGTTAGTGTGTCCAGGTGGATCAATTCTTGGGCCACCACGTGGCTTGCTTGGATGTCAGTAATGGCAGCAGTAGGCTGGGTGGGTCAGCAGGTCCTTGGCCCCTTGGGCAGCTGGCATGGCATGAGCAATGACAGCAGCAGTGGCAGGATGACTTTCTGGGTCCCAAGTGGTGCATGTTGGTGTTGAAGGTGGCTGCAATGGGCTGGGCAGGTCAGTCCCCAGGTTCCTATGTAGGTGGTGTGCTATTGGTGGTATTGGTGGCAGGCTGGATGAGTTAGTCTTCAAGTTCCTCAGAGAAATGTACAGATGCCAGAGGTGGTAGAATGGGGAATGGGTGGAGTGATTCCTAGGTTCTTGAGTGGCATGCTCAGGCTCTAGGGTGTTGGTACCAGGGTGTGAGATCTGACCTCAGGCCCACAGTGGTGTACAGCAGTGTATAATGTAGTAGAGAGAATAGAGTGATCTGTGGTGGTAGGTGTTGAGAATCTGTCTCCAGTACTCATACTAGAGCACAGCATTCCTGCTGTTGGGGTGGGTGGGGTTGCTTTCAGCAGTCCTTTGCAGGCAGCTCTCAGGGCCTGGGGAGTGCATATTTCATCTTTGGCAGCACCAGTGGCTACAACAGTATGCTTGGGGAGCCTGTATTTGAGACATGGACTAGAGCACACAGGCTCCTGGTGTGGGCAGTATTCGCACCTACAGTCCCAAACAGGGAGCTCTCATGTTCTGGGTAGCATTGACGGCAGCATTGTGCTGAGGCTGGGGAAGGATCCTGCCCTCTGTGTGTAGCCTGAACACAGAGGCCATACCACCAATGGGGGCTTGGTCACCACTACCCGACCCAGACAAACAGCCCTCAGGCTTGCCTACTCCAGCCTCTGGTAGCAGCAGCAGTGGCAACAGCTATGGTGGTATGCATGAGGTGGGGAGGATCCTGTCCCATGCTAGCCTGAGCACAGGGGCCACTCCACTGGTGGGAATGGGGTTGCTTTTCCCAGCCACAGACAATCAGCTCTCAGGCTCACCCACCTTGGCTCCCACTGGCAGCAACTGCTTGCGCAGTGTGGGTGAGGAATCTCACTCTCCAGCTGTGAGCCTGAGCACAGAATTTGTGCCTCAGCTGTGGGCATGGTCACTTCTCACAGTTCCAGATAGGAAGCTCTCAGGCTCTGGAAAGTGCATGCATTGGTTTTCTTTGTCCCAGGGGCTGCCTCCCTTTGTGTACTGTACTATCTTTTCCATGCTCTAGGATGAGTACTGGAGACAGGTTCTCCACACCCACCACCACAGATCACCCTATCCTCTATGCAAGCTACAGTACTGGGGACCCTACCTTTGGGTCCAGCCAGCACTGTGCATTGTAGCCTTTCACATAGACACGGGGGGGGTGTTGGTGGGGGTTCCCAGGATATGGAAAAATAGGGGCCATGGTTCCCAGGGCAGTATCTAGGCCAGTGACATCTGGGATCTCACAATGGCACCCTGCATCAGCCACTCAGGTCTCCGGGGTACGTGTGACCCAGCACAAGTTCCCTGTCTAGTGCAATTGCCTTGTAGGGTCTCCAGATCACCACCCATGCTAGTCTCAGGGTTTGTGTGACGTTCCCCCATGGTTAGGATTATAATAGTCCATAACTGTGGGGATGTGAACCCCTAAGAATCTCTCACTTACCGCACAAAAGGGAGATCCTTGGGGCTCCCAGCTGATCTCCCTGAACTGTCCACTGAGTTCTGTGCCTCAGATGTTTCCCATGACTTCTCTCTTGATCTCCAATGATCTCTCCTAGTTATGCTATTTGAGGCATGATTATCTATTCACAATATTATTTTTCTTTCTGGGGAGAGCAAGTGTCTGATGTCTCTAGTCAGCCATCTTGACTCCCTTATATTTAAATTATCTTTAGATTACTCATAATACCTAATACAATATAAACAATTGTTATACTATGTTGGGTTTTTTTATTTGTATTATTTTTGTTGTTGTTGCTTTTTTCCCCAAGTGTTTTCTTTTTTCTTTTTTTTTTTTTTTTTTGAGAAAGAGTCTTGTTTTGTTGCCCAGGCTAGAGTGAGTGCTGTGGCATCAGCCTAGCTCACAACAACCTCAAACTCAGGTGATCCTCCTGCCTCAGCCTCCCAAGTAGCTGGGACTACAGGCATGAGCCACCATGCCTGGCTAATTTTTTCTATATATATTAGTTAGCCAATTAATTTCTTTCTATTTATAGTAGAGACGGAGTCTTGCTCTTGCTCAGGCTGGTTTTGAACTCCTGACCTTGAGGAATCCTCCCACCTCAGCCTCCCAGAGGGCTAGGATTTCAGGCGTTAGCCACCGTGCCCGGCCACCCCAAATGTTTTCAATCTGCAGTTGGTTGAATCTACAGATGCAGAACCTGGAGATATGGAGAGCCAACTCTATGATTCCATTCATTTATGTTTACTTTAAATTCTTTCAACTTTGTTTTGTAGTTGTGTGCTGTCATCTGGTTTTTATGTACCTATTGATATGGTTGAATGGTTTTTCTTCTTTAGCCTACTGAAATGGCAACTGATGATTAGATTTTTGAATGTTGAACCAGCCTTGCATTCCCAGAATAAACTCCACATGAACATGATGTATTATCCTGTTATTATATTACTGTTCAATCTGATAGCATTTTTTGAGGATTTTTCACCTTTACAAAAGACATTGGTCTGAAGTTTTCTTTCACTGTGATGTCTACCTAGTTTGGGTTTCAGTGTAATAGTGGTCTTAAAAATGAGCTGAAAGATATTCCCTCTACTTGCACATTCTGGAAGAGTTTGTGCAAAACAGACACAATTTCTTCCTAAAATTTTTGATAGAATTCACCAGTAAAACCATCTAATATTGGAGTCTTCTTTGTTAGAAGTTTTCAAGCAATGAGTTATAAAATGAATGTCTGTAATCTCTGTAGGACTATTCAAGTTACCTATTACTTCTTGATTGGTCTTTACTAATTTGTACCTTTCAAGGAATTAGTTCATTTTACCTGAATTTTTGAATTGTGGACATAAAAATGTTTGCAATATTCCCTTACTTTTAGTTTTATGTCTGATGCCCCCTCTTTCATTTCTGCCATTGGTAATTTTTGTATTCCCTCTTTTTCCTTGGTAAATCTAACTAGAAGTGAATCAATTTGATTGATCTTTAAAAAAAAACCACCAGTTTCTGGCTTCCTTGATTGTCTTTAATGTTTTTCTATTTTCAATTTCATTGATTTTTCTTCTTACCTTTATTATTTCCTTCCTTCTGTTTGCTTTGAGTTTATTTGCTGTTCATATAAATTTCACTTCAAGTACAAATTTAGGTGCATCCCACAATTTTTGATACACTGTTTTTATTTTCATTCAATTCAAAATATTTTCAAATTTTTCCTTTGACGTCCACATTGACCCATGAGTATTTACAAGTTTGTTGCTTAATTTGCAAATATTTGGTGATTTTTGAGATAAGCTCCTATTATTGATTTCTAGTTTATTTCCATTATGTTCAGAGTACATATTCTGCATAATACTTTAAATTTTTATAAATTTGTTAGGTTTGTTCTATGCCCACAATGTGGTCTATTGTGGTTAACATTCTATGTGTATTCTGTTTTATGGTTAGTGTTTCCATGGTATAACTTTTTTCATAGGTTTACTTCTAACCTATTTGTCTCTTTATATTTCAAGTGCATTTCTTATGTCAAAAGTAGATTTCTTATGATAGCATATAGTTAGATCTTGCTTTTTTACCCAGTCTGACAATCTCAATCTTTTAATTGTTATATTTAAACCATTTACATATTATGTAATTATTGACCTTGTGGAATTAAAATCTACCATATTGTTAGTTGTTTTCTATTTGTTCTATCCTTTTTTTCTCCCTTTGACATTTGATCATCATGCTTTTGGATTAACTGAATATTTTTATTCTATTTTATTTACATTATTGGATTATTTATGCTTTTTAAAAAATATTTTTAAGAGTTTCTCTTGGGTGTACAATATACATCTTTAATTAATCACAGTATAAGCAAGATACCTTCAAATAATACTATAATACTTCATATATAATATAAGAAACTTACTCCCAATTTCTCCTTTCCATGCTTTGTGCTAAGGCTGTCATATATTTTACCTATATATATGCTATAAATTTACACAGCTTTCTATACATTTTTTATTTTTGTTTAGAAAACAAATTATCTTTTAGACTAATTTAAGTTAAGGATAAATGTATTTTATATCTATCTTCATTGTAGCCATTTCCAGAGATCTTTATTTCTTCTGTGTGGATGCAAGTCTCTGTCTAATATTGTATTCATTCTGTCTGAAAAGGTCCTTAACACTTTTTGCAGTGAAGGTCTATGGATAATAAATTCTCTAAGTTTTTATCTGTCTGAAAAAGATCTATTTTTCCTTTGCTTTAAAAGATAACCTCATGTGCTATGGAATGTTGGCTTGATAGTTATTTACTTGCTACACTTTCATGTTGTCACTTTGTTGATTTCTGTTTTGCATAGTTGCTGATGATATGAAGTCCGCTACAATCTTAACTTTATTCCTCTTTGTGTAAGAAGTCTATTTTATTCAAGTTGCCTCCAAGATTTTCTATTTGTCTTTAAATCTCATTAGTTAGAATATTATGAACATGGTGTAATGTTGTAGGGCATGAGAGGAGAGGTATTTATCCTGTTCGGGCTCCCTGAGCTTCTGTGATTTGTAATTTGATGTCTTTCATTATATTTGGAAAATTATTAACCAAGAGCTCTTCAATTGTTTCTTCTGTCCCATTCTCTCTCTTTTTCCTCTAGGATTCTAATTATGCAAATGTTACACTAGTCAATATTGTTCATGTCTCTTGGATGCTCTGTTCGGGTCTCTTTGCTCTTTCCTCTTTACCTCCTGACACTTCCCACTTTAGTGTAATGGCTTTAAAATAGTATAATTACACGATTATAAGATAATTTTTAGTGATCCATCTTCAAATTCGTGATTCTTTCTTTGGCTGTGTCAAGTCTACTGATAGGCAAATCAAAGGCATTTTTCATCTCATGTTTTTCACATCTATTATTTCCATTTGACATTTTCTTACATTCTCTATCTTTCTGCTGAAATGATACATCTGTTCATGCATATTTTCTACCTTTTCTACTACAGCCTTTAATCATAGATATTTTAAATCCATTGCATAATATTCAAACACATGCATCATACCTAATCAGGTTCTATTGAGCACCCTATTGAGGGTAAGGTTTTCCTTTTAATTATTTATGGGTCTCATAATGTTTGGTTGATGGAAATATAACTTGGTTATATAAGTATACCAGTAGTATACTATTGGTAAATTTAATAATATAAGGTCTTTACACTAAAGTCAAAGGTTTGAGGGGAAAAAGGGAAGTGTGGAGTAGGAAGATTGAATAGTCAGGCATAAAGAGTAAAGTATGAAATGGCACAGCATTGACTTGAACATTAAGTTGAGAAAACATATAGTTAGGGCCTAGTGCAACCACTTAAAAATAAGAGAGAAAGTTAAGAAATCAATAAGGAAAATAAACTGGAATACTCAAGAAAAGTGACTAGCCAAAAAGGAAGGGAAAAAAACACAGGGAAACAGAAGAACAATAAAAAGAAAATAAATTGCAAGACAGTAGGCTTAAAACCATACCAATTATTGCACTAAATGTTAATGGGCTAAACACTTGAATTAAAGGCAGATATTGTTATATTGTTAAAAGATAAAAATCAAGAACCAACTACATGCTGTGTATAAAGGATGTACTTCCAATATAACCCACAGATAGGTTGTAAACAAGAGAGTGGGAAAAATATACATGCAAATATTAAACATAAAAAAATTGGCATGGTTATGTTACTATAATACTAGACAGAGCAGACTTCAAAACTAAGAGTATTACTGAGATAAAGAAGGGCATCTCATATTAATAAAACAGTCATTGCATCAGGAAGACATGACAACTGTAAATGTATATGTGCCTAACAAGAGAGTTTCAAAATACATAAAATAAAAACTGATAGAACTAAAGGGAGAAATAGACAAATCCACAAGTATAGTTGCACTTTTCTCTCAGTAAAAATATAGATGATCTCAACAACACTATCAATAAACTTTACCTAAATGGTACTTACAAAACAATATACCCAATAACCAAAACTGATCTACTAATAAAGAATAGCAGATGCTTTGGGGAGTAAGGTACTGAGGAATGACTGGGTAGGGACATGAGGAATCTCACTGTGGTGATGTTTATATTTAATATCTTCAAAAAGACAAAGTAAATACATTTCTCAAAATTCTTTGAATACTCATGTAAGACTTGTGAATGTCATAATATATAAATGTTTCATCAAAAGAGAAGAATGTTGAATTCTAATAATATGCATGCTGAAGTATTTAAAAGGAAGTATACTGCTATCTGTAATTTATTTAGTAATGCATCATAAATAATGTGTCTTAATAGACAGAAGGATGGATAAATGGATATATATGTCATAAGGCAAACAAAATAATAATGCTAGAACCTAGTTGGTGGGTATACGAGTGGTAACTAAAATTCTTTCTTTGTATGCTTCAAGATTTTAGAAATAAAATTTTGTAGAAAAATGAAAGTAAAATAAAACTTTCAAAAAACAACAATGAATTACAATTCATTGCCATAAGAACTGAACTACAAGTAATAATGAAGGAAGTTCTTTAGGCTGAAAGAAATGGCACCAGAAGAAAACTCAGATTAATACAAAGTAATAAAGAGCACTGAGCACAGGAAATGATAAATAGGTGGGTAAATGTAAAATACTACATTCATTTTTTAATTAATTTAAAGATAAAAATATTTAAAGCCAAAATAATAACTATGCATTTCAAGGTTTATAAAATATTTAGAAGTAAACATATAAGACTAATAACACAAAGGACAAAAAGAAGGAAATGGAGGCATATGATGGTAAGTTTCTGAAATAAACTATGATAATTTAAAGATGATTATTATGCATTTTGGAGGAATCATTAAAAATAAAGAAGTGTAGCTTAGAAACTAATAGTGAAAATAATATATAATGCTAATATTTAGTCAGTTAAACCAAATGAAGACAAGAGGAGGAAATGAAAGGAGAGATATAGAAATAACAAGATGACAGATTTATATACAACCATACTGATAAATACATTAAACATATATGTTTTAAATGTTCTAGTTAAAAGACAAGTAAATAAGACAGGATAAAAAAGCAGGACCCAAACATATGCTCTCTCTAAGAAACCCAATTTAAATGTGAAAATACATATATAAGTTTTAAGCTTAAGAAAGGTGAGCTGGTTATATTGACAGAGTAGATCCTAAGGCAAAGAATAGTACCAATGATAAAGAGAAGCATGCCATAACAACAATTATTACCACAAATAAAGGAGGTTTCCCAGTAATAAGTGTGCAACAAGAGGACATAAAAATCCTACATGTGTAAGTACCTAATAACAAAGTTTTCAAATACATAAAGCAAAAATTTGGAAAACTTAAAAGTGAAATAGACAAATCCACAAGTATATTAGAGATGTCAACAATCATTTCTCAATAATTGATAAAACTAGAAGACAGAAAACCAGTAAAGATATAAAAGACTTCAATAACATTGTCAAGCAACTCGACCTAACTGACATTTATACAACACTCTACTCACTGAAAGTAGAATACATATTAATTTCAAGTGCACATGAAATATATTCACTAGGTCAGACACATGCCAGGCTATAAAACCACTACAAATGAATTCCAAAGTACTGAAATCATATAGATTAGGTTATTTCATCCCTAATGGATTTAAGCAGAATTCAATAATTTAAAAATCTGGAAATTACTAAAATATCGGGTAGTTAAACAACAGACATCCAAGTAACACACAGGCTCCACAAAATTACAAAGAATGCCAGAAAATATTTTGAACTCAATATAAATGAAAACATAACATATCACAGTTTATGGATGAGCTGAAGCAATTGCCAAGGGGGAAACTTACAGGTTAAATACTTATATTAGAAAAGAAGAAAGGTCTGAAATGAATGATTGAAGAAAGGGTCAGCAAAAGGTGGCCAACTGACTGGCCCACTTGTAAATAAGGTATTATCAAAATGCAGCAATACCTATTTGTTTGTGTATTGTCTATAGCTGCTTTCATACTACACATGGAAAATTAAGTAGTTTCAACAGAGACTGGATGGCTCACAAGCCTAAACTATATACTATCTGACCCTGTAAGAAAATGTTGCCAAAACTTTATATAAGGTACCACAGTAAAGAAGCTAGAATAAAAAATAATAAATTAAATCCAAAGTTAAGTACAGGAAGAAAATAATGAAGATAAGAGCAGAAAATAATTGAAAAATAGAGAAAGTTAATAAAATCAAAAGCCATTTATTTGAAGGAAATCTATAAAATTGATAAACTTCCAGCTAAACCGATCAAGGTAAAAAGAGAGAAAATTCAAATTCTCAATGTCAGAAATATTCAATGGGACATCAGTATCCGATAAATATTAAAAGGATAATAAAGAAATATGATGAAAAACTTCATAGCTGAGTAAAAACCATTCTAGAGGAGCATCTTCAACTTGATTTGGCACAGTAACTGTCAAATCTTTTAAAGGAGTCCAATCATTTTAATGAAGTCAACTTTATTATCTGCAAAAAGCAATGTCTTTTAATATAAAATAGCTAGAGAACAGCAATAGGCAAGAAAGATTTTTTTTAAAAAAAAGAGTTTTATCAATTACACATTTATTATCCCATAAGAAATCCTTTGCTAATTATATAATTATGCTTTATTCACTCTTTGCAATTTTATGTTTGTATTTCCTAGAAATACAAACTACAGATTGTAAGTGGAACTTAAGTGAGAATGTAATCCCACTATGACTACTGGAGTAGGCAAATGTTCACACAGTAGAATTTTTACTCTTGGAGAGCAATAATGGGGATGGTAGAGAAGAAGGAAATACACACTTCTAGGAGAGCAAGCCAGGAAAATGTCATCAGAAAAAATTGTGAGATGTGATAAGTTAATACTTCTTAATATATTTTGGCTCTGTTTTAAAACAATCTGTTTTTTTAAAATTGTGTTCATCTGGATTACCACATTCTGAGTTAGCATCTCTTGCATAAGCATATATTTATAAAACTAAACATTTTGTTGTTTTTAGTTATTGTTTTTAATTGATATATAATAATTGTATATATTTATGGGATACAATGTGATGTTTTGATATATGTATACAATGTGCAATTATAAAATCAGGGTAATTAGCATATCCATCACTTCAAACATTTATCATTTCCTTGTGTTGAGAACATTCAAAATCCGCTCTTTTAGCTATTTGAAAATGTCCAGATCCTGACAGATGAGATTTCTTTCTAACACTTATTTTGACCACAGAATCTTTATTTTAATCAATTATGGTGTTGCACAAAAAATTTATAAGGTATTTATAAATGCAGAGATGGGGCATCTATCCCTGTCCTTTTATTAACCATGAGAAAAGAATGACAAAATAGATCGGGAGAAAATGTGTGGTTTACTTTCAAAATCTGAGCATCCTAATGATTTTCCTAATGTGAAAAGTTTAATGAAAAAGTAGATTGATCTAATTTGGGATGTTTAAGACCTTGGCAAATTTAAATTGTTCAAAAAAATAATAATAAATCAAGTTCTTGAGTCATACTGAATGATTCACCCATGAATTCTTGAGAAGATTAATTTAATACAGTTCCAAAGAAATAGTATCTTCACATGCCTACTCTCTTAAAAGACAGAAGAGAACAACAGAAAGGGAAAGTTATTCTAGAGGAGAAAAAATGAAGCATAAGTACAAAGCAGAACCTCCTTAAACTGGCTGGCCAGTCAAAGCAGTGACTTCAAGAGGCACTTGATGAGTTGGGGGCAAGGCCTGAGGAGTAGCAGAGTTTGGCCTCTATGGAAATGAGGTCTTCCTGGTCTGTTTCACATTCCTGCTCATCTCTGCACCTCCCTTTTATTTTTTTACTGGATTCCTAAGTAGGAGGAGGAGTGATTTGTACTGTTCAAATTTCAGGGAACCAAGTGGCCCACATGCTTTCAGCATCCAGCTTTCAAAGAACAAGAAAGGCACAGGGTTCAAGGTCATGGCTCTGTCTTCTACCTCTTCTCTATTGCAAGTGTGGGAAGGGTGTGACCTGCTTCCTCATAGAAGAGATCCAGCCACCCCTCTCCACAGACTCTCCACTTTTTCCTCACCTAGCAGTTGCCTCTGGAATTATTGCCTGAACTCTTGCCAGAGTTTCCAAGATAGCTGGACTCATGTGAGGTATTAGAAATAGCAGCCCCGTGCCCCATTGCCTCTCTGGCTTCATTTTGCCAGGCATGGGATGGTCTTTCAGTGGTATCACAGTGTCAACATCCAAGATTCTGGTTTATCACAGGCCTCCTTTCTTTATCCATAGGCTATTTAGTTGTTGTTCAGAAAAGAAGAGCATATTAGAATTATGCCATGCAATTTGGGGAGAAAGTCCCAGGTAACAAGAAAAAGTTACTTTGCCTTGTTTCTCCTCCTTTTTCTGGATATCCCCTCTAGACTGGCTAGAGATAAGACACAGCTGAGCCGAGATCGTATTTGGGTATTCCTAGGTCCCTTTAGCCAAAGGGTCATTTCTACATCACTTAAGAATATATCTCAATTCCTTAAACTATGAAAGGATAAACTTTGAGATTTTGACTGTTGACTGTGAAAAATTTAAGACTAGAAGACCAAAGCAATGGAAAATCAAGATGAAACCTCACAGATATAAATGATAAGGTATGATACATAGTATACTCTGTGCTTAGAATTTTTCTTTATTTTTTCTGTTTGCTATTTATATTCAAAAAGTAATTCTCTCATTCATTATTTATTAAAATAAGCTCTTTACATACACGTGAACCTATCTGAACTTTTTCATGATCCACACCTACAGCTGTCCATTTATAGGACACTGTCCACTACAAATCTCAAAATAAAGATAACGCTAATCATTTGGTAGCCACCCTTGCAGGTCGAGACTAAGCTAGAGCAGGAACTGAACAGCCTCTGGCTGGTATTTGTGTATCCATGCCCCCTCCCCAAAGGAGTTGTCATCACTCTCTCAGGAACAAGCTCTAAGACCTCAAACTATGTCAGATTAACAGGTCCTATATGGTTCAATGGCCTCCCTAACTCTGACTTTATCCAATCTCCTCTCCTCTTAAACTTCTTATTTACAGCAAGAGATCCAAATACTGCCAAAAAAAATACAACAAACTGGATCTCAACTACTGTTTGGAAGCATTTCCCCTAAAAAGAAACATATGAAAGTTTATTCAAGAGAAAAATACTCTAAAAATGTATCTGAAAATAACAACCACTTTCAAAAGACAGTAAATTTGGGGAAAACCAATGGGTTTTATATAGCAATCACTGCTAAGGAGTCAAGAGAATAATTATCTTTGTCATACATATTTTCATGTCTTGATGATCATGTAAGATTAAGAAAGACTAGGTACCCCTTTTGGTTCTCATGGAAGCAGTGGGTCACCCTGTGCAGAGCTGAGAGTGACCCATTCAGAGATGCACATGAGGACAGTGGCAGAGCTAATCGAAGAAAATTTAAGAGACAAGGACTAGAAAATAGGTCTTCACTTCTCTTTTTAATATAAGATGCAGGAATATATGCATCTGGAGCAGATCACCCCACAGTAGTATTTCTTTTATGTTGGCCTGCCAGATGAAAATACAGAACACCCAGTTAAACTGGAATTAAACAGCAATTAATTTTTAATATATGTGTGTCCCATGTCATACTTGTGACACACTTATACTAAAAAGGTATTGTTTATCTGAAATTCTATTTAACTGGGTGTTCTGTGCTTCATTTGCTAAGTCTGCAACCCTATTTAATGTGTCTTTCAAAAATTATCTATCAATGCTCTTGGCTCTCAATTTTTTATCTTCAGCCCAAACTAATCCCCTGAACTCCAGACCCATAAAACTAATTGCTTACTGACATCTCCATTTCAGTGTCTAATAGGCATTTTAAACACAACATATCTCAAACTGAGCTCCTGTTATCTGCCACTATTCTCTTCCTGTCCCCACACCAGTTTCTCCTCCAGCCTGCCCAACCCAAGTTAAGGGTTCCATTGCATGGATAGAAAAAAAAAATCAGTGTCATCTTTAGCTCCTCGCTTTATCTCACACCTCAAAATCCTTTATTTTTTGTATGAGTTTAGTGATTCAGAGGAAATCTCTATTTTATATTTCTGTAAGTTTGAGACTAGCTAACAGGTTTGGGCAGTATAGCCCAAGAAGAAATAAGCCCCCGAGGGCTTCTGGAGTTTTTCCTGGGCCAGAGATGTCTCTTCCTTGGAAGCAGAGTGCCTCTTCCATGCCAGTCAACAAATAAATGTGCTTTAAGAAGGGCAAAGGTGGCAAAAAAATCTTTTGCACTTACAGACTCAGTCAGTCCCAGACTTTTGCTTTCACTTCCAGAAGCACTGCTGAAAAACTCTTATTGGAAACTGTTAACTGTTGTTGGCTGGGGGTGGTTACATTACCTGAAGCGCCCATTCCCACCCTGGTTATTAAAGGAAGCACTTCTCTTCTCTTTCCCCTCTTATAGTAAGTATATAGCTTTCTAGACTCTCAATAATCCTTTCTGGACCAGAGGACAAAGGAGTTTCATGATATTAGAATAGAACGCACAATGTGTAAATCTATGTAATAACCAAATCACAGCTTTACAGTGGAGAACTCCAGGAAATGTCTGCCAATTATTTGTTTAGTATGCATGATGGATGTTGTGAGACCATGTCAAGTCTTTTGTATCAAACATCAAGGGACCCAGAACCTAGACAATCAGAGCTGTCTAATTTTTTTTTTTAATACAGTCTAGACCAAAAAATAGATTTTCTAAATTTCCACCAGCTGTTATCCTCTGGGATTCCCCCAAAGGTGCAAGGGTCTCTTCTCTACTGTCAATGTATGGCATCCTTGAGGTAACAAAAAAGAAGCTGGATAAAATCGACCAAAGCAAAAAGGGTTTACTGGTTTATCATGTTTTCAGATATTTAAGGTCCTAGGTCAATTGGAAGATGATGTTTTCTCCATGCAATTTTGCTGACTATGTCATCATATCAAGAACAACTTTTCATACAACATTCCAATAATAGCAAATACATGCTCATAAATGGCCAATATGATTGACAATGTAATTTGCAAAAATGGTTGGGTAACCATGTGAGAAAACCAATTAAAACAATGAAAAACAAAACTACCTTGAATCTCTCTACTAAATAGCCAAAGATTTGCATAAAATTAAAAATAAGTAACGTAAATAGCAATAGACACTGTGTAAGTGGGACACAAAGAGGGGTAAAAATTTCTTAAGGGGATTTAAAAATGCTTCCATTTGACAAAGAAAAGTTTGTTGTAAAAGTTAAACCTGGGTCAACACATCTCTACTATATCAACACATTACTCATACATTTTTCTTAGACTTCAAATTTTAAGGAAACAATCAAATTTGAATGTATGATATTTTTTGCACATTTCAATGTCAAAAGTTTCCATGCCTCTTCAAAGACATAATGAGGCATACTTTCTTATGTTGCTACACTCAGGGTCTCTGAAATTTTCTAAAGATTCTTTCATATAACAAAATTTTACCTTTAGAGTTAGATTTTAAAATAATTGAGTCTGTTTGTTAAAATATCTGCGGCCAACTTATCAGCATCCCCAAATAAAAAGGGTTGTACAAACAGCCTGTGAAGGCAGTTTTATAGGTCAAACCTGTCAAACCTAGTCAAACCTGTGATATCTGGAAGACTTTTTTTTTTTTTGGTAAATTCTGTTACCAAAAACTTTTTTGGTAAGTTCAAGAGCACTTACAGTATCCCAAGTTAACAGAGTTCTCAATTATTTTTTATAAAGACTTTCCCATAGTCTGCTTTCTTCCCAATGATGAACTGATTAACTCTAAATGCAAATATTCCACTTTATCCCATCATCTTTCTGACAGTCTTGGGATAACTGCTTTCCTATAAGATAACTGGAATGCTTTAATCCTCCGACTGTATCAATTACTCCTTTCCAATAATCAAATTTTTGCTTGAATAATGGATTTAGTAATTCAGGCCATCTGAAATACTGAAATCTGTACATGACAGCAATCATACTATTCAAAACATTCTCCTGCACATGTCAATAAGAAGAAAACTACCCACCCTGAGTATAGCTAATAATGTCAAACAGATTGTCATCTTGGAAAACAAAAATGCATCAAAATTAGCTTCGGACAAAGTACAACTCTAGAGAAAAACACCAGGTTTTTATAAGCAAATGTCTTTAATGTCTGATTGAAATGTTTAAAGAATGAGTTAGCAAGGATTCTGCTCCTACTCTACATAATCCAGGACAATGCAATGAAAATAGTTTTAGAGTTAAAGGGTTTTTAGTCATAGCACATTATGATTTTACCAAAGATGCATTTGCCCCAGTTTCTAGTAAACATAAACGTTTGGTTTCCAGCTTAGGTCGAGGGCTCTATTTAGCCTATCAAGGCACAGACCTGTTATAAATGCTGGGGCGCTTGCCAGAATTTTTTTCCTCTGGAACTCTGAGTAAAGATCGTACCTCGAAAGCAATGTGCTTCCAATGTGTTGCAAACCACACAGATTTAAGCTCCCACTCCCGCCTCCATATCTTGGCACCAGCGGCTTTTGGGGTATCCCTCGTCTTCTAAAACTCAAGACTAAATCGCCACCTCCCACCAGTACCACGCCACCATCCTTGCGCAGCTCTCAGGGGCTCAGCAAAGAGAGTCCGCAAAAGCGCACCTGCAGCTCTCCTGGTCCTTGCAGGGTGAACTCATGGTGCCACCCAGCTCCCAGCTGGGCGCGCACCCACAAACACTCTCCTACACCCTCCCGCTGCAAACTGCCCACAAATTAGTCACCCATCTCACCCCCACTACTTATACCCCCACGTCCCTGCCGCTATTCCCCTCCTCCTGGTGGCTTCGTCCCCAACACACCTGTCTACCCCTACAGCTGCCAGACGTCAGGTGCCCACGCTGCGCCCTATCCAGCGCCCCCTCAATCCGACTGGCGCTTCCCCCTCCGTCCCGCAGAAGGTCAGTTTGCTCCGAGCAGCCGCTTTCCCCTACTCCTGTGCCCACCCACAGACCGCCCCCAATCCCACCCTCGCGGGCGCGGGGGCAACACACCCGCCGTACCTGCCGAGAGCTCGGCGGCCGCGGCGAGCAGCAGGAGAGCCTGGCGGAGCGCGGAGCGGAGCGCGCGGGTCATGGCCACCAGGCGGCCACGCCGGGGCTGCGAGGCCCCAGAGCGGAGCAAGGCAGCCTGGGCAGCACGGGTCGCTTTGAAGTTCCCGGGGCGCGGGAGGGGAGCGCAGCCCGACACCCTTTTGAAGTGTGCGGTTGGCTCTAGGCGGTGCGGGCGCCCCCCTCCCCGGCCTCCCCCATCGCACGCCCCCCGCGGCTGGCGGCGCGCGGCGCTCCTGCCACTGGCCCCGGCGGCGGGGCTGGGAGGGGGCGGGGGGCGGCAGATCCCGCCCCTGCCGCGCCTCCGCCCCGCGCGCCCTCCCGCCGCCGCCCGGCCCGGAGCTGCGGGGCAGGCGGGCGCAGGCGGCGGGGCGGCCGGGCGGCGGGCGCGCTCGGAGCGCGGGCGCAGAGGGAGGGGCGGCGGGGCAGCGGCGCGGAGCCCCCAGGACGAGATACTCTGGAAGGGGAGTCGTGGGACGGGAGGGACTTTAGGGAAACTTAAGCCACGCAGCAGTTGCGTCCTGGCGATCAGCTCTGTAGTCTCCCGCAGAAGACCCACGGTTCCAGCTCTCTCGACACTCGTTTATTGTCCGGTGTCCTTACGTCTAACTAGACTTCGCCACGAGCAACCCCCCAGTGTTCCTACCTGCCTGTCCCACCGCCGCGTCAGGGCCGTGCGCGCGGCCGTGGAAGGGCGCCCTCTCTGTCCGTCCCCGGAAATGACTAGTCACCCGACTGCCTGGCGGACTGGGAGTTTTGGCTTCACAGGATTCGTCTTTTACCGATGCCTTCAGACGACCCTCCCCTCTATAAGTGACAACCAAAGCCGAACCACCTGCACCAGGTGGTGCGGCCGTCTACAAGGTGAAATCCAGGTTTGGTGGTAAAGCTCCTGGCCTATGGAAGGTGTCTCAGCAGCTACAATTTCAGCAATTGAAGAACTGGGAAAATAATAAATAGTAATAAAACACACGGAGTAAGGGGCGGGGAAGAATTGTTTAAAATAATATAGTAGAAACTTGTTCGAGTATTGTTTAAATCCCTGACAGATTATTAAAAGGGTGTGCTTCTCACGTGGCTTGTGACCGAAAACATAAGGGCAACATTACTAATTAATAGAAATTAGTCTAAATTCAATTCATCTATGTAGCCTTGTACATTAATGTGAACAGGATTATTTTAACCTGAACAACAAAAGATTCCCCAAGAAAACAATATTGGTGTATTTACTGCTCTGAAGGGGTGACTTGAAAAGTGACAGTGTCATATAAATTAATTGTGTTAGGGTAAGAGATGACTTACTTCTTCACCTAGCTTAGAACTAGAATAACTAGCTGAGTGTTTTTCTGAGGGCTATGAAAGACCTATGGTGAAATGATGTATGTAATTGATTTTACAGTCTCACGGCGGGAGTAGGATAGTTGTTGGACTTGAAGACATGTGGGTGGCAGTCCTGAGGATCTCTCCCACCGCCACCTTGGATGAATCAGAATATTCCTAAACATAAAAAACTTTGTTCTCATTTTATCCCGGATCCAAACAAACAAACAAAAAAAATGGAGATCTGGGACTAGTCTGAGCCCTTCCAGACACCCACAAAACAGATGCTTTAAAAAAAAAATGGCAAGAACATGCCAGGACACATTATATTTTGACTGGCGTGGCTTGCTCGTTATTTGGTAACTGTACCCTAGATTGTGATCTGCAGTTGGATCATGAGACTTGGAGTCTAAAGAGCAGGATTTCATGCACTTTCTGGGCCTGCTTCCTCAAAAGTAAATGGAACTTCATTTCTCCCTATTCTCAGAACCATGACCAGGACCGAAAAGCATAGTGTATGGGAGAGGACTCTTAAACAATAGGCATTACATTAAGGTCAGGTATTTACTCCCCACATATTTATTCTGTCTGGAATATAGTAAGCAATGTCCACTGTAAGTTGGAAGCCTCTCATTTCTAAGAAAGCAAGATAATCCTGAGAAGTTTGATATTGAATCATTTCAATATTTTTATATTTTTAGAAACAAACTCAACGTTTTCCTCTAATGGTGCATTGTCAATACGGTAACCACTAGCCACATGTAATATTGAGCACTTGAAATATGTCCAGATCAAATTGACATGTGCTGTAAAGAAAATACATACTATATATATTTCAAAGACATAGAACAAAAATGAATATCGATAATATATTATCAATAATGTTCATATTATTCACATGTTGAAATGATAATATTTTAGACATGTGGGGTTAAATAAAATCTATTATTAAAATTAATTTCACCTATTTCTTTTTACTTTTTAATATGAATACTAGAAAATTTTAAATAACATACTTGGTTCACATTATGTGTCTATTGGACAGTACCATTCTAAAGAATCCTCATCAGATGGCAAGGATCCAAGAACAGTATAAAAAAACAAAACGAGTGGTTAGCTGTCTTGTCAGGCAATACCTGGCCAGCCAATGAAGGAATCAGAATCATTTGAATTCTTGGTGCAGAGCCTATGGCCATACCACCCTGAACA
This sequence comes from Microcebus murinus, assembly GCF_040939455.1. Lineage (NCBI taxonomy): Eukaryota > Metazoa > Chordata > Mammalia > Primates > Cheirogaleidae > Microcebus > Microcebus murinus. Next base: position 38,084,983 of record NC_134111.1, read on the forward strand.
CACCTGATCTCATCTGAATTCTTGGTGCAGAGTTCCATGACACAACGAAAAAGGTTAAGATATAAAAAATATATAAGTACTTTATTTGTAGGAGAATTTAGGTCCTCAAATACCATTTTTCCCATCCTCTTTTGCATGGTCCAATGTCAATACTATAAAAACTTTGAAGTGAGGTGTTAGCCACTCTCAACATATTGAATTTTAATGGCTGGAAAAGTATATTCTTAAACAATTATAAATATTTCTAATATGCTTGAGTACTCAATGCCACCTTCATGGCAACCAAGAAAAGACCTTTATCCTTATAATGTGTCCCCACGTATACTTTATTTATGCATACACACACACACACACACACACACACACACATCCCCATGGAAATTGATCCAGTCTTAATCCAATGTCTTTTAAAATAAATTATTATTAAGAAAATACTCTTTGGAGCATATTTAGCACTCTCATTTAATATAAACAATAGAAATGCATTGTTCAAGATGTGATATAACACATCTTTCTTTCAAGTTTCTGTACATAACAGAAAAAAGTTTAACATGCAAGATTTTTTTATTTTACTAGAAAGAAATTTACGTGCAAATATGTTTCTCAGGATTTAACATTCACCCCCACCCTTAATCATCTATCTGCACATATTCATTACCATAGCAACATTACATCATCACTCCTAGATTCTTGTAACCAAAGAATACAATAACAACAAATAATTGAGGGGTTCATAACCCATTGGCAAAACAGACTTTGTGTGAATAAATCTTATATAAGCAAGAGAAACAGGTATAGAAATTTTAAATTATAAAGATTTGATACATTTGCAGAATAACATTGCAAGTTAATAAGGCAGATAAATAACTGAACTTTGAAAAAGACTATCTGTTGAGTGTGGTTGTTTGGGATTTTTTATCATGCAGGTTTCCTTTATTATTATCCTTTCCAGAATCTCCAATGCCATGCATCTTAATTTCTCATTTCATCTTGGAACATGAATTTATCATGGAATGAGCATATGGTGAGGAGGCATGCTACAATAATTTGCTATGCACTATCAAGGTCTAATCTTTTCTCATTTTACTGCATTTTTCCTTCCCCAAGCTAACATTGCTCCTAAGAAGTGCATGCAACACTCATCTCTACTCTTCTTGTCTCTTTTCTTAATCCCAAACATCTTTGCATTGGGAAATCTTGGTTTCAATTCTATTCTATTTTTATATTATTAATTTCCATTGCATGAAAATACTCATATTTTAGAACCTTTATTGAGACTCTACAATAGGTATCCTCAATGTGTCTATTTCATGGACTGCTTGGATTTCAGTAAGAAAAATAATAATTCCTCTGTGAACATGGATAATGGGGAGATAGCAAACAATTTCTTAGCTCTACTGTCACTGCTAAAAGCTAAAAGTCTACTTTCAGTACCTATATTATTTCTTTTCACCACTTTCCAAGATGGCTATACTTCTTCACTAATTTTCATATCCATTTAATACTATTGATATAGTCTTTTTGCATTACTCAGATTTTGTCTGCTATCTCTTCCACTGACCAATGTCAGTATGTTGGGTTGATTAACTGCATTCAATGCACGCACCATAAAGGGCAGGTCAGAGACTCAGTTCCAAGTAAGCAAGCCGCAACCACTTGGATCATCTCCTTAGAATGGGCCCATAATTACACTCTCCCAGAGTGAGGTCACAAAAAAGTAAGAGAAATAGGTGACTCAGTATAAATCCATCCTTTCCTGGAAAATAGCTAAAAAAAGATAGAGTTACTAAAAACCCCCAACAAAAACAACATTAGAGTTCTGATGATCTTGACTCAAATAAAAAAAGTACTTTCAAGCTGCTATGTCAAAGGTAACAGCCACTAGCTAATTGTGGCTGCTAAGTACTTGAAATGTGACTAGTCTGATTTAATGTGTGCTACAAGTGTAAAGTAGACACTGGATTTCAAAGATTTATACTAAAAAAGGAATTTCAAGTAGCTCATTAATAATTTTTATATTAATTACATGTTGAAATGATAATATTTTTGATATATTGGGTTAAAGGAAATATATTATTAAAATTAATTTCACCCTTTTACTTTTTAATATAGCTCCTAAAAATATTAGATTACATGTGTGGCTGTCATTATATTTCTACTGGATAATGCTCATCTAATGAATCCTTATCAGATATTAATGATCATTTTTTTCTGTGCTTCAAATGTAGCAGCAGCAAGACCTTTCTTCCAATCATATTGTTCCAACTCCAACTATCTTTTACCCGTTTCCCATCTTCAATAGTGACCCATAGTCAATAATCAAGTTATGTTTATTTTTCTTTTGTGTTGTCCATTGTCTTCCTAGCTGTTATTTTTGTAGTCCAAGCCCTTAGCAATTTCATACTTGAGACATAATTAGCAACTAAATTGCCTCTGTAACTTCATGTTATCCCCATCTTAACGTATCTTCAAGGCTGCCGTCAGGACAGCTTTCTGCTAACATAACTCTAATTATGTTCTCCATTTCCTTCAAATCTTCAGTGATCACCCTTGCCTATGGAATCAAGATGAAATTCTCAAAATTCTCTAGCACACTTGTTCCCAAACCTTTTGATATCATGACCCTATTATACTCTTCAAAAATTTTAAGGATCCCAAAGAACTTATCTTTAAATGGGATTATGTCTGTCAGTATTTAACATATTAAAAATTAAAATTGGGAAATTCTTAAAACATAGTGATATGCAAGAACACATTCCATTGGCCTTCAGAGCAATGACATCATTGCACATCATGTACCTTCTGAAAAACTCCAATGTACACTTATGTGAGACTAAGTGTGCAAAAGGCAAATAACATCTTTGTATTACTTACAGCAGTAGTTTTCATCCTGTAGACCACAAAAAGGTCTTGGACATCCCCAGGGGTACCTGGGTTACACCTTGTGAATGCTGATTTAGTTCATTTCCACACACTTTTCCTAGGTGATCTCACCCATTTCCAGTACTACAACCTTGATTTCTGTTATGTGCTCAAGATTCCCAAATCTCTGTCACTAGCACTCACCTTGTTTCTGAACTCCAAACTTGTATATCCTACCACCATCTCCATCTAAATAGCCCCAAGGTAGTCAAAATGAATGTGTCAAGTAGAACCCTGCTCCCCAAACCTGCTCCTCCTCCTCCTGTCTCTCTTGTCTCAATGATTGTCACCATTCAAACCAGTCACCTTGCTTTTCTCCTTATCTCTTCCCTCTCTCTCATCCTTCGCATCCAGTTAATCAGCAGTTTCTATGAATTCTAATTTTTATAAAAGTCTCCCAAATTTTTTCACTTCTTTTCACCTCCCTGCCACCAGCCTATTTCAGAACACCACCTTCTTTTTCTTGAAATGTCATAAAAGCCTCCCAACTGCTCTCCCTTTCCTGAGGCTCACTCCCCTCCATTCTAGACCCATCAGCCAGAAGGATCTTTTTATAGCACAAATGTGTTCATATCATTAAAAACCATCCAAGATATAATGCCAGATCTAACATCGACGTTATTTATTATTTAACCTGTCTAAACTCCAGTTTCCTTATCCATAAAATGCAGGTACTATTTGTGACTCCTTCCCTGTTTGCTGTTAGGATTATATGACATAGCATGGAAGTGCCAGGGAGTGTCTGGCTCATAATGAGTGACAATAAACTTTAGTGTGTTGGATTATAAGGGTGATGTTCATGATCTTAAAGCCACTATACCCCAGTTTAAAAATCTCCCACGACTTAACATTATCTTCAGGTTAAATTCCAAACCTCCTTCTTTCGCTTGAAGGTCCTTAAACATCCAACCACCGCTTATCTATCCAACTTCATTTCATGTCCCCGCCCTTCCTCTGCAACTTGTCTTATGCCTCCTTGTCTCTGAAAATGTGACCCGTGTTTTTCTATATGCAACACTGACTTCCTGCCTCACTCTTTCCTCACAGCTAGATTCTATTCATTCCACAGTTCTTAGCGTAGGAGTCACTATCTCAGGAAAATTTTCTCCCACCTCGTCCCCCATCAAAAAATTCTGAGTTAAGTGCCTCTTCCAGCTTGCTACCACAGCTCTGACTTGACATCTATCGGGTCACTTGTGACAATGTATTACAATTGCTTTGCTTCATTTTTCTGCCACCTTAGACTACAAGCTTCCAGGACAGGAATTGTGTCTTCTTCACTGTTCTGTGTTTGGCAACTGAAATCATCTTGGCACATAATAAGACATTCAATAAATATTTGTTGAATGCATAAGTAGCATTTAAAACCCTCGCCCATATTTCCCCAAACCTACCCTTCTAAGCACATTTCCCTCTTTCCCTCTGCTCCTCACACGCTAACATTATATGTGTTGAATAAATGAGTAAGCTCAACAACAGAAGCATTTTTATAACTAAACATTCATCTCCTTTATACCCATATTGCCAAATCTGAGACAGGGGCTTGAGTAAAGAAGTACAGAAAATGAAAGGGAACATCGAACCTTAAAAGTGACCAAAGGGTGTTCATTATGGAACTCTCTGGCTTGGAGGCTAAGTCACTTCAGTAAAACAAACATAAACAAAAACGCGCTTTATCTCTTTGTCAGTCAAGGTTTTTAGTTGCAAACAAAAGAAACTGACTTTTATAAGTTTAAGCAGAAATTAAATTCATTAAAGAATATTAGGTAGCTCATAGCTTTTCCAGAAAGGCCACAGCACCAGGCTTGGAAGTTATACATCTAGGGACAACATGCCAGGTTCTGCCACAGACTGGCCTCAGAAAAGCTACTGTCCCTCCCCTCCCTGGGCACAGACAGTACATCCTGCACCATCAACACCCTGAGGACGGACAATGGCTGATTCTGCTAGAGCTCTCCAACTGCTGGCCCGGTGAACACTGAATGTGGCTTTCTTTATCCTCATTGTAGCTCAAAGGAGGCCTGGGAACTAAGTGTCAGGCTTTTACAGGGATATTCAGAGAGAGAGAGAGGAATTCATAAGGTAGGAAATTCTTCCAAATAGAATGAATGTGCAAAGGTACCACAGGTCCAAAAGAAATTATGAGCTGAGATCCAAAGGCCCAAGAATTTAATCTCACTTTTCCAGAAGTTAGACAAGTTAATCTTTCCAAAGTTACAGTCAGAAACTGAAGTTTCGGGCCTCTTATACCCCCTCTTTAGCCACAACTTTACCGTGTTCTATATTCTTCATCTATAAAACTGGAAAATGTACCTCCAAGATTTGTTTTGTAAAGAGAATGCTTTGAGACTATGAAACAAATACAATGTGTTACCATGATTATTATCACAAAATGGGAATAATATTTTTCCATACACAAAACCTTTGTAAATGAGATAAGATTATGAAGAAGTCTTTTAGAATTAAAAAAAAAAAAGGTGGACAAATACAAGGAATAGATTTTTAGTTACTGACATGATGAAAAAGTATAGAATATTAAATATAATTGAAATTTATAAATATTTAGTTATGTGGTTATTAAAAATCTTTGAAAAGCACTAGATCTTTGTTTTCTTTTCCTGTTACGATGATAAAAATGAAGTTTATGTACAGATATTGGTTGCCATGAATGACCTGTTTCCAAATGAAAGGGACCACATGATTGACTTTGTTCCCTTCTATTTGCCCTTTTTTTTTTTTGTCTAGCAGCAACTTGGTTCTCTACATTTCTCAAAACAAAATGTAAAAAAGAAAAAAGATTGCAAATGTGATACCTAGCAGGAAAAGAAACTGGAAAGAAAAGAACAATGACAGAAATTGCTACTGCCTGAGGCTCCAGAGGTACAAATTTGAGAGTGATAGGAAAGAAGCTGGGAGATCTCAATAAAATCCAAACTCAATTTCCTGTTAGATGGTCTGTGGGACCCAGTAGCTTTTCCCTTTCTGCTACCAAGTGGGATACTTGTCTTTTAACAAGGGCCCCAGAATGTGTCTCTGCTCTTGGAAGTTCACAGTAAATCATTATCAAACTACCCATTCGGAAATGGGTAGATGACTCCAGCATTCAAATTATTAACTATTGTACACGACAAACTATGATGTTTTGGAAGATGGGTATACTATTTCCTTGCTGCTCCTCTTATCTTTATCTATTGTATAGAGATGTAGAATACACTGACACCTCTAGTCATAAATTCTCTGGGAATCAAGCTCATCTTAAGAAACTGCTGTGGTTGGGAGATAATGTCACCCAATACTTGGTGACATATTGGAGCCAAGTTGGCTCATAGCTCATCATCCCTTCTCTCCCCCTTAGCTACACAAGGCCAAAGGACTTGCAATAGGGCCTGCTGGCCCACATCCAGTTGAAAGAAAATATGCTTCGCCCCAAGCAAAATAAGTAACCCCAGCTCATCTTTGATATCTCCAGCCTCTTATTTCCAACCCATTTGCTCTCTTTCACCTACACAATGGCCTCCTAGTCTCCCACCCATTCCTCCCATTCAAACATGAAATATTATGAAATTGTACATTTATTGGCTGGTCAATTATATTTCAGAATAAACAAGATTCTGTCATGCTATTACCACAGGCAGATATTTGTATATTATGTCTATAAGCTTGTTTTGAAGAAAGAAAATTTATTCTTAAAGAACTTTCCAGAAACAGCAATCTCATAAGGAAGAAATTTGAGAACTATAGAAAAACTTGAAATCTCACTTTCAAGAAGATTTTGAAGATGTTCCTGCAACAGGACGAGAATCTGCCTTAATCAAGTCTGGTATCTTTGAGGTTTCAATAGAAAGAATATTATCCTGTGGGGAAGAGGTGGATAGAAAGATTTGTCAATAATCAGTTCTGCCACCACCACATGGGTCCAGAGTGGGAACATGAAGGACCACAAGCAGAAGAAAATGTTCACCCTCTAATGATCCCGCTCAAATGTGGAACACAACTGTTCTCTAAATTCCCAGTACTAGAGTTGACACAGCATTGGGGCATTTAAACCAACTCCACTTAAAGCTCAGAGATAACAGAGGGAAATAAAACCAGAAAGGAACACACAACCAGGCAATATAGTTCATAAAATCTAATGTTCTCATGTTTTATCTTGTCTTTTCCTAGAGAAGCATTTCCTCCCCCAGTGCTGGGCTAACTTTCCTGTGGGGCACGCAGCAGAATCCGTCTCTAACAGGAGGAATTAGGCTGATTCCAGATAGCAACAGGCATTCCCTCTTGCCTTTCTAAAGCCCACCTTCTAAACGTTCATTCTTTGCCAAAATTCCTCCTCTTCAGCTCATGATTGACTCCAGGAATATCCAACTCTTTCAAGTGAGACTCCCTCACTGTCCTCCCACCCAATATGTGTGGCCTTCCCACTTCCTAGGAGAACCATGTCAGGATACAAAGAAAAAAGCACCAAAGGAGGCACAGGCATTTACACCCACCCCCATCCCCAAACCCCTCCCCCCACGCTGTACAACAAGAGACCTAGTTCATTGCAAGACCAGATTTCTCTCTCTGTAGATGACTGGCAGTCAAGCCTGCAATCAAAAGCACAAAAGATGAGTTTCCCCTGAAGAGGTTGGCTTGTCCCATTGCCCCGTTGCAGTTGTCTATTAAAAGGCCAAGGCCCCCAAATAAGGTAGGAACAGAGAAGTGGATAACCAGTTGCTATCTGCTTCTTGAAGTTCCTGGAATGTATCATGCTATAACACAGCCACATCCAGCAAGTTCTATGTCCTTAGGAAAAATGAAATGGGGAATGAGAATTTTCCATATTCTTTCATAAACCTCAGAGATCAAAGTATCTGACAGCTCATGACATAACAGCAGATAGAAAACTTGCTATTTTCTATCTTGTTGTGATTAAGACTACTTGCACAAAGCCCCAAATTCTTATACAAGTTGTAAGTTTTCAGGCCATTAGTAAATCTTTAGAGTATATCAAAGCACTATGGCTAATATCTTTGTTTATTCATTTATTTCATAAATGACGAAACATTACTATGGGATGAGAATAGGTTCTTGACACGTAGGTTAAACAGATCTGGGTCCCAGCATCCCCTTTTGTTAACAAAATTTGAATAAATTGACATAATTGTTCAGAAAGATTTGTTGAATATCTACCACATGGACAGTGATATCATAGTTCAGTGATACACAAGGAGACAAATTTCGTCTTGATGTTTCAAAAGAGTGAGCTTATCTTGCTAAAACCATTGAATTATTGCCATCTCTACCAGGTGAGAACTATATAACAGTGGTCCATTTACTCTTTGGGTCTCTTTCCTTTCCCATGAATTCACCCTGGGAAATTGTGACAATTACATCAAAATTAGTATTCTTTGAGTTATTTAAAGGCCTTGTGCATTGTAAGCATTCAATAAATGTAAATGCTCATCCTCTTATTTCCTAGTTTTTACTAAAATTTGTGCTTAGAATTAATTTTACCAAAATGAAATAGGATTAGTTAGAAAATTAATTTTTAATAATTTCCAAAAGATAAAATCATGTAACTATTCAGAATGGGCTTTTCTAACTCATTCAGATGGTTCATCATTTATTACCTATTTCATTCATTAATTCTTTCAACACCTGCTGTGTGCAATGCCACATGCCAGGCACTGGGTAAATAGTGTGAAAAGGAGAAATGCCATCCACTGTCCATGGAACTTATGTCAAACAAAAGAGAAAGATTTTAAACAAGTAGTTACACAGTTTATTAAATTATAATAAGAATAACAAAGGGCAAATACAGGGTACTATACAGGGTACCATATGGGTGAATCTGTCAAAGGTGGCAAGAGGATTTTTCTTAGGAGATGAATGTTGAGCAGATTTTGAGAGTAAAATAGAAATTAGTTAGGCATCAGGGTGTGTGTGTGTGTGCGTGTGTAAATGACTCAAGGAAAGAAAGCAGTTGGTTTTAAAGGAAACTGAATAAAGCCACTATGGTCAGATATGGAAAGTGCTAGAGATGAGTCTGAAGAAGTATTCAGATCAGGCAGCTGCCTTTTAGGCCACATAAAGGATTTGAATCTTAATTTTTTAAAGTAATGAGAGGTCACTGAAGAATTTCAAGCAAGGGAATGATATAATTAGATGGAAATGTCGAAAATGTCACCCTAGCTTCTAGTGTAGAGAGTGGGCTATGGCCAGGCAAGAGTGAAATCTAGGGCACGAGCTGGGAGGATTATGCAGTCAGCTGGGTAAAAAGAAAAGATGTTGGCAGGAACCAGTTTGGGCAGGGGTGATGGAGAAAATAGAATTGTGTTGAAGGAGGAGGAGACAGAAAAGGAGTGGAGTGATTCAAGATATCCCTCAGGGTTCTGATGTGTGCACTGGGTGGACAAAGATGCCATTCACTCAGAGAGGGACCGCTAAGAAGAGTCAGGTTGAATGTGTATAAATTCCCTTCCAGACCTTAAGTTTGAAATGGCTGTGAGATGCCCAACCAGAACCAAGGAATCTGTAAGTAGATATATAGGTCTAGGGCTTAAAGGACTGGTCTTGGCTTAGAAGTAAAAATTTGAGGGATCTCTTATATGGGAAGTAATTAAAGACTAAAGTTGTGGGTAAGATTTTCTGAATAAATGTTTTTAGATCAGACATCCAATGAAACTATCTGAAGGTGCTCCCTGATTTTTTTATAGTCTCCTAGCAAAGCTCATAATTGGTTCAATCTGACTTAAAACATTTTCAAGATTCATGCTATATGGCACCAAGGTTTAAATTCTTCACTGATTACTTATTGTAATTGCTTAAGAAAATCCAAAGTTCTTTCCTAAGAAAAATGTTGACTCTATCTGTAGATACCACTATATTGGCCCACACCTGTGCTGGTATGTTGATCTTTTGACTGGGATAGACTTTAAATTCACATACTCAAGTGTACACAACTGAAAGAACTTTGTCCTTTCAAACCTGGGGTTTGAACCATATTACTTTCATTATATTCACAACACAAAATAGCTACAATACAGCTACTCCCAGAAAATTCAATCATGAATGAAAGATCTATTTTTGGCTGAAGAAAATAGTGAGAAGGAGGGAAGCAAGATAGAGTCCTCTATTAGTTAAATAATCAGCAAGAAAAGTGGTTGTCATTGAAGGTTTTTGTGTTATTTTAATCTGTTATATTGCCATAACCGGGAATCATTTCCTTGTATCTTTGAAGGCTGAGATATTAAAGAACAAAATTTGTGCAAGATTTCAAAGCTCTGCTTCTTTTGAAGCATGGGGTGGTAGAAGAGGAAGAAGGAGAAAAAGTTAAATTTTTAATTTATATTCCTCTTTGTTCCTCAAAGAATTTGAGATGCCTTACAAGAATACATGGAGTGAAATATATGTATATATATTCAGAACAAAGGAAAATACAAATTGGAGTACATGGCTATGACTGAGGGGGAAGTTAAAATGCAAATATGTAGGCCAAAGACTCCTACATAGGGACTAAAGTTGGATTGCAGATTCGAGTCTGAAATTTTGGCTTTTGAGTAAAGAGAAACACCATTATATTTTTGATTATACATAAGGAAAATATTTTCTTTCTTCCACACGTAGTTTATTACTTGGAATTTTATTTCAAAGACACTGAAAGACATATTAGAAAATACTAAAAAATGTTCCCAAAGTAAATGCAGTAGTGGATTTGTACAGCTTCTTCAGGTAGTGTTCCTTAATTTCCGATTTAAACCTGATTCCAAAAACAACTTAATAACAGCAATTCTGTGAAAAAAGTAAAAGGAAGGTGATCAGTGTGACCCAGGGAAATGGCTCAGTGACAGCCTAACTTGATCTAGAGCTGAATGCTGACTAATCCCTTGCTGTTTTAGATGGGATCTTCCCAGGGAATCTGATGAAAGCTATGGACCCTCAGGAAAACAAACATTGTGTGCACACACTCACACACACACACACACACAAACACATATGCACCCACATCACAGCATAGAAATGTAGAGGATTCACAAATCCTATAGAGCCCAGATTGAAATATGAGATGTTAAGTGTCTATAGAAAAACCACAGGTAGTGTACTCTTACGTACATGCTCCGGCATCAGACAGACTCACTTTGATTCATGGCTTGTCCACCTGCTAGCCATACAGCTTTAATCAAACTATTTAATTTCCCTGAGCCTCGGTTTTTTCATCTATAAAACAGGGCAAATAACATTGTTTACCTTATAGGGTAGGGATGAGGATCAAATGAGGTAAGGCACATGAAAGGTTTAGCATCATGTGTTTAACATACTAAGGCCTTGATAGTAGCTATTGGTTATTATTAGCTTAATTAATTGAAACTGTTGTGACTGGCAATTAGTTGTATCTTTCCATTTCCCAACATGACCAAGAATGTTAGAGAGGGGTGATCAATCCACAGAACACCATGCTTACATGTAAATGTGAACTACTTCTCTAGGAAGAGTATGTATAATCTTTTTCTGATTCTCAATGAGGTCCATGATCCAAAACTGCCCTACTGGAAAGAGGCAAATGTAGTGAGCTGTGTTCTTTAGGAACGTACTGACTTGCAGCCCCTGCTCCCCGCTGTCAATGATGGGAGAACATTCATGAGCTCAGGCCACATATTTATCTTGTATGTTGTTTCTCTAAGCAGCAATAGTGGCCTCATGGGTTGTTAAATGTCACTGAGCTTTCATTGATCTGATTCCCTTTCTGGACACTCCATTGTTCACCTTAATGCTCCTGATTCCCTCTGTAGGTCCTTGGCTGGGTCAAAAATATATTCACGTTAGAAATGATGAAAAATATCCCAGGTAAGTTACTGACCTATGCAAAATTACTTAAAAATCTCTCTCAAAATGCTAGCAATCACAACTACTTCCCCTGGTTTTTGTCCACTCTTTCTTTCCTTCTCTATTCCCCAAGTTATTTTAGCCCATGCCTTTACTTTCCTTTTTTGGTCTATCCCAGACTCCTCATTTTTGTCCTTTTCTAAGGAGTCATTTGCAATAAGAATATTCTTTTTTGCTGACCAAACAAAAAAGAGTAAATTTTCAAATTTTCACCCTTCTCCACAGAGTTCATTGCATCATGCTCAAAGATACTTTATATTGTTCCTTTTATTCTTTTCCCAATTCAGAATAATTTGGACACTTGTAAGTCTCCTTTCACACAACCAAGAATTTACTGTATTGGCATGAAAATGTAAAAGCTTTAGTAATTGGAAATCTTCCAAAAAGCCTTGCAAAATTAGGGTTAGAGTGAAGATGAGACTTGGGGACCTAGGGGTCAGCAAGTTTTGTTTTCTGAAATTTTGCCTTGCTAATGTATTTATATATTACATAGTTCAAATAAAAGCCATCTCCAGATCATACCATGCTATTTTCTCTATGTTTTTGTATAACAATTTCAATTTTTGACATTTAATATAAATATTACAGCCATCAATTTTTTGGCTCAAAAAATTATTTAATATTTGGTCAATATCCTCATTGCAAACAAATCAGGTCCCTTAGGAGTGCCTGCGATACAGAATACACATAGTGCATGCCACACGCTAGGGGCATACTCTGACGCTGTCATACATTATCTCGTTTTAACTTTACCACACCTCGTGAGGGTGGTTACCCTTCCCATTTCACAGATGATGCACACTAAGGCTCAGAAGGCTTAGGAAACTTGCCCTTGCTCTATGAGTGTAACATTTTAATTTTTAACTCAGGTTTGTTTCACTCCAAAGCCTTTGTTCTCTGACTAATCAGAAAGGATTCAATTAATTTCATCAGAAACAACAAAGGAACTTTATAAAATTATGTATTTTTCAGCCCTTGAAACTTCAAGTTCAGTAAATCTGGGTAGAACCTGGAAAACTTGTAAGGACTCAATTAATGGTATCTTTTGTTAGTTATTAGTTATGCTGCTTTAGTTTTTCTAATAAGACCAAGAACATTAGAGAAGAGATTATTAATATTCAAAGCATCGTGTGAGTATGCAAATGTGTGTCTCTCTGGGAAGCATTCCATAACCTTGTTCAAATTCTCAATGAGGCCCTTAAACCCAGAAGGTTAAACACCACTGGATAGAGGCAAATGCAAGTTGGTTTGCTCTACTTTTTAATGAAGATTTCTACTCATGTCTGACTATACCACACTCACCATTTAAGAATAGCAATGTGCCCAGAGCAGGCATGTTTATTTTATATATCATTACTCTAAGCTCTGTAGATCACTAAACTGTCTCTGAACTTCTTTATCGTTCAAATTACAAAGACCTTGGGCAATTTCATTTTTCACATTCATGCTTTTCATCTATCCCATAGCCCCTTGGAATTTCTAAAGCTCATGCGATTCAGATGCATGGCTAGGTTTGGGAACGACTAGAATTTATTGAATATCTCCAAATAATGCTAATCCTATTCATTAACTAAAATCTCTTTATTACCTAACACCAGTTACTGGTCAGAAATAATGGGAGTTTTCTGAAATATATCTCATTTGTGCACAGAGCCTAGAGCAATCTTTAAATAGAATACATCTTACCACCACAACTAAATTCATAATATTTATCACTTTTGTGCACCTTCTATCTACCAAGTTGCTTATGAACACAAATCTCTGATATTTAGGAATGCCATCGTTGGTGTGAGATGGTACTTCAACATCCTAGTAGTAGGATCTGTTCTTTGCATTATTTTTCTAAATGTGATGTAGCACACAGTTGGTTCCTTCCCCACCATTTAATACCCTGTTTTTCCTGATATGTCAGTTTTGTACAATGATAAATAAGGGGAGGGCAGCTGGGGCTTTAGGGAGAGTCTTTCCTCCATGATGTGAGAATAGTGCTCAAGGAGAAAGGTTCCCTTTGCCCCCACTCTCTGCCTTCCTGCTAGGGACACACTCATGTGAGGAATTAGTGCTTGGAACTGAGCAGGGATTCTGAGATCCTAAAGAGAGACAATGCTGATCCACTGAGTATAGCAGAACAAAAGAAAAAGAAGAACCTTGGTTCTTTATGGCAATGTTGATCGACCAAACCAACACTGAGACTGCCTGCCTCCAGTTTCCTGTAATGAATTATACATGATTATATAGTTTAAGCTGCTTACTTTTAACCAAAAGCATCTTGATGTAAATAATGATGAGATATTTTCAACCATGCACATACATGCCACTTCTCCCAAAAATTGTGACCAAATGAGAGAACCTAAATAAGAAATGTAGAATAGCCAGTGGACAGATTAGACTAGACAGGTCTTTTTAGGAATAGAATTGGCAGCCCAGGGGAATAGCGTTTTGCTTCCTAGCCAAATATTTAATTAGACCAATTTCTACTAAATGAAAATTAAAGGTAATAAATTCTTGGAAACATTCTGGAAATCCAAGTTTAGAAACCTAGGAGTAATGGTTCTGAGTCCTGATTCCAAACGTACTCTCACAATCTCTACCTGTCTTTCTGTCTGTCTGTCTGTCTCTCTCTGTCTATGTCAAAACACACACAAACTTCTTAGGGAAGAAGATGAAGATGGAGCCTCATCATGAAGGGATTTAAATGTTATCTTAAAAAGCATAAATCCTTATGGTAATGGCCAGAAAAAAAAACGTGCACATGGACCACCTCTGTCCACTTGCCTGTTCCCAAGGTAGACATTACTACAAGATCAGCAATCTTTCCCACTGAACCTGGTCACAATCTGACAGTCCTCCTCAAATCAGTGTTCCAAGCAGTCACCATGAAGGAATTGGAATTTGCATTCAAGATAGATTCCATCTACCATTCTACCATTCCAATTATAGCTGATTGGAAGCTCGCCAGAAGCTGTTGTTGCACTTACTATGCACAGTCAATAGGGGAGCTTGTTAAAAATATAGTTTCGAATTTAGTACGTTTGAGTGGAGCTTCAGAGTCTGTATTTTTAATAGCTTCCACAGGTTGCAAAGTGGTGGCGTACAAGCTAAATTTGGTTTTCAGATAAGTTTTACAGGGTTGACTAAGTGATTTTTATATTTTACATTTTAGGTTTATATTTCCAAATATTTAAAAAATTGGGGGAAAATCCCATAAAATCAGGATTTTTTTGCTTCTCTGTAAAATTTTATCATAGTCCTCTTCATTCCTCGATGCCTCCCTGCCACTGCAGATGAATGTCACTGATGTTTACTATTGTGTTTTCACTGTTGTTTTGCTTATATAGATAGCTGCCAAAAGGAGGAAAACAAATGACAGACAAAAAAGGCCACTCCTGGAGGCAGAAAATTCATGGATATTAGGGCATCGATCTCTTTCTCATGAAATTTCAAGAAAGAAGAAACAATGTCTTTGTGCAATGGCTTTGCCAAACAATTATACGTCCGTCTCACTATTTTAATGATACCAGGGGATATTTATTCTGCCACCGTTTTTCTTATATTTTAAAGAGCAAAAGTTCAGTAGGATTGCAGCAGAGAAAGAAAGTCCATTCCAATGATGTGGGATGCGACACTACTTGCTACAGAGCAGAATTTAGTGTGATGGGGCTGGGTGCAGTTTGTCTGCAAAATCACCTCGTTATATCCCAGCTCCCATTCTAATGAGGATCTATGCATTATCTTAAAATGCGGGCTGTGGCGAAGACAGTCCTATGTTTAATGTTTTGTGAACAGTCCTGTTATATGCCATGAATATTTGTAATCTCATAATTGGTTGTCCAATTGTATTCTGAAAATATAAATGATCTTAGGCTAGATTTTAGAAGTAATCACTCCATTATACTCCATAGGAAGCAGTATTGTGTAAGGATAACCAAGATATCTTTTTTATTATTATTATTTATGGGTTTTTTTCCACTTTTCCTCTTTTTTTAAATTTTGGCATATGATGGGGGTACAGATTTTAAGGTTTCAATAAATGCCCTTTCTCCCCTCCCCCCACAAGTCTGAGTTTCCAGCATGACCATCCCCCAGATGGTGCACATCTCACTCATTATGTATGTATATACCCGCCCCCCCTCCCCCTCCCCCCTGCCCAATACCCTATTACTGTAGTACCTATGTGTCCACATAGATGCTGCTCAGTTAATACCAGTTTGCTGGAGAGTATATGTGGTGCTTGTTTTTCCATTCTTGGGATACTTCACTTAGTACTATGGGTTCCAGCTCTAACCAGGAAAATACAAGATGTGCTATATCACCGTTGTTTCTTAAAGCTGAATAATACTCCATGGTATACATATACCACATTTTATTAATCCATTCTTGGATTGATGGGCACTTGGGCTGTTTCCACACATTCTGGTTATAAACATTTTAAGTGACAATGAGATACAGAGAATAAAAAGTGAAAATCTCCCATGCTTTCTCTTTTACTTCCTCACTGCCCTCCCCTCTCTCCTCCGTTAATTCCACTCTCCTTATGAGAGGCAATCTAAGTTAAAACTTGGGTGTGCATTTTTCCAGACATTTTTCTGCATAGTTATATATGCAACATATTCTTTTGTCTGGAGGATTTCTCATCAGTTATGGAATCACACTATACATTTCATTCTGCAACTTGCTTTTCCACGTTTGGGAAATTTTTCCATATCAGAATTTACTACATGATTTTTAACTATTATATAGCATTCCATATCAACTAGTCCTGTATTGATGGATATTTAGATTGTTTCTACTTTTTTATGATGCTGCGATTCATTCCCTTAATCGTATATCTTAGTGCACATGTGTGAGTATGTAGTGTAAGGCAGAGGAATTTGTAGGACAGAGGAAGGGCAGAGGAATTCTTCCAATTGTCGGGAATTTACTTGGGTGGGGCAATGAGCTAACCGCAAACCTTTGCTTCTGGTCATTGCTTGCTTGCTACACCGCTGTAGGGGGAATTATGGGATGAGGTCATTGAAGCACGGGCGACTGGCCCATCAGGCAATAGAGGGCAACCAACCCGCCAATTATTTCAAAAGGCAATAGTGGGCAACCAATCATTTTAAAGGTCAACGCATGATCCATGCGTAGTTGGCTTGTGCGCAGCTTGTGCACCATGGGGATAAAAGGCATGCCGTTGTTCCGGTCGGGGTCCTTGCCTGCGAGAGTGGCCACTGCGTTGGTGCTCTGGGGCTTGGACCCTGGCTAGCCAGAAAATAAACCTCCTCTTGTGTGATTGCATCCTCAATGTCTCTGCTTTTCTGTCCGGTGGGGCTGTGGAAGGTCAGTCCCTAACAGTAGAAGTGTGAGTTATCTAAAAGTGGCATTTGTAAGTTCAAAGTGTATGTATAGTATAATTTTTAGGTACTCCCAAATTGCATTCTTTCTGTAATGTATGCATACCTAATATTCCATGCTTTTGGCTATTGCAAATATTTTAAATGTTTGCCTGTCTAAATGCCAAAAATATGTCTCTGTTTTAATTTGTGTGTGACCATTTTTCAAATTTTTATTAGTCATTTGTAATTCTTTGAATTTATTAGGTTGTCTTTTCCTTCCTTATTTGCATGAAATCTTTGGATATTATGGTTGTTATCTTTTTACATGTATGTGTTGCAAAATATTTTAACAAGGTTGACACAGAGATTCTGAACTTTTTGACACACAAATTCTGAACTTTTAAATATTAAAATCTGTTGATGCTTTCCTTTATGACTTCTGAACTTTGTGACTTCCCAAGAAGGTTTTACCTACCTCAACTAAATATATTTTCCTTTATTTTCTATACCCGTTACCCATTGGGCCTGCTGGCCTGAATTTTTATCCCATAATTATATCGATATGAGTCTTCAGGCTTCTTGAAAAGCTTGGTGGACACCAGGCATAAGCAGGACCCTTTAGGGCCAAGCAGAAATGTTTGGTGCATAATTAGGGAACACGCCCTATATCCACCTTTAACATAATCCAGCTCTAAAACTCTGGGGCTTTGGTAGTATGACACGTTTAGAGCCAGCACCTTAGATATGACATTTCCACTAAGTGTACCTCTGAGATCCCTGGGCCCTCTCCTCATCAGCAGAGAAGGCTGGCTCATTGTTACTCTACTGGCTTTAATGATAACAATAACAACAACATTATTATTATTAATAACAACATTAATAATGATGATGATGACAACATTACCAAGTACTTACTGTGTACCAGGCACTTGACGTGTATCATCTCATTAATCCTCAAAGCAACTTAGCATGGAGGCATTACTGCTACTATGGCCATTGGCATCTATTGGCATTTCCAAAGGTGCCACAGCTGCTAAAAAGGACCAGAATTTAAACCAAAATCTGTCTGATTCCAGAAGCCACAATTATAACCGAGAAGTTATCCTGCCTCATACTCAGATGGGTCATGAAATTACAACTGAACAAGATTAATGTAATGGCCAATATCCTCGAATCCAGTAAGTAGGTCTTTGTGTCATGTAAGTGGAGCATGAAATCAGTAAAAGTAGATTTGAAATTTGACAGAAAAAAATAAAATAATTTCAAATGAATATGAGACCAAAATACAAAAATAAATAAGCCATAGTACTAAAAAGATCAAGTGATTTTTTAAAAAACAACTTGGAAGTGGAAATTAACTTTCTAAATATCAAACAACACTCAGAAACCATTAAAATAGATAATAATACTACAATATAAAAATTAAAACTTTTTTTCATTGCAGAAATGACCACAAAGCCACATGACAAATGACAGACTTTGGCAGGGGTTAGAGGGAGGTAGATTTGCAACTAATATCACTAATAAAAGGCCAATAGCTTTAAATGTAAAGAGCTCACATAACTTAGTAAGAAAAATCCAAGAATCAAACTAGGAAGAAATAAATAATTAGAGAAAAGATAATTCAAATGATTCTTAAATACATGAATTATTGTTCATCCTCACTGATAATTTAAAAATATAGAAAACAGAATCATAATGTGGTACCATTTTAATCTATCAGTTTAGCCATGACTAAAAAAAAAAGAGAGAGAGAGAGAAATTATGTTGGACAGCTGTAGAAAAAACGCTCTCTAACACATTGCTGGTAGAAGAGTATATTGGTATAACTTCCTTATAAGAGGTCTGAAATATAAAATTTTTCAAAACAAAATTGCACATACTTTTTGATTTAGCAATTCCACACGTAAGAACAATGCTACAGTTATATGATCGCCTGTGAAAATGGCATATTTATAGAGATAGTCACTCTGTTGTAATAGCAAAGATGGGAAACTAATTAATAAGGGACTGTTTAATATTTAATAGGTTAAATAAATTACACTATATCAGTACAAGGGAATGTTTCATAGTCAAGGAAAAGAAACAGGCAGCTTAAACAGATTGACCTATTGTTAAATTAAAGAGCAAGGTACAGATGAGTGTATAGATTATGGTAGCATATGTAGGGGAAAGTTTTGTATACATATACACACACAGAAAATTTCTGGGAAAATTCTTTAAAAATGAAGGAAACAGAATGGTCAGGAGATAAGAATCAGAGGGAGATTTGTTTTTCACCAATCTGTGTGTACCTTTTGAATTTTGAATACAGTATAGCCATTATCTATTAAAATTATAATTATTGTTATTGGGAAATCTACAAGTACATTCTTACCAGGCAGCATTTTTATAGAAAAAATGTTGAACACAACTTCAATATCTATCAACAAGGAAATGATTTTTTAAAAGGTAATACATGGAATATTGTACAGCTGCTAAAAAATTAATTTAATCTTTATACACAGTTGTTCACTTTTAATATTTAAAAAATAGGTTATCATACAATAAGTGTAATCTGATCCCAATGCTTATAAAACAAAAAGCACTTGTGTGTATGTAACACACACATGTAGCTATATTTATGAAAGAGGTCCCAGAATTTTATATACTATGGATATCTGAAAAATAGAGTGGGGATAGATAATCACTCTTTTTGTTCACTTCTGTTTTGTTTGAATTTTACAAGATCATGTGTTACATTCATGTTAAAATATAAACCGTATGTAATTTAAGTCATTGAGACTTTATTTGTATCTGGAGGATGGAAATGTCAGGGACCCAGTGGTTATATAATATTAAGTTATTTTATTATTTTTGTCTGAGTTTCTCAGAGATGCATGTTTTCAACTGTGTTTCTACTTAATATACTCAATATGCTCAAACATTAGGACATGCATATCAAATAACTGAGACATATTTACTTGTCTGCCATATGTTAAAATTTATATGCTGAAATTAACCTATAGTCAACATTTAGACCTCAGTGAAAAGAAATGGTTGATAAAGAGCTTAAAATAAAAGGCACTTGAGTGGGTCTCAAAACAACTGGGATTTTAAATTAAGAAAACAGCCTCAATACTAACTCTGAATTTTTTATTATGTATTTATTCTTTTGAAGCCCTGTGTCAGGCCAATTTACAGATGGTCTGGCGAGCCGCAGGAAAATACCCCTGCTTAGCTCATGAATCATAAACAGTTACTGTAAATAGTTATTAATGCAACTTCTCAAGGCGTCTGCCTTAACCCAAGGGAATATTTTACCCATAAGTTTAAATTTTGCTCAAAAGCAAAATGGGCAGATTGATGCTCTGCTTATAAGTGAAACTGCTTCATAATGAAGTCCTCTGGGTACTTCATGATCTAAATTTCTCGCCACAAAGAAGGATTAAAATTAATTCATTCAAACCGAATTCTGTTTTGTAATTAGCAGAGCTTAGAATAAGGCCCATGTTCTTTAGTTTTCATAATTGAACACCATTCAGCATCCTAAAATACCAGAAGACCTTCACTTCCATGGTTTTTGGATGCCAGCTACTAGTGGGAAGAAAGCATGTTTCCCACATGTTCGTTAGTGTATTTGAATCTTTAGTTGTATTCAACAGACATTAACCAATAATACATTTTCAATCTTCAAAAGATGTTACTTATTTTTCTTGCATATGCCTGAAACTAATCACAGAGGGAACAGATTCCTCCAAGAACTGAAGAAGGCAAATCAAGTGCTGTTCAGTTACTCAAGTACTGTTCAACTTTGTTCCAGAAAGGTGGATGTTTAAATTTATTATTAGATACTAGAGATGTATACTAAGTGTTTTGCAATGTAACTCAACATGACTCATTTACAAATAATATTAAGACACTTGAAATAAGACTACTGGACCACAGCCCTTCATAATTAAGGACATTGGAGATAAAATGGCTTCCCCTAAACGGCTAAAGATGGGTGATTATTTTATGCCATTTATGAAATATCTCGGTCATGAAATGCCCATTTTACGAAATGTCCAGGGCTTCACAGGTAGCAGTGAATATAAATATATTCCTAGAGTCCAATTTCACTAACAGAAGACTTCTTCACTCCTACCAAACATTTTATTTGTGGAAGAGTGTAAGGCTTTGTTGTCTACATTTTTTTCTCTCTGAAGAGGACATTCTGGTGAAGATTGTATTACCTAAAAAATAAGGGACAAGTATCATATTTAAAATACTAGAAACATCACTGCACTGGAAGTCAGGAAATGTGCATTCTAATCATAATTATGTCAAGAATCAGCCAAGTGCCAAAGGAAAGTCAATTCTGACTAGGCTTTACTTAGTTCACTCATTTTGCAAAATGAAGGGCTAAAATGCTCAAGGTCTTACCAGGTCTAAGACAACATAGAATAGTGTTTGAGAAGGTGTCCTCAGTGATATTTACTAGCTATGTAAATTTGGGCAGATTGTTAACTTTTTATATCTCAGTTTCATCAGGACAATCTGGATAACGGTATTATCTACCTTGTTGGGTTGTTGAGAGTCACCAGTGAGTTAATATGTGTCAAGAGCCTAACACATATTCAATAATTGCATGGTGTCTTGGCCCATCTTGTGCTGCCATAACATAAAACCTGAAGCTGTGTAATTTATAATGAACATCCATTTGTTGGCTCAGAGTTCTGGATGCTAGGAAGTCCGATATCAAGGTGCTGGCATGTAGTGAGGGCCTTCTTGCTTCGTGATGACATGGTGGAAGGTGAGACAGTGAGAGGCAGCATGAAGGGGCCAAACTCGCCCTCTTCTAAGAGCATCAGTCTCATCCCTGGGGGCTAAGCCCTCATGGCCTAATCACCTCTTCAAGGTCCTACTGTTATGATGGCAATTAAATTTCAACATGAGTTTTGGAGGGGACAAGTATTCAAACCATAGCAGATGACAATGATGGAGATGGTGATGGTTGTGATGATGATGGCAATTTTATGAACTGAGTATTATGATAGAAGACTGTAAAGTAAAAAAAAAAATGTGGATGTGGATAATCTACAAACTATATAAAATTCTAGAAGAACACAAAGTGTGATTAAATATAGTGTTCATGGCCTGGCACGGTGGTTCACTCCTGTAATCCCAGCAGGATTGGGAGGCCAAGGCAGGAGGATCACTTGAGGCCAGGAGTTTGAGACCAGCTTGGGCAAAATATTCAATAGCAAGACCCTGTCTGAACAAAAAATTTAAAAAATTATCTGGGCATAGTTGGTGTTCACCTGTAGTCTCATATCCTCAAGAGGCTGAGGCGGGAGGATCACTTGAGCCCAGAAATGAGCCTCAGTGAGCTATGATTATGCTACTGCACTCTAACTTGGGCAACAGAGTGAGACCCTGTCTCAAAAAAAAAAAAAACAAACAACAAACACACACACACACACTCACAAAGTGGCCAAGGGAGAAATTCAATTGAGAAACTTTGTCATATAAGTCTCATGTACATTTTTATCATTTTTAAGGCAACTTGTGCCAACTTACAACTTGAGTAAATAAATCTCTAATTCTATGTGTTTCTTTAAATATTAATACAAAACTACATCAAATTTAAACATTTGATTTCACCTACGGGCGTTGATTGAACAGCAGTCACAGGTAAGTTTTTTTGTTTTTTTTTTAATTAGAAATACTTAGCCCGGCGTGGTAGCTCATGCCTGTAATACTATGGGAGGCCGAGGCGGGAGGATTACTCAAGGTCAAGAGTTCTAGACCAGCCTGAGCAAGAGCAAGACCTGGCCACTACTAAAAATAGAAAGAAATTAATTGGCCAACTAAAAATATGTAGAAAAAATTAGCCAGGCATGGTGGCATATGCCTGTAGTCCCAGCTACTCGGGAGGCTGAGGCAGAAGGATTGCTTGAGCCCAGGAGTCTCAGGTTGCTGTGAGCTAGGCTGATGCCACAGCACTCTAGCCAGGGCAACAGAGTGAGACTCTGTCTCAAAAAAAAAAAAAAAAAAAAGAAAGAAATAGATACTCAGTGAGAGTGAACCCAAATATAGCGTTCCCTGTCTTGTTCTTATCCAGCGGTGTACCTCATCCTGTGCTTGTCTCACCATCCTAAGCTAGAGATGGATTTCTCTCAGTCATTTGGTCATAAAATGTTGTCTTTGAAGAGTAGGCCACTTATCCAAACAAGTTACAGAAACATGAGACTAGCATGTAGAACATGTAAATGCAAACCAAGGGATCCGTGTCGTATTGGTAGCTCTCTCCATTTTGTCATACTTCTGCTCCCCTTGGTCAAGATTCTGAAATGCTCTATATCCAAATATGGGATTCTTAAAAGTGACAAAAGTACTATACATACCTTTCCTACATCATTGGAAGCAAAACGAAAATATATAGTTGATATCTCATCTTTAGTTTCAAAGATCCAATTTTCCTTAAGTAACTAACATTATAATTCTTCAAAATGTCAAAATGAAGCCTTTCTGCCACCCTTTTTTATTTCCTCTTTTTTCCCCCTTAGGAACAGAGCCACCATTGGACACTGCTTTACAAATCTACGATGAGAAACATTTAGCCACGTGTTCCTGCAATAAAAGACCCTTCTCAAGTCAATGATGTAACTGGAAATGCAAGTTCTCAGTGCCAAGCTCTGCAATCCCAGATGGTCAGTGGTTTCACCCCTAAATGGAGTGTGCCCCTTGGCTCCCCTTCTAATTCACAGGGCCACTAGTTTCACTAGTCTTGCTGTTCCCTGGAGAAACCAAGTCTAACGACTGGCAACAGGATGCAGTTTGGACAGGCTCCAGGAAGCACTGCTTTGCCAAAACATAGTGAAACTCCAGCTTGAGGTTTTCCTCCTCAAGTGTGGGTCCGCGTGAAATTGTGGGGCTATAAGATTAAAAGCCACTCTCTTTTGGTTTGCAGGAACTCTGTAGTTAATGGACCGGCTCTGTTACCAGTGCGCTAGACCCGTTGTCAGTGCACACATCAAAGGGAGATGGGAGGGGATGGAGCAAAGGGTAAGGGATGCGGTTGTTTTCAATAAAAGGTATGGTGGCTTTGAAAGCAGACTTAACCTCAGTCACTCTCTTCATGGGAAATGCAAATCGAATGTGTTTATTTTAAACGTTTTGTGCTTCTGAATGCATGTTTCAATGCTATCTCCCAGTTCAGCTGAACAGAGCCAGCCCTCAGCAAAATTATTAATAAGGTTTTTTTTTGGGGGGGGGGGAATCTACTCTCTTCTTTTGACCAATGCCTAAGGATAAGCAGGTTCCTTTTTAAATTTGCTGTAAGCTACAAGCAGATGAAAATTTTGTGTGAGATAAGAGTAAATTGGCTCAAACTGAGGGCCCGAATTGTTTTGGGAAAATTTGGGGTGAGATAAGAGTAAATTGGCTCAAACTGAGGGCCTGAATTGTTTTCCTGCAAATTAAGTACATGAGCTTTAGTTTAGCTTTAGATAGACTCAGTGACTTCTATTTTGGGTGCTTAGAGGCTTATTGGATTTTTTACTTATTGGATTGATGTTATTTTTTCAAAATTTGAGATTCTTGAATTAGTGAGCTGTTGTAGCTAGTGAGCAAATCTGTCATCGCCGTATGGATGATGGAGTTGTTCAGTCATCTCCGTAAGTCTATTGTGCCTGCCATGAACATATGCACATGCACAGAGCAAAGGTTCTGCCGCAGCTCATTCTCCCAGGTCCCACTCAGCATCGCCATGTAGCAAGTGTACTTTTAACGCCAAGTAAAAGCAATAAAAGAGATTTTAAAAAAACAAAACCCTCAAGTTTGTAAGGCAAAATGAAATCCATATTTTCCCTTTTGGCAGAGTTCCATGAGAGAAAAATAGTGATCTTTGTATCCCCGACATTGAATACAGTGCCTGGCATGTAGCAATTCTTTGCCTTAATCATTATTTGTTGACAATAAATTTTAAAAAATGAAGTCTTTTAAACCCACTCATAAAACAGTTCAGCAAGGTGTAGGAGCTAGAACACTTACCCTCTGTGAGTACCATTTCTTCATCCATAAATTGAATAGAATGATACCCATCCTACTGGATAACAGTAAGGAATAACTGAATCAATATATGGTGAAGGCTGGGCGCAGTGACTCATGCCTATAATCCTAGCACTCTGGGAGGCTGAGGCGGGCAGATTGCTGGAGGTCAGGAGTTCGAAACCAGCCTGAGCAAGAGCGAGATCCCGTCTCTACTATAAATAGAAAGAAATTAATTGGTCAACTAATATATATAGAAAAAATTAGCCGGGCATGGTGGCGCATGCCTGTAGTCCCAGCTACTCGGGAGGCTGAGGCAGGAGGATTGCTCGAGCCCAGGAGTTTGAGGTTGCTGTGAGCTCGGCTGCCGCCACGGCACTCACTCTAGCCTGGGCAACAAAGCGAGACTCTGTCTCAAAAAAAAAAAATGTGGTGACATAGGATTTGGCCCAAAGAAAGTACTCTTGGGCTGTTTGCTAAACTAGGATCTTAGATACGTTTAAATGAGTTAATAGGTAAGCAAAGGGCATGAGTTACATCTATTCACAGAGTTTATTTGGATTAGAACAGCCTGCTACAGGACAAGAAGGTGAATTTCCACTCTTTATGAAGAACATTTACAGATAGTCTCTATTTCCTGGATTTGTAGACTACACTTATAACAAGCAAAGAATTTTGACAAGAACAACTTGCAAGAATCTAGAATCTTACATCAGTATAATTGCCCCCTTCATCATGTGCTCCTAAGCTGTGGGGCTCAAGTCATTTAGGAGTACTAGGGAACACAACTTGAAATTTAGGACCACAAACCCCCTCCAGCCAGCATCTCAAGCCCTGCTTAGCTGAGAGACTACTTCAATGAATCCACACAACTGGCTTCCTATTTAAAGTGTTTGAATATCCACTTTGAAGTAACCAAGTCTCTTCTGTTTCTCTCTTTTTTTTTTTCTTTTAGACACAATTTTTATTTTAATTGGCTCATTTGAACCTGCATCAGGGACATGGTAAAGTGAAATAAAGAAAATTATCAAGCTCAATCAAAGTTATTATTTATTAGCTATAGAAATGGTTTCAGAAAGGGCAGAAAAAGATGACATTGAAACCATTGCCATCCGCTGTTAGAGTGGTGAATTTGAGAGTGACTAGGACTGTTATTCTCAGGTTCCAAAAGATACAAAGTGTACTTTTACCCAAATTAATAAGGTAATACATTTAGAGGGCTTTCTTTGATAAAGGAGTCTGAGCCCAAGGTTAGTGAAATAAAAGTCTTTGGCAAAGCAATAGCAACAAAAACAGACAAAACCAACTTCTGTGTCTTTCTCACTGTAACAAATTGTTATGGTGACATAGGTAATGTTGAGATTTATTAAATTTCCCAGGTGGACACACTGGGTCATTTACCATGACAAGAGAGTATTCTGTGTCCTTAATTTAGTTTTTTATTTTTGGATTGCTTTGAAGTATAAACACATCTCCAGCTCTAGAGGGATACCATGTGCTATTGGAGAAACTCTCTGCCTTACCACCTAAGTGACTTACAGAATATTCCATAGCCCTTACTGGTATCCACATGGAAGCTTTGTTTGGTGGTAATCAATTTATTTCTTGTGTTGCACACTATCATGCTGTTCCACTGTTCAATATGATTCTCGCAGGGTTCCAGGAATTGTCCCCAGTGTGATGTCTAAACAGCAATAAAAAAAAAAAAAAGCCTTATTTTGCATGACTTTTTTTTTTTTTAGAACCACCAAAACAAATCATGTATAGCAAATGACTATTTCTTTTAGAAATTCAACAAGCCCCTTCTCGTCAAAGTTGCTAGTACCAACTGCAACTTTAAGATAAAAGAAATCAGAAATAGTGGAGTGGACAAAGAGAGAGTGGGGGTATTTTTGTCATTGTAATAAAACAGACCACGGTGGCATGTCATAAAGCAGCTACTGCTTCTGATTGGCATCACCAGTCTAATCTCTCCTAGCCACTGTTGAGCTAAAAAAAAAGTGCTCAGGGTTGGCCTACTTCATAGGTAAAGTAGTGGCTGCCTAAAGGTGTGGTGTGAGGTGTACTTGGAGTCTCTCTGCCCTTCAAAATATTCACCCTGTCAGTTTCCATAATCCAAAGATTTCATTGTTAAGGCTTTATTTCTTGGGGTTAAGAGAGATGGCCTGTTAACGTAGTGATGCTCCTGAAACCCCAAAACGTTAGCCACCATCCAGACTTTCTGTACATCTTAGAGCAATGTGTTCTTAAGAGTGAGTTCCATTAGGGGTTCTCCTTGGTCTTTGGAGACACCTAGATGACTGCTTCTCCAACTTTGATGTGCACATGAATTACTTGGATATCTTACTTAAAATACAGATTTTGATTCCTTAGGTCTGGGGTTGGGCCCAAGATTTCTATATTAATAATAGATTTCTAGCCGGGCGCGGTGGCTCACGCCTGTAATCCTAGCTCTCTGGGAGGCTGAGGCGGGCGGATTGCTCGAGGTCAGGAGTTCAAAACCAGCCTGAGCAAGAGTGAGACCCCGTCTCTACTATAAATAGAAAGAAATTAATTGGCCAACTAATATATATACAAAAAATTAGCCGGGCATGGTGGCGAATGCCTGTAGTCCCAGCTACTTGGGAGGCTGAGGCAGCAGGATTGCTTGAGCCAGGAGTTTGAGGTTGCTGTGAGCTAGGCTGACGCCACGGCACTCACTCTAGCCTGGGCAACAAAGCGAGACTCTGTCTCAAAAAAAAAAAAAAAAAAAAATAATAGATTTCTTAGCGTGGTGACTCACGTCTGTAATCCTAGCACTCTGGGAGGCTGAGGCTGGAGGATCGTTTGATCTCAGGAGTTCGAGACCAGCCTGAGCAAGAGCAAGACCCCGTCTCTACTAAAAATAAATTGAAGGAAATTAGATGGACAACTAATATATATATATATATATATATATATATATATATATATATATATATATAAAATTAGCCGGGCATGGTGGCGCATGCCTGTTAGCCCCAGCTACTTGGGAGGCTGAGGCAGTAGGATTGCTTGAGCCCAGGAGTTTGAGGTTGCTGTGAGCTAGGCTGATGCCATGTCACTCCAGCCCGGGCAACAGAATGAGACTCTGTCTCAAAAAACAATAAAAATAAAAAAATAAATTTCTTAATGCCGATGCTGCCAGTCAGTGGGCCATACTGAAAGTAGTGAGCTCCTAGACTCTTCCCAGGGTCTCCTAGATTAGGACTCAAAACCAGGGCTCAGCAAAGTTTTATTAAAAGAGCCAGATAATAAATATTTCAGGTTTTGTAGGCTTAGGGTCTTTGTTGCAATCACTCAACTCTGTCATCATAGCAAGAAAGTATCCACAGACAGTATGGAATGAGTAGACATGGATGTGGTCAATAAAACTTTATTTACATAAACAGGTAGCTGGCCAGATTTAGTTCATAGGTCACAGTTTGCTAACCCCTGCTCTACCCATGCCTAATAAAGGCAAAGCGAAAGATTATATGTTCAGAATCCAACCAAGGGAGCAACCAGGAAGCAAACTCAGGATTGAATATCCTCATTGATAGTTTGGAATCCCCCTAGAAGCTTAGCCTGG
Source organism: Microcebus murinus (assembly GCF_040939455.1). Taxonomy (NCBI): domain Eukaryota; kingdom Metazoa; phylum Chordata; class Mammalia; order Primates; family Cheirogaleidae; genus Microcebus; species Microcebus murinus. Next base: position 38,113,687 of record NC_134111.1, read on the forward strand.
TGCCCTAGACAGACAGGACATGAGAGGCAGAGGTACAACAGTACCCACCACTTATCCCACTTCACAATTTTACATATGACTTACCTGTGTTCATCTTGGGTTTTCCCTAGGGACCTAGGAATGGCACGGGAATATGCAACCCTGTGAGCTTGTGTTCTGACCACCAGCCTTTTGTTAATACAGATGAAATCACAATTGAAATTTTTGGGGGGAGCCAGAAGAAGGAAACACATCCCTGAAGGCACTGAGAGATGGCCCACCCCTTGGTCTTGCTAACTGTTAACACCCCTAAACCTACCCATTCCACTCTTGAGAGCCTACATGTGTCAATACTCTACTAGGCATTCCCATATTTATTCATAAAATATTTACTGAGCATCTATTTTTTTAACTGAGATAGCAGTAAGTCCTGGAGAAAACATGAACAAGACATGTCTGATTCCTGTCCTCAAAGTCTATGGTATAGTGGTGGCTTCAGACAAATAAATATCAATACGTAGTTAAGCTTTGATGTGGGAAGAACATGAGGATAGAAATACTGGTACTCAGTGATGACAGAACTGATGCTGTGACTGAACTAAGCTGTGTCTTGAAGAATGACTTGCCATGAGCCAGGCTTGAAAGGAGATGAAAAGTGATCAGGGAGAAGAGAAGACTACGGGCAACAGTCTGGAAGCCAAAAGAGGAGAGTGTGTCGGAAGAAAGGAAAGGCATCTAGTGAAACTGGAGCAGAGTTGAAGTAGGGAGTGGTGAGAGAGAAGGCTAGAAAAGTACGCAAAACCCAGATATTGAGAGGCCTTATTAAGTAGGTTAGCTATGTAATCTGTTGACCAAACCAGGACACTTGTGAGAATGAAGGGAGGACTGTTAATAATTATGCTGAAATAGCAAGCGTGCACTCAGTCTATTCTAGGAAAGTGGGACATATGGTCAGCCTACTTATAAACCATATGAAAGATGTAAGTCTTTATTCAAAGGGCAATGGGAAGCTGTTAAATATTTAGGATGAAGGGTGACATGACCAAACTTGTGCCTCAGAACAATCATTCTGGCTGCATTGTAGCAAAGCTGGAGGAAGGAAGGTCATTAGACAACTACGGCAATATCCAAGTGGGGGATGATGGTGGCCTCAGCTAGGGTTGTCACGACAGAGATGAAAGAAGTGGATGGAGTCAAGAGCTACTTGGGACCTAGATCTGCAGAACTTGGATAATCGATTAGGTTGACTGTTGGGATGAGGTGGCAAGGAGAAGGAGAAATAGGAGTGTTAAGGATGAATTCTAGTTTTCTACCATAAGTAAATGGATCTGTAGTGGTGGATCAATGGATCAATAAGATGAGGAGGCACAGTGGTTGTTGTAAGTGAGGTGGAATGATTATGAATATAGTTTTGTGCATATTAAGTTTCATAGGTTATGGAATATCCAGGCAGAAATACCCATCAGCAATTAGCTACATATATGAATCTGAAGTACATGAGAAAAGGTCAGACTGGATATATGATTGGATGGTCATAGCCATGTAGATAGTAATTGCCCATAAAACCATAAACTTCCCATGGAAAATGTGTAGTATGGGAAGAGAAAGTGGCCTAAGATATGAATTTCACAGCAGATATAAATTTCATAGGCCCCAGATAAAGGCCTGCAAAAATGCTAACTTTGTTTTTGGAGGCATTGGAGGAATTGCATTATGTTTTTACTGCCTCTCAGATAAGTATTCTTGGCTGAGTAAATTCCTTCATTAACGGTTACCATTTATCAAGGGTGTGTTCTATTCCAGGCATTTACAGAGACTGGCACCTAATAGGCTTTTTGTATCTCTCATGCCAACTAATGTCCGGGGAATAACCAAGTCCCAGCAGTGGACTTGGCCATACTTGAATTAAAACTTTTGCTAACTTAGTGATCTAAAATAGATGTTCTTACAAAAATGAGGCAAAGGGTGTGATCTCTGAGACTTTCAGGACAAGACTGTGAATTTTTCTCCTTCCTCATAGTCTAGACTATGTATTTCCTCTTAAGTGTTCACAATTCCAGGCAAACTTAATTCCATCACAGAACTTGCCACTCTGTGTTGCATCCTCTGTTTTCTTGCCATCTTCCAAATAAGCTAGAAGCCAATTGATGGCAGGTCCTATATCTTGCTCCCCACTGTGGCTCAGTGCCAAGCATAGTTCCTGACAGGCAACAGCCTCCTTAAATATTTATTGAATAAATAAAGGACAGATAGAAGGAAATGAGACGCATATGGTGTTTTCCTCTCCACTATTGTACTTGGCAGGCTTTTATTAACGTTATCCTTGTTGCTTTTAGAAAATAATGGCTTTGCTAGGTCAAAGGAGCCTGTGTATTCATAATGTGTGCTGATCTCTTGTTTTTGTTATAATACTTCATATCAGGAACTCTGCAAACTTTTGACTGGACAGAAAAAAAATCAACTATTTAGAAGACAAGGACTGACTATTAAGTGCTACTGAGAAAAAAATATCTCAAACCACAAAACTACTCCTTTGGTGTATCAGATCTCATAGGCAAGGACTCACAGTCATGTTTCTTGCCATTTCTAGCTTGTGATCTTGGCAAATTAAATAACCTTTCAATGCCTCAATTTTCCGTAATTGTAAAATGAAGATAAAAGTCTCTTTCAGGATGGTAAGAACAGCCGGAAGAGTTTTGTGTAAAGCTTATCAAATGATGATGTAGGCTTACTTGTGCTATAACACATCAATAGCTTATGCAAACTAGGCATGTAATAAATAAAGGTATTAGTGTGGATTGGATTATGTTTAAAACTGTGAGGCATTACACATAATGCTCATATTTTATCAGTTTGGACATTAATGGCAAGTTGCTTAGTACCAATGAAATGTGACTTTGACTTTGCCAAACTTTGACAAAAGAGGAACAAGAAAAGTGGGAACTGGAAGTAAAAGCAAAAAAAAAAAGAAAAGAGGGGAACTGGGCTCCAGGTAGATTACTAACATCACAAAATTAATTATCAGTGGTTCCCCATTGCAGAAATGTAGGTTCCAAAAGGTTAGCAGATTTTCTAAGGACAAACAAAACGTCTTACTTGGGGATGAGAAACTAGAGAGTAGAATTTGGTTTTCATTCGTTGTCCATTAAGAAGTTCTTATCAAGAATGGACAGGATAAGACTATGTGTTTGACATGAAAACATCTGAGTGCTTGCTTTTACAAATCCATTCCATTATGTCATGTGCAACCATTGACAGACTTCCCATAGTCTAGGCAACAGATGACAGATTCTGGAGGCAATTAAAATAGCAATTTACTAGGTACAGAATACTAGAACACAAAATGGAAACAACAGCTGTGATATTGCTGCTAAAGAATTTGGCCTACCTTTTTCTTCACTAATTACTCACATTTCAGAAGGAAAGAGAAATGCATCCAAACTACTTCAATCTACCTAATCAGCAAGCTTCATTCCAAACAGCCTTTCCCAACCACTAGAGTAGAGTAGGCTTCTACCCTGTGCTGGTGGGTGAGCATTCCCACAGAGATAACCTCACTGATAAAAAGATGAAGTAGCCCCCGTGCCAGATTCTTTAGGGGTCTTAAAATATCCATCATTTGTTCAACTTTGCAAGGACCTTTTAAAGAAAGCAATCAGAATAAGACAGAGTACCAAACATGTATTGATTTGAGTGAACAAATACAATAAGTGACCCACTGACTGACTGTATGAATGAATGAATGATGGAATAAAGTATTTTATGGCTAGAGTAAACATAAGATAGTAACACAAAAGATTAATTGTCCTAAGACCTATTTTACTTCTCTTCCTGTGCACGTAGCCAAGAAGCTAGACAATGTATTTCCCAGTCTCTCTGGTCACAGCTAGATGTGACCATGTGACCGATTTGGGGCCAACTTCTGTGACAGGTGCCACTTCCAGGTTATTTTTAACCTAAAGACAAACTGCTTTCTTGGTTTTTGATTTTTCCTTTTTTCATGGGCTGGAACTCTGACATGACAATGACTATGCTTCAACTGTGCAGATGAGGACATGTCCTAGGGGCTGGCAGAGATATAATTAGAAAAAAAAAAAAATCTCTGAATTTCTTCATAGAGAAGAGCCGCCTCGCCAACTTAGACCAACCATGAAGACTGTTCTGTGAAAAGGGAGTCAACTCATATTTTATTTAACCCACTGTGTTCTGGGGGTCTCTTTGTGATACTAGCTAAGCCTTCACAACTAATGCAATAAGCAGCAGTATGAAGGAATGTATGGAAGGGGTTGAGACGCATTGATGACAACCTTGATTTTCTTCACAAGCAAGCACCTTTCTAAAGTTCAAATGTGATCTAAAACTAATTGATTACAATCCTTTCCTTCAAGCATTTTAAAGCTTTCATGAGAAATACAACGGGTGAAGACATAAAACATTTTGAGGGATTTTGCAGACTCAGTAGTATTTTCGTAAGAGACTTTATATAAGGGGCAAAATAGAGGTTCAAGATTTGAACCTGGAGAGCTGAGAAAGGAATTCTACCACATTGGGAAAGTTAGGAAAAGAATACAGCCAGTTTGTGGAACAAAGTAATGAGCGTAGTTTTCCAAATGTTAAGTTGGAGATGGGATTTAAAAAAAAATTAGACAAGCATTTTGGGGTGGAGTTCTTCTGGGTGACATTTAATTACCAGGTTTCTTTACCACAAGACTTCTCAGTACCTTTAATACACAACATACAAGAGGGATCCTAAGAGGGAAGACATAGCATGGTAGCCAAACTTAGTTGATCGTGGACCATCTCCTCAGAGAAACTGAGAGTGATGTTCCCTTACTATATGCTGTGGCCTCTAGCAAAGTTCAAATGTCAGATGCTGTGGGGAGTGAGATCTGGCTTTGAAAGCAGCTGGATTGATTCTAATATAGTCACATCTTAGGAGAATATTGTAACATTCCACAATCTCAGTTCGGACTGAGAGAGATCTATCGCTTTGAAAAAAATCAGGCCCTGAGTTGTAGGTACAGATGTGAGAATCCTCAAATGAAAACCAAGAGAAAGCAAAGCTCCTTGGTGGCCCAGCAATTGATATTGTGAAACACCAGCTAAGAATGGCCTTGGAACCTTCTGGTGTGTTGGAAATGTTCTGCACCTTGATCTGGGTGATGGTTACATGGACATATACGTAGGTTAAAAAAACAAAACAAAACATTAAACTGCAAACTTAAGAGCTGTGCATTTTACTATATTAATTATTCCTCAATTTTTTAAAAAAGTAAGAAAATGGGGGTGCAGCATTGCCTTTGATGGATTTAAAAAAGCATTTGAATAGATTTTCTATATTGAGAAAATAAGCAAACCTCACAATCTGTGATACCCTGTCCTCCCCAACTTGGGTCTCACACCTGATTAACCAGGATGCCTAAAGTTACAAGGGTCTGGAAATTTTTCACACCTGATGAGATAGAGCCTAAATAGGAATATTTATATAATCTAGTTCTTGGTCTTCAAAAAGAATAATAATATTAGCTAACATTTATTGAGAGCTTGCTATGTGCCAAGGAATATAGACGTTAGCTTAGACTAACTCATTCATTCCTCACAGTAACCTTGGGATATAGGTACTATTACCATCCCATATCTCTTTTTACAGAGGAAGACTTTGAGGTGCAGTTACTTATCTAAGTTTATATTAAAACTAGGCACACTGGCTCCAGCGCTGTACTTTTTACCACTCTGTGCTAGATAGCCTCTCAATAAAGATGGCTATTTCCTTTGGAACCCAAAGTTATGTAAGAACTATGTCATCTTTTTATTGAGAAACCTGGGTTTGCTTCTACCACCTTTAAGCCTTCCTCATTTTGCCTCTGGATTGCAGCAGAAAGTTTCTAATTGATTCCTCTATTTCCAGCCTTACCGTCCTCTAAATTCTAGAACATTCTTCACTCTATTGTTATTTTTGGTCTACTTGTCTGTATTTTCCAATCAGCCAACTTTAATCTTCTTGAGAAAAAAGAGACTTTGCCATTTTTTCCTCTATATCCTCAGGGTCCAGCATAATACTTAGCAGTTTATAAATATGTAATAAATATCTGGCAATTAAATTAAAGCCCACTGGTGAATCAGGGGGAAATTTTGGAGTCAATGGCATTGAGTCAACTCTTAAAGGCCTGTCTCAAATGTCACCTTCTCTGGGAAGGAGTTTCTAAATCCTGAGGCATGATGAATCTTTCTTTCCTCTCAGGGGCTGAGGGTCGTGGGAGCATTTGTTGCACTGAATTTTTGGAGGAATGGTTATTACACTCTGACACTGGGAGAAAATGTGTCATAGCCAGCCTTGTGTCCCAGCGCCCAGCACATCTGGCAGGTAGTAGATCCTCAATAAACATTTGATTACTGAATGGAGGAAAACACATTTGAAGGTGCTTGGAAACTTTGTATTATTTCATATATAAAGTAACATTCTTAAATTGAGTAGCAACTGAAACTGACAAACATGGAGATTCAGCAGTGCCTGATTGCTAATTGTCAGTCTGCTCTAATAGTCCTTGCATTTATTTGGTTACTAAGCACAAATTCTTTCCAAAAATTTCACAAGTGATTTTTGAAGCCATTGACATAATCCTTTCTATGTATTTCTCCATCAGTCTTCCCAAACTCTACCTCCCAACCAACAATCCTGAGGAATCTATTGTGTTTTTTTATTTTAATTTCTACAACACTTGGCAGAGTAACGCATTTTATAATTCTGATTGCCTATTCCATGCAGCAATCTAAACATTCGTGTTCTGGATGTTTCCTTAGACCAGTCTACCAAATGTCCTTGGGAGACTTACTGGGCTTGGACTGGGCTTATAGGGGCCACAATTAGCAATAAGCTCTCATGAGTGGGGTCATTGATGATGGAAAATACCTAAAAGATAGGATAAATTATATTTAAGATGTGTCATATCTTCAAATCCAACCCTCTACCCTTTCACCTACGCCAAAGTGACTCTTTCTATATACAATCTAAAAGTCAAGGAACAGATATGTCTGTGAATTGGCATAAATTAAGCCAAAATGAGTTATTTCAAGTCTGTAACAACAACACTTGTGGTCTCTCCCTTCCCAGTGCAACTTTTCACTGAGAAACTGCTCTTCCTTTATCTCATGTGAGTAAGGACCTTCAGTCATCCTTTGTCCATTGTGCTTGGCCCACAAAGTAGGCAGTCAGAGTACCTCCCAGACACTTATTATATGTGGATGCTAAGACTGAAGGTTCTCTAATCTAGACAGGATGCTGCATACACCACATAAGACTCAAGTTGACCATAATGCCCACAACGTGGAGAAAGCCTGCCTAAAATTCAAGTTAACATACAGGAAAGCAGAGCCAATATATAAAGAAATGTCTGCTGACATCATCTGAGCAACCAGATCCATAAATACCTGACCCATTCTACCATCGATCCTGCTAATCATATAGGTCAATACATTGGTTTTGTCATTTTGCTTATTTTAAGATAGGTTTCTGGCACCAGAAGAAACTCAATTAATACATACATATTTTTCAAATATATTTGGGAAATCCAAACTGTATATTAAAATATAGTCAGTGGAGCTGCCACTATATTTCAACTTGCTGCATCAAAACTACTCTCTTGAGTTCTTACCACCTAAGTAAGACCTAAGGATGAGCTAAGAAGTAAAAGCAAAATGACTTTAATTAATTTCTCCTCCAGTTTGGTGTCTTTACTTTCCTTCTGAGGTAAATTTTAATTTATAAATTGCACTCAGTAAGAAATTAACAATAACAATAATAAAATAGAACAACTATAAAAATATACTGTAACAAAAATTATGTGAATATAGTCCCTCTCTCTCTCTCAAAATATCTTATTGTATTGTACTTATCCTTCTTGTGATGATGTGTGAGATGATAACATGTCTACATGATGAGATGAAGTCAGGTGAAAGATGTAGGCATTGTGACGTAGGTAGCATTAGGCTATTATTGACCTTCTGATGAGACATTAGAAGGAGGATCCTTTGCTTCAGGTGACTTGGAACATGGAGCCCTGACAATATCAGCGGTTGAATGTCAGGACAATCTCAATGACTAACATCCAGGGAGCATGGATATATTGAACAAAGGGAGGATTCATGCCCTGGGTGGGACACAGCGGGATGGTGTGAGATTTCGTCATGCTACCCAGGAGGGCATGCAATTTAAAATTTATTTATGATTTATGATTTATTTATTTATGGAATTTTCCATTTAATATTTTCAGACTGCAGTTGAACACAGGTAACTCACACGGCAGAAAGCAAAACCATAGATAAGAAGAGACTACTCTAATGTCTTTCTCCCTGACTAAATTATAAGACCCTCAAGGAAAAAGCCTGTTTCATACTTGTTTGGGTCCCCCAGAGCTCAGAATGGAAAAATCTGTCTCAGGAGCGTTTAATCGGGAGTTTTTGAGTTGTCAATGTGAAGTATTAATTTTCCATACCAGATTGCTTTGATGATTCATTATGGTTCTGGAGTTTCATTAGAGGCATCAACTGCAAAGCAATTACTAAACAGATTCTGGGTGAAAAATAGTTTTCTGTGTTGAATGTAGGCTCAAGCCTACAACTCTGTAGGCTCAACTTCTTCTGACTGAGCACACTCCCTGGTTAAATATTCTGGACAATTCTTTATTTATTTACTTTTGTGCCATAAAGCTAGAATAACTTTGGGGATTGGAGCATTCTGGTAAATGGCATATAGCTAACCTGAAATACCTTCATGTTCCACTCTCATTAAACGTTTTCTGAAATGTCTATGGTTCCACTTTAGATAGAACATTTATTCAATACAATATATTCTGTGTCTTAAGGTTACCATTTGGAATAGTAATTCTTTTTGTCATTTAGATACAGAAAGTATAGAATGTAGCCCCACATCTCCTCAGCCCCAGGATACATACAGAGATATTTATTTTTTTATTTTAACTAAATTCTTGACAAGTTGTTAACTTTGAATTTATTCTTCTCACCTAGAAACTGAGTGCAGTGGGGATAAAAATGAAGCCAGTTGAAAGATTTGCAGTTCTACTATACTGTGTTTGGATGGAATAAAAATCCATGAATGAGGTTTTCTTTTACTTACTATGCTATCTGTATAGTCTTTTGTAACCCCCAGTAAGCCAGAATTGACACATTAAAAACACAAATGTTATTATGGTACACTCACATTAAGGGGACCTAAATATTCCAAGGCACAAGAAATAGTGGAATTTCCACTAGACTTAATTTGGTCAACATCTATATTTGTTAGAGTGGGAGAAAGAGCAGACCTTCAAGTATATGTTTACAGTCCATGAAAAATAGATTTGGAAGAAGATACCACAAAGAGAACAGAAGAGATCCCAGCCACAGATTTTTGGAAGCTGGAAAGCAGATGGATGACTTAGCAGACCCAAGAAGCTAAACCCCAAACTGGCAGTGAGGGGAGCTGAGAGGCAGATTATTTTACAATGCAGAACCCCCAGAGATTCCAGAATTGCCTCTAGAGGCTGAAGGTAGGGTTAAAATCAGGTTGGTTGGTTCTAGGTCTGTTGAAGAAACAGTTAGCTTCCAAGATTCCCTCCCCTTGTTAAGAGAATGCTGGAGTTCATTTTCTGCAAAAAGTGAAGTAGAGGGTCTCTGGCTGGGAGACTCCAGACACAATTGGCAGTAGATGTTCTAACCAGAAAAAAAAGATGTATAAAAGTTTGCATAGTAAACATTGTGATCCCCCCAGCCTTTGCTCCACTTGGATTCCTTAATATTGGCAGCCTTGGTATATACCCTCCAGGTCAAAGGTGGTCAGAACTTTCTCTAAAGAATCCGACCAGCCCTTTTCAAGATAATGATGTTGGAAGCTCATTAATTAAATATCTCACCAGTGCACAGAGAGATTTTAATCAGCTTTTCAGAGCCCCATTCTTGTATATAACCAGCAAACATCTGGAGAGCAATTCTAATATGAAGACAGAAGTCAAAACTGATAAGAAAACATCAGAGAGGAAGCAAACAACTTATGATCATAAGGAAAATCTCAAAAATCACACATGAGCTATAATTAATACCCAGAGAATTCAAAGACAAATATTACAACCATTGAACAAGAACGTGTGTGTGTGTGCATACATACATTTGTACATAGATATTCAGAAACAACAATGATAAAAAAAAATCCTTTGGAAATTTAAATGGTAGTAGAAATTTTTAAAAATCCAAAGAATCAGAAGGTAGAGTTGAGCAAATCTCCCCCAAAAGTAGGGCAATATGACATAGTATGGAAATAAGGGAGAAAACATAAGGAGATTTCAGAAAGAGTCCAGATGGTCTAAAATCTGATTAACAGGTGTTCCTGAAAGAGAAAACAGAGAAAATGAGGGGAGGGAATCATCAAAGAAATAATTCAAGAAAATTTTCCAAAACTGAACAACATAATTTTCCAGACTGAAAAGGCTCATCAGAAGCTCAGCATGCTAGAAGCAAAAAAGACCCACACTGAATCATACACCTCTTTTGTATCACATCAGCTCCTCCTGGGCTCCCTTGTCTCTTATTTCAGTCACTGCAATGGCAACCAGACCTGCCAGGCTCTGCCAAGCTTTGCACCCATTTCACCTCAGGCGGCACTGCATGCCTTCTCACTCTTGCCCTGAGGCTTCTCTGCTGACACTGGGGAGAGGGATGCCCCAGAACTCTATTTGACACCCACAGATGTGCCCACCCTGAAGTTCAGGGCACACCTTGACCAGTAGGAAGTGGGAGCTGACAGATAAACTTCTTTCTCCCCTCCTGTTTTTCTTTTTTTCCATCTCAGATGGGTGATTCTCAGATCCACTCTATCCCGGAGGATGGTTCCATGGTATCAGACCTTGACTAATTTGTCTCCATATTGGCTCTATTTCTTTTCCACTTCACTCCCATTGTCCCTTCCTCTTGATTTCTAGATTTGTACTCCCAATAAAGTGATGGCAAATAAGCCTTTGCCTCAAGTTTACTTTCTGGGAAACTAGTGTTAAAACATACTAAAATATATCATCATGAAATTTTAGAACACCAGGCATAAAGAAAAAAACCTTAAAAGCTTCTGGAAGGAAAAACAAATAGGTCACATACAGAGAGTCAAGTATTACAATAGCGACACTGGAAAGCTAGAACAAAATGAAGAAAAGTTTTTCACGTTCTGAAGAAAAAAATTCCAACCTTTGTAGCTATAACCAGAGGCAGAAAAGGCATCTGATAAAATTTAACACTCATTTCTGAAAAGACATTTAGGTAATAGGGAAAGAGAGGAAATATCTTTAATCAAATAAAAAGTATTTATAAAAATATAACCAACCAAACTATTAAATATTAATGAAATATACAAGTAAAATAAAGGCACATAACTTCACAAAAAGCAAACAAATAACAAAAACAAAACAAAACGGCTTCTGTGAATCCTTTCTCAGGTAGTTACCAGAGGATTTACTCCACCAAAAATGAGGTGGTAAACCAAGAAGAAAGGAAACATGGGATATAAACCGGAAATCTAACCCAAGAGACAGGCAGAAGTAATCCCTAGGATGATGGTAAAGGGAGATGCCACAAAAAATGTTGCACTTGTGATAAGGCCAGCTTAGAGTGGGTTAAAAGGCTCTAAAAATGTCTTCAATAAGATCATAGAGATAGAATATCTGAAGTGTTTGCACATAATAAAAGGAGAAATAAACAACTAGAGGAGGCCAGGCATGGTGACTCACACCCGTAATACTAGTACTCTGGGAGGCCGAGACGGACAGATCACTCAAGGTCAGGAGTTTGAAACCAGCCTGAGCAAGAGCAAGACCCCTTCACTATTAAAAATAGAAAGAAATTAATTGGCCAACTAAAAATATATAGAAAAAATTAGCCGGGCATGGTGGCTCATGCCTGTAGTCCCAGCTACTTGGGAGGCTGAGGCAGAAGGATTGCTTGAACCCAGGAGTTTGAGGTTGCTGTGAGTGAGGCTGATGCCAAGGCACTCACTCTAGCCTGGGCAACAAAGTGAGACTCGGTCTCAAGAAAAAAAAACAAAAAAACAACAACAACAAAAAAAAACAACTAGAGGAGATTTAGAGATGAACTATTCTAGACCTAGAAAGTTAAACAAATTTAAAAAATCAAGATCGTTAACTCCAGTGAAACTAAAAAATACATTCAATAAATAAAAATAATCATAGTATACTATATAGCCTAGATATGAAAAATATTCACATACCATAAGAATGAAAATACTGAATATTTATCCAATGAAAATGAGATGTAATAATACTGGGAGGATGGGAGGATGGGACAGGTGTATGTATTGGGTAAGTTTGGAGAAGATGATAGAGTCAACTGTATATTCCCTGGTGGGAAGTTGATGTTTAAAAGCTAAAGACTCAAGAAATAGCAACATAAACAAAATGAAGGAAAATGAGAAAACAATGGAAAGATTTATAAGTGGTTGCCTTTGAGCAACAGGGTCAAGGATGAAAGAATGTCATTGCATTGTTTGTTTTGCTTTTATAACAGCTTTGTTGAACTATTTGACTCTTTAAATTATGTACATGTATGACCTTGGATAAAAATTAAAATTAGGACTTCTGCTCCTGGCTATTAGGAAGAAATAAAGTTTGGACTTACTGTCAGGCCATATTCGACTAGAAAACTGGACAAAATATATGAAACAATAGTTATTAAACAGACCAATAGGCAGCAGAGGACTGTGATGCCTGAGAAATAGGAAACAAATTATAACAGATGAGCCCTATGAGTGCCTACAAGTTCTGCGTAGAGGTAATTTACAAAACGCAGTGCACAAAGAGGGAGCCCAAAAAGACTCCAACAGTCTTACTGAGTTGAAGAGACAGAGTTCAGAGTTGACGCATAGAGTGCGCAAGAAAGAGTAAGAGAGAAGAGAAAGAGAAAGCAATTCAGAAATACAGAGGTCCCTTTTAGAATTTGGCCGAATACCAACCTGCTCTTACTTTGGGTGAAATTCTACAAATCTGTGTAAAAACAAACAAACAACAACAACAACAAAAGCTGAAGAGAGAACAATCGTGGATAGCTTTAAAAATACAGTCCCAGAGTTCATACATGATTGGGAATAGTTTTATTTTTTATTTATTTATTTCTTTTTATTTCAGCATATTATGGGGGTACAAATGTTAAGGTTACGTATATTGCCCCTGCCTCCCCTCCCCCCCACCTGCCCGACACCCGATAAATGTCATTCCTATATGCCCACTTAAGTGTTGATCCGTTAATATCTATTTGCTGGTGAGTACATGTGGTGCTTGTTTTTCCATTCTTGAGATACTTCACTTGGTAGAATGGGTTCCAGCTCTATCCAGGAAAATACAAGAGGTGCTACATCACCACTGTTTCTTAAAGCTGAATAGTACTCCATGGTATACATAAACCACATTTTATTAATCCACTCATGTATTGATGGGCACTTCGGTTGTTTCCACACCTTTGTGATTGTGAACTGTGTTGCTATAAACATTTGAGTGCAGGTGTCCCGTTTGTAGTGTGCCATTTGATCTTTTGGGTAGATGCCCAGTAGTGGAATTGCTGGATCAAATGGTAGATCCACTTGTATCGCTTTAAGATATCTCCATATTGCTTTCCACAGATATCGAACCAGTTTGCAGTCCTACCAGCAGGGTAGGAGTGTTCCTATCTCTCTGCATCCACACCAACATTTATTGTTTGGGGACTTTTTGATAAAGGCCATTCTTACTGGAGATAAGTGATGTCTCATTGCGGTTTTGATTTGCATTTCCCTGATGATTAGAGATGTTGAGCATTTTTTCATATTTTTGTTGGCCTTTATTCTGTCTTCTTTTGAAAAATTTCTGTTCATGTCCTTTGCCCAGTTTTTGATAGGGTTGTTTGATTTTTTTTCTTGCTGATTTTCCTGAGTTCTAAGTAGATTCTAGTTATCAGCCCTTTATCGGATGTGTAGTTTGCAAAAATTTTTTCCCATTCTGTGGGTTGTCTGTTTGCTCTCTTGACAGTTTCTTTGGCTGTGGAGAAGCTTTTTAATTTGATCAGGTCCCATTTATTTATTTTTGTTGCTGTTGTGATTGCCTTTGGGGTCTTCTTCATAAATTCTTTGCCTAGGCCAATGTCTAGCAGAGTATTTCCAATGTTTTTCTCTAGGATTCTAATAGTTTCACACCTAATGTTCAAGGGAAGAGTTTTAATACACATGAGCCAAAGTGAAAATTCCTTATTAAATAGAGACCTTCACTAGAGACCACAGAAGGGTCAACTCTTAATAATGGATACTTAACTAGTCATAAAGTTAAAGCTTATTATAGACTTTCCCTAATAAAGGCAAAAAAATAAACTTTGAAAGATGAATCAAATTGATCTGCCAGTAACTTAAATGACTACCAAAACAAAGAAGAAACAACTTTTTAAAGAAACACAACAAAATCCAACACTCAACATAAAATTTACAATGTTCAGAATGCAGTAAAAAAATTAGTATACATATATAAAAAAAGAGAAAGTACAAAAATAAACAGGAGGAATGTCAGTTGATGGTAATAAATCTAGAAATTACAGAGATGCGAAATTAGTAGACAGGAACTTTAAAACAGCTATGATCATTGTGCTTTAGAATTAAGGAAAAATAAATGCAAAGAACAGGGAAAGGGAAAAAATAAAAAAAAGAACTTCTACAGACAAAAAATAAAACATCTGAAATAAAAATTTAACTGGATAGGATTAACAATAGATTAGGAGCTGCAGAAAAATAATGGACTTGAATACAATGCAATATAAACTCTCCAAAAGGAATCTTAGAGAAGAAGAAGACTTGAAGAAGAAGAAAAAAGAAGAGGAGGAGAAGAAAGAGGAGAAGATGATGATCCTCAGTGACATGTAGAACAACATCAAAGTGTCTAACATAATATACATCTAATTAGAATCCCAGGAAAAGAGAAGTAGGAAAGTACATGAAAAATTATGTCAAAGCATACACACCAAAATTTTTCCAGACTTGAAGAAGACTATAAATCAAGTTCAAGAAGCATGATAATCCCCAAACAGGTCACGTATAAGGAAAATCACAGCACATAATAAGTAAATAGTTTAAAACCAATGATGAAGAGAAAATATTAAGCCAGCTAGAGGGTGTAAAATGCCATTATATAACGTGGAACAAAGATTAAAAGTTACGGCAAGTTTCTCAACAAAAACTACGAAAGCCAAAAGACAATGTAGCAATATACTTAAGTGCTGGAGGAAAATTTCAATCTAGACTTCTATACTCAAAGAAAATATCTTTCAAAAATGAACACATTTTTATACAACCAAAACCTGAGTGAATGCATTGTTAGTCGAACAAGAAAAAATATATTAATATATCAGATGGCAACTTAAATTTACACATAGAAATCAGGACTCAGTAATGATAATTGGGTAAATAGATATATTTATCATTTTTAATTTTTTAAAAGATAGTTAACATATAAAGCAATAATAAAAACCATGTATTTGTAGGTTTATAATCTTATAGAAGTAAAATATTAATATGTGTCAATGAAGCCACATTGGGAACTAGAGAGATGGGAAAGAGGAAATAAATTTATTGTTGCAAATATCTTCCATTTGTGATGTTTTTCAACATGTGAAGGTATACTATGCTAAGTTTAAAATGCATATTGTAAATCTTAGAGCAAAAACTTTAAAAAATGAAACATAAGTATAGTTAATAAGCTAATAGTGGAAATAAAATGGAAGACTGTAAGTAATGAATTGATCTAACAGAAGGAAAAGAAGAAATAAACAAGGAACAGATAGAAAAGTCAGAAAACAAACTGCAAATTAATAGATTTTATCTCAAACCTATAAATAAATATACTATGTATAAATAGTCTAAACTCTACACCTAAAATTCCGTTTATAATTAAAACTCTGTAATTTAAAATATCATTGGACCAAATAAAAAGCAAGATTCAACTATAAGCTATCTTCAACAAACTCACCTTAAATATGAAGACACCAATATATTAAAAGCATGACAAAGATACATTGCAAATAATAATCAAAAGAAAGGTAGAGTGGCTAAATTACAACCAGACAATGTAGAATACAAGACAAGAATTATTACAATGAACAAAGAGGTTCATTTTATAATAATAAAGTGGTCAATTTTTAAATAAAATATAATAATTCTAAATGTGTATGCACATGATAACAGAGCTTCAAAATATATGAAATGAAAACTGAAAGAACTAAAAGGAGAAATAGAAAAACCTATAATTACAATTAGAAATTTAAAAATGCCTCTCTCAGTAACCGATAGATCATGTAGACTGAAAATATTAGGAAAATAAAATACTTTAACAACTCCATGAAGCAAATTGAATGATTAACATGAATAGAACATTTAACCAAAACTAAAGAATATAACTTCTTCTTAAGTATACATGCTAAATTCACCAAAGTAGACACTATGCTGGGCAATAAGATAATTCTCAATAAATTTAAAAGGACTGAAATCATAGAGTATTTTTGTGGACAAAATAGCATTAAATTAGAAATCAATAACTAAAATGTTAAAATATTTGGAAATTATACAATACATATATAAGTAACTGTGAGTTTAAGGGGAAATCACAAGGGAAAAGAGAAAATATTTTAAAACAAATGAAAATGAAAACACACATAAAAATTTGTGTGATGCAGTGGTACTTAGAGATGCGCTGTCTAATACAGTACCACCACATGTGACTACTTAATATTTTAATTATATAAAACTGAAAAATAAAAATGTAGTTTCTCTGTCACACTAGCCATATTTCAAGCACTCAATAGCCATATGAAGCTAGTGACCACCTCATTAAATAGTACACCATGATAGAAAAGTCTACTAATCAGCACTATCTTAGAAGAAATGACCAATCATTTATGATGATTTTAGGAGGACAATATCCAAAATTTGTTATATAAATTTACCCCTTAAAGAAGCTAGAAAAACTAAGAGCAAATTAAATTCAAAGTAAGTAGAAGGAAGGAAATAATGGAGATAAGAGTGGGTATCAATGAAATAAACACAGAAACAACAAGTAAAACTCAATGAAATTAAAAGCTTATACTTTGAAATTTTCAATACAATTGATAAGTTTCTAAGTAAACTAAACAAACAAAAGGAGAAAAGACACAACTTACCAATACCAGGAATGAAAGGGGATTTTACTGTAGAGCCTATAGACATTAATATATATAATATATAATATATATATTATATATTATAATATAAACTATAATATAAACAGACTATAATATAAACAGATTTATGCCAATAGATTTGATGACCTAGAGGAAATGGAAAAATTCCTTGAAAGGCACAAAGTACCAAACAAACTCATAAAGAAATAAAAAAAACCCAAAAACTTAAACAGCCCTATATCATTTAAAGCAATTGAATTTCTAATGAAAAATCTTCCTAAATAGGAAACTCCAGGACTAAAGAGTTTCACTGTTAAATTCTATCAAATAGTTAGGAAGAAAAAATATCAAGCCCACACACACTTTTTCAGAAAATAAAGACAGAAAACATCCCAACGAATTTTATGAAGCCAGTATAACCCTAATATCAAAACTAGTCTCACCAAAAAATTGTTAATGAACATAAATGAAAAGTTCCTTACTAAAATATTATCAAATTGAATCCAGCAATATATAAATGAGATAATGTACCATGACCAAGTGGTATTATTTCAGAAATGCAGGTTCAGGTTAACATTTTAATTACTGATTGATTTATTAATAAATCATTATATTAAGAGAATTAAATGAAAAAATTATGTGATCATATAAATAGATATAGAAAAAGCATTTGGCAAATCTTAATAGCTATTCAGGATAAAAACTCAGCAAACTAGAAATAGAGAGAAACTTCCTCAGCCTAATAAAAAGCACTTTCAAAAAACCTACAGCTAACTTAATGGTGAGAAACTGAATGCTTTCTGTCTACAATCAGAAATATGAAAGGATATCCACTCCTACCAGTTTTTTTCAATTGTTGTACTAGAAGTCCTAGCCAGTGAAATAATGAAAAAAAGAAATGAAATGAAAGTACACATATTATAAAACAAAAAGTAAAACTGTGCTTTTATTTACAGTTGATATAATTGTCCATGTATGCATACTAAAAAAACTATGTAAAAATCTCCTGAAAGTAATAAGTGAATTTAGCAAGGTTTCAGGAAGCAATATTAATACACCAAAATCAACTGTATTTCTACATACTAGAAATAAACAACTAGGATGTGAAATTTAAGGAAAAGATTTTTAAATAACATAAAATACTAAGGAGTAAATTTGTCATGAGATATGTAAGATATCTATACTAAAAACTAAATCATATCACTAAGAAAAATTAGACAAATAAATTAAGAGAAATACCATGTTCATGGATAAGAAGACTCAATATTTTTAAGGTGCCAATTCTCCCTAAATAGATTCAATGCAATCCCAATCAAAATCACAGCAGGCATTTCTGTAGAAATTTACAAGCAGATCCCAAAATTCAAGTGGATATACAATGGACCTAGAGTAGCCAAAGCAGTATACTAGAAAAGGAAAAACGAAGTTTGAGGACTTACATACCTGATTTTAAGACTTACTATAAAACCACAATAATCAAGAGAGTTTGTTACTGGCATAATGAGAGACATACAGACAATGGAACAGAAAATAGACCATATAAATAAGGTCAGATGACTTTGACAAAAGTGCCAAAGTAATTCAATGGGGAAAAAGAAAGACTTTTTAACAGATGGTACTGGAAGTGAGTACCTTTATAACAAAAATGAGACTTGTATCTCACATTCTTTGAAAAAAATTAACTCAAAGTGTGACACTTAAAACTAAAAACACTTTCAGAAAAAAAAATATGAAGAAGTATTTGCAGCCTTAAAGTTGGCAAAGATTCTCAGATAAGACACAAAAAGCATGAATGATGAAATAAAAAAATGATAAATTGGTCTTGATCAAATTTAAAACTCCTCTTGGAAAATTACCTAAACAAAATAAGGCAAGACACAAATCAGGAGAAAAAATTCTCAACACATGTACCTAAGAAAGAACCTGTATCTACAGTACATACCAAACTTACACACAAGATTTAATTAGAAGTTTAATTAGAAATAGATTTAATTAGAAATAGAAAGATTTAATTAGATTTAACTAGAAATCACACAAGATACACAAAAGATCATTAAAACATGAAATGATTCTTAATATCATTAGTCATCAGCGAAATGAATGTGAAAATCACAGTGAGAAACTTTCCACTTCCCACCTATTAGAACAGTTAAAATAAAAAGATTGACAATGCCAAGTGTTGGAAAGGATGTGGAGCAACTGAAACATGCATACTTTTTGGCGGGGGGGGAACCATGATATTGACATGTTCTTATAAAGCTTAACATACACTTAACATGTGACTCAGTCATTCTACTCCTACATATTTACCCAGAAGAAATGAAGACGTATATTTCCACAAAACATTGTACATAAATATTCATTGAAGATTTATTCATAGTAATCCCAAATTGGAAACAACCAAAGGTCCAACACCTGGTAAATGGAGAAACAAACTATAATACATTCATACAATAGAATACTGTGCAGCAATAAAAAGGAACAAACTGCTGGTGCACACAATAACATGGATGATCTCAGAAACATTATGTTGAGACAAAAAAAGCCAGACAATAAAACAGTACATATTGTAGGATTAAATTCATATGGAACTCTAAAAGGATAAATCCAATCTATGGTGACAGAAAGCAGATTAATAGTTGCCTGTGCTGGGGTTGCAGAATGGGGATTGAATGGGAAGAGGTACAGGCTACCTCTCTTCGTGATGGAATTGCTCTTCTCCTGTTTGTAGTGGTGGATCTGCATATGTACACATTTTGCAAAACTCATTGTCTGCACTAGCTAAAATGTATGCATTTTATTGTATGTAAATTATACCGCATTAACACTGATTAAAAGACTAAATTCAAATTAAAAAGCAGCAACAGGCTGGGAGTGGTGGCTCATGCCTATAATCCTAGCATTCTGGGAGGCCGAGGCCGGCAAATTGCTCAAGGTCAGGAGTTCGAAACCAGCCTGATCAAGAGTGAGACCCCATCTCAACTAAAAGTAGGAAGAAATTAATTGGCCAACTAAAAATATATATACAAAAAATTAGCCGGGCATGGTGGTGCATGCCTGTAGTCCCAGCTACTCAGGAGGCTGAGGCAGGAGGATTGCTTAAGCCCAAGGAGTTTGAGGTTGCTGTGAGCTAGGCTGACACCAAAGCACTCTAGCTCTGGCAACAGAGTGAGACTCTGTCTCAAAAAAAAAAAAGAAAAGAAAAGAACTAAAAAGCAGCAACAAATGGAGACCCAGGAAAGGAAGAGAAAAAGGAACTTGTGAAATAAGAGAAAAGAAAATTTTGACCCAGTTAGGAAAAGGAAGAGGAAAAAGAAAATTGAAGAAAACAAGAAGCCAAATGGAGGGAGTTTCAACTAACTTGCTCAGGGCTCCCTACTATACTTGGCACATTGCTATTTCCTTTAACCCTCACAACAACCTTGCAAATTAAAGATAATTTCCACCATTTCATTGATATGGAAACTGAGACTTTGAGAGCTCCAGTAATTTTCCAAATTTTGATATTTTGTCAGCGGCCCCCAAACTCTTTTTGTATGTTAGTAACATCATTCAGGAGTCAGTTTTCCCAGGTGGGTTCTCCAGGTGTGGGAGCCGAGATGGAGCTGTCCGCGGAGTGTGTATCAGGGATCAATCTCTGTGGGATGGAGGTGGAAGAAGCAGAATTGGGCAGAGGTGAAAGTCAGACTGTGACCCGAGCCAGCAAAGCCTCTGCTAATGCCAAGGAGGTCACAGAGGAGTATTATGGGCCCTCAGAGAGTCCCATGTTGGGGCAGACCTGTCACTTTTTACAACCAGGCCTTTGATCAGTAATTAAATACAAAGTTCCCAAGGAAGAGCATAACCTTTGGTGAGACGGTCCCTTACGGCTGAAAGCTGACAGCCAGAGGCCATCTTCTTACAGCTAGGGTGACAAGTCCTTCTTTGAAGAAGGATCTGGATAGCCCATCTCTGTGTCTACCACAGCACCAAAGGGAGAAAAAAAAAGACATAAGAAAGGAAATACTCAGCTTTTCCCAGCAGAAAATCGTCTGGGGGGTGCTTTTCTAACCTTTCCTCACCCCACTTCTCCACGGACTATGGAATCTGCCGTCCTGCAGGTCTGGAGGGAGGTCCCCACCCAGAGACCTCCCACCTCTCACTGAAGTGATTCCAAGACCAGAAAGGCAGGAGAAGGAATCATATCAATAACTATCATGACAAAAAACAGTTGCTAATATATTTTATGTGCCAGGTCCAAAGCACCATGCGTGTTTTAACTCATTTCAAACTCACAAAAAGCCTCCAAGGTAGATGCCATTGTTTAATCTCCACTTGACATTGTGAAACTGAGGCAGAAAGAGATTTAGCTTCTAGCCTAGGGCCACATGGCTAGTAACTGGAGATGCTAGGGTAAGATCCCACAGTCTGGCCTCCAGGAGGACCCACGTTCTTAACCCCCACACCGTGGCTCCCCTGGCATCAAAGACACCTAGTGGCGTTGGTGGTATAGTGGTGAGCACAGGGGCCTTCCAAAATGTCATGTAGTCTTTCTTAGTGACATCCTCTGGATGTGCTTGATTGAGTACCACCTGCAGTCCCACAGCTCTTTCTGAAAGAGAAGCCGCCCACCAAAGTCCTCAGGTTGCTCTTCATTTGAAATAAGAAACTTCTGATTAAACACAGTTTTTCTTTTTCCTTCAGGCAATCTGTTTTGACCCACTTGGCCTTGAACCAACAGCTTTGCACATAGGAGCCTCCTACAGTGGCTTAAAGCTGTGAAAGAAAGGCTCTAACTAAAGCAAAGAGCCACCTGGAGGGAAAACAGAGTGAATTTACTTAGAATTTGAAATGAAGGGTTTTCGGGTGCTGATACCCTGCCTCCACCAAGCCCAGATTGGTCTGTAACACAATCTGACTCTTGAATACTTAAAAATAGAGATAATTGAACACCCCACGCTGTGATGTGGGGCCTTGAAATTCAGTACTGAATTCAGTGGTGGGAGGGCTGATTTGCATTAACTTAGTCATGCCCACCTCATCAACTTAGATAACTGATGTTAGGTCCCTAGAGTTTCCTAGGAGCCTAAGTGTGCTTAGGAACACACTAGACTAGGAATCAGACTAGGAATTTATTCCTAGCTCTGCATTTAACTAGTTCTGTCATCTTCGATAATTCATCCAGTTTCTCAGGGTTTCGGGCTGGGATTGAATAAGGTCCCTTCCAGCTAATTGCACAATTCTCAAAAATCCGTCGAGAAACTTAAAGATGGCAAGTATAGGAGCTAAACAACTTTAGCTGGAAAACTGTCCTTCCCTAAAATATTTTTCTAGGGCCTGCTTCATTAATGCAGGAGCACATTTTCTTCTTTCACCCCCTAATAAGCCTCTTAAAGCAAACAGTGTCCTCAACACTCCTGTGAAGAGATGAATGAGGGAACAGACAAGCCACAAAGGGATCAACCCATTGTCAGGGGGCAGCACGATTTGTGGGAAGAGCCAGGGGTTAGGAGAGAACTTTAGCGTAGCTCTGCCATTACTCATCTTTGTTAAACAGGCTTCATGATGACAGTGTCCTCCCAGGAGAAAGGATCAGAAAAGAAGAAGTAAAAAGAGATAAAGAACCCAGAAAATAAATTTTGCCTATGAAATGAACTGAGCTCAAAAAAAAGAACACAGAGTTTGCTTCACTGGGTTATAGGATGCATTTTGAGTTTACTAGATTTTCTTTGCCTACACCAGAAGGCAGTATTGAGTATGGCTACCTTCACTTCAAAAGAAAATTGGAGAGATCAAAGGGAAGGCTGAAATGACCCTTGTATAAACCAGATTTCCCCCGCCCCTGCCTCCCACTTTACTATAAGGGAAAATGCTAGCCAGAGAGAAAAACTGACTTGTCCAGAGCTACACAGAAATTAGCTGCAGGTCTATTGCTAGAACCTGGGTCTGCATTCATTTATTCACCGGAAAAATATTTATTGAGCACCTTGATAGAAAAACACCGTCCTACCTTTGTGGATGGACAATCCAATAAGCTCATAAATAACTATAGAATTAGAGCTGGGATAAGTGACAAGTAAGGCACCCAATTCTGTGACAATGCAGAACAGTAAGAGAGGAGACTGGAGAGCGATATTGAAGGTAGACCACAAAAGACCTTGTAGGTCATGTTCATTCATTTATCCATTTCCTCAGTTGTCCTTACATCATTCATTCATCCAACACATTTTTGAGCACTCACCAAGAAACGAGTATTGTACTGAGCACTAAAGATGGAGCAAACACCAAAACAGTCCCTGCCCTCATGGGTAGGGAGACAAGGATAACACAGGATAATAAGAAATGAGTAAAAGATATAATGTGTCAGGTGGTGAAAGGTGCCATGAGGACAAAGGAAGCAGGGAAAGGGGGATGGAGAGTGGTGGTGTGAAGTGTTGTTTTAGAAAGAATAACTAGGAAAGCTTCATTGTGAAGAAGCATTTTGAGCAGAGATAGAAGTGAAGGAGAGAGCCTTTTAGCTCTAAGAAGGAAGAGTGCTGCGAGTAGAGGGAATAGTGTGGACAAATGTCCTGAGATGAGAACATGCTTGGAATATGCGAGGAACAGCAAAGAAGCTGTTCCAATGTACCTGGAGCCCGGCCAGCAAGGGGAAGAGTAAGGATCTGGGAAGAGACCTTAGAAGGAGAAGGTTAGAGGGCTTTGGAGATAAAAAAAACTTTGGCTTATGGGAAGGGCAGTGAATGGAGCATTTTGAGCATGAGAATAAGATAATCTGACTTATGTTTTAGAAGGATCGTCCTGGCTACTCTGTGAATATATACTGCAGGTGGGTAAGGGCAGAAAGAGAAAGTGGTTAGGAATCTATTGTAATAATCCAGGCAAAATATGGTGATGGGTTGGTTGAGGGTGGTTGTGGAAGTGGTCAGATACTGCATGCATTTCAACGAATTGGATGAAGAGTATTAGAGAAAAAGAAGGAGTCAAGAATGACTCCAAGGTCTTGTCCTGAAGCCTGGTTGAATGGTGTTGCCATTCACTGATCAAGGAGAGACCACTTTTAAGGCATTTTAAGTTGCAGGGAAGGGTGACATGATCATATTTTTTGTCTAAAAGATCACTCTGGCTGCAGTATGGGGAATGGGTTGAAGATGGACAAAGATGAAAATGAAGAGCTTAGTTAGGAGGCTACATAGTAGGTTTTCCAGGCAGGATACCCATTAATGGACCATTTGTAAACATTTTTTCCTATTTTAACAGCTTTATTTAGAAGTTATATGTATATATTAATGAGTATTAGAAAAAATAAAACACATCAAATCTGTGACTACCGTAAATTGCTTAAGAAGTAGCACAACATGGTGCCCTAAATTTGATGTAAGAAATATATTAAGTAAATGATGGGATAGTTGGTACTTGAAAATGGAAAGAAAATTGTGAGGATGGTATGCAGACACTGAAGTTTGAAGGAAATATACTATATTATAATATTTGGCTATTATGAATATGCTGCAATGTGCATGGAAATGCAGGCATCTCTTCAATGTACTTAACAGAATTCCTTTAGATATACAGGCATACCTCAGAGATACTGTGATTTGGTTCCAGGCTATTTCAATAAAGTCACACAAATATTTTGGTTTGCCACTGCATATGAAAGTTATATTTACACTTACTATGATTTATTAAGTGTGCAATAGCATTATGTCTAAAAGATAATATACATACTTAATTTTGAAATATTGTATTGCTAAAAAGTGCTAACAATCATCTGAGCCTCCCACTTGAGTTATAATCTTATTACTGATGAAGGGTCCTGCCTCGATATTGATGGCTGCTGACTGATCAGGGTGGTGGTTGCTGGAGGTTGGGGTGGCTGTCACAATTTCTTAAAATCAGGTAACAATGAAGTTGGTCACATCAATTGATTCATCCTTTCATGAAAGATTTCTCTGTAGCATGTGGTGTTATTTAATAGCATTATACCCACAGTAGAACTTCTTTCAAAATTGGAGTCAATCCTCATAAACCCTGCTGCTGCTGCTCTATGAACTAAGTTTATGTAATTCTACATCCTTTCTTGTCATTTCAACAATGTTCACAGCATCTTCACCAGGAGTAGATTCCATCTCAAGAAACCATTTTCTTTGCTCCTTCGTAAGAGACAACTCCTCATCCATTTGAGTTTTATCATGAGATGCAGCAATTCAGCCACGTCTTCAGGCTCCACTTCTAATTCTAGCTCTCTTGCTATTTCCACCACATCTGCCGTTACTTCCTCCAATGAAGTCTTGAATCCCTTGAAGTCATCCATGAGGATGGAATCAACTTCCAAACTCCTATTAATGTTGATATTTTGACCTCCTTCATGAATCTTAAATGTTCTTACTGGGATCTAGAATGCTTAATCCTTTCCAGAAGGTTTTTTTACTTATTTTGTACAGATCTATCAGAAGAATCACTATCTATGGCAGTTATAGCCTTACAAAATGCATTTGTTAAATAATAAAACTTGAAAGTCAAAATTATTTCTTGATCCATGGGCTGTAGAATGGTTATTGCATTAGCAGGCATGGAAACTTTAATTTCCTGTACATCTCCATCAGAGCTCTTAGATGAGAAGGTACATTGTCAAGGAGCAGTAATATTTTGAAAGGAATCTTTTTTTTCTGAGAAGAAGATCTCGACAGTGAGCTTAAAATATTTAGTAAATCATGCTACAAACAGATGTACTATCATCCAGACTTTGTTGTTCCATTTAGAAAGCACAGGTAAAGTAGACTTAGCATAATTCTTAGGGCCCTAGCATTTTCAGAATGTAAATGAGCATTAGCTTCAACTTAAAGTCACCAGGAGCATTAGTCCCTAACAAGAGAGTCAACCTGTCCTTTGAAGCCAGGCATTGACTTTTTCTTTCTAGCTATGAAAATCCTAGATGGCTTCTTCTTCCAATAGAAAGCTGTTTTGTCTATGTTGAAAATCTGTTGTTTAGTGTAGCCCCCTTCATCAATGATCTTAGCTGGATCTTCTAGACGACTTTCTGCAGCTACTACATCAGCACTTGCTGCTTCACTTTGCACTTTTATGTTACAGAGATGGCTTCTTTCTTTAGACTTCATGAACCAACCTCTGCAAGATCCAAAATTTTCTTCTTCAGCTTCCTCACCTCTCTCAGTCTCCATAGAATCAAAGAGAGTTAGGGCTTTGCTCTGGATTAGGCTTTGGCTTTGAGGGAATGTTGTGGCTGGTTTGATCTTCTATCCAGACCACTCAAACTTTTTCCATATCAGCAATTCGGCTGTTTTGCTTTCTTATCATTCATGTGTTCACTGAAGTAGCATATTTAATTTATTTCAAGAAATTTTCCTTTGCATTCACACCTTGGCTAACTGTTTGGTGCAAGAAGCCTAACTCTTGGCCTCTCTCGGCATTCGACATGCCTTCCTTAATAAGCTTAAACATTTCTAGTTTTTTATTTGAAGTGAGAGACATGTGATTCTTCCTCTCACTTGAAACTTAGAGGGCCACCGTAGGATTATTAATTGCCCTAATTTTGACACTGTTGTGCCTTAGGGAATAGGGAGGCCTGAGGAGAGGTAGAGAGATGAGGGAATAGTCAATGGAGTAGTCAGGACACACTCAACACTTATCGATTAAGTTTGCCTTCTCATATGGCCGTGGTTCACTGGTAACAGATCACCATAACAGACATAATAACAATGACACAGTTTGAAATACTGCAAGAATTAGCAAAATGTGACCCAGAGAGTTGAAGTGAGCACATGCTGTTGGAAAAATGGCACCAATAGACTTGCTAGACACAGTGCTGCCACAAACCTTCAATTTGTAAAAATGCAATATCTGCAAAGTACAATAAAGCAAAGCACAATCAAATGAAGCATGCATGTATGCCTAGCAGTAGGATGGCTGGCTCATATGGTAGTTCTATTTTTTTTTTCAGTTTTCTGAGGAACCTGCCTACTATTTTCCAAGGCACCTATACTAATTTACTACCAACAGTGTACCTTTTCTTCCCATCCTAGCCAACATTTGTCATCTTTCTTCTTTTTCATAATGGCCTCTATAACAGGCATGAGGTAGTATGTCTTTGTAGTTTTAATTTACATGTCTCTGATGATTAGAGATATTGAGCATTTTTTTATATATCTCTTGGCCATTTGTATCTCTTCTTTTGACAAATGTCTATTCAGGTCTTTTGCCCATTTTTTAATAGAATTAGAGCCCACCAGAGTATATGAAACCACCCACAGGTTGCAAAATGTACTCACTGATCTATTTGTCTACTACAGGTAAACTAATATATTTTGTTTTAGTTTGTTTATCAAGATGAAAAATAGAAATGAAAGAAAAACAATGAGCCATGTTACTCCCTAGTTATAATGGGATTTAAGGATTTAACATATTATGCAGAATTTTGAAAGTTTTCTACTTTATAAAATAACTCATTTGTGAAATATCAACAAGAAAATTTTTTTAATAAAATACATTCATTTACTGAAGTTGAACTTGGAGAAAGATCTACCACAGCTGCATCTAACACTTGTGCATCAGCCTGTAAGGAAACATTGGGGGCTGGAGTGGAAGAAAAGAAGGTACAGAACAGTCCTCAATGGAATGGAGCTGAAGTGGTATAAGACTTAGAGATGGGATAGGATGGACTGTGGAGTGATAATTTTTTAAAAGCTGAAAGTTTAATGTTTTGTTTTGAGGGGTTACAAAGTGAGTAAATGTGAACACATCAAAATGGCCACATTGTCAAAATGGCTGCCTCAAAATGTCTCCTGCCCATGCACACCAGGTGGTAATTATTGGTAGGTCAATGCGGAGTTTGCAGCCTACTAGGCAGCAAATAGAACTGGCTCTCACATATGTTTTATTTTGCTCATACAATATTTTGGCCAAAAAATGTGATCATCATAGTTTAAAAACATACAGATTTCAATATAAACTTTAGACTTTAAATTTCTCATGAAAAACAGGATACCAAAACTCTGGGCCCTTCTCAGATGGCATTAGTCTGATCTGCCTGTAGGCTGCCCCAGTTTGGGCGGGGCAATCCCTCTTCAGTACACCAGTCGCCAGGGCTTCTTTAGACTCACTTCACTGTACCTGCCTGGCTCTTTTGAGCACCTGATTTTGGAAGCCCCTGACCATGAGCCTACAGCCCAATGGTGAGAAATGTCAATATGCCTTACAGCAAGGCAGCTGCTGTTTTCTCCAACATATGTAGCCATGCAATGGATTAATGACACCAGGTTTTCCAATTTTTCAAGCAAAGTTGTAAACTTGTATTTTTATGTAAAATATTTCCATTTTCAAATGTTAGTTATCAATTCATTTTTTTTTTTTTTTTTTGGTAAAGCTCATGGGTATTTCAAAATACCCATGAACTACCAGCCAGTTATCATCCTTCCCTGAACTTCAGGAAAGAAGTCTATACCAGAAAGTGTAGAACATTTGAGCAGCCCTACCAAGGCTCCATTTCTGGAAATGCTAGTGTAGAAGTCAAATCATGATTTGCCAAGGGTAAATCTACTGTAGGCCAGGCGTGGTGGCTCACAGCTGTAATCCTAGCACTCTGGAGGCCAACAGGAGGATCGCTTAAGCTCAGAAGTTCCAGACCAGAGTGACCAAGAGCGAGACCCCATCTCTACTAAAAATAGAAAAATTAGCCACCACTGTGGCATGCGCTTGTAATTCCAGCTACTCGGGAGGCTGGGGCAGGAGAATTGCTTGAGCCCAGGAGTTTGGGGTTGCTGTGAGCTAGGCTGACGCCACGGCACTCTAGCCAAGGTAACAGAGCGAGAGTCCATCTCAAAAACAAACAAAAAAAGCACTTACTGCATACATGGTTCTGACTGTCTTTATGGAGCTAATGATCAATCACACATCTTTGGCATCACTGACAACAAATAAAGTTTGAGTTCAGCTGCCTTGATATCTAATTTCGATTGCATTTTCCCTTAGTGAGCCCCCAGAAAGTCCTGGAGTTCTGTTACTCAGGTACTCCCTTACCAACTCTTCACTACTACTTCTACTACCTACTACTGCTCCTCCTGCTACTATTACTGGCAGCAATCACTCAAAGTACTACCTCTCCTATAATAACTGTTACTATCATATATTGTATATTTTGTGTGAAGGACATTATATGCATGATTTCTAATGTTCACAGTAATCCTAGAAGATAGGTACTATTTTAACCATTCTGCATATGGCTCATTGAAGTTAATCAACTTTCTTGAGGCCACAGGTTAGTAATTATCAAAAATGGGACTGAATACAGGATTATTAGAGTCTTTCCTTTATACATGTTGCTGCAGATGATATCTACTCTGCTACCAAAACTTTCTATCTCATGGTCCATCCATTTAGGACATACTGCCCTTTGGTTAATAAATAAATCAATTACGTTTATTTGGTAGAATGTTACAAACTGATCAAGACTTACCATTTTTCCTTAGATAATATCTTAAATAAGACCTTCCATGTCTTAGCTCCCAGTAGCAATTAATGATGGGAATGTTAAGCCATTACTGTGGCTCTCTTTTGGTATAATTTTTACACCAGAGGTATATAACACTCTGCTAACGTCGTGACAAGTTTGTGCTCATATGCTCGACGGGCATGAGACTGACTCAGCTTGCACAGTGGGATCTGAAATCTACAGGTGGTGTCAGTAGATATTTTTCTGTGAGGGGACAGATTGCTGAGAATTTTTGGCTATGTGGGCCAGGCAGTCTCTGTTGAGACTTCTCGGTCATGACTAATTAACTCTGCTATTGAAGGGTAAAAGCAGTCACAGAAAATGGTGCACGATTGGGCATGACTGTGTCCCAATAAAACTTGATTTATAAAAACAGACAGTGGGTTTTATTTGGTCTGCAAAGTGAAGTCTGTCTACCCTTGGTCTGAGCTTGTTCTCAGACCACTTCTGTGATCCTGGGGGAAGAAACTCAAACTTTCTGAACTTCATTGTCTTCATCAGTAAATATGAGTATATGATAAGGTTGTATTGAGGATGAAATTAGATAATTTATATAAAATCACTTTGTAAACTGTCCAGTGCTGGCATAATTGTTTAGTTACCAAACAAAACATTGAAGCTTAACCAACAAATACTGGCCTCCTGGCAAACTATCAACTTTGTTTTCCTTTCTTCTATCTCTCTCCCCAATTCTCCACCTATTAATCTCTGTTCACACTTCCTGCTACACATACACACACACACACACACGTGTACACACACATGCAGGTACCACATCCCTAGCACTATATTCTTACCTGCTCCCACTGTGTCCTAGGACCCTCTTTTTCCACCTACTAGGCTTGGTTTTTGTATGCTTTCTTTCAGTTGTTCCTCTTCAGATTAAACCACTAATGGCAAAATAAATATCATGACTGGCCCAACTTTCTTTCTAAATGGAGTCATTTGTAAATAAATGGCTTATTCCTAGATGCCCTTGGAGCATCTCACAAGAAAAATATAATAATTCAAGTGGAGTGTATGATTCTTTGTAGAGTACATTAGATTACTTCCAAGAAACTCACTTATGACTAAAAACAGCAACTCAGCTTTAGCAAACCAGGAGAAATACGGACTTAGAGGATATCAGTATAAAGCCACTTCCACACATAGAGTTGCACTTGCAAAGTGGAAACCATGGACAGCATGCAAAGATAGGTGTGGTCAGGGAGAAGGGCTGAGTCTGGACTCATTTGCCAATGGCTGAAATGAACATATTAAAAGAAATAATGGGTCCATGACAGTGATGTGCTAGTAAAACAATTCCCTGGGGGAAAGAAAGAAAGAAAAGAAAGAGAGGGAAGGAGGAAGGAAGGAAGGAAAGCAAGAAGGAAGGAAGCAAGGCTCTGATTTGTAGTGTTGATCAATTTCCATGGTGAAATACTCCCATGGAAATACTTGGACAAATTCAAGCTTCCAATAGTTCAACAACCATTAGCTCACAAATTGCTGAATATTTCACAATCACTTGTTCCTTTCAGGTCTGGTACATCACTGGCTCCATCAGTCATTGGCTTTAACTATTGGACAATTAAGATATTATAAAACTATTTACCTCTTATAGTCCCTGGTGAAAGGCCTCAAATTTTCTAACTCAGACCAAATAAGTTGACATTCAGAGCACTTACTACATATCTTGATCCTTGATCCTAAGCAAATGCATAGACATTATGCTCTTCTTCTGAATGAAATAGCATGACTAGTTAATAAAGTATTTCATCTCTACACACACATATTTATATATTCTTCATGGACTAATGATTGTTTTTCTCCC
Organism: Microcebus murinus; assembly: GCF_040939455.1. Taxonomy (NCBI): domain Eukaryota; kingdom Metazoa; phylum Chordata; class Mammalia; order Primates; family Cheirogaleidae; genus Microcebus; species Microcebus murinus. Next base: position 38,145,180 of record NC_134111.1, read on the forward strand.
TCAAGTTATACACTCTCTATGTTCTTCTTATACATAGCAGGAGGATTTTTGGCAATTAACAATCTAGGTTTTTGCTACTCAAAGTGTGGTCCTAAGAGAAGGAGCACTACATCTACTGAGAGCCTTTCATAAAAGTGATATTTCAGGTTGTACTCTTGATCTAATGAATTAAAATGTACATTAACTTTTGAAAAGGGCTGTTCTAGACTCTATTCAATTACACTTAGGAGCTAGAAAAAAACCCTGATGACATTTGCTATTTCCCGTACCACAAAAACAAATAATCATCAGTCTTATCCCTTTTTGGTCACAATTTGTAAAATTCTATATATTTTTTTTCACTTAAGACTTAAAAATATTCAGAAATAGTCTGATTTGAAACTGGAAAGCCAACTGTCCTTTGCAGAATTGTGACAGTGAACTCTTAGGTAACTCCCAAGAGATAAGGCAAATTAGAGAAATGTTCTAGTCTTGGTTCCAACCTTCCTCTGCAACAACCTTATGTCCATCATTTGATTACATGCTGTGATAAAAAGAAGAGTGCCTCTAATCCCCTAAGCCTGTGAATATGTAACCTTATATGAGAAAAGAGAATTTACAGCTATGATTAAGGGTTTTGAGATGGGAAGAGTATCCTGGATTATCCAGGTGTTCCCAGTAGAATCTCAAGGTTTTTAAAAGGGAAAGAGGAAGGAAAGAGAGTCAGAGATGTGGCCATGGAGGCAGAGGTTGAAGTGAAACAGGAACACAAGCCAAGGGATATGGAAAGCCTCTAGAAGCTGGAAAAAAATAAATACACTTAAAAACTTATTTTGCCCTAGAGCCTGCAGAAGGAACGCAATCATGCCAACATCTTGATTTTAGACCAGTGAAACCCATTTTAGACTTCTGACCTCCAGAATTATAAGACAAGAAATGTGTGTTGTTTTAAGCCACTAAATTCATGGTAATTTGTTACAGCAGCAATAGGACACTGATATACATGCCTTTCTCCCCAGTTAGACTGTGAACATTTCAAAGGACTATATCCTCCATGTTTTGATTGACTCGGTGTCTAGCCAGTGGGTTCTTAATAAAAGTTTGAAGAAGGAATGAGTGAATGAGGTAGGAATCTATTCTCCTACACTGCAGCTAAACCTGATCTCATTGTTTCACTGCCTAAAACTCTTTAGTGGGGGTCCATTAGTCTTAGAATAAACAAAACACTTAACGTGCTTGCGTGCTACCCATGCTCACTGGTCTAGCCTTGCCTCCAGCACTCACTCACAGCTATTGTGGCCATTTTTCATGGTTAAACTCACCATAGCAAGAGCTTTTTTCCCACCGCCTCTTCCAGCTTCCCCTGTGTTGGGTTAATGCCTATGTCTCTCTTCTGAAGTCCCTCAAACATCTCTTCCTTAGGGAAACAAATCCTTTTATGCTTTATAGATTGTATTCTTTTCTTTTACAGCACTTGTCTCCAATCATAAACACAAAAAGTCCTTTCTCCTCTACTAGATTCTAAGCTTTATGACAGCAGAGACCATGTCTATTTTATATTTCAGCACTTACTTAGAGCCTGGCCTAGAGCAGGGACCCAGTAATTATTTGTTCAATGAAAAATATTTGTCAGATAAAAAAAAAAGTCATTGCATGTATAAAAGAAAAGAAAAAATGTTTTAGTGATTTCTAAGCTTCTAACTCATAAAGAATTATGAGGCACAAAAACAATCTTAAGAAAAGCTGAACTTTCTGGTGTCCTTATAGTACACAGTATCATTTTTAGATTTCATTTGCTAACCCCAATTTAGAATCTTCCACATTGAGCTACTGCCCACATTTAACTGTAGTTGTCATCTTTCTGTTAGGGAGCTGTTAATGACTCCCCAAATTGGTTAAAGTCCTTCAATCAACATTTCCTTCTAGGGTTGTTACTCAGAGCCAGTGCTGTGCTAGAGTCAATTGTATGCAGCTCTACCCAATTTTGCATTCAGTCATTTCACTTTGGTATTTTGAAATCTGCTTTGGTAGGAGTATTTACACCATGGAAGTGAGCAAATCCTACAAATCAGGCTCTTCTCTTTTCTTTTCTCTTCAGACAGCCAGTTGTTAAACACATACCTACACATTACTAACTAGAGCCTTTAATTTCAGAGACTTATTAAGTGGTACAGAGCCTGATATATGAAGCCTTGAGACATTGCCACGAAATTCTAATATGAGGGCACTGATTCTAAATTAACTATGTCTGGTTAGGCATTCAGAAAGTCATCTTCCCTCAAGCCTCATTCAATTAAGGAGCTCCAACTTGTCCCTAGTCAAAATCAGCTAAGTTTGAGTGACCTTTTGTTCCTCTTAAAATGAAAGGTTCTTCAGATGCACATATAGCCCCCTTCCTTGATGGAGCTGGGCATCAGGTCCTCCTGGGCTTTGAGTTCGTCGGAGGAGAAAGGAAAGGGATGACAAATCCCAAAGATGTTACATTCACAGCTTGTGTATTTCCATTCCTTAATATTATAATCTCATAGATGCATGATTATGAGTTCAAAGGGTTTAGACCATACAATAAAAACTGGGCTTAAGTATCCTAACCTACATATCAAGAGGCCTGCTGGTTTTGATCATAAAGGCCTTGAACACACATAGGAGGATAGACAGGCCCCTCACAATGCCCACCAGCTAAGCCATAGTTTTAAATAGTTACCATCTCTCGAGGTAAAAAGCTCATGTAAGTGGTTTCTTAGGGCTTCAGTTTACTAATGATTCAGAACTCATTTAACAAATGCCTAATGGAGTGGTAAAGTCTCTTTAATGTCTGCCTATCTGTGTTCCACACACAGTAGGGTTTCACTAAATGATAGAGAATGATTTTAACCAATATCTTATCATTGCAAGTGCCCATTAACACCCATTAACATAAAAGTTAATTATACTTTGTTTTTACCATTCCCACCTTGTTGAAAATCTTATTCTTTCGGCCAGGGTGTTTTAGATGCTGCTTTAGCTCTTAGCAATGGTTAGATATAGAAAAAAGAATACAATTCTTAATGAATTAAGTATATAAAGAAAAAATTACACTAGTGTGAAGTTAATAAGTAGATAAGAGAGAACATTTCTTAAAAGAAAGAGTAAGGATGAAGTAAAAATCTAGAAAATGATGTGAATGAAAAGTCTGACATCTGTACAGCTGCGTATTGTGAAGTCTTAGTATCTTTGTTTATAAGAAAGTGAAACTTGCCCTAGCCCACACCACTAGCACTCCCATAGGGTACAGATTTCATTTGGTTTAGCATGATTGTTTATATTGGTAGTGTATTTCATGTGAACATCAGCAATCATTGTTTATCCAGACAATGGGGACAATAAACGTTTTTTGAAAATGTAAAAAAAAAAAAAAATGAATTCTACTACTAGTACCACTTGGATTAATTTCACTATTTAAAAAAAATGATTTTCCAGTTGTTTCTAAAAGTTTGGAACAAGAAATGCTCAATAACCCCTGCAAATGATAATTAGTGTTCAAAACTCAGATCCTAAAGTTGAAGCTACAAAGAAGCTGACGTTGTCCCTCAGATTTCCTTAATTCAGCTACAAATAAAAGAGGAAACTTTCTCAAAGTAAGTTGAGAAATGAAGAAAAAACCGAAATCATTTGCTTATGCATTATCTAAATTTAAAGTAACTTTTTAATAATGCTGTAGATAGATGTGTACATTGGCAAAATATTTAAAGACAATATGCCAGTAGCTATTAGAATTTAAAATTTCATTTCTAAGAATTAATTCTAAAGAATGATTTACAACACTAATTGCCTAATTGTCTCCTAATAGGTAATTTGATAAGTAAATTATAGTGCCATCATGCGCTATTATGAAAGATGAGATAGTAACATAGATAATGTCCATGGTACAACATAGTGTTACAAGGAATCAGGTTGTACAACAGTTTTTATAGTTTTATGTATGTGCTTATTTATGCGTTGAAAAGTCCAGAATGATATATGACAAACTATTAACAATGGATATATCTAGCGATTGGGATTGGGGAGAGGGATATTATTTTCACTTTCTATTTTATGCACTTCTATATCCTTTAGGTTTTATTTTTAATGTTCTACTACAAATATTAGTGTACAAGTCTTTTACGCTACTTGCATATGGATATATATTTCTATTTCTTTTGGGCAAATACCTAAAAGTGAAATTTGTGGGTTGTTACATTCCCATTAGCAATATTAAAATTTGATAGTATTTGATGCTGTTGCTAATGGCATTGTTTTTCAATTTCTATTTCCAACTATTTGCTGCTAGTAGGTAGAAGTACAATTGATTTTTGTAAACTGATCTTGCTAAACTCATTAATTAGTTCTACTTGCTTTTTCATACAATCCTTAGAATTTCCATCTATATGACCATGTTGCCTAGAAGTAAATATAGTTTTATTACTTCCCTTCCAATCACTGTGCTTTCTATTTCTTTTTCTTACCTTATTGCCTGGCTCAGATCTTTTAATGCAATGGCAGATAGGAGGGGTGAAAGGGTATGTTCTTGTCTTGTTTCCAACCTTAGGGGGTAAGCAAGTTATTATTTTACCATTAAGTATCATGTTAGCTGTGGGTTCTTTATAAATGCCTTTTATCAGGTTGAGGAAATTCCTTTCTATTCCTAGTTTACCCAGTGGTTGTTTTTTTATTTTATTTCTTTTTTATCATGCATGGGTATTAAGTTTTTGTCAAATACATCTTCCATATCTTCTGAAGTTGTCATATGGTATTTTTCTTTTGTACTAACAATATTGAAATACATTGATTTTTGAATGATAAACCAACTTTGCATCCCTAGAATGCACCCCGGGTTTTATATATGGCTAGATTCAAAGTATATATTGCTGGATTCAGTTTCTATTATCTTCTTAAGAATTTCTCTATGAGAATTTTTGTTTATAGTTTTTTTGTAAGATCTTTGGTTACGGTATCAGGATGATGCTGGCCTCATAAAATAGATGGACAGTGTTTCTTTCTTCTCTATTTTTGAGAGTTTGCATATGATTGGTGTTATTTCTTCCTTAAATATTTGATAAATTCACCAGTGATTATATCTGGTCCTGAATTTTCTTCACAGCAAGGTTTTTAAATGTACATTTAACTTACATAAATGACATATGGTTATTTAGGTTTTACATTTCTTCTTGAATCAATTTTCATAATTTGTGTCTTTCAAGGAATTTTCTCATTTTTACCTTGGTTGTCAAATTGGTATAAATTTGTTCATATTTATTAAATGTCTATAGGATCTCTAGTGATAATCCATCTTGCATTCCTGACACTGATTTTTGTCTTCTTTTTTTCTTAATCAGTCTTGAACAGTTTTTGTACATTTATTAAGCTTTTAAAAGAAGCAGATATTTTCATTTTGTTTGTTCATTTCATATTTTATTGACTTCTGCTCTTATATTTATTTCCTTTCTTTGTTATTTTGGAATTAATTTGCTTTTATTTTCTAACTTCTGAAAGAGGAATTTTAGACCATTTATTTGAACCATTGTTTCTTTTCTAATATAAACTTTCGATGTTGTAACTTTGCCCTTTAAGCACTGATTTAGCTGTATCCCACAAAATTTTCATTCTATTCACAACATATTTTACTTTCCCTTGTGATTTTTTCCTTAGCCTATTGGTTGCTTGGTTGTTTAATTCCAAACTTGGATAATATTCTCATTTTCTTTTTGTTTTTAATCCCTAGTTTAACTCTCTGGGGAGTCAAAGACATAAGCTATATCCCTTCAGTTATTTTTAATCTATTGAGACTTCTTTTATGGCCCAGGATACAATCTCTTTTGGTGAATGTTCCATGTACACTTGAAAAGAATGATTAAAGAGTTCTATAATGTCAATTGGGTCAAGTTTGTTGATAAAATTGTTTAAATCATGTAAATCTCTATTTGTTCTCACAATTACTGAGAGAAGACTATTTAAATCTCCAATTATATTTCTCATTTCGATTTTTTCAATCTGTTTTTAGGTCCATACACATTTATGATATCTTTATGTCTTCTTAATGAATTGACCCCTTTGTGAAAAGTCCTTCTTCATCTCTGGATATACTCCTTGTCCTAACAGTCACTTTGTCTGACATCAATAAAACAATACCAGGTTTCTTCTAATTAGAATCTGGGTTATGTACCTTTTTCCATGTTTTTACTTTTATCTCATCTGTATATTTAAAGTGAGTTTCTTATATGCAGCATAGAGTTGGGGCTTGCTTCTTAATGGGAATGTTTAAAGTAACTATTGATTTAAATATACCATTTTACTATTTGTTCCTATTTGTTTTATTTGTTCTTTGTTTTTTCCTTTTTCCTCTTTTCTTGTTTTTTTATGGATTATTTTTTGGAATTTCATTTTAGCTCTACCATAGGCTTTTAAGCTATGATTCTGGGTTTTTTGGGGGGTGGGTTGGTGGGGTTTATTTAGTGGTTACTCTAGAGTTTACTGTGTGCATTTTTAACTTATGATAGACTACCCTCAAATAATACTAATTCCTGCATATATATGTACACTTGTAAGAATTTACTTCCACCTCTCCTCTCCTGTTTTTTGTGTCATACATTTTATCTCTGTGTATGTTATAAACTCAACTATACATTGCTGTTATTTTGCTTTGGTCAACTGCTTGCAAAGAAAATTTTAAATGAGAAAAAGTCTTTTATGCTTACCAACATATTTACCTTTTCTAATGCTCTTCATTCCTTTGTATATGCAAGTTTCCATCAGATATCATTTTCTTTGGCCTAAAGAACTTCCTTTAACATTTTTTGTAATGTGAGCTTCTGCTGATAAATTCTTTCAGCTTTGGTTTATCTTTTTATTGTAACTTCATTTTTGAAGGATGTTTTCAGCGACTATAGAATTCTAGGTTAACATAGTTTTTCTTTCAACACCTTATAAAAAGTCATTCCAATGACTTCTGGCTTGCACAATTTCTAAAAAGAAGCCTTCATTTGTTCTTACCTTTGTTTTCCTCTGTATGTTTTTTATTCTCTAGCCACTTTTAAACTGTTTTCTTTATCACTGAATTTCAGCAATTTGCTTATGATACATCTTGGGATATGTGTATTTATTAGTGTTTATTGGGGGTTTGTTTTATTTGATTTCTTAAGTTTTGTTGAGCTTCTTGGATACGTGTATATATAGCATTCATGGTATTTATAAAATTTTTAGACTTTATTCCTTCAAATACTTTTCTTTCTCCTCCCTGCTCTCTGGGACTCCAATTACATATATGGTAGAGCACTTAATATGTTCCAAAATCACTGAGCCTCTCTTCATTTCTTTTAGATTTCCTTTTCCTTTCTGGGCTTCATTCTATGTAATTTTATTGTGTCTTCAAAATAACTGAACTTTTGATTTTTACTGTCTAATCTGCTGCTATCCTAGCCTGTGAATTTTCATTTCATATATTGTAGTTTTCATCTTCAGATGTTCCATTTGGTTCTTTTTATATCTTTCCTTCCTCTCCTCATTATGTTCATATTTTCTTTTAAATTCATGAACATATCAGACATATTTAGAATAGCTGATTTAGCATCCTTGCCTCATAATTCCATCATCTCTGCCATTTCTGTGTCTATACAGATTCGGGTTTTTCTCTTGGCAATGGATCACATTTTTCTGTTTCCTTGTATGTGTAATAATTTTTTATTTTATGTTAGACATTGTCAGTTTTACATTGTTGAGTGTAGGATTTTGTTATATTCCTTTAAAGAGTTTCAGGCTTTGATATGGAGAATGTTTAAGTTATTTGTGAATCAGTTTGATAATTAGAATGCTTGTTTTTATTCTTTTCTAAAGTAGGCCTACGAGAGCTTTTATCCTAAAATCCCCTACTAAGAGGCAGCCCTTCTGGAGTCTCTGTAGAATGTTCCATGTATTCAATGAGGATTCTTCACTCTAGCTGTCACAAACAATTTCTATTCCTGCATGAGCTTGAGGAATTATTTGGCTTATAGCTTCCCTATAATCATTTATTCTTAGAAGTTTTTGTGATCTAGCCTTATGTGATTTTAGCCTAAACATGTGCAAATTGTTATTAAGCCAAAGTTTCAAGTACATTCCTATAAATCTTTTGGCCCTCTTTCTCTGCATAACTCCTTCCTCTCCATTACTCTGCCCCACAAATTCTAGCTGCCTTGGTTTGTCCAGTCTCAACTCAGCAATATTGTAAGGATGCTTTGTGGTTCTCCATTTCTACATTATAGAAATCCAGTGTATGTGAGCTTACCTGATTTGTAAGGCTTATCTCATTTGATGTTTTGCTTTCTACAGCAGAAAGTGGGTATGATTATAGGGCTTACTTCACTTGTTTTCCTTCTCTTGAGTGTCACAGTCCTGTGATGCCTATTGTCAGTTAAAACTATTTTTTCATATATTTCTTCCAGTTTTCTATTTATGGTCAAAGGGTAATTTTAACTTTGTTACTTTCTCATGGTCAGAAACAAAAGTCTGCTGTGTTTTAGGTGAATTTTTTTAACATTTGGAAAAAAGTTTAATTTGACTTAAAATTGACTAATTTTAAGGTGTAGTAATTTTCTACTCACTGCTGTAATGAATTACCACAAATTTATTGGCTTAAAACAATGCAAATTATCTTACAGTCCTGCAGGTCAGAAACCCAACACAGGTTAGGCAAAAAGCAAGGTATTGGCAGCATTGCAGTCCTTTCTGGAGGCTCTAGAAGAGGATCTGTTTCCTTGAATTTTACAGTCTCTAAAAGACCCCCTTCCTGCATCTACAAAGCTAGCAACATTGCATCTCCTATGCCTTTCTTTCATAGTCATATCTCCCTCTGACTCTCCTCTGTCTCCCTCTTCCAATTTTAAGGACCTTTGTGTTCCCATAGGGCCCACCTGAATAATCCAGGATAATCTCCCTATTTTAAATTCAGCTGATTAGTAATCTTAATCCATTTGCACCCTTAATCCTCCTTGGCCATGTAACCTAACATAGTCATGGTTCTGAGAACTATGACTGCTCACCACAAGGGACAAATAAAAAATCCACCATAACATCCTCTGATTTTGATCTTGGATTTGGTTTAAAACTTAAATCTAAAAAAGGTAACTTCTCATGCAACCTTAAAACCCTGCTATTTACTCTCTTAAAAATGCCATTGGCAATAAACTTTCAAAAGCATAAAATTAATTTTCACTTACATTTTTGTGAACTGGAACATAGATGTGAAAATAAATTAAAAATTCTCATTTACAGATTTTAATATTGATCACTTATTTTTCTTAATACATATTAACAATTTGTAGTAAATGTATAGATAGATACACAGAGAGAGTCATTGCCATTCATCTCCTACAGAGTAGCTGCAGAGTTTACTATAAAGCCATGTGCTCATATGCATGAACATCTCCTATTCTAAGACGTGGGATCTTTCTGGTTTTTCTTTGGTTATAATTCTTATTTTTCATGTATGTGACATCTCATCTCTTGACTTTAGGTATAACATTCACGGTTGGGAATATGGTCTGAGGATAATGCTACTAAGAGGCCATATTAAGTTTTCATAACAGTTGTTAAAAGCTAATAAGGCTGCGACCTTGTTGAGTATTAAAACAAGGGGGGATGGAATCTGACTTTATGTTTTGCAATATTACAGATTGCAATAGTGTGCAAAGTAAATAAGTCTTCCTATGTGAGGAGAAACTGGCAGAGATTCTCTGCCAAAAGTCAGAAAGCTTGTTCCCTTCTCTGATTTCTCTCATCCCCTCCTTCTCATTTTGCAACTTCTTTGAACATGCTCCCCTGTGACTGACTCTGTATTCTTCCCAAGTCAATTGTATATTTCTGAAAAAATAGACATCACAGCTTCTATTTTTTTCTTACCCATCATTCTGCAGTAGAAGTTGCTTGTGACCACGCTTGGTGCATAATAGGTATTGAGGAAACATTCATAAAACCAGCAAACACCTCTCACTCTCCTGAAGATGGTGCCATCCCCCAGAAAATTCTTAATATATTTCATATGAATGTATGATATTTTCAAAATCATCTTTTCATGAAAAGTTATTCTTCTAGAACCTGTGTGATTTTATGGGTTCACAGCAAACATGAATAATAATCATGAGTGTGACTGTAGATCCAAAGGAGTTTACAGAAAACACTTCCACAAAGTAGCAAATTCCCCAAAAAGCAACCCAGCAACGATATTCCCTCTACCTCTCCAAGACAGATGAAGTTGCCACCCTGTCATTTTGACACTGCAATGACGAAGCATCACAACCTCTTAGCCATATCCCATGAACGGCCATGTTAGTGCAACAAGGATAGATTTAATAAAAGCCCTGTTTGGGCAGTGTTGAGATTTTTTTAGACTTTTTCCACTATCCCAGAGCTGTTATCATTGGTCTCCATCTTCCTCCACTTGTGTTCTCTCTTGTTTAGAAATCCTTGCCTATCAGCTCACTTGTCTGGAGGTACCCCATCCACTTGCTTTATGACTGCTGCACCTGATCTAGCCTGTTACTGGATAGCGTCATAACCTACCAATTTTTGAGTGCTCACGTGTTTGTGTGTCTCTGTGTGCTAAACCATCTGAAAAACAAAACTATCTTTCTTACAAAAGTAAAACATGTAGAATTGATGTAGAAGACTTGGACCTCAGATTTTTCTGGAGTTGGCACAGTGGTTTTTAAAAGTGGAAAATTTTATGTAATAATCCAGATTCCTGACTTATCTTGAAAACTAGAAAATTTGACAACATGGGGTCATCATTCTTGTGTGGAGAGAAATGGGCTGAACATGAGTAGCAGTTACTTCCATCAATCAGACCTGTTCTCTCCAGTATGTCCCAGTCCCCTCCACTCCCACAGCCTACCTGGTTCCTTTAAAGATCAGAGCCCTGGACCAGACAAAACCGCCAAGAAAGGCTGGTCCCACAGGAAGCTCCCGCAGCATTTAAGATACCTCCATTCAGTATCTACTATGAAGGGAGTAAAAAAAGAATAATCAGGTATCAAGAATGTGCCAAATGATCCCTGCTATTAAGTAGCTTACATTCTAGAAGAAGGAAAATCCAAGGAAACAAACAGCCCCAGTACAATAAGATACACACCAGAACCTAGGTAAGGAACAGCTTTGTGTTTGCAACTTGCATTCTTCTGGGCAGGCACTGGCAAGAGTCCTTCTAGCAGCAGGAAGAATAAACTCGGACATGGGAATCTGCATTCAGGACAAAACTTCAAAAACTAGAGGACACTGGTGCTGCAAGGCAGGAATGAGGATTCTTCAAACCTTAATTTCTTCATGGGCACATGGGGATAATAAAAGCCCCTCCTTAGGTTCCTGTGAGAATTAAATGAGTTGATATATTAGATGAGTTGCTTTTAAGCCTTCAGGGATCCTTAAACTTTTTAAACAGGGGGCCAGTTCACCGTCCCTCAGACCACTGGAGGGCCATTGGAGAGTGTGGTGCACATTCCACACATGCGCACTGTGGGCCCCGGGCGAGTCGGCTGCTAAGCAAGACAGGCAGGGGTGGCAAAAACACCCAGTGGGCCGGATAAATGTCCTCAGTGGGCCACACGTGGCCTGGGGGCTGTAGTTTGAGGACCCCTGCCAGAAACTATTGGCACATATAAACTAGCTTATACATCCTAGTTATTATTATGATTTAATAACTATTATAATAACTTTTAGACAGGCTGTACGGTAAGAACTTGATTATAGTGGTGATCGTGAGAGGGAATGTGGGGACAGAGACCAGGCCTGTGTGGGTTACGGGGAACACGTGCAGAGCTCGGTGGTGTACCCAGACAGGAGACTGTATGGACCTTGCAGGAGCAATGAAGAGGTCCTGGCCCAGGACTCCTGGTATTCTGAGAGTACTCTGTGTGTTTCTGCATGGCTGTCTTCTTTGAAAACAGGGAGGATACTTCTTGTTTTGTGTTTCTCAGCACCTTCTACAAGCTTGGCTCTTAGTAGATTATCATAAAAGGTGATTAAAAAAAAAAAAAAGAAGTATATGAACAAATGAGGAAACTTGAAACAGGATTGACCCCAGAGGCTTGGGAACGGCAGGGCTGAGCCTAGAGGAGAGGACAAATGGGCCCCAGCTAGGGGAGTAAACAGCTCCATAGAATATATGGTACCTATTTAAACAACTCCTGAGTACTCACAACTTTGGGGCAATTGTATCAACGGTGTATATCATCCAGCCATTAGCAAAAAAACCAGCTTCTTTTTCTTTATATATATATTAGATCACCTTTTTGTACTATGCCAGGTGTTCCTCAGGCTACTGATCTTTCTTTCCCAAATAGGGTCTGTTCAGGAAGTGCCTGATTATGTAAAGATGAATGATTTTACCCTCTAGCAGGAAAGAAACAAACCACTTAGAGAAACAAGCAGAGCAGCAACTTTTGTCTCCTCTTCCCTGTTCTTCCTGTCTCATCCTTGAATGGCAGAGAAGAGAGGCGGGGCCATCATGTGGCCAAAGGGGACAGATGGGGAGGCCAGAGTGAGTCCTTTTGGACAAATCTGCCTGTCCGGGAACCTGGCCCACTGCTGTTAAATGGCCATTTTTCTTAGGAAAAATGCTTTTGCCCAACATTTTTGCAACTCTTGTCCAATGCACACTGCCCTATGGCATGAACCCCTCTCCCCTTTATCGATGCTGCCAACTTCCCCCTGTGGAGCCAATAGCCTGTTTACCAGACATGGCATCAGGGACCAAGAAATCCCAAAAGCTGGGGACATGGTCCCTGGGCACAGTCCCTTAGCTCGTTTGCCTTGAAAGCCCAACATGCACAATAGCACTAGTTACTATCTGTGCCAAACTTTCTCTTACCTCCCTAACTCCCTCTTCTATGAGGAAAGAGGGGATTTGGAAATAATTTTTCTAACCAAGAAACTTTCCAAGAAGAAATACATTTTCTATTCCCTGTATTCTGTTCAGTTTGAGTTGCCCCTGTCATCTTCAATTCCCTGCCTGATTAGGGCCACCTGTGCAGGTGAGATTGGCAAGCGCCCAATTCAAGAGCATTTAAAATGTTTCCTAAGACGCCTTGCCCCACTACCCAAACTATTGATTCTAAGGCAATGGTTCTCAAACTTGAGCACCTATCTGGAAGGTTTGTTAATACAGATTGCTGCTGTAAAGGAAAATAAAAATCTCAGGACCCCCTCTAAATTCATTAGGCCAAAAGGAAAACTAATCCTGAGAACTTAGTCACATGAGCACTGCCAGCCTCTCTCCAATGAGGTACAGGGGTCCTCTTTCATGAAATGAAGGGGCTTAGAAAATAACTAAACAGGGTGGACAGGGTATGGGAGGGAGAAAGGAAGCCTGGCTGGCAAGGTGGCCTTGTTAGGCAGGTAAGCCTCACGACAACAGCTCTCAGGGAAATTATTTTGTTCAGACCTTTAAAGGTGTCAGATTCTCAGCAAACCAGTCCCAGATCAAACAGGCAGGGTCTGACTGCATTTAATAGAGATTCTCCTTTGGGTAGATACCCAGTATGGAATGCTGGATCAAATGGTAGGTCTACTTTTAGTTCTTTGAGATATCTCCATACTGTTTTCCATAGCGGTTGTACTATAAATAATTTGCAGTCCCACCAATAGTATAGAAACATTCCTCTCTGCATCTGCACCAGCATCTATTGTTTTTGAACTTTTTAATAAAAGCAATCCCACTACTTGGTATCTACCCAAAGGAAAAGAAGTCATTTTATCGAAAAGACACCTGCACTTGGATGCTTATTGCAGCACAGTTCACAATTGCAAAGATCTAGAATCAACCCAAGTGCCCATCAATTCATGAGTGGATTAACAAAATGTGGTATATGTATACCATGGAGTACTACTCAGCTGTTAAAAAAAGGATGAATTAATGCCTTTTGCAGCAATCTGGAAGCAATTGGAGACGACTGTCCTAAGCAAAGTATCTCAAGAATGGAAAAACAAACACTACATATAATCACTATTAAATTAGAACTAGCCATGTGCATAGAGGGAAGTAAGTGGGGGGAGGGGAGATTAGGGGATGGACAAAAACCTAACAGGTAAAATGAACACTGTCTGGGTAATGGGCACACTTATAACCCTGACATAAGCATAACAAAATTGATGCATATAACCAAAAACATTTGTACCCCCTTAATTTTTTGAAATAATAATAATAATAATAAAAAACCCAGGTATTCTCTACAAATTCAAATCTCTTCTCCAGCCTCCTCACCTAGACAGCCTTACAGCATTATTCCTGTTTGCCCACAACCATCTCAAAATATTCAAAGAAATGTATTTTGGGGTAAAATATTTCTTATTTCCTTCAGCCTAAAAAAAAAAAAAAAAACTTCAAGATATACAGCCCCTATAAAATGAGTGCATTTCAATTATAACCTTAGGATTATAGCCTGAATAAACTCTTAAATGTTAATTACAAGTTTTTCTCTACAGATGTAAACCAAGGAAGAGATATGATCACTCTTGTACCCACCGTGTGAAGATCACAACATTGACTATTTCTACTACCCGCTTTTTTGAATGTTCATCTTATGTAGATTTACTGAGCACCAAATAGAACTTCCCAAGAATATCATCAATTGCCTCACTGCTCACCTTCTCCCCTCCTTTTTCCTGTGCACCTCCTTTTTCCTTTAAATGTGAAATTCCCAACGTCTTCTACAGAGAGCCCAGCTCACAACAGACTTTGTGGGCTATGCTTTTCCCAGGTGTGTCCTCAAAATCTTGCCTTAATAAACCTCAATTGAGTGTGACTCTCATTCAGTTAACATTGGCCCTATATAATGCCTTTACTAATGCCTTACTACCCAGAGTTTCCAACACAGTAGGTCTGAATTGTAACCTAATAATTTGCATTTGTTATGTGTTCCCAGGTGATACTGATACCATTGATTAGGGACCATACTGTCAGAACCACTGCCCTAAGGTATCAACCCACTTCCCTCAAAGTATCAATTTTTTGAAATCTGAAAAATTAATCACTTAGCACCAGAGTGAAAAAGGAATGCCATTTAAAAGTGTAAGGATCTCAAATGGGATCTTCTGGATGCAAAGGCCTATAATTGTATCAGTAGCATTCAGCTGAGTGAGCTCAGTGCATGTATGAAAAAACTATCCAAAGCTGGAGAAAAAACAACCTGAAAGAATTAGAGGCAACTTCCCTTGGTCTTCACACAGGGCCAAGAAGAATGCTTGTTTCTATTAGCTGAGCCACAAGAATTTATGAGTCATGGAACACTGGGCAAATTACATAGAATGGTCTTGACTCAGTAGTGAGCACTAGCTATCCCTAGGCTGAGCACTGCTTAAAAGCAAGAACCACTGCATCCTAAACTAATTTTAGGAATATTATAGGAATATAAAAATATCTGGTACCTAATAAGGTAAAATGCACAATGTCTGATGTTCAATAAAAAATTACCAATACTGTGAAGAAGCAAGAAAATATGACCTATAATAAAGTCATTAAAAGTTGTTATAGCTATATTCCATAAGGGAAAAATTTTAATTAGAGACATGGAAGATACTTTTTTCCAAAACACATTGAACTTCTAGAAGTGAAACTCTCTATATAATATGTGAGATAAAAAAATGCATTAGAGGAGATTAATGGCAGATTGGACACTGCAGAAGAAAACATTAGTGAACTTGAAGACAGAGCAATAGAAACCATCCAAAATAAAACACAGAGAGAAAAAACAGTTATGAAAAAATACGGCCAGAGCATCAGTGAACTGCAGGAAAACTTCAATCAGCCTCATATTAACATATGTGTAATTGAGTTCTCCAGAAGAAGATGGGTAACTACAAAAAAGTTTGAAGAAACAATGAAAAATTTTGCAAATTTGGTGAAAACTATATACTCACAGATTCAAAAAGCTCAACAAATTCCATGTATAAGTAAAATGAAAAAAAAAAAAAAAACTACACCAGGGCATATCATAATCAAATGCTCAAAAACTGTGAAAAAAAACACACTCTTAAGCAATCAGAAGGGAGAAAAAAGACATATACAGGAACAAAGATAAGAATGCTAACAGATTTCTCATAGAAAACAATGCAAATGAAAAAATAGTAGAACAACATATATATACATATATATATATATATATCACAACGTTGCAAAGAAAAACTGTCAACTAAGAAGGTTATAGTCAGTGAAAACATTTTTCAAAACTGAAACTGAAATAAAGACCTTTCAGACATATGAAAACTGAAAGAATTCATTACCAGCAGATTCACACTACTAGAAATCCTAAATGCAAAAGGCAAATGACATCAGATGAAAGTATGGTCTACACAGTGGAAAAATGAGCACTGGAAATGGTAACTACATGGGTAAGTATATATGATTTTTAAATTATTTAAATTTTTAAAACTTACCTTCCAGGCCTCCTTGAGTAATTAGGAATTATCTAGATGAGCTCTTCAATTTCTCACATAAACCCAGAAAAAAAATAAAGGAAGGGGAAAAAAAGGGCCTGGGAAAGACTCATTGGTAGCATAAAGCCAGCATGCCCTTGTCTTTGAAATGAAATAGGAAAAAACAGTCTTGATTAACTTCATTACAAGAGCTATTTTTAATGAGATATAGCTGTCACTATGCAGTCAGCTTTTACACTTAAATTGACTTATAAGGAGCTTCCCACTTTCTGAGGGATTCAGGTATGCCTTGTTTCTTTTCTTGGGAAATTATTTTTTTCCTACTTCTCAGCTGCTTATCTTAGGCTTATTATCAAATCATACTTGGTCATTCATATTCTAAAAAGATTATATCTCCATTATCCACACCTAAATCTACTTTTATCAACAAAAGTTATTTTAGCTTCTTGTCAAGCAACAAATTACAGAAAATCTGGAATTCTTAAATGAAGGGTTTTTTTCATGGGAAAACAAACAAAAGACAAATCCATTCATGAGGATTTGTCTGAGGGTTTCTTTGGGTCTCCCCAACCCCCAGAAATAGCCAGAACCACTTTAACTACTCATCATAAATAAAAGTAATTCTTGTTTTCTGAATGCAGGAAATTTCTTCAGTCTAATCCCTGATTGTTCATAGCTCCTTTCAGACTTGCCCAGAGTTCTAAAAATCACAAAATGATCAATAAACCATCCCTTGATAGGCAGAAAAGTACAATTTTTACGCACACAGGATTTGGACTAAAACTGACCCAGATAGTCAAATCTCAACCATTTACTGGCAGTATTATCTTCAGCAAGTCCCTAACCTCTCTAAATTTGTTCCCTCATGTGTAAAAGAGGATAAAAGTTCCCTTGTGGGGTTCCATGAAGATCAAATTAGAGAGTATAAATTTCATTCACAGATCCTGCCACATGCTGAGTATTTAATAAATGGACACTATAATCATTTTCCTGCCCAATGACCAACCTCCCAACTTAAGTATCTTTCTCTCCTTTGAGCCTACACAAGGCTATACGTAAGCACCTGTGACCAGTCAGAACTTACATACCCTTTTATAGCATGTGACATTGATAATATACCCCATTCAAGAGACAACTTCAGACACAAAATGTTGAAAGTGACGTGAGCCGAACTGTACATGTATATAATGTACTCTACACAAAGTCTAGGGTCAGCATTATTCACAATGGCAAAAATGGGAAAACAACCCAAATGTCCATTCACGGAAGAATGAATAAACACAAAATGTGGTATATGCATACAATGGAATATTGTTCAGCCATAAAAAGGAAGGAAATTCTGACATATGCTATAGCATGGACGAACCTTGAGTACACTATACTAATGGAAATAAGCCAGTCACAAAAAGATACTGAATGATTCCACTTATATGAGGTCCTTAGAGTAGTGAAAATCACAGAGACAAAGTAGAATAGTGGTTAACAGGGGCTAAGAGGAGGAGGGAGTAGGAAATTATTGTTTAATGGATACAGTTTCTCTTTAGGATGGAAAAAGCTCTGGAAAAAATAGAGGTGGTTACATAACATTGTGAATGTACTTAACCCTTTGCACTCGGATGTCAATTGTGGATAATGTCGAGTGGATAATAAGAAAAATGCAAGGGAGTGCAAAGGGTTAATGCCACTTAAAAAGGGCCAAAATGGTAAATTTTGTTATGTATATTTTATCACAATAAAAAGGGTGAAAAAGCATATGATATGAAAATATTCCATTTTCTAACCAAAAGGATGCTTATAATAGAGAACATTTATGTGTTGTATGTTTTGTATCTACTGATTCTTCTTATCCTTTTAATTTCACATGTTCTATACACAGGGCTCACATTTAAAATTTTTATTACATTATTAGCCCCTACATCAATTTTGCCCTTCCTCAGGAAGAGGTTAATAATACATTGTACCTAACATAATTTCCCTTTTCCTCTGCCAAATAACAGCCTAAAAATAAATTTAGGCCTTTTTCTTAAGATGTACTTACCTTTGCATATTATTAGCTTATACCTATAGAACTTTTTGCTGGAGTCTTTAAAGAGATAGATCCAATGGCAGGAAAAGAACAGATTTATTCAAAAGAAGATACTTTGCTAATGAAGGCTTTGAGATGCAAGCACTTTGCATTGGTGTTGGAGCAAGAATATGAGAGAGAATGAAGTTTACTCCTTTCCTCTTGACCAAATAGACATTCATCTCTTGTGTCTGCAAGAGCTGGAGGTTGAATCTAGAGGAAAAACTAAAGAAAGTCATCAAAATCCATCATCAAACCCTAAGAATGCAGCTGCTTTCCTGCAGGCAGTTGCCTGCACAGAGATCCTGCAAGTACTTCATGACCCTGGCCAGCAGACCACAGTGGGATGAAGTCCTTCATGGTTCGGTTCTTCACTGACTCCTTCATGGTTCTTTGAAGTTCAATTGTGGATCTTCTAAGAACCAATCGAAAAATTCATACAAATGCTATACTGTAAGAAATATAAGATACAAACAGGAAAGACAGAACAAAATTCTTTAAATCATCATGGTCATCAAAGAGTACAACGTCTTCAGATGCTTTTTAGCAATCACAGTAACCAGAACAAATGGATTGGCTGCAGAGATTATGTTATATCTGGCTTCTTGACTGTTTGATTTAAAAGTCTACCATTGGGAGGCATGGCAGTTAAGGGTCACTTAGACTCAAAGATTGGTAGTATGTCATATTTCTGTATTTTAGAGCCCCCTTCCTGCAGATGAAGCCTCAATTAGTTTCTGCGGAGTTTACCAGGCCCCAAAATGAACTTCAGAGATACTGCATCAATACCCAGTTGGGTATACAATTTCTTTCTGTAGTTTTCTAGTTTATTTCCAGTCACTAAGCATAAACTCTCTGCCATTTGCTATCTGGGTTCTCCCTTCTATACTTCATCTGCATTTCAACCTCACTGTAGTCACCTTACACTTTCTCTAACAAGCCCAAGGGTTTCTATACTTGCACTTCCTTCTGTCTAGAATTCCTTCCAAATAGGTGGCTCATCCAGGGCCCTGCCCAAAAGTAATTGGTCACTATCTTGATCACTTACTGTCCATTTATGCTGTTGTATTGGCAAAAATGAATTGTCTGTTCATTGAAATTTTAAAAAATCTACATTGGGCGATGAAAGGTTGATGTCACTAAATTCAACTGAGGTTCAATTTCTGACTATGGATTGACACAACTAGTTAACTCTTAGGGATTATTTTCTCTGAATCTCAATTTTTAAGTTTTTATATGGCTAGAGATCACCTTTGGTTACAAACATATTGGGTAATAGAAATGTTATGTTAATGTCATTAAAAAATTTTCAACCCATTGAGGTTGAAAAAAGAAAAAAAAAAGAAAACCTATCTTCTATCATGTGGGTGATTCATGGAATGTTAGCAATGAGAAAGACCTTAAACCAGAAGATCATCTCTCATCCAAATTTTTTCACTTACTGAATAGAGACATGAAAGAAGTAAAGTGCCTTCCCCAGGTAAGTAAACTGGCAGGGAGGTACCTGAACTTACACTTCTTTATTCTGTCTAGTATTCTTTCCTTGCCAATGGTCCCAAAATTAATGTAGATGGCAACCACTTTCTCTGAATCACTAACATGATGTCAAAAATTACAATCTCCTAGGCTCTAGTCAGAATGACGTAAGTGGTGCTATTATCAGAAAATCCACATTTTTAGTTCGTTAGCACCAAAGAATGCTGCCAAGCAGCTAGGTTTCTGACTGCTGCCTCCCAGCTGTCTGAGATCTGAGTTAGTTGACCCAGTGATGATGAGAAAGGGAGTCTCCAAAGTGCAAACTGGGGGCTCATACAACATAGAGGTGTACACAATGACCCACTGAAGTGTGGGAAGAAATTTCTATGTAAATATATTTAATATACATGTAGAAAAAGATTGAAAGCATTGCTAGTATTAATCCAGGTTGAGCACTGGCAGCCTTTCTGTGCCGTATACCAGTCAGAGAGGAGCACTCCTTCCCCGAGGATGTTTGCTTCAATGTATTGAAATAAGTTGCCCTTAAGGTGTATTCAGTGAAGTGGATGTGTGAATTATGTATCCACTTCTTGCCAAGTTAATTCTCACAAATTGACAATTGATTCATACAAGGAAACTGCAGGTTAAATGCAATACTAATAATACCAGCAAATGAACAAGAACATGGCAGAGCTGATATTTTCCCTATTCTTAGAATGAGCTATATACATCAGCCACATTATCAGGTAAAAAGCATGATCATCAAATTAGATTAAATTAAACAGGTTAGCCAAAAGAGGAAAAAAATTATCCAGAAGACTTTTAAATATGAATGGATACACACTATTATTAATAATGAATTCTTTCTTCCAATTAGCTTTCCAGTGTCTTATTCTTAAATATAAACAGCTGAGGATCTTCATACATTTAAGGAATTCTTCTAATGAGAAACACAGAAACTAAAACAAACAACAGGGGGAATAAAAGAACCCTGAAAAAGCAGAAACTTGGAGTTAAAGAAAACTTTAGACTCTGGTGGTGCAAAGGCAATATACGTAACCAAAGCGTTTGCACTCCCATAATATTCAGAAATTAAAAATAAATAAATAAAGAGAATGATTAGTAAAATAAGAAGAAAAAAGAAAACTTTAAAAAAAAACTATCACATTCTCAGAGAGATATGAGAAGATATAGCATCCTGCAATAAGAATAAGAGTCTTTAAAAAGGTCCTTCCACAACTTTTGGAAATTAAAATGTTGAGAATTAAAATAATATGTAATAACATATATTATTAAATGTGTAATCTTGACAAATGAAAACAGTATAAATGGTAGAAGGCAAAACCAAAGAAATATTAATAATCGCTAATATTTCTTGAGAATTTACTATGTTCTAAACACTTTACAGGTATTAACTCATCTAATCCTCACAATAAATCTACGACATGGGTACCCTTATTATATTATCCCCTACTTTACAAACAAAGAAACTATTTTAGTTGTTTTTTTTTTTTTTAAAAGAAGCAAAGTGACTTGCCCAAAGTTAGATCGCTACTAAGTAGCAGCAGGACTGGGATTATCATTATGCCATCGGTTCCTAGAGTCAATGTTCTTAATGTTTATGCTACACTGCAAAGATAAAGATCTGCAAAATAGGAGAAAAAAGATTTCTCAAAGATTAGAAGATTAACCCAGGAAGTCCAATATCCAAATAACAGGAGCTCAAGAGAGACAGAGAGAGAGAGAGAACTGTGGAAATAAAGAAAAAATCCTAAAAGTTCTGCTGAGAAAAAAATGTCACTTACAAGGACTTGACAATCAGAAAACCTGAGACTTGTCACCATCAACACAGAAAGCCAGATGATGTAGCAATACCTTCAAAATTCTAAAAGTTCAACCTAGAATTCTATGTCCCATTAAATTCTTAATTAGTTGTGAAGGTAGAATTAAGACATTTTCAGATCTGAAAGGTCACAAAGGAACTTACCAGAAGATGCAATTCAATAAAATAAGAGAGTAAATGATAAGGAAGATGCTAGAAACCAGGGTTCCAAAACAGGAATGAGCTTGGGTATTCATAAGATACCCAAGCTTTTTGTTATCAACCTTGCAGAACTCTTTCTCTTTTTAAACACTGACATGTATACTTTAGAAAAAGATGAAAATTACTAATCCACGAACATGATTATTAGCCACCTAAGTCACTTGGTAATTAGCAGACTGACCTGACCTCACAAACCAGTACAAAACTGCCATACCTTCAATATTCCAAAATACATTCTTATTTTAGAAAGATGGAAAATATAGAAAATAGGAAAAAAATAACCTTGGAGGTCCCAGGAGGACAGTAGTAGCAGGTTTAAAGGACAGAGGACACCAAGAGGAATACTTCATGAGAAATATCAGTAGGTACCTTATGGGAATGGACTGAGTTAAAATTAATACTTTTGACAAAGTGTTTGATCAGGAATTAATGACAGTGCACTGTAAACTTACCAAATGCAAAGGGAAAGAAAATCATTGACTTCAGAGAAAATAAAAAGCTGTATACGAAAGAAAGTATAATCATTGGTGAATTAATATTTACTTGGTGATAATAAACAGGGACATTGACTTAACTTAAAATTATACTCTATAAAGCTCTATGAAGGAAGTGGTTTTTGTCTGTTCTGTTCGCTACTTTTTTCTTGGCAATCAGAGCTGTGTCTGACATGTAGTAGGTGCTCAATAAATATTTGTTGAGTCTAAGAATAATGGCCAACAAACATATGGAAAAATGCTCAACATCTCTAATCATCAGGGAAATGCAAATCAAAACCACAATGAGATATCACTTAACTCCAGTGAGAATGGCCTTCATTACAAAGTCCCCAAACAACAAATGCTGGTGCGGATGCGGAGAGAGAGGAACACTCCTACGCTGCTGGTGGGACTGCAAACTAGTTCAACCTCTGTGGAAAGCAATATGGAGATACCTCAAAGCGATACGAGTAGATCTACCATTTGATCCAGCAATTCCACTACTGGGCATCTACCCAAAAGATCAAAAGTCACTTTATGAAAAAGACACCTGCTCTCGAATGTTTATAGCAGCACAATTCACAATTGCAAAGCTGTGGAAACAACCCAAGTGCCCATCAATTCATTAGTGGATTAATAAAATGTGGTATATGTATACCATGGAATACTACTCAGCTGTAAGAAACAATGGCAATATAGCACCTCTTGTATATTCCTATATACAGCTGGAACCCATTCTACTAAGTGAAGTATCTCAAGAATGGAAAAACAAGCACCACATGTACTCCCCAGCAAATTGGTATTAATGGATCAACACCTAAGTGGACATTTAGGAGTAACATTTATCGGGTGTTGGGAGGGTGGGAGCGGGGAGGAAGGGACGGGTATATACAACCACAATGAGTAAGATGTGCAACATTTGGGGGATGGATATGCTTGAAGCTCTTACTCAAGGGGGAAGGGGGCATGGGCAATATATGTAACCTTAACACTTGTACCCCCATAATACGCTAAAATAAAAAAATAAATAAAATAAATATTTGTTGAGTCTAAGAATAAACATAGGGAGGAAAGAAGGAGTATATGTGAGTAGGATGAAGGTGAGGAAATGCTGGTAAAAGAGCTACATCCTTATCTTCCATAGTAAAAGTTAATAGATAATGTCTACAACTTAAAACAAGAAATAGAAGGGTAATTATGCTATTTTTGAAAAATAAAGATCAGAAGAGATCAGTTTAAAAAATAAAAAATTTTTGCTGCTGGGGAGTCGGAAAACAGAAGTGGGAAATAGCAGAGGGTTGCTACTTTTTGTTATCAATCTTGCAGAACTCTTTCTCTTTTTAAACACTGACGTGTATACTTTAGAAAAAGATGAAAATTACAAATCCACTAACATGATTATTTGCCACCTAAGTTACTTGGTAATTAGCAGACTGACCTGACCTCACAAACCAGTACAAAACTGCCATTCCTTCAATATTCCAAAACACATTCTTATTTTAGAAAGATGGAAAATATAGAAAATAGGAAAAAATAACCTAGGGCAGCATCATTCAAAGATCATCATGTTAAATATTTTCGTATAACTGGGTAATTTTTTTCCTAGTCATTTTTTCAATAACTGAGTTCATACTGGCCATGTAAGTTTGTATCCCAAATTCATTTCTAAAAACACTGAAACTAAGTAAGAGAAAAAGATCATTTGCGGGGGTGGGGGAGGGTACGGAAGCCAACCTCTCACTTCTCATAACATAGCAATTCAGTATGCAAATTCTACTGAAAAGAAGTCAATGACATCATTTTCATACAAAAAAGCAGAAAAAGCAGAAAAAAATGTATAATTTTACAGGTGCTAGAATCAACCCACCTTGGCTTCAAATCCCAGATCTACTGCTTTCTTGTTGTAGGATAGACACGGTCATGACCTCAACCAGCCCCAGTTTCTCTGACTGTGAAATAAAAATAATGGCACCTACCTGCTAGTGTTCCTATGAGGAGTGCCTGTTCAACAGTAAGCAAAGGACCTAGCAGGTAGTGAATGCTCAGTAAACATTAACAGCAACTGTAATTATTATGATTAATAACCATCTAGTGGGTAAAACTTACACCAAAAAAATACGTAAGATCAAGCAAGATAAAGAAAGGACTCTAACAAAGCCAAACACATAGGGTCAGCAGTGTGAATGGACAGACAGGATGGAAGCCCCTCTTCTCTGGTACTTGGCACTCAGTATTGATTTAATGAAGTGAATCACGGATGCACTTTGATGTCAAAGCTGAGGAATTCTGGAGCAACGTTAGTGACCTCATCAGACTTTTGGATTAAGAAATGGATGTATGAGGAGGGTACAGTTATTTAGGGTGGAAACTGTCAAAATGAGAGTGCAGCAGAGAACCCTCTAAAGTAGAGGTCTTCTGTGGTTGGAAACTTCCTGAAACACGTGAATTAATTAAGTTTTGAATTACATTTGTCCCTTAAAAAACATAGGTTTGAACTGCTTGGGTCCACTTACATATGACAAACGTGATGGAAAACACAGTATTCCTGGTATGCAAAACTCACATATAGGGAGGGTTGACTTTTCCTATACACGGGTCCCCCAGGGCTGACTGTGGGCCTTGAGGACGAGCATATGTAGGGGTCCTGGAACCAATCCCTTGCTTATACCAGGGGACCAATATACTGTGTCTGGTGTACCTGAAACAGAAAGAGTACCAGGCAGGAAGCTTTGTAAGAAAAGCATGAGGGCCACAGAAGTGCTCGTTCTTAGACATGGCACACACCTCTAGTGACTGAGGGCCCTTCAGGGCATTCCAGGGAGAGGGGTGAGAAGAGACAGCAAGATCAGCCCGTCTGTGAGGGAGCTAACTTTCTAGAAAAAAAAGCACGTCCAGAACATGTGTCACTTGATCTTCCTGTGGAATATAAACACATTAAGAAATAAAACAACAAATGCCAGGCCAGACGACCTTTCTGTCCTTTATCCTCCTAGGGAGATAATCTGGGAGACGAGGGAGGATTCAAGGAATCAGGGAACTGCGAGAGCTCTGACTAAAAACCTCAAGGATCCGATTTCAGTTCTGTTACTAATTAGCTGAACAGTCACATTTCACTGCAGTGTCAGTTTTCAGATCTGTAAATTGGGGGTGTGACTTCTGTTCTACCTACCTCAAAAAGTATCAGGAAAGAGATAACGGGATAATGCTCGAATCGGTCTGAGTCCAGTCAGGAAAGAGAGGACCACACCAGGCTTTTGTTATTTTTTTTTTTTTGTAGAGAGAATAGTTGACTAGGAATAACGAGTTATTAGCTGAGTTATTGAAAAGGCCAAAAACACAACATTAAAGCACGAAGGAAACAGCTACTGCAGCTACACCCCTAATGCTGGCGGAACAAAAGGAGGAGGGTGGGATTATTAGAATTTAGAGGTTGTAAAGACGAGCACCCGCACAGCTGACACTTGGAGGAGGGAATGCCGTTGGGCTGGGCTGAGCTTAGAGACAGGGCCCCGTGTGGCTGGGACCTGGCCCCTGAGTGGTGACCCTGGTCAGCTGATGCTAGTGTCTCCAAGGTGGGGGCACAATAAAGCTGCTTCTGCAAAGATCGGAACAACTGCAAACTGGATTCGTCTGCCGCTACCGCACGGAACTGCCCCTTCTAGGGTTAGGAAGGAGGCTGGGCCAAGGCTGGCAGAACCGGAAGCAGGTTGGCAGGAGCAGGGCTCTTCGAAAATACGGAGGAGAATGGCAAGAGTGTCATTTGCTCACTCTCTCCCTTTTGTTTTTGTTTTCCTGAAATGAGTACAACACCCACCAGAATGAATAAAATGAAAAAGAGGAAAATACTAAGTACTGTTGTGGACGCAGAACAATTAGAACTCTCATACACGGCTGACGGGAATGTACACTGGACAACACTTTTTGGAAAATGGTTTGGTAATATCCACTGAAGCTGAGCATACACCATGCCCTATCACCCAGAGATCCCACCCCTGTGCGCACACAGCCTGTATGATTCCATTTATAAGGTGTTCAACAGTAAGTGAATAAAACTCTCTTAGCAGTGCTCTTAGCAGTCAGGAGAGTAGTTACTTTGGGGGTTGGGGATGAGGTGGGAGCTCTAGGTGGGATGAAGTGGGAGGTAAGCTTCTAGCATGTTCTGCGTCTTGTTCTGGGGGCTGTTTTCATAGGTGTAATCAAGTTATAAAAAAACTATCAAAATTCATCAGGCTGCACACTTATATATATATACACTTTTATATAAGTACATTATACTGCAATAAAAGCTAAATGTGACTCCATTTCACTTCTGGGTATATACCCAAAAGAAATTAAAGCAAGAATTCAGAGACATTTGTACTCTCATGCTCATGGCAATGTTACTGACAAAAGCCAAACAGTGGAAGCAACTCAAGTATGCATCAATGGATGAATGGATTAACAAAAGGCTGTGTATACATACATGGAATATCATTCATCCTGAAAAAGGACGGAAATTCAGACACACGCTATAACATGGATGAACCCTGAAGACATCACACTATGTGAAATAAGCCAGTCTCAGAAAAGGACAAATTCTGTGTGATTCCACTTATATAAGGTACTTAGAGTAATGAATCTCACAGAGGCAGAGAGTAGAGTGGGGGTTGCCTGGGTCTACAGGGATAGGCCAAGGGATAGTTAACAGATACAGAGTTTTAGTTTTACAAGATGAAAAGAGTTCTGGGGATGGATGATGGTGATGGTAGCACAAGAATGTCAAAATGTACTTAATACTACTGAACAGTACAAGTAAAAATTAAGATAGTAAATTTTATATGTAACAAAAAATAAAAATTTAATTTTGAATTTCAAAAAAATTGAATGTGACTCTACTATCTACCCTCCAAGTAAATGCATCCTAATCAAGTTATTAACTTACCTCTGTAGGATATTCCGGAATTTTCACTCCTCTTCTCTTACTGGGCTACTCTGATCCCTACCTTTTTAATTCTGTTGTGCACAATAAGTGAAAAATGTCCAAGCAGCAAGGTGGGATGCTTTACATTCATGTAACTCCTTATACCAAACGATGCTATGACACCCTTCATCACATTTATACTCACAACCCCCTTGCAAGAAAAACGGTCAGAGAAATGTTACCCTCACTTTAAATTTGAGGAAACTGAGAAAAAACTCACAGCCAAAAGAAGACACAAATAAAGCTCAAGTTTCCTGATAGCAAATCCAAGCTGTAAGACATCCTTATAGTACCCTCAAGTTCATTACTAGACTTTAAAAGCAAATTCAATTTACAAATTAGTTTTGTGCTTCTATTGCTCCCATAAGAAAATGCTTAATATTTATACAGATCTTTTTTATACATTGAAAAACAATTTCACTGTTTGACTTGAAAACAGTTTATTTAATTTATACAAATAACTACTAAATACAAAAAGTAGATTAAAACAAAATAGTTATTTTTTTCTGGCAGAGTTTAAATGCACATAATGGATAATTCTGAAGAAAATGCATTTTCCCCACAGCGTTCAGGACTAAAATTCTACTGAAATCTTTGCTTCTAAATCAGTAATATATTCGGTGGTGTCACATGGGTAATGGCTAAATACGTTCTGCATATGAACTGAAAAAAAGTTACAGTCTACACACATACAAATGTGAAGCACTTAAAATGTGAATTTAACTGATAATAAAAGAAAATGTCCATTTCAGAGTATAGTGTTAAAAACATTTCGGTAATAAAATCATAAGACCACATAAAAATAAGCTTTAACATATGCACAAAGCGGTTTTGTAAAAACTGCTAAGTGCACAAGTAATAAATAATTTGCAAAGTTGTGTATAAACAATTCCTAATGTTCGGCATCATTGTAAACATCAGCACATGTGTAAAATGCAGCAAAGTCTGACATTACATTTTGTTTTGCCAAATTGAATTCCTATTATTCAAAGACAGACCAGTGGAGTACGCAGCCAACATTTTGGCAAGTTGGGTCTTTAAAATTAAGAGTAACAGTGCAAGTAAGGAATGCAAAGAATTCCTAGTGCAATAAAGAAGAGAAGCACAGGCAATATTGCTGATTAAAAATTCGCCACCTCCTCGAGTTTCCCGTGGGGAGTGTCTAGGAGACTTGTGAAAGATATGCAAAGCCACTGTCTTAATGCCCAGATCTCTTTTAGGATTTCTCTGTGTTCCTCCAGTTCCCTACCTTTGCAACAGTGTCTGTCCAACATTAGTCTCTGCAGTGTGAACAGTTCGTGAAATGCCCGGTTCACAGTCATTGAGCGAGGTTAGGGTGGTTTTGGTGTCTCCCCAACACACGGCTGGGTAAGATGTCTGCCGTAGTGAAGCAGCCACTTGGGGAGGGAGACAGATGGATTCTGTTCTGACAACCAGGCCAGCGTTAGGTCCCAGCTGGACAACAACAACATCAAATCTTCCTTCTTGACACCGTGAAAATGTCAACAGTCAGTTTTCAATTTGTCTAGGGAATTATCAATTTTGGTCAAAGTCTTTTTGATACGCAGAGCTGTGAGTCTTGCAGATGGATTCTGATACCAGCATTCTTTCATCAGCTTGGCCAGAGAGGTTAATGTCTGAAGAGAGAAAGAACAAATGACACAAGGACAAATTGGCTTTTTAGTGGCCCTGGCAGCTGGGCTATCATGTCAACTGTTTTGAAAAACTCTGAAGGTCTTTTGTGGTTAAAGTGATGTTATTGTCATCTTCTCTAAACAAATAATCCAGGCCTTACCTACTGATAAAGAAGTCACTGTTAGAATTTTATGAACTCTGTCCTTTGGACTTCTAATATTACCAACTTACTTTATTACATAAATGACATAGGCCAGGTTGAACCCTTTGATGATTTTATGGGTGCTAAACGCAATAATACTGACCTAGAGATAATACTGAAATTTCCAGAGTCATTTCTCAATGTCTTAGATCTGCTACTACTTATGAGTAGCAATACAGGATCTTCAGCATTGAGGAGCCTGTGTTTGGGATTTCAGATACACAGAGGTGGAAAAGAGAATAAAAGCATCAGTTAGAGTCTCCTGTTTTAAACATGACACTGCAGTTCTAGGGCTAGGAGCAGTAGTAGTGAGTCTCTGGATTCCTGGAGCTGGTTGATCACAGATATTCTTGTGCATGTTGTCATTCATTAGCAAGATCTATTAGATACGGCTTATGCAAGAATTTTTATGAACCTACTCAACTAGGTCTAAGATCCTCTTACATAAAATAGGAAGAGAAGACACATACGCAGGGGAGATCACTCAGACACTGTACCAGGTAAAATTCAAGGGCAAGCAAGTAGCAAAGAACTGGGGATTGCTCTAAAACTAGAAACCAGTGCTCTTACCGGGTCTGAGAACCATCTGTTGGGTATGTTTGGCCTCTGTTGATCCACACAGACTACTTTCCTCATATCTTCAAAACTTGGGTCATTGGGAACCACATCGTAGAATGGTGGCTTATAATCCTCCACTATACCTGCACATAAATTGTGTTGGGTTAGCAAGACAGTGAAGGTTCCTCCAAGGCTTTATTGATGAGTGTCACAGATTTTAATACAACAGGAAAAAGGTACTAATCACCTTGCTCACATCTCATGGCAGTTCTGGAAGTTATAAGTGGGTCCTAAAATAAGTGGAGAACAAGGCAATAGAAATATACCCTGCTGGGAATTGGAGGAAGAATAACTGTTAGAAGAAAACATGTGAAAACCTCTCAGGTAATCACAATTATTAACAAAATACTCCAATAGTGTATATTAATAGTTCTATAATGCCCAACAGGAGCACTGGAGACCTAGGATAAAAATTCCTTTGGTGATTAAAAAAGATACAAGACATCTAAAGAAAGTATATGATTTGTGGTTTCAAATTATAAATAGAAGTAAAAAATCATCCACAAACTAGAGCTAGAGGCAAATAAATGAATCAAGACTATCATCAAAATACCCCAATTTGTTAAGAAATTATTTTGTCAAAAAAAATCATTGTTATAAAAACAATCCCTTCTATTAAGAGGAATGCAAATAATGTAAAATGATTTCCTCATCATTCATTCTATGTGTACTGGGTACCCTCTGTTAGACACAGCTGCCTATTTGATGGCTCCATTATTTACTCTCAGATTGTTGGCACAAAATAAAATGTAGAGGGGACAGCCACTTGGGAAGGCAGAGGAGACTAAAGATGGAGAAACTCTTCCCTCACCTCAAAGCAAATATGAAAATGACTAATTTCAGCTTCTATCCCTGCATAATTTCCAATGGCTTGGAAGCCTTTTATGTTTTTTTCTGCAAAATTACATCAATTCCTTATTTTAAATAAAAAAAATTAAAACATCAGCATTTGGAATTAGAAAACCGACTCTCCACCTTACAGAGATAAAACCAAGATATCTATGATTTCCTTTCCCTCTTCAAAGTCTTTACCAATGAGGTCAGTAGGTAACTTGGTTTACTGCCCTCTTGCCTTCCTCTATGTAACTTTCTTCTATTCCTAAATATCCAAGAAGTTGGTAGAGGAGACAGAGGATGTGAGAAAAATTATCATTTAATTTTTTCTAGTTCCCACAAGCCACCCGAAAAGCTTCAATCCCCTTTTCTTTTGTCATAGAAATTACTTAACAGTGGAAATCCATTCTCCCAAATCCCATATAAATACAAACCATTTCTGCAAAGATTAAATATGATAAGGTGCATCTGTTCAAGAAATACTACAGATTTTTTTTTAAAACTTCACAAATTAAACTAAATAAGAGTTTATTTTAAAAATGGAAAGTGGTCTATATTTCTAAAAATTCTAGTTAACATTCTTTCTTAATTCTAAATAACTTATCTACATTGTGTAACTACATTTGTAATGTGTATCAGTCAATGGATTAAACCCTTCCTAGCACATCATAAACCACACATATTGGGCATAAACAGCGGCTTTCAGAAGACTTAGAACACCTTATTGCAGAGGCCTTACCTACTTCTCTTGTAAGGATCCCAGAAAGTATTCAAACAAAAATATTTTAGTTTTTTCAGTACTAACAGACAACACCTAAAACACAACTGAACATGGACCCAAAGTGGTGACTTATACCTTTTCTGAGGGCCAAATGAATTTACAGAAAACAGTAAGAGATATGCCCTTCACTATCAATTTTTCTGAGGGAGAACACATTTAATAGCATGGCTTAACTGTTAAAAAAAAAAAAAAACTATCCTAACAGCCAGCTATTTGGGGTAATTTGCCTGTTCAGCTTAAGATGAGTTATGTGAAATTTGAACAGTAATACAAATTTGGATTTTTCTATACATGCCAAAGAAAATAAAGCATGGCTGGATTTTTAAAACATAGGTCTGATGACATCCAGCAATGAATTTCACTACAGGAGCTGAAATTTTCCCTTGTTTTTATTTCCTATATCTTAATCTTATTAAATGCCCCTGTGTTTTAACAAAAGAAGTGAAGTTTTTTGTTGTTGTTGTTTCTTTTTTAAAAAGACCATTTAACTGATTATGCCTGGGACTTAGTCAAGCCTTTCTTCTTTCTTCAACTATTCACCAAGTATTGATGGTTTCTATCTGACACTGGCCATGCTTCTCCAAACTAAAATAAAGCTGGGACTAAACTCCAGCAGTCACTTGGATCACCTTCTGATCAAGGAAAGCATTATTTCAATCAGTAGAATGTACATTATGTACCTACTATGTATAAAATGCACATTAAGTGGTAAAGGTGATAAAAGTATAAGACGTGCTCTTGTTTTTCAAGGAAATTAAAATCTAGTGGAAGAGCAGAACAAGTCCCTCTCTTTTTTCCTTAGATAATGGAAATCTTGTCAATAAGAACCTCAAAATTTTTTCACCCCACCACTTATATTTTGAAGGGCAAAAGTGGATTCGAAATTTCCATTTCGTTTTCACTTGTTAGCTCCTAAGTTGATTCCATAACCATTTTGATTCCTCCAACTGTGTATGCCTGAGATCTTGCTTGGCGGAAGAGTTACAAAAATGAAAAAGATGAGGTGCCAGTGGCGAGGAGTGGAAGAATGGAAAATAATATTACAGACTAGCATAATATTACAGACTAGCAAAATAATATTACAGACTAGGAGTCAGGAGAAGAGGATGAATGGGACAGTGGTACTTGGCAGGGCTCAAGGAGGATCACCTGTGTGGCTTACTGAGCGCCATGGATAAATGGTGCCATGGAAGCACAAAGAAGCTTTCCAGGAAGGAACTAGGGCCTGGGCTAGGTGTCCTCAAACTACGGTCCACAGGCCACATGCCACCCGCCTAGGACATTTATCTGGCCCGCGGGGTGTTTCTGCCACTGCTACCTGTCCTGCTTAGCAGCTGACTCATCCCGGGCCCACAGTGCGCATGCGTGGAATGTGCACGGCACTCTCCAACGGCCCTCCAACGGCCTGAGGGACAGTGAACTGGCCCCCTGTTTAAAAAGTTTGAGGACCCCTGGCCTGGGCAGATACAGAAAGACGAGGAATTTACAAGGCAGAAAAGAAGACAAGGAAGAGTAAAAAAACAAGGAGATGGCGCAGTCCAGGCAGAGGGAGGGTTTAGGGCAAAGACAAGAACTTACAAACAATCCCCTGTGATGGAGGGACGCTCCCTGTGGCTGACACAGGGTACACACGGTAGCAGGAGAGTGGGAGGAGAAGCAGGGGTGGGCGGGAGGGGAGGCTAGCCTGTCAAGTGGCATGTGCTGTCAAGGTAGGAAGTGACTGACTTGCAACTGTGCCTCAATTCTGCCAGAAAGTGACAAACAATCAGGATAGCCAGGCAAAAAAAGTGAACTCGGAGTCCTTGAAAGGCAGCACCCAATGAGCAGCTGGCTGCCAAATCGTGAGCCTGCACGGAGGACAGCATGCATTCGGGAAAGCAACTAAAAATACAAAGTACTTCAAGTGCCAAATGAGTGGTACAAACAACAAATGATACAGGAATGCAGGGGAAGAGGAGCTCTTAAATAGTGGTCAAGGAAGGAACAGACTGAGCCAGGCCTTGCCTTCCTATATAAGGCGGCTGGTGTGACTCAAAGGGACCACAGGAAAGGAATCAGAAACATTATTCATAACCTACTCCCCCACAACTGTTTGGCATGTGTAACTGATTTATACAATTGTTTTTTTTTTTTTTTTCCTGGGCATATGTCTAATTGAAAGTTTTCCCTTCTTTGGGGCAAGCCTGTTTTTGCCAACCAATATCTGCTATTAATTTGCTATATGGCTCTGAGCAAACCCTTTAGCTGCCAGGTCTTGGTTTTCCACCACCTTTAAAGCACACATCACAGAGCTCACATGCAGATAAACAAGAATGCCCTAGAAGTGCTTCGAAAAGCATGACTCTACACAGTGCCAATGTCCAGAAATAAGTCCTTCCTGCAGGGCTTGCCCACAGAGGCCTTGGACCAGACATTCACCTTTTCCCCCCTGGACAGCTACATGTAGGACCTATAGGTCCCTCTGCTTCGGTCTTCCCCTCCATCGCATCTCACTGCGTCCAGCAAGATCTTTAGGAGAAAACTGAGGGAACAGCTCATGTGCCCCTCTTCTGCGTGCGGTCCATCAGTGCTACCCAGGGAGCGAGCTCCCCCCGCCCCCCGTCCTTACATACCTGGGCATCGCCCACACCTCAGTTACTTGCAGTTCCGTTAATAGGGTACCCTTATGACCTCCCTCCATGCTTCCTTCTGCCTGGCAGAGCAATGGTCATCACTGTCTGGTTTTACCTCACATCCCCCCAACCTCGTCCAACTGAGCTCTTTACTCAACTTATTTATGACTCACTTCATGCTTCTTGTCCACTGAGAACAAACACCCCCCCACACACACCATGCTAACACAGCACGAGGGCCTAGACAAAGCTCAGTGCCTACCCCACACTCAGTCTCCTCCCTGTATACCTCAGCCATAGTGGCTTGATCTATTCATTTATAATAACTTGACCCCTGCAATGAAAATGTGAACACCTTTAAATTGGATTCTTTTTCCCTCAACTTCTTTCCTAGCTTAACACAATACCTACAATATTACAGACACAAAATACATATTGAGTGTTGATTTTATATATGTACACACATACACACACACACACATACATATATATATTCACAATCCTTTATCCAAAATTGTTGAAGCTAGATATGTTTGCAGAATCTGGAATTTTTACATTTTATAAAGGTAACAACAGGCGTACCCTGTTTTTTACATGATGCCACCAGCAGAGTTTGAGGAGCATCCCATGACCAAATACACTCCTTCAGCAAAATACATGAATAGTCATACTACATGGAATGAATAAGTGCTATAAATAGACGCATGTTCATTCAGATCAGATTTGACTATCACATGAGATCAGGTCAGGAGTTCTGCCAAATAAGTTATGAAAAAGCTTTTGCGTTTCAAAGCTTTGGGGACTTCTCAGCTGCAGATAACGAATTGTGGACCCGACTATACTTTGAATAATCTAAAGGTGAGATGAAGAGGCATTTGATGGGATGTGAGAGACATGTGGATCACAGCTTCCTTTCCTTCAGGAAAAAGTGAGGACCACATTGGAAAAAGCCTTTGTTCAACTTCACGGCTAATTAATGACAAAGTGAAACTAGACTAGAATCCAATTCCCTGTGTAGATTCTAGCATTCTCCCCAACAAGCCAACCATGGAATAATGAAATGTGCCCTCTCCACATGAACCTTGTGCCACAGCAAGCTCCCTTCTTGTCACATTGTCTCTCTTCACTGTCCTCCAACTTGGGTAGTTACATCTGATATCCAGGGTAAGGACAGAGTCCCCAGCATCTATATGCATAACAGAGAGCTACTGTTAACAGTTAACTCCTACAGAAATACTGAAATCCTTAGGAGACTAGAACATTAGAAGTAAAGCCACTTTAGAGAGGGAAAAAAATAGAATGGTTCATATTTGGCTTCTGAGAGGACTATAAGTTAATACAGTGTTTCCTTCAGGGGCGGCCTGTGAGAAAATGTGATGTGGTTCATGGACAAAATTTTTTCATCTTAATTGCACAATTCTTTTCATAGTTACCTTCCATTTTATGCCACGTGATACTGGTTTTTCCATTTCCAGCAGTGACATTAATTCTCTTTCAAAAGAAAAGTAAGTTTGGAAAGAATCGGCCAGTTTGAAGGAAAAGCGTATGTGAATAATGGTATAGGTAGCATTTGGCTATGGTAAAAATCATGAAGGTATCGTACCTTTGAATGAATCTTGAGAAACATTGAGTTTACAGAAGGGAATTCTCCCTGGTAAGACAGTATTCAAAAAGGTATATCTAATATTTGTGTAAATTCACCTAACATGCCTCACAAGAGGACTTCAGAGTATTTTCCATGCCATGGCACACATAAAAAATGACTTACAGATAAATGAGGCTGTTCATGGCAGAGACGATGATAGCCCAGAGAGTTCTGGCTCCCTGGCCCTGCCTCCCTGCCAGAGGGTTAAGAGAGTCAGTACCTCAGGCATTCCCGTCATCCACGGCAGGTACTCCTTTCTGAAAGCAGGAGTTGGAAGGACAGCCCTGTCCCCTACTAGGTAAAGAACATGCTGTGACAGCTGTGTCCTCACCCCTCCCGCTCTACTGCCATTCATGGGCATATGGAACCATGAACATTACTCAAAGTCAAAACTAAGTATATTCTTGGGAATCTATGCTAAAATTACAAAATTATGTTGTTCTATTACTGGGATTCTCATTGATGTAACATAGCAAAAGTAAATGATTTATAGATTCCTGTGTAGTTGGGTCCTACTAAAAATATTTGTCGATATCACTGTAAGTTTTCAGAGAAGAGGGCAAGAAGCCTAGGAGAGATGCATAGTCATTCTCTGAGTTAAGCTATGAACAAGATGCCTTAGAGCTTGCATAAAACCAAATCCTAGAAAGGGAGAAGCACAAGAGTACCAAACATGGTAACTATGAAGGAAGCCTCTTGAGAAGCTGGTTCCATTTGCGGAATGCTAGGGTTGTTATAAGGTTTAAGACACTGATAATTGTCTTGGTGGAGGACTGCTCTTACAGGTGTGTCAAGGAAAACAAACTACTCATGAGTAAACAGCAGCCAATAGTTTGGGGGCTTCAGGTTATTTTGTCATGAGGTCAGTTGACTACCCTACTCTGTTCTGGCTCTCCAAATCAGGGACATGAAATTCCAGGAAATCAAGGTGGAAAAATTCTTCTCTCCTACCCCACACCTCCGTATTCCTGCCCCACCCTCGTCACTTATCTAAAGGCTACAATAAACAAACTAATTAAAATTACTTTAATGAATATGACAAATTTTCCCTAATATGATTCATCCTTTTATTCAAACCTTAATATACACTAAAGCAGTGAATTAAAATCATGAGACGTGTTGGATATTAAGTTGCTGAAGTAAATAAGAGTTGTCATGGTTTCCATACACAAGCCCACTGTGCTTAGGAACGGGAGCACATGCAGTTCCCTGGCTAGTTCAAGGATTAATTACAAGAGGTTTTTCCAAAGTACATGGGCCAAACATAAGGTTCTTCTACCAAGTATTTCCTAGTCCTTATGCTGTAAGAGGTGCATGCTGGTCAGCAAGGATTTTTCTATGAGATGGTTTTTAACACATTTTCACACTAGACGCCATCACAAAATATTCAGAGCCAGTAACAATGAAATAAGAGTGTGTCCACAGAGGCTTTCTGTGGTCAGTGAAAAAGGGAAATAAATGTGGTATAAGGGCCAAGTCGGAGCACAACAAAATGCAGGACATGGCAACTGGGATCTGCCAGCACCCAGATGGCCTTCCCCACCCATTCCCAATGGAAGGCAACAATACCAAAGCACTTACTAAATGCCAGATTCACACTTGATGCTTTATATACATGATCTCATTTAGTTACCATAACCCTTTAAAATAGATACTATTATCATCAATATTTTTTTCAATGATGAGTCTGATGTAAGTGATCAAGTTAGAGTATGACATCAGAGCCTGAACATGACCAATTCCATCTCACTGCCTTCCATGGGCCCAGAGGCACCGCACGTCTCTGGAGGGCACTATTCACACGGGCTTCTTCTGTGTGCAGTGCAATGCCCTGGGAGAACCACAGCGAGGGAAGACAGAAGCACATCACAGTAAGGTGTATTCTACGGGTGTTTGCCTGTAGAATCTGGGCGCAAGGCCTTTTCCAAAATCCCAGTGTATGTTTGAATGGGAACCCTAGCATCACATGTTCTAACTACAGAACCACTAAGTCAGGAATTCAGGGACTAAGGTCCAGCACTCAATGTCTCAACAAGCACCTTAGGTGATTCTGATGCATGCGCTGGTTTAAGAACTATTGATCCATCCAAACCCCTGCCTTAAATTCATATA
The DNA here is from genome assembly GCF_040939455.1 of Microcebus murinus. NCBI lineage: Eukaryota > Metazoa > Chordata > Mammalia > Primates > Cheirogaleidae > Microcebus > Microcebus murinus. The sequence continues at coordinate 38,183,035 of NC_134111.1, forward strand.
GAAAATTCACACAAGAAACGTAAGAAAACCATTTTCTTTCCTACCAATTCCAAATTCAGTGTCAAATTAAACGCCAAAAGTAAATTCCAAAAGATACTGCTGAGAAATTTTCAGATATGAAAATGGCCTTAACTCTCATTTCCTGTACAGAAACAGCATGAGGTTTATTATTAGTGGCAAATAAATGTAAAATTCCAATAAAAATATAAAATGTAACATATTTTTATGCTTATAGTTCACTTGAGGATCATATTGCTCCAAAAGAACTATCTGGTCATCAATTTTTATAATAGACTCAGAAACTCAAAGGATACATAATTATAATGACCTTCTTAATATAAGATATTCATATATTTAAATGAGGTACATTTTATATGCAATAATTTCAAAAATATGTATTCTTTTAATGACAGTTCCTAAAGCTGGTAAGAAAGTGAAATAGGTACATCACACCCTGGGGTGAAGAGGGTGCTGTAAATTAGTACAACTCTTGTAGAAAGCAACTTGGCAATATGTGTCAAGCCATAAAAACGTCCATACTCTTTGACCTATTAAATCTACTTCTTTCAGATTAAAAATCAATTCCCCAAATGAAATCGTTATATGCACAAAAATCTTAGTATAGGCCACAAATGGCGAATACGGGATGTCTAAAAATATGGAAATGGCTGAGTTACTAACATAATATGTGACCATTGAAATAAAAACAGAGACAATTAAACAACATTAAAACACACACAAAAGTGAAAAAGATGATACAGAATATATTATGAATACAACAGAATTTTAAAAATGGATGCACAGAGGAGTAAAAAGAAAAATGAATGTGGGAATTTTAGGGCAAAATTTCTCTTATTTTTCTTTCTACTAATTTTTTTTCTGTTTTGGGGGACTAATAATTAAATATTAGTGTTAGTAAAATAGGTTTTCAAGCAACAGTGAACACTTTTCAAGTTCAGTAAACACTTTTTAAGCTTAGATAAACTGATTTGTGGGTGGATATGCACGTGAATGTTCATATGAGAAGAGGGACTAGAGAAAGAAAAGGGGAAAATATCAAATTAGTCATTGCCAAAGGACAGTAGCAGATTTAAAATGAGACGTGAGATACCCTTGCTAAAAATCAAACCACCTCACAGAACAGAAGCTCGACCCACAAAATTTTAGGAAGTAGCTCTAACACTCTGAATTGATGACACAAGGGAGAGATCAATAAATAAAAAAAAAAGACCAAAACATTCTCCCTTCCTCTGCCCTCTGTGATTTCTTGTTTTCAAAAATAATGTTAAATACAGGAACTTGCAAGCAAGCTACCATTTGCTGAGCTAAATTTTAAACTGATGACTCTAACTTCAAACTCTGACTACTATTAATCACAGCTGATCTTTAAAAGCCATTTGGGTATACGCCTGCAACACAGGGAGCGGGTTTGCAACATGAGTTCTTACAAAGCCCAGAGCCCAAGTTTCTGCTCCACAGGCCTGCTTGGCTCTGCTCCGGCCCACCCACAGCTGGAAATGCTACCGTCCTGGCGGAGGAATGCCAACTTCCTCTTCATCTGGGGCAGGTTCCCCATCACAGTTATTCTGACACCAATCCTTCTCTACCTTGTCTGTTAAGATAAACTAATCAGAATTAATTTTTTTTTTTTTCCAGTTTGAAGGTGATCAAGAATGATGGGGAAGGGGATGAGGAAATGAAGTCAACTGTGTAATTTCAGGCAAAGTTCAGAACTTTATAAATCATCAAAACAATCTCTCTGTTGCAAACAGTTCTCAAGGGGCTTCAAGGGCACAAACTGCAAGGCAGTAGCTCCCAACGATTGAGAAACAATTACCAAGAAAATGTTCATAACTCCATTAAAAAAAAAAAAAAAAAACTTTAGAAGAACTGTCAAGTTACAATCCATGCATGTTTAATCTGAAACACTTGCTTTGATATCCTCTAAGGATTTATTCAGGGCACACACATGCTCTGTAGTTAGGGAAAAAGCTAACATAGAAGCACACCAATTTTAATTATTGTATACTAAAACTATATTAAATTACCCCAATTCTACCTCCCTCACAAAACCTCCTAATCTCTGGCTATGTTATTAACGAAAATTATGATTGCCCCACAAATCCTTTGGATTTGGACAGTGGCATAGAGCACAGATGTTAGAAACTTCATGCGTTATCTCTTTAATATTTCAAATCCAGAATTCCAAAGGGTCACAGGAGGGTAAAATGAAAAGCATCTTTTAGAAATGAACAATAATCTAAATATATGGCACTTTCTTCTGTTTTCCTGGAACAATTTCAGACACATGCTCTGTGAAATAAGATTTTCAGCTGTGAAGATATGAAGAGGTTCATCTAGTTGAGTCAAAGGATTCTGCTAAAAAAACCACTTTGTGGGTAGTTGGGGCATACCCAATTTGAAAGAGTATACTTAGTGCTTTCAGAATACAATGTACTTAAAGTAAAGTTCAATGATGTATTTGTGGCTGATTTGGGTACATCAAAGACAAGAGTGAAAGTGCACTGCAAGGGGCACAAGTGATTGACAAGTGCTGCCTTAACTGCTAAGGCATCACCATTTCATGAAACTACTCACCGAAACATCAACACAAGCCACCTATTCAGGGCTTCCTGAATTTAAATTTGCCTCGTTCAGAAGATACAGCCTGCTTATTACAAAGAAGTGATTTCTGAGTGTAAAAACTGAGCCTTTTCTCAATAATCCACATTTAAGAAGTAAAAATAACCTAAAATACAAGAAATCACCCTTAAATTTACTTGAGCATTCTCCTCAAGTTAAACTTACCTTGTGAGAAGAGCAAAGAAGGAAGGAGGGTGGGAAGAAAGGCAAAATAGGAAGATGGAGGAAGAATGGAATGAAATATGGACCAGCCAGCCTGTCACTGCTGGTGCCTGCAAGGCATCAAGTGGGAGCCTAACGACAGGCCTGCCCCACCCACTGTATGTGCCATAGGGAGCCTGAAGTAAAGGTCTGCCCTGCTCTGCCCAGCACCACCCATCAATGCCAATGTGCATCATATGGGGAGCTGAGGATCGACCTCCCCAGCCTGCTGTAACTGGTACCCATGAACATGATGTAGGGGCCTGAGGAGGGGCCTGTTCAGCTTGTTGGCACCCACACACATCATCCAGCAGCCTAGGGATTTACCTACCCCATGCACCAGTACCAGAGCCTGTGCATGTCTCCCAGAAATCTGAGGATGGTCCTGCCCAGCCTGATGCCACAACCATTGCTGGCACGCATCAGTACACACCACCTGGGTGCTTAGGGACCGGCCCACCCAATGCATGCCACCTGGGAGCCTAAGGGTTGGCCTGCCAACACTACTGCCACGCCTGGCATCCAAGGGCCCAAGGATCTGCCTGCCCAGACCCATAACCACCAGTGCCTGTGTATGTCACCTGGAGGGCCAATGACTGGCAGGACCACCACTGATGCCAAGGACAAGCATACCTGACATCCCTCTCCCCAGCAAAACCTCACCACAGCCTAAGCTACAGAATATCTCACAGATACCACTGATTCTGATTACATATAAAGACTATGCTACTGAGCCCACCCAGAATCAAGGCCAAAACACCCACCCAACACTATAGATACACCTATAGGAAAAAGTCTTTCCCTACAAAAGCCAATCCATAAACTTGGAAGAAGTGATTATTATATCAGATATGTAGATATCAATGTAAAGACAGAAGAAACATGAAAAAACAAGGAAACATGACACCTCCAAAGAAACACAATAATTCTCTAGCAATAGACTCCAACAAAAAAGAAATCTATGAAATGCCTGAAGAAGAATTCAAAATAATGAATTAAAGAAGCTCAGTGAGATATACCAGAACACAGATTAAAAAAATACAAAGAAATCTGAAAAACAATTCAAGATTTAAATGAGAAATTCAACACACAGACATATCACAATAAAGAACCAAATAAAAATCCTACAATGAAGAATTCAGTTAATGAAATAAAAAATACAATTGAGAGTTTCATCCAACAACAGAATAGATAAGCAGAAGAAAGACTTTCTGAATTTGAAAACAGGTCTTTTGAAATAACCCAGACAGATAAAAAAAGAAAAAAGAATAAAAAAGAAGGAAGAAAGCCTGTGTGACATATGGGACACCATAAAGCAACCAAATATTCGAATTTTGGGTTTTCCAGAAGGAGAAGAGATGGGCAAAGGCATAGAAAACTTATTTAACAAAATAAAAGTTGAAAACTTCCCAAGTCTTGCAAGAGATATAGAAATCCAAATACAGGAAGCTTAAAGATCCCCAAATAGATTCAACCCAAACTGGTCTTCTCTAAGGCACATTATAGTCAAACTGTTAAAAAGTCAAAGACAAAGAGAGAATTCTAAAAACAGCAAGAGAAAATCATCAAGTCACATATAAGGTAATCTCCATTAGACTAACAGTGAATTTCTCAGAGGAAACCTGATAGGCCAAGAGAGAATGGGATAATATATGCAAAGTGCTGAAGGAGGGGAAAAAAAAAACCCTGCCATCCCAAAATACTATACCCAGGAAAGCCATTCTTCATGAGTGAAGGAGAAATAAAGTCCTTTCCCAAGAAGCAAAAATTGAGGGATTCATCACCACTAGATTGGCCCTACAAAAAATGCTTAAGGGAGTCCTATATCTGGAAGCAAAATGATATCTACCATCATAGAAACATGTCAGTACCAAACTCAGTGCTAGAGTAGACACGCAAATAAGAAAGAGAAAGGACTCAAATGTTATCACTACAGAAAACTACTATACCACATATATAAAAAATAAAAGAAGGAACAAAGGATACACAAAACAACCAGAAAATAATGAACGAAAAGACAGGAATAGGTCCTCACCTATCAATAACAACTTTGAAAGTAAATGGATTACATTCTCACTTAAAAGATATAGACTGGATGAATGGATAATAGAACAAGACCCAACTATATGCTGCCTACAAGAAACTCAATTCACCTGTAAAGATGCATATAGACTGATAGTGAAAGAATGAAAAAAGATATTCCATGCAAATGAAAACCAAAAGGGAGCAGGAGTAGATACACTAATATCAGCTGAAACAGACTTTAAGTAAAAACTATAAAAAAAAAAAGAAACAAAGAAAATCATTATACAGAGGTTCCTCAGTATATGCAGGGATTGGTTCCAGTATCCACTGTATATACCAAAATACAAGCATGCTCAAGTCCCTCACTCATCCCTGTGGAACCTGTATATGAACTCACATGTGTTTCCACGATGGTAGATATACCCATATATGAAAAGTTGGCACTCCATATATACAGTTTTAATATCCCATGAAGACTGTATTTTCAGTCCATGTTTGGGTGAAAAATATCCATGCATAAATGGACCCACATAGATCAAACTCATGTTGTTCAAGGGTCAACTGTAAAATGATAAAGGTATCAGGTCAGCAAAAGGATATGATGATTCTAAATATATATGCACTCAATACTAGAACACCCCAATATATAAAGCAAATATTATTGATCTGAAGGGAGAGATAGAATCCAGTATAATAACCACTGGGGATTTCAACACCCCATTCTCAGCATTGGACAGATCATTTAGAAAGAAAATCAATAAACACTGAATTTAAATTGTACTTTAGACCAAATGGACCAAACAAACATTTACAGAACATTTTGTCCAACAGCTGCAAAATACATATTATTCTCATCAGCACATGGAACATTCTCCAGGACAGACCATATGTTAGGCCACAAAACAAGTCTCAACAAACTGAAAAAAAATTAAAATCTAATCAAGTATCTTCTTGAATCACAATGAAATAAAACTAGAAATCAATGACAAGAACTCTGGAAATTATGCAAATATATGGAAATTAAATAAGATGCTCCTAAACAACCATTGGGTCAATCAAGAAATTGAGAGGAAAATATGAAAATGGAAACACAACATACCAAAATCTATGGGATTTGCAAAAGCAATGATAACATGGAAGTTTATAGCAATAAATGCCTATATCAAAAATAAGAATGATTTCAAATAAACAATCTCATGTTGCACCTCACTAGAAAAACAAGAACTAGAAAAGCAAGAACAAACCAAATACAAAATTAGTAGAAAGAAGTAAGACAGATCAGAGCACAACTAAATGAAATGGAGATCCCCCCCACAAAAAAAAAAGAATCAATAAAAGAAAAAGTTGGATTTTTTAAAAGATAAACAAAAATCAATAAACAACTAGCTACACTAACCAAGACAAAAAGAGAAAGACCCAAGTAAATAAAATCAGAAACAAAAAAGAAGATATTACAACTGATACCACAAAAATACAAAGGATCATCAGAGACTATTATGAACAATTATCCTTTAACAAATGGAAAATCTAGAGGAAATAGATAAATTCCTGACCACACATGACCTACCACAACTGGACCAGAAAGAAACAAAAAACAATTTGTAAAGGCAAATAATAAGTAATGACATTGAATCACTAACAGAAAGTCTTCCAACAAAGAAAAGCCCAGGACCAGATGGCTTTACTGCCAAATTGTACCTAATAAAGAAGAATTAACACCAATTCTTCTCAAACTTTCCAAACCATTGAAGAGAAGGGAATTCTTCCTAATGCATTCTACAGGGCCAGCAATTACCCTGATACCAAAACCAGACAAGGATACAACAAAAAAAGAAAACTATAGGCCAATATCCCTGATGAACATAGATGAAAAAATTCTTAACAAAATACTAGCAAATCAAAACCAACAACACATGAAAAAGATAATACACCATGTTCAGGTGAGATTTATCCCATAGGATGCAAAGATGGTTCAACATATGCAAATCAATAAATGTGATATATCCATCAACAGAATGAAAAACAAAAAACATAATCATCTCAATAGATACAGAAAATCATTTGATAAAATTCAACATCACTTCATGAGAAAAACTCTCAACAAATTAGACATGTAAGGTACATAATTCAGCATAATGAAAGCCACATTTGACAAACCAACAATAAACATTATCCTGAATGGGAAAAAGCTAAAAGCCTTTCCTCTAAGAATTGGAACAAGACAAGAATTCCCATTTTTACCACTCTTATTCAACATAGTACTGCAAGTCCTACCCAGAGCAATCTAGCAAGAAAAATAAAAGGCATCCAAATTAGGAAACAGGAAGTCAAAATTTCCCTCTTTGCAGATGACATAATCTTCTACCTAGAAAATCCCAAGGACTCCACCAAAAAAACTCTTAGAACTGATAAAAAAAATTCAATAGAGTTGCAAGATACAAAAATCAGTAGCGTTCTTATACACCAGTAAGAAACTAGCTGGAAAAAAATCAAGAAAGCAATCCCATTTAGGATAGCTGCAAAAAATAATAATGATGATATACCTAGGAATAAATTTAACCAAGGAGGTGAAAGACCTCTACAAGTAAAACTATAAAACACTGATGAAAGAAATTTTAGAGAATACCAACAAATGGAAAGACATCTCATACTCATGGATTGGAAGAAGTAATACTGTTAAGATGACCATACTACTCAAAGCAATCTATAGATTCAACACAATCCCTATCAAAATACCAATAACATTCTTTAGAGAAATAGAGAAAACAATCCTAAAATTTGTTTGAAATCATAAGACTCCAAATAGTCATAGCAATACTGAGCAAAAAGAACAAAGCTAGAGGCACAACACTACCTGACTTCAAAACATATTATAAAGCTATCGTAACCAAAGCAGCATGGTATGGGTATAAAAACAGACACACACATTACACGAATGGATCACAATAGAGAACCCAAGAAATAAATCCATGTAGTCACAGCCAAGTGATTGTCAATAAAGGCACCAGGAATATAAATTGGGGAAGGGACATCATCTTCAATAAATAATGCTGGGAAAATTGGATATCCATATGCAGAAGAATGAAACTAGAACCCTATCTCTTACCGCATATAAAAATCAACTCAAAATGTATTAAAGACTTAAACATGAGAGCTGAAACTATATAACTACTAGAAGAAAACACAGGGTGAATACTCCAGGACATTGTTCTAAACAAAGATTCTATGGCTAAGACTTCTAAAGCACAAACAACAAAAATAAAAATAGACAAATGGGACTATATTAACTAAAAACTTCTAGGGGAGGAGGAGAGGGGCATATTCATACCTAATGGGTATGGTGCACACTGTCTGGGGGATGGGCATGCCTGTAGCTCTAACTCTGGTGGTGCAAAGGCAATGTATATAACCTAAACATTTGTACCCCCATAATATTCCAGAAAAAAAATTCTACATAGCAAAGAAAACAATAACCATTAACAAGACAACCTTTAGAATCAAGAAAATATTTGCAAACTATTCATCTGACAAGAGGCTAATTGAGGATATATAAGGAACTCAAACAACTCAATAGCAAAAAACCTCAAACAGTTTCAATCCAAAGCGGGCAAAGATCAAAAAAAATGTATAAAGTTTTTTTCCTAAACAAAAGTTTTACTGATATATGAAATTACTCATGTCACACCCATGCAATGAGTGTTTACACATTTTTTTCTGCTATTTATGGTAACAAGCAACTCAAAATCTCAGTGGCTTAAAACAACAACCACTTACTTCTCATTCATAATAGATATTCATGGTTGTGGACAGATGCCAGCATTGCTCAAAGAAATTTTATTCCAGAATCCAGACTAAGAAGTAATAACTATCTAGGACATGTTGTTCCTATGAAAGATAATGGCAGAACCATGCAATAATTCTGAAAGATTTCTTCAGAAAATGCTGTGACACATGTACTCACCTTCCATTGGTCAAAAAAGAACACATGACCAAGCTCAATGTCAATGGGACAGGGTAATATGCTTCTCCCACGAGAGACACTGAAAGTCTTATCATTGGGTAGGAATATAAAATCTTTATATTAAAAGGGGAAAGGAGCATGTTGTAGCAATAATGAATTTATTAATACCACATTGTAATTTAAAAAGATAGGCAAAGGATCTGAATACATATTTTTCAAAGACATACAAACGGTGACAGATATATGAAAAAAAAATTCTCAATATCATTGATCCTCAGGGAAATACAAACCAAAACCACAATGAGATATCATCTTATCCCAATTAGAATGACCATTATAAAAAAGATAAATAATAATAAATGCTGGCAAGGATGTGAAGGAAAGGGAATTCTTATACACTATTAGTGGGAATGTAAATTGGTACAGCCATACTGGGAAACAGTATGAAGGTTTCTCAAAAAACTAAAAATAGAACTACCTTGCCATCCAGCAATCCCACTACTGGGTATTTATCCAAAGGAAAGGAAATCAGTGCATCATCAAAGGGATACCTGCACCTCCATGGTGTCATAGCCCTATTCACAATAACCGAGATATAGAATCAACCTAAGTGACCATCTACAGATGAATGGATAAAGAAAAGGTGGTATATACACAATGGAATATTATTCAGCCATAAGGAAGAATGAAATCCTATCATGTGCAGCAATGTGGATGGAACTGGAGGTCATTATGTTAAGTGAAATAAACCAGGCACAGAAAGACAAATATCACTTGTTCTCACTCATATGTGGAAGCTAAAATAGTTGATCTCATGGAAGCAGAGAGTGGAATGATAGTTACCAGAGGCTGGGAAGGGTAGTGGGGGATGAAGACAGATTGGTTAATAGGTACAAACATACAGTTAGATAGAATAAGCTCTAGTGTCCAATAGCACAGTAGGGTGAATACAGTTAACAACATATTATATAATTCTAAATAGCTAGAAGATTTGAAATGTTCCCAACACCAAGAAATGATAAATGTTTGTGGTGATGGGTACCCTAAATGCTTTGATTTGATCACTACACATTGTATACACATGTCGAAATATCACATGCACCCCATAAATGTGTACAATTATATCAATAAAAAATTATTAAAAAAGAAATATGGACCAATCCTCAAAAAAAAAAAAATTCAAGGAATGGCTATTCTCTTCCAGAAATATTATTTTTCAACCATCGTTTGCTATTGTGTATTTCATACATAAAAGCCATTATACTCCACCTACCAGCTGTAAGTCAAATATACATGTCTATAACTTGACAAGTATGATTCAAGGAACAATGTGGGCTTCAATATTCCCCTTTGCCCTTTTAAAAGTATCAGGATCAAGAGAACGTGGACAAAGACAATATTATATTAGATCAGACACCTACCATTGCTCACCATCCGCCTGGCCACTTCCCACAAAACAAGTCCGAAGGCCCAAATATCGACCCTCTTGTAAGAATCAAAACAATCCACCTGGATGGTTTCATCTAGAACTTCAGGGGCCATGTAGCGCTTGGTGCCCACACGGGGGTTGTTGCCCACGTCAAGTTGGTTGGTGCTCTGGGAATGCATGACTGCCAGGCCTAAAAGGAAGAAGATAACAGGGTAATCAGCTCACTTCCTTTCTCATAAGGGGCTGCTGAAGGCTTTTTTAACCAACCCCAATCGAAAGCGCCCTCTTGTGGTACCCATGGTCATTGTTGCATAATAATCCATGGAGTGCCCTTTGATGACTTCTGGAGTGAGAACAGGAAAAAGGACCAGTGCCAGAAATATTCTGAGGCTATTAGGTTAACATACAAATCTCTAAGAGATAAAAAGTTTTGGGTAGATGGCAGACCAATGTACTAAACCAACATGAGGCCAGTGTTTGAAGTCCACAGGAAAACAGCCTCACATGTTAACTGTGAGCCTCAAAGTGGCTTAACAAGAAGCAAATTAATCTCTCAAACTCCACCACTGCTCCCACTAGTCTCCAAACACAAATTCTGAACAGTGTGAGACAAAGCATTTGAAGTAATTTACCACTACATAAAGGGCAGACTGCTATAAGCACTGTTTTATCCCTAAAGGAAGTGCTGCTTATCTGAGCAATAACACTGACCAAACCCACAGGCCTTTCTCTAGAATCATGAGAACAGAGAGCATTAAACTGGACCTCAACTGAAAGCACAATTCTCAGGTTAAATGGCTTTGAAATGCTTTCTTAAACTGTGCCTCATTTTAGAATCCCTTAGCCTATTAGGGAGACCTGGCCTTCCTCACTGGCCAGTGGGAATAGACAAATACATGCATGCTTTATCGGAGGATGAAATTATTTACTGATGCACATGCAGACCAACTGAAAATGATTACTGTAACACTCAATGTAATGAAAAGTGCCAAATTGGAGCAAGCAGGTCCTGTAAACCTTGGCAATCCTAAGCTCCCTTGGGGATCTCTCAAGCCATCTATAGAGAATGCTTCTCCCACCCCGTGGCTCTGACTGTGTGAGATGATGACTCCATATGATGTCAGGGAGCTGGCACACATCATCTCATCCTTAACAATTAGCACGGTACTGGCAGCTGCATTCGGCTAAGGCAGCCAGGTTCTTCCTCGCCCTGTTTTCATCAACAACCCCAAGACTGAATTTTATGGACACTGTGAATGTCTCCCAAATCATATACAGCAGTCCCCCATTATCCCGGGTTTCAGTTACCCATGTCAACTGCAGTCTGAAAATAGGTGAGTATAGTATAATGAGATATTCTGAGGGAGGGGGAGAGAAAGAGAGGAGAGTATACATGCACACAAACACATACACATAACTTTTATTACAGCTTATTATTGTTATAAGGGTTCTGTTGTATTATTTGTTATTGTTGTTAATCTCTTACTGTGCCTACTTTATAAATAAAACTTTATCCTGTATGTATGTAAAGGAAAAAATATAGTACATATATATTTTTTTCAAGCCCTTGGTCAATTTTCAGAGGGAAAAATATAGTATAAATATATTTAGAATCCAGTACTATCTGCGGTTTCAAGCATCTGCTGGGAGTATTGGAACATATATCCCCTGTGAATAAGGGGGGACCTACTGTATGCCCTTCCACCATTTCCAGAACCAAGGAGTCAAAATATCTGAAAATATCAAAATATCTCCATGAAACAGAACATGGAGATACTTCTCTGGTAGCTTTAAAATATGTCCAAAGTTCTTTGAAGCTTCTTCCTTCAAGAGGTGAACGAAGCATAATTCCTCATCCTTTTAGTGTATCGAATAGAATATGGCAGAAGTAGCAGTGTGTGTCTTCACAATTAGGTCATAAAGGCATTATAAAAGTATGAAAGGCTTCCTGTTTGTTCTCTCTCCGCTCACTCGCCATGTTATGAAGATGGCCCTGTGCAGAGATCCACGGGGCAAGGAACTGAGGCCTGCTGCCAGCCATGTGAGGATGCCTTCATGGCACTGTACCCTCTGGCCCCGGTCAAGACTTCAGATAACTGCAGCCCTGACCAACAGCTTGACTGCATCTTCCCTGAGACCCTGAATCAGAACCACACTGCTAAGCCATTCCAAGATTCTAGACTTTCAAGGGATGATATGAGATAATACATATGCATTGTTTTAAAGTGCTCAATTTGACAAGTAATTTGTTTCCTAGTAATAGATAATTATGACATTAAAGAGACAAAACAACCAAATGCAGTATGTGAGCCTTGACTGAATTCTTGTTTGAAAAAACCGGAAACACCTAAAAATGAATATGAAATGATGCTAGAGAATTACCAATAATTTTTAGGTGTTATAAACTGAAATTATACAGGAGATGCATTTTGAAGTATTTTTAGGGCATAAATTTTTAAGTATTGAGGAATAAAATGTGATCTCTGTAACACTTTATCTTCAGATGTGCTAGCAAAAACATACACACAACTACATATAGATGAAGCAAATATGGCAAAGTTTCAACTGTTTTTGAATCTAGGTGTTGAGGATTTAAGTGATTGTTATAATGGTCTTTCAACTCTCTGTATGTTTGAATTGTTACAATAAAAAGTTGAAAAATAAATAGTATACTGGTCTTTTTGCAGTACTAATAATAGAACACTATTTCTAATGATAGATGCTTCATTACTAGGTATAAAGTGAAAAATTATATACAAATTATGGTCTTACAGAAGCTATTTTCTGTAGTATGGTATCTATCATACCCTGAATAATGATTCCCTAATACAGATTTTTACACCAACCTATGTACCTAATTAGAAGGCTGCAAGCCACAATGTAGTTGAAGAATTAATTGGCTGGACTTACTGCAAAACTCCCCACACTCCCTCCCCACCAAGTCCCAAAAACCAAAGCCAAGAGCTGCCTCTACTTGCCCACCCTTCCCAGATCACTGGATTAAAACAGCAACTACCATTTGAATCCTCATTATTTTCTAGGCATTTAGAATAACTTCTTAATTTTATCTGAGTCCTGTGAGGTGGTTTTAATTGCTTTTTAGTTACACAAGTAATATATGATCACACTGTTAAGAAAGTTTCAAACAATGCAGAAATACAGGGCTCGGCGTCAAACACTGGAGTCTCTTGGCTAAGGCCCCCCTGTCCATCTCACCGAGTGTAAGCAGTGTCAGCACTTGGGCCAGGTAAATAAATAGCTATGTGAACAGGTAAATAGACTTGCACAAAAATATAGGGTGAATAACTGGGAAAGACAGAATTCAAACTCAAATCACCCTGGCTCTAAAAGCCATGGAATAAACCATAAAAGTCATCTACACCAGTGGTTCCCAACCTTTTTGGCACAAAGGACTGGTTTCATGCAAGAAAATTTTTCTAAGGACTGGGGAGTTCAGGGGGATAGGGGCTGGGTGTGGGGGTACACACACATGATTTCTGGATGATTCTAGCATATTAGATTTATTGTGCTAGAAATATATTTCTATTATAGATAGAATAGAAATATATTTCTATAAATATATATTTATAGAAATTTACATTTCTATAAATATATAGATAGAATAAATAGAAATATATTTCTATTATTCTTAAATTGTAATATATAATGAAATAATTATACAATTCACTGTGATACAGAATCAGTGGGAGCCCTGAGCTAGTTTTCCTACAACTAGACGGTCTCATCTGGAGGCAATTGGAGACGGTGACACCCAAAGTGTGTTGTTTACATCCAGTCTACCCCGTAATCTCGTTCTGGTTGCCATCACTGCACAAAACCCTGCTTCACAAAGATAGAATGTTGGAAATGGAAGCAGGCTTTTCAGTGCTTTTGTGGCAATCCCGGGATATTCTGCCTTGACTTGAATCTAGAACGTATGGAGATCTGAAGTTGTCTCAAACATACTTTTACTTTCACTTGCCATCTCAAGCAGTTGATCCTCTTCTAGCACAAACGAAGTTGATTCATTCATCTGGCTTATTTGCAAATGGGTCACAGATCCATTCCTTCCCAGTTCAGGGGTCTTTTGTGATTGGGATGTAATGGTCAAACTCCTTTGAAAGTCGAGATAGGTGATCATGTGCCAGATGTGAGAAAGTAGATTCTGGCTCAGTCTCTTTCAAAATCTCTGCTAATGTTTAAAACATGTCAAAAATCCCAATGTTCACTCGTCGCCCCCATAATTCCAGTTTGGCTTTGAATGCAGCCACTTTATCTGCCGACTTGAACACAATTGTCGTTCTACCCTGAAGTGACAGATTGAGTTTGTTGAACAGGTTGAATATGTCACACAAGTAAGCAAGTTTTGTGACCCATCCTGTGTCACCAAAATGTGCTGCCAGTGGTAATTGCTTTTCTAAAAGAAATCTCAGTAGGAGCTCTGGTAACTATTTCTGTGCATAAGAGAAAAGGTATGTGCTCTGCAAGAACAGACTGAGTTAAGGGCATGTACTTTAATGTGGTTGATAATTTTTTTTTTCTTTCAATAAAGCGCTGTCAGAGTGGTTGATAATTTTAATCACATCCTGCAAAACATTGTTTAGTTCAGGTGACATTATTTGGCGAGCCAGCATTTCTCTATGGATGACACAGTGCGTAGACTCACATTCAGAAGCAACCTCCTTAACCTGAGTAGCGAAACCAGAAAGCCGTCCAGTCATGGCAGCCACTCCATCCAAGCATATACCGACACAAAATGACCAATTCAGTTTTCCTGGTATGTAATCATTCAAAGTCTTGCATAGTTCTGCAACTATGGTGTTGGTTGGCAATAAAAGTGCACATAACATATCCTCATGCACATCCTCCTGAAAAATATATCGCACAAAAACAAGAATTGTTGCCTTGTCCTCAACATCAGTAGACTGTCAACCTGGATTGAGTACCACGGTGACTCATTAATCCTCTCTAACAACTATGCCTCCATATTCTCTATTTCATCAATTCGCCTAGTTATGGTGGTAGCTAAAAAAGGAACACGTGCCACCTTTTGAACTGCAGCCTCTCCTAAAAATTCATAGCAAATGTCCTTAGCAGAAGGCAGGATCAACTCTTCACCAATGGCAATGGACTTCTGAGCTTTAGCAATGCAGTTAGCCACTAAGAATGATGCTCTCCATGCAAATCCATTTCTTTAAGTGGTGGCCTTCAATAATTTCCGTTGTTCTTTGTGTTCACGTTTTTTTTCTTTTGAAACTCCAAAGGCTTGTCTTTTAATGCAGGGTGCCTGGTCTCCATGTGGTGAAGCAGTTTTGAAGGTTTCATGGTTTCCCTGGATAGCTGGTCACCATATATTATACAAAGCAGGCTTGGAGAATGTGAGTCACCTGTTGCAAAGAACCTGTAATTTAACCAGGACTCTTGGTATTTTCTTTTAAATGTAGCTTTCATTTTGTTGGCAGTCTTAGAGTCTTCTGCTGTCTTTAGGTCTTTCTCCCTTTTCAAAGAAGCTCTCCAGCAACGTTTGTTTTTTACTCATTTTTGCAAGGTTAGCTCATGGGCTTATAAAACTGTGACTGAGACAGGTGTGCAGTGTGGGAAAGCGGCACGGACAGAAGTGGTAAATAAAATAATGGGCGGGCCACACACAGAGTAAAACAAGTGTCAGATTCTGACTTAAAGCCTGCCACCAGATGCAGCTTAATTGTCACTTGCCACTCACTGATAGGATTTTGATGCGAGTTTGCAACAATTGACTTATTATGGTCTCTGTGCTATCAAACCTCTCTGCTAATGGTAATCTGTATTTGCAGCCGCTCCCCAGCACTAGCATCACCGCCTCGGCTCCACCTCAGATCATCAGGCTTTAGATTCTCATAAGGAGCGTGCAACCTAGATCCCTCGCATGGGCAGTTTACACTGCTATGAGAATCTAATGCCACCAATGATCTGACAGGAGGGAGCAGAGCTCAGGCGGTGATGCCAGTGATGGGGAGCAGCTGCAAATACAGATGAAACTTCCCTCTCTCACCCGCTACTCACCTCCTGCTGTGCGGCCCAGTTCCTGACAAGCCAGGGACTGGTACCAGTCCATGGCCCACGGGTTGGGGACCACAGTTCTATACGACAACTAAAACTGCCTGCAAAAAACTGTAAGGCCAGGCTCTTTAAATGCTTACCCTAAATATTTTTTTCTTCTTATACTTAGGAAACATTGTAAAATAATTTCTCAACCTAAAAGCAGACTTTAAAGGGATTCAAAGAAAGTAAATTTTCCTGACATGTCAAGTCTATTGTGTTTAAAAACAAACAAAAATAAACTTCATTATTTATACAATTAAAGCTATTTTTATCTGTGCCTTTATCAGTCTGACAATAACTGTGATAATATAATATAAACCATTTTTTAGTGAAGTAGCTTAAGGTCTCTCAATAGTCCCCTGGAATGAATATGGTTATTGCAATTCAGTTCTCATTAGCACAATTATTCAGCCAATATTCTAGGAGTCTAGGATGAAGATGGTTTTATATAAAAATACCAGTATAAATAAAAACAATCTTATTTATAATGCTATTAAAGCTACACTGAGCATTACCCTAACACCGTAAAAATGAGATATCCCAGTAGGGCAAAGGGTAAATCGGTTTGGGAATTATTTTCCTTTTTCTCAATTTGAGAATTTTATCTTGGGGATAGCAGAATGGTTTTAGAAAACACTTTTTAGACAAACTTATTCCATAGAATATCTAATTGTGCACCTACTTCCTGTGAAGGCTTGTGTAGTCAGAATGCAACAAATACTGGTTATCTCAGAGGTATGGTGTGGCAGGCACCTACTGAATGGGCCTCAGGTGACTTTTTAGGGTAATGGGAAAATCCGTACCTTGATAAGGATGTGAGTTTTACAGCATTTGTCAAAACTCTGAAAATGTGCTTACGATTTGTGTTTTTCACAGTATGTAAATTTTACTTAAAAAAAATGATACACTCTAGTTAATGACATAGTAATGTGCATGCTGAAATTGTTAGAAGGAAGGGTTCTTCTGTCTGCAATTTACTTTGAAGTGTATCAAAGATTAAGATGGACTGAGTGGATGGGGGATGAAAAAATGGATAAACAATAAATATAAAATGCTGCATTAGTAAAATGTTAATGGGAGAATTGAGTTGGTGGGTGTGTAGTTTTATTCATTGTAAACTTCTTTCAACTTGTCTGCATGTTTGAAATTTTTCCTAACAATATGTTAGGAGGGAAAAAGAGATGCAACTCAGCTGAACACTGGAGGACAAAAGAAGTAAAATTGGTCATAAAAAAGTATTTTTTTTCCCCCAAAACTTACCCAAATCTGCTATGCAGCACTGTCCATTCTTCTTAACCAGGATATTTTTGCTCTTTAAATCTCGATGGGCAATGGCTGGTTTCCCTTGGGTCCCAAATATCTCTATGTGCAAATGTGCAAGACCACTAGCTATGGACAGCACTATTCGAAGGCAGCTAACTGTATCCAGAGTAGTAAGCTGAAGATAGTCGTACAACGATCCCATTTCATGATAGTGTGTAATTAACCACAACTGGGTACTGGAGTGTCTTGATGTCATATCTGAAGCAATGAAACCTGGAGAGAGCAAGAACAAAATTAATACACATGTAAAAATTCTATACTATACCTTATAGTATTTAGAAATGGTGACCTATACAGTAAACATCACCTATATAAAAAAAAATAATTGAACACCTATAATAATTGGTTCACTGTCAAAAGAAGAGGTTTACAGAAAGCATCAACAGAGAAAAATAGCAGTATTCATCTCTTAAAAGGGCACGGCTAATAAATAGAAAATTTTCATATTCATTTCCATTGTTAAGTAATCCTTTTAAAAAATATTTTACATTGCATTAAGATTCAGACAGCAATATCTTTGTGCTTACCCATAATGAAAGTGCCAAATTCTTCATCCTGTTGATGTTTCCAGCACAGATCATTCATCAATCATCCTAAGAGAACACCAAACCCAAAACCTAGATACCTGGATTCTCCTCCTGACTGCCTGTGACTTCCTGTGTATTACAGGTCAACTCAATTAGACTCCCTGGCCTATGTCTGCTCAGATGTAAAATAAAACCGGTGAGTTTATGGTAAACGATTGACTAATTCATCAAATAAAAAAAGGAACCAATCAAATATAATGAGCATTCATGATGCTCTTTGTCAGTCACTCAGAAAAACCAAGATGATAGTGTTTGTTGGCTAGAAAAGAAGACAGATGGAAAAAGGCAAGAATTACAATAAAATGTGAAAAGTACTATAATATATATTTGCAAAGAGCAACATGGGCCCAGAGTAGGGAATCATCATAATTCAGACTAGATGTTATAATAGGCTTCCATCAGGAAGTGACAACTAAACTGGTCCTGAAGAGAAGTTAAAACATTGACAAATGCGGATAAAGAGGTAGGAAGTGATTTTTCTAGACATTTGGAGAGAACTTTTGAGCAGAATGGAAGAGCTCTAGAAGTTAGAGGCACTCCCTATGCTATGAGATAAATGATGTGTGCCTCCCTTCACCGTTACCCAGGTGCCTGCTAGCAATGTTCCCACATATGTGAACCATGCAATGGACAGTGAAGTTTGGGGCTTAGAACGAGAAGAAAACTTTTTTTAAAAAAAGGACAGATATGGCTTGAGGAAGAATTAAATGACTTGTGAAAATGTAAAAGAAAATACATAAAAATGCCTCACACTTGCATAGTGCTTTATATAAAATTTATGTCACTTTCACATTTTCTCATGAGATTTTTCTCAACAAGCCTGCAAGATAAGACATCATTATACTCATTTTACAGATAATAAAGTTGCTCCTGGGAGATGCCAAGGATCACACAGCTATTAAGTTGCTAGCAACTCCAAATTTAGTGCCAGCTGTTCTGAGACCTTGCACAGGAATGCTCCGTGAGCCAAAAAAGGTCCTCTGTTTTATCATCATCATCGACAACCACAATGACAGAGGCAGCTAATTATTACTGAGTACCACCTATGTGCCTGACACGTTATATGCAATCCTCCAATGACTACTTGAAACAGGCAGATCACATCGTTGACATTTAGGTCAGTTATGGTCCCTGCAGGTCTGGCTCTAGAACCCAGTCCCTTACCATCTACCACAGTACTCCAAACTAGTTGACTTCTACTCAGAGAAAACTAATTTGACATCACACCTATGGGACATCTGAAGAGTGAACTGAGTAACACTTCAGCACCTATTCCCCCTACCTCTTTCTCTCTCTTCTTCTCAGCCAGTTCCTATGGCCAGCCCTGAGTGCCCCACGCCTCCCCTGGTCTCCAGTCTGTCTTTGTCCCCCTACAGTTGCTTCTCCTGGAGGCCTTAGCTGGCCATAATAGGAAGAATTAGTTATTCTTAATAAGAAGACATTCCTGCTTTAACAATTTAAACCAAATGATTTTCTCAAAAATAAATGCCCCCAAATATAAAAGCACCACTCAAGATAAATTAAATTACTGCTGTATATTTGTGTAGTTCCTCCCCCAAAAGGAAGTGAAGCTTCCAATTAAATAAATAAATAATGAAAAAGTAAATTTTTGTTCTCTCGCCTTCTCTAAGCCACCTAAGTCTCGGAGAAGGATCTTTGTCCTGTTAATTATGCTCTCGACCGTTAGGAAAAAATGACTTTTAAATAAGCAAGATTTGTTTTCACTGTTTCTCTCTCAAGTGTGAATTAATGTACCTATGTTTGCTTCACAAGGCGAGGGCACTTTTATGGGATGTTTGTGTTTTGAGTGCAGAACTGAGGCTGAGGGTCAGACTGCCTGGTGCAATTCCCACCTCCACTATTTAACCTCTCTGAGTGTCAGTGACCTCATCAGTTAAAACTGGGAATATAAAGGCACCTACCCTCTTAGGGTGATGGTGGAAAGTAAAGGGGAACATGCACAGAAAGCACTTAAAGCAGTGGTTACTGCCTAGTACTGTCCATTATCAACTGTGCTGTTGTCATTGCTGTCATTGCTGTGTTACACACAGACACCAAGGTGAGACGCAGGCGGCATGTGACAAGAGTTACGGAAGCAGTGCGAAGTGAGGGAGTGCAGAGAAGCACAGTCAGTCCCACTGGGGGGAAATGGAATAGGGCTGAGATGTTGTGATGGAGGAAGGGGGAGTGGCAGGGTGGGAAGGGAATAGGGACAGTTGGAGAGCCACATGAACATGGGCACAGAGGCCTAAATGTCTGTGATGATCCCAAGGAGTGGCAAACACTGATAGTAGCTGAATATGGGCATATCTGTAGGTGAAGGTTAAGAGACTCCTGGAGCCCCAAAATATGGAGTCTTGAATGCCAGTCACAAATGTTGCAGGCAACTTGGGAGCCATCAAAGACACCTTGAGCAGAATTATCTCTGGTCCCCAGCAGAAGACAACTTGGTATGGAGAGATGGATTGGAAGGGGGAGCTGACAGAGAGGTGAGGAGGGTTGCGTGATAGCTAAGGCCCACGGGGGAAAGGAAAGTGAGAAGTCAACAGCAGAAACTCAAACAATTCCGAGATGGAACATTACCTCCGTACCGTTCAAGCAAAGCTTTGGACAACTGTCAAACCACCATTATTTGCAGACAACTCAACTCAGATTTAAATACTAAACTGGCAGCACTGGTATAGAAATAAATTCTAGCAATGGCCTTCCTATAAGCCAGACCTAATCCAATAGCCAAAAAGTGGCCAACCCTGTCTTATACGGAGTTAAAACTATATAGACCTTATATCCACTACTAAAGAAGCACTCTAGGCAGCCTTCCTCAGACATGTATTAATATAAACACATTTAGAAAAACTTTTCAAAAATATAGAAGTCAATAGGCCCACGGAGTACGCTCACCCTTTATACTGCCATAGCTGTACTGCGGCGGGCACTTTACATATTTCACAAATGTTGCTAAGCTTTAGCTTCCAAATTAAAATG
The DNA here is from genome assembly GCF_040939455.1 of Microcebus murinus. Classification (NCBI taxonomy): domain Eukaryota; kingdom Metazoa; phylum Chordata; class Mammalia; order Primates; family Cheirogaleidae; genus Microcebus; species Microcebus murinus. Next base: position 38,204,270 of record NC_134111.1, read on the forward strand.
TATGCTGAATCCCTCTGTAAATCTGGGCTTTAAAAATGATGCCTAGTTTGAGGGAATATGCATTTAATTACGATATCCCTGGGAGCTGTGAATCTCTAGGAAATAGTCCAAAGATCTTTCTTAGTTTGATTCAAGTAATAAATATTCAAAAAGGGTGGGGTAAGTAGAACAACCAATGAAGCCTTGAAGTGAACAATATAGGGCAAATTTTTGTTGTTTAAATAACGATCTGCAGATGTAGGGAGAAGAATTAGCAGTGACGGATTTCCTTTTCATCATCCAGAGAATCTTAAAGCTTATTTGCAGATTTAAACAAGAAATTGGTGTTAAAGGAAAATTAAACTGTATATAAATGCTGTATATAAATCCCTATATTGCTTTTCGGGAGGGATTCTCAAATTCACAGGCACCAAAACAGAGAGGGCAAAGGCAGGCAAGTATTTCTATCTAGCTACAATTAACGAGGGGATTATCCTTGTACTTACCTAAGATATTTTCATGCCTCAGCATCACAGTGTTGTACAATTCTGTTTCCCTGAACCATGACTTCTCATCCCGGGAGGAGAAGATCTTCACGGCAACATTTTCTCCTTGCCAACTGCCTCTCCACACCTCACCATACCTGCCTTTCCCTGTGGAGAGCAAAGCACAGGTGACACTGAACACTAGGCACATAAAGAGGCAGCCAGCCCGCCAATAAACTTAGCGACTGCAACTCTTAATCCCTCCCATTGCTTACAGGAGAAACTCAGTTCGGAGATATAAATATCACAACTTTTTGCCTGTAAAGATATACAAAAATAAGGTGGAAACTGCCCCTCCTATCCCACCCAGTGTGACAACAAATCAAACCACCTTCTGTATCTGCATCGTATAATTAGCTACTAATTATTCTGTTTACGTTTAAATTCCTCCACTGAAAGGCATAAAATGTATATGACTTTTAAAAACACACGAAGGTAAAATTTAGAAAATGGTACTGATCAGACATCAATTTGGTGCTGAAAGTCAAAAAAAGTATGTCATGTCACTCAATTGAACAGCGTCACCATCTCCTTCCCTTCATACGGGATCAACATGGGCATTTCCTAAACTGTCCACATTTGTGAATTTACATATGTATTTTTTTTCCCATAAAGGAGACGATTAAGTTTAAGATGTGAGTTCTGAGGATTAAAAAACAAAAACAAAACACAATGCAGTACAGGAGACAGACAAGCAGCCACTGCCATCCCTAAAGGATTTCTTGGCAGAAGACATGGTTCAAAAGAGGATTTGCAAAGTCTTAAACACATAATCCCAGAGCAGTTCTGATTTCTGACATTGGTCATGGGTCTTTGTCAGACAGGCTCTGTGATGCCACAAAGGGGCTACAATTAAAAGTCCACCACGTTTTGAGAAATGTGGTGCCTTTAGTTGTGATCTGATCTGTTTGGTGCATGGCCTCTTTGTGCAGCGTCAACACGCTTGTCAGCTTGTCAACTGCATCCTCCCTCTTCCATTCTTTTCTTTAATTATAGGTAGGGATGATCAGGGAGGCTGGGAGGAGGAGGTAATTATCATGAGACTAAGGGCATCAAGAAGGGGTATAATCAGCGGAGATAACAGTGCAGCAGGAGATACAACTTGCAGGGCAGTGGGGCTTTCTACCCAGGCAAGTGGCTGCTGGGATCACGCAGCTCCTAACGAGCAGCTGCGGCACCACCTGCACACACAGGAACACAGCTCTTTGCTGGAACACTGAGCCAGTGCAAATGCAAACACGGAGAGGGAAGCGGGTCTGTCTGTACGTGCGACACACCGGAAACATAATCAGAACCACTAAATCTAGATTCCCTGACAAGAAACAATGTCCCGATTAAATAAATACCAATGACTAATCCAAAAGGATGTTAAATGTGGCCAGTAAGTGCTCCTCGTGGGCCACTGTCGAGTCACACGAATACTACTTAAGGCAGGATTCTTTTTAATAATCATAGCACTTGTCCAGCATTGGTAGCTCAAGATGAGGGCTACTGATAAGACACTACAAAGCCAACTACTAGAAAAATAATATGGTAATCTTTTCCTGTCTTTGGTTCCATTTTGCATCTTTATTTTCCCTTTGTCCTCATTTTCTCATTATGAAAGAGAGAAAAGTTCCCAGGGAACTATGGACATAAAGTTACCACAAATCTTTTTAAAAAAAAAAAAAGGAAGAAAGAAAGAAAGTGGAAGATGGACGGATGGCAAGGCAGACAAATCGAATTATAAATGAAATCTTTTCCAATGGCTTTCAAATGCTTTTTTGCAAATGCAATATTACGCAGAAGCCACTAAAACAAAAGAGCTTCCCAAAAGCCTGGCCAGGGAGCCACACAAAGATCTCTAAAGCACCTGAAATTTGTGTTTTCACTGATCATCATCTGGATATCACTCACCTAGTCCAACTCCCCATGTTTCTCAACCAAAAGTGATAACATGCTATCCATGCAGTTGATCACATAGATTTTTATTTGAACCTGCACCACATAAACGCACTAACCACAAGCTCCTGAAAAGGCATTGACTTTATTAAAGTCCTTAGTGCCAACTCAACAAAATGTAATAACTGTAGTTATGTTATTCCAAAAAATGCTGAAGGAAATCTACAGGACTGGTCTTGTGACAGCGCACTGCTTTGTGAATGGTGAGTGGTGTGGGAGGGAAGGGGAGGGGGGAAGGGGAAGGAGGAGAGGGCAGGAAAGGGGAAGCTGGATGTACCCCTCTCGACCTTCCTGCCGCTACCCAAATACCGTCGTTCATAATCAAACAGGACACTATTATGGTTGATACGATAGGATGGTTGTACAGAATGAGCACATTTGAGGCTTTTCCAACTTTATTTTCTCTATTCACAATCTGCTGTGGAGGAGAAGCAAGAAGGAGGGAAACAGTCACGGTGGCAGTAGCCCCAGACCTAGAGGAGAGGCAACAAGCCCCTGCTGGTTGCTTGTGTGCCTTCCGGCAGCTGCTTGTCCTACCTCCGCCAGTTCCCCTTTCTACTACCGAGTTTGGGGGTGTCCCTCTTTCCATGAAAACAAGAAGAAAACTTGGAGGATAACAGCCAAGAGGTGGAATTAGGTTATGATGGCTTGTCACCTCCTAAAAGCAAAAGACATCGTGTAAAGCTCAGCCCAAAAAATCCATGAGCACCAGGAGGAGAGTGTGGAAATACAGCCAACGCATTATGGCTACTGCAGCCATCCCTGCGTGCTATCTGAAGGAGAAATTAGCAGAAACTATCATGGGACTTTGCAAATACTTGTCACATAAAAGTAAAACTAATAAAGATCAGGACTTTCAAAACTGCAACTTTACACTATCTTCCTGGAGAGCAATTCAGCAGTAGTATATCAAACAAGCCATTAAAAATTCACAAATTTTGACCCAGGAACTCCTCATTCCTGGGAATTTATTCTGAGAACTCAAAAGAAAGAAGCAATGTCTGCAGTAGTTATGGTAAAACTATCATTCAGTGGACTATTATAACACCTAATCTTTTAAGATGCTTATAATGTGTTCATGAGATGTATGTGAGCTTAAAACTGACAAGGGACACAAATCATATACATATCATGATTATCTCTACATATACATATGTTCATATATGGCAAAAATATGACAGGTCATAGAGAAACGTAGGTAGCTCCTGTTTAAATAAAGGAGTTATAAAGGTACCTTTACTAATGTTGGCTTCATTAATTATTTTTAAAGGGAAGGGAAGAGTGAGAAGGATTTGAGAATTTTAATAAACAACTTCATTGTCCCAAAGCCTACTTACCTTAGGTCATTAACAGCTATAATAAGAAGCAATCATATCAATTCATTTTTCAAGCATTCCCATCATCCTAAAAGGGTACACTTGCAACTGAAAGCTTTCGACTAGTCCCTCTCTGTACTAATTAGTGATAGACTCCTTAGATGAGAGCTTCGACAAGTTCAGGTGCTCAAATATGAGTCACAGAGCATAGAGACCACACGGCTCCCTCACAACTTACAAGTTTTTTAAAAAAAGCAATAGGCAACAAAAAGGAGATTTTCCAAGTTCCATCCTCCTTCTAAGATCACAACTAACATTGTATAATACCCACAAAGGAAGGGGAAGAACAATTACCAACACACTCCAAGAGAGTAATCTGGCGAGCCACTGTTCTTTGCACCAGAAAAGGAAGACCAGAGCCACTTCCTGACGTACACGAATGATCCAATAAATCCTGTGGTTTAAGAAAAGGAGAAAAAGAAACGATTGAGCAGTAGCTCCCAGTTTGGGGTGTTAGCCTGCATGCTATTGTAACTCACATGGAGGGTAGCAATCCTGGATACGTGGTCCGTTAGTGTCAATGGAAAGCTCCACGGGGAAAAAGACTGGTTTTATTTCTTAGAAAAACTAGAAACCAGCCCTTTCCCTAATATAGCCCTTTCCTGAGGGATAAGATTGCTTTTCTTGTACCCAGAGTTTTAGAATGAAATACATAATGAAACAAGCTGAGCAGACAGAGCAAAGTTTAAGATGCAAATTGGAAAGTCCAAGAAGCATGGCTGAGCACAAGGGAAGCAGTAGAAAGAATAGCAGGTGGAACATGAAGAGGAGGGGGGGTTCTTTTCAGCTCCAATGCTGGGTATAATTTACCATATTCTGCTATGCTCACTAAATATCTATTAAATGATTCACTTTAGTTGCCATACCAACTAAGGAACTCTAATTAGGAACAAACAAATTAGGAATAAGGAACAAACAACTCTAATGTTGTTGGTAATGAAAAGACCCCAATAACCACATAGACATTAAATTGGTACACTCGGACAGGGATGGGCTCCCTGCAGGGAGGTCTCCTTTTTGGTGAACGAGGAACAAAAGGGTGGCTAAATTAACAACACCTACTTGTTATTTCTTGATATGGATCGCTCATAAATCAGAGAAGAAAACAAATAAAATGTCCATTAAAAATATCAAACCAGTATCCCAAATCAACTTCTACAAATGAATTATGTTGGCAAAAAGATTCCCAGTTAGTTCATTCATAAAGTTTTCCTTCTTACTCTCAGCATAAGCCAAGAAGCAGAAGTCTTTTGGCATCAGGTATGGGCTATCTGTAATAAACAATGTTGGGCCCATGATGACAGAGGTAGGACTGCAGTAATGTTGGATTCCCCAAATCTCATCCTTTCCAAAACATTTTAGCTGGTCTATTAAAGCAAAACATTGATTTTTGTGAATTTCATATTCTTGCACTTCCTCTAAGCACTACTGTGAAGTACTGTTGATCGACAAAATTACCAAAAGCTGAACATCCAACGGAAGAAATTTAGAACCCTTACAAACCACAAAAGGGATAATCAACAAGAAAATGAGTGCAGATGAAGTAGAGTTTCACATCTCCTAACCATTTTCTCTCTTGCGGTTCTTTTTTCTCTTTATTCGTTCAATATTTTTTTGGTAGAATAATTCTGACAATTAAACTAATGTGCTGTGTTTTGTTTTTTTTTCCATAGTGTATGGATCCTGCTTCTCAACCCAGTTCATGGATTCAAGGGGGTAAAAAAATGAACCAAAGACTAATAAACATCAACCTTACCTCCCAGATCCCAAGGCTTCTTTTTCAACATAGGCCAGTGGTTTAGTAAGGGTATGCTTTGTTGAATCATATAAATATGCATACCACTGAAATAAGCAGGCATGTAGACCAGTAATGACAACTTGTTTTCAACAGCGTTCTCTGCTGTGTTATTATATCGTGATATACTGTCATCTGACACAGTTGAGATCAGAAGACTGTTTTGGCATACACCCCAGTCCTCTTTCAACATTCTAAAAGCTCTATAAATGGCAATTTACACTAGATATTCCTATTATTGCCCTGGGTAATTAGCTATGTTAGCAGCTCCGAGGAACGAAGTTCTAACTAGTCTATTTTAGAATCTTGCTTTGCTGAAGCTTTGTCAGGATTCATCCTCACATCTTCTTGCTACTAACTCAATAAACTAATTTAATTTTCCTCAAAGCTTGAAATAGACTTCTAAGTATATTTCTAAAGAAAAAAACTGCATTTCTCTACTTTTCAAAATGGAATGTCCTTAGACTGTACTGTATGTACCCTCTTTCTCCAGTGCCACTGTACCTCCATTTTTAAAGGAGGGAAAGGAAGCTACAAGTACCCTAGACTGGTGGCCCAGTGATGGGGCAGGCAGCAGGATGGGATGTTTCCCAGCCTGTGTCCGCCACCACCCCAATATTTTGACAACTTGCCAAGGGTGGGTCCTGCAGTAGTCCAGGGATAGCACCTGTGCTACCAAGGTGGCCACTGGTGAGGGGAAGTCTTCTCCAGCAAAAAGGAAGCTTTGGGCAAGTGTAACTGCAGAACTACCAGGCACTTTTAAGCTTGTCATCTAGCAGAACATGACTTACTCCAAGATGATTTGGGATAATACACAGGCATGGCATTGAATAATATTGAGTCACATTAGAAAGTTATTACCTTGATTGTCTTTCAATTCATTGGATTGTGACAGGGAGAGAATCTTGATTTGGTATTGACATGTCTCTCACATCTCTCTAACACCCACAGATGTCAAAATTCTTTCAGAGTAAGCATTTGACCCAGCATAGCACCCGTGTGGAATGTTACTACTTTTTTCTTTTGCATCTTACGGTAACTTCTATTTATGGCAAGTGATATCCTTTTCCCACTTAAAGTTTCAAGGTTCTTTAAAATTAATGCCTGACAAACAACCTTAAAACGCAAATAAGACAGTCACTTTGTAATGGGATTTCATCATTTCAAAATATGCAAAAGAGTCATTTTAAAATGTATAAATACAATGGTTTCTAACCCTGTGCTGTTCAATAAGGTAGTGAGCAGTCAAATGCTGCCTCTTAGCAAGTAAACTGTGGCTAGTCTGAACTGATACATGCTGCAACTGTAAAATACACAAAAGATTTGGAATACTTAGTTTAAAAAATAATGTAAAATATCTCACTAAAAACTTTGTATTGATTTTATGTTAAAACGATAAAAATTGTGTATGTTGGGTAAAATATATTGTTAAAATTTATTTCAACTCTTTTTTTTTTTTAGCTTTCCTAGTTTTTGTTTTTACTTTTACTTTCTTTAAGGTGGCTACTTGAAATTTAAAATTACATACGTGGTGCCCCTGTTTCTATTGGACGGCACTGGTTTCACCACACGACTGCACTCCACAAGGGGGCAGCACAGGAGCACAAAAAATGTAATAGCCACTTTCTTGGATGTCAAGTTTTAAAGTCTTAAATTACAAGGTATTGAAATAATCTAGAAGGGAAATTGATTTTTAATATTAAGCAAAAGGTCCTTAAAAAAAACCACAACACTTTCTTTACTAAAAATAGAGTGAACTGAAGACTACAAACTCCAAGCCCTCCAAAAAATGACACTGTCCTCCATTCTCCCTCTGTCCTTTTTCCTTACTCAGAAAGAAAAGTAACTACTAAGAATCTCCTAAAATAAATCCCCTCCTTTATTTATAGGTCTGTCTAGAGTGGATGTTCTAATGTAGGGTGGACTAAATAGGTGCCAGTATATGTTTGCATAGCACATACATGACCAATTAGCATGTGGGTACCCTATCCAGTCACCCCTTACTGGTTAGCGTTTCATGCATCTTGAGTCATCTTCATTACGCTTGGGATTGCCTGTGGGGTCACAAACTCACTGCTAAAGTGCTGTCTCCAACATTGGTGGTGATGAGCCCTTCAATGGTGCCGTACTCCACGTCTCGGGGATTGAGGCGTTCCTGGTTGCGCCTTTTAAATTTTCGAAGAGCAACTCCCAGTAGGCAGGCTAGAAGGCATACTGCAAACACTACCGAGAGAATAATGAGGCCGACCTCCAGGTGGAAGTTCTGTGTTCCAGGAAAGGATTTCCCTGGAGATGGGGAAAAGAGGGAGAATTAGCTGTAAGCACCACTGTTTACTTATAATTCAGCATAACCAATAATATCCTAATAAGTAGCTCCTGGATCCTGAGCACACAGTCTTGCATGTCACAAAGAATTAAAACTAAAATACTTCCTAATACCTGGCCAATGGCCCAGGCATTCTAACTATCATTCAATTAGATACAACTGGAAGTTGAAAAACACTCCACTGAGAATCAACTGTATTAATACATGTATATGAAAGTACTTTTAAAATACAAAGTACTGCACAAATCTTTGATATTACTCTTACTAACTTGGATTTGTTTTGTTTCATCATCAAGCCCTTACAGACAGACACTAGGCTGTAACATCCCTATGAGAAAGTACTGAATTAAAACCAAATTATACAATCTGTGGTCTCTCTCTTCCATATATCTTGGATGTCTATTGCTGAATTCTCACTGATCTTTTGACATCATGATTTCTACCTAGGAAAAACTATTCATTCATCTGTTCATTTACTTGTTTACTCAACCATTCATTCCCTGATTCACTCCCTTGTTCAGGCATTACTACATTACCCATTCTAACGTTGGTGCATTCGCTCAAAACACTTCACATTATCAGGTGATCAAATATTCACAAAGGTTTTCTACTTGCCAAGCAAGTTAAATCCAAATTTCTCAGCTGGACAGTGAAGGTCCATAAGTAAAGAGTCACAAAACAATCACCATCTCTGGATTCCAGACCCCGTCATGACATTATGTCACTAGGTCCTGTTCTTCCCTACATATGCCTTCCTCGTTCCCATGTTCCTAGTCCATTCAGCAATCCAATCTCAAGCCTTTACATTTTCTTTAACTTTCCAAGCCCAAATAATTAATGACTAAGCACATATGATACTCCATGGGGCACGTCTTTTGTATGATAAAGTGTAAAACTAAATGAAATACAACATTAAGTTACAAATATTGTGACCTCCCTAATTAAAGTAGAAATTCCTTAAATAGAGAAAATCTATGAAAACTCAGGGTCCAGCAGTTTTGTGCAGACCAGGAACTTCATACTGTTGATATGGATAACTTCTGTATGAATGCAGACATTTCTTCACATCCCCCCACTCGATTAATGACAATTTAAGTCACACAAAGTTAAAGAGTAAAGTTTATTCCAATAAAGACTCCTTTAGTTGTAAGTATTTAAATACTGTATCTCTCTTTTTAGAGCTTTCTTTTATTATTCGCCCTATTTGCTTATCAGAATTTAACCTTTTCAATACGCCTTAAGGTCATCTCTGTAACTTCAAAATTGCTACAACCTGATCTTGTATCGGCTGTTTCCATTTTTCTGTCCCTTCCCTTGTTGGCTGACATTTCTGGTAGTGTATCCTCCTAGTAGACTTTCCTACTCCATTTTGGAGGGTTGTTTCTTCTTTTGTGAGTACAAAATTAAATGATTATATCCATTAAAAATGTACTACATAAAGAAAATAAACTTGGCTTGGGGTGAGTCTACATCAATATTTGCAGGGACTTTGGAGACTGCATTTTATAGGGAAACAGTTTCAGAGGAGGATTGATTTCCGTAGGATATGGAATCCGTATTGAATACAGTAGAGAGAAGATTCCATATAAACCACAGGGTTCACGGAAACCTCATCCTGCATCAAGTTTCAGTGGCGGGTCACTGGGCGTCAGATATGGGAGAAGAGGTTAGCAAGCCTTCCTGTCTCCTTCCTCATAAAGCAGGGTACCGAGGGTTTGCAGGGACCAAAAGAGAATTGACCAGCCAACCCATCCCCAAGGTAGAAGCCACCTTGTCCACATTCCCCAAAATGCCCATCCTCCTTTTAGATGCCCAAAGGCCATGCCTCTCTCTTCTTCACCTACAGCTACCTTCTGGTTGCTCATCACCTCTGGCTCAAAGAATAGGAGGAAAAAGCCTTATGGCTACTTAGATCTTTAACCACAGGACAATATGCAAACTCGGGACCATACTAACAAAACTCCTTGATCTAGAAATAGAAAAAGTCCATGGGAACCTTTAGTGGGCAGCTGTGCTGTGATGTTCTTGTTACACCAGTCCCCTTGGCAGCACTCCACGGCTTGGCCAGGGGATGGTGGGGTCTTACAAGTCATCTTCCCCTGTTCATAGACCTGGAAGCAGCCTTTCTGGTAGACCTGGATGCCATCGTTGATGCTCAGCGAGGAGAAGCACTGCTGGCCTTCACAGTGTTCCTCGCTACCGCAGGAGAGGCCTTCACACACACACATGTAAAGTTTGGGGTTGACCTTGGGCTTCTCATCTGTAAAGGAGAGACGAAGGAAAAAAAAAAAAAAAAACAATCACTGTACACTGTTTTGCCCCCATTGGGAGAACGACCATTCCAAATACCTTCACCAAATAGAAAGTCAAGCTCAGCATCACCACTGGCCATGATGTCCACATTCTGTGACCTTGTCACTTGACCAACCACCAAATAATAATCGCCTCTCAACATAGGAATGCATTTATATAAGCTGGGCATGCTTTTAGATCATAGTAGACCAAAGACTGGTTGTCATCTGTCCATAGACTTTTGAAAATAAGCTTCTTGCATGATGGTTTTCATATTACCTTCAGCTAAATGGGTTCACACTCATATTCCAATTATTTTTTTTAAGTTATTTATTTATTTATTTAGAGACAGGGTCTCGCTCTGATACCCAGACTAGAGTGCAATGGTATGATCACAGCTTGCCATAACCTCAAACTTCTGGGCTCATGTCATTCTCCCACTTCAGTCCCCTGAGTAGCTGGGACTACAGGAGAATGCCACCATGTCTGGCTAAATTTTTAATTTTTTTGTAGAGATGGTATCTTGCTATGTTGCCCGGGCTGGCCTCAAACTCCTGGCCTGAAGCAATCCTCCTGCCTCAGCCACCCAAAGTACTGGGATTATAGACATGAGCCACCACATCCACTCATATCCCAATTCTTGCATCAAAATGAAATGTTTTACTGAAACATAATGTTCAACACCTTTATTTTATACACAAAATGGCTCCTACATATATGGTAGCTGTTAATACCAGTTCCTGCTAGCGCCATACAAATCTCCATCAACTAGTAAAACAAGGAACGCCAACATCCCGGCAGTTACCTGATTGTTTAGGAAATATACTATAGGTTGAGTATCCCTCATCTGAAATACTTGGGAGCAGAAACATTTCAGATTTTGGAATTTTTTTTTTTATTTTGGAATATTTGCATTTATACCAGTTGAGCATCCCAAATCCAAAAATCCGAAATGCTCCAATGAGCATCTCCTTTGAGCATAATGTCTCAGTAAGTCTCGGATTTGGGAGTACTGATTTCTGATGCTCAACTTGTAGTATATAAGAAGAATATGCAAGGACGCATAGTCTACAATTACAAATCCATATTATCAATATTTCCAGCTAGACTCCTAGACTAACTTTTCAATAGTGGCAACACTGAAGTTTTTACATTGATCATAATGGGAATTAATAGCTATTTAAGAATTTTCAACTGGCAGAAAAAAAGTTAGCACTAAATATTGAGATTGAGGGCAAAGGAGACAAAGGAAACATAAACAAGGCTGGAAGAATAAGTTAACAGGTAGGACCAAAGGAAGGGCCCACCCCTGGTGAGTCCCAGACGTGATGGAAACAGGGACAGAAACTTATCATCAGGGAAGCACATCTAATCACACCTCTTAATTGTCTCTTTCTGAAAACAATTATTTACAGTTTCATTTTTCATATCGCTCTTTTTCCCCTCCCTTGTTGGAATGAATAGTTCAGACTTGCTGGTCCCAACAGTTTCCTCTAGCGGGTAAGGAAAGTGAAGATAGAATGTAAACAGCCAGTTCCTGGAGGCCACTGATTAGTTGGCCAAGGCCATCATTTCCACCAAAGACTGTTCACATAAGGAAATTTAGCTCTCAGAGCTCCCTCCAAAGGTCCAAGGCATGTTGAGGCTTCCTTCTAATCCCTGAACCCTGCCTTCTAATCCCTGTAGGTAGTGGGTCTCTAAGATAACTGCCTCTTTCTTAAAATAACAGGTCGGGTGGCTGTGCCTTCCAGAGAAAGACCTTAAGGTAAGGTCTTTGAAAATGTCAAGCTCATTTACACAGATTTGTGTGGGTGTGTGTAGAGATGTAGGTTATCTCAAAAAGAGAAATGCGTTCTTAATCTTTCTTCCTCCCTCTTCAAAGAAGTGGAAAAATAGTTCACTGCCCACTGTAATGTGGGTGCCTCGTCCCACAGAGTAAGTGCACGCAGACACACAGACACAAGCCTTCTATTTATAATTGACTTGCTAGTTCTTTTGAAAACCACAAGGGGCTCATCCAAGAGCAAAGACATGCCTGAAAGCAGAAAATCCAAAATAGCCGCTGACAGTCTATGTATGTCACCAGTCTCACCCCTGAGAATCAAGAGCCCTCAGACATTTTTAATGAGCAAAAAAATTGTAATGAGTGAAGAGATAGCTTTTATTTTCCCTGCCTAGAGAAATGCAAAAGAAATTCCAGCACCAATCTATTTTCTATGAGGATGAGAAACATACATATCTGTTGACATAATCCAGCAAAAAGTTTACACTTGCCAAAAGAGAGTTGAAAGATAATATTTCTAGGGAGTCTAGACATGCTTGCCACTCTTGAATGGCACAAAGCGGGGCTGAGGGCTGCCAACTATGCTGCCAACAGGTGATGATTCTTTGGAGGGAAATAGATGGGTGGGGTGAGGGGGAGAATTAATGGTGTCAGACTGATTCGTCTGTGACATACAGCAGGGAATTGAAAAGACTATATGTTCAAAACTGTCAAATAATGCAACCTACATAAATTTGAAACGTAAACATATATTTTAAAGCCCTGAATATTTTTAGAAGAGTACAGATATCCAAGGATATATACCTAACATAGTAAAGAGTATGTGCCTATTGACCCTGTGTTGGGGATGAGGGGTCAGTGTTGGGATAAAGGGACAAAATGAAAATAAAATAGGAGAGTAGCTGTTCACAGACTGAAAATAGATTGAGCAGTATGATTTACTCAATTCGCTGCACCTATGGTCCACTAGGAACACTTGTTATTGATCCTATAGAAACAGACAGTCTGGGGACCCAAAGAATCAATGGCACTTTGTGGTTCTAATAAAAAAAGTCAAGTTTTTTAAAGCTAAAATAACAAAAACAATAATTCCTCTAACGTGCTCTCGAAATGAACTCTGTTTTTAAATTTCCAGCTCAAACTAAATGCTAAGTCCACAGATGCAAGAAGGGATACTGCCTTTCCAAGGTCTCCAGTTTTTGACAGGATGTGCACAGTCCGACAGATGTCTGGACTAAAACCTAAAGAATTTTGCCAGAAGTGAGCAGTCTCGAGTAAACACCATCTTTAGTAAAATAAAACTCACTATACCCAACTCTACAGTGAACCCAGTTATAAAGTGGTATAGACCTTAATCAGATCTTAATCCTGTGGGGTCATGAACTAAGTGTAAGGAATTAACTCATTTATTAAATACGCTCCTTGAATTCCTTATACATTTCCTATAGTTGCATATAAACAACCAGGGGTTAACTTTTTTAAGTTGTTGCTTCTTTACAGTAAGATGTCTAAAACCAGGGTTTTCATATCCTACCCCCCCAATCAGGAAAAAGAAAAGGCAAAGAAAGGCAGTTGTTAAGGATACATAATAATTAACTCAACTTCTGATATATGGAGGAACCGTGAGCTGAGTCCAACAGTTAGCTAATGGCAAAGTACAAAACCTTCCCCAACTTCTCTTTCCTATTTTGCTCCTCATTTAATCTTCTTAACTTATATATTCCCATATAACTAATTAGCAGAGCCCTTCATGTATTATTTTTATATACACTCAAATATATTAATAAATGAAGACCCTAAGTTCACAAGAATGTAAGAATGACTGCACGTGCACGCACATGCACATACACACCTATTAGTTAAATGCCATTTCATCTGACAGAATAGAGGAATTTGAAGAGCTATCAAAAAGGATTTTCTGAGCCAGGATTACTAAGTTAACAGAGAAGGTTAAAAGCAAGGTAGCAGCATTCTCGGATCTTAATATCCACAATTCTAAAAACCACAGCAGGCCCCAAAATGCCCATGACTCACTTTTTCAGTCTTGTTGTATTTGGGAATAAGCATAACCTGTGTAGGCCTGTGATATTTAATATCGGATAGGTGTGGAGTGGGAGGTCGGGCTCCAGAATGATCACAAAACCCCTTGCAGGGTCACAGGTAAGGGTGTGTGGACTCCTAACTGCTCAGACTGTGACAGAAATACAGCACACATCCAGGAACACCAAAGGAACAAATAATCACGTTCTGTGGCTGATTTTCAACAGTACAGACAGGAAGCACCACGTCTGATGCGAAGTAGTTTATACTTGCCTGTGCAAATAACCAGGAAGTGCCCTGGCAGAAGGCAGCAAGTCTACTCCACCTAATTGACATTCATTTGAATAATTCAGTAATTTAAATGTCAAGCCAGAGGTATTCCCTCTCTGCGGAGCTCACCCACATTGTTTGTTCTAGAAGGCACCTCCTGGCATTACTCAGTGTTATGGCTGGCACTGTGTGCCCTTTGTATCACCAGAACTGGGGCCGTGTGAAAACACTTGCAGCCCGGGCTGGCTGGGAACAGCAGGGAGTTCTGACCACAAATGGAGACAGCCTGGAAGAGACGGACGCCGCCAGGGAGGATCCGGGGCTGGCTCTGCACAGCGGAGGCACAGGCTGGGAATCCCAGGAGTTCACCACGGCCAAATCTTTAAAAAGATCTTTCTTCTTCTGGGCAATACTCAAGCTCACCATCTGGACACACCTACTCTGAGTCTAACGCAAGGCTGGCAGAGAAAGAGGCAGAGCAAAGAGCATCGTGGACTTTTTTAAATTGTCCAAAGTTTGGGATAATCTTGCACTTCATAGTAAAAGTATTCACATTGACATTTAAGTGGGAATTTCGTGATCTAGCTAGGCACAACACTGCGGACTTATCTGTCCCCACCTGCCAGTCATGCTCCCTATCATGCTTTGAGGCATTTAAACTGAGTATCATTCTAAATGGTGCACAAAACCCCACATTTCCCACTAAGGTTTTTAACACAAAAGACAAATGAGAAAATGCTACAAGTAAACCACCCTGTAGCTATGATCCGTTCTATGGGTCAGCAAAAGGAACAGACTGAATTTTTTACAGGCTCACCTCAAAGCAGCACAAATGATAATACAGTAATTAGACTATAATTATAAAAGTCCAATAGCTCAGAATTTGTATAGGCTAAAAAAGGAACTCAAACATCCCTGGACTCCTTCCAACAGTCTGAGCGATTCATTCAGTTGAAATGGCAGCTTATATTAGGTTTATAGATTATGGGAGTCCTTCCGTCTTCTCCTAATCCGGGAGCACAGTTTGGCACCTCTCCAGAATCTGAAAGCATTTGAGATCTCTGGCATTAAACAAAGGCTTAAGGAAGGATTTAGCAATGCTAGGTATCATTGCCAGCAAGCCTGCTCCTAAGACAGAAACACAAAGGTCCATCCGGAATGCCTAGTGAAGGGCATTTGATCCTCTGGCAAGAAGGCAGGCTATATGCTCAGGGATAAAATACATCAAGTGCCCAAATGCTCTCTCATTATAAAACACTCATTTTGGGAGCACAAATCATATTTTTATTTTATTTTTTCTTATCAGAAGGATTGATACTTAGTAAGGTTGTAAAGCCAAGAAGAAAATGTATTCCAGGAGTTACAAGAGCGAAGAGGCATTCACATGAGATCGCATATATTAGAACAACAAAAATTTCCAAGAGTTTGGACTCCAGATATGTTCCTCCTACGGTGTTCTCTAACTTAGCAAATGGCATCGCCATTCATTTTGGTGCACAAGTCCGATTCTCTTAGGCTTCCATTACTCTCAAAAATAGAGACCACAGTTGTTAACCTGGCCCATAAATCCTGGTTGATCTGATCCCTGCATGCTTTTCAGCCTCCTCTTTAGTTCTTAAAAGGCCTCTTCTTTCTGCTTTGGGATCTCAGGTCCATTAAGTGAAGAATTCTCTCCAGATTGAATACGTATCTCTCTCCTCACCAATACCCTGTTCACCCAGTTTAGTGCCGCTCTGCCATGTAAATCTCACCTTATATGTTACTTCCTCAGAGAAGCCTTTGTTCACACACCTGAATTTAGAGTCAGGGACTCCCTTTAGAAGCTCCCGTACTTGTGTCTGTATGGCTGCTGAATGCCCAACCCTTTCCTAACAGACTGTAAGCACCTTGAGGGTGAGACCTGTATCTACTTTTATTCACCATTCATCATATACTCTGCAACTACCTCAGTACTTGGCAGGAGTACAAGCCTGATAAATATTTGCTGTGGAATGAATTTTCTCTCCACAGAAAAGAGTTAGAGGTGGGCAGAGACCTGATGCTGGTTTTCAGAGCAGACTGAGCCCATAAAGTCTTTAAATGTCAGCATAGATCTTAAGGCAAGGCTTAGTCACCCAGCCGGCATGTCTGTGCAAACCATCTCTTCCTAGAGGAGCTCACTATAACCGGCACATCTGTTCAGCTACTCGGGCTCACGAATGGAGAAAATGAGTACTTTTTGTGGTGTGGTAGATTGCCTGTTTGCTTGTTGGTTTGTTAGAAGAAATAGGTAAAATATAAGACTTCCTAAATAAGGTACTATTTAATACATTAATAGAAGAGCTGGCCTTTGGTGGGTGGTCCTTCTACGGATGGCTGATTTGAGGCCTTGGGGCTACCATGATGCTATGGGGATCAAGATCAGCAAAACACACGAAGTGCCTTCAACTCTGGTCAGTTTAGAGGGGTCCGTGCAGGACTTGGCTGCTTAGCAGAGTAAAAGCTGCCCCTGGTCTTTGCTGCCATGTTTCCCCATCAGTGAAATAATGGCACTTTCTGCAGGGAGTGGGGAAGAGTAAATTACATCATTTTCCCCTTCTTGCTTTGCTGAAGGTGATAAGGATTCCTAAGTCATCCTGCATTTGAACTGCTGAAGCTGAGAAAAAAAAAAAAAAGTGCCATCTGTTTATTTTGTGTCTGGGCTGACTCCTTGTCTCTGAAATAATCCCTGTAAATTAAGCCTATTGCAGCAGCCACACCTTCTATTTCAAAGCCAAAAACTCAGCCTGTGTTCAAGTGACTAACAAATTAAAGAACGTTGTGGAGTAATGACCTAAGACAGTATTGGTTTGTCTTTTCCACGCACTTTATGATTCTCTGAAGGTAGCAAAGACTTGTCTTTAAAAAATGTAACATGTCTGCAAAGCGACTCCTAAATATGGGAGAAAACAATGACCCTTTTCTTCACTTTGTCTTCAAACTTCTTGAATTTCTACTTCAGACAAACAAACAATTACAAGGGAATTACCCATTGCGGAATACTTGTAGAGCCAGAAAATACTCTCTCCTCCCCATATCTGCCAATGGCCATGTCTAAGCGAAGCTCCAATTACAGGAAGAGTAACAAAGAGTACCATAGCCTGAAGGAAGAGGGGGGAAAAGCTCATCCTAGTGAACTGTAAACATTTCAGTGTTTAGCCATAGAAGAGAGCCAGGAACATGGAATCTACTGAATGTCTTGGGCTGTTAGCGCTGTTCCCAGTACAGAAAGAAGTGTTGATTTTGCTGACTCACTTTTGCTTGTTTTTCCCACCTCCTTGGGCTAGCCAGGGAGTGCACAGCGTTCCAGGGTTTCTACCTGGGCTCCATTTGGCAACTTTGGTTTTACAGAAAACCTAAGACAACGGGCTCTAGATGGGATAGAACATTGGAGGAAAAACAGCAGGTGGCTTCAGTGCCTGGCTTTCCACCTGGATTTCTCTTCCTGCACCCTACTCTGCTGCTCTCTCCGGGAGTCCGGGACCAGGCCTCCTCCACAGTTGCCAGTCTTGGCTCTGGCTGCCATCAGCAAGCCTACACCACACCCCTACACCCTTTATGAAGGCTTTCAAACCACACAGACAAACACTTCAAAAATTGGGCAGGGCTCCAATTTGTTTAACAACAGTCTTGGAATGCGGCCTCTAGGCATTGTGGCACCCAAAGCTACAGGTGAAAATGTCCTGAATTAGTTAAATTCCCCTTCCCTAGCTCCCTACCCTATCCTACCCTAGAGAAAAGCACAGAGGGGATTCTAGACTACAGCAGCCACCCACCACCACCATCCCTGGTTTTACTTTCCACAGTTTCAGTTACCCTCGTCCAACCATAGTCCAAAAATATTAAATGAAAAATTCTAGAAATAAACAATTCATAAGTTTTAAATTGTGCGTTATTCTGAGTAATGTTATTAAATCTCACATCGTCCAGCTCCATCCAGCCCAGGACATGAATCATTCCTTTGTCCAGCATTTGCACACTGCAGAGGCTACCTGCTGATTAGTCACTGAGTGGCTGGCTTGGTTATCAGATCGATTGTATTGCAGTGCTTGTGTTCAAGTCATCTTTATTTTACTTAATTATGGCCCAAAACACAAGAGTAGTGATGCCAGCATATTATTATAATTGTTCTATTTTATTATTAGCCATTGTTGTTAATCTCTTACTATGCCTAATTTATAAATTAAATTTCATCATATGTATGTATAGGAAAAAACATAATATATATAGGATTCTGTACCATCTGAGGTTTCAACCACTGTGAGTCTTGGGACACAATCCCTGCAGATAAGTAGAGACTATTGTACTTTCTTTCCATCCAAGGTGAAGCCAAAGAGATTTAAAAAGAAAAGGGTAAAAAATTGGGCCAGAGTCTAAGCCTCTGTATATTGCAACTTCCATATTCCCCAGCTTCCCAACTCATTTCCTGAGGCCCTACTAGGCCTGGAATTCCACAAGAGGTTAATGAAGAAAGGAATACCATGTCTTCAATCCCATGAATCCATGCCTGTGCATCTGTATGCCAGCCTTTATAACTTGATCTTGGCTTTGCATATCTTCTTTTTCCCATTAGTCTAATTAAATGGTCCAAAAGACCTCATTAACTCCCAAATTCAGCACATTGAAGAATAGTGGCTTATTATTTATAAAGACCTTGCAGTCACCATGAGATGGCTGTGTTTGGGTCATTTAGAGCTTACAGGTTTTGTTTTGGTTTTTTACCCCTGAGCTCACAGAAAAGCTCCAGGTGCCTACACTCCAGGTAGAAACAGAAAGCCTCTCTTTTGAGTGCTGTGAACCAGAACTGGCTTTTCAAACACACAATCCTTTCTCTTCAATCTTAGTGCCATGGCAAACCATTCCCAGTGTCCACAATAATCTTGGACCTTGGCAGAAGAAAGCCAGATAAATCTGAGATCTGTCACGAGGCCACTGGCTGGGGAGCAAGAATATCTAAACACAAACCCAGGCAAGAGCAGCAGGCGAGAGTTCCTGCAGATTCCCTTTGGCTCCTGTAGCTGCAGATCACTGCCGGCCTAAAGATAACCCAAGTATCTACGAAGGGTCACTTTTAAATAGTAGCTTTAATACCACCAGTCATTTCAGAAGTATTTCCTTCCAGAGCCTGCTCCCATCCACACTGGCGTGCCAAGCCTGTCCCACAATGGCAAGCCCGCTGCAGAGACGAAAGCCCAGAAGGAAATGGAAGGAGTCCCAAAGGGGAATAGGCAGCTCCTACCACGCTGTGATTCTATCCTGCGAGTCTACATGTGCTCACACTTGGACTACTGAGAAATAACTTAGCAAGGAGACACCTTGTAGAAGTGAGCTGCTGACAATCACTGGGGATTAAAGAGCAGGTATAAAATGAAACAAAACAGTTTAACTCGATGCTTCCCCTTTCCAAAGCTGAGGCAGCATAAACCGTGGGTGGCTACCATCCAGGAGTTTTTTAGGAAAGCCTTTCTCTCCAAGAGAAAACTCATGCTGCTGAGCCCATTGGGCCACTGTTTGGCTGAACAAGGAGAACTATACGGAGTCTTCAGGCACATGCTGTACATACATAGCCAATGCAGCCACCCACTAACCACACAAGTGCCAAGAGGAATGCCTCGGAAGCCTACTGCTTTTTTCTTCCTTTTAAGTAGGGCCAAAGTTCCCAAGGTCTTCCTAAGAACCATTAAAATCTGCTCAGCACCTCACCTGTCCACCAAGTGAGCCCACATTGTCCTGACGTGGCAGTTGGCCAAGGGCTGGTGTGCAAGGGACAGGTGCTCAGTGGGCTATTTTCAGCTGCTATCAGCTCAATCGGGAGCTGCACATGCTCTGTAGGCAGGCAAGTTTTGGTTCCATTTCAAACTCTAGGCGGCCAAGAGACATACACCTTTCACAACTGCCAGAGCAACCAGCTGCCCGGTGCTCCTCCCAAGACGGGAGCAATGAAAACAGTGTAACCTGGCCAGCCAGCATGCCAGTGAGCGAGCTGTCCCTCTCATTTCACTGCCCGGGTTATTCTGAGCTGGGCTTATTGACACTCCATAGCAACACAGGAACAAAGGGCCAGCTAGAGGGATTTAAATGTCTTGCAAAAGTTGCTAGAAAAGTCAGCAGCTCAGGCTTCTGTTTTCATAATAAAACCAGCAGTGGAATTATTATTAGATTGTTGTTGTCTGCCACGGTTGTTATTATTTGTGAGCTGCCTGTAATAAAGTTCTTCTACTTTTTGAACTAAGGTTTTGTTTTGTCTGTCACCATTTAGTTGCTACAGTTGGGGTGCCTTTGAAAACGCAGCAGGTGGGTTTGCCTGCCCCCAAAATGCAGGAGGACTAGTTTGTCGCATCTGTTTATTTGCCACACTCTATGGCCCACCTCACCACACTACCCTTTCAAAACACACGAATTGCCTTCGGGATCTAAGACAAACACCCTAGTCGCTAGGCTCTGCTTCTCCCACGCTTGTAGGACTCTGCTTTCTGCCCTAATCTCCTCTCATGACTTGGTGTCTCTGTGGTCTCACTTCTCTGGGCTCCACCCTTCCTTTGCTGGTCTAAATGCCTGTTCATCCATCAAAGCTCTGCCTCCCTGATCGCCATCTCCAACCCCAGCTCTGCGTGGGAGGAAGGTCTTTCCTGTCCATACCCTATGCGCTATATGACAAGCCTTTGTTTTATTCAACTGGACTGTGACTCCTGGATAGCAGGAACCACTTCTTACTCGTAATTACATCACCAGTGCCCACCAGTGCTGCCAACAGGTGCACGTATTGATTTATCCATTGAGAAAATGTCAGATTGTTTTACAACTGATTCACTTTTCTCAAACTCAGAATAAATTCTTTGAAAGGATGTGTACGCTCTGCTATTATCTCCTCAGCCCGGATCAGTCCCTCTGTCTCATATTATCTTTTTAATGTTATAATATTTATTATTGTAGCTAACATTACTTATTCATTTGTCAAATATTTATTGAGACTGCATGCTAGGCAGTGTCTTGGATGCTGGGGATGATACAATGAACACCAACAAGTTCATGCTCTAGGGCTTGCTATGTGCCCAACACTTTGCCTGGAGTCCCACAGCACCCATGCAAGCTGCGTGCTTTTACTGTCTCTATTATACCCTGCAGCAACAAGCATAGAGACGTGAAGTAACATACATACAGAGACACAGGTAGTAAAAAGATGGATAACAATGGTGTTTTGGCTTTGTCTCTTTCCTGAGAAAGGCTTAATTCCAACAAATGGCCAAAAACCTTCCCTTCAGAGGATATTCTTTGACTTTGACCAACACCATTTGAAAGTCAAAAACTATCCTAACCCTTTGCAAAACTGAGACTGCAAAGAATATGAAGTAGGACATGAAGTTAAAGATAAACAGAAGTCATGACTGGAACTCTATGGGGCATTCTGCAGTATTTTTACACATATATATGTATAAATATATGTATTGACATATATGTCAATCACAGGAGTAAAATCCTGAACTGGACTATGGATATTTTTTCTATCTATTCCTTATAACTTTCCTGAATGAATCTCTGGTTTTCTGGGTGTTTTTGTTTTGTTTTGTTTTGTTTCAGTTGAAACTGTCGTGGTATAGGTACCAGAATTCAGAAGATAAAACAAATGCAGTAAAAAAAAAAAAAAAAGGAAGAGGCCATCGGGCATCCCCACACCCCCAAAATCACCACGTGAATACAAAATATAGGGAGAGGATTTTTTTTTTCAAGTGAATGTCACAAGCATCTCCCCAAGAGGAATTTCTCCTTCTTCATATTCCCTCTCTCCTTCCCACACCCCCCAAATACACACAATCCTCAGCAAAGTCCATGTTCTGCTCTAACCCATAACAAAGAATTAGAAGCCGCATTAGCCATGGCTTGAGCAAACACCCGCTTGCAGGGCTTAGACTCAGCTGATGAGAGTCAGGCAGCAGCTGTTCCAGTGTTATGACCAAGGCTGAGAAGGTGCAAATGCAAACTTCCCTCTTCTGCCAAATCACCGGCTTGGAGAAAGAGGATGGTCAGGCTACACGAAGTTGTGAAAAAAATATAGAAGGTTCTAGGCCAGCTTTGTTGGAGAAGATACCAGATGACCTAAGGTCAGTTGTCAGAGCTTTCACCTGAGGGCAGTAGGAACTTCTGGGCAATGAACTCTTGGGAGCAGACTGGTGCTGTCTTTTTTTTTTTTAAACTATGGGTTAGTGGGTAGTGAAATCAATTCAGTGGCTTAAGACAAGGTTTCTTTCTGTCTTTTCAAGTGAAATAAAACTGAATAAAATAAAAAAGAGAATAGGAACATATCAAACATAGTGAGAGTAATTATTGTTTCATGAAATTTTCGTTTCAGTTATGTGTGTGGGCCCTATGTACACACTGGGTCCTACTCTAAAATATTTCTTATATGAGTCACAGTCAAAAGTTTAAAAGCCACCCCACCCGTGTCTTACACTATCTTCAAATGACATGAGTTCTGAGTCACTATGGCTATTAGAAATAATCATTATCTATGGAAGCTTGCCTGAGGTCATCGTGGGCTGCAGTTCCTAAGGACAGTTTGCAGGGTTTGGAGTGTTGCTGATTAGTTTGTAAGTGTGTTTTATTTTCCCTTGCATTTTCTTTTTCCAGAGTGGAAGTTGCATATGATATTCCTACGAACCTCTTCCTTTATTCATTTTTCCATAAAGAGGAGAATGCGTCTATCCTCTCATTCTTGAGACCTGTCTTTATAAAAGAGAAAGCTTAGAAGCTTGTGCACTGCACACTCACTGTTGACCACAAAGAAATCATTTCATGAGCTTGGCTATTGAACTTGTTTTTCCATCTGTTCAATATTTGACTTTATTTGATTGAATTTTTAGAGTCCTCCCACACCCTACTGCTACCCACACTTCTCTTATACCATCCACTTAGGAAAAAAAAAAATGTATGTGGCTCCAGTTTAACTACCCATGGCTGAAACAAACATTTCCCAGGAAGGAAAGGCTAATAGGAAGCTTTGCCATAGCTCCCCTTGCATCAACTAAAGTACGATCATTTTGTTACATAAGAAAATTTAACAATAAAGAAGCAATATCCTAAAAGTGTGCAGCTTCATCAGATATTTACATTCTAGGTCCTGGCAGTGGCAAATCGCTCAGTATCTCTCATGTCTCTCCCTAAAAAGTCTCTCACTTGATGATATGTCAAAGAAAAAGATTTTATTCTGAACAAAAGGGATAAACTACGAGAAATGAGTAATGAGAAATGAGAGCAACAAATTTAATACTAAGACATTTCCATTACATTCATTCACCCCTTGAAGAACTCCCTGAATCATTAATAATGAGAAATTCAAAGAAAGGCTTATTCTATTCCTACCCCCAGTGGCAAAGAGGGGCACCTTTGTGGACCCTAACAAAAAGTCCATTGAAGTTACCCCTTCTTTCCCTCACTGGGTAATTGGGCTGGAAAGTCTGAGTGGTGATGGCTTTGGAAATACTAAAATCAAGTCAACTAGGAAAATAATTTACTGCCTACCAATCTTCTCCAGAACAAGCCAAAATCTCTTGCAACAAAACTCTGCATTAAGTCCAGCCTTCTTTCCTATAATAAAATCTAACTGTAGCTTACAAATTTAATAAAATGTGGGTTGTCTTGGCTTTGCAGTATTTCCAAAGAAGCGATAATCCATTTTAAGTATTTGTGTCATAGTCTTCACCTGCAAATGTGTACAGTGACAAAAGAAAAACCAAACATGGAGGTTCTGCCTTCGCCCCGGTGGTATAATAGTGGTATTAGAGCATGATTAGTCTTATTAATGGGGAGGAAAGGGAAGGATATACAGGTAATTAGGACTTAAGTGCTCTTCTCTGTGAGAGCAAATAAAACTCTTCCTGCAGCTAAAGCTGTATATATAATGAACATGAAAAATTATTACTGGTAGGAGAGACAAGAGAAGTTAAACACAAACCCAAATGAAGGGGCCTCATCATTTGCTATTACAAGCTCTCTTCTCACCCTCTCAAATAGACCAGATTGAGCTGGATTCTAGTATGCACCAGAAATTACATGAATGTGGATATAGCTAATTTAGGGCACCAAAAAAAAAAAATGCAAAATTATGAAGAGGAATGATAATGACTGAAGCCCTTAAACACTATATCATGCCTTTTGTTTGCTGAGTAACCTTAAGCAAGAGCTTTAACCAATCCAAAAGCACATCCATAAAAACCTGTCTCATTAGGGTAATTGTGAAGATTGTGTGCAATAATGCATAAAAGCAGTTAGCCAGACACCTGGCACATATTACGCACCCATTAAATATTACCTATAATCATCAAAGAGGTAGTTACAGTAGGCAGTATTTTCCAAACTTATTTGGCAAAAAAAAAAAAAAAAAAATCTTTTCTTTTGCCAAGGGCATTTAGGGCTCCATAGAACTTGACAAGTGTTCTGAAATACATTCAATTCTACCAAAATCAATGTTTTGAACCTATTATTTGAATTGTTACCATTATTTCTAATAAATCTTTAAGAGATATTTTGGAGACAAAAGGGTAAAAGTTGTTTGTTTTTGTAATGGACTAAGAAGAGTACATTACCAAACAAAATATATTAGAACAAAATCTCTAAGACTTTCTTATTTATGCCCTAAGAACGTGATCCACCTTCACTGAAGCACAACGAATAAGATGCCCTAGATGCTCTGTAAACATCAAATATGGGTCTGTTTCTTTTTAAATTTGGTAATCCAAAGCTCAGCACCACACAAGCTACAGTGCTATTATAAAAATTTTCATTATCTGCCCTAATATTGCCGTGTTTTGGTTAAGTATTTGTATATAACATTTGCTTTATAACTAATGTTGAGTATATTAGAGAGTATAATGTTGAATATATTAGAAATAGTTTCTCAATGGTTTTTATAAATTCCTAGTAAATATATAAAAACCACATACCTTCTATATATGATGATGTGCTCTCTTCCATACTTGTAAACATCCTGGTGTAGTGGTGTATCAAATAGCAATACTTTAGTGGCAATTCATTTCCATTTTAGCCCAAACTAACTGGTTTCATGACATGTTTTCACTGCAGCATTAAGAGATCATTTGCTGGATTCTTGGATAGATTAAGAACTCAAAGCAGAAGAAAATAACCAATGGCATGTTTGTTACCATTGTTCCATAAATGCCTTTTTGCCCTCTCTCTTTTCCCCATTCTTTCTCCACTTCGCCTTCTCTCTTCACACTACATTTCTACCTCTATTTCTCTTCCACTCTTTTTTTTTTTTTCTATCTTGCCTGCACCACAGGTCTACCCACGATATCAACAGAAACCCAAAGGAACTGCATAATACCACACAGAATTTATATGGTACATAGGGAAGGGTACAAATCTGGACTTTAGTCCTCAACATTCTTCAGATTTTTAATCATATTGCTTAGCAACTTAAAAGAGGAAAAAATTCCTAGAAACTTGCCTGTTATAAATGGCTCCAGAAACTATCAAGTGTCACCTGAGAGGTTAAATCAGCCCCAATTGAAAACCACTGTTAAATCATCAAATCTTCCGAGCTTTAATAAGCCTATTTCCTCTTATTAATTCCTTCAACATTGCCACACAGAATCCTTTTTCCACACCTTTTTGGCACTAATTGACACAATTGCCATATTATTGGAATATCTTTAACAACATTGCTTAGGGCAGAATCTAGACTCTAGATATCTAAATTGGTCTATAACAGCAACATCCAATAAAAACAAAATGTGTGCCACCTAATATAATTCTAAATTTTTTCACAGTAGTAAAGAGAAAGAGGTGAAATTAACATTTTCCCAAAATTGTCTTGAAAATCTAATTTGTACTTTACACTTACAGAATGTTTCCACTCATATTAGCCACATTTCAAGTGCTACATGTGACTATTGGCTACCATATAAGAAAATGGAGATGTATAATAAATGTCAAATATGCAAAGGAGGTATGAAGAGATCAAATATTATAAACCTTATAACTGAATAGATTTCTAGTATCTTAAGCACTGACTCTTCCATAGTGTTGGCTATACTAACTTGTCAAATTATATGCCTCCTTGGAAATACTGGTTATACAAAGTGAACCACTATATCCCAAAGAGCCTGTAACAGGGGCCTTAGTCTTACTGTTACATCTGATCACAGCAAGGCTGAGCTTCACACTATAAGCACTGCTTCCTCTTCATGGAGGAACCCTTGTAAAATAATGTCAGCACTGGTCATTGCATGATAGGATTTGTTTATATTTTATATATCTAGAAAAATATATACCAACATGTTAAAAGCACTTTCCCTGCATGTAAGTTCCGGGTATTATGAGTAACTTTTACTATCTTTCCCTTTGATTTTCTGTTTTGTGTTTTTCAACAGTGGCAGCACCATCCATAAGCAACTTTTTAGAAATGGGGGGTGTAGGGGTTGGGCGGGTAGTGAAAGTGAGTAAGCAAGGGCCAGAGATGCCAAAGGTCCTATAATGCCAGGTGGTACCACACAACTAAGAATTAGTCTGCTACGATCTGATGTTTGTGGCACCGCCAAAATTCATGTTGATATCCTAACATCCAAGGTGATGATATTAGGAGGTACGGCCTTTGGGAGATGATTAGGTCATGAAGGAAAAACCCTCATGATTGGGATTAGTACCCTTATAAAACAGACCCCAGAAAGCTAGCTAGCCCCTTCCAATATGAAAGAACACAGAGAAGATTTTGTCCATGAGGAACATGCCCTTGTGAGACACTGAATCTGTCAGCACCTTGAACTTGGACTTCCCAGCCTCCAGAACTGTGAGAAATGAATGTTTATTGTTTAATGAGCCACCTAGTTTATGGATTTTTGTTATAGCAGCCCGAATAGGCTAAGACATAGCCTATGCCCTCACAATTTTTGACTATCCCACTGAGCATCCATTTATATGAATAATAATTAACTGCACCTAGTTTCTAGGTCTGTCATACATAAAAACACAGAGTATGTCATATACTGTCTTAATGTATATTAAATTTTCCAAAAATATTACTACTATATAAATCAAGGGCCAACAGTTCTGTTTTCTTGGGATTCCATTAAAATTTGTTCACCAATTCAGAAAATTCAATCACTGAAGGTAAGACCATTGATTGGTGACAATGAAGCCACCAATACCAATCTGTTTTTGAAGATGTCAGAGTATTACCTATACAGGTCCAAACATGCTCTACTTCATTACATCTTTTAGTGTACTCTTGCCTGACTACACCAGAATGTATCACATTTGTTTATACATATTGTTTTATTGTTAATTATAGAATTTTATCTTTATTTCTCCTTTATATTTATTCCAGGTAGGAAATTATATTGAATTTTCTAAAATTACATATATGTAAAAATTAAGATAAAGTATGTAGAAGAATTTCACTTTAAAATAGTCAAGGGGCATTACCCAATATTTATTATGAAAAGTATGTGTTCAATCTGATAGGATTAAGAACTAGCTTACAGTAAGCCGAACAATCCAGTGTACTTATCATAACCCAAATGTCTGTGAGTCACTTACCTTCCATACTCGGGGAAGGGAAAGCAATCATCACTAGCACAGGAAGAATCATTACTCCATCTACCATTGTATAACTGTGGAGGAAAAAAAGAAGAGATGTAAGCAGAACAAAAAATCTAACTGCAGGATGACAAATCAAAGTGAGCACACCGCCTTCAAACTGCCATTCAAGGCCTTTCATACAAATCCTGCCCATTAATCGCCTTATGTCTTACTTACCACGTGTAACATGTATCCTTTACATAAATCTAAACATATTACCTCCAACTGGTAGCCACTCTAAGGCTACTTTCTCAGAGTCTCCTCTTAGCAAGAAATCAGTAAGGAAATGAAAAACTAAGTCTAGGCATTCCCAAAAGATTTTGGGTTTGAATTTTATTTTACCCTATTGAATGCAAAATTGGCACTAAATTAAAAACCCTGAGAAGCATAAATAGACAATTCTAACATCATGTTAAAGATCAAGCGATTGAATAATTCAAACCAAATTACTATGTTGGAGCCTTGCTTCTCCTTTAAAAAGGTTGGAGGTGGAGCAACCTACATACTCATATAGCCCCAAAACAAAAAAAGAACAACAACAAAAAAATCACAAAAAGCCTTATACCTCATCTGTGGCAAAGCAATCCATTTCTACATTAACTTCAAATTTAACAGTGGATAGACACAACTAAGACAGGAAGAGTTTTAAAATAAGAAATCATGTAAATCTATAAAATATGAAATTATTACCTAGAGAAAAGAAGATATTTGATATAAATTTCAAGTGGGTATTGGCCTACAAACTTCACTGGCAGAAGCTCAATTTTGGGGGTCAAAGGACTATAATAAAGAACTCTTCCATTTGAATAATTCCCACAAAACATCAAAAATATGATGGAAGTTTGGTGAGTTGCAATTTTCTAGATGGTAAAGGGGTAAAGTCCTTTAATGAATAAGTTTGTGTGTTATCTTTCTCTTGTAGCTTTACAACAAAGAACAATAGCCTGTTGCTATCTAACTTGTTTGGAGTGTTGCTCTTCTGACCGTTATTAAAATTTTTAGTTGGTAGTCTGTTTACTCCCTATATCCCCAATACTTCTTACTACCCCTCATTTTAACTTATTTCTTTTTCCATAATTATATTTCAGTCTATCCTTCCTGTAATAGCAAGATGAGGAATGAAGTAGGTGGATTTTTATATACCTTCCTTTCATATCTTTAAAAATATATGAAACTTGAGGCCAGGCGCCGTGGCTCACACCTATAATCCTAGCACTCTGGGAGGTGGAGGTGGGAGGATTGTTTGAGCACAGGAGTTCAAGCCCAGCCTGAGCAAGAGCAAGACCCCGTCTAACAACTAAAAATATATAGAAAAAATTAACCAGGCATGGTGGCGCATGCCTGTAGTCCCAGCTACTCCCCGGGAGGCTAAGGCAGGAGGATTGCTTGAGCCTAGGAGTTTGAGGTTGCTGTGAGCTAGGCTGATGCCACGGCACTCTAGCCTGGGCAACAGAGTGAGACTCTGTCTCAAAAAAAAATAATAATAAAAAATTTTAAAAAAGCATATGAATCTTGAGCAAGCCCCTTTTACTGTTTTTGTTATTATTATTATTTCTATGTCCATATAGATCTTTTCTATGGTGGACCCTTTTGGGGACATACAAATCTCTCATCTTGGACCCTAACAATCTGAGGCTGCCTCATCCAACACTTCTCTGGGCTGTTTGGCAGAGATAAGCTGTTTGTTCCCCTCTGCTTCAACTGCCCTGAACCTCCTCCTCCTCTATGCCTCTGCTACCCAATCCCCTACTCCTGCCATACAGGATCTAGCTCAAAGGCAAGCACTTGGTGAAACAGCCCTCTGCCTGCAGTGATTTCAGCCCCCAGCACCGGTCCACACCACTCTGAATCATAACCATTTGTCTACGGTAATCTCAAGTACTGGCCCACTCATCTCCAAAACAGGTAGGCACATCCAAGGGTCAAGTAAGGGTCATTCACTGAGCTATGAAATGAAAGTAACAAAATTTCATTTTTATAAAAATGTTACAATCTAATAAAGTGGTAAATAACTTGAGCCTTCTCTATCTCAGCTGCCTGTGACGGTCCAGAAGAGGTGTCTGTCAGAAAGAGTAGGAGTTACCTAATGCGAAAGGGTGGGCACAATTTGCTTAAGAAGCACAGCCATGCACTATAGTTTTGGAGGTCCATTTAAGCAGAATTATATTGGCTAGTCATAATGAAAATGAGCCCTCCCCAAATGACAAGTGTTCTAAAACCATTAAAGAAACTAGAGATTGAGTATGTTATTAATGCAAGGTGCCATAGATCTTGTGAGCTCCACGATAGCAATGACCACATTTGTATGTCTTTATCATTTTAGGTTTCTAATGTGTAACACATGGTAGGCTCTCAGTAGGTTTCGAGTGGATGAAAACATTAATGAATGAAGGACTGGGAATTCAAAGGTAAGACTGAGATAAGAAACAGTTTAGTTCAGTGGTTTTTCAATGGCTTTAGTTAATATATCCCATTAGTTAAAAAGTTTTTTGGTGCATCCTCAATATGTAAGTTGGTTGTGTGTTTTATATAAAATAAAAAGTACATATTGGCCGGGCGCGGTGGCTCACGCCTGTAATCCTAGCTCTCTGGGAGGCCGAGGCGGGCGGATTGCTCAACGTCAGGAGTTCAAAACCAGCCTGAGCAAGAGCGAGACCTCGTCTCTACTATAAATAGAAAGAAACTAATTGGCCAACTGATATATATATAAAAAAAAAATTAGCCGGGCATGGTGGCGCATGCCTGTAGTCCCAGCTACTCGGGAGGCTGAGACAGAAGGATCGCTCGAGCCCAGGAGTTTGAGGTTGCTGTGAGCTAGGCTGACGCCACGGCACTCACTCTAGCCTGGGCAACAAAGCGAGACTCTGTCTCAAAAAAAAAAAAAAAAAAAAAAAGTACATATTATAAGACACACAAAAAAATAGAAATTAAAAAAACTAAAGATGAAATATTTAAGGCATTGTTAATGGCAATACCGTAGCATCATACTATCATTGATGCAAATCTCAAGGCACTCAGGATGATGTTTATTATATATGACAGTGGATACAAATCCATTTTTCAAATATTTTTAAACTTCCAGTTTGAGGAGACTGCTTCATGTCAGATCGAACTGCATATTATTACTTTTTCTCTAGTAAAGCATTTAAGGAAGAACCACTAGGAACAGACAATGTCAGGCTCATCATTTTCTTATTCTTCTCTGAATGATAAAGAGGGTGAGGGAGGTTCCATGGGGGGGTCAGAACTGTGGTAGGGCACCCTAAGCCCTCTACTCACCTCTCTATCTTCATGGCCTTGAAGCCCCCTTGGTTCTCACCTTATCCCTTAGTTCCCTTAGTCTCCGCTGTCTATTCTTCCAGTCACTTGAGCCAGCCTGCTTCCTGCCTACCTGTGGACCTTCACACGTGATGCTCCCTGCAATAGGCCCTTTCCCAAGGCCCAACTTGGACGAATTCCTGCTCATCCTTCAAATCTCAACTCAAATGTCACTTCCTTCCAGAAGCTTGACTAAACCCTTAAACACTCTCTTCTCACTTCCATATCCCACTTTGTTAATTTTCACTCACAGAAATCATCACAATTAATAATTACATATTCACACCTGTGTGTGCTTTTGAACATCTGTCTCTCTAACTAGACTGTAAACTCCATGGTAGCAAAATCTATAGTCTCTCCTGTTCATCACGGCCAGAGCCAAGTAGGTGCACATTTAATACCTGTTTAATAAGAATTTCCCCTGAATTAATCAGCTCAATTTAAGTTTAAATTCTAAAGAATTAGTAGTGCCCCCTCCCATCTCCCTACCACACACACCTGCAAAGGAATGGCAAGATTAATAACCCTTTGCACTCGCTTGCTTTTTTCTCATTATCTACTCGACATTATCCACACTCAATATCCGAGTGCAAAGGGTTAAAAGATTTATCATCTCCATAACTTTAATCTGTAGTTTAGTTCAGGTAATAGTAAAAGTTATCAGTCAATAAGCCTCAAAATAAAGAATCCTTTCACTATTAAAAAAAAAAAGAAAACCTAAGAAACAATCACCACTGGCATATTTTCCATGTCTCAAAACCAAGAAAACTCATGCCCCAAATAAATACCTATTAACAGAAAAAGAATTATAAATTCTTTTATAAATTATAAAAAAAGAAAACCTAAGAAACAATCGCCACTGGCATATTTTCCATGTCTCAAAACTCATACCAAGAAAACTCCAAGAAAACCCATACCCCAAATAAATACCTATTAACAATCGTGTAAGCAAAATTAAAATACTAATTTAGGCTCATAAATAGAAGACAGAAAAAGAATTATAAATTCAGTCCCCCCAACTAATCTACTGCTTAAAGATAACTCAAAATCTGCCAAAAATCTTTGGGGAAAAAGTCACTATCACTTACTGCTTGCCATTTTGTTCAGGGTCTGGAGTGCCTCTCCTGACCTGTTAATTCAGCTATTAAAAATAGCACTCCCAAAAGGAAAGGAGGGGGAAAAAAAAAAGAATGTAGATAGGAGAATGTTCTGGAATTTCCCAACCACATTTTAATTATAATAAACATCAGGGTGCTAAAGTCTCAACCTGAAGCCCCAAGAATCTATTTATAATTTTAAAATATACTAAAAAAATATGGGCTTTAAAAGTAAATTTTCAACTTCTCTGCTGTCAAGTATTTTTGGCTAAGGAGTTTTCAGATGTCAGTTGGCAAGAAAGAGAGGTTGGTAGTGAAAAATGGGACGGGCAATAATTCAATAGTTCAGAGATGCCTTACTCCAGTGGTTTTCCAACTTTTTGGTATCAGGATCTCTTTATATTCTTGGAAATTTCCGAGGTGCTTGTCTATTGATAGTTACCGAATTAGAAATTAAAACAGTTTTTTAAATATTGTATTCATATTAAAATAGCAATAAAAATACTATCCTGGTTTTTTAAATTTTTGAAAAAAATTATATATTTTAAAAAAACATACTAAAAAAGTTGCATTGCTTTGCACTGTAAATCTCTCTGGCATAGTAGAAGACAGCTGGATTCTCATATATGTCATATATGATGCTACATTCAATTTGTTATGACATATTGTATTGGTTAAAAAATATATATAGAAAATCCAGCCTTGTACATGTCACTGGAAGACAGAGGACCCTGCAGAAACCCTGAGAAAATTTTGGGGACCCCTAGAGGTTCTTGGACCACACTTTGAAAACCACTGCCTTGCTCCTTAAATGCTCAGTCCTTCTAATATACCAGATAACTAAATGGTACCAGACAGTTTAGCCTGAAAACTTACCCAATACCTGACAAAAATGCTACTGTTCTAAGAAATTTCATTAACGTCTACTATCAAGGATTTCAACAAGTCTAACAGTCATGGAAGAAAGCATTAGATATTTTTTCATGTAGGCATAATTTACATACACAAATATTTTTAAAATGAGATATATAAACTTGTAACAAGAAGATACTCACAACTGCTCATTTCATTTAGATTCAACTAAATCCTTATGCCATGTCCTAATGCCAAAATCCCTAACTGAAAAACCATAGGCTACTGAGGATTGTAAAATATTATCTGAAGCATTCAGAGTATGCATTTTTCCCTCTAGGGTATACACATCTCCCTTCTGCTCATGGATAAGACCCTCTATCCCTGGTAAATGATCTTAACACTTCAGACACAAGAAAAATAGCTATTCAGAAAATGGTTAGAAAATTCCAGCCTTAACTAAGGTAACCTCTTTAAATCAGTAGCATCTCTTACAATGTTCTCAGGCCTTCCCTCTTGGGAGATAGAACATTCCCATGATACTCTACTAAAAACAGATACACCACGAGGATAGACAGAACCACCTTCCAAATCCCATGGTGCTTTTCAAACTCCATTTATAGACCAGACTGATATCCAGTTAGCTAGCATTTAGCTCAATTTCTAACATGTGTGGGCTTGAGACCAAGTTCGGCACTTCTTTCACTCATCACAATGTTACAGCTGGATAAAGCCAGAGATACACCGCAATACACTTCCCCAAAAAACATTTTGATATTGGCCACAGAATAACTGAGTAGAATACACTTCTATGTCAACTTTTAGACTCCATATTAGGCAGTCTAGTTGACAACCTACCATATGGCAATAAAGGATATTTCTAAAACCTAGACTTATGAGCAGCATAGGATTTGTTATCCATGATATTGAGAGTGAGGGGAAAGTTGTAAGATGAAACCTAAGATTCTTTCCCATCAGAAAATTCAACAAAATGTCCATTTGTCTGGTTTGGTGGCCTAAGCTCATTTGGTTTGGCCATTTGTCCAATACATAATTTATTCAGCAAAACACATACTTTCATTGGCTAATATATATATATATATACATATATATATATATAGAAGAAAAAAGTAAAATAAATTATAATTTTAAAAAATACACAATTTATTGAGTGCCTAAGTCACACAATAGGGGCTTTCTTGATATTCATCTCAACTGGATTTTATTAATAGAATCTTGAAAGACAGGCCATACGATCTAACCCATCTCTATTTTGAATAACTTTTATATCAACCACGTGAAGTCACTCTCTAACCTACGCGTGCTCACCACTGGGAAGGGCTTGCACTACTATCCCATAGCGTTTTTTTTTTTCTTTGTATCTCTTCATGCGGTCTGTGCTATGCCTTCTATAAGGAAAAAAAAAGTCATTCTCTTTGCCTTTTAATATAAAAGGCAGAGGCAAAGCAGAAAAAGAATTAGAGTAATCCAGCTTTCTCTTAGTCATCTTTCAACATTGTATCATTATCACATTAACAGTAGTGGCACTTACTAATGAGCCAGGCACTGGAACAAAATGCATTATGTCATCCAATCTCTCCCCAAAACACCCTAAGATAAATACTCATATTAATTCCATTTTGTAAATAAGAAAATGGATGGGTAGAAGTAACTTGCCCAAGGACAAAAGGTCAAACCCAAGACCACCCAACCAGAGTTCAGGTCTTAATCAACCCCCACTCTACACAACTTTTGTTTAACTAGCCAGCCATAGTTTAGCAATTGTGTTTTGTCATCCTTAACATTTTATACAAGTCTCAAATCATTCTGAGCTTCAATAATCTTGTTTTCCTCTCAGAGAAAATCTTTACTCCTGGTTATTTGGGCCACCTTTTATTCATACCTTCTATTTCTCTAGCTTCAAAATTAATTGCATATAGTCTATAACCTCCAATTACCTCCTTCCTCCCTCATTCCCCAGAAAAAACAAGACATGGATGTCAAAGAAAAAATAAGCCTCCTCAAGAGTGTATCAGTAGTTTCTAGCTCCCAAACCTCTCTGCACTCTTCAGTTCTCTTGTAGCTCATACCTCAAAATAAAAAGAGAAATTAATGTAAGGCACATGTGGGGGCCAAGTTAGAGCCAGTAAGATAAATTCTAGACATGAAACTTTGAAGGAAGATAGACCTACACCAACCACCACTAAGTGGGGCAAAAATCTCTGCAACTGATTAGATAATGTGAGAACATTTATATCTCTTCTTTGCTCCATATGCAATGAGTTAACCCAAGGGCAGCTTGCTCCAAACTAGCTGGGCCTTTGGGAAAGGTGAAAAGGGACATGGGCTGTCAGTAAAAGCTGCAAAGAGAGGCTAAGCAGAAACCATCATACCATGTAAGCTAAGTCAGGGTCTTTTCTCCAGTTCAGAAATGACCTGTTAAATATTTTTAACACCACACTCCGTCTGAACTGGCGATGTGCACATTGCCAGGGCTTGGTTTTATACAGACTTCACTGCTGCTAGAGAGTTTCTGGTGGGGTGTTACTTTCAGAATATTAGCATGTAATTTGATCTTTCGTGATAGATGAATACAAATAGCTTCTTGGACAAGTCCTATAGAACTGAGAACCAGGCCCTGGATCGGTTTATCCTGTAGTTAGAGGAAATAATTAGAGATTATTTCAGGAAAGAAAGGTTTTTGACTGAGTTGCACTACAAACATTCCAGCTGTGACAGATGGACCCAAGATATGGTTTGGGAAGGAAGGGAAACAAACAATATGATCTGTAAAATGAGGAGAAAAAAAAGATAAGGCTTATTGAATGAAAATAAGTGAAAGGTTTAGCTTAGGGCTACTACGTAAGAATCAAAGAATCCTCAGTAAATTTAATTGTACATGGAATGAAATGGACTTTGCTTACATCCCTACCAGATATACAAATAACTACGCTAAGCTTCTGAGAATGCAATGTTTTGATCATCCGTTGCATGCTTTACCTCAAAACTAGGTTTTATTTCAACACACCTGACTTCCTGGAAACTGTCCCTCATTTTCCACTTCACTCCCTCTGTATCAAATAGCCATGGTTCTCCTGCTTTGTTTCAATTGATTCACCTCCCAACTATTCTGTGATGTTCTCCGATGCAACTCACAGCCCATTCCCTCTGCTGCTATTTTGCAAAATGTGACCGGAACCATTTTTTTACCTACAGGTAGGAGGCCCCCGCTATTCCACCCATAAAACTCTTTTAGATATGTAACTTTGGAATCCATTTAAAAATCCCACTTCTTCCCGAAAGTCCTCCGGTACACACTGTCTCAGCCCTCTAACCGTGCCTGACCTCAAGATTCCTCTTTAACCTAATAAAGTAGACCTTTCTATCCCTCCCATTACTGGGCAAATGCTGGTGGAAGAACCTACCATCTGACACGGCTGTCTCAATTCTAAGGCTAACATGATAATTTGAAGAGGGGGTGGTGGATAAGATAAAAGGGATGTCAGGGCCAGGGAAGTATATCCCCTCCCTCCTATAACCGGAGACCCTGGAATACATTTCTGTGGAGGTGAAAATAACCGCCTGGCCTGATCACAACCTTCCCTTCATCCCCAGGCTCCAAGCCCACTGCTGCCCCCGACTTCTCACCCACCCCATGCTCTATGTTACCCTGCCATATCTTCCTCATATCACTTAACACTGGGTGAAATTTGTCACTCACTGATTAGTTTATTTTATTGTGTTTCCCCCTCTCCTACCAGCCTCCACATACCCAAATGTAAGCAGCATGGGAGGAAGAACTCTGCCTGGCTCGTGGCATCCCATGCCTGGCACCTACTGGGCACTCAATATAAAGTAAAACACATTCCCTCTAACTCCTTAGTCTAGGCTACACTTTGGTTTGGGAGGGGAGAGGAAGGTGTAGTTTAAGTTTTATACCCCCTGACAAGGAAATGACGGGGGAGGGTAGGTGGAGGTGGTAGTTGTTCCATGTCCTCAATTTAATATAGTAGCAACTGGGTATCTGAGATAAATTAAAAGATATCATTTGTAACTTTGATTCCAGTTTTCAAGGGTGTCATCCAAGAGAAACAGCCAAACAAAAGGACGGCTGGCAGGCTCTGGTACACCAGACAACTCCCTGGTAGCCAATATCCCATTTGGAAAGGACTGCTTGGGTCTCCAATTGCAGACACCAGCTGATATGCCCAGAGCTATCCCTAGTGACCTCTGAGACAGCTTCTGTAACTTGAAAATACATCTCCTACGAGTCAGAAATTGACATATTATCTGCCCTGAAGTCTTCTAACATTTATTGACACTGTTCGGAAAGTCAAGCTTCCATGCCTATTAATAACCTTCAGAAAGAACCCCGAGGAAGTGTCAGGGAAAAATAGATCCAGCTGATAGAAGCCAAAGATTCAACGAGAGGTAACAGTTACCAATTCATACATTTGAAGAAAAAAAAAAAGGAAAGTTGTAACATCATCTGTATTAGATGCTATCTTTTTAGGAGGTTTAAAACAAAATACTTAGTCAATGACTTCAAGGAATGTAAGTCAAGAGTCCTGGTCTTTACAGTTAGCACCAGCAGCTAACTTTGTATGCACATCAATTATTCCAGGGAATTTTGCCTACTAAGGCTGACATCATGAAACCGTTTATAGTTATTTACACCTTTGTAAAGTTTCTCTAAGTGACACATCAAATAGCAACCACATCAACCTCCTCTACATAATGGAGTCACTAATTAACATCGATCTTTAAAAAAAAAACTTTTCTTGGTGGTCTTTCTCCTCTGCCCTCCCCCGAATAGAATGTGATTAATGGAATTCTCTCACAATTTAGCTTGAAATATGCTTTTGCCAGTCGAGCAGCTAAAGCAGAATCAGATAATTGTGGTATGACTCAACAAATGCACAGCTGTTCATTTAAATATATCCATCAAAAGTATAAATATGATCATGAGAAAGAAAACGAGCCATGTACCAGGGTCAGTGCACAAGTTGAACGGGTTAGCATCCAAGTAACCACAACAGAAAACAAGGAGGAGACAGGCGAGGAGACAGGGAGAGGTTCTGGGTAGATACGGAGTGGACGGAGACCAGAAAACGGATGTAACCAAAAACCACCCACCCAACCAAAAACACTCACCGGCCTAAAAAGGAAAACAATGTTAAAAGTAAAAATAAATGCACTATGTGAAGTGGGGGAAAAGAAACAGAATTTTAAAAATAGATGATGCTTCCAAGTACACAGAGGTAGAAAAGCCTATAGGCTAGAAAATGGTAAATCTGCTGTGTTTTTAAAAATAAAACAAAACAAAGACCCTCCCCTCAAAGCAGAGGAAAACAGGAGGAAGAGGATTCTCACCTCCATCCTCGCCCACAGGCTTCCAACGCTATGATTATGAAATCATCATGGAAATGCGGGAATCCCTCCAATACTCCCGAAGTAAGTAACTGAAAAGCAGCACTGCGTACCAGACAAGCCCTGTTGGAGGTTCTACACATACAAGACTGCCATATAACAAGAGGCAAGGAAATGACGAGAACTATGGGAACATGGTGATGGCAGTGAAGGAGGTGGGTTCCTAAATCCAGAACTTCAGGCTCCCTTCCTTCTTTCCTCCTCAGGGATGGGCCCACAAGGCCCAATACAAACTTAAGAAACTGAAAAGACTTTAATAACCTCTCCTCTTTTAACATGTAACTCAAAATAGTAACAAATGAAAGGAATATCTAATCCATGACAATGATTTTCAAGCTTTCCATCAAAAATCTCCTTCTTTCCAAAAAACATAATCTCTCTAGTGATGGGGGCCCTGGCCCACACGTAGCCTGACTACTCAAGCCATTTGCACTCTCCTCATTTATAGGCATCTCTTTTGTATGTATCATCATAAGCAACAATTCCTTCAACAATCACCCCCTCCATCACGCCCCAGGCCCTTCCATGTCTACCCTCTTCGTCCTTTCTCAGAGAACTTTCTAGAAGAGCAATCCATGCAGGAGCCCTCCATGTCCTCTATCCAGTCCTCAATCCACAGTGTTCTATATCAGTTGGTTCACTGAAACATCCCCTTACTAAGTTTCTATCTCGTCCTAGTCCTTACCTGATCCTTCAGATTCACAGGACTATCTCAAAACATGGACTCCCAAGCCTCACGCCTACTGGTTTTGATCTGTGATGGGGTCTAGGAATCCGTACTCACCCAAGCAATTTGGGAGATGCTCAGAATGATTGGGGGGTCTCATCTATTCTGCAGGATGGTGGTGTCAATGAACCCCTTTAACCCCTTCTTCTACTGGGTTCTTCTGTAGCTGAGGTTCACAGGCTCCACTCTCCGGTATCTCTACTTTTATACTTTGGTCCTTCCAGTTTCCTTGAGAAGGGGGAGTTCCTCTTCTGCCACTCATCCCTTATATCCTGGTTTCTTCAAGGACCCACACCTCAGCCTTCCCTTCTTTTTACTCTAATTATCATCCATTTTCTTCCACTGTTGACCACCAGGCTGGACCACCAAGTAGAGAATGGGCTCACCCATTCTTTAGTCATTTCCCCTATTACCTATGACCTTCTTCCCTATATATTCTTATCTTTTCACTGTTTATAAAATTAGTATTTAAATTTTTTATTACAAATATTTCAAGTTACATAGAAGCAGAAAGTATAATATACCTTCTTTTGAAACCTTCGCATTTCAAAAATAAGCGACATCCTACCCCCAGTTTCAAAAATAAGCAATCTCATTTCCTCTATTCACATTTTCTTCCTGGGATATTTTAATGAGAATCACAGATGTCATATCATATCACCCACAAATTCTCTAACAGATAAGGACTTTTTCTAAACATAACTACAAATCCAACATTTTACCTAACAAAGTTAAAATTACTCCTGCAAATGTCATCTAAGAGCTAATCAGTGTTTTAAATCTGCCCAACTTTCAACAACTATAAATACTACCCCCCCAAAAAAAAATCAAGAAGAGAATGGGGAGAGCATGCAAAAAAGAAATTTTTATCAGTTTTTAGTTATCATAACCAGTGGTGCCATGTTAATATTGTGGCAGTATTGAGAACATTGTGTGTATAATATTGAAGAAAGCAAATGAGTAACTATGTGCTTTATTCTATCCTCTCCTGCTGTTTTGAGAATCAGAATTCTCTGTGTGGAATAAAGGAGATATAGATGCAATATAGAAAAGGTTAAGTAAAAACATTATAAACTGAATTCAAATTGGAACTATCAGAATGAACTCATGAAGTATTTTTTATAATTATTTAATTTCTGGCTCTGTCCATTAAAAAGGCCTAGAAATAATAGCCCACCCTGTAGCAAAAACCATCCCTGGTGCCCAGATTGTGGTGTTAACATAGCATTCACTACGAAGACAAAAAAAGTTAAATTGAACCATAAGCATGCAATGACCAAAATCCATTCAGTAAGGAACTAGAAGTCAAATGACTGGGTTCTTCATCATAAAAACTGTAAGGGAAGAAAGGGCTAGAGGTGAAATATAAGGTTTAAAAAACTTAAAAAGATGAGCAAAACTAACTTATAGTACTAGGTATGAATATATGGGTGACACACCATGAAGAAAGGCAAGGGAGCAATTACTACCATGTGTATACTACATAATATACTATTACTTGACCAGTGTGGTGATCACAAAAAATACTGACCTTTCAATAATTAACTAAGTTATTGACACATTATGTGTAAAACTGCTTTACTTTATATTTAAAACAGTAAAAAGGAAAAGACAAAAGCTGAATATGTGCTGTTACACACAACACACATATAACACATACACACACAATGAGGAAGTAACAAGTACTGTGTATCATATATGTGCAAAAATTAGCCCAGGTTTGTATGTTACAAATAATTTATGTAGTAAACTTCTGAAATATCATCTCTTCCATATCTTCAAACTGAGGAAAATTGTTTTTACAAGTTCCAAGTTTATTTTTAGTAGAACAGAGAAATAATAATCAATTTCCTGGTCATAATCAGAAATCATGTATGAAAATAAAATTATGACAACATTGTATAAGTTGGTCCTTCCTCTCACTTACTTCAATTAACTAAGTTTGATAGGTCAAAAAGGATATAGAAAGACTACAATCCATATCAATGTTTCCCAAAAGAACTGCATGACACTACACAGTCAAATAAAAAAAAATTAAGATCATGAAGATATTAACCCTCTCTTTCAAAGTTATCTATACATTTAACAAAATCCCAGTAATAATAGTAACAGGTTTTCTTCTTGGGGGGCCAGGGAGTGGTGACCAGATTATTTTAAAATTCATACTTTTAAAAAACCTATAAACACACACACAAGTTAAGTATGAAAATTCTGTAAAACAAGGCTTAAAAGAAGGAGACCATCCCTATCAAAAAGAAAGAAAAAACAGACTAAGCTTCAAAAGTTAAAACAATGTGATTCTGGTACATGCATACGCAGACAGATCAATGAAATTAAATGGACACCCCAGAAATAGACTAACACATATAAGGAAATTTGTATTACAAAAGAAATCAAAGGAGAAAAGTTGGAACCATTCAGTAAAATTGAAATGACTAGTCAATGTGGCAGAGACTGCTAATTTTCCATCTTCTAAATTTCTTCTAAAATTCTTTCTTCTCTTCTTCTCAGGTGCAAGGTAGCCAGCAGAGATTTCATTTCCCAGCTTAACTTGCAGCTAGACAGATATGACTAGGTTCTCACCAATGCAAGTTGCAGGGATGTCTGCTACTTCTAACCACTTGCCCTGGACATTCTCCTTTGCCCTCCCCACTAAGGGGACCGTGTTATGGCGGCAACTCAGCTTTGACCATGCAGATAACCACAGTGACAATTATCGGAGCAATAGGACAGAAGGAACCCGAGCCTCTGAATGATCATCCTCAAACTCTGGCATGTGGGCCACATGCAGGCATTTCTGCCCGTTTGTTTTTTTACTTCAAAATAAGATATGTGCAGTGCGCATAGGAATTTGTTCATAGTTTTTTTTTTTTTTTTAACTATAGTTCAGCCCTCCAACGGTCTGAGGGACAGTGAACTGGCCCCCTGTTTAAAAAGTTTGAGGACACCTGGATCAGTGGATATGGGCTGTTCCGCTGACCTGTTTTACTCACACTGGGACTGTTAAATGAAGAAAAAATAATCTGTATTCCTTGAACCACAGCATATTTCAGTCCCTTGGTTACAACAATTCAGCCTTCTCTAATTAATAAAGTATTTAGAGAAAAATTAAGTTGAATTCATACCTAACATTCCAGATGGATCAAAGATTTAAATCTTAAAAAGTCCACATGACACTAAAAGGAACCGGGAGGTAGGTTTTTAAATCTAGAACTGCATAAGGTCTTTTAACTATGATACAAAACCCTGAAGCCACAAAAAGATTATTTATTCATTTCTATCAATCCATGTGGTCATCTTTTATTGACTACCTTGTCCAATATAAGAATGTAAGTTCCATAAAGTAAGAATTGGGGTCTATTTTCTTCACTACTCTATAGCATGGTGCCTAGAACAAGTTCCTAATACATAAGAGGCATTCAATAAATACTTGTTGAGTGAATAAATTGGTGAGCTTAACTATACAAAATTGTTAATAATCTGTACCACAAAATATTATTATTTTAATACAAACAGACAACTGAGGAAAAATTTAAACAGCACATATCACAAGGAGAAAAAAGAAGGGGCTATGAACTGATAATAAAAATCAATCTTTTGATAAGAAATCAATATTTTGATCATAAAAGTCAATAGCCCCAATAGGAGAAAAGACAAAGGACACAAGCATAGAAGGAACAGAACTGGAAATAAAAATGGCTTTTAAACTTATGAAAAGATGCTGGATGTCAATCAAACATTTAAAAATGCAAATCAAGTCACATTAAACTGCCACTTATCACCCATTGATTTGGCAAAGAAAAAAAAACCAATCAGTTTGACGATCATCCTGTGATTGGCAAGGGTACGTATGAGGAAGCAGTGTTCTCACCCATTGCTGCTATAATCTAAAACTTCTCAAGGTCTTTGAACAGAGCAACTTGGCAATAAATTTCTACAGAAATTAAAATGTGTGTAGCCTTTGACCCAGCAATTCTACTAAAAATGGATCGTACAGATACGTTCACAGGAGTTTGAAATGATGTATGTACAAGATTATTCCCTATAGCCTTGTTCATGATAATAAAAACTGGAAATGATCTATACACCCATCAATACAGTACTGGTTAAATAAATTACAGCACATCTCGACAGTGGGATATCAGCATCCACTAAAAACAAATGCAGCGCCAAGATGGAAGAACTTCCAAGAAATATTAGTTTGGTGAAAAAAGATACAATGTTTTGTGTATTGTTACCATGTGTGTAAAATAAAGCAAAATATGTAAATAATCTATAAGGTTATATGCTTGTATATTATCTATGATCTTAAATCTCTGAAAGAAATTGGTAACAGTGGTGGTAACTGGGTACTTGGGGGACAGGGGGAAGAGGGAGACATCTTCTTCACCCTACACTCTTTTGCATCTTTTTAATCTTGTATACATGGATTATGTTACCTTTCTACAAATAGATAATTTATATAATAACAAAAAGACAAAGATTCATTCCCAACACCAGATAATCTGAAAACTTCTCTGATGATTCTCACTGTTAACCACGTTAGGAAACTACACAGCTGAACAATTCTAACCCTGTTTCATAATTAAGAATCACAGGGTTAGCAACTGACTACAGCCATCATCTTCTTCTCCTCCCTCAAATGTAAACACAAAATAAAGTCAGACCATTAATGCTATCCCTGTTATCCTTTACTTCCTCTCAAAACTAATTCAACCCTGCACCACCTTAAAGGGCATGAAAGTATCTCAAAACGCTCAAAGGACAGTAGCCAGAACAAACAACTATGCTAATACATTAACACAGCCTCCGGAAAATAAAAATCTGACAAAACTGACGCCTTGGCAACAGCCTGAAAAGTGGATCATCTCCCTTAGAAATTAGAAACTCACATCCATAATGACTACAAGTCCAACGTCAACAATCATGAACTTAGTTTTGTCCCTAATGTGAAAGGTCTCCCCCCACCCCATCCTCCTTTAAATTATAGGTTAAACCTCTCTCACTTGAGGACTGGTTATTATTATGTTACAGCCATATAAAGAACACTAAGCAGGCATTACTTAGACTGAGATTACATTCTGCTTAAAAGGAAAAAAGTCCACAATATGTCAAGTGCAGGGAAAAAGCAAGTTGTAAAATAAGATATATGGTCATGTTCCACCAATTTTTAAACTTAATTAATATGCATATTTTGTTTGTATACAAAAATGTCTGTATGTGAAAAGCTGTGTATGTGGGAAAGTGTGTGTTCCAAGCTATCAGCCAAAGGGAAAAAAGAAAAAGAAGGGAAGAACATTTACCTTTTTATATATCTGTATTTTATACTGTTTTATACTACTTGAAAGTAAATTATCAAAAATAAATTTTTACATAAAGAATAGTTGTTTAAAAAATAATAAATTAAGCTTTCCTTAAAAAAAAAAAAAAAAAGCACCTTA
This sequence comes from Microcebus murinus, assembly GCF_040939455.1. Lineage (NCBI taxonomy): Eukaryota > Metazoa > Chordata > Mammalia > Primates > Cheirogaleidae > Microcebus > Microcebus murinus. Next base: position 38,249,093 of record NC_134111.1, read on the forward strand.
CAGCTATCAGAGACCTTCCTCAAAAATGTTAAATCTGTGACTCGGTAGGTTGCAGCAGGAGAATGGGGGAGGCCAGGAGCTCGAGACCAGCCTGGGCAACATGGCCAGACCCCTGTCCCTAAAAAAATTCAAAAAGAGGCCAGGCGTGGTGGCTCACGCCTGTAATCCTAGCTCTCTGGGAGGCCGAGACGGGCAGATTGCTCAAGGTCAGGAGTTCGAAACCAGCCTGAGCAAGAGCGAGACCTCGTCTCTACTATAAATAGAAAGAAATTAATTGGCCAACTAATATATATAGAAAAAAATTAGCCGGGCATGGTGGCGCATGCCTGTAGTCCCAGCTACTCGGGAGGCTGAGGCAGGAGGATTGCTTGAGCCCAGGAGTTTGAGGTTGCTGTGAGCTAGGCTGATGCCACGGCACTCACTCTAGCCTGGGCAACAAGTGAGACTCTGTCTCAAAAAAAAAAAAAAAAAATTCAAAAACATAACTTTTTTTTTAAAAAAATGTTAAATCCAAGGAGGCTATAAAGACCAACGCTGGCAGGTTTTAATCCTGAGTTCCTTGCTTCTCTCTCCAAATACAAGACTCAAACCACATCTGAGCAATGCAAACATTAAATTCAGACAGACACATGCACCAACATTTTATACTTCTGGTCTCCCCTTACAGAAACATCTTACTGACTCTATTCCAAGTAGGTATTCATATTATCCCCATAACTTATCACAACCTTAATAGCATTTCATCCTGAATTGCAAGACTTCTTTATACAGATTTCAAAGTACTCCACAGGAAACTCATTATTAAAATGTAGTTCTGAAAGAGGTAAAAGTATGGACACAGTAAAAAGCCCAGTAGCTGCCAGAGGCTAGTGGGGAAAGGCGGATGAACAGGCAGAGCACAGAGGATTTTTAAGGCACTGAAACTACTCTGTATGATATTATAATGGTGGATGCATGTCATCATACATTTGTCTAAACCCATAGAACGTACAACACTAGGAGTCAACCCCAGTGTAAGCTGTGGGCTTTGGGTGAGAACGATGTGCCAATGTAGGTCAATTGATTGTAATAAATGTACTACTCTGATGTGGGATATTGATGGTAGAAGAGGTGGTGGGGCATATATGGGAATTCTTTGTACTTTCTGCTCAATTTGCTCAACCTAAAACTGCTCTAAAAATTAAGGTCTATTTAAAAGCAAAAAACTTATGTAGTAGCCCTGTAAGGTGAAAAATATGGCAGAAGCATTTTATATGTAGGGAAATGTTGGTAGTATTTGAACAACTTGGCTAAAGTTAAAGAATTAGCTGTGCAGATGCACCCAACAAGGTATACCACGAAGGCAATGCAAGAACTAAGAACTATCAGCCCGGTCCTAATGTTCTTATAATAGATTAATATAAAGCAACAACATAATCATTTGTGGCAAAGAATTTACCCTATAGATTGGATCTCTGACGAAGAGCATTAAAAGAGGTGATTTAGAGCATTAAAAGAGGTGATTTGTTGACATGGCTGCACTGCTAGCTCTGGCAACAGCACTGAGAGGTCCTAGGTAAAGCTGACTCAGCTGCCTTAAAGCTGGTTCCAAGTCACATCTGCCCACAGTCCTTCGAGCAGTGTGCCTTCATTCAGAGCTTCTCTCTCTCTGTTCACAGGGGGACTCGGGGAGTAGGAGAGGTGCTTCTGGAATTACGAGTTCTCCAGCAGCCCTCACTATAGCAATGTGAAGACGTTCAGTGGGCTACAGAGGGAAAGAAGAAAAGAAACCAGCTAAGCAGAAGAAACTTCTGCAGTTGTGAACACACTGGCTAAAGGAAGTGCACACTGGACACGCCTTTCAATTGGGACCATAAAACAAAGCCGATTTATTTATGAGTGAGGCAAGTATGGAAAAGCTGGAAAACACTGATAGGCAGTGTGTGGAGGTCATGGATCTCCACTGGTCTTTAAATTATTTTTCTCAACAACACCAAAACCCAGTTAAGACCTGTAGTTGGTACATTTCAAGATCAAGTTCCTTTCAAGCCCATACATACACCATGCACTCTAGCTAGACCATCCCCCTCCCTGCAAAAACAAACAAAAACAATGACTTTGTATATAGTAATTGTTATATGTATTAATACTTGGTTAAAAACAAACTCTGAACAGTACAACGTATAGAAAGGAAAGTCTTCCTCCCTTCCCAGACCTCTGGCCCCTCTGAAAGACATTCAGTATGCCAGAGTAACCAATTCCTTATGTATTCACTAGAAATATCTGGTTTGGGTCCATTTTCAAACAACATTCTCAGGGGTAGATAGATCAAGTTCAAAGACTCATAAAACAATAGTGGAGAAGGAACACCAAGCCTAAAGGAAGGGAAGGGGAGTTTGAGATAACTAACAAAAAACAAAAAGCCACCCAAGCTCCCTTTTCCTTTAGGAAGACTGGAAAAACATCAACATTTGCCAGAGGAAAAGGAAATTTTTATTAGAACCAAACTTTCCCATTCAAATCGTTAAATAACACAAAACACTGAAGAACTTACTTCTTTTGGAAAACCGTACCTTTTTTTTTTTTAACCTCAAAGAACACTGTGCCAAGAAAACTTTCACATAAATACATCTAAGCAGAAAACAAGCCCCAAATACCCATTCCTAAATAATAATGTGGAAAAGAAAATCTTCCTATCCAACTTGCAAATCAAGAGAGATGTCTTACAGGTACGATCAAACTGTTCCTCATGTCAGCTTAAATTGAGGCTCACAATCTATTTGAAAAGAAAATCTAGACATGTAAAAGGCATACTAAAAATAGGACACATGAAAATATCCCCCCATAGAGAGGTCAACCAGAAATGTGTCATTTTCAGCAATGGTTTAGTGAAGTTTAAGAGTAAAAATCCATTCCTAAAGTGGGTACCCTTGAAAACAAACTCATCAGCTGGGCAGCACCTACAAACATTTGAGTTTCAGAACAAATTGCTGAAATACTGGTATTTTCCAAGACACTGGGGCCAGGGAAACTTGGCAGGTTCACACACACTACAGTTGCTTTCTCCTCTGCCAAAGGCCAGCTGCATTTGAGGAGGAGGCCAGTGCTAACCTGTCTGGCCTCGGGTCAACCATGTCCTTAAGTTACAGATGCTGTATAGGTGAGAGCTTTATAAGCTAGAAAATAAGGAAACACTGGTGCATATTTTTCTAATTCTCTTTTTAAAAATCAGAGATCAGCTTTTTTTTTTTTTTAATTACAAAGGTACTTCTCACCTTCTAGAATCCCAGCCCTCTCATCCTCACTGCGTGGAATTCCTTCTCATCCTTCAAGACAGTGTTTGGGTTCTCCTAGCACTGTTCAGCCTTTTCTAAAGATTCTTATATTTTCCAGATCTTTCCCCTTCGAATTCCTCTGGTATTTATATTCTATATGACTCAACTTGGCACTTAAAACTCTGCCATGAACTGGGTTTGTCTCCAAACCAATTTACAACTAAGTAAAGATCCCCTGCTGTTCTTCTATCCCAGCCCTCCTTCACAGCACTTAGCATATAGTTAGTGCTCAAAAGTTATTGCATAAACATCAAATCTCCAAATTAAATATATTTTCGCATTTGTTTTAAAATTCACTGGGCTCTCAAATAACCCATGGATTGAAGTAAAAACGGTGGTGTACTACATGGAAGAACAGGTTGGTAAACCAGCAGCTCAAGTATTGAACAAATTCTGGATATTTAACTCTGCAAATGTTCTTCTTACGATCCAGCTCCCCACAAATATCCTTCATGTCGATATGCAAGCTTGGCAGACCTGAAAGGTAGTGGAAAGCAGTTGTGTTCAAAATCCCAAGAGCTATTTAAAAAAATTAAAAAAAAAAAACTTCAAAAAAATGACATGCACAACTAAAATCAGTGCTATAAAATAAATATCTATATAACAAACTCAAGCCACCTGTCACAAAACTTTCATTGAGCTCAGTTTTTTTCTAAAACTTTAGTCAACTTATTTGTTTGGCTATGGAGTTTTAATTATTGGCAGCCAATCAACCTGTGCAAAAACCTGGCCCATAAAGGTCAAGGGTGCATTCCTGTAAAGGAGGTTGGAGGGCGACCTCACGTGAGTAAAAGGAAAAGGGACACTCATTCAAATTTTCTAACTCCAATTTTGGGCGTTTAACATAGTAGTACATTTTTCTTTAATCTTGGTTATTGGAACATGCATAGTTTCTGAAAAGTCATTGTAATAAGATGAGACCTGAATAACAGTCAAGCGTAAAAAGTACTTAGAATCAAACAAGTTCTTGGCAGTCAACACAGCAGCTAAGCAACATGGAAAAAAATCAGGACAAGTTTTCTCAATTTTTTAGTTATAACTATATCCTTGGCTTCTAGAAATTGTGGCTTCCAAATATTGCAAATTCCTGCCCTTTCAAGAATCACTTATAGCTTCTTCTCTGTTGTCACCCAGCCCCGTAACCCAAATAAACCACAGTGGATCTTGCTGTGGAATTACTTGCCAGTGCTTCAATTGTCTGACTTAATCCTAATAACAACAAAATTGAGGGAAAGTACTATTCTCATTTTATACATAAGAGAATAAGCATGAGAAATGGGAATTTCCAGGAATTTCTCCAGAATTCCCCAAAGTGTATTATTCTTAAAATACTTCCAAACATTCTTTACACATTATTGTGGATATCTAAAAACATTATTAAATAGGAAGTATCACACTTAGTATTTACAATGAATTGTAGCCTATAGCAAATATTAAAATCCTAAAAAATGCCAGCAAACATTATTGGATGGTATTCTAATAGTGGGCAAAAACATAGCCCACAGTCTGTTTTGCAAATAAAAGTTTTATTGGAACAGGCATACTTTGTTCATTTTACATACTCTATGGATGCTTTCACACTGAAATGGCAGAGTTGATAGTTGTGACAAAGTCCGTATGGCTTGCAAAGTCTAAAATATTTCCTATCCGGCCCTTTAAAGAGAAAGTTTGTTGACCCGTGCAATGACCCACATTCAGATCTACACACAAGTTAACAGTACTACACAGAATCACATGTTGAAATTGACAATTTAAAGACTTATTTTGCTTCTGAAACTTATTTCTTGGAATACCACGCGTAGGATCTGTATACAGTATGCTATGCATATAAACTTGTCTTATTTGCAAGGATGACGCACTGGTAGTAGACTGGGCCCCAAACACGCATTTATAACATAGCAACAGCTACAAGCAAGCATGACCAATTCTCTCCCACATGCTCCTATCCTGATCTGGCTCCAAGAAAAGTCAATCTTACCCTTCAGCACCACAGGTCAGCTTTTCCTGTTCCTGCTTTCAACCTGACATCAGTGGATTCTCCTTCTATCCACTCATGTCCTTATGCTGACTGTTTCAATTCTCACAAGAGAATTGTAAGACTTTTTTCCCATTTACCTCATAACTGATTTTTCTCCAGATTTGGGAAAACACAAAAATTTCCCAAGAAATCTGGGGAAGGAATCCTGCCATGGAAAGACTATTCTCTCTAGATGTATATCTGGATACTGAGTAGGGATCAAACTCACAAGACTTTTAAAGAATAAAGGGGGAAAAAAAGTTGTTGAGGGAAGGCAGGGCATGAGGAAGAACAAAATCTCCAGAATGTTTTAAGGAAAAGATTAAGGTCTGTCGAGAAGACTGGCTAACATGGAGATACCCTCAAGATGGGCTTTCCTAACATTTTGGTCCCTGTGATAGATGTAAGGCCAAAATATTAGAGCACCTTTCTCCTCCAGAATTTAAAGTATAATTTAGCTGAGTCAAGAGGGGCCCATTGTAGATTACTTAATTACTGACTTAATTAAGTACCAGACTACACCTCTGAAGACAACCTACTTATACTTCGTAACCTCAAAACCCTCAACTGAAGTGGTTTGGTGGTCCATCAAAATCTCTTTCATCTGTCCAGCCAAAGGCTCATTTATTTGTGCCAGAAATATAAAGTAAGAAGATCAAGGATAAATCCAGAGGGAACAAAGGCAGTGAGCACAAAGAGGGTTCCAGGCTTGAACCAAGAAGTCCTGAACTAAACCCCAGCCCTGCCAATCACTCACCATGTAATCTTGAGCCAACTGCCCTAGACACTGTTTCCCACCAGCAAAACGAGCATCATGACTTCCTTGCAGAATTGCCACATGTGAAGCACATGGCATAGAGTGGGAGCTAATAAATGGTAGCTATTATTATAAACTTAATATGTAGGAGTGGCTGTAAGAAGAGAGTGACAGTGACTGGGGTTAATTTATTACATTGAATCCTATGAAACTGCTGAAATTTGACCATTTTAACTCATCAAAATAGCAATTTTTTTTTATAGTCTCACTGTTATCCTTGGTAGAGTGCAATGGCATAATCATAGCTCACTGCAACCTCAAACTCCTGGGTTCAAGCAATCCTTCTGCCCCAGCCCCCAAGTAGCTGGGACTACAAGCACGCACCATGATGCCCAGCTAATTTTTCTATTTTAGTAGAGACAGGGTCTCACTCTTGTTCAGGCTGGTCTCTACCTCAAGTGATCCTCCCACCTTGGCCTTCCAGAGTGCTAGGATTACAGGCATGAGCCACTACACCTGGTCAAAATAGCAATTTTTAAATAAATATTATAGAAGGTTCTGCAAGAATGCCTGAAAAGAGGGAACATGAAAGACTAATAGCTCCATACTCATTCCTCTGTTGGTGGTGACTTAGAAATCCAGACACCAAATAGGAAGGCTACTGACTAAAATAGAATAGCCCCTTGGTCAACTCACTAGATATTGAGGTGTGAGTTCAGAGAAAAACAGATTCCACAAAAGACAGAAAGACACACACAAACACTATCTCTCTCTCTTTTCTCACTCATAAGCAGCTTAAGGAAAAGATTAAGGTCTGTCTGGGGAGAAGACTGGCCAACGTGGAGATACGCTGAAGATGGGCTTTCCTAACATTTTGGTCCCTGTGATAGATGTAGGGCCCAAATATTAGAGCACCTTTCTCCTCCAGAATTTAAAGTATAATTTAGCTGAGTCAAGAGGAGTATCATTACTCCTTTCTCTCTCTTTCTTCCCCATTCCTGCTCTGTCCCTTTTCTCTCCTTATTTCTTTCCCCATACAAGGCCCTCTGGAGTCTTTTTTAACTAGTTTGGGAAAGGAAATAGACACAACTTATCAGGTCTACATAATGCTACCAATTACAACCAGTCTTTCTATAGGCCTTTTAGAGCAGTTGGTAGCTCAATAAAGAAATCCAATGGATCCATCACACTTTTCTCCTTCTTTTTCTATCTGTCCTTCATTTTTTTCAAATCCCATCAGTTCTCACCCAATTAGCAGATCTGTCCTTGCTCCTTGGAGTCAGGTCAATTTCTGCATGAAGTTGAGTTTCATGACCTCTCCCCCAAACTAAACCCAAGTAGCTCTATTCCAACATCTTAGAAAGGTTCTGAGAGAGGAATTAGAGCACCTATGGCAGGCAGGGATTAAGAACAGGCAGAGGGAAGAAAGGAAGAACTGGTCATTTCTTCCATTCTCCCAACCCACTACTCCCTAAACAGAAGCAGACTTCGCTGGTGATGAGATCGCCCCTCCTGTGTGCACATCCCATTCCAGCAGCACTTCAGCACTCCCCAGGACCATGAGACAGCCATGCTTTAGCTGTCATCTCACAGCAGTGTGGTAATCCTTGATGATTATCCTCATGCATAAGACTACACAGGCTTTCATCAACTCAAGATCTCAAAGCACTTTTACAAGAGTTCGCAAGGCAGCCACCCACAGGGCCAGGACCAGATTTTCTGGTTTTCTAATGAGGTGTCTGGCATTTTGTTTCTCCTAAGCTTTCTTCTGGGGTTCTTGTGTCTATTTACCTTCACCAGACAGATATTATTTAGCAAAGCTTCATTGAGGAACCTCTTGAAAGTAGACACTCTGTATATCCATTGTGCTGTGGTATCTCCAATGCCTGGTCCACCATCGTACCAAACTGACTTAAATATCTGTGGACTGAATGAAGTCTAAAATTACAGAAAAAATGAAAGCATTACCAAGTTCAAGTTCATAAACTTAGTAAGAAAACTTCTCTATCACTAAAAGGCTAAGTGTCTACCCTAGGCTTAAATGCAAAGCAGTAGCAAAAGGTAACAAATATCCTATGTCCTCTTGCAAATATTTATGTCAGTTACCAACCTAAATAAAATTTTTACCAGATCACACAACCTAATTAAGGTTCAACAAAAATAAACTGAATAAAAGACAACCAACATTCTTTTTCTAATTGTTTGGTTTAATTTATTGTTTGCCCGCAGGCATATATGGGCATTTCCAAGGCTAGTCAAGAAACTGCTTGCCCTCTGTGCAAAAAGAACAAGGTAACAAGCAAAAAAAGATCAGTAAAGCTAAAGGGGGGGCAATGTTCCCATGTTTGGTATGGCCTTATTTTCTTATTGTGTGTGTGTGTGTATATATATATATATATATTACAGACCCATAATTATTGTCAGACAAGCTAGCTATGTGTTTTCTAAGAAGTAGTTGCCAGTCCTGTAAATGAGTTATCTGGAAAACTACCCTGCAAGATTCCTGAAGAGAGAAATAGCCTTTTATTTATCTTTTAGCTGTATAATAATTTGGGTAGTATCCCTTCCATACTAGATAGGCAACAAATACTTGTTGACCTATAAACAGTGAGTTAATTTAAAATAAGATTAGAGTCAAGAATTTAGGTAACTCTGGGTCTACCACTGACGGAGTGATCTTGCGCATCAGAGTTCTTCAAACTCTGCCCATCATGTCTATGGAATTATGCGGGGAGATATCAAAGTCCAACAGAGAAAACACTGGCCCAATGAGCTAGCCATGCCCTGCACCACTGCTGGGTGACACTGGGAAGTCACTCACCGTTCTCTGGTATCCATTTATTCCTAATGACAAGCCCAGGGTGGTGGCCCAACTTGCTAAGTTTCTTTCTAGCTCAAAGATACTCGGTTTTGCCGGGTGTGGTGGCTCACGCCTGTAATCCTAGCTCTTGGGAGGCCGAGGCAGGCGGGTGGATTGCTCAAGGTCAGGAGTTCAAAACCAGCCTGAGCAAGAGCGAGACCCCGTCTCTACTATAAATAGAAAGAAATTAATTGGCCAACTGATATATATATAAAAAAAACATTAGCCAGGCATGGTGGCACATGCCTGTAGTCCCAGCTACTCGGGAGGCTGAGGCAGAAGGATCGCTCCAGCCCAGGAGATTGAGGTTGCTGTGAGCTAGGCTGACGCCACGGCACTCACTCTAGCCTGGGCAACAAAGCAAGGCTCTGTCTCAAAAAAAAAAAAAAAGATACTCGGTTTAGACATTTCTTTTACAATTACTTATCAGATTCCTCAGGAATTATGCTAACGGATAGTTTTCCAATCCATCTCCAACCTCATCAAGTCATCACCCCATAGGTACCCTTACCCTAATTATACCTTACAGCTCCCTGAGGATGCCATGTTCTCATACACCTTCTGCCTTTGCACCTTTCTGCCTGAAATGTCTTTTTCCATCTGGTAAATCCTATGCTTCAGGATCAGCTCTAGCATCACCTCCAGAAGCCCTCAAGTCCACATCCTGTCTGAGCTATATGCCCCTCTTGTGGTGTTCCCAAGTCTAACTATCATGGCCCCTACAAGTTCATTCTAATGTTTTAATTTTACTATGTCCATGGAGTCTTCAAAGATAAGTTGTATAAGGTGCCAGTACTGCAATGGCACCCAACACACTAGTTAAAGTAAAAAAGTAAAAGTAACAGTTTTCATTTAATTTAGGAGTTTAGTTCTTAACTTACAGGTTTGCTTTTAATTTAATTTTCTTTCAATAAGTCTTCAAAGATAAGTTGTATTTTTCACCTCTGAAATATCAAAGACAGTCATATAAATAATAGGCCCTTAATAAATGTTGATGAATGAATGGTGTACCCTGATAATAGCATCAGAACATAAAAGTGACCTTCCAAGAGAAATACTAACAATTAAAAAGTGAAAGAGAAATAATTGTGCTAATAGCAAAAAGAGCAGGTAGTTCTACCATAACCTACTTTTAGTGTTGTCATGGCTTTTAATTCAAAGCAAAAAAACCAAAACAAACAAACAAAAAAACCAACTCCTCTAAACCCTAAGTTACAGAGACTAAGAGAAAACAAGTATATCTTATTTTGTGCGAAAAGACAACATGTAAACTTAATGTATACCCTCAACCACAGCTTCCTACTTACTTACTTTTGAAAACAAAGAAGTATTCCCCACTCCAACACTTTAAAACATAACCTTTTTTCTAAATTTTGTATGCTCACACACACACACACACACACACAAAATAACTTGAGAGCAACACTTAAATACCATGGTGACAATGTAGTATTACTGGAAACTAAGATGTTGTCAGTAAAAATATAAAGGAGATGCTTCATCTTCCAAGAAAAATGCTACTTTTTTTCCTGAAAATTATTCCCAAGATGGTCACCTGGAGCCATGCCCCCATACAATTCCCGCAGCCAAGCTCTCACTGGCTGGCCTCCTTCCAAATACTGTCAGTCAAGGTGACTGAAGAGGCTGAGGTAGGAAAAAGATGTGTTCCTTCCAGTCACCAGGTCGATGCTATCTTCCTAAAGGTTTCTGCCCACCCCACCACCCATTTTCCCATCCCCAACCTGTCTGTAATGCAAAATGGGAAGAAAAGAACAAATAACATAAATTGCCATATAATGTTACTTAGCCTACTTTAGTAAGAGTGAAAAAGGTAACAGAAAGGAGGCCAAGGTCAAAGTTGAATGCTAAATAAAAGAGTAGGAAGATCCAAGGAATAAACTTGCCTGTTATTAGCATTCACTGGCCGGGATCACTTTAAGTTTACACATGAAATCGTTTAATGCGTGAGTCATTCCAAATCATGACTGTATTGAATCATTTCTTGTCTTCAAGCAATCCTGCAATGAAAATGACCTAGAAGTCTTGAGATGCAAATGATTCCCCAATCAAAATAATGGGGGAGGCAGATACATTTTGGAAAAATCAAAAAACACAAATGTGCACCCAGAAAAAAATTTTAAGTCCTATTGTTTTTCTAATACAAATGGGCAGAGTAATATGAGATTCTTGAGTTCATCAAAATTGGAGATGGGTTTTTAAGATAAATTTGAGAATTCACTGTTCTGGAGGATTCTGTGAAAGTCAACACTGGCGTCTACTCTGTGCCTATAACAGGTCTGGGCCAGGAATTTGGTTTCTACCCTCTCTCGGTTCACAGAATAATTGGGAGGCCGATCCTCGGCTTCTATTCCGATGATTTTAGCTTTAAAATCAGTCTTATATGCTAATGGTTTCTTTTTCAGGGTGGTGAATATCTTCTAACATTAGATGGTAGTGTCGGTTGCACAACTCTGTGGATATACCAAAACCACTGAATTGTACACTATAAAAGGGTGAATGTCTTAGAATATGAAGTAACTCAGTAAAATTGTTATTTAAAAAAAAATCAGTCTGAAAGCTCAAGCCTTTTCTGTACAACTTAGACCTTGAGTGTATGCTGTACTGTACCTGTTAATACCTGAACATACTTTGTCTCCCAATTCATTTTTGTGGAACGAGCCAAAGCTTTGGAATCACACAGCTCAGAAACTGAACCTAGGCCTGCTACCTCCCAGGTACTACAACCTCGACCACACTGCTCTGAACCTGTGTCGCCATCTATTAATAAAGAGGCAAACACCACCTACTTATCTGATAAGGACCCCTGAGAACCTGCAAATCACCACCAACTTCAGACTAATACTCAGATAATTAAAATGAAACAGGCTTTAAGAAAGGACATGTGAGATAGTGGAAGAAAATAAAAGGGAAGACAAAAAAGTAGGCAGGATTATGGCAAGCAAAGAGTTGGGCCAACCTACACGGAATCTTCTTTGGGGTTCCAGTGATACTCTGGGGTGGGCGTAATGTGGGGTGGGAAGGTGGCTATCGGCCTACTCCCGGAATTATGTGCTATTATCAAGACTACATTATCTATGATACTTAAATTCTCTGTATTCCTTAACTCAAGTAATTTTATATGAGTAACCACACAACAGAGACATTTTCTATACTTTAATCTGCTCAAGTGTCATTAAGTATTCAATCGACTAATGGAATTACAGCCTCTTGGTTTTGGTTACTATTAATTAGAACACATAGTTTTGCACCAGGATTCATCTTTTATAGATTAATTCTATAAAATTAAACATGCCTGAAGTTGATTGTGTTAGCAGTCTTTTCATCGTGAGCCTCAAGATTCCACACCTGTGATTAATTTACATCAGCACAAGTTGAAACATCAGCTTTTTGATCATTTGTGATATTGCAACTCTTAAGAAGCAACTTACCTCACAATTAATACGAACAATCTATATTTACCATCAATAACCCAAATTCCCAACTGGGCCAGAATTTCTAATGTGAAATTCATTCTTCAGAGTGGTCTTAACACCATTCTCATTTAAATGTGCTCTATTTGTCCAAGCAATAATTAAAGGGGGAAAAAATCTTCAAATATAAATATATGTATACACACGTACATCTGCATACATATATATAATTTATGCCACACACGTTTCTGCCTTTAAAAGCAATTCAAGAAGAGCTAGAGATTAGCAAATTGCCAGCTCTATCCTCCCTCAGGTAGAGGTGACATTACAGCTAAATTCTCTCACTAAAAGTTCCTCCAGAGACTAACAGGTTAATAAACCAGTCTCCATGTTGCAGAGGTTGGCTTCCTGTATCCTTGCATCCCGGATGTCTAGCTCAGTGGGCCAACAAGGCAGGGCAGGCAAGGATGACCCAAAACCCTCAGCCAAATATTAAAAGTGCCTGGAGATTGCATTGTCCCAACTCTCCAGGTGACTCAAAGGAACAACCCCGAAGAGTTGAGTATCACTGAGAGAGACACGATAAGAAACAGTTAATACCCTCAGTGTCGCTTCAATAAAAAGAAGCATGAAAGTACAACACGCATATAAAAAGGAAATAAAAACATTAGCAATTGCCTTTGTTTGCCATTCCCACTGTCAACAATTCTGAGAAAAATTCAGTTGAGTTTCAGGTCACTGAACCCTAGGCCATTTCATAAACATTTGTCTCCCTGATTCTGCTTCTTTACTTTTTAAATCCAGGAGGGAAATGATAATCTTCTAAAAGTTTCAGAATGGCTTATTTTCTAAAATTGTCAGGAAGGATGAGGCTAGCTTCTGTTAGTTTTAATTTTAAATGCATTAAGTATGGGATGGGGGGAGACTCTTAGATAATAGCTTTTTTAAGAAAAAAAAAAAAACATTTTAATTGTTTCATATGTAGCATTTTTGTTGGTTCAGCCAGTATTGCTGTTCAGTCAGGCTTATTTTAAGATAATACATATTAGCATAAATTCAACTGAGTCTCTTAGAACTTTGAACCAAATTTAGTCTGGTTTAATACAACTGTGAAGTGTCCTCCTATTGTTTTCTACTTTGCACATATGAAGAGCAGGTCAGCTGTCTGCACACTTTACTAAGGTAAATGGAACAACTAGGTAGAAATGAGGGCAAGTTTTGATTATTTAGAAGAAAACTTTTCTGAGAAACAAATTAGAATTGGTAAAACAAAAAAAAGCAGGTCACATACAAGATATCTGATTTTAAATATAATTTTAGATGAACTTTCCTAGCACACATACACATAAAAAATGCTTTAACTACTACTTCTGAGTTACAGTCAATTCCTAATGCCTTTGGCTAAGACAAGATCCAATGTGTAAGGTAAGTTTGTTTGGTTTTTTTTAAGCCAAATAAATGTGACTACTCCACAGAAGTAGGGGTATGCCAGGGTTGGGAAAAGCTTCCATAGCTTCCATATGTGAATATGTTCTCTCTCCAGAGGTAGATGAGTGGTTCCCAACTGTGAGGTTTATGGTATATCAAACAGCAAGAATGGTAAGGGAACAACTACATATCTCACATACACATTTACTGGGATTTCTCAAATATAGTATAAATTCATGGAAAATATCAATATGTATCATGTATACATACATAGTAATATATAGTATATGAATATATATATATATTCAATCCATGCTATAGTGTGAATGTGTTCCCCCCACCAAAAAATTCATTTATTAAAACCTAACCACCAATGTGATATTAGGAGGTAGAGCCTTTAGGAGATGATTAGATTATAAGCACAGAGCCTTATGGGATGGGTGCCCTTGTGAAATTCATCCCCTTATCAGAAACACCCCAGAAAGCTACCATGTCCCTTCCACCATGTGAGGACACAGTAAGAAGACGCCACCTATGAACCAAGAAGCCCTCACCAGACACCAAATCTGTCAGTGCCTTGATCTGGAAATTCCCAGCATCCAGAAGTGAAATAAATTTCTGTTGTTGGCCGGGCGCTGTGGCTCACGCCTGTAATCCTAGCTCTTGGGAGGCCGAGGCGGGCGGATTGCTCAAGGTCAGGAGTTCAAAACCAGCCTGAGCAAGAGCGAGACCCCGTCTCTACTATAAATAGAAAGAAATTAATTGGCCAACTGATATATATATAAAAATTTAGCCGGGCATGGTGGCACATGCCTGTAGTCCCAGCTACTCGGGAGGCTGAGGCAGAAGGATCACTCAAGCCCAGGAGTTTGAGGTTGCTGTGAGCTAGGCTGACGCCACGGCACTCACTCTAGCCTGGACAACAAAGTGAGACTCTGTCTCAAAAAAAAAAAAAAAAAAAAAAAAAAAATTTCTGTTGTTTATAAGCGACTCAGCCTTTGGTATTTTGTTATAGCAGCCCAAATGGATTAAAACAACCATAGATACTAAAACTGCAACTAAAACCCTTAGCGGGCACCCTAATGTTTCTTCTTTAGGAAACTGCCAGTACTCCATGCCCCGCCCCACCCCATGTGTCCTCTGTCACTATTCCCCCTTCCTCCCCTGCACTGTGGTTAAAACCCAGAACTGAGTCAGACCGGCTGAGTTAGAATTCTGGCCCTGCCATTTGCTACCTTCAAGGCCTTGAATGCTAACTTAATGTGCCTCATTTCCTTCATCTGCTAAATTTAGGTAAAAATTTGTACCTACCTTACAGAATTATTTCAAGAATTAGATGAGTTAATATATGTAAAGCACTCAGAACAGAACCTGATATAAGCACTATTAAAGGGTAAGTTATTGTTAATCCTGACTTTGGTGATACATATTTCCTCCCTTTTCCTAATAGTTTTTACCTTTTACCAAATGGAAAATATAGTTACTTTGACTTGTCTTTGAATTCCCTTTTCTTACTCCGTAAGAATGCATGGGAGGGTATGGTGCTCAGTCAGCTCTAATGTATGTCAAAATGTCTTTACCTCAATAATAAATATTAAATTACTTAGCAATACTCACAACACCACTACAGTCTAGCTCTGTGGGACTAAATACCAATGGTAAAAGAATGGATTCCTCAACCAGTAAAGTTTTTTGATAGAATAAAGGGAAACCTTCAGATTGATAACCAGTATGCAAATTCCATCCTCCAAGTGTCATCTAGTGAGCAGAAAATGAAAAGCAAGTCATCACCATCTAATCAGCCAACAATGCCTTTAATTTAATATATACACTACTCTTCATCAATATGGACACAGACAAGCATCTGTCAAGAACACTATGGAGCCATTTAAACTATTGTAAAATGAAAAAATGAAAACCAAAGTGTCACACCTGGAATTCACCCAAGTCCTTTAAACATATACAATTAACACAGTGATGGCCTGACATTTAGAAAAAGACAAGCTAGCACAGTAGTACAAGCATGACATGTTAAAGGCTGTTCTATATCTAATATTAATCACTGAGGAGTCATATTTTCTCAGAACAGATTCCCTAGTTTGCCATGTAAATTAAAACTATACCAAGAGAGGCCAAATACTGTTTTAAAAAATGCCTATCATAAAAGCTTTATCTAAAAGAACATATTAAATAGTTTTCCCATGACCTTACTTTGCCGTCTTTAGTCCCAAGAGAGAAGAAACCACGCTGGAAATATTATGGCCACTAGCCACTTGGTGTGGCCTGGGAGTGGCCTGAGAATGAGAAGTCTACAGCCAAAAACCTTGAGACATCTCACAAACCACATGTAGTTTCCAAAAAGGAAACACAGGTTACACCTAAAAGCATTACTTATTGCTACTCCCTACACCATTGTATCCACCATCTTCACTCTGCACTCAAAGTCCATTTCAGGAGGGTAACCTGGACAAGCCTCACCCCCAGCCAAACTCATCACCAAAGACCGTTCTCAAGATTCACTTGCCACAGGATGCTTGGATACCCACCCTTGTTCTTCTCTCCCATGGCTTTGCCCACCAGGAAATGATCACCACCCTCTCATAGCTGATGCCCTTTGTCCTCTTCAGCTCTGAGTCCTCAGTCCCTGGCAGGGTACCTGACTCGGGGTGTGCTCTCAAGGGAATGTGCTGAAAAATAAGTGGATGTCCCTACTTCTCCACGAAGCCTTCCAGAATTTAAGTCTTCCAGGATTTAAAAGCAGTGTGTGCCTCTACCCCATGCCAATTAGCATTCTGAAGGGTCTAGATAAAGAACACCCCACCTCCTCTTCTAGCTGTCCACTGTAATCATGTGCAGTAAATACCAGACTGTTGGTTCATATCCTCACAGCTACACCCGTGAACAGGAGGAACCGACCCTGCAGGCTTGAGTAAGTTAGTTCCTTAAGATGTATGTTTCTTTTACCTGTCAAAAGAAGCAACAGATACAAACGTCCTAATATATGTAAAGTCTGTGGCACAAGCCATGGCACGAAAACAATCACTCAAATATCTGTCCCCACCCCCCTGCCTGTATACTATGAATAAAAGTAAAAGTAACTTAGATTTTAAATTTGCAAGTAACACAGATAGAGCTAGGTAACTGGATCACCTCACTTTTCAATTTACAAGGATGCTTTTCTACATCATTTAAATAGCATTTCTTTCCTTCCCTTCTTTGGTGATCTAAGGGCTTACCTGACCATGTAACAATAAATTCCCAAAGTCAGGTCTCCTCTGCACACAGCCTTACCTGGCTCAGAGAATGAAGCAGAGGGCTTCACTTAGAGCAGGGGCAAAGGAAGCACACATAGAATGAAAGCTGGGCCGGGCGCTGTGGCTCACGCCTGTAATCCTAGCTCTTGGGAGGCCGAGGCGGGCGGATTGCTCAAGGTCAGGAGTTCAAAACCAGCCTGAGCAAGAGCGAGACCCCGTCTCTACTATAAATAGAAAGAAATTAATTGGCCAACTGATATATATATAAAAAAAAAAAATTAGCCGGGCATGGTGGCGCATGCCTGTAGTCCCAGCTACTCGGGAGGCTGAGGCAGAAGGATCACTCAAGCCCAGGAGTTTGAGGTTGCTGTGAGCTAGGCTGACGCCACGGCACTCACTCTAGCCTGGACAACAAAGTGAGACTCTGTCGCAAAAAAAAAAAAAAAAAAAATAGAATGAAAGCTGACTAAACCAAGCCTTTTGCCACTCTTTGTTTTCTTCTAAAAAAAAAAAGATGCCTTTTCAAAAAATTGCTTTTTTACTATTAATTTTGAGCAAGAAAATTCAAAGGTATTTGGGGAGAATATATGGCATTAAATCTGTGGTAAGTGACTATTCTGTCAAGCTTTAAGGACGCTAAGGCTTGGATACATTTTTATACAAATTAACAATTTCTATTGTCACAGACTCAAACTAACCCAGACAAACAGGCTTAGAAACTACCAGCCAACTTCATTTTGTGAGTAACTATTAAGTTTTAATCAGATGTGGTTCAATTTCTGGAACAGTGAGCATTAAGAGGGGCTCATCAAGGAAAATGGGCAGAGGAGGAAGAAGAGGAGGAGGAGGAGGAAGAGAACAAAAGAACCGCCCCCCCAAGCCAGTCATTTAACATGGACTCTTGACTGGAATACCTCTTCCCCTCTTTGCAGCTGTTGTCTCCTGCAGTTGGCACGAAGCTCTGCCAGTCTGGGACCGGCTTCCAGTGAGGACAGCATTGTTTTATTGGCTACTTAGGCAGTGCACACACCATTAATGGAGTTTTTATCTCTCCATTTTCCTGTCAGTACAGAACCAGCCAGTCTGACTCTGTTATTATCATTAAGAAAGCTTTTTTTTCCCCTCCCCACACACACTCTTTAATCTAAACAACATCTGGGAACTTCAGCCTCTATCATGTAAAAGGGAAACAGATTTAGGGGGGAGGTGGGGAGGGGGGAGAGGTACAGTTCCAGCCACACTGAACAACCATCAAATTCCAACAGGCAAACTAACCTTGAGCTGCCCAATATCTCTGAAATGCCTTTCACTTCAAAAAGGCAAGATACTGCCCACTGCAGTGCTTTAAATCTCCGCTAGACCTTGCTATCATGAGAAAAAGAATCCCATTTTGATATGTAGCTTTTTTTTTTGTTTTACAAAAAGGAAAACAAAATTTTTGTACTGTTTTCCTAAATGGGAAGTCCAGTTGGGAAATAATAAAGCCAAGAATAATATTTAGAAGGTGATTTTTTAAAGAATGCTTATTTTTTTCCAAAAAGGAAAAAAAAGGACCCTTTATGAGACATTACATCTCTAGTGAATACATCTCTAGTGTACAAACTAATAGAAAAAAACGTGGCGCCATGAAACCAGAAAATATGTCCTCCTGTAACAGACAGCTGTCTCCTCTGTAGTTAAGTGTTGCTTTCTGCTTAGCTCATGCTCTGTGAGTCACAGAATCGATACAGGAAGCACAGAGCCAGCCCCACTGCAGATTCACACAGGAGGTTTAAGCCACACAGCTACTCTGTCCCCCTCCCTCCCCCTGGCTGCATGACTCTTCCCAGCACATGCACCTGGGGAAAACGCACACCTTGGTTTCTATTTCATGCTTCAACATGCCTCATAAGGTCCCCAGTGTTGGTCCTTTCAACACTGCTTCTAAGGCAAGTAGGACCTAACAGAATCCAGCCCTCCAACATGCAGGTGGTCAAGTGATCCGTCCTGCCTCAAACCCCTACTTCTTTCCCAGTTTTCTACAACATGTTGGTAGCAACTTGACTTAGGTTAGAAGGGATTTACTTCCCCAGAAATGCACATCACCCAATAGAAGACACCATCATAACTGAACACGTGGGTGTCAGCAAAGGTTAGTAGTTTACTCTTAATTTATTTATTTTTGTTACATTCAGTAAAAAGAAGGGGGGGGGATCACTAACTGTTGGAGCCATGGGCTCCTGCTCACTGTGCCCAGAGCCCCCAACAGCCTGTAGTCAATGACAGTCTCAGTAACCTGATCCGCTCACAGTGGGGCCTGGAGTAAGCACCAGCCTCTCGGGTCTCGCCTTTCTATTGTCCCACCCTGCCGGGCCAGCTGTTTCTGACAACCAAATTGCTGCGTGCTAAGCAATGAATGCTGTCAGAGAAGGAATTTTCATTTCTATAATGCATAGGCCTCCATGGACAAATTAGACAGCTTACGGTGCTGGCTGCAGGATGCTGCTCCAGGCTTGAAGCCCTGCCAACACAAAGCCTGTCCTCCTCTCTCCCCAAGCCCAAGCTGACAAGACATTCACCCAAAATGAATCTGAATGGCCAGAGAGAAATGGAACACGTGTTTCTGCAGACAAACAAAACATATGTTGAGAATAGCTGTCCAGCTACAGTCCTTGATGTAATGGCATAGAGGGAACGCTAATTGGTCTAATGTCACACCATAGCACTACCTAGCCTGGCATCCATTATGACCTACTGTAATTTGATACCCTGCAGTGAGCACCCCAGGGGCGTCAGCAAAATCGCTGGCTCCATGTTTCTGGGGGATGCCAGACTTACTCAGAAACCATACCAAGAACTTACTACTTTTTGAAAACCAAGCCAACAGTCTAGGAAGCCCAAGAACAGTGCTCTTTCCTGATAATGAAAGCCCCCAATATGTACTTCATGGCATCATTTTGCAGGAGCTGCTTGCTTCCCCAGCTTCTCCCCCACCCCTTTCCAGCAACAAGCCCTGGATTCGGCCTGGTATATATACCCAGTCCTATTCTGACACCCCGCACAGGTGAGAGAAGAGGGGCCACACCAATCAGCGTACCACATTTGATTCTGGGGTGGGACAGAACCTAATCTAGTCCAATCAGAATGACTCTTGAAGCCGGGCGCGGTGGCTCACGCCTGTAATCCTAGCACTCTGGGAGGCTGAGGCGGGCGGATTGCTCGAGGTCAGGAGTTCGAAACCAGCCTGAGCAAGAGCGAGACCCCGTCTCTACTATAAATAGAAAGAAATTAATTGGCCAACTAATATATATATAAAATTAGCCGGGCATGGTGGCGCATGCCTGTAGTCCCAGCTACTCGGGAGGCTGAGGCAGCAGGATTGCTTGAGCCCAGGAGTTTGAGGTTGCTGTGAGCTAGGCTGACGCCACGGCACTCACTCTAGCCTGGGCAACAAGCGAGACTCTGTCTCAAAAGAAAAAAAAAAAATTAAAAAAAAAAAATAAAAAAATAAAAAAAAGAATGACTCTTGGGATTTTACAGGAACTACCAGAAATGACAGTTTGATTTTCTCATTATACTTGAATGTTGGAGAATAAGCCATAGTCATTTTGCTACCATGAAGGGAGAACCTGCCTAAGAATGGAGCCTACAAAAGAAGAGGAATTAGAGGGGAAAATAACAAGACCCCAGGGACACTGCTTGAGCCCTGGGTCACAGCAGATCTGAAACCTGCCCTTACCAGAATGGCATGCTCATCTTACCAAGGCTAGTCTGGGTTGAGTTTTCTGTCACATGCAAACACATAAACTATCACTCCACCATCAAAGCACACAAGGGTCAACACAAATGCACATATTATACTTCACTATGTAACCAAGAAAAAAATTTTTGCATTTTTGGTTATTTCTTGTGAGAACTTACTCTTTCACTTTTTCCTTTCAGTCTTTATACCTTAAAGTGAGCTAAAATGTGCTAAAATGTCACCTGATTTTGGCAAGTCTAGATATCTGACCTGAATTCAAAGAGGATGAAGAAGCTAAATTCATGACCTGCATTTTCTTTCAATGTCTCAAATCTTAACCCAACGTTGCACGTGTGGTATAAAGAAAGTGGACTCTGGTCAGTGAGTGGTCCGTCAGCTCCATGTCTATGAAGCCAGCTCAGGGAAGGCAGGGAAGTCACTGCAGCCTTGACCAGAGTGGGGGAGGGGAGCACCTGCTCTGCGGCTGGGTGTTCAGGTCGGCCAAAGCGCAAGCACCTGCAGGCTGGGAGCCGCCAAGGCCATCACGCGCCACATCCTGCAGCCATCCACTTTATCATTAACTACTGTCTGGCCAACAAGGGCAGGGTCCGGTTCAAGAACACCGGGAACTGTAAGGCAGGAGGCATACCCAGAACGGTGGGCTCACAGCCACTCACTCAGGACTATAAATATCCTCCTGGCTGTGGTCCCAACAGCAACCACAACTCCCGTTCCCCTGCTAGTAACAGAACTTCAGGCCTTTTCCCCAAGATTCAGCACAACTCACCAGGTATGGTGAAAATTATGAAATGTACATACGAGCTTACCGACTGCCCCGGCCAGCCTTGTTTCCCACTTTCCTCTTGGTCCATATGTGGCTTCTGATCCCCAAACACGAAAAAGAAGAGATGTTAAAGTTGAAAAAGACAGAAATAAGATCTCAATTTGGTGCTGAGAAAAAAAAAAAAAACAACTGTAGAACACACAGGCTCAATATTGCAACAGGGAGGCAGGGAGGAAAACAGGAAGACCAAAGCACTCTCAACCCTTCTCCTTGAAGAAGATCATAGGAATTTCAAACCCTTATTTGGGGGCATAGGAATGGGGGCAGGGGGATCTGTCCAGACTCCCAACTTAAGAAGGAGCAGAAAGAAGCACAGAAAGGCCATTAATGCTGCCTAAACAAGGAAATCATGTATTTAAATGACCACATTCACCGAGCTTCTTCTCAGGGACGATAAAATGAACCAAAATTGTCAGGATTTACTTAGGCTTAATGGCTAAATATCTACCCAGAGCCAGGCATGGTGGTGCATGTTTGTAGAACCAGCCACTAAGGAGGCTAAAGCCGGAGGATCACTTGAGCCTGGGAGTTCAAGGCTGGAGGCTGCCGGCTGCAGTGTGCTATTAGGCATGCCTGTGAGCCTGGACAACATAGTGAGACCCCATCCCTTTAAAAAAAAAAAAAAATCACCCAATACCCTGAACCCAGAGATCACTCTACTACCTCACGAGGAACCATTCTAGGGAAATATCCCTTGTTAAAACCACTGTTAAAAAGATAGAACCCCCAACAATTCAATACTGAAAAATACACTGCAGAAGGACTTTGTACCATCTCATCTCTTGCACCTGGCAAAGTGCTCAAATACAGCTGTAGTTCCAACATGTGGATGGATCTCTATTCCAACCAACTTTCTGACCCTTAGCAAAGGCCAAGCCTGAAATAAACTGCACAGAGTACAGACGGTGTCCTGAACCCCAACAAGTTCACTGCCTTTCCTCCCCATAATCATCCATGCCCTGGACCAGTGAGCACCAACAGTGAGCCAGGCACTGATTTGAGCATGGGAGGTACAAAGCAAAGGGGCCAAGTTCTTCCCTTCATAGAGTTTACATTTGGGCAGAAGACTCCACATGGGAAGTTCTTTCATACATCTAACCTTGTATCTCCTGCTCTAAGACCCCAAATCTGAGAAGATTTCTTCCATGTAAGAACACATGCCCCTACATAAGGAATTCTTCAACTCATGAACCAATGAACTTTGGTAAAGTCTTCAACATCCAGTCACAATATCAATGTTCAAGGTCAGATAATGATGCAATTTACTCAATTTCTAACACTTTATGCCCCTACTCCTCTTTTTCCCCCTCTGAAAAGCTCAGAAATGATGTAATACACAGAGAGGCTTAAGCAAAGTAATTTTAATCTAAAATATAACTCTGGGGAGGGGACTGTTCTAAGAATCATCTACTATGATTTTTTTTTCTTTGATCAGAAAATCAGAGAAGCAGTGTAGAAATTCATGGTTTCCTAATACAAAGAACAATGTATTTAATCACATCTCTATTATAAAAGACACGTGATCTGGAACAAATCTCTCAGTCATAAAATTATTCCTAAAAATACGAAGTTAACACTAATAATTAAACCATACTCTAAATTCTATCCTCCCATTGAGCTTGGAGGTAGAGACTTTAAACTAAGAGGAAGTGTAGTTTTATACATCTAGCATGATAAATGCTTTAAATCAGTAAGAAAGTCATTAAGTGCCTTTATTCTTGTCATTTGTCTATCTTTCTCCAAACTAACCAAATAAACACCACAGAGCCAGATTTTAATAACTGACTTATTCAATATTGCATTACTCAACACATTAATGGTCTGTTTTCTAAATCCCACAAGTTAGACTCTTCCTGTGGGGCGACTTGGAAACATTTCATAATTATCACTAGTGCCTCGGTTTTCCCTGAAAAATAAATGATAATAGCAGTCACAATTTTTTGAACACTTCCACAGTACCAAACACTATCATGAAAGAGATCTGCATGCATATTACCACACTTAATCCTGGCAACACACATAATGATACAATAGCAATTATCATCTTTATTTTACAGATAATAAAACTAAAGCTCAGAGAGGTGAATTAAGTTCCCTAATGTCACAAAGCTGGGAAGTGGAGGAATGAGATTCAAACCCACACGTGTCTGACACCAGAAGCCATTCTTACCCATAATGCTATAGTCTATGCATTCCTTTCCAGCCTCTCCTTTCTCCCACTATACCAAGGGAGAGGATTAACCTGCACCTTATGGGTCAACCTTTCTATAGAACACTCTCGCTGAAAGTAACGATTACGTACATTTCACAGACTTGAGCACTTACATCACGAACCATGGATACAGTAAAACTCCAAATGAAGGTAATCATTGAATACCTGCTTAAAAATACCAAAAAGGCTGAAAATCAGTTACCTTCAAATGCTTAGTACAAAAAAAATCACTTCAACTTTGATAGGGTTAGACTGCCAGCATCTATTCAAAGTAAGACTGAGACAAAAGAAAAAGAAAAAAGGAGACATTAGCAGATAACCTTGAAATTAAGCCAAAGAAAGAAAAGAGAATAATTGGGAAAACAGCCTAAGACCTGTGCTCATTGGTAAGCCTCAGAGACCAGCTGTGCTTACAGGGCAGGCCAAGGAGACCTTGTCATGCAGATCTACTGTGAAACCATCTCCTTATGGAAAGAAAGCAAGATTGGAGGCTGCCCTCACCATAGTCCTCCACTGCTGCTGGTGCAGGTGCCTGCAAGAGGGTCTTCTAAGTTTGTAAACGCAACTGCAAAGGATTCCCGGGAAGATAAAGACTTCCAAAATACCAGGTAAGACAAATGCCCAAGTAACAGGGACAGACCTGCCAACAGGCCTCCAAGCTTTATCTGGCTGACCTCCAAACCCAGTCAGCTTGGCTAGTCCCAACATCAGCTCTGCTCCCTCCCAACGACTCACTTACAGTTCTAGAGAAATAAAAAGCAGTTAGTTACTCCTCCCAAAAAGTAGAACACCAAAAATTAACAAAAACACAAAAAACTGGCAGTGAGAAAAATCACATGCTATATTTCAAAATACTCTCCCAGTAATCACCATGCCAGGATATTTACTTGCCATCTTTCATTTTATTCACAAAAAATGTTGATCACCTGATAAACATTTCTTAAGCACCACATGGCTAAGCAGGCTGCTGCTAGTAGCTGAAAAGTTACAGAGCAAAAGAAGCCATCATCATCTCAGGGCTGCTATGGTCTGAGTGTTAGTGTCACCCCCAAAAATTCATATGTTGGAACTCAAAGCAATACTATTAAGAAGCAAAACCTTTAGAAAGGGATTAAGTCATAAGGGCTCCATCCCAAACGGGATTAACACCTTTATAAAAGAGGCTTCAGGGAGATCCCTTGCCCCTTCCACTATGTGAGGATGCAAGAAAAAGGCACCAACTATGAGGCAGAGAGCGAGTCCTCACCAGATACTAAAGCTTACAGCACCATGATCTTGAACTCAGCCTCCAGAATGGTGGGCAATAAATTCCTATGTTTTACAGCTGGGTGCAGTGGAGCACACCTGTAGTCCCAGCTACTCTGGAGGCTGAGGCAGGAGGATTGCTTGAGCCCATTTTGGGGCTATAGAACTCTAAGATCATGCCTGTGAATAGCCACTGCACTCCAGCCTGGGCTATATAGCAAGACCCCATCTCTAAATGAATTAGTGAATGAATGAAAAGAAAAATTTCTATTGTTTATAAACTACCTACCTTAAGTATTTTGTAATAGTAGCACAAATAAATGGGCTAAGATAAGGGGTCATAATCTGGCAAAAGAAGTAAAAATTGTTCAATAATAGTAAGGCTAGAGATGATGTGGTCCAAATGAGTCGTACAAGCATGCCAATAATGTCAAGAGGTCAAAGAAATAAACTACAACTGCTGGTTGAAGTGGTGTCAAGGGTTAAATAGTCGCCCCCAAGAAAACATGCCCCTGTCCTCATGCCAAAACTTGTGAATGTGATCTTATTTGGAAAAAACGGTCTTTGCATATTTAAATAAGTTAAGAATCTCAAGATGAGACCATTCCGAATTATCCAGGTGGTCCTTAAATCCAATAATAAGTGTCCTTATAAGAGATGCATGGAAAGACACAGAGAGAGGTCACATGAAGATGGAGGCAGAGACTGGAGTTATGCTGCCACAAGCCAAGAAACACATGGAGGAATCAGGAGCCAGGAGGAGCAAGGAAGATTCCCTGCTAGAGCCATCAAAGAGGGTGTGCCCCGTTGGCTCCCTGATTTCAGACTCTGGGCCTCCACAATTGTGAGAGAATACATTTCTGTTGTTTTAAGCCACCAGGTTTGCAGCGGCCCTAGGAAACTAATACTGATGGCAGGAAAACACTGCTGGAGAAGATCTTAACCCTTTGCACTCGCTTGCTTTTTTTCTCGATTCCTTTATTCTACTTGGGATTTAATTTTTTTAATTCCCCAGATTTTACAAAGCGTGCCAGTAGGATAAAAAACTGGAGTTTCTTTTCATACAAACTTATTTGGATTTTTTTTATATTTCAAATTACTGATACATTCAAAGAGTAATTTTAACTTCTATAATTTTTGCTAACCATGTCGAGTCACACTCGACTTCCAAGTGCAAAGGGTTAAAAGCCCGAGTGCAAAGGGTTAAAGGCCGGGCAAGGGCCCCAGGGGCAGAAGGAAGACTCAGAGAAAGGGAAGAGAGGGAAGCAGTCAGGGAAGCAACAGTGAGGAGCTGCTGCTGCCTCAGAGAGGAAAGAGGAAGAGAAAAGCTCGACATGTAACTTGGGGTTAAACAGCAACCTGAATGTCATTTCTAGGCCCTCTTAATTTTATTAGCCAATGGGGAGTCACCAAAGATGTCTGAACAAGGAAATAAAATGTACAATGTGCTGTATTAGGAAAATTAATCTAGTATTAAAAAGGAGAATGAACTGGAAGCAAATGTCCGGCAGACCTTTCCTTTGTGAAGAAAGGTTCTTGAAAAACAAAAACCAAGTGCCCACATCCTAATCCCTAGAACCTATGAAAGCTGCCTTATGTGACAAAGGGACTTTGCAGATGTAATTAAATTAAGGATTGCGAGATGAGTCGATTATCCTAGATTATCCGGGTGGGCCCTGAATATAATCACAAGTGTCCTTTGAGAGGGAGACGACCGGGAGATTTACCTGCAGAGCTCAGAAGGTGATATGACAGAGGAAACGGACTGAAGTAATGTGCTTTGAAGACGGAGGAAGGGACACAAGCAAAAGGAAGTGGATTCTCCCCTGAGAGCCTCCAAAACTATAAGAAAATAAATTTGTGTTGTTTCAAGATACTAAATTTATCATGCGTTGTTACAGTGGCAACGGCAAACTAAGTTTTATGTCTTCTCCTCTGGAATTCTGACAAAACTTTCTTCCCCTTAATTCTTCCTGCAATGATTCTTCCTTGGTTTTCCCCTAAGTTCACCCAAGCTGGTCCCACTGAATTCTTTCAAAGCTCACGTTCCACATCCCATCTCCCATCTCGCTCTGTTTTAACACTTCCTAACTCAGTTGCTTCAGACCGTTGCACCCTTCGAAACTAAACATCATTACTGGCATGAGCCACATAAAGGAGTCGGAGAGAATCTGCTAATTTACTGACACCCCCACCTGTTCCAGAAAGGATTTAAGAATAAGCTGCTTCCCTCCAGAGTGATGAAAATGTTTTTATATCTTCATCTGTGATGATGCTTATATGGATGAAAACAGATGCAAAGATTCGATGAGCTGTACACGTAGGATTTGTACACTTCACAGTATAGGCTCTATACCTCAATTAAAAACATAAAAAAGAATAAGCTGAGTCCCCTTCCTTACTTCTTGAGGGCGGGAGAGTGGGTTTAAAGTCTCCAAAGGAGAAGGGAGAAAGTAACATATGTCGCCCTGGAAAACTGAGGTTTGTTCTAAAAAGAGGCTGAGGGGCGAAGATTGAGCATTAAGGAACATGTATGTATGGTCCCCAGAAGGTATCTGTATATAAGCCCCTAGAAAGGACACCAAAAGAAATAAGCTAAGAAAACAAAAACAAAAGAAATGACCCAGAATATCAAGAGTTTAAAAAGGGTTGCTTAGGAGACTACCTTTCAAACACTTTTGATCACTAATTATAATACAAAATATATTTTACATTTCAACTCATTACACACATACGCATATAAAACTAAAACAAACATTGTCATGAAACAATTCTTACTCTAGCAACTTGTGAGTTTTTATTCAAAACAGCTATTTCCTTTTATTTCTAATCTTGGGTGTGACTCACTAAATTGATCCAGTAATGTGCTGAGACCTACAGTTTGCAAAAAAACACTAAGGTATGAGTATCAGGGATTGACCTGGGCAAAAAGATGCTGATAATATCAAAAAAGCTACTCTTCTAGCTTCATGGCTATAGGGGGAAAGGCTTATTTAGAAGTATTACTTTACAACAGAGAGCCAATTTAAAAAGCTTTAAAATACAACATGTGTTTTTCAGGAAAGTTTTTAATTTTCTCATTATGATTTTTCTACTTAACTACTGTGAAGTCCCAACCCATCTAGGTCCCAAATCTGAGACTCAGTTTGATACTGAGTGTTCACTTTAAGGAACCTATCTGCTATGAGATATGCAAAGGGAAACAAGACATGATGCTTGCCTTCCAATAGTTTATAATCTACCAAGGAGGGAAAATATTGAAAAATGACTACTAAAGAATAACAAAAGGTAATGCTATAGGAACACAGAAAAGGGAGAAACTGGCTTTAGCCAGGAGATGAGATACGAGAAAGACCGCAGAGAAAATGAGATGGCATTTGTACCCACCCATGGGGAGGGATGCAGGGAGTGGAGGAAGATGGCAGCTGACAGAGGGACTTAGACACAGAAGACGTAGAGGAAGTCTGGTGAATAGCAGGCTGCGGCAGTTTTAAAACATGGCTTTAGAATTTTCTGGCGTCCTTCCCATGAAGGGGTGGGCTCTATATCCTCTCCCCTTGAATCAGGCTGTCACAGCCTGACCAATAGAGAATATGGTGGAAGTGACACTGTAACAGTTTCTAGAACCAGGTCTTAAGAAACTGTTAGTTTCCACTTCCTGTCTCTGGAGACACTCACTCTTGGAACCCAGCCGCCATGCTCTGAGGAAGCTCAAAATAGCCCATGCAGAGAGACCACATGTAGGTGTTTCAGCTGACAGCCCCAGCTGAGCTCCCAGCCGACAGCCAGCATCAACCGCCAGACGCTGTGAATAAAGGAGCCTTCAGATGATTCCAGACCCCAACCTTCAATTATTCCCAGCTGAGGCCCCAGACATTGTGGAACAGGGACAAGCTGTCCTGGCTGTGCATGTTCCAAATGCCTGAGTCAATAAATTGTGAGCATAATAAAATGGCTATTGTTTTGTGACACCATATTTGGGGTGGTCTATTATGCAGCAGGAGACTGACTGGCACAGTAGCCAGTCTAGCTGGGCTACTGTCAAGAATATAAAGGACATCGTAGAAGATAACCATGGAGAAGACTTTGAAAGAAGATGCACCTAATATCTTAAAAGTCAACCTAAGCAGTTTAAAATTTCTTCTATATAAAATGGTTGAGCAGTTGATGGGTTGAAGGTAAAGGGAATTATTAAATACATGATTGGATTAGGAAGATTTTATTAGCAGCAATGTGCATTTCCAGCAAGCTCAAAGAAGCATTTGACATAGCTACAACAATCATGAATGTGGCTCTCATAACTATGCCTATTTTACAAGTGAAGCACTTGAGAGGGAAAGATAATCTAGAATAATCTGACATCTAACCCAGTAGCAAATCCCTTTAGCTCTATCATCAAAGTATATCCTGATTCTACCCATCCTCTTCTCATATTTCCAAGCCTGGTCCAAGCAATCACTATGTTTCACTTAAACCAGTGCTTATCCAAATAAATTACCATCTGTAATGGACAAATACTTTTGTAAAATGCTTTCATCAAGAGTTCAGTCCATGACCACTTGTTCAGTTCTGGTAATGTCAAATTGCCATAATAGTCTCTAAACGCTTAGTCTCAATGTCTGTTCCTATCATATTATAGATGAGGAACAAATAGTTCTTGGGATAAGAACTATAGACTATTGTTTTCAAATTCTCTATAGATATCAAATCTTCATGATTTAGAAAGAAAAAATTGGAATTCCTGGAAATTCCTGGGTAGTACTGAAATACTTCCAATACTCTTTACTCACTATTATGAATATCTTTTTTAAATTGCTTGCTTAATAAGTAATATTAAGGTTAATAGCATTTATAAAAATAGTAGCTTAAAGAAAATATTCAAACACTGAAAAATGTCTACAAACATTATTCTATAGTATTCAAATAACCTAGTAAGGTTAGCAGCACTACACAAAATTATATCAAAATTGCCAATTTAGGGACTTATTTTGCTTCATTACCTCTTGGCAAACTACTACTAAGATTTTATAAAAAGTACTCTATACATAAATTTATTAATATTTACTTTATTTGCAAGAATGACTCATTGTTAGGAGCAGACAGGGCCTCGAGCATACATGGATAATCTGGCAACAGCAACAAGCAAGTCAAACTGGTTAAATTGTGACAACTTCTCTCTCATGCTCCTCTCTTGATTCCCGGAATAGTCGACCTTAACCTTCTACTCCATGTGTCAGCGTTTCCTGCTCTGGCTTTCAACTTGAAGTCGGTAGATTCCTTAGCGCCAGTAACGTCTCTTTGCTGTTTGTGGCTAGTGGCTACCTTATCGGACAATGCAGGTATAGAGAATCTTAGAAAACAGAGATTGAAAAAAAGAGGAAAAGCAATCTCAGAAAATTCAAATTTCTAGGAAAAGAAGTCAGCAAAGAACCAGATCAGAAAGGATCAAGTGATCATTAGATGCTTCAGAAAATTAAAATGAGGAAAAAATACCAACAGCCTATACAGACACAGACCAAAGTCCCAAGCAAAATTTGAGAATCGATTTTAAACACCCAGAAAGTGGTAATCCCTAGGCTCCCCAATAGTAAGAGCAAGTCGTATAAGATTAACCCAGTTAGTTTCCTTTTAAGATTCCTGGCTGAGCACAGTGGCTCACGCCTATAATCCCAGCACTTTGAGAGGCAGAGATGGCAGGATGGCTCGAGCCCAGGAGTTCAATACCAGCCTGGGCAACATAGCGAGACCCCGTCTCTACAAAAAAATTTTTAAAATTTGCCAGATGTGGGGTGCAAACCTGTAGTCAGGAGACCAGGAATTCAAAGCTGCAGTGAGCTGTAATCATTCCAGGCTAGGAGACAGAGCAAGACCCTGTCCCTTAAAAAAAAAAAAAAAAAAAATCCTATGTTCCCACAATTCAGGAGAACATACACATCCAAATTTTAACAAAGCATTTGAAAGAAATCTCTTAGGAAATATTTGTGATCAAGATGAATAAAAAGTTAAACAAATGTATCTGTTAAATTACTCCATTCAAAGGGTGCTGTTTAGGAAAAACACATATCTTCCCTAAAATGATGGAAATAGAATTAACTAAGGTAAATTTAAAGTTCTACATGTAGTAAAGGGAATGAAAGACAGGGGCACAAGCAGACACAGAGGGTGAGGGAAAGAGGGCATGGCAGTGGCATCTATGGAAAAGACTGGGGTTTCTGTTGGCAGCCAATTCTCCAAGTAGGACCACATGACTGTCTGAAATATAGCAGTGTTGGCTGTGTAATACAAGCATAGGAGTAAAAAATAAAAAAAGAAAGAAAGGGAAGAGAAAACCCAATCAGAAATACTGCAATCAGCTGTAGATACTGATTTTTAAAGACTTTCAATCAAACAGAAGGGTGGGCCACAAGGTAGGCAGGATGGCAATGATCACTTGGAGATATTCTGCTTAGAAAAAATATGAAGGGTGAACATGACAGCTCTAATCACGTAAAAATCCTGTTATACTCTATTCCGTACAGCTGAAAAGAGAAGATCTATGAGCAAAGGATAAACAGAAGCTGTATTTACTATAGACTTAAAACAGACCTTCTTACCAGAGTTGTCTAAAAGCAGAGTGGGCTCTTGGTAGATATCACATTCCCTAGCTTTGCACAATTTCGGTGACAGATGAGGGAGGGTGCACTCACAGGGTACAATGCAGAGCAATTGCAGGCACTTAATGGATGGACTGAATACCTCCTCCCGATCTTGTGACCCTACGGAGAGTCTCCTGGGTAAGTCATGAACAGCCCTGAGATGGAAAGACATACACACACACACACACACACACACACACGCACGCACGCACGCATGCACGCACGTCTAATCCTGGCATTTGGTCAGCACTTTAGAAACATTTAACGTATGGGAGCAACGTCAGATGAATATTAGAAGAGAAAGACATAATGTTATGTTCCAAAGAAGACCAGAGACTGAAGAGGCGGCAGTAACGAATGTGGACTCTTTTCTGAAATGCTTCCTAAGGAAGTGGCTTATGAAAGGCACAGGGGTCAAAACATTTTTTTAATGATAGGAAAGACTTAAGCCTATTTCTAAGCTCAGGAGGAAAAGCCAAAAAGAGGACAGCTGGAAGGAGTTGAGGGAAAAAGACAGAGTTTTAAAAATGAAGAGCAAGACCTTGGAGACAGAAAAGGAAACCTACACTCAATCTCAAAATATTAGGCACAGAGTAAGGCACTGTGTAAGATGTCTAAGACACATCTTCACACACACAAAGAAAACTATTTTTAAAAAGTTCTTTTAAACAGTTATTCAAACACACATGGGATAGGTAGCAGTTTTATCACAAACACCACAATCTGCCATAGTTCCATGATCCTCTGAATGATATTAATTCCCATGAAATTCCTAAAAGCATACATAGAAGATTCCTTTAAAACAGTATAAATGTCACAGTAGCAAAATTAGAAGCAGCAGAGGACTGTGTAACAGATTTAACCCTCAGGCACTAGGTATCAGGTACTGATAATTGAGCTGTACCAACCCGCTGAATGAAAGACAATAAAAAGACCCAAGGCTTCTCTAGTAAATGGTGTTAGTGGATTATTTTAATATTATAAAAGGTACTATGTTGAGATGTTTGAGGGAGAAAGATCTCCCTTAAAACTTACCATCACTAGTGATATCCCAACAGTAACATCTCAAAACTAGATTTTAAGTTAAAAGGAATTGTTCCATGCTCAAATATTTTTAAAACAGAACAGAATGGCCAAATGATTGCTACCAACTTGAATTACTGCAATAGCTTTTCTGTTCCTAGTTTCACAATTATCCAAATAATAAATAGATTGTATTGGTCTGCTTAGTCTGTCATAACAAAACATCATAGACTGAGTGGCTTAGACAACAGAAATTTACTTTCTCACAGTCCTAGAGGCTGGAAGTCTCAGATCAGGGAGCCAGCATGGTCAGGTTCTGGCGAAGGGTCTCTTCCAGGTTAAATAAAGAGGGCAGCCTTCTCCCTGTGTCCTCACAGGGGAGAGACAGAGAAAGTTCTCTGGTGTCTCTTCCTACAAAGGCACTAATCCTATCACTAGGGCCCCACCCTCATGACCTCATCTAAACCTAATTACCTGTCAAAGGCCCCATCTCCAAACAACACCACGCTGGGGGTGAGAGCTTCAACACATGAGTGGAGCACGACACACTTCAGTCCACAGTACAGATGGATACATATAATTTTAAACAATCATCCTTAAAACTGCTGCCAGTGACTGTTCCAAAATCCAAATCTAATCAGATCTGTTTCCTACATAAAATTCCCCAATAGCTAGTATAGTTTGGGAATAAGACCTGAATCATTCAGCACACAGTCCATAGTCTTCATGGTATAGCCTTCACCCATCTGTGCAGCCTTCTGTCACATCAGCTCCCATTCGTACCCTAAGCTACGCTCCAACTAAACAACATGTGGTTCCCAGCATGCACCATGCTCTTCTTAGGCCTAATACCTTTACATTGAATGTTCCTTGTGCTAGAATACCCTTCCCCTATATTGTCAAGCTACCTTCCACTTTTTTTTTTTTTGAGACAGAATCTCGCTTTGTTGTCCAGGCTAGAATGAGTGCCGTGGCATCAGCCTAGCTCACAGCAACCTCAAATTCCTGGGCTCAAGCAATCCTGCTGCCTCAGCCTCCTGAGTAGCTGGGACTACAGGCATGTGCCACCATGCCCGGCTAATGTTTTCTATATATATTAGTTGGCCAATTAATTTCTTTCTATTTATATAGTAGAGACGGGGTCTCGTTCTTGCTCAGGCTGCTTTCGAACTCCTGACCTCAAGCAATCCACCCGTACTGTACCCACTGATTCACGTGCTCCCCTTCCTAAGCCGTGAACTCTCCTGAAGCCAGGAATAGCAACTTTGGTCCCCATGTCATCAGCACAGAGCCTAACACATAGATAATGTTCAAAAAAAAAAAAAAAGAAAAAAGAAAAGAAAAGAAAAATAGAATCAAATAGACCCTAAAAGAGTTTCTTTAAAAAAAATGATAGAAGTATTTTTTATTCCTAACATTTCATACCCATATCCTATAGACACATTTCTAATTAGTTATCTCCCTTGATTTGCACCAAGATTTGATGATATGTCAATCCCCAGCAAGACAGAACACAACATAAAAACCTCTGAAAGCTCAAGAGCAAAGAGAGAAGGAGGGAATGGTGGTGCTCTGCCGTTGGACTGGCAAATCCAAAATGCACAGAAGAGTGTCTGTCTTTATCCATAAAACAAACTTTACCTTGTCCCAATGTTACAGGCTAGTTTACCACCCCTTCGTATTTTTCATAAATGCCAATAAACAACTGATGGGCTATGGCAAAGGAAAATTTTTTTCCCATTCAGACTCACAGATGGCACTTTTAGGCTTTAAATCGATCAAAGCACCTTCCCGAAAACAACTCATCTGTGCCCTCCTTCATCAGAAGTGCCAACTTTATATACTAGAGTCAGAGCAACTGTGGGTGGTTTGGGGGGAAGAGCTTTATAAACTGTGCAGTTGGCTACAAATGCCAGTGGTCATTACTGTCTGAATTA
This sequence comes from Microcebus murinus, assembly GCF_040939455.1. Lineage (NCBI taxonomy): Eukaryota > Metazoa > Chordata > Mammalia > Primates > Cheirogaleidae > Microcebus > Microcebus murinus. The sequence goes on from NC_134111.1 coordinate 38,283,771, forward strand.
TACTTGCAGGGTCGCTGGTCCTTCAGCAGAAGGGTGGCTGAATCAAGTACAAGGAAATGACTTTATGTTTTTTCTGACTCATATTTTGCTTTTTTCTCCTCCCAAGAGAAACATGCTCCTCATGCTACATTTTCTGATGACCAAACATTAACTCACCCACCTAAATCTCTTCAATGACTAAAAAGTTCCTTGCTTCATCATGAACCAGCAGCTTAAAATTTTAATGTAAACAGAGAAAAAGGAGTCAGTTTTGTTTTTGTTTTTGGTGAGACAGGGTCTTGCTCTGTTGCCCAGGCTGAAGTGGGCAACATGATCATAGCTCTTTGCAACCTCCAACTCCCAGGTTCAAGTGATCTTCCTAGTTCAGCCTCCATAGTAGCTAGAACTAAATGTGCCTAGCTAAAGGTAAGCCTAGCTAACTTTTTAAAAAATTTTTTATAGAGACGGGGTCTCGCTATGTTACCTAGGCTGGTTTCGAACTCCTAGGCTCAAGCCACCCTCCCAAAGTGCTGGAATTCTAGGCATGAGCTACCATGCCCAGCTAGGAGTCAAATGTTTATTCCTTCTCCTCAACCTATGATATCCCAAAAAGTAAATTTCAACATAGTCTGAAGTACAGATGAATCTACATGAATCTACAAAAGAGATTATATCCAACCAGCCCTTAGTAAAGGTAGAAAAAAAGTGCTATAATGTGTTTTTGTCCTCTGGTTATAATTAACGTTGGAAAAAAAGCCTTCAGTTTTCCCCTCCATGATACCATCAGATTTGAATTACTCCTATCTCATCCTCAAATCCCTTTGGTGTGCTCTTTTAAAAGTGCCTCCACATATTTCCAGCTTCCCCTGAGTGACTCCTTCCTGCTTTCAACTGTTACCACTCACTCAAAAGCTCTCATCGCTTGTCCTAAAACTTGCTGATCCCATTTCTGTATTCTCTTTCATCATTCTCCTTCCCCCAATCCTAACTCTGCATCTTTAATGACACATGGGAAAGACATTTTTAGAAATTTAAAAATTGACAGTGGTCCACTGTGATACAATGGAGGATGTATAACACAAAATAACACCTCCCTCAATTCAAAAGTGTAAGTATTCCTTGTAACCACTACACAGCACACGATGGGCTGTGTAGTGGTTACAAAACAAGATCAGCTTTATGGGACTTAAGCATTGTAGGAGGGGCTGATGCATCTTCTCGGCCCTCTAAGCAGAAACACAGAAGGGCCTCTCTGAAGTCCAGAGGGGTTTGGGCTTTTTCCACTGCAACTGATTTCCAGTATTAAAATACTTTTTTAAATGATGAAACAGGGTGACAAACACTGTGCATGTTTTAAATACTTACAAAACACGCCAGGCAACACTATTAGGCTAGTCTCAACATAATTACATGGTCTAGCAGTAAGACACAAGTTCAAAGTTAGATGATCCACGCCACCTTCTTCTAATCCTGCTAGCATATTTCTGGGGCTCTATCATTCAAAAGTAATGCCAAGATTAATGTGAAGCCCCTTGTGAGTGGGAAGCTTGGACCAAAGGACCCTCCTACCCACTGCCACCCAAGGTTCCGGCAGTGAACACACCATCTCTACTCTAAAGGAATTTATATACTAATCAGGGGGAAAAAATGGAGACACCCTCTTCCTCGATATAATGGAAGAAATACTGCACCAGGAGAGCAGGATTCCATCCTCATCCATCACTACATTATTAACCATCAGCCAAGTTCTCCCTAATATATTTAAACTTCAAAGGGTTTTTTTCCCCTTGTAAAATAAAATAACACTATTCTCTGCCCTGCCTCCTGCATGAGGTTAAGATCAGGTAAGACGTGGTGCTGCTTTGGTAAACTACAAAGCCCTCCACAAATGCGTGCCATGTAGCAGCAAAGGTTGAATCCTTAACCAGATGCTGCCTTATCATCACCATTAAAAAATCCTTAATGACAGCTATAAATATATATATATATTCAGAAACAGGGATTGTAGTGTCCAGGGAATGACCAGGGAAGTTTCAGGGAAGCTGAGCGGCTACAGTTTGCAAGTAAAGGGATTCCATGGAGCCCCCAGAGGGCTCTGGCACTTTTTCTGTGAATATCTGAATATTCCCTGTAATTTTTTTTCCCTTGTTGAAATAACTTCCATGAGTAACCAGATGACTAACCCAGATTTATTCCCTAAGATCCTATTCTCTGCCAGGCTTTTTCTTCAGTTAGAAATTCTAGAAAAAGTCACTTGCTCTAGCCATCTCCTCCCTCTCAACCCACTATAATCTGGTTTCCTCCTTCATGCCAAACTTACACAAACATTGCTAAAGACGACTAAATTACCAACACAGACTGCCCTCCTGAGCTCTTCTCCCATTGGCTTCACAGGAGTACCTGGGAGGAGCCCTGCCTTCCTCTGTGATGACAGGAGCCTCTGTAGTGTCCTCCAACCTCCCAGGCTGTCCCCAGACTCGTGTCTCAGGGTCCTCCTCCAAGCCTCATCCCTGGGACCCCAGGGGCAGATCCACCCTCTCCCCTTGAACTTCACTGCCCCCTGGACCAGGAGGGAGAAGCTTTCATCCGCCCAGCCCTGTCCTGAGCTATTCATTCTTTTTCTTCTGACTACCCACTGGACAGCCCACCAGTCCACTCAAACTGAGCCTGTTACTTCCCAGCGTTCCCCACTCTCCTCCCTATTCTCTTAAGTGATCACCATCTACCTGACCCCACCCTACAGATTAGATCAGTCACCACGGCTCACACAGAGGTCTCGCAACATCCTCTCCAGCCACCCTGGCCAACAACAAGCTCTGGCCCTCCTCATCTCTTACCTAGACTGCTGCTCCCCCTCCATGTTTCCCAAAATGTGGAACATGCGCTACTGGTGGTCCCCTAACACGCTGCTAGGTAGGTGTTTCTTTGGCTTTTTTTTTTCCTTTTTATTAGTTAGTGTTTTTCCTATTATATATTAAAATAAACTCATAAATAGCACATTAAGACTGCATTTCCACAAGCATAAGTGCTTTGAATAAACTTTCATGAATAAACTAGGGACTTCTGAAAAATTCCGCCCCATGCCCCATGGGCCATATATATACCCCTGCACAGACCAATTAAATCACAACCTCATGTGGTGGGTACAGGCATCAGGTTTAGAAACTTCTCAGGAGGTGCTTCCAATGCAGACAAGTTTGAGAACCAGTCCATTAGAATGAGCCTGAAACAAGAATTTGAGGGGGGGAAAGGCTGAGTGTAGCTACAGAAAGTAAATAGTTGTATGCATGTATGGTAAACAGACAGGAAGGGTGCCCAACTGGCCCAGGACTTTAGCACTGAAAGTCTGGCGTCCCAGCGTATCACTCAGTCCCAGTCAAACCCGGACAGTCAGTCACCCCACTCAGATAAAGCAGTGTCTGAAATTTGGGAAGCAGTGCTAGCATTTCCCAAAAATGTGTTCAGAAGAATGTATCCACTGTCCCTGTGGTATTTAACAGCTGTGAGGCTACCCCGGGATCCACTGTGGAATAAAGGTGGAACAACACCCCAGGGACATGCCAGGATAAGTGGTTAACTTAATGATTTTCTTCAATGCCAACTTCTCAGAACTTTCAATGTACTATGATACTTTACATTAAAAGAAGGATATAACGTCCTGCATTTGCCAAACTTTTTTGAGGACTTTTTTCTGTGATGCACCGTATGTACAATTAAAGTTTCAACAAAGATTCTTCGTAAATGCTGCCCTGCACGTACTTCCAGACAATGTTCAGAAAACATAGATCTGATAATGTTACTTCTCCATTATCTAACCCTGTGCTTAAAAAAAAAAAAAAAAAAAAAAATTGAAACTCCTTTGCAGGTGGTCTATTTTCTCAGCATTCCCACCTTTTGTCCCTTCCTATGCTGGAATCCAATGTTTCTCAAACTTTTAGAAGCATCCAAATCACCTGAGGATACTGTTGCAAAGAGGACTCTGATTCGGTAGGATTCAGGTCGGCCTGAGACTGCAGTTCTAGTGATGCCATCACTGCCGATCTGCCCACATTCAATTTTAAAGCATGCTGTCTTTACTGCAAGCCTCTGTGCCTGGAAGACATTTTCTCCACCTTATGACTGCCTACCAAACCTTCAAGATGCTCAAGAACATCATTCTCTTGGGAAGATGACCTTCGATGCCCTCTCAAACAGAACTGCTCATCTCAACTTCATGTTTAGAGCCCCAATCTGACACTTCACTCTGTTGTATATTGCCTATTTATTTTTCTGTCTCTGCCAAGCTGAGCTCTCTGACAGCCTTTCTATCTATACACTCAGTGCCTAGCACATAATAGCTACTCAATAAATCTGTATAGAAGGAAGGAATGGCCACGAAAAAGAGATAATACATAAACTTTGAAGGAGACGTTTAGAAAATAAGGCTGTTATGCAACATCAAGTCTGTCAGTTTGAAGTTATGTGGCCGGAGATCTTCAGCAGGAAAAATAAGTACAATCTGCACTAGCATTTCAGAGTCAAACCACAAAAGAACAACACCATGCTTTTTTTTTATACTGTAGAAGAAAATAAAATTCCTAGGTTTCTTGACACGAAAATTAAATCTAGAAAATCTTCTTTTTAACATTTAACAGACTAAAACTCAACAAGCACAGTGGGAAATGAACTACCATTTCACCTCTAAATCTGTGTTCATCTACTTTATGAAGAATCCTTCTGACAATTCTAAGTTTAAACAAACCTTTGTGAAAAGAGTACTCCAGCAGGTTTAATGTAGTCACAGCTGTCAAAATCATGGGCAATGCATCACACTTAAGAGAGCATTTGAAAATGTGTCAATAATTATAATTAGACACTTGTACCAGATCTAATATACTTTCACTACCCTTTAACTTCAACTGATGTGAAATTAAAACCAGTTTCTTTAAAGTGCAACTCTCAGATCATAATTTAATCCTAAAGTAGATATAAAACCTGTCACACTATGGAGATACAGTACATTTTACTCAAGAGGAGAAAAGGCCATGGTATTGTAATTCATCATTTTAGGTAAGGTGACCACCTTTAATGCTGAAAGGGTAAAATACATTATCGAGGTGACATAATCTTCTAATATTTACTCCACTCATTTGTATTTCAAGATTGTCTCTTCAAAATTATTATGCATGACCCACGGCACACAGATAACTGTTAACATTTTGCTTAATTTCCAACCAACCCTTTTTTCATCTATATCTATATGTATATAACTACAAATCTGAAATTGTACTATGGTTTGTTTATGTGTATGGAACTGTACTATTCTATTGTACCTAATTTACATGAATGGAATCATACTATGTTGTGTCCTGCTTTCTGTGTAATGTTACTCTGAGTACTCTCTGTGATCGTTAATTCATTGCAAAAATTTCTCCATGTCTACTATGGATAAGGCAGTATACCAAGCAAAGGATATACACACTGTATCAAGTAGACATATCCTATTTATATTGGTAGTGTGTGTGTGTATATATATACATATATGTATATATATACACATATATATGTATATATATATACACACACACATTTATAGTATATATAGGGTAGTATATGTTACAGAAAATAATTAAGAATGGAATAGCCAACAAAAGCCTCTTTCAAAAGGTAACTTTTAAAGTGAGATCTGTCCCTAAAAATTTATCTTGTCTTCTTGGTGATCACATAAGATTCCATTTTATGAATATATATATGTATATATATATGTGTGTGTGTGTGTGTGTATATATATAAACCTAACCTCTATTGTAGAACATTTATTTCCTTTTTTTGCTACTCTACAGCTAGATGAATAAATTTGTACACTTACAGAGATTTAGGCCAGGTGAGGTGGCTCACACCTGTATTCCTAGCACTCTGGGAGGCTGAGGCAGGAGGATTACTTAAGCTGGGGAGTTCCAGACCAACCTGAGCAATAGTGAGACCCCCTCCCATTGCTACTAAAAATAGAAAAATTAGCCAGGCCTTGCGGTCTACGCCTGTCCCAGCTTCTCAGGAGGCTGAGACAGGAGGATCCCTTGGGCTCAGGAGTTTGAGGTTGCAGTGAGCTGCGATAACACCACTCTCTACCCAGTACGACAGAGTGAGACTCTGTCTCAAAAAAAAAAGGAAATTAAAAAGAGATTTAATGAGTGATTTTTTAAAATGAGTAACGAAAGGCTCAAAAGTTTTCCAGAAAAATTACATTTATATGAACAACTCAAAATTTCCAAGTCTTTGAACTTGGAATCCAAATACATGGCTTGCTTTTGAGAGAGCAAATTCTAAAGAAAAAAAAAATGCAGTACAAGGAATAAACATGAATTTTACATTAAATTTTATTTGCTTGGGCTTCAATTTTTAAATACATCCAGTTTGCTAACCACCAGGAAATCCAATCATCGGATGAAGTAATACCGGTTACATAGCTCTAAATTTCAACAATCCCTATTTTACCTTCTTCACATTACAAAATACTTCAAAAGATCAAAAGCTGTCTCCTCTGGTACATTCCAAAGTCATAAATAAAATATTGCTGTTTTTTAAAGACTGTCATATGCCTATTGCCTTTTTTAAAGCTATTATAAAAATAAAACTTTTTCCCTAAGTCTAAAAATCCTTTGCCGCTATTCCTGATCAATAATAAAAAGCTGACTATATGAGTTTCTTGGTCACTAAATGCCTACTTACCACTCACCATATTTAAAAAAAAAAAAAAAAAAGGAAAAGATAATCAGCCATAGAAGCTCTGCTTTTAACATAAAGCACAAACCAGACATGGTGCTTTAAAACAATCAAAAGTAAAGCTGTGGTTAGCAGGGCTTCCAAAGCCCAGAGTTCCTCACAGACTCAAACTTACAAAGGAAAAAAAATAAAATAAAAACAAGCTCCATTTACTGGAAGGAACAGAAAAAAAAAAAAGAAAAACTGAAAGAGAATCAACAAATTATTAAACTTTAGAAATAACTTAAGTCTACATCCTCCTTCTTTTCTTATTGTCTCCGAAGAGACTATGGAAAATTGCTAATGCTGACTATATTGCACGGTGGGGTATTGGAAAAAGTTTTCAATTAGCAATAATCGCGCCTTGGACAAACCTCATCGGCTACGATACTGCTGCCGCGCAAAGCCATCTGTGCCCTTCTTGACAGGTGAGAAAAGGAAAACACCCCACGAAGACAAAGGTTAAGAAAAGGACTTTCCTGGGCCACAAAACTGATTTACACCAGAGAACTGACCAGCGCTCGAGTCTCCGGCTTGTTCTCTCATTCTCACCAAGCCACATCACTTCACAAATACAAAACAAAAACCAAATTCACGGTATTGAAATTTAAAATGCAAATAACTCTGATTCAGCAATTTCAAGCCTTAGTATTTATCACTAGATATATAGGAGATAAACAGACAGACAGACAGAGTGACTTATCTGTAGGTGTGAGGATACCTTCTCCCAGACCCCCAGTGGATACCTGAAACCTCAGACAGTACTGAATCCTAAATATAATGACAGTCCGTGACTTACAATGGCTTTGTACACCTTTCCTTTACTTCGAATCTTGTATTGTGTACACATATTCCTTTCATAACAAAAACAGTATCAAAAACAGAAAACATCTTAATAAAATGATTTAATTTCTAAGCAAAAATGTATAGGAACCCATACTGCTGTGCTCTCTGGGATTAAAATAAGAACACCAATTCAAATAAAAAGAAAAAAAAAAAAGTCAGAGTTGTAAGGCCCCAAAAGGAGACAAATCTCTGAGAACAAAAGAAATGCCCTCCAGGAAGATTCCCATGCACAACACCCACACCTGAGGTTGATTCTCCCCACCAATGCTCAGAATGTCCTAAAACAATATGACTTTAAGGGATCAAAGGGGAACCAAGAGGGAGAAGGGAGAGGAGCAGAGGTGGACCTAGCCATTAAGAAACAAAGAGTTGGAGGGAATCCTAAGCAAACAAGCCAGTGGGGAAAAAAAACTCATCTGAATTTGAAAAGGACATTCCATTCTAAACTGGCTAAAATGCAAAGGTAAACTCTAGCAGTCATTCTTCTCTGGCATTTTTTCCCCCAACTCAGGGCTCCAGCAACCTCTTTTTCACCTTTTGTATCACCTGTGATACAGAAAAAAAAAAAGTCATAGTTAGAATCAGTTTCACCTAAATAAGGTTTAGCAAAATAGATGTAAACACGAGTTACAGGTGTCACCCATCAAACAGCATATCTGCCTTTGATTCTATGAGCAGATGTTTATCAGTTCCCATGTTCAAAAGTTGAAGACTGTGATTCTGCTCCTTAATTAGGATAAACATTTGATTTATTTGCAAGATAAGGCACTTGACCCAAAAAAGTCAATAAGAGACTTTGAACTGTTTGTAGCTGGCTATTCCTGGTCAATAATAAAAAGCTGCTTCCCATTTCCAAAAGGGCGCTTTCCTCCAGAGCATTCCGATCCTCTTACCAGAGCCAAAACAGATCCAATAACCAGTACAAAGCCAAAGCCTCAAACCCTTGTCCCCAGGGTTCAGTACCATCTTCCCAACTTCTCACAGAACCCGAGCAAGCCTTCTATGTTCTTGTTCCACCAGAACCTCCACCGCAACACCACAGTCCATCTCAAACCCGCTCCTCTCGCCAACTGTTCATTTTCTTTAAGGATCAACGCCATTCTCCCAGTCACCTAGGTTCCAGAATTCAAGTATGTTTGTCCACCCCCTACCCTCCTTCTCATCACAGAAGTAATTTATTTTGCCAAGCCTTGTGGCTTTCTCCAGCTCAAGGGCAAAGCCTTAGCTCCATCCATTCTCATTTCCTCTCGGCTTCTGGGCACCCCACCCTCTGCCACCAGCCCGATCAACCTTGGCCAACAGAAGGCTGTGTGACAGGGACTCAAACCCACACACCTACAGGAGCGATGCAGTTAGAACACAGAAATGATGCAGGCTAAGAATTAAAAAAGAAAAAGAAAAAAGAAAGAAACTCACCAACACAAGAATAAACAATAAATAGCAACTAATGCCGGGCCCCAGTGTCTGGGAGAAAATAGGATGAGCTGGGACTGTGGTGAACACAGCGCACATGTCCCCTCAGACTGACACAGTCACAAGCAGCTCTGGCAGGTTCCTGCAGGAACACCATCCTGGTGCTGCCAGAGTTTTCAACGTGGCAGGAGCCGCTGGAAATCTGAAATTGTTTAATGAAATCTCCCCATTTTTAAATGATGGTAACCATTGCCAAAACAAAAAAAAAGTTCTAAATACAGTATCAGGCAGAGCACAAATGTGAGGTGTATTAAACTCAGGGGCCACCAGTTTTCAACCTCTGCTGTAGAGAGGTTAAAAGTCCAGATGTGTGACCTCAAACATGTCACGTCACCTCTCCCGGTCCCAGTTTCTCCTTCTGTAAAATGGGGATAATAAGAGGAAGTACTTCACAAAGTAGTGTGAGCGTTAAATGAGATACTACAGGGGGGTCTGATCCAGGCCTGTTGTACATGTATTATCTTAACCTTCAGCCTGGCATTCAAAATAAATCATAGTTTGGCTCCCAATCTTCCTTCCTAGGCTTGCTTCTAGGATGCTCACCTTACTGACTCTGTACAGTCAAGTCACATCACAAAGCACTTTTAATAACGAACCTGCTCTTTTTTCCTGCTGTTCTTTTCGGTTGTCTCCAGTCTTGTCTTCTTGTCCCTAAGAAGCTGCGACTTGAGACAGAGTCTGATTCTAGTGATTAAAAATATGTGCAACTATGTTTTATACAACACGGCTCCTAAGCAAAAACAACCACCTCGTATTTCCTTGCCCTCTTCCCTCTTTTTGGAATGGTGCCTATTCCACAAGCTATATAGATACCTCTCAACATGATAACATCAAACTGGGACCTCTTTCAAAGGCCACTTCCTCAAAGGTGTTGGCTGATCCTTATCCCTCTGTATCTTGTGACCAAGATACTCAGCATTCTGTCATTCATAGTTGGAAGTGTAGTTCTTCACTGTCCTACTCAAGTGCATGTTAAGATCAACTTGGCTTTACTGAGTTTTTCATGTCCAGTCCAAAGTACAAAAAGATTTGATAAATGCTTAATAAATGAAGGACAAAGAAAACAGGGCAAGATGAAGGAGCAGGAAAACAAGGAGATTTTAATGAAGAGGACAATGATAATAATGATGACTGCTGGCACCAGTTAAGCTCTTACGTCTTTAATTGCAAAGAGCTGTCCACACTAACAATATATGGGGTATGTCTTCCACTTCCCTCTCACCCTTTGAGTGCATGTGACCTCAGAAGGTACTCCTGCTTTCCCCCTTATTACTGGAAGTTGCCATCCTATTCGAATAGAATCTAAATAAACAGGGAGCTAAGTGGCTCCTGCCACCAGTTTAGATGAAGCTGCCCCACCTTTGATGCTGACTGGGATCAAGATGATGATGATGCACTCTTGGAGCTGGTCCAAACCACACATTACTCACTTTAATCTGATTTGGAGAAACAAGCAAAGACCCTTACACAGAGAATATAATTTGGCAGGGGAAGAGAGCATAGAACAGGAGTGTGGACTTTCTGTAGAATGACTGAAATCCATACCCCACTCCCCCCAAAAAATTACCACCCAGACCAGCAACTATTCAATAAACAAACTTAGGCTAATTTCCACAACACCTAGAACAGTTTTTTCTAACCTCTTATTAGGACCCATTAGCAAGTTGTGAAATCAATTTAATAGATAGAGACCAGAATTTTAATAAAAATTAAATAGAAACTACAAAACATTTACAATATTGCTTTGTAAAACTTGTAATTCAGCTTTATTTTTCAATATGCGTGTGTGTATGTGTATATACTAGGTCATGATGTAAAATGTATTGCTGGGAGTCAAAAATGTTTTAAAAACACGGAAACAGATCATTTAATGTTTATATAAAGTAATCTCTGCTGACTGACTGAGCTTTTTCCATGTTTTACTAGGCCATACACATAAGATATTTGTTCTTGCCACCTGTTGTTCACAACAGTACAGGTTCTTCAAGTTCAAAAAAGCATATGAAACATATCATCAGCACAATTGTCCCTTACCATTTTCCTTATTCGTGAAAAGGAAGATAAGGGTCACTCTAGAATAACCACCTACGCTTTTTGTTCCTAGGTACATTTCTACCTTCTATAAGTCCGTGACATCAAGACAAGAGAAACTGGTCCAAAAGCTCCAGCTTTCACGGTCATGTTTGCTTACAAGTATTAACCCACCACTTAAGGACAGTAGTCAAACACATTTTATTTTCACCCAGAGTGCAGCACTCCTCCCTCATCAATAGCTGCAACAGTGGAAGATTCAGAACTTGGTTTACAATATCACCTCAACCTATCCCTTTGTTCCAGAATGCTTTTTCTCAAATTCTTTTTGTTGCACAGTTCAACCGTGGCCAACAGAAGGCTACGTGAAAAGTGTCCTCTCAGTAGTCACTCTCCAAACTCGAATTATCATCTCACTTCTAACATCCAGCTCTGTGCAATATACCCCCTACCTTCCTTATTCCCTCTATACATTTCTCATCAAACTCAAGGTTTAATCAATAATTCTTCCATAATGGCTAAAGAAATATCCCCAAAACTGGAGCAATCTTATTTCTCAATGGCATCTATGCTGCATAGTGACCAGCAATGGCCAATCTTGGCTTTCACAGATAAGCAAAACACCCAGCCATCAAGTATGCAAGCTGAAGTTCTATGTGGTGTGTCCACTCAAATCAGCCCTCAAAACCTATCAAAAGAAGAATTTAATTTGGGTTTCACCCATTTTTTTAAAGAGGTCATACACATTCTTCCACCTTGCACATAAGCACTGTCTACCACCCTGTGTTTTCAACGTCGACTGTGGGAACATATGCAACAGGAAAAAGTCGGAGTAAAGGAGTCAATTCGCTGAGTGTTTGGGTCCCGGCCACATACACATTACTGCAGGATTTCTTGCTCTGTGCAATATAAAAAATTAGTTGAAATATTCTTCCCCAAAATGGAAGTGTCACCTTTAAATACAAAAACAAACCAAAAAGGAAACATACACTGGAAAGAACACAATAAACATTTGAATTGACTTAGCACAAGTTACAACATCAAGCATAGAGGAGTATCAAAAACAGTTCCTTCTACCTAGAGTGTCTCTCATCCCTGCTTCCCAAACTCATCCTTAAGGACCACAGTGATTGGCCTCGTCTTCTCTGAGACTTCCCTAACTCCCTAGAGGACTGGGTCCCTTTGCTCCCCTCAGATGCAATCATCCATTCATTCTCTTAGCAATTAAAAAAAGATTTATGGACTGTATGATCTGGGCCAGGCATTGTGTTAGGCGCAAAGATACACATATGATGAATAAGAAACACAGTCCCTGCCCTCAAGGAGCCCAGTAAGAGAACTTGGAAGGTTTTAAATTAGTGAAAGGGAATGAGTTATGTCAAAAGAATAAATGGAGAAATAAATAACTTTAAATCCTTGCCCTCAAAGAGATCCATCAAATCCCAAAATGAGAAGTGAGGACAATAAAATGCTAGGAGCCTGTCAAAAGGCAAAATGGCAAAATCTGGGAAGCATTCTTTCTTGCAAGGAGATCACTCTGAGCCTGAAGGATTTGGCTCTCCACAAAAGAGAGGGGAAAGGGTGATGCAGAGAGCAAGAGCAGCCAAGGCTTGGCCTTAGAACAAAGGCGAGCTGACCTCCTGGACATCATCCCCATTTAGCATCACCTGTGCTAAATGTGGCCCCTTCACCTCGCCCCATCCCCCAAAAAACGACCTCCACAAAATTTGGAAGGACTGAAATTTAAAGTTACCTTCCCAGTCACAGAAATAAAGGCCAAATACCCAGAGTCAACAATGAAGCAACACTAATGGGCAGAGTGGAATGTTGGTCAGAGAGTGAAACCCAAAAATCAAACAACTGAGTAGTGGCAGCTCTGAAAAACAAAGCTCTCATGGATCACATAAGAGCCTTTGGACATATAAACAAGCTCAGATTTCCAAAACTTGCCTATAAGAGCACAATAATATTATTCAACTGTGTAGTCAGTTTGAATCCTGGGAACAGAGGGTGGATTTTTTTTTTTTTAAACTCTGAGAAGGAAGCTCCTGGATCTCTTAGTAGTTAATTTTGAGAGTGTTAGTTCAGGCAAAGCTACCTCCCATCTGAACCAAAAGCTGACCACACCAACTTGATGAAGCTCTTTCAAAAGGAGTCTTTCATTTGAACGTCCTTTCCAACACACAAATCCTGGTTTGGAATTTCTGATTCTTAAACCAGCATGGCAAGCAGGAGCCATCCCTGGCCAACCACTAAAAAAGAAGAGGTAAATCTTCCATTTGGTTCTTCTGAGAGCTGGAACTGGCCACAGAAAGAAACACAAAGTTTTCACTCCAAAAGATCAAAGAGGGCATTTTGTACCAGGAAACTCAATTCCAAATCCTCATTTCCAGGAATAAAGCCACAGTGCCCAATACTTACTTGGGAAAATAAAACAGGAGACTCTGTGGATTCCAATTAAAGTCTCGGATGGCTGTATTTCCCAGCCTCACCAGTTTAATGTTGTTAACATTTTACCTAGGCACTGCTTTAACTTAAACACCACTTCCAGCTCTGAACGGTCACACAGGTTACCACTAGGAAAAAAATACGAAAGCATTTTAACACTTCACCACAGCATTCTTTGCCCCATCCCAAGTCCCAGATATATAAGACAAGGTGATGTTGAAAAGTACCAGCTTCAGCCCAGACCATGTCTGCCATAATTGGAGTCAGGCAAAACCTCGCTGTAGCCCACACTATTATTTTAGTCACAATATTGGAAATCAGAATGGAAGCAGAAGAAAATAGTGAGGGCGGGAGTGGGGGGGGGCACACCTCAACCTTCCTCAATTATAACAAACAATAAGCTTGCTTTAAAATTATTACCTGGGGTCCTGTCAATCAGCCAATAGTCTTGTGTGCCTACTTTTTACAAGGCACCAAGCTAAGTCTATATAGTCAGCATAGCGCAATAAAATATTCCCCAAGTAATCACTGTTAATGGTTATGTGTTTAATTTTCTTTATCGTTTTACAAAAATGTCTATGTATCGTGTATGTAGGTTATAAAGTCTAAAAATAAAATCAGCGCCCATGAACCCATCACCCAATCCAAAAACCAGAACATCACCAATATTGTATCATCTACCTACCTCCTCCATCCTTATTCCAGGTTCCTACAACACATACACACACACCCAACCATTATCCTGAATTGGGGGGTTTCAGCACAAGTATGAATGCATCTTTATGACTACCTCCTATTCCTAACAAGTGAGTTGACTTTCCAAATGTGGCAGTGATATATTGTTTCCTCTTAAAAGATGATGTCTTTTTTTTTTAAGTGAATCATTGCTTTAAATAAAAATATTAAGTAATTAATAGATTAAGTGAGACTTAGCCATGGTAAACTCACAAAGACCATATGTGAACGAATGCTAGTTGAGTGATTACTGGCAAAAGCGGCTTGAAGAACATGAGTTCTGGAGTCCCGGAGACCCCTGGTTCAAATCCTCACATCACCACTTAAATTTGCGGAGCCTTGATTTCTTATTGTAGAAGATAAAATGATAATAAGACATATGGTGGTTGTGAAAATGGAATGAAAAAGTGCATGGAAAGAGCTGAGCACAGTGCCTGGCACATATCCAGTACCCCCAAATTATCCCATCATTAAAATCACCCCAAACATATCAAAGGGTCTTGCCACCATCACCGGTTTGCTTCTGCAGAATTCCTAACCAGTTGGGCATGAGATCTCTTCACATAAAAATAAATCAAGATGCAGGGATCCAACAGCCAAACAAGCCACCGACGACAGCTCCCAGTCCCAGCATTGATTCCATCTTCACCTCATGACCTTGAAGAGCAGGATCATTTTTCAAATCCATTTCTGTCCTGTTCCCCTCCCTCCCTCAGAAAGCTGGACTACTCAATCCAGCCCTGAGAATTACCTAGAAGCCTGTCATGATCATCACAAGACTAGTCTGGTCTGATCTAGGGTAAGACCAGAGGCATAACCTCTATTTACTGACTCAATCACTGTTATCTCTTTCGTGGATACATGAAGAAAATTTGGTAAAGCACTACTTTGAAAAAAAAAAAAAATCATTACAATGCTATTAATCAAATTAAGTTCCTCACTTCTGAAATTAATACATTACATTCCTGAATATGGCATCTTTATTCCACATCCTTAATATTGTTTTAAATTACTTACAGAGAGCAAGAAACCTATTTGGACTCAAATGATCACTCTCTTCCAAGATACGAAAGTTGTAAGACTACTCCCTACATCAAGTTTTATTTAAAACCACCCTCAAGTAAAACTCACTAATACACCTGGAAAAGGAGAGAATGAACTCAATCTATACCCATCTCAAGCCTTGGTCTTTGTGATCTAACCAGAATTTATCTGAACACTGTGAGTATCTGTATAAGGGGTGACAGCAGTGATAGTATTATCCGACTCCCAATTACATCAACTTAAGGTCTACATTTCAGCTTCAAAAGACTTCTGTTTTTTCATTCCAAGACAGAAAACAAAAACAAATGAATCACAAAATAAGTGATTTGATCTGAGAATACAGTGATCCAGGTCCGATCCAAGCCTAAGATAACCTCCTGACCCATGTCCCCACCAGTGAAATGGATGAGGCCCTTATTTCATATTTAAGCAGTCTGCACACTGTAAAGCCACATGGCAAGGCAGTGTCTGAGGTCAGCACAAGCCTAGTGTCTGCTGGCTGCCCAAGCCCGGGCCCCTGGCCAGCAACCCACCTCCAGAGACAAGTGCCAGGACATACTATAGTGTTTCCATTTAAGGCCCGCCACTTGGATCAGCCCATCTCTGAAATTTCTTAACACCACCTTTCCAGGAAGAATTTTTTTGGGGAAAAGGGAGGTGGTGTCTATTTTTTGCCACCGCCTTCCCTTGGGCTGTCAGAGCAATCTGCATCTCTGGGACAGGATTCTTTAAAACCACTGGGTTATGTCTCAATTCAAGGGTCTCTTTTCAAAAATACATTAACACGTGCATGGAACCGGTTCCTTTTCCCATCATCTAACGCCTATCATACACCCCTCACACAAGGAAGAAAAGCCCAATAAAATTAACGAATCCATGGTATCACCTTGCTACCTCCCTCCAAAAGCCAAATTAATGACAACTTTTCAACCAAGACTTTTCTGCTACTACTAAGTGGAATGTTTTCTTCCCTAAGTAGCTTCTCTCCCATGCAAGGAGCATTCAAACCTCCAGGGGGAAGAAGAGGAGGTGAGGAGAGGGTGGGAGACATATCTGGCACAAACTGGACAGAGCTGAGCCGGTCTAGAACCCGACAGAAGTTACTGAATCCAGCGGCCCCAGAGGCCCACATCCCTCCCCAGCGCGCCCAAGGTTCTAGCCTCACTGTTTTGGTTACAGTGTTGAAGGAAGGGTTTTAAACTTGGCAAAGTACCGTGCAACATCTGTAACCACATTTGCCTTCTGGGGATCGGAAGATGAATCCCACATTCCTGGCTTTGAAGCTTTTTGAAACTGCAGCTAGGAAGAACTGAGGGAGGGCGGGAGTTGAGCAGAGTTTATTGGCTGTCTCTCCAGCAGAAAATTCCTCTTGGAAGAGATGGATATTTTGAGGGTGGGGGTGATTCGCCCATCTCTTTACTCTACCAAGCTCAGCGAGGAAGGTGAGCCCCGTGGCCCGGCGGCCAGATCGATTTACAAGTCGGAGGTGCACACCCTGAAGGAGTTCACTACACACACACACACACACACACACACACACAGAGCACACACCAGTGCAGGCAACCCCGCGCCCCCCGCTCCAAGCCTCTGCCGTCCCCCATATCCCACCAGCAGTTCAGGCCCAGAGCAAGACAGTTTCGTTCCGCGGCTGCTTCCCCCGCCGAGAGGGGCTCGGGCTTGGGGGAGAAAGGAATGAAAGCGAGGGGGAGGCACCGCAGACGCCCACCCTCCCACCGCCAACCCCTGCCTCTTCTCCCGCTAGGCTGCCTCCTCCCTCGGTCCTCCCGGCTCCCGCAGGCGCGGCGGCGACCTGCCCTCACCTCTGGTCCCGCGGCGGCCGGGGGCTGAGCCGGGGGAGGCGGAGTGCGAGGCAGCCGGGCGCTGCAGGTCGGCGCGGCGCGGGGCGGCGCGGGGCGGGGCGGGGCGGCGCAGCCGGCGAGGGAGCCCGGAACTCTGCGGAGCCGGGGCCGGGGGCCGAGGGCCGGCCCCGAGCGGCGGCGGCGGCGGCGGCTGCAGCGGGGCGGTGCGTGGAGCCGCGGGCGTCCCAGCCCTCGGGCCGGCGCGGCTGGCCGAGGAGCAGGCTGGCAGCGGCAGCGGCAGCAGCGGCAGCCACCCGGGGGAAAGAGCCGGGGGAGGGAGGGGAGGCGGGGTGAGGAGGAGGAGGAGGAAGGGGAGGAGGGCGGGCGGAATAAACTTCCCGAGGCGCAGAGGCTCGGGCTGGGAGGCCGGCCGCGGGCGGGGCGGGCGGGCAGGCTGGGGGCTGGCCCCCGGGGGCGGTGCGGGAGACGGTCACAGAGAGTAGAAAAGTTCCCCCAGCGCCGAGGGGGAGGCTGCGGCGGCGGCGGCGGCTGCAAAGAGCAGGAGCCGGAGCGGGAGGAGCGGGAGGAGGAGGAGGAGGAAGTGGCTGCGGAGCGCTCGGCCAATGAGTGTCTGGAGCTGTGATTAACCAGGCAGCAACACATCATTTCCTCCCGGCGCGGATCCAGGGAGCCGGGAGGGAGAGGGAAGGCGGCGGGGCGGGGCCGTCCCCGCGCCCCCTGCAGGCGCCCGGCCGAGGGCGAGCCCGCCGAACCCCGCCGAGCCTGCCCGCGCCGCCCCCGGGCGCCTGGCGCTGTCTGGCCGGTCGGGCGGGCGGCCGGTGGAAGCTGCGGGCGCGCGGCCCGCGGGGCTCCTCGGAGGCGGGGAGGCGGCGGGGCAGGCCCGAGCCGGGCTCCCGCGGCCTGGGTGGGAGGAGGAGAGGCCGCGCGGCGCGGGTGAGTGCCCAGGTAGGCGCGGGCGGGGCCGTCTGGACAGCTCCCGGGGGCGCGCGGGGCGGGCGGGCGGGCTGGCTGCGTCCCGGGCCCCGGGACTGCGGGCGGCGCGCGGCTCGAGTGCGGCTTGTCAGACTTGGGCTGCATTCTCATCCAGGCCATCTCTGACCTGCCTTCAGATCCCCTTCCACTTTGCTCATTTCCTCGCAGGGTCTTGGGTTATGCAAGAGCTTGCCATTTTCGCAGTCGTCTTCCTTAGCAATAAAAATAAGCACGGCGGGGCTTCCGCAGTAATCTAGCCTGTCCTAGGCGCCATGGGAGCTTACACTGGAAGGGAAGGGACATTCTTCGCTGCAGAGAGGCTGACAACCTTGGTCCTTCGATGCACAAAAACACCCCAGTATGCCAGAGCATCAAAAAAGGCGTGCAAGGATCAAATTTTGCGTGGTGCCTGCTGAGTGTAAAGGAAAGCACCAAGCCGTTTTCTCTGCCCTGTAGAAGCTTATAACGTACAGTCCTATCACAAAGCAAAATAAAAGCATGAAACCAATAAATGGGAATACCATAAAGTATTTTTATCTCTACAGGTTTATTCATGCAGAGGGCATTTATTGGGTGACTGCAGTGCTGCAAAAGGTTGCAAAGGAAATGGAAGATCTGTCCCCTGCAGGTTGGGAGTTTACAATTTAATTAGCAACACAAGGCATATGTACATGAAACAACTAGAAAATAATCCCCAGGTGTTATATAAGCAAGAGGATGAAGTAGGTGGGGGCATTTTTTCACAAGGAGAAGTTTTGTACCTATATGATTGCTGGGGATCAGGAGAGGAAATTCCAGGACCATTCAAGGTAAGATGCCTATATGTATCCCTGCTCTATGGAGCAATATAATAGGGACTCAGTGTCACTGGGCTGTGGTGTCAGCCCTGCCACTTACAAACTGTTATGACCTTGAGCACATTGTTAATCTAAGAAGGGAATAAAGGCTGTCTCATGAGGTGGTTGTGCAGCAGTTCATATGAGATTACACATATGTGAAAGCTTGTCAAGCTCAATCATGAACATTTATGGAATCCCCATTGTCCAAACTGGCCTCTTGTTGGTAACCTTCGTTAGCGTCCCCCCTAGGCTGTAAGCTCCATGAGGGCAGGGACCAGGTCTGGCTGTGTTCATCATGCATCACCCAGCCTAGCAGAATGGTACATGAGGATGCTCAATAAAGGTTTGCTGAATAAGTGACTAAATGAACTAATGAATTCTGTTATGTTTTGAACAGTTCCTGTTATCTATTCCTTAAGTAATTCCTTTGGTAGTGTCTTGTTGTGTAGCTGGCTTGAGGCAAAACCCTCTAATACAACCCTCCTGGGACCCACGTGTGTTCTAGGAGACTGTCTGGTAGGATTCTGAGTGGTACTTGTAGCCTTGCAGCATAAATTGTGTGTGTGTGTGTGTGTGTGTGTGTGTGTGTGTGTGTGTGTGTATATATATATATATATAAAGCAAGAGGATACCCTAGGATCCAGCCCTCTACACAAGCCTGTGCACTCAAGGATACAGCTTGGACATCATAATCCAGAGTTTTTCAACCTTGGCACTATTGACATTTATGGCTAGATAATTGTTGTGGGTGCTATCCTATACATCGTGAGATATTTAGCAGCCTCTACCCACTAGATGCCAGTAGGACACCCTCCCCCCATAGTTGTGACAACTGAAAATGATCCAGACATTGTCAAATGTCTCCTGGGGGGGAGCAAAATCAGCCCCCTGTTGAAACCACCACCACCATGCCCCAAGACCTAATCCATTGATTTAACTCTGGTAGAAAATCACACCAGTATACTTACTTGGAGGAAATATTAATACATCTTCTGTTATTCTGAGATTCTCAGATCTCCTCGGTCGTATGTTTCAAGGAGCACAACTCTTGTTAATTAATTGCCTGCTGCATTGTGAATTGGCATCTCTTCTGTTTTCTGCATATCCTCCTCCTTTATGCCCAGATCAACATGTTCATTTCTAAAAGTCAACAGCTTTCAAAAACTATTAGGAAACAGGGTCTTAAGCAACCTAAGAGACCTGTATGATATTTTCCTATAAAATTTGGAGAATTCATTTTATAAAATTTTGCAGAGAAGCTTCTCAGTTGCAGTGAAGCTCTTAGACTTACAAACAATAACCACATCCTGTCTGCACTCAGATTGTAAGGACACAGGTTATAAATCATAATTTTAAAAAATTATTTCACTTAAAATATTTAAGTAACTACATTGAGTAATTTTCTTTCATCTTGAAGCCATTTCTTTTTGGTTTCAGAGTTTTCATTTCATAATGGGATAAGAATATGTTTTATTAAAACCTATAAAGCAAAAATCAGCTTAGTTATCAACTTCCAGAAGCAAATTCTTCAGAATATTGCTGGGCTATTCAAGAACTGGGGTGTTGATGAAAATCCTGATGCATTGATGTGCTGCCATTCAATTTCTAAAGGTTTCTTGAAGAAAAATAGAGTAATTGTTGAAGGAATGAACAAATTCAGATAAGCCTGTTTACTAAGTAAGTAATGGGCATGTGGAACCAAAAAAAAACCCTGTTTTCCGAGTAGACAATAGTACCAAGTTTATGATGTAAGCAGACATTTTTGTTCAGCGACACAATGGCATCTGTCTCATTAATTAAGGTTATTTGAAGCATTGGTTTTATAGTTTTGTTCATATTTAGTTTTGGTTTCATAACTGTGTAATGGTTATAAGCATATGCAGATTAGTTTATATCTAGTGTAGTGACTGTTCACATTAAAATTGAGCATTGAAAACTGGGTAGGCATCCAAACAGCTTAGAAAAATGGCAAAGTTTGAGAATTGAATGTGGTTTATGGTAAAGTGATTCTCCAATTTCTGTTTTGTTAGACTAGAACCAGAACGTACACTCTTAAGAGTCTCCAAGTTCTCTATGAATCCATGAAATCTGTGCTTTTACTTCAATTACGATATTTTTAAAAGAATGAGTGCTGTATTAAAGAAATCAAAATCATGCAAATTCTGGATCATATGAGTGCAACCACAATCTTACTGCCTCTTTTGCTATGTACCTATAAGGACGTGCAGTTTATTTAAGTAATATTTTGATGAAAAACAACGGGGCATCACTGAAGTTCCATGGTAATTTTTTAAAGTTTTGTATATTACTTAAGTGTGAGAAACACTACTTACCCCAGCTGCATGCATCATAACTGTTCTTGGAGAATGATGAATTAAAAGGCCTTGAATCTGAAATTTAGTTCTAATCCTGAGGCCCTAAGAAACTGATATTATATTCTAAAAATCGAAGTGACTAAATCAGAATAGTGGAGAGAAGAAGAGAAAATCAAAAGCCGAAAGTTGCACTAAAGATTCTGTCGGGTTTGGCACCCTTTTTCCCAAAAGGTAAACGTTTAAACCAGTCAGGGCAGACATTTGTTTATCTTCAAGTTAAACTTTCCCAAATGTATCAATGACTCATTAATCGTGCATTTCATACAAGAGTTATTGGCCATCTACCATATTCAGGGAACTGTGAGAGCTAAGCAGGGAGTCCTCATGCTGCCTATGGTTTAAGGAAGTTGGTGCAGTCACTCCTGGCACACAGCAGGTTATGTGCAAACCAGTGTGTGACTGTGGGCCAACTATGTGATAAAAGAGGCATCACAAAATTGTGCAAATTATTGTGCAAATTATTCATTAAATGATGTTGAAGCACTTGCCAAAAATTCTGTTAGTGCCTCCCCTCATACCATTCCTGAAAATATTTCCAAAAGGAATAAGATGTTAAATATATTTTTTTTAGAAAATCATAAATTAACTCAAAGCAAATATAGGTAAATACTTATCTTTACTTTGGAAAAGGACCATGGAAGAAAGAAAGCTGCAGAAGAAACAAAGATTGGTTGGCTTGACTACATAAAAATATTTCCCTATTTTCTCAAAATTTCCCCTAAATTTTTTTTAGCAAAAAACCAAACAAATAAGAGACAAAAGAAGAAATGAAGAAGCAACACTATATTATATTAACACATATTATAACATATGCTCAAAGGGTTAAAATCTTTAATATATGAAAGAAGTCTTACAAATCAACAAAATGAATCTTCTATAGAAAGTTGGACAAATATCATGAATAGATGAGAAAAAAATCTATTATATATGAGAATTAGAAAAAAATTTTACTCACTGTAAAAACTGAAGAAAAAGTAATGGAAACAAAACAGATAAAATGTTTCATACAATTTGTCAGCAATTGAGAATACTGTCTATTGGTAAGATTGACTTTATAAAGGACACAGTTGCCATGGAGAATGTAAACTGGAAAGCAATTTCTAGAAAGTAATTAGGTGATATGTATCAAACATCTTAAAAATATTTATAACATTTGACACATTAATCCCATTTCAGGAATTAATGCTATGAAAATAATCATCAGTTACACAAAAATTTGTTTAAAAGAATAATCAGCATCTAATAACTTTAGAAATGGTGACAAGCATAAATTGAAAAAAAAATAGAGCACAAAGGTATAAATAAGACTTCAATCCTTATAAGCACATTCATCCCTGATAGTCACATATACACAAAGAAAAAAGACTAGAAGGAAATATTCTAGGATATTCAGTACTTATCATGGCACTTATTACTTATTCAGTAATTATTACTTATTCAGTACTTATTACTTTCTTCTTTACATGTGTCTGTGTTCCAATTTTTCTGTAACTTAGACACATATTTTTAAAAGGTCTGATAGTTGTGGAACAAAATCTAACCAGTGAGGGATGCATATGGATTTATATTTGCAAAGTGGGAGGTGCAGTGTTGAGAATGGAATTCAAATTTGACATTTTTGTGCTCTGCTGGTAGGTCCATTTCCATCGCAAGAAAACTTCCCAGAGGACTCAGCCTTGATCTGCAACCTTTGCCAGAATCTTGGGCTCTTTGTGACCCACTTCCTTGAAGCCTGGAGGGATAGATGGCCGTCAGGACTTTCCATGGTCTTGCTCACATTCTGAAGTTCCTTGAGTTTCTAATTTACTTAACTATGGTTAATTTAGCTACATTGTTTAAATGTGGATTTTAAAAGCTAGTTCCTTGGATGAATGCCCCCAGGAAGATCAAATTAATTTCTTCCTCAAATTAAACAAATACATTTCAAATATAACTGCATGGTTCTTGGTAGAATCCAGCTTTACAGTGGCCTTTCATTTTTAGGAAACATTCTTTTTCCTGATTGGTCCCTCTGAGCGTTGGCATCATGAAGACAATTTCATGGATAAGAAATCAAATTAATTTTCTAAGTCCTAATGTAGCCCCATTCTACCAATATCTAAAATCCAAAGGCTTCCTTTTTATTAACCTACTTTTGTTTAATGAAACTCCAGAGAGCAGCTGCTAAGGTTAATTACATATATGTAGTGGAGAACTAGCTGTGTGACCTTAGGCAAGTAACTTCAGATTTCAGAGCCTAGTTTTTCCTCAGGTGTAGAGTGAGTTGCACCCTAGAGGTCTCTGAGTTTTGAAATTCCTCAACTTGAGATGGAATTCCTAAGAAGCTAATTTATCTGAAGTCACTGATGCTGCATTTGACATTTCTGGGGACAAAGAGCTTAAGATTTCTAGGAAGGCCAGGGTTACTGGAGTGAAGTGGCCAGGTGGCCATGGAGGAGGACTGAGGTGGCCTGACCAAATTACGCAGGTCTCACAAGTCACTTGTGGTAGGAGGGGAACATGATTAAAGGGTTTAAGCAAGAAGTGAGTAACAAGTTTGCTTTACATCATTTATTGCTATACCCAAGACATCCATATTCCATTCTTAACCAGATTTTTTTCCTAATTATTATTATATTATTTTTTAAAAGATACACAAATACAAAAAGATATATTGTATAGTGAAAAGTAAATTCCAGAACCACTATCGATTCCCAGCCACTGAGTTCCCTTTCAATAATTCTTTAACATCCTTAAAGAAAATGTTCTAGATATATGAAATTATACATGTACTCTCTTTTGCCTTAACACAGATGATGACATGAGTAAGAACAATGTGTGCAATCTTCTACCCTTTGCTTTTTTAAAATTAACGTAGTAGTTCATCTTGCAGATTACTAGTCTCCTATTGATAAATCGTCTTCCTTATTACAACAAAGTTATTACATCCAAGTTTTCACTATCCTATTGTGTTGCCCACTCAGGGAATCACAGAACTCTAGACTCCAAAGAGACCAAAGATCTCATCTATTCCCACCCTGCCTTTTATACTAGAAAAAGTTTGTCCCTGAAAAGCCATGTGACTCTTCAAGGTCTCTAGCTAGTTAAGGCAAGGCTGGAACTAGAACTTGGTTCTTCTAACCACCCTCCAGTTTGATTTTACTTTCGATTATGAAGTTATACATTTTGTAATTAAAAATACTTTTTAAGTGGTACGCATAGTATGATCCAATTTTTGTTCTTTAAACTAGCATGTGTGATGCACAGAAATGAGTTTGGAAGGCTGTGCACCAAGGTCCTGACAGTGGTAATCTTGGGATGGTGGCAGTGCTGGTGATCATTATATTGTTTTTTTAGTTTTGGTAGCAACTTTATTGAGATATAATTCACATACCATACAATTCCCCCATTTTAAAAGTGATTTTTAATCAGTGTTCAATTAAGTGATTTTTAGTATATCACAGAGGTGTGCAGCTATCACTGAAATTAATTTTAAAACATTCTCATTACCCCCAAAGGAAACCCTGCATCCATTAGCAGTTTCTTACCATACTTACACTTTTTATTTTTACATTGTATTTCCTAAAAATTTTGCAATAGTTGTTACTTTTATAATAAAAATAAACAAATGTGTTAGAAATAAAGTTAAAATAATATGACATAGATGATAAAAAACATACAGAGAAAATAAAGTATTTCAAAGAAGGTAAAACTAATTTTACTGTCCAATGTAAATAGATTTAATATGTCGGATAACTTTCTCTTCATCTTTTCTATTCATATTCACATATTACATACAAGTACACGTAGTTTTCTCTTACTCTTTTTAGCTATGAGTATTTTCCCAGGTCACTAGATGTTCTATGAGAATAGGATTTTTTGACTTACGGATGTACCACAACCTTTGACAGAATCTCATTATTTTTTTAGGATAGATTCCTAAAATTCAGAATCCAGATCATGTATTTCCAATTGGTAAGTAATTTGAACTCTTTCCAGTGGCTTGTCCATCTCACCACATCCTTTATTATCTTTGTCACCCACCCTCTATTATCTTTGCCAATTTGGAAATTTAAAAAATTATCTGCTTACATTTAAATTAATTAAATAAATTTGAATGTATTTGTTAATGAAGGTATACCTTGCTCATAAATATATTAACTGTTTTGGTATATTTCTAGTTTTCTTTTTAGTTAATGCCCTTTGCCTATTGTTCCATTGGAATGTTAGTGAGTATAAAGAAGTGGGTTTTTTTTTTTTTCTTTCATACTGAGGACTGACCAGGTAAAAATCTGAATCTATAAACAACTTTTAAAGATTAACCTGGTTTTCACTTATTACTTTCCACATATTTGCAGCAGTACTTGGCTGCCTTCCTTCCGGGGATTCTTTTCATGTCTATTGTACCAAAATAATTGCTAGAGATGAGGGAGGAATGGTCTGGGAAGAAGTTTTTAATATTTTGATAAAACGATTATTGGCCAATTTCATTCTAAAGCCCCGAAAATAATATTGTAGATACTAATAATAATATAAAAACTACATTATATAACGTTTGATTTTCCTAAGTAGTCAGATACACTGTGTTCAACCAAGTCCATCCATCCCTGTAAAGGTTAATATCAATAGTGAGCCAGATAGACTAGGGTATACTAGAGTATAAAATGCACCAAATCTCATTTTACTTTTCTCTTTGACAAACATGAGTTTTTAAACCAATGAACAGTCTGAAGTTTGACTATGACTCAGTTCCTCCTAGTGCTCTAGCACAGATTACGAAAGGTTACCAAATCCTTCAGTTGCTAACACAGAGATCCAATTTGGAATGAAGGAAATAAACGTCCCACTCTTTAACAGCTAAAGATGTCACTGATCCCATCTACGAAACTGGAGTTTCAAAATGTGAAATGTGAAAGCACTTGAATCTCTCCATAAGGGAAGGACCTTGGAATGGAAAAGAAATACACATCCAATAAGGAAAAAAAGTATTGGTGACAGTGATTATTTTTGGATAGAAAATAGCCACATCATCCATTTGGTGAAAAGAGAGAAAAAAAGGGCAACATATTGATCTGGGTTGTCGCACATCAAAGGCCATTCTCCACCATGTCCCATGGAGCTGAGATGAGCTTACTCTATCACTGCTAAAGATCCAGAGGCTCCCTGTTGGCAAAGCAAATGTAGATTTGTGGACAAATCAAGGGATCATCAGAAGTTTTTCCACAGTGAATTGTCTGCTTCCACTTGATTCTTAGTTACATATTAGGCAGCAGTGAAATTTAATCATGAGAACACAGTCTTAATTAGATAGTATTTGATTTTCAAACTAAAACAAACATTTGTATTTTTACAGTCATCACTATTCAGCTTTTGAAATAGAATGATGAAATTTTCAATTTTGAAGAGAATTTATAAATAATTTAATACAGCCTCTAATTTTTCTTTTAGGGAATTTGATAATGTTAGGACTTCTGTTTAATGAATTTTGAAACAAAAGCAAAAAGAGAAAAAACAGTATGACGAATTCTATTTGTCTATCAGCAGGTTGAGCAATTATCAAGATCAGGCCAGGCTTGATTCATCTATTTTCTACTTTTTTTTTTTTTGGGGGGGGGGAGTATTTTAAAGTAAACTTCAACCATCATGTCATCCCATCCCTACATATTTCAATAAGCATCTCTAAGACATATGGACATTTTCTTACATAACCATAATGGCATTTTCTCATCTAAGAAAAGTAATGGTTCCTAACAAAATTAATGATTCTTTTGTATACTTCGATCCCCGTTCAGATTCTAATTGCCTGAATTTTCTCAGAAAGGCCTTTTGTCAAATCAGCTGCCAGGCAGTGACCACTTACTGCATTTGACTGTTCAGCCTTTTAAGTCTCTTTTAACTTTGAAATCAGTTAGTCCTCCCCACTCTTCTTTTTTGTTTCCCCTACCCATTTTGGTTACTATTGTTCTTGATGATGATGATGATGGTGACGGTGACATTGACTTGTTGGTGAAACCAGGTCAGTGGGCTTCGCCATTTTACTTTTTTCCCAACTGTTGAAGAAATAGAGGCTTAAAGAGCTTGTGTGAATTCCTCCAAAAGAAGTAGTTAATACAGAGTAGAATTCAGGTCTTCTAACCCTATTCTATTGTGCCCTTTCCTATATATCACATTGCCATGCTATAATTTTACAATATCTATGATTTTACTGTCATGGTGGTTCTGAAAATATTAGAAACATTTAAAACTCTCCTTCTTCCATGTTTATTTACATCTAAAATACCTAGTATTTTTCAGGATTTAGAATTTGCAGCTTACCCCGTGAAGTTACCCTATCAATGTTACTTTCTGAAAATATATCAAAATTAATTGAAAAACCATTCATTTTCCAAAAACCCATATAAATAAATAAACAGCAGAGTAAATCAGTAAAAAGTACTAGTGCTTTCACTGAGATTTTGAAGCAAAACTACTTCAGCAAAGATTATGCACATACACATGTACCAAAAATTAAGATTAAGCATTAAAAACTTAGAGAACTTTAAAAACAAATGACAGGTTTCATTGACTTACTGTGTTCTACCTTAGTTAAGCAGGGCCTGTAGTTTCCTGTTGGTGATACAATGAGTACATGAAGTGAAGTTCAGTGTGAGAAATAAATCCTGTCCGTTTGTCCAGGAAGTACAAAGGTGGAGAGGACACGGGCATTCAGAACAGAAAACATATCCTTCCTCATCCATTTCTTAAAGTCACCAAAGAAGATAGGAGAAGCAAAAACTTAAATTCATTTTAATGGCTCCAGCTTTGCGCTTTTTGACATTAATAAAATCAACCAACAAATCACTTTTTTAAAAAAGAGTTTTAGCTAAGAAAGACTTTTATTTGAATATGCTCGATTAAAAAAAAAATCTTTCTGTATTTTAAAATTCTGATTAAGAATTGTTGTTTTTAAACATCATAACTTCCCCACATAAAAATGAAAAATTCTTGGCCACATTTTCCCCTTGGGTCCTTATACGGCTGTTAAACCCGGGATCACGTACCACTCCCTGATGTTTATTTATTTCAATCCTCAGATATATGGTAGAGATTTTAAAATATTATTTGCCACCGTGGAGTAGCTAATAGATTCTAGATGGTTGCTGCTGAATTTTTTTTTTTTCTTTTTGGGAAAAAGAAAAACCACATTGTTTTGAGAAACATGTTTTTAAAATAATTTTATAGATTGCAGATTTTGTAAATGATCATGTTAATTGTTGGGAAGGGGTTCCCAACCTTGTTAATGTCCCCTTAGCATCAGGCTTTTGTTCCCCAGTGTTGAATATGTCATTTTCTCCCACAGACTGCATTTCTAGGGGTATAATTGCTGTCTCCATGTAAAAGACAACTCATGTGCATAAATTTCCACTCACTGAAACGAGACTCTGCCTTCCCCTCATTTTAATGCAGATGTGATCCAGGGGGTAGAGTTACACTTAACTTCCCCAAGCAAACGAAACAGATTACACATTAAATATTGTCTTTTGAACCAGGTGCGCAGAAACAACCAATTACCTAGACAGCTCATCAAGGCCTGATATGTTTACCATATTGTTTTTGTTTTCCCTTTAAACATTTGGTGAATTATTCTGAGGCTTTCATTTATCTGTAATGAACAGAATATGCTTATTAATAAAAGCCCCTTTTGTGTGATTCACTAACAGTGGACTCACAAAAGCCTTTAAAAACCATGTTTGAAAGTTTCCGAACTGAACTTGACTTCCTGTGAAGACTAAGCCTTATTACCACAAAGAGGATGCTGCTTCTGCTGCTTCTTGGCTAAATAATTGATATCTAAAATGACCTAAAGTGGAGGGAAGGGGCCTGAATTTGTGAAGAAGAGAGAGTGGGGGATGTGTGTGTTCCTCTTTTAGATATTTTCTGATTGTCCATAAAGGACAGTATCCATATACATTTATCAGAGTTTGGTCACTGCCCATTACATCATCTGGAATTTTTATGCATATCATTGTTTCTTTTGTGATTTTTAATTGGCCTAAGACGCAGATGAACTAAACAGCTCTTTCAAGACTTGTTTCTGTTATTCCAAGAGATTTTTACCACTTCCTGAGGAGGGACTGTTTTAGATCTTCAAAAAGTCATTAACCTTCCAAAGAATGTGAAGAATAAAGTGGCAGGGTTCCAAAGATGTATTCATAACTGGGGCGAACTATCAGGAAGGCTGGAGGCAGGGGCCTTTGGGCTGGAGATGCCTGATCCACCATCAGCTGGTTGAGTGGTTAAGCCAGAGTGACTTGCTGAGTGTCCCGAGCCCTACCCACCTTTTATTCCCTGAGCTTCCTTTGGAAGATAGGGGGAGCTCTAAGCAAAGGAGGTGAAAATGCACAACAAAAAATTATGTGTATGTGTGTAGGGAAGGTGGGTAGGGGGCAGAAACTGAGCATAAGAGTTTTGTTTTTCTTTTTAGTAAAGCAACTTAAGACATTTTGGAGCAGATGAAACTTTAAAACGTGGGTGTAGAAGAACTTGAAATCATGAAGAATGCTGCTAGTTACTCTCATACATTATGGCCAAAGTGGAAAGTTGGTACAAGGTCTATGGAGGGCAATTTAACATTCCCTTGCAAAATTATACATGTGCATACGCTTTGGCCTTGCAATTCCATTCTAAGAATATTTCCTACAGATCTCCTCACCCAACTGTGAAAAGATGGATGTAGAAGGTTTTCATTGCAGCACTATACATATATATATATATTAATAAAAACAAAAGACTGAAAATGACCTAAATGTCTATCAATAGGATATTAAATCAGGAAATTATGATACATCCTTACAATGGAACTCTATGAAGCTTTTTAAAAAGAATAATAATGAGGAAGTTCTTAATGTATTGATATGAACTGAGCTCCTCAATATAGTGGTAAGTGAAGAAAAAAAAAAAACTCTGCAAGATTCAGGAAAATGGATCACTTGCTACCATATACTACCATTTAAGTGGAAAAAGGAGGAAGGACATACATCTGTGTTGGCTGGTATAATTGGACACAAATTCTCAGAGACAGGATGGGGCCTGGAACAACAGGGAGGAAGGAAAGGACAGGGCAAATGTTTCGCTAAGTTTGAACAGAACCGAAAAAGACTATTTGAATAAATTACCTATTCAAAAATTGAAAAGAAGGAATAGTTTCTTGAGTGAGGCAGTCCTGATTCCATATTCTGGTTCTAGCACTTTCTGACCCTGTAATCTCAGTGTTCTTTTCTGTAAAATGGAGCAGATAGTGCTACCTGCCTCCTGAGGGAGCGGAGGATGTTGATGAGGACATAGATATATATGCAGTGGAGCTAGTACAGTGCCTGGGATGTATTCAGTAGATGCTCTTCTGATTAATATTATCATCATCCTCCTCATAATAACTGGGTATTTGGAGAACAGGGTGGAGAGTGATGGTGGGAGTTATGGAATTGATTACTAAAAACATTTTCAGCTCCAAAGGGCTCTGCCGAGGGAATCAATATCGTCATAACTGTTTATAGTACCCCTGTCCACACCTGGCACTCTTCTCCACATAGTTAACAAACAAGGCCCCCCTTGCCCCTGAATTTCATAGCATGTACTTTCCAAGTTCTGATGTGGAAAGTGGAAAGATACTGGTTGGTCTGGCTTGGGACAGATGCCTGTCTGTGGACCCGCCAGCAGAGATGGCAGCTCTCATGGCACCATGCTGTTGGAGTGGGAAGGAGCAGATCCCAAGGGATGAGGAGGTGAGCTGGAAAAACAATAATAAAAAGTTCCAACTGCAGACATTTTTGTAGTATTTCTGTTTAAAAAAAGATGGAAGTGGGGAGCTAGACAAGAGAGTGGATATTTTCTATACTATCTATATGATCACAGGCAGCAGGCTGGGTAGGTTTTCCCTGGGCTTACAGTGAGGGAACATGGTGTTTCTTGCAGAAATATAGAAGGTGTGGCTTGGCCAGGTGCAGTGGCTCATGCCTGTAATACCAGTACTTTGGGAGGCCAGAAGTTCAAGACCATCTTGGGCAACGTAGCAAGACCCCATCTCTACAAAATTTTTTTAAAAAAATTAGTTGGGCACAGTGATGCAAGGTTACAGTCCCAGCTTCTTGGGAGGCTGAGGCAGGAGGATCTGTTGAGCCCAGGAGTTTGAGCTCTTGAGCTCTTGAGGATCTCTTGAGCCCAGGCTGCAGTGAGCTAGGCTGATGCCACTGCCCTCCAGCCTGGGCAACAGAGCTAAACCCTGTCTCTAAAAGGAAAAGAAACAAACGAAAACAAGAAGATGTGGCATAAATTCTCTACTGCTGACCTGTGAACTCCAGAAAGCAGAGAAACAAGTAGACACAATTTTGGACATGCCTGAAACCTCCAGGAGACCACAGATTCACCCCAAATGGTCCTGAAAATCCAGAAAAATCCCATATAAGTTTGTATATGGGAATATACTTTTTCCAGAGAAATCTATAAGTTTCATCAGATTTTCAAAGACAGCTGCTATGTGAGAAGGAATATAAGCCCCTGCTGGACCAATGATGATAGTGTGCATGACCCAAGGATTATGACTGATCTAACACTGGGAACCTGAGGCCTATACAATAAAGGTTTTCAGAAAACATAAACAAAAAAATAAAAGAACGACTGCTCTGATATAGGTGCTTTTAAACGCAGCCATTCTTGTTCTCTGTTTTTGTTTTACCATATTAACTTTTATTATTTACCGAATATTCTTCTTTAAATTTGTTCATTTTTTAATCTTAAATGCCTAGTTTAGCCACATCCTAAGCAAAAAGAAATACATTGTGAAATCAAAAGTATATTGTGCTACTGGCAGTTTTTTTCCCCCAATGCATATTAGAAGAAATTTATCTCTATTAAAATTTAAAGATGTTTGTATCATTTCCAAAATCACTCAGGATATGCACAGAGGTGGCTTTATAGCACTTCAGCAAACGCTGTCTCAAAATATCCTAAAATTCACATCAGGCATCCATTTTATAGAGAAGAACCTTAAGCCTGAGACAATTAATGTAACTTATTAGAGATTCTAAGCAAATGTGGAAAAACTTTAAGTCAGGTATTGGGCAATGCCATCCCTGCTAATGACTCAGCCCTGCCACCTATCTCATTGCTATGCAGACAGTTTAAAAAGATTTTTTTTAATGCTCTCACATTTCCCCACTACCTCATAAAGAGAACCAAATAGACCAGAGTAAAAACTTAATCGATTTAATACTCTGGTAGTGATCCCAGCAACCGAGGAGGGGAAGTGGGGGGGGAAGCCAGTGAGTTTCTTTCTACTCAAATTCCATCTCATTTTTATTTTCTCTTAATGTTTTTTTGAATCCCAAGTTCCAAAACCTGTCCCCTATTATGCAGTGCAAACGAGAACAGATGGGGAAAAGTTATGTTGGAAAGGGCTTTGGAGGGCCACAGAGAAGAGAAATATGACTACTCAATGTGTCACACACCAACTTGCAGCTGCCACCAGCCCTTCCACACGATGAGCTGCGTGTGGCACCAGCCCGTGGTGCTCAGAGGGAGCAGGCTTACTGCAGGAAGGGAGTGCAATTAGAGAACATTCGCTTTGCTTGTGTTTCCTTGAAAATATGAATAAAGAGTGTAGCAGCAGCACAGGCAACAAAAGAGAAATAAATCCAAAGGCTAGCCTGGAAAATGGTTAACTGTTGACTCGTAGTTTCCCAAATTTTAACCAATATTGGCTTTATTTAGCTTTTTTATATTAAAAAAAAATGCTTTAGCATGTCTCAAAGTCACCATTCAGGTCTTCTCTCTGTCTAGGAATTAGTATTCTTGAACAATCACACTAGCTAACATGCATGATGTGGCCTTCCAACAAGTATTTTTCAGTATTCACAGGGTGCTTGTGAGTTCACTAAATATTTCAAGTGTGAGGCAGCCGACCTGGTTTCAGATTGCAACTCTGACTCTGCCCGAGACTACTGTGATGCTTCGGGCAAGTGACCTAACTTCTTTGAGCCTGTGATCCATCAAGTATAAAACAAAGTTCCTATAACTTATCTTTGATGGTCTCTGTCTTCAAGGTGATGTATACAAATGCCTGATATAAGTACATTATTCAATATATGACAGATATTATTACTATGATTATCAGAAAGCACACAAAATGTTCTCTCTTTTCTCTGAATACAAGATAAAGATACTAAGAATAAATATAATAGCATATATATAAACATAAATACACACACACATACACATATATATTTGGCTAAGAGTCCCTGAGCATCTATGTTGAAAGTAATTATAAGGTTCATGTGGTTTAAATTATTTTATTCCAATTGTGATTCAGGCCATACAGATAGTATCTGTGAACAAATCTTAATCTTGTAACCTGTTGTGTTGTTGAGTCCCACAGGAACTTCCTCTGAAATTGTGCCTGTCTTTGTACAGTGAGTATGTAGAGATTTTATATCATAAAATACTGTTTTTCTGCCTAGGGTAGTTGAAAAATTACCCAGATCAAATTTTTTAGAGGAGCATGTTAAGTTGCAGTTTCCTGGGCCCACGTCAGACTATATTTTCAGCATCTCTAAGGTATAGAGTTCAGAGATCCGCATTTTATTTAAAAATGACTGGTGATTCTCAAGCACACTGACTTTCAAGCACCACTTCCTTAAGAAGTGGGGATACTGAGTGATTCCAGCTACCTTCCCTTTTCTACCATACACACTCAGACCCAGAAATGCAGCAGTTGTTAGCAAGACAAAGCTACTGGCATCTGGCAGATCTAGCTTCTCTTACCCACAACCTCTGTTCTCCTGTTTTACATAGTGTTCAGTTAAGCCTGGACTAGTGCCACCTTCCTTGTCCACAGGAGACACTAAGTTGGCTTTAGTTTGTTCTAAGAGGGTGGCCATAGATTCCAGGATGCCCAGCATAATTATTAACAGCACTCTTTTTCATCTCAAAAGTGTCCCAGTTTGGATGGTAGAGTATATCACACCACTAGGCCTAGATGAAATTTGCTTAGCACACATAGGACATGAGTAAGGACCATCAAAATTTCTAAGATATGTTCTTCACTAGTGTAGGGAAGCTATACCTAAATGCCATTGGCAACAAGAAGAAGGTGCTTCGGGAAGTGATGTAGGAATGATCAGAGAAAACTGTACTGTTTCATATTATCCTATACATTGGCATCAAGAAAAGCAGAGCATGGAAAAACTAGGAAATCTAGACTGGTTAATATATCCTCTCTCACCAAGTAGCTGAGCAAAAAATAAAGCATGGATCTTGGGACCACACGGAGTTAGATGTTTTCCTCCTTTCTGCTTAGTAGTTATAATCTTGCGCAAGTTATTCAATATCTCTAAATCTCACTTTTCTTGTGTGTAAAAAAGATAATAAGACTTCCTTCAGTTGTGGAGAGTCAATGAAATGTGTGTATGAACCACCTGACACCAGGGTTAGATGCTCAGTAATGGCAGTCCCACCATTGTTCTGTCCATCTTGGCCACTCTGCGCTTGAGTGTCACCAAAGTCACATGATTTTTAAAACTAAGAGTTATTACAAGAGGAGACATGAGGACGCTGTGAAATGGGAATAGATTCCTGGATCTGAAGAGTTCTCTCTCCCTCCCAACCCCCCCCCCCATCCCCAACTCAAAGTCATAAATACTGATGAGTTTATGGAAAAGAAAGTGAAGAGCTAAAGGGACAAGAAGTAACTGAAGACTGATCAGGAGAGGCATAATTATAGTCCTCGATGAGGCTAAGAAAGAAAGAGGAAAGGAAAGGGGAAAGGAAAGGAGAGGAAATGAAAGGAAAACAGGTGATGAGCTGTGATCTCTAGTCAACAAAACCCAACTAGAATATAACATGAGAACTTCCGCAGGGGGTCCTGCTAGTATTTTGAGGAATGTAGGTGGGGTAAGAGTCCACCCTATGGAAATGATACTACTGTTCATCTAACTGTTAGCTCTCAGCCATCTAGACTGCTGTTTGGGTGGGCGGAATGGAGAAATACTATTCTGTTCAAACTAAGAGCTTTGAAGTGGAGACAAACACAATCTGGTAGTATTACAGAGTCATTATTCACCCTGATGACTCACTCTCTGGCTCCCACACAGGAGAGGCAAGAAGTAACATTAGTGACCTTGAAGATGTTGGCCAAGTATAGACCCAGCCTTAAGGCCTGATTTTTCAAATGAACGTGTGTGTCTGTGTGTGTGTGTTGGGGTGGGGGAGAAAGAGAGAGAATAGGGGAATGCATGTTAAAGAGTAAGAATATATGATGAACAATTCTACAAACCCAGTATAAAAACTATTAATATTTAAACAGCTAACTCAACTAAATAACAAGTATTTATAAGGAAATAATCATTGTGTGAGCGGGTCTCAGCTCAAAGCATTGATAAGGTAGTTCAATGTGGGAACATTTAAAGTAATCATTCTTAGGTAGGAGGTAAATACAGAATTCAGTCCCTATTCCTGGGCTCAAATTTATCTCATCATTTCCATTCATCATGACTCTTTTATAAATCCAGTTTGCTGAGAGTAATGTTTTCTGTGTTCTTTAACCACACACTGTTCTATGTTCGGAGCTCTACAGACAAAATTCAAACAGATGCAGTCCCCAGGTCTTTGACAACATGCAATGGGAAGCAGGCAATAATAAAAGAATGCATCAGAACCTACAGATGTGCAGGCAGCTGCATGAATGGCAAACAGAGTCGTGGCCTCAGACCAGATGGTCCCTATGATCTGGTGAAAAATTATCAACATGGAACCCGGCCAGTTTCAGGTTGGTAGACATAGCTAGTACTTGCAATTGTGCCTTGAGACCTCAAAGAAAAATAAAAGCAAAACTATGAAGTCATTTGAAGCTGATTAGAAAAAGGGAGAACTTCAGGAATTATGTACCAAACAGCTAGAAGAGAAAGGTTTTCCAGGTACTGAGTTTTCCACATGGAAAAGCCAGGGGATGGTATTAGAGCACAGCTTTAGAAACCTTGAAGAAGCTCTTGATCAACATATTTGTATGGACAAAGAGGATTGGATTGGGAAGTGTTGTAAAGAGCGGCTTAAAGGTAGATTTGAGAACTGGGCTTCTATAGTTTGTTCGTCATGTAAGTTTGCAAAGGTTTTAGGGTTATGTTTTAGGTTATATTTGTCCCTCAGTGTTTCTATTTTATTTAAAGTGTTTACTTTTCATGGGTCTACATAATAGTTATAGGAAGTGAGGTGTGGTTTGCTCAGAATTCATAGTTATAATTAAAAACAAAAAAACTCGTAGGATCTTTTCTCTGCAATTAGCAGGAGCCCAACTCAGAATAGCCTAAGGAGAAACGAGACTTTATTATAAGAAAATCCATGTTTCCCAGACTCCAAGAACTGGAATGTAGGTGGGTCTCAAAAACAACTGGAACCACACTTGAATACCACAGGGACTCTCTGTCTGTCTCTCTATTGTCTTTGTCTCGCCCATCGGTCTGCTTCATTCTCGCCTTGCTGACAGCTAACCTGCTCTGGTGCACCTGGGAAACACGACAGCCAGTAGGCTACAACTTCATGTTTCCTCCATTTCAATCAGCAGCAAGACTGCGTGCGAATCTCACTCTGATTCCAAATTCCTGGGAAAGGACTAAGATTGGTCCAGTTTGGGTAGAGTACCTACCCCTGAATGAATTAATGGTAGCCACAGGGTCACAATGTATTAACTCAGCTCTCATCATAACCATGTTTGTGTATGTGGGGAGGGGCCAGTTGCTGGAAAAGGATGATACTGTCCAGACAAATGATATTTGCTTATCAAGAGTTTTGGGCTACAGGGTAATAGGGTATTTATTATCTCACATAACAAAAAGTCTTGCCTGACATTTGGTGAGTCTGGGATTCACATCAGTTCAATTTGGTCAGTATTTATTGAGCAACTACTATGTGCCAGGCATTGTTCTAGGTGCTAGAGATTTATGAGTGAATAAAGGAGACAATAATCTCTGCCTTCAGGGAGCTTATATTCTATGGTTGCTTTAATTTGGTGACTCAACAGCATTTAACAATTTCCCAAGTTTTTTTGTTTTTTGCATTTGTAACTCTGCCACCCATAGCATATTGGCTATAACAATCTCTGACAAGAGGAATCAAACTGAGACCCACACAGTCTTAGTAACTTATCTAAGGTCACGCAAGTACTAAATGAAGGAATCGTGAACCCAGACCCTTAATCACTATGCTGTGCTGCTTTTTGCCCTGGGGCTGGAGAGGGGCCCAGCCTTCCAGAGGCACACGAACAAAATCAGGGGTCTATGAGAGGGGAATGGTTGGGGGTGGCTTCTGAAGAGGGAACTACCATGATTTGCACACACAGCTGCACTGAGACTTCATGCCCCAAATGTATCTCCAGATCTGATGATTGACCGAGTTTCTTTTGTTTTTGTTTTTTTTTTGAGACAGAGTCTCGCTTTGTTGCCCAAGCTAGAGTGAGTGCCGTGGCGTCAGCCTGGCTCACAGCAACCTCAAACTCCTGGGCTCGAGCAATCCTGCTGCCTCAGCCTCCAGAGTAGCTGGGACTACAGGCATTCGCTGACATCCCTGGCTAATTTTTTCTATTATATTAGTTGGCCAATTAATTTCTTTCTATTTATAGTAGAGACGGGGTCTTGCTATTGCTCAGGCTGGTTTGGAACTCCTGACCTTGAGCAATCCTCCCGCCTCGGCCTCCCAGAGTGCTAGGATTACAGGCGTGAGCCACCGCGCCCGGCCGTGACTGAGTTTCTTTATAGTCTGGCTAGAAGCTGTCTCTGAGATCATGGTTAGCCCGTCAGGACAGCACCGGCTACAGCTCACATGGAATCAAGGTGCCTGTAAATCAAGGTTTTTTGTTCGCAAAGGTGTTGGTCAGCACAGAAGGGGTGGTGTTGATGGCCACGCCAGGGGTGGATTTCCTAGACTGCAGAAGAGGCAGTTCAATGTGGCAGAATGTATATGAAGGCTGGAATTTGAAGGTGCCAGGGATCAATCCCTATAATGTAACTACCAGAAAATTCCTAAGGTATGCTGGGGTACCATTTTGGCAGAGGTTGAGGAAAATGGTCTTCATGTGACTTTAACTAGGAAAGGTGCTTTTGAATCTCAGGTTGCCAACCTTCGTACAGGTGACTACTGTTCAGTGGTGAAACCCAGGAACTTCTAGGAAGAAAATGCATAAATTTAAACAGAATTTAGATAAGCTTGAATAAGATAGAAGGAAGAGGAGAAGGAATCATAGATAATTACTTCCATGAAATACAAATTGGAGATGTAACATTGTGTATTAAGAGAACAATAAATCTTCACATTAAGAGATAAGGAAATCATCAAAATGGCTGATAAATAAATACACAGAGAGAACTTTGTATTTGCAATGTTTTATTTCATATAACAAGTGGTGGATACATGAGTATGTGTTTTGTTATTCTTTATTTTTTTTCCCCCTGAAATATTTCATTAAAAACAAAACAAGCTTGGAATCATTTTGCTTTTTTGGAATCTGTCGTTTGTAATTTGATGTACTGTCATTAGTGAGTGGGGAGGAGCAGAAAAGGATCTGAGTTCCGATGTCTTCTTCCTTCCAGAAAGAAGGACCCGATCTCAGGTCCGTGATCTTAGATCATCAGGAATATTCCTCATATCCTCTTTGTGGTCACAATGCTGCCCTCCCCTCCCCGTCGCCTACCCCCTCACAGTTTTTTCCCCGTACATTTGGGGACTCAGTTGCATCCTATAATTTGCCACTGCCCCAGTTGCACCAAGGAGTGGGTGTAGCAGAAATTCAATATCCACTGGTATGTGTCATTGTTCCTGAGTCAACTTTGCTTTTCAAAAACACAATATGTTATTAAACACAATCTCTCCTCTGTTCTGAACAACAGACTAGCAGTTGGGTTTTTTAATACATATTTAAGAAAAAAGTATACATGCTTAGTCCACTCAAAGGCTAATTACCTGCCAGGGTTTATTGGGAGGTGCCAGGGTGGGTTCCCCGCACCCCTCCGTACCAATTCTTGAGTCACATAATGGCAACATTTTGCTATAAAAATGCTAACTTCTCTTCTGTTGTACTTCTGCTGTTATTCAAAAACAGCCAAATGGATGTTATTGAAATCCGGTCCCAAAAAAAGGTTGAAATTGCTCCCCAGCTGGGCCTGAGACCCTGTGTGCCAAATTTCAGCCTAAAGAGAATTCTTATATTTGAGTCACTGTGAGCAGCTGAAAATATGAAGTTTGGGGTGGAAATGCTAACAGACTCTTAACTATCATTTTGCAAACCATGTGATTATAACACAATGCAAACCTCCTCTGGAGCAACTCTTTGGCAAAAGCAGCAGAAACAAGACGTCTGGGCCCCGAGGTTCTGCCTTTACAAGCTTCTGCTGGGCTAGCAGCAGGCAGGGGAAGCCTGGCAATGACATTGTCGACATCGCTGTTCTTGCTGAGGTTAGAATATGGGCCCCATTAGTGGGTTTCTGCTAAATAGCATGAGTGTGTGCAGCTCATTCCTTTACAGGGCTCCTTGGAACACGAGTTTATGGTCACCCTTGCTTGTTCTGGAAGTGTTATCACCAACACAGAGCTTGATTCCAACCAGACACGAATTGTTTGCCACCTCTAGTCCCATTGGCTTAGTCACACTTGCTCCCCTTCCAACTTGGCAAAAATGCCTACACTGCTTGGCCACTTGCTTCTATCATCTGGCATTTCAATGTGGCTGCATCTCTCCTCAGTAACATTCAGGGCCACAGAGATGCTTTGGTTGGTTCTGGGCTTCCAACACATGCTCCAGATAGCGGGTGCCCAAATGTAGGTAGAGTTTCCACAGGTCCATTCATGGAGCCCTCACACAATGGAGCGACGATCAGAGCTTCCTGAAAGCTCCCCGCAGAGCTGTGTTTCTAGAAGAGTCCCTCACCACACCTCCCTTAACACTCCGCTCTCTCTAGGGCTGTGACAGAAAGCACACTGCTCCCATGGCCCTGTCATACTGTGGCTAATCTATTTCTGTCACTTACCAGCGGGTCTACTTTGGGCAAGATGACTACCCACACTGAGTCTCAGTTTCCTCATCTATAAAATAGGGACAGTGCATGCCTCCTATCCATTTGTAAAGATCATAGACTATAAGAGTATTTTCTAAATTGCAATGCACTATACACAATTTTGGCCATGTTACCTCCAGAATCTCATTATTACTTCACAATTGTAATTTGAGTTAAAACTGCAGTTGAAGTCAATAGGAATGGATTTAAAAGATCCGCAGGTCACAGGTTGAGAATCAGTAAGTATTTATTCGATGTCTGATATATGCTCAGTTTTCTGTTAAGGACTGTGCAAGATACACAATAAGTGAAGATATGATCCCTATATTTTTTTCCAAGATGGGGTCTCGCTATGTTGCCCAGGCTGGCCTCCAACTTCTGGACTCCAGTGATCCTCCTGCTTCAGCCTCCTGAGTAGTTGGGATAATCCCTAATTTTAAGATTATGATTTAGCACAAAACACAAGATACTTGTTAATTAAGCAAGAGATGCCCTAGCTACAGCAGCAACTCAGAAGAGGAGAGGTAATTAGCATCTTGATATGCTTAGGAGAAAAGGCAGGGTTTTCTGGGCAAGTAGAGCTACTTGAATGAAAGTGTGGAGGTGAGCATGGTATATCTGGGGAATTTGAGAAAATCAACCTGAATGTAGCAATTCTGAAACAGGTAAGTTGGGAATAAATAAATTAGATGGATTATTAAGGGAGAGGCCAGTTTGAGAGTTTCTTCAAACTAGGTACGAGTCAAGATTTGATTAGGAGGAAACAAAAAATTTTAAAAAATAAAATAAAGGAGGGCCAGGTGTGGTCACTGACATCTGTAATCCTAGCACTCTGGGAGGCTGAGGCAGGAGGATCCCTTGAGCTCAGGAGTTCAAGACCAGCCTGAGCAAGAATGAGACCCCGTCTCTACAAAAAATAGAAAACTTAGCTGGGCGTCGTGGTGCACACCTGTAGTCCCAGCTACCCAGGAGGCTGAGGCAGGAGGATCGCTTGAGCCCAGGAGTTTAAGGTTGCAGTGAGCTATCATGACGCCTGCCTCTAGCCAGAGCAACAGAAAGAGACTCTGTCTCTGAAAAATAAAAATAAAACAAAAAATAAAAATAAATAAAGGAAAACTACACCTGTTCAAAGGCAAAATTTTAAAAGTCTACTGTATTAGTCTACTCAGGCTGCCAAGACAAAAATCTCGTAGACTGGCTAGCTTAAACAAGAGACATTCATTTTCTCACAGTTCTGGAGGCTAGAAGTCCGAGATCAAGGTGCTGGCAAATTCATTTTCTGGTAAAAGCTCCCTTCCTGGCTTGTAGATGGCCACCTTTTCACCGTGGCCTTTTCTTTGTGCACATGCTGGGGGGACGTCTGGTGTCTCATTCTCTTTTTATAAGGACATCAATTCTATTGGATTAAAGCCCCACCCTTATGACCTTATTTAACTTTAATTACCTCCATAAAGGCCCTTTCTCAAATACAGTCACACTGGGGGTTAGGGCTTACTTAACATATGAATTCGGGGCAGACACAATTTAGTTTAGAACATCTATCGAAACTAAGAACAGGAGAAAATGAAAGTAATGGGAACACATGCACAACTAGTGGGAGGGTAAATTATCATAGCTACTTAGGAGAAAAATCTGGCAAAATCTAGTTATGTAGAAACATGTATATCCAAGATCCATCAATTCCACTCTGTTTGGAAAGTCTTTTGCATCTGTGCATCATGAAGTCCATTCAAAAATTATTTTTCCAGCATTATTTTTAAGATCCAAAAAATTGGGAGCGACCTAAATATCCATCCAAAAAAAAAAAAAAGGAAAAATAAATTTTGGGGCATTCATACAATCAACCCTATATATCAGTGGAAGTGAAAGAAAAAAAAAAACTAGAAATACATGTATCAATGTCAATAAATCTCAAATACAATAATGTCGAGCAAAAAAATCAAGTTAATAAAGGACATAGAGCATATCAATTCAGTGAGAGCTGGAGTGGGCTCACATGTATTGGGTTCTTCTCTCCTAATTCATTGTTTACTGACATGATAGCTTGAAACTGG
Organism: Microcebus murinus; assembly: GCF_040939455.1. NCBI lineage: Eukaryota > Metazoa > Chordata > Mammalia > Primates > Cheirogaleidae > Microcebus > Microcebus murinus. Next base: position 38,326,177 of record NC_134111.1, read on the forward strand.
CCATGGTGGGAATATTTACACCATGGAAATTAACAGATGCTTTAACACATTAACTGCCATGAAAGTTGTATTTAACTCACTCTGGTTTTGACCCTGGGGATGCATGAAGCATATATAAATTCTTACTTGTCGGCTGGTCCCGGTGGCTCACGCCTGTAATTCTGGCACTCTGGGAGGCTGAGGCAGCCAGATCGCTCAAGGTCAGGAGTTTGAAACCAGCGTGAGCAAGAGCAAGACCTCATCTCTACTAAAAATAGGAAGAAATTAATTGGCCAGCTAAAAATATATAGAAAAAATTAGCCGGGCATGGTGGTACATGCCTGTAGTCCCAGCTACTTGGGAGGCTGAGGCAGAAGGACCTTTGAGCCCAGGAGTTTGAGGTTGCTGTGAGCTAGGCTGACACCACAGCATTCACTCTAGCCTGGGCAACAAAGCGAGACTCTGTCTCAAAAAAAAATCTTACTTGTCAACGTTCTTCTGGTTACAACTAATTTGACAATTTAAATCTAATAACATTTAATTAATTAGTGGAGCCTACTATAGTTGCATTTAGAACAGAATTTAGGGCACAACACACATGAAATAGCTAGCTGTTGACAACAATTCAGGAGATTTTAAGACCAGGTCAGGAGACACACAAAGACAGAGCTGAATAGGTTTGACAGTGAAAGGGGAAGGAGAAGTATGGGGGCTGTAGTATTATGCCTGCCCCTTGGCTTTGGTGCCCCTCAAGCCTTTGTCTATTGGGTGGCTGATTAAATGAATAGAAGTCAATAAATTTCATTTTCCTATTTATGTTTACCTTTAAATTACACTCAAAGTTTTTATTCTATTTTTGTAATATTAATAAAGCACTGTGTCCCCAAGGAAAAGTTTCTAGGTTTTTTGTGTGGCAGTCAATGTATTAAATCAAATTTTTCTTCTCCTCCCTGGAGATCCAGTTGTTAAACATTTACCAGGATATCACTGAATGACATTTTTATAAATATTAAAATATTTAAAACAACACAATATACTATGGTATCTATATAAAGATAAGCATTTGATATAATAAACACCACATTCAGAATAGTGGTTACTTCTTGAGAGGAAGGAAAGGAATGTAACTAGGGAGGGGTTGGGAAGAGTTTCAGTTGAATTTTAAATGTTTTATTACATTTCTTAAGCTGAAGATCAGGTACCTATTAGTTATTGTTTACTCTGTACTTTTTGTTTTTCTAAAATATTCAGTAAATCACTGAAATATGGAAGCCAGTCCTGCCATACGGTGCAGAGGGACAAGGCGAGGCAGGCATTAGACACAGCCTCCATCCTTGTGCCGTCCTGCAGGGAGAGGGTAGCTCTGTGGCTCCCAGATTTGGCCACCGAGAGGACAAGATGAACTTTCAGTACCTCGGGGTCTGCATGCAGATGCCACGTTTTGGTTCTGAGGTTCCCAAAATAAAGAGGGAGTAAATACCAACACAAGGGGGCAGCAAGAGAATCAAAGGGGAGTCCTTCAGGTGATTAGCAGGATGATTTCAAGATGATCCTTCTGCTCTAACTGACCTCTACAGCCTGCCCACCAGGTGGGGGTATATTTGGTTACAAGCAGCCAACAGAGCAGGTATATATTATACATGTGCCTATTTCTAATCAACTTGGGCCATAAAAAAAAAAAAAAAAAAAAAACAAAACCTCAGGTTCTCCTAGAAAGCAGTGCAAGTAAGAAATGTTAAGGGAAGAGTCACAGCTAACGTGCTAGGACTTGGTTCGTAGGGGGGGATATTTTAGCCCTTCTACAGGGTTTTGTGCCATGTTTTCATTCCTGGGCAAGGTGGTCTAATGTAACCTTTTTTTAGTTACATTCCCCCAGTTCTTGAAAGCAAGTTAATAAGGCATTTATAGGCTGGTCTGGATTTTGTTCCTCTCCCTGACCTCCCTCCTCCCCTTCACATTAGAGATACGTAACAGCGTGCAAAACTCATCGTCCTGTTTCTGCACATGCAGTTCTCTCTGCCTGGAATGCACTGCCCCACCACAGTCCTTCTCTTGCTTTAAGCTCTTCCTGTGTGACCACTTTCCTGCCACCCCTCCACGCGAGTGGAGTGCACCTCTCTCTTCTGGGGCCCCCTTCCCCAGATACGCCTTCATCATTTCTCTTTACACACAGCGTGATGGTTTCTGCCTTTGTGGCTGCCTCCCCTGCCGCAGGGCTGAGCTTCTTCCAGACAGGAGCCCGCGTTAGTTAACTTCGCACCCCAGGGCCTCCCATAGACCTGGCACACACAATGAGTAAGTGGTTAGCAGAAGAGAGAGGAAGGAATGAAGAAGAGAGGGCAGAAAAAAAGGACCTGCCACTTCTCTTCTTTAGACATCCTCTCTTTTACTCTGTCTTTCCTCTTTAAAACTATCTGCTAACATCCCTGCAGAATTCAGTTGTAGGCAAAGAAGCAAGGCAAGAAGTGTGGGGTATGCCAAAGACAAGGAAATAGATACTAGTGGGCACATAAGGCAAAATTCTACACTTTTGTGGAACTTCATTGTACCTAGCGCAGTCTGTGGGAAATCAGCCGCCCAACAGACAAAGGCTTGCGGGTCACCGAAGCCAGGGGTCAGGCATAACAACACTAAAGCCCCCATATTTTTCCTTCCCCTTTCACTGTCAACCTATTCAGCTCTGTTTTTGTGTATCTCCTGACCTGGTCTTAGAATCTCCTGAATTGTTGTCAACAGCTAGCTATTTCATGTGTGTTGTGCCCTGAATTCTGTTCTGAATGCAACCATAGTAGGTTCCACTAATTAATTAAATTGTACTTCATGGACTTGGAGTCAGGTCTCTTGAATACAAGATGCAAATTTATGCAACATATGCAAATCACTCATGTTCTCAAATTCCATGAACAAAATCTGGTAGCCTTGAGATAAAAAAGTCCCTGCCAAGCATCATCTCTCCTAATTATTGCTTAATTCCCCCCACCCCCTCCTGTAACATTGAACTAACACTTTCAGGCTTGGCAGAAACTGGAAGAAACACAATGAGAGCTAGTTAATAAACAGGAAGTTCCTCAGGGGCAAAGACCCTGTAATCTATTTATTTTACGTTCTCCAGTGGCTCCTAATATACTACTGAGCACACACAGTCTTGTATAGTGTACACTGCCAGTCCTGACTACTAAATTATGGATATTTCCGATGAACAAATGTTGAGAGGCCTGAAAGCTTTGCAATACATGACATTTAAGATTAGAAACAGGAAAATGGTGACCTACACTGTATGTTTCATGTGGCTATTTATTAATTTAAATTGAATTTAATTTAAAAATTCAGTTCTTAGACTAGCCACATTTTAAGCATCTAATAGCTAGCTGTGGCTAGTGACTTTCTTATTGGGCAGCACAGATATAGAACATTTCCATTATTATGGGAAGTTCTACCAGGTATCACTGATTTAGACACTTGCTACTCAAAGTCTGGTCCTTGGACAAGCAGTATGCCACCACATAAGAGCGTATTGGATATGCAGAGTCTCAGGCCCTACTCTGGATCCACTGAATCAGAATCTGCATTTCAACAAAATTCCCGTTTCATTCACATGCATATCAATGTGAGAGAGGCATTGCTCTCTGGATCTAGAATAGAAATTAATGGTTCTCAAATTTCAGCATGCATCAGAATCATCTAGAGCAGCGGTCCCCAACATTTTCGGCACCAGGGTCTGGTTTCACGGAAGACAGTTTTTCCACAGACCAGCGTTGAGGAGGGTGTAGGGGGAGGTTGGTCAGCAACAGGGAGTAGCTACAAATACAGATGAAGCTTCACTGGCTCAACACTCACCTCCTGCTGTGCAGCCCAGTTCCTAATAGGCCACAGACCAGAACCAGTCCTCAGCCTAGGAGTTGGGGATGACAGATCTAGAGAACTTATTAAATACAGATTGCTGGGTCCCAATATGTGAGCTTCCTATTTAGTAGATGTACTAGTTTCTAGGACTACCATAACAAATTATTCCAAAGTGGCTGGTAGTTTAAAACAAGAGAAATGTATTCTCTCCCATTTCTGGAAGCTAAAAGTTTGAAGTCAAAGTGTCAGCAGGGCCATGCTCCCTCTGATACCCGTAGGGAAGATCCTTCCTTGCCTCTTATTAGCTTTTGGTAGTTCGCTGGCAATCCTTTATGTTCCTTGGTGTATAGGTTTATAACTCCACTGTCTGCCTCCATCACCTTATGGAGGTCTCCTCTTGTGTGTCTGTGTCTCTGTCTCCTCTTCTTATAAGGACACCAGACATATTGGATTAGGGGCCCACCCTACTCCAGTATGACCTTATCTTAGCTAAACTAACTACATCTGCAATGACCCTATTTCCAAATAAGGTCACCTTCTGAGGTTGTTGGTGTGAAGAGTCCAACGTATCTTTTGGGGGATATAATTCAACCCATGAAAGTAGGGACAGGGTGGGACCTGAGAATCTTCATTGCTGACAAGTTCCCAGCAGCTGCTGATGCTTCTCCAAGGACCACTTTGAAAATCACAAGTCAAACAATGACTATAGCAGGAGTATGTAGGGACCAAGACCCTTGGCCCCCTAAGGGTTCACTGAAACATCACTGACATGAGGCAGATTGATTAATAGGAGAAAAGGCATGCAACTTTACTTAACGTGTGGAAACCTTCAGAATGAAGACCCAAAGATACAGGGGAAATTGTCCATTTTTATGCTTAGATTCAAGAAACTATGGATAGCTGTGTAGAAATATGATTGGACAAAAAGGGTATGAGCCAATGCTAACAGATTGAGTGGGGAAACCCAACGGGGCCTGTCTGTCTAGATTCTTCTTGGCCTCTCTGAGCATGCATTCCTTCCTTCTGGAGTGGGGCAGGACCCTCACTGGAATGGGGGGTCGTATGACCTACAATCAAATATGGTAGATCAGATAATTTCTTTATGGCCAGTTTTTATACAGAATAATTTTAGGTTTTATGGCTGGCTTTCAGGAAAAGGGGTTCAGGTTTTATGACCTGCCTTGGGGAAGAGGGATTCTGGTTTCTATGGCTACCTTGGGGGAGAATGGGTCTAAGAGGCAGGAGGACAGAAAGGCAGAGAAAAACTTTGGCTTCTGAGGCCCTCACCCTGGACTATACCATAGAAATAACTGTGTCCATTCTCCCAAAGGTGCAGAATTCCATTTTAAAGCATCCTGGAGAGAAAATCATCCAGTCTGTGTGTGAATACTTCCAAAGACAAGGTTTCCACTATGAGCAGAGCCCTCTTCTCTCTACACCTATGCCCTACAAATTTCATGTCCTCAGGACTTTCCGGATATTTGCTGTGTCTAGCTGTCTGATGGCAGCAGAAAGTCTCAATGCCAAATTCTGCATTTCTTCCATGGGCCAGAGTTGTCAGAATCCTTTAGATTCCGGTTTGCTCCTGAGGTCACACCAGAAGTTTTTAGGGGTGATCATCACATCCCCCGCCGGTTATGAATTAATTAGAAATAGACACAGGAATCCAAAAGATGAAGGTCAAACGGTCATATTTATTTCCAGTAAACATGGATTTGAGAGTAGGATTTGGACCTTGATCACAACCAGCTTTCCTACTAATCCCTACCCTAATTGAATTTATCTGACACAGTCACATACCGAGAAGCAGGACAACTGAATCTACACCACTGTGCAAGGTTTTGAAGGCATGAGCTAAAACTATTATCACATAATGAAAGGCAACTACACTAGAAAGGTCAGGTTTTCCTGGAAGAGAAACAAGAAAGATGCCAACTTCTTTTCCCTCAAAGCCACCCATCCAAGGAGACCTTCCTTCTCCCAGGATTGCTTATTTACCATCCATTCCCACTGTTTTCCTCCTTTCAAATAGAACCTTGGTGCTATTTACAGAAGCCCTCCCTCTTTTACGCTGCCCAAATATCTTAGGAAGCTGACCCTATCCTCAACTCAACCCAATCATAGTAGTTCTAATCCCCTTGCAAATGGTTGGTTCTAGAATTTAGGCTTCAGCCAGTCAGTGCATGACATTACTCTAGAGACTGCTATTGGACCAGGGTTGAGCACGTGATACAAACTAGCCTAACCAGACTGAAGATTGGAAGAAAGATTTTCTAATGAGGAAGCATGTTATTCCAGGGACTGATGGCAGTCACCAAGAAGAACCAGTTAATAGAAAAAAAAATCATCCTCGTAGAAGGTGGAAGAGCTCAAAGAAGGGCTGAGAAATAGATCTCTGGCCCCAATTATAACATGTTTGCTCTACATTTAAAGTTTTTGTTGTTGTTATATACTAATTTTCCTCTTGTTTAAGCTAATTATGCCAGTGTCTCTGTCATTTTCAGCTAATAGAATTCTTACCAATAAAATACTCAAATATTGTTCCTATGGTTAGCAGCATTGCCACATGGAAACCTGAAGAAATAAGACTAAGTCTCCACCCACTAATGTTCTAATTTAACTCACTAATGGTGCTTTTAAAGTATATGCTCTTAAGTGTGCAGATTACTCCAGACACTATGGTATCACTAATTCCCGGGGCCCACCACAGTGCCTGCCATGGAATACATGCTCAACAATCAGTTGTTGAACAAATGCAGCTGGAGACTGCACTAACATTTTTAGCAGGTGCATAATAGTTGTCTTATATTCAGTTCAGGTGACCTAAAGCCTCTAGAACATTTTCATATAAATTGATGCCTGTATCTGAGCAATTGCATGGTGTATGGTTCTTTACCCTGTATCTGAGCAGTTGCATGGTGTATGGAGTTTTGTTTTTTTTTTTTAATCTAAAGAAAGGCCACAATATTTATTGCTGTTGAATTGCATCTAGGTAGGAGATTTCAGCTTAGGTTGTACTCAGTTGAGATAATTTTTAATTGTGGTCCCATCATTCTTCCTATTTTTGTACCAACTTCAAAAAAGATATATATTCCTTGTATGCCTTCATATGCATCAAATAGCAAATGTTGAGTGTAACAGCAGCAAGAAGAGAGGACTGTAGATTATCCCATTGTTTGGCAGAAGGAATCACTCTGTCCCTCCCTGTGCAGTCCTAACTTGGCATGTAAAATAAGAACAATAGGGTGATCCCATATTCTCTCATTAGTTTTACCAAAAACAAGGGTGAGGTTTTTTTTTTTTCCTCCATCTGGTTGACACCTGTGTTTATTTAGCCATCGCTTTAAACTTAGACAGGTAAGAGCAATTTGTTATTAATTGACTATTCCCAAAGCACAATCTTAATCAACACTGTAAGTTTAATTGTTCAACAGCTTCAAATCCATCAAAACATATTATTATTGAGGCCTTCAACATATTCCAGATAAAGTGGATCTATCATATTCCCCTAAGCTGACAACTTAATAATCTGACTAAAAAAGGAAAGGAAAGGAGTTTGACTCATTTTGGCTCAAAAATGTGACTTATTTTGAGCAAACTCATCATACTATTAAGAGGTTATTATGTTTCTTTTAAAAGTTATAAGTTATCTATTGAATAGTAAAATCTAGATGAGTATTAAAAAGATTTGGCCTTGAACGTATACATTTCTAGTTCCTGTGATTCTCACTTTTCCTCCTTTTAAAAATCAAGCTACCTTTCCATTTCTTGTCTTTTGTGTGTTTGTTTGTTTGTGGGTTTCTTGGTTTTTTTTTTTTTTTTTTTTTGGAGATAGGGTCTCACACTCTGTTGTCAGGGCTAGAGTGCAGTGTTGTCATCATAGCTCACTACAGCCTCAAACTCCTGGGCTCACGTGATCCTCCCACCTCACCTCTGCGTTTGTTGTCTTTTGAGGCCACTGCCATGAGCCACATTTCCTCTGAGATTGCCGACTGTGGTGGTTAAATGGTACTTGAATTTCCTTCAGTCCCATGGAGTGTAATTCCCAAGGTCTAGAAACTTGAATTCATAAAAACCACCAGGTGAACTCTTACCAAATCTTGCCTCTTTTAGGTAAATTAAACAAACTAGGCAACTGTCAATCAGAGTTTTCAACTATCTAGAAGAGATTCAGAGATACAGAGAGGTAGAAATTTGTTACTTTGCTGAGGCATTAGACCAGGGGTCCTCAAACTATGGCCTGCAGGCCACATGCAGCCTGCCGAGGACATTTATCTGGCCCGTCTGGTATTTTTGCCACCGCTTCCTGTCCTGCTTAGCAGTCGACTCGTCCTGGGCCCACAGTGCTCATGTGTGGAATGTGCACCGCACTCTCCAACGGCCCTCCAACCGTCTGAGGGACAGTGAACTGGCCCCCTGTTTAAAAAGTTTGAGGACCCCTGCATTAGACTCTGGCCCACTGGCATCAGCTTGCCAGCTACTGTCTGAGCCTAGCTAACTGCCCGTCATGCCCAACTCAACTATGTGCTTTGTGTTCTTACTCTTTATTTTTTTTAAGAAATGGGGTCTCACTCTTCTCCCAGGTTAGAGTACAGTGGCACAATCATAGCTCATTGCAGCCTCAAACTCCTTGGGTCGAGTCATCCTCCTGCCTCAGCCTCCAGAGTAGCTGGAACTACAGGTGTGCACCACCATACCCGGCTAATTTCTTTTTCATTATTTTTAAAGATTGAGTGTCACTATATCACCTAGGCTGGTCTCAAACTCCTGGACTCAAGTGATCCTCCCACCTCAGCCTCCCAAGTAGCGGGGCCTGCAGGCCTAAACCACTGTACCCCACTTGTATTCTTACTCTTTATCTCATTACAGTGATTATAAATTTTCTGTCTTTATGAAAATGATGCTGAAAAGAAAGCTATCTCCTATTCTGATAAAAGTTTAAAAAGGTCTAAAAAAGATGACATTCCTGAATTTGGAAGTCTGTGGTGGTCTTGAGTCAAATGCTTCAGGAACTTCAAGGGGTTCAGGTACTTTGGTAGTGTGGCAATTTATTGAAGTACTGATTCGTGTTGTGCTGTCCGTATTTTTCTCCTCCCTTCATTCCAAGGAAACGGTTGGGCCATTGCTTGGTTGAAGCTGAAGTGGAGTTTTGGTGGCCTTACTGCTTGTCTTCTGAGAAAGGCTAAGCTTGTTGGAAAAGCTATGCTAGGAGTCTTAGAGGAAGAGAGACGTGGGCTTTAGAGGAGAGAGAAAGAGGTTTTCCCCAGGCAGAGCAGGGTCAGGGTTTGGTGGGTCCATGATGCCCCTCTCTAGGAGAAGCAGCAGGATGGCTGCAGGTGCAGTTTCTAGGCTCACTGAATCTCACTGAGAAACAGAGCACCAGGCTTCTATGGACCATGTGCGGTAAACAGGGAGAATTACTGAAAAAAATACATATATAGTCTGAAGATTAGATACTTTGGTAGAGATTGCTAAATTTCATCCATAGGTGTCTGTTTACTGGGTACACAGTTCAATTCTGCTTGTCTGCCAGGCCCCTTGTGTCTACATGGAGCCGAGTGACTGAGTCTGACTGACTGAGTGTGGGCTACAATAATGTATGCCACTTTGGGGCCTGACCCTTAAAGATGTCCTCATGATGTCTCTTATCTGTGCCTCCAAGTCCTCTCCAGTCTGAGTGGCAGGAATCAAAGGATTCCAAAGCCCAGGTGATGACAGAGCCCCGTGTTGGAAGGGGCTTGGATCCTGCGTTACTGCTTGGAAGACAGCTGCCTGCCGCCTGGGGTGGCTTCCTGACCATGACCATCCACATTGGATTTTGTGTGAGCAAGAAATAAAATTCTTATCTTAAGACAGTGGGATTTGGAGTTTTTAGCACATGACCAGCTTCAATTACCCTGCCTAATTTAGATGTCTTACCCCTCTTTCCCATGCAACACATATGCTTCCCAGATGCTTATATTTGGAAGGAGGGGAGGAGACCCAACTAATAGCTGAGATTGAATTTCTCTCTAGCTCAGTGGGACTCAGAGAGATGCATTCCATTTGATTTAAAGAAAATAAATTACTCTGAAACAAGAGTGAACACTACAGAGTAAGAGTTTTACTTTATCTCTCTATCTGAATTACTTTTTCTTTATGGAAAAGACATAAATTGAGGAATTTATGGCCTCTCTGACACAGGGTCCCTGAGCACATACCCAGCAGCAGTTCTTCCCCCCAAGGTGAGTGTCGGCTTCCCGACCATTTTCCTCCCATCCTTTTACTCTCAAGCTTGCCCAGTCCTTGCTCGGTACGACCACAAGCCTCAGAGGTCTGGACAGCGAAGAGTTAAGCCCTTCTTTCAGGTCTTTTGCTCCTTCAGTCAATTAATTAGATTGAAATTTCAACTTCAAGCTGCTCTGCTGGTCTCTAGCTAATGCTGTCACCTGAAATACTGCCCACCACACATGAGCTTTTGACAGCAAGAGCCACTCAAAAGCCTCTCCACGCCTCTATTCCAGGAATAACCCAAGGAAAGGGTTGATATCTGTGAAAGCTGAGTGCCGCAGCCTTCTCTGTCCACCGCTTCAAAAAGAATAACTACCATCGGTCTGCCTGGATTTTGTATTAGAGCTCTTCTTTGTCAATGAAAAGTCCCTGCTCTCTATTCATTATAGAGAATAAAGAGCTTTTCAAGTGTGAGTTGCTAAACCCAGAAGGGAACAGAGCTATTTTTAAGAGGGTTTCAACTCTGAGCTGTTCCATCGGCCAGCCTGCCAGCAGCGGAGGTCCTCCAGGGAGGCCGAAGGCAAACGAGGCCTCTCTTCAGGAGGGGATCTCAGGAAGGAAGCTCCCGCGGCGGGAATGTTCTAGCTCTTTGGCCCACAGACAGCCCTGGTGGCTTCGTACCTGGCTCCTCTAGACGGAACTTGCCAGGGGGTCGGGGGAGTGGTTTTTATTCTTCCCCGTTTGAGGTCTGCCTGCTGCCTTAGGTTTCTCACGTCTACTTCTTCCACGTGGGGAACAATCTGCTTGATTCTCATCCGGGGGCACAGGGAGGAGGGGGGTGTCTTTATGTCCTCTCCTATCTTCGTCAAGCCATATGCAACTGGCAGCCACCACGCTCCTCTCTGCGGGAAGAGGATAATCAGAGCTGGATTCCCGACTGCAAGCAGGAGCACGCAGGGCTGCTGCCTCCTGTCCAACAGTAGCGAAATCCTCTTGGCCTGGGTCTGCCCGGAGCTCCTCTGAGGCCTGTGTGTTTCAGGGGCAGGGATGGATGGGCGCTTAGACTGAGAGTTACGGGGCCTGGGTTACAGTCTCTCTCTCCCTGAGCCTCTGTTTCCTTAGGTAGAATGAGGACAGTACCATGTTACTCTCGGGGTTACTGTGGAGAGGATCACCCCTCCCCACGTGGCATGGAAAGGCCATCGACCCTGCAGTGTCACACGTGGTGATGGTTACTCTGGGAGTCGGCGAGTCGTGTGCTCCAACGCCCTTTAAGATAGAAAACGGTGCTGCTGGATGACACAGGAGATACTGAAAATGTGATAGAAACTACTGAGGATTCAGGAAAACTTAAGATTATGTTTTCTATCCTGCCATTCCATTCAGCTTCTCCACCAGAGAAAAGGGGCAGGGAATTAATACTATTCTATTGTTCTGATAGCGTTTGGAAGCAAAAGACAGGCATGTGTACCAAAATGGTGAGAGGGAACCCAAATGACCAACTGATTTCATGCAAAGAGTGGATAAAGGAAATAGAGAAACGTATCTGATAATAATATATCTTGCACCACAGAGGATTTATGAGAGCTTATAGAGACACAATTCAGCAAGTTTTTAATTTTCATTCATTTTATATGTTACTGACATGTTATAAATGTACATATTTTAGGGGTGCATGTGATAATTTGATGCATTCATATAATCAAGTCATCAAATCAGGATAATTGGGATATCCATCACTTTAAATTAAATATTTACCTTTATGCTAGGAACATTTGAATTATTCTCTTCTAGCTATTTTGAAATGTATAATAGATTAATGTTAACTATTGTCACTCTACTGATCTACTGAACACCAGCTCTTCTTCTATCTAATAGTGTATTTGAACTCATTAATCAACTTCCTTCCTCCCCCTCCCCCTCCCCTTCCTGGCCTCTAGTAACTGCTACTCCATACTCTATCTTCATGAGATCAACCAGCGAATTTTTTTAAAAGAAAAATTATAGCCAGGAAGACTATAGGCAAAAATAGGATGATTAGATCCAAGGGAAAAGATAATATACATATATGGAGGTGACATGGTTCTACTGTAATAAAAATGGAGCAGCCAATTAGGCTCTGAGCTTCCAGGAGGCCAAAGCAAAAAGGGAAATATGATCTGTCACCAAATTTACATCTTTCTTGAGGAAACCCCCACCACTACCAATTTCTCATCCTTTTTTGTCATAAGACTCATAAGTGTGGATATTTATCTTCAAGAAGAGAATACTTAGGAAGTTTCATTATGGCCTTCTTCAAGTATTTGATGGACTTCCAAGTACAAAAAAGAAAGATTGCTTTGGGTAATTCCAGACCACAAAACTAGAATCAATGAGTGTAAGTTAAGGGGAACAGATTTTGGTTAAAAATAAAGAACTTTCTAACAATTAGAGTTGTCCATAAATGGAATGAGCTGTCTGGCAAAGAAGTGAGCTCCCTGTTACTGGAAGTGATCAAACAGAGGCTGGCTAACCATCTGTTAAGGATAAGAAGGATTTGTGCATAATGAGGGAATTATGCAACAACATAATACAACGCTCTTCATGACAGTTTTATTTATAATAGTAGGGGAAAAAAATAGATCAACCTAAATGTCCAACAAAAGGGGATTAGGTAGGTTATTTATGGTACTTTCATATGATTTATTTTTTATAGATTTTATAAATATTAAAAATCAGTAAAATAATGACATGGGAAAAAATTGATGATCTACTACTAAGTCAAAAAAGGCTCCTAACTAGTATATATATATAGTGATATCATTTTGTAAAGAAAGATAAATAATTTTTTTTTCATTCTGTAATTTTTTCATTTTGCAAAGAAGGATAATACGAAAGAGTACATGCATAAAAGCATTAATAGTGATTATCAGTAGTGTTTGAATTATGGGTGATTTTTTTCTCCTCTGGACTTCTCAGGGAAACCAAGTTTTCTACTTTGAGCACTTACCACTTCCATATGTAATTAAAAAAGAAGATAAAAAGAAAAAAACCCCAAAGAGACTTCGTTATGCTATATTTTTAACTAGATGATCCCTGAAGTTTTTTTCAAACCTAATATTTTGTGATTTTTATTTTAAACTTAGGGTTTTTTTTTCTCTTATAAAGCAATGTGTTTTTAAAAAAGATTTCAACCAAATATAGATACCTCTCCAACAAAGAAATAGTGGCTTAAATTACGAGGTTTAGGTACAATCTTATGCATTTCTGATTGCTAGAGCCATTTTCTTCTAAAGTCACTTTTGGAAATATATAGAATATGAATTTAAAAGTCTGCAAATAGAATGGAGAGAGCTTGAGAATTGGAATCCGACACCCTTGGGTCTCAGATTTTGGCTCCATGGCATACCAATTTTAATTTCCTCAACTTTAATATGAGATAATAATGAGATAACTAATATTTGTAGAAAATTCAGTGTGTGCCAGGTTCTGTTTAAGTGCTTTCCATGCAATGGAATCCTCAAAACAATCCCCTGAGGTGAATTCTATTATTCTTATTTTCCAGATGATAAAATTAAGCACAGAGAATTTCAATATTGTGCCGAGTTCATACAGCTAGAAAGCGATGGAGTATAAATTCAACCTCAGACAGGTACACTAAGGATCCCTGGTGTTAACCACTATACTATACTGCCTTATAGAGTTGCAGAGGGATTAAATAAATATACATAAAGTACCCAGCAGAAATGTGGGCCGTCAGTATGTCAGTCTTCTCCCTAAAGTTTTCCATAGCTATTTGGCCCCAGAAAGACATCGTGAGTCCCCTCCTCAAGACTGTATTCAATCAACACACCAGGGAACTGTGGCTCTGCGGTGGGTAGTTTTGCAACAAATTCATTATCAATGGTACTCATGTCAAACTCAGGGACATCAGAAATCATGTCCCCCAGGACTCCCTTCTGGGACTGATCCTTTAATATTTCATCAATGATTTACATGGATAGAACAGAAAATAAGCTCCTAGAGCTGACAGATGAGAGCATGCTGCTAGCAGATGACACCCATCGTCAGTGAGGAAGGCGGGCATCCAGGACAGGATTAGAATCCAAATGGTCTGGCAAGATGGAGAAGAGGTGGAGGCAAAAAGAATGAACTTCATTAGCAATGATCACAGAGTAATACGTTTATTAACAGAGAAAACAGACTATCCCAACATAGCAAGGGCAGTGACTAACCGCGAATGACTGCGGCTGGAAAGAGTTAATGGTGGAAGTTGCTCCTAACTGGAAATGAGACAGAAAGTCAAGCGTGGTGCTGAAAATGCACTGACAAATAAGAGTATGTTGGGGTAAATCAATTTTCCCATTATATACTGTATTTTTGAAATCCTTTCTTGAGTGCTGTTTTTATTTTTTTATTATTTCCCCCTCAATGTTGTTCTGAACATCTTGGAAAAGGCACATAGAAAGAAAGAAAAAAATCTGTACAGTTGCAAAATGTAACCTGAGAGCAGGTGAAGGAAACGACATCCTTTAATTGAAGGTGAGTCGAATGCCCATGGTTCGTTCGAGAATCGTTTCTGGAGCCCCATCTGTGTGCCAGCCTTTGTGCTGGGGGACAGGTGCAACCAAGACCTGGTCCCTGCCCTTGAACAGCTCAGAGACAAGAAGATAACCACTTTTAAGTGTATAAAGACTGGTTATTTAAAACAGGCCTCAGAATGCTGATATTTGTGTCATTTGTGGCCAACTCCTATGCATCTCTTTCTTTTCTTCTCTTCTTCCTTCCTTTTTCCTACTTTCTCTTCTTTTCTCTTTCCTTTTCCTTACCTAGTCTTTAGATCTGTGACTGGAGCCCACCCAGCTTGGCAAGTTAGCCAGATGTGTTCAACAGAGTTCCACCTGAGACTTCGCCAGGATACCAAGCACCTCTTTTCTTGCATTTCAAGGTATTTCTGTAAAATTATCTTTCACCCTTCACATACTCCAATAAAACAGCAGGCAATGAAGCAAGGCTCAGAGAGAGAAGGTTGGTTTCCAGGATGCCAAATAGATCAGTTTGGCTGGAGAGAATGCTAGAGTGTAGATACTATGAATTGTATAATATTAAGGAATTTGAACTTTATCTTGTAGATGACAGAAAGTCAATGAGGGTTTGTGAGGGAGAGAGTAACAAGATCAGTTTAGGGTTTTAGGAAGAGTCACATTATTGTGGTGGACAGATTGGGTTGTCAGGGGACAGACTGAAGGCAAAGGCCCCATGAAGGGGTGACTACTAAGCTATAAAAATATAAGGGCCAGAGTTAGGCAGTAGCAGTTAGAAGAGGCAGAAGAAGTGAAAATGAGAGACACTGTGAGAGAAAAATCAATGAGATTTGCCGCCTACATGAAGATGAGCATTAAAGGATGGAGAGAAACTGAAAACCCATACATCCTAGACAAGGAGTTTGGAAAATGAAAATATCGTCGGCCAAAATGGGTCAGTGGGAAGGTGAGGGTGGTTTGTGGCAAAGGAGCCATGATAGATTCAGGGACAGACAGGCTGTCTTTGGGTTGATGGGATATATAAATAAAAGCCATCCATCCAACAGGGAGCTGGGAATAGACTTCCCAGGAGATCATCCTTGCAGAGGTAATAGTGTGTTTTGGACCTCTCCACCTGTATATCCCACTGACATGTCACAGTCTGCATGCCTAACGCTGAACTTGACTGTCATTCAGAAGCACAAAGCTTAATTTGCATTTCTCTTCAGGGCTAGTCATGCTTTTAAGTACCCAGGCGACCAGACTCAGTCATCTCTGGCATCTCTATCCCCCACCTGTCCCCCCTCCCACAAGTAACGAGTCACCAAAACAATGGAGTCTAACGGCAAAAGAGGTCGTGAATCAATTCCTAGTGCCATAATTCATGCTTTCATGATTTGCCCCGTTGGCTATCACAACAGTTTTAGACCAGATTTTCTTGCCAGATAACTGTATTTTTCCAGTGCTTAGAGAATGGAATTCAAAGTCTTCTTGGAATGAACATAACTGTCCAACCTAATCCCTGAGAATCTTTATACTCACCCAACACCAACAAAACCCCACCAGCTCCTTGCCTTTCTTTCATGACACCAGGCTTATCTGTGCCTGGGGTGCCTCTATTGATACTGTTCTATTATTTTAGAATATCTTTCTACTGGAGGAGAGTACCTTTCAAGTTCTGAGTCACATGCTAGACCTATTGTAAGTGCTCTCTGACCTTCTATTGCTTGTCATTCTCCACTTTTTTTTTGAAAGCAAGAGCCTGAGCCATGGAGGTAGGAGTAGTAGATATGGGAAGAAGCAACAGATGTAATAATAAAAAATCTAAATGAAGGATTGTGGGGCACAGAGGAGGAAGAACTCAAAGGAAAAAATAACAGTCTTGGCTTGCCTTCGTTCACTGGGAAGAATTATGGTGTACCAAAAAAAAAAAAGCAAAAGCAAAAGCAAAAGAAAAGAAGAAAGATTAATTTGGTTTTGAGCATGTTTGGGTTGAGATACCAGCAATGAACGTAAATTGAGTTAACTGATAATTGAGAAGTTTTACAGAACTGAAAGGGGTGGTTAAGGCCAAAGAAAAATATTTGAAAATTCGATGTAAAGAGGTGATGTCAGATGTTGAGGAACTCGAGGGAAATATATTTCCAAAAAGGAGCCTGTAAGGGAGCAGACTGGGTCTGAGGGCAAAGTATAAACATCTTGTCAATCTCATAGGTGAGAGAAGGGAGTCCCACTGGCAAAAGAGCCAGTCAAAGACTGGCCACTGCAGTGAAATTACGTATGTTTTAGTTTTCCTAAAAGGTAATATTTTTTGGTCTTTAACCTTTTATAAGAAAATTTCAATTTCTGAGATGTTGTGCTTCTGATTTGAGGAAACTGCAGATTCCCGGCTCAAATTTGGTTCCTTTTTATTATAAATCTTAATAATTAGTGCTGTGCAAATTTGTTGCTTTTTCCTTCAAAAAGGGCATCCCTTTCTTATGTGATGGTTTGTAACTAAAGTTCTGTAAGGAAAAAACACACTAAAACCAACCACTACCAAAAATTAGGTCAGAGAGTTTACAGAGCAGTTGGTTAGTAGGGGTTATTTTTTCCCATGATCTGTTTAAAAATGGATTCAATTTGATCAAACCACAGCTTTTGAAAGACCTGCTGTTTAGCACAGGGGTTCTTTGTTGTCTTTATGGGAATTTATTGAAATACAAGTTTTAAAAAATGTGTTTGTTGTAAAAATAACCTAAATAATTCAGATTCAGATACAGAAGCAAATATGAAAGCCCCACTACCACATACAATTTGTAATATACCCTTTCAGACTTTGGAAAATATACACAATTGTATGTGCATATATCTTCCAAAAGTGACTTGCCCAACTTCCACCATCCTATTTCCTATTTCCCCCCAAATAACAAGCTGTAGCAATTAACAATGACATTAATAAAGGTTACGTGTGTATAGCACATTCACACACATTACATTTCACATGCATTATAGGTTGAGTATACATTATCTGAAACACTTGAGACCAGAAATGTTTCAGATTTGGGATTTTTTCAGATTTTGGAATATTTGTGTATACATAATAAGATATTTGGGGGCTAGGACCCAAGTCTAAACACAAAATTCATTTGTGTGTGTGTGTGTGTGTTTTGTTTTTTTGAGACAGAATCTTACTCTGTTGCCCAGGCTAGAGTGCCATGGCAGCAGCCTAGCTCACAGCAACCTCAAACTCCTGGGCTCAAGCAATCCTTCTGCCTCAGCCTCCCAAGTAGCTGGAACTACAGGCATGCATCACCATGCCTGGCTAATTTTTTCCTACATATTTTTAGTTGCCCAGATAATTTCTTTCTATTTTTTCAGTAGAGCTGGGGTCTCACTCTTGCTCAGGCTGGTCTCAAACTCCTAACCTTGAGCGATCCTCTCTCCTCGGCCTCCCAGAGTGCTAGGATTACAGGCGTGAACCCCCATGCCTGGCCCATTTGTGTTTTAATATATACCTTATACACATAGTCTGAAGGTAATTTTATATACTATGTTTAATAACTTTGTGCATGAAATAACGTTTGTATACATTGAACCATCAGAAAGCATGGATGTCTGTATCTTAGACACCCATGTGGCCAATCTATGGTAGTTTGTTGTCACCATCATTCCTGACTCTGAATTTATATGCTAGCAAGAGGCAATTTTTACACTTATTCACACTCAAGTACTTGACATACGATTAATACAGTGATAAAATTTGTGTTCAGATTAACTACACGGCACAGTAGCATCACCCGAGCGCCTGCATCAGCTATTAAACAACAGCAACAAAAGCAGCGCTGGCCTTTCAGTCTCCACCTACAGTGCCATATTTTGATTACAAGCTTACTGCTGCACACTGTATTGTTTTTTAGGTGAGAAGAAACATCAGAAGCAGTTGAGAGACCAGGAAGTGGGTCCTCTAGGGACAGGGAGGCATGCTGCCGGATGGCTTTTTTAAACGTTCCCTCCAGAGTCATCTGCCTCACTAACAACGGTTTTTGTCTTCAAAGTCTCTCTTTGATGTTATAAACTGACACGGTAGCTTGTTCTCTTACAAATGCACACTGCTCTAGTTCCTCAAAACACCCATCACACATTTTCACCATGTCGCCTATAGGCACTTTTTTCGTGGTGTTAACAATGTCATCTTCATGTCACTGTTATCACGATCACTTTGATTCAGAACCGTCTCAGCTATTTCACCATTCGAAAATGAATGAACAACTGAAGTCTCATGATCGATGTTAAAACCGTCAATATCCACTTCTTCCAGCTTGCTGAGGACAGCCCCTGAAGGTATATCTTTTTGCATGTGTAAGGAGGTTAGACATCATTTTTTTCTCACTTGATATACGGAATCCTTTAAAGTCACCATCTTGTTCATCATCATCACTGAACATAATCGCGGTCCAGAGGTTGTGACAGGCTGCACAACTGTGTCTTTAGTCACTGTGTTCCAAGCACCAGCAACAGCATATATGGCATCCTTCAGGCCAAACTTTCGAAAACCTTCCACTCCCATGCCTCTGTTCACTGCTGCCAGAGGTGTTCAAGAAAGTGTTTTTACATTTATTCTTCATTGATCTGAGGATAACCTGGTCACATGGCTAAATTAATAAAGTCACATTTCGGGGAAAGTACATGGCATAAACGTTACCTTTGGTGAGAATTTCAGCTGGAGGAAACAGCTGGAACAGAACACTTGTTAAGGAATAACAAAATCTTGCAGTCATCATCCAATCCAGCTTCCCTGTAGTGAGCATGAGCCACTGGTACAAAATGTTTGTGAAACCAATCAGAAAAGATGTCCTTGGTGATCGATGACTTTTCTTTAACATAATAGTGAACTGGTAAGAAATTCACTCCTTGAAAACAGTGATAACGAGGACAAAGACAAGGATGCAAGCTTTTGCCTCTCATAGCAAATTTACACTTAAGCATGCCTGCTGCATTAGTGTCTCCTAGCACAGTTATTCTGTCCTTGGCGTCCTTAATTCCTACAGGGACTGACTCATCACCTGCAGTCAGTGTCTTTCTAGGACAATAACCACAAAACAGTGATGTTTCATCAGCGTTATAGTTTGGTCTCGCATCAGATTCTCATCAACAATGGCCTCCTCAAACTCATCAATGAATCTCTCCACTGCTTTGTGATCAGCAAGCGCTTTATCACGACAAATCTTTAAATATTGAATGCCATGTCTTTTCTCAAATTTCTGCAGTCTGTTGAATATTCACAGTTCCCTTCAATTTTCAGTTGTCATGATACATCTTTGCTTGTTTCATAATCAGCGTATCATCAAGTGACCTGCGTTCACTGAAATGCTGACAGATCCACTCTTTCAATACACAATCAAACTCTTCACTTTTAGCTTTATGTGGTGTTTTCCTATTTTTCATTAACTTCTGTTCATCACGTTCAGCACGGAACTTCAACAGTCTATCCTTTTGTTTCTCCGGGTCATTTATGGTAGTTATTCCAACACCATATTCTGCTACAAAATATTTCACACTTACACCACTGTCCAGTTTCTTCAATAGCTTGACTTTCTGTTCTATAGATAAACATAACTGCTTCTCCTTTTGCTTATCACTGTTACCTGTAAGGGTATCTGCAGGCCCTTGTGATATTTTCAAAAATATCTTTACCACACAGAGCAGAGAATAAGCAAAAACCCACAGTGAGCATTGCACACTAGGTCTTGGCCCCATTTGGGCATTTGGGGGAGCCTGGCATTGGTGCCTCTGGCCTGCGCATTGCAATTTTTCTATCTTTTGTGGGCCTGGCTTCCTGGCAGAACATGGGTGTGCACGGAAAAGATTTCATAGCTAAAGCAGTCCAGGAGGGTCGTTTTTCCTTTGGGAATGCTGAATAACTCTGTGTTGTGTGCCTGTATCTTGATTGTGAACTGTCACATGAGATCAGGTGTGGAATTTTCCATTTGAGGCATCCTGTCAATGCTCAAAAATTTCAAATTCTGTAGCATTTCAAATTTCAGATTTTTGGATTAGGGATTTTCAGATTTTTGGATTAGGGATGCTCAACCTGTACGTCTTGAGTTCTCACTCTGATGTTCAGAAGTAGGTAGGATGGGATTATTAATTTCGTTTTGTGGAAGATGACATTCGCCCAAAGTCTCATAGCTACATGTGCTGAGGAATTGCCACTGGACTCAAGTCTTCCACACCAAATGCTGAGTTTGTATCCTATATTACTCTGTTTCCCACAGGGAGATTTCCACAACCAAGTCTCCCCAGCCTCTGCCAAGGTGGTCTACAGAGTAGGTCATCTCAAAACTTGAAGTAGGATACAATTGAACATTGCCAGAAAGTTGCCTAGTGGCTTTCTTTAGTTGGGAAAAAGGTCACCTTCTCAGCTTGATCTGCCACATATTTGGATCATATTTTAAAGTGATGACAAGGGAAGGTATAATAAAAACTCTACAGGACTCCACACTGATGTCTCTCTATATAATCCAGCTAATAAATAATGCTGGCAATAGGCACATCTACTATTGGACAAGGTGCTAATGAAAAGAAATTTAGGGAAGAAATGCAAGATATAGTGTGGTAGAAAGAGCACCATTATGCTTCATTTTTGAGACACACAGTTTTTCCACACTTTTATGCTTAGAAATAGGCATTCATCTTACAAATCCATGAGTCTTTGATTTGGTAAAAAGAAGTATATGAAACCTCATTAAAACTTCTTTTTTTAGAAACAGGGTCTCACTCTGTCACCCAAGTTGGAGTGTGGTGGTGCGATCATAGCTCACTACAGCCTCAAATTCCTGGTCTCAAGTAATCCTCCTGCCTCAGCCTCTTGAGTAGCTGGGACTACAGGTGTAGGCCACCACACCTGGCTAATTTTTTTTTTAAGAGATGGAGTCTTACCATGTTGCCCAGGCTGGTCTTAAACTATTGGTCTCTAGCAATCCTCCCAGCATAGCCTCCCAAAGTGCTGGGATTATAGGCATGAGCCACCAGGCCTGGCCGAAACTACCTTCTTGTCTAAACTCTTACATTTTCCCACCTTGGGCAGGTCGTTTAACCTCCCAGTTCTGTGAACTTGAGGTGGCATCTATAAAGCTCACTATAGGCTATACAGGAGGTGCTATTGATAATAACTAACATTTATTGAGGGTTTACCCTGTCTCAGTGACTGTCTTAGCACTTCAAGAGGATTTTCTCATTTAATCCTCACGGTGAAACTCTTAGAAAAATTCTATAAATATCCCAGTTTTATAGATGAGCAAAGTGAGATTCAGAAAATCCAAATGAATACAGTGATAGGTTAAAACTGGTAAGTGACAAATCTGGGAGTTGAACTAGGTGGTATAAGGCCAGAGGCTCCCCGCCTAACTCCAATACTATTGCCCTGCTTGCTACATATTGCTTCATGTCATCATCATCTTCCTTCTTCCTTTCCCACTCTTCTATAGGTGTACTAGCTGATTTTGATTTATTATAAACTCAGATGCCCTCAGAATTATAAATGTGGAGGTGCTGAGGGACAGTAAACAATATGGTTCTCATCCTGTACGGAAACACACACACAGCCAACCCCAGTATGACCTTTGAATTACATTTTGCACAGTGGCAAAAAATTAAACAACAAATCAAATTAAACAAACCAAAGGTAGAAAAAACTGAAACAAATTGAATTTATTAAAAAAATCTTGTGATGCCTAAATGTTAGGTAGATAGTGAGGGATTCTGGGTCTCGTAGGGATGAAGGTGGGTGCTGTTGCTCCCATTTGGGTCCTGCCCAACCCTGATTCTCCATACCTGGGGGAGCAGGGAATACCAATCAGAACCTGGTGCTCCAGCTGCAAAAGAATGCAGAGGATTCTCTAGCCCATGGGCCAAGCAGCATAGGTACCATCAAGTTTGGAAAGTGACCTGGAACCCAGGTGCAAAGTAAGACTCAGGTCATGCAGCTCCCAACTGTCCAATCAAAGTGGTTCTATGGTGATGTTAGAACCACAGGGAGGTCCCTATCTGGACACCATAAAACAAGACCCAGACCATAACCAAGTTCTCTCTCTGTTTCTGCTGTGACAAGGGGTCCGGTCATCATCTGTAGTGTCTGTATCATGCTTTGTAAACCTGTCTTGCTCTTGCTCTATAATCCTATCTTGCTCTCCCTCAATAAACTCACCTCATACTGCCTTACTTTGGTGCATCTGACATTCTTTGGCCATGAGCGCACTAAGAACCAATATTCCAGATTAAAACCTGACACAAAAAAATGTGTTGACTTCAGCTTCCAGTTGGGGAACTTTCCTTAGGTCTCCAGGTAAAAATACATATTTTAGATGGATTACAGCAGTATCTGCAAAAACTTCAATAAAGACAAAGGAGATACTAAAGGGAAGAAGGTAGCCCAGAAGGAATCTGTAAACACACAGGAAGAAGTTCTCCATAAGGACATTTGTAGTGAGGCCCTCCTATCAAATACTAGGTACTTTCTCTACCACTATCTCAGGCAGCTTTACATTATCTCTGTGGAAAAAGAATTGAGGGTCCCATTTTACAGATTACTCAATAAAGCCTTTAGGCAGTGAGTCACTTGTCCAAGGGCTTCCAAGCTTTCACTATTCCAGGTCCTTGGTTGGGGGCTGGAGGGCTGGGATGTGAATGTATCATGAAGCCAAGGAAGGCCTTCAGTTACACTAGATCTTTCCAAAGCCCTGTACCTGACTTTATCCATAATGTTCTCTTTCTTAATTTGGAGAGCCCTCCAAATTGTACAAATGCCATGCCCCAAAACTGACATCCATGACTCTGTGGGAATCAAAGGCTGGGACAAGATGCCACCTTGAGTAAGTCATCTTTTGGACTTCTGCTCTCTCCTGTGTGCAGAGAATCCCAGGAACACCAGGACCCATGGTCAGGTGTTCAGGACTGCTGGATTTTATATATCCCCTTTTTTCACCCAGATGTCCTTCCTGTAAACTGAGCATTTAACTCTCCTACAGTGCCTTACCTCGCAGAGATGCTTGGAGGGCGACGTGGACTACATTTCCACAGCTCTGGTTTGTAAATTAATTGCAGTTACCCCTAGCCTGCAGGAAATGAGATGCCAAAAATGAAGAGGAGTGGATCCCTTCCAGACCTTCACAACTCTCAGATTATACTAAACCAGGAGCAAAAACCCTCTTTAGCATTTGAAAGGGAAGGCAATTGTATTACTCAGCCTCACTCCACCGCCTCCAGACTTTTCTCAGCCAGAGAACAAAGGGCAAAAAGCAAACACCACTTCATACCCCTATTCACTGGAGGTTAAAAGAGACCTCCCACTATACAAACGTCCTTCTAAAGGTCAGTTTGGGAGTGTATTGAGGAGGAGGGCACTGGCCCCGGAACGAAATGTTTACCATCACCCTCAGGCGGGCTGCTTCTGTTTTCCTTTTAGCACGCGCACGGGGTACATCTATCAGAATTGGACATTTGCATCCCTGATTAGCTTGCTGGTGGGCAAGTTCTACTTCCTTGGCCCTCTGCACTCTTTCCAATTCTTGATCCCAATTGAACTAAGAAAGCAGGACCACCCTGAGCCAGAACAGCTCCTAGGGGACGATTATTCATTCATATTTATTAAGTCAACTGACACTGATTGAGCGCCTAATGTGGATCTAGCACCGTGCTAGGCGCTGAAAGGATGGAACAATGCACAGAGCTGGCACGCTTGTCTTACAGCTTCAATTCAATCGGGAAGACTGACATTGAACGATGAAACGCACACTTCATTATTTAAATACAACTGTGATAAATGTTTAAAGGAGCATAGTGTGGCAAAGAGAGCTTAATAAGAGAGTGGCTGGTCTCAGTTGGGTTGTGAGAGAGGGGGGCTTTTTGGAGGAAGTGGAAGGGTAGGAGTTAGTTCTCTAAGTGCCAGGGCAATTGAGACCATGCTGGGTCTGGGGGTGGTGCGGTGGGGGGGAGGGGCAGCAGGCAGAAAGGCCTAGACTTGGGAAAAACATGGCCTGGCACAGGAATTGGAAGGAGAGTAATGTGGCTGGAGTCCACAGGGCAAGGCAGAATGGGGCTGGAGACAGGCAGGAGGGGAGCTTCCACAGGGCTTTGTACTGGGAGGTTTTTGCAGTCTGTCTCTAAAGCACTGGGGAGCTAGTTATGGGCTTTAATGGGGGCAGTGACTTAGAGGTCTGCAATGTAAAGAGGAAGAGTTTTGTGGGGCAAGAGGTTGATGCAGAGATCACTGAGTGAGTTTTGTCAAAAGTCAAGATGAGTAGTTCTCAAATTTTAATGAATTGCCTGGAGGTCTTGTTAAAATTAAATTAAAAAGATTCTGATTTGGTAGGACTGGGGTGTTGCCTGAGATTCTGCATTTTGAATGAGCTCCCAGGTGCCTATGCTGCCATTCCCTGCTACAAACACTTTAGTAACTAAGTTTTAGATCAGGGTTGCACTGGAGATGAAGAAAAGCAAATCTGAGAGCTATTATGTGGGAAGTGAGTGAAAGTATCAAGATATCTTGCCGGGCTCTAACTTGGGCAACTGGGTGGAAGGGGGTGGTGTTCACTGAGACAGTGTGCACCAGAAAAGAAAGAGTAAGTTTGGGTGGGAGGTGAAAAGCTCAGTTTTGGACACATTGACGTTGATGTGTCTTAGGAATATCCAAGTAGGCAATGGTACATATGGATCTGAAGCTCAAGACAGAGGAGGAAGCTGGAGATATAAATTTAGGAGTCATCAATATGTAGATGGTAATTAAAGCTATGAAAATGGATACTACCAGCCTAGGGAGTACACAACAGAGGTTAAAAACTCAAATATGGCCTGTTGGCGATCTGTTGGCCTCCTTTTAAGAACTTGCAAGGAGAGGACCAAGACCAAGCAAGAATTAAATAACTGAGCGGGGAAGAGAAGTCAACAAAGAAATCTAAGAAGAGACCAAGTTGGCAGAAAAACCACTTTGGTATCCAGGAGTTCTTCCCTTTCTTGCTTGCTAACAGAACCAGTTTTAGACTTGGGGATAGCCTTGGATTCAGGGAAGTAGATCCTTCCTGTAGCCCCAGTGGCTGAGTCATGGTTGATCTAAACCAGACATGGTCATCTCATCCCACTTTGCCTGAAGATTGGTCCAGTGGGCTCTGACCAATCAGATAAGAAAAGGGAAGCAAACTGGCAGGAGTAGGGATTCCAGAAGACATTTTTTTTTTTTTTTTTTTTTTTTGAGACAGAGTCTCGCTCTGTTGCCTGGGCTAGAGTGCATGATGTCAGCCTAGCTCACAGCAAGCAAACTCAAACTCCTGGGCTCAAGTGATCCTCCTGTCTAAGCCTCCCGAGTAGCTGGGACTACAGGTACACGCCACCAGCCCAGCTAATTTTTTCTTTTCTTTTTTTTTTTTTTTTCAGTAGAGACAGGTTCTCATTCTTGCTCAGGCTAGTCTCAAACTCCTGACTTCAAGCAATCCTCCTGCCTCGGCCTCCCAGAACACTAGGATTACAGGTGTGAGCCACTGCACCTGGCCCAGAAGAGGGATGAGGATAAGGGCAAAGGAGCTTCATGGTGCCGCCGTGTCCTCCTTTTTCCAGCTTGGAACTCAGACACGATGTCAGAGCAATGGGAGCCATCCTAGGACTGAGAGGAGATAAGGGAAAAAACTCGACAGCTAAGAGTGGTGAAACGAAAAACTAAAAAGTGCCTGTGTTGACCAGCTGAGCTGCTGACCGACTCACCTGCTTTGCAATGATCTCCCTGTAGTCTGTTGGTGAGATGGGAAATGCCTAAACTGCTTAAGCTACTGGTAGATGGTTCTTTCACTTGCAGCTGAATATATTTCTAACTGTTAATTAGTTTCTATCACATAGTGACATTGTATACTGTAGTTCCGGAGTTACATAGACGTTGTTCAGATAGATATGGTGTTTAACCTTGGACATTTTGTGTGTTTCCTCAGTTTCCTCATCTGTAAAATGGAGATAGTAATAGTATCTATCTTAAGAACTCTCATACACTGTTGGTGGGAGTGTAAACTAGCAAAGCTACTTTGAAAAGTAATTTGGCAGGATTTACTACAACTGAAAATGCAGATAGTAGGCAATTCTACTTGTAGGTAAATCTCAGAGAGACTTTTGCACAGTGCATTGAGAGACATATACGAGAGTATTCATTGAAATATTTTATTTTGTAATAGGAAAGAATTAGAAACTGTATAAATATCCATCAGGAGAAAATACATAAGTAAGGTATAGTATATTGATATGATAGTATACAATGGAGCCGTTTAAACAGATGAACTAGCTCGCTCTATATATATCAACGTGGAGGAATCTCAGAAACATAATGCTGAGTAAAAAAAGCAAATTGCAGAGTGAGACATACAGTATGATTCATTTATATACATTTTAAAAGCAGACACTATACTACATATTTTTACGGATCTGTAAGTCTATGGAAAATAGATTGGAAGGACACACATTAGACACACTTGGGGATGAAGGATGAAGACGATAAGGAAAAGTTGGGGTCATGTCTAGACAGATGATTATATCATGCCGGCCAAGGAAATGAGGGACTGATTGAATCAATTCAGTTCTGTGCCTCTGTAGCTCAACCTTAAAAACAAAATAAAACAAAACAAAATAGTATTGCTCTTCTAGGATTAAATGACATAATAGCTCAATGTCTGACACATAGTAAGGGTTTAACAAAGGGTGGGCATCGCCATTATTATCATGCTCACCTGCTATGCTCTGCCTTTTTGCTTTCCATAGGCTCTTTCTAGCACGCTAATTTTAGAAAGACGGGGAGTTTGGCTGGATACTTCTCTCTGCACCTAAATTTCCGGTTCCCATTGATTGGCTTGAGGGCTGTAAAAGCAAAATGCTTGGTTTGGGGCCAGGTATTGATGTGCACAGAGGCTACTCTAATGGGTTAAAAAAAAAAGTGCTACCAGGCACATACCCAATGTCAGCCCACTTCAATCCACCAAATAACCACAAGGAAAGAGACATTTTGCTAGTATAAATCCTTGCATTTTGCATAAATAGCCTATATTAATCAGGACTAGACTGAGCAAAAAGGGAAATTTATTGGTGAGTGTAAAACTTGGGGAGTTTAAGAAAAATAACTGGCTTCAACTTTCTCAACTGAATTAGGGAGTTCTCACTGTGTGCATCTACCTAATTCTGCTATTTCCACAGCAAAGTTCTGTTGTTTGCAGTGCTCATTTCCAGGTACCAATTTCTGAATCAGTTTTGCAAGCAATTGAAAGAAGCTCTGACTCACCTAGAAGGAAAGGGAATTTCTTGGAAGGATACTATGCAGTTCACAGAATTCAAGGAAATACTGAAAAGCCAGGTCTTGGGAAGAAAGGAAAGCAAGAAGCTACTTGAACTTTTTCAGAAATATAAGTACTTTCTTTAGGTCATACCTGGGAATAACCCTATTCCACCCACATAGAGTCCTGTTGTCATTCTTCCTGGAGAGTCTGATTGGCTTAGTTTGGGTCACATGGGGGACCGTATTGATTGACAGTCCCATTAAGACTAAATAGAATTGGGAAGGGGTAGTTTCCCAAAAGAAGAGAGCTACTTCTAAAACAAGGAAAAAGGATGCTGGCTGTTTTACTGGGCTTGAGGTACCATAACAAAATACCATAGACTGGATGATTTAAACAACGGATTTTTTTCCCACAATTCTCCAGGTTGGAAGTCCAAGATCAAGGTGCCAGCATGGTTGGGTTCTGGTGAGGACTCTCTTCTTGGTTTGCAGACAGCCATCTTGTCACCATGTCCTCGCACAGGAGACAGAGAAAGAGACAGAGGGAGAGAGCACGCTCCATACTGATGACTTCATCTAAACCTAATTATCTCCCAAAAGCCTTATCTCCAGACACCATCACTTTGGGGCTTAGGGGCTCAACATGTGAATTTGGGGTTGGGGGGAACACAATTTAGCACTGGCCTAGCAAAAACATCAGATGTCTGCTACACAGCCAAATGTAGTTTGCATCTTATTTAAGAGTTCCAAAGATCACAGACTGAAATATATAATAGCTTCACTACCAGCTTGTTTAGTAACTTGGGAAACTTAACTTCACAATTCTCGTTCTAGCAAAACAGAGTTTGTGAAACGTACTCCCTTCTTATGTCACCAAATGTAAGCTTCAGTAAATTAACAATAACCAAGAGCTAGAAAGGGTCTCAGATCTCTTAAGGGAGTGATTTTCAACCTTGCCTTGGCTGCACATTAAAATCAGCTGGGACAATGTTTAAAAATGCACACAGCCAGAGATCCTGATTTAATTGGTCTGGCGGGAAGATCTTGGGCATCAGTATTTTTAAAATGTTCCTCAGGTGGCTCTAATGCATAGAGAATGTCAAAATGCCGTGGTTTAGGGATAGTTGGCTCTCACTCCACTTTCCTCCTGCAGAAAGTCCTTTTGTATCTATGGAGGGTAGCTGTCAGCTTCTGTTTTTTTAATGATTACAGGGAGGGGAGTAGCTTAGTCTGCTCCAGCTACCATAACAAAATATAGACTGAGTGGCTTAAATAACAAAAATTTATTTTGTCACAGTTCTGGAGGCTGGAAAGCCCAAGGTCAATGTTCCCACAGGGTTTGTTTCCTGGCTGAGGTTCTTTTCCTGGCTTGCAGACAGCTGCCTTCTCTCTGTGTCATAGAGGCAGAGAGGGAGGAAAGGAGGTAAGAGATGGTTCTCTGGTACCTCTTCCTATATGGACGCCAATCCTATTAGACCAGAGCTCTACCCTATGATCTCATGTAATCTTAATCACCTCCATAAAGGCTCTATCTCCATATATGGTCACTTTGGGGGTTAGGGCTTCAACACATACATTGGGGTGGTGAGGGGAACAACATTCAGTCCAAAGCAGGGAAGTCACAGCTCAATGGACTATGGAGGGCCTTAAATTGTTAGAAAGCTCTTCTTCATATTAAGCCCAAACTTCTCTTCCTACATTCCACCTCTTTGTCTTACTTCTGTGGAAAATGTTAAGAAAATACTAAGAGACGTGGGAGGCGACTAATACAGCTAACAAGTATATTGCTGGGTATTTCCCACATATTATCTCTCTCAAGCCTCAGGAGAATACTGTGAAGGAGATATCACTCTCCCCAATTTACAGATCAGAAGACTGATGCCATAGAGGATGAGTAATCTGCCTAAATTCATAAGGCCAGAAAGTGGCAAAATGAGAATTCAAACCCCAGCCTTTCTGCCTCCTAAGCCCATGTTCTTCCCACCATCATGCTGGGGAAATCATGTCTTCTACCCCAAACTCCTCAGATGGATGAGGGTAAAGTTGCCTCCCAGCTCTCCCTGCTGAGAACATGCCTTGTCTACCCAAATGCTGCTTCTGCTACTGCTTGTGTTTTGCTTTCTTTCTTCTTTCCCTTTCTCCCCTTTATTTCATTCTTTAATTTTCTGCTCTTCACCCCAGCTTTGATTTATTTCTGTCACTTTATAATCTTATTTTGCCTCAGTGTTTGTCCTGAAATTGCTTTCATTCTATAAACTCTGGTACAGACCAAACATTAGCATGCGTAAGAATCACACAGGCAGATTCTGATTCACTAGGTGAGGAGAGGCCCAAGACTTTGCACTTTAGACAAGCTCTCAGGTGGTGATGTTGTGGCTGGTTGGTAGATCACACCTGCAATATGCTAGTGCTGTGTAGACAAGCTCCTCAGACTTCCTAACAAGCTGACCTGTACAAAGTGTTTGTGCCTTTTTCCTTTCTCCTCTAGAGGGAAGATCAGCTCGTACTTCCAGTACGTACAACGATGACTGGCAGATACAGAAAACGCTTTGAGAAGATAAACTCTCCAGGTCATGGGAGCAGACATCTGATTTGCATATAATCTGAATTTTTTTTTCCTGCTTACTATCCTTTCCTCCTTTTTCTGGAATAGCACTCTGCTTTTTTCTTTGGGGGGAAGTGTGATCATAATGTGTCTGCCAATCATACTGACCTATTCCCGGCTTATTCCACCACAGGTGTGGACATGAAGGGCTCATGAAGGGCAAGTCAGAATCCTCTTAGAGAATTGCCAGGAATGCTGGGAGAAACAAGATGGCCACCTTTTCCTTCATATAGAGGGCACTTTCCTGGCAATGAAGCTAACACAGAGAAAAATAAAACCTAAAGATAAAGAGAGGGAGAAAGGGAGAGAAGGAGGGAGGGAGTAATCAAGAGAGAGAAGTTCTGATGATACTGCATTCAGTTTTGCTGAAGCCCGTCTTTCCTTAGAGTGCCCATGGCCGTGGTCAATAATGACTCTTTGGTTTAAGCTCATTTGAGTTGAGTTTCTGCTCCTCACAACCACACTTTAGCAATGGAAGGCACAAGATGTGTCCATCTTGTTCAACATGGTGTCCCCAGTGTTGGCATTCGATACCTGTTCAGAATGAACAGAGAGGGTTCTCACTATACAAATATTTTTCTGGGTCTCAACATTCACCAGAATACCTCAGCTCTTCCTTGTAGCTGCATATGGAAACTGCTTCACAATCTGTCCTTTTTGGTTGTAGTGGATACTGGGAATAGAACAGCAGTTAAGAATATGGGCTCTGGGTTGGGTAGAATTGGGTTCAAATTGTGTCTTTGCAACCTGCTATTAAGTTGTAAACTCTCTGAGGCTATATTTTTTCCACTTATAAAATGAGAACAATAACATTATTTATGAAGCAATTATCACTTTTGCCTCCTCCATTGCTCTTTCTCACTCTTTTTTTTCATAACTGAACTTGTTGCACTGGCCCAGGGTGGCCATTTGTCCCAGGCAAAGCCAATGATAGCACCCTTGTCCCAACCAGGTTGGATTAACAACTCTGCTTGGAATTCAAACTATGAGTGAAAACCCACAGAGGTGGAAGGTCGTTTAAACAGTTATCCAATGATGATGGTGCACAGACTGAGGAAAGCACCAAGAGCTGACTGGAATCAAACTGCTATTGTTTCTGTCCTTCCTAACCCTGTCTTGCAGCTCTTCTGATTTGTGAGCCAGCCCAGAGACCTTCCAATAAATCTTTTTTGTGTAGGATACCATCAGAGAGCCTTAATGAATCAAGCCATACTTTGAGAATTAAATAAGATAATACATGTGAGGTAATTAGCACATTACTGGGGATAAAATAAACGCTTAATAAATGTTAGCTAGTAATACTACAATTTGACTTCCTACCTGATGAATTTTACACAGTTAAACAAATACCTCCCTGTTGATTACAAAGAAGTCGGCCATATGGAGTTGCTTGTGTAAGAAGCAGCCTGACTGCGAACTGCAGACTACACATCGGTGTCCACTCTTAGCCTTAGTGAAGGTGAGAATCAGATGTAGAAATTCTGATTCAGTATATTGGGGTGGTGAGGCAGAGCTCAAGTTTGAAACCACCAATTATTTTCTTCAGTTATGGTATCTTAATATATATGGTAGCTTTCTTCTGATTGGCAGATAAGTGAAACTCCTATTGTTTCTCAATTTTGGGCTCTTTAGAAGCAGACTGCTCATTAGTTAATTTCATGTGTGTTACGAGTTTTAAATCCGTCCATCTGCAGTAGGCTGCAAAATGGCCCCCAGGCATGTCAGGTCCTAATCTTTGAAACCTTTAAAGTTTAACTTATAAGGATAAAGGGTTTTTGAAGATGAGATTAAATTAAGGATCTTAGATGAGATGATCTGGCGTTATCTGGGTGGGCTCTAAATGTCATCACAAGTGCCTTTATGGGGGGAAGGAGTGGGTGAGGAAAATTTCATTCACACACAGAGAAGAAGATGATGTGAAGACAGAGTTAGAATTGGGGTGACATGGCCACAAGTCAAGAAATGCTGGCAGCCACCAGAAACTGAAAGAGTCAGGGATTAGATTCTCCCCCTAGAGCCTCCAGAAGAAGCATGGCCCTGCCAACACCTCGATTTCTGCCTGGTGAAACTGACTGTGGATTTCTGGCCTCCAGAACTGTGAGAGAATAAATTCATGTTGTTTGAAGCCATCAGGTTTGTGGCAATTTGTTACTGCAGCAGCTATAGGAAATGAATACATTATTCTAAATATCTTTGTCAAATATATTGAAAATCTGTCTAACTGTTTTAACAGAAACTTAATTTTATTTATATAGATTATTTGGCCCTTTCTTACTCTGGTAATGTTTCAAAAAAAAAAAAAAAACTGTAACGAGTCGTTTCTGTACAGACTCACATCCGCCTGCGGTGTTATGCACAGACCACCCCTAGCTGAATCACCCTCCGTAACAGGCACCCCGGTTCACATGTTTCTGATGTGGTTCTGTTGCCCCTGGATCAAAGCTGCAATCCCCAAACCCTTAGGCTCCCTCTGAAGGAGGAATGAAAGAATAAGGCCGACTGCAGATAGTGAAGCCCCCTTCCCTTCACTCTCACCTTCCCCAGGGGCAGGGGAATGGCTCGGGGCACAGCTGTCCATGGCCTTCCTCCATTCCTTCTCTCTCATTGGGGTGGGCCAAGTGAGGTGTAACCTCTTTGAAGAGAATAAAAGACATTGCTAAAGTCTTCTTCCTTCTCCAGGTCTCTACCCCTAAAGCAATTATCTTTTTACTTTTCCTAATACTTACAAATGTGATACAAATATTTTAAGAAATATTTAGACACAGAAAAATGTACAGTAAATGATGCCAGTTCCTCTCTCTGTATCTTCCCATTTCACTCCTTGCTATGTATTTATTTGATCAGTGTTAAAAATTTGATATTTCCTCCTAGAAATTTTAAAAAATTAATGTGCATGTCATTGTATATCTATGCATGTGTGTGGACTTGTACACATACAGACATATAGGGCTGTTTTGTCTTAATAATAATAATGGGAAAAGATTAAATGCTGAATCAAATCAACTCTGTTATGCCAAGATTAGGGCCAAGGTTAGGAAAGATTCCCTTGAGCTGGGAATGTTTGGGTGGATGTCATTTAAGATTTTGAACCCCGGGCTAAGCGTAGTGGCTCACACCTGTAATCCTAGCACTCTGGGAGCCCAAGGTGGGAGGGTTGCTTTAGCTCAAGAGTTCAAGACCAGCCTAAGCAAGAGCGGGACCCCCATCTCTACTAAAAAATAGAAAGAAACTAGCTGGACAACTAAAAATATAGAAAAAATTAGCCAGGCATGATGGCGCATGCCTGTAGTCCCAGCTACTTGGGAGGCTGAGGCAGGAGGATTGCTTGAGCCCAGGTATTTGAGGTTGCTGTGAGCTAGGCTGATACCACAGCACTCTAGCCCGGGCAAC
Source organism: Microcebus murinus (assembly GCF_040939455.1). Classification (NCBI taxonomy): domain Eukaryota; kingdom Metazoa; phylum Chordata; class Mammalia; order Primates; family Cheirogaleidae; genus Microcebus; species Microcebus murinus. Next base: position 38,359,985 of record NC_134111.1, read on the forward strand.
AGAGTGAGATTATGTCTCAAAAAAAACCAAAACAAACAAACAAAAACCCCAAGATTTTGAACCCCCAGGCTTCTCTAAATTCTCCTGGTCTGTGGAAGATACCATCCGTCTCCAAGAGCCAGCATACCCTCCTTGCTTGAAGACAATGTTCCCTGTAGGGTTACCTGTGCCTCCCTCATGTTCTTCTCCCATTTCCCTTCCTAGATACCAGATCTATTACTAGAGTTTCTTCCAACATGACACAGCTGTGGACATGCTGGGCCTGCAAAGGAAGGAAAGAAGCTCTATCTAAAGGAGTTGCAAGGCCCAAACAGAATGTATTGGTAGGGGCTGAGGGAGCATTATCGGGGCTGAATTCTGAGGGTGCTCCATTAAGTAGGCAAGAACAATATATTAGATGGGGGAGAGTTTATTGATTAGAGACACTCTCCCAAAATATAACATTTAACACCCATCAAGGATCCAATGAAATGATATGAACTCACTACTAGGATGGATCCTAGAAGCATGGAAAAAAGTAACAGCTCATACTAAATAAAGTTGAAATGTCAGAATTGCTATGGTAGGCAGTAGAGGAAAGGATTAATAGGCTTAGGGAAATGGACATGCTCAAGTGGATTATCTATGTGATGCTGGAAAACTCACCAGATCGGTATGTACCAGAGGAAGGACTATTGAATATATCATTACCAAGGCCACAAGTAATACCTTGGTGACTTTGAGACCAGCCTGGGTGACATAGAAAGACCCTATCTCTACAAAATAGATTTTAAAAATTAGCAAGGCATGGTTGTGTGTGCCTGTAGTCCCAGCTATAGGGAGGCTGGGGCAGGAGGATTGCTTGGGTCCCAAAGTTTGGGGCTATATTGAGCACTGATTGGACCATTGTACTCCACCCTGGGCAACAGAGTGAGACCCTGTATGTAAAAAATATAAAAATAAAAAATAAATAAAAAGTAATGCACTGATGAGAGGGGTACCAGCATCACTAAGAAGTTTAGTGATGGATCCTCTCAGGGTTATTAGTAGGAGAGGCCATTACAGAATTAAGCTAAATGATAGCAATGGGGATATTAGGAATCTAAAACAATGGAGGGTGGGTGATGATGTGGCACTGCCGGAAGCCAGGCAGACATCGTTATCTTAATAAGAGTCAAAGTTATAGGTTTAACCAACGGGGACTCACCTGCAAAGAATAAAGGAGGTGATTAATAGAACACAGTATCTCTAGAGGCAAAATATATGGGCAAGAACATGGGTGCAACTCACCTTGCACTATCAGAAGAGATTGAAGTGGGTCACAACTAGATTGAGGGCAATTATTCTAATTAAAGTTTATAATTCCTTGCTTACCTCCTGGATCTAAATGAGTTTTCAGGTACAGAACCCACTGACTGAAGAGGGGGCCAGGTTTTCAGAAGGAAGGACCCTCACCTCATGACAAAAGGGACCAATACCCACTTAATTAGGTATCCCAAACTTTTTGGAGACTGTGGGACACAAATGTCTGAGTTGACCTTGATATCCAGAGACCCAAAGTAACATCATGGTCTCCCTGTTAGAATAAGAGCTTATGAAGTTATGATCAAAGTCCTGCTTACAGTGGACCTATTGTATGTGTTTACCCAATCAGCAGTTGTTTCTCTGGTCCCCAAATGTGTAACTGAGATTGCCCTATGTAATAGTTGGCACAAGCCTAACTTTGGGTCTTTGGCCTATGGAGTAAGGGCTCTCACAGTGGGAAATGCCAGTGGAGGTCTCTAAAATGCTCCACCATCCCCTCAATCCCATCTGATATGGCCTAAGTTTGTCCCCCCAAATCCACATATTGAAATTTAATGGTCGATGTATGGTATTAAGATAGGGTTTGGGGAAATGTGATTACATTATGAAGGCAGAGCAATAGTGGTTGGGATTAGGGCCCTTATAAAAGGATAAAAAGCCTTAAGGGAGCAGATTTATTCCCTTCCATCTCTTCTGCCATGTGCAGACACAGTGTTTATCCCTTTTGCCCTTCCATCTTCTGCCATATGAGCATATAGCAACAAGGTGCCCTCTTGGAAGCAGAGAATAGGCCCTCATCAAATACAGTACCTGCTGGTGCCTTGATCTTGGACTTCCCAGCCTCCAGAGCTGTTAGCAAATAAATTTCTGGTCTTTATAAATTACCCAGTCTGTGGTATTTTGTTAGTGCAGCACGAATGGACTAAGACATCATCCAAGGACCAAAAACAATGTAACAACCCCAGAGTAGGGGTTATGGCAGAAATTAGTGGCACCTTTCAGGATTTAAAGGGTACAGGGATGATGGACTTTATTATATCTCCATTTAATTTGCCAATTGGCCCCAGAAGAAACCAGATTGATCGTAGAAAATGGCAGCTTACTGAAAACTTCAGTTATCCCCTAATTGCAGCCACAGCACTAGATATGATTAATATCTTTGTTAGAGAAGATTAACATGATTTCATGTACATGGTACATGGCCATTGACTTAGAAACAATATTCTTTTATATTCTGATCAGAAAGAGTCTGCATTCACATGGAATGGGTAATGATACACACTATGTTTTAGTCCCAAATCTATGTTAATTCTCCCACTTCCTGTAGTAATATAATACAAAGAGATCTGGACCATCTGGACATCCCAAAGAACTTCACAATGACCTCCCACATCAGTGCCATTCTCTTAATTGGTGATAATGAATAAAAAGTAGCTAGTGCACTAGAGGACTTAGTAAGATGCACATGCTCCATAGAATATGATATAAACCCTGTAAAGAACCATGGGCTTGACATGTAAGTAAAATTTTAGGGGTCCTATAGTCAGGAGTGTCCAGGGCATGCCTTTCAAAGTCAAAGATAAATCTTGTAAGAAATCTTGTAACCTCCCCCTACAAAGAAGGAATCCCTGTCCTTTATAGGCTGCCCTCAGTTCTGGAGATGGCATATTCCACACCAGAGAATACTTCTCCAGCCCATATACCAAGTAAAAAGAAATATTACCAGCTTTGAGAGGATCCCAATGCAGGAAAGAGTTCCTCACTAATCCAAGCTGTAGTACTAGCGGCCCTATTTCTTGGTCCGTAAGACCCTGCAGATCCTAAGGTATTAGAGACATCAATGGCAGGAAAAGATACAGTGTGGCAATGGGGCTATGGAAAATATATGGAAAGCTATGGGGCTATGGAAAGTCCCAGTGGGAGAATAACAGTGCAGGCCCTGAGATTCTGGAGCAAGAATTACATACTTGAAAAACAACGAAACAAACAAAACAACTCCTGTTATACTGCTGGGCATCAGTAGAGCTGGAATGCCTGACTGTGAGACACCAAATGACCATGCCTCCAGAACTGCCCGTCTTCAGCTGGGGTCACACAGAGGCCCCAAGTCATAAGGTTGCTTGGGGCCTGTAGCAGTTTATCATAAGATAAGCATGAGCTGTGAGCATGAGAAGGGCTAGAGAGCAGAACACGAGCAGCATAACCCCGTAGCCCAGACTCCCGTGACTTTCACCACCACGCACCAGGGTCCCTCCCAAATCTCGCTATGAACACACTGGGGAGCTCTCATCACCGGCTAATGGAACAACAAAAGTTCCAGGCTCAGTTTACAATAGAACAGCTTAGTATGTGGGTGCTAAAAAATGAAAGCAACTCAACTACAGCCTCATTCTGAAATGGCTTTAAAAGATAGTAGTGAGAGAAAATCTTCCTATAGGCAGTCTGGGGGGGGGTTCACCTGTTTATCCACTTTTTTTTTTTTTTTTGAGACAGAGTCTCACTTTGTTGTCCAGGCTAGAGTGAGTGCCGTGGCGTCAGCCTAGCTCACAGCAACCTCAAACTCCTGGGCTCGAGCGATCCTTCTGCCTCAGCCTCCCGGGTAGCTGGGACTACAGGCATGCGCCACCATGCTCGGCTAATTTTTTATATATATATCAGTTGGCCAATTAATTTCTTTCTATTTATAGTAGAGACGGGGTCTCGCTCTTGCTCAGGCTGGTTTTGAACTCCTGACCTTGAGCAATCCGCCTGCCTCGGCCCCCCAGAGAGCTAGGATTACAGGCGTGAGCCACCGTGCCCGGCCTTGTTTATCCACCTTGTGTAAAAGGAGAAGTGGCCTGATGTTAAATAAATCCAGACTTGTGGGCAGTATTCCATGAAAGAGGGACACAAAGAGTGGACTGTAATGGGTATGGAAATGAGTTACATAGGTCCCCTGTCAAGAGAGGACTTGCCCTGGCTGTTGGCTCCTTCAGGGGTGGCCTTGGCTGCAGAGAGTTGCCTTGCCCAGGAGCACGCCCAGTCCTGGGTAGCCTATATGCAGCGACTAGTCATGTGGGGAGATAAAAGCCCAGCCAATACGGATTATTGTAGAACAACTTTGATTGTTGTCTTCCTCAGTTCAGGCTACTATAACAAAGTACCATAGACTGGGTGGTTTATAAATAACCAAAATTTATTTCCTATAGTTACAGAGGCTGGAAGTCCAAGACCAGAATACCAGCATGGTGGGTTCTGGTGAGAACCCTGTTCTGGGTTGCAGATGGCTGAGCTCTCATCGAATCTTCACATGGCAGAGAAGAGAGCGAGCTAGCTCTATGGCTTCTGCCTATAAGGGCATTAATCCCTTTCAGGAGGGCTCACCTTCATGGCCTAATTAACTCCCAAAGGCCCCCCTCCAAATACCATCACATTGGCAATTAGATTTCAACAAAAGAATTTTGGGTGGACACAAACCTTCAGTTCAAGACAATTGTCCATGTACAGTCCAGAGCTCCCAGTGGCATTAGTCAAGACTTTGCCAGGACTGCATTGTAGTAGAGCTTCTCCCCTTGCCCAGTTTTGCTTCCTGCCCTTCTTGCCATGAGTGTCGATGCCTATGAAATGTCCTTCACAGTACACTCTGTCTCGGGGTTTACTCCTGGAGAACTCAACCATAACGCCACTGCTAAGCCTCCACCCTGCCATGTGGATGTGAGGAAGGCGTCCTCAGGCTGGCACCAGCATGGGACAGAGAGTCAGAGCTGATCAGGGGAGGAAAGCACAGCTGTGGAAGAGAGAGTGGCAGCAGAGTTGGGAGATTCACCAAGAGAATTAATCAAACAAGTAAATATTTGAAAGACAATGGAAGCCAGTTTGCTCACTGTTGGAGCAGGTCGGTATCAACACGGCAAAGGAGAAAATCAGAATAAATCTTGTGGTCTTGGATTAGTATTCTAGACATTGGAATGAACTCTTGATTTTTAATACACGTACATAGAAATAAAAAAACATGAAACTCTGTAGAGTGTGTGTGTGTGCATGTCTAGCTGTGCCCACCAAAGGGAACTAAGAGCAGTGGCACGCCAATAGTACTGCCAATCTAACACTCAGATAAGGCTTTTAAATACCACTTTCCACTGGAAGGACCTAAGGCTCATGGAAAAAAATGGCTGATTCCAGGACTGGGGCAGCAAAAGTACAATATGCTCAAAAAACATCTTGTTCTAGAAAGCAAGTGTTTGTTAAGATTTGTGGAGGGTCAGAGAGTTTACTCTCCTTGCAAAGTAACAAGCCATCCTTGCAAAGTAACAAGCCATGATTTCACTGATGCCCACAGAAGACATGAAACTCCTGGGACAGATGTACGGAGCTTTATTAGTCAGGGCACAGCACGCAGCAGGAGCTTCTCCTGTTTGTATCTGTTCCGCGGACCTCCCTCCACCCTCCCTGGGCGTGCCAAGAGGGGAAGCTGCACGTGCGGTGAGGCTGCGTCACAGCCCAGGAACCCTGAGCTTAGTGAAGCTGAACTTTTATAATGGGCAGTAAGCAACTTGCCTGACCTCCGCTCTGGAGGGGGTTACCATCTCTATCTTGCAAAGCTCTTTGCTATACAAATATCCTTGAAAATATGACTCACAACAAAAGGGCAGTTAGTGTTTCTGCTTGCAAGATGTGCAGAAACATGAGATATCTGCGGAAGATAATCTCTTAAGGGTGCTCGTAGAGTGTTAAAAGATATATCAAAAGGACACATAAAACAGCTTAAAGAAGTGCTAACTGGCCAAGTTAGGGAAAGCTTGAGCATGAAAATACTAAGTTTAAAGAATTAGAACCCATTGAATAAAACAGAAAGCTATGAGTCTATACATGTATAAATAAGTTATTTGTCTCTCCTTCTTGTACTTTTTTCTTTACTCTCTTTTCCTCTTTCCTGACCTGTGGGTTTGAACTCCTTAACCCTTTGTACCCTTGCTTTTTTCTCATTATCCACTTGACATCATCCACACTCGACATCTGAGTGCAAAGGGTTAATAATGCACATGTGCAATTGCACATAATCCTTGGCCTCAGGCTCTACTTTTGGAGAAAGCCATGGTATGATAATGTTCATTGTCCAGTTTTCCACTGAGTTTGCTACTTTTACATTTTGATTCATAATTGTTTCTTATCTGTACTAGATATTAATCCCTTATCAGTTTCAGACTCTACTTGGTCATCTATCTTCTAACTTGTCCAAAGTATCTTTTTTTTAACAGAAAGCCTCAATTTAGATATAATCAAATTAATTTACTTTTTTCCTTTGTACTTCTGAAGTTTGGGGGAAGTCATTTTCCCTACTCCTAAGTCACCAAGATGTTTTTCTATGTTTTATTTTATGAATTTATAGTTGTAATTTTCATACTTATTTGTAAATCTAATCTGGAGTCCATCTTTTTTATTGTGTTATACAAAGATCCAGTTTTGTGTGCATTGCATATAGCAAGTTTTCCTTTAGTGTCTATTAAGTTCCCACATAAACATTCCTTCTTTTCCTTTTGGTCTCTGTTTGTTCTTGAACGAAACCAACGTTATAATATTGTGGTGGCTTTGAACTGTGTCAGATTACCTATGCTGGAATTATATTTCCTATCTTTCTGGATGGTGGCTCAGTTAGTATTGGCCACGAGAGACATTTTGTGTGATATTTGAAATGTGGTAAAATGAAGGACTAGCCATTTATTTATTTATGCATGTATGTATTTCTCACATCCAATACTAACCAGGCCCGACCCTGCTTAGCTTCCGAGATCAGATGAGATCAAGTGTGCTCAGGGTGGTTTGGCCATAGACAAATATATATTTCTCCAAATGTTCTGAAGGTCAGTGGAAAGTGCTAGGTACAATGATATCTTGCACACATTGTCACTGATCTGCCAACTTATATTGTTGGGTCAACCGAGACGTTCAGATCCTGCAGCTCCAGCTTCTCCACGTTCTGTCCCAAGTGTATGGGCAGTTCCATGGTGAAAGGTCCCACCTTCTTCTACTGATCACTCCTAGCAGTAAGGTTGGAAATGGTGAGAGACACATGTTGGCTCTACTTTGTCCTGGGGACATAGTTTGTCTTCACCAGTCCCAGTTCGCCCATCCTCTCGTCCATATCTAGCTTTCCTTTCTGTCTGCTGGTCTATCTGACCTGTAAACACTTCAACACTAGATGCAGATGCAACAGCTTATATAGACTCTTCTTCCAGCTCCCATAATAGCTTAAGGTCTAACACTATGATAAATCCATTATTCTATACCTCTCATAGAGGTTCTGCTTCTCTTTTCAATTCCTCCTCCACATAAATGCTATCCTGCTCCTTATTACTATCGTTTATAGCATGTTTTAATATTCAAAGTATTATTCGATTTTTTAAAGTCAACTTAGTTATTTGAGGATATTAGTTGCCATATAAGTTTTAGAGGATAAATTTCCTTACAAATCCAACTGGAGTTTTAATGAATTGCGTTAAATCTATTGATTAATTTGTGGAGAAATTAGATGTTTAAAATACGAAGTTTGACAGCATGAAGTCTTTTGATGTATTAAAATAATATCTATGCCCATAATTAATATTTTAAAATTTCCTCCACAGATGTTCTGTGGCCAAGAGGTCAACTGGCTACTGTTAATGTTAACAAAATATCTTGGTTAACTTAAGACACTTTGCTTTTGTTTCAAAAATGAATCACATCATTTAAAAAAATATTTGTATTTGGTTATCGAGATTAAAGGCAACCAATTTTCAGTACAGACTTATGTCTATCAATCTTGCCTAAATTCCTTATTAATTCTGAGTTTGTTGATTCAGTGTTTGTGTGTGTGTATTTGCTATGTTGCTCAGGCTGGCCTCAAACTCCTGGGCTCAAGAGATTTTCCTGCCTCAGCCTCCTGTGTAGCTAGGACTGTAGGTGCTCACCACTGATCCCAACTCCCTTTTAAATTCTTAATTACAAAATATACAATACAAATATTATTGTTCTTTTATCGATTCCCTACCTTTTTGCCTTGCATTTCACATCCACATCCTCCACAAGTTTTCTAACTTTAGCTCTGGACTAGCTCCACAGGCAAAATAGGGAAAAGTCCACATCACCAAAGCCCTGTTGGATTCTCAGCAGAATCAGATCTCTCTCTTTCCCTTTCCCCTCCACTTGAAATCGCAGGCAGTTTAACAGCTTCATTTAATATCTGGGATATTATAACCCTGTTGTGGGTGTTTATAAAGAGATAGGAAGCTACAATGAACTGGGGTATGGGGAGTTCCAGACATTTGCCCAAGTCTTAGACTATTCCCAGTGCCACATTGCCTTTGATATCTCTCATCTGATTCTAATAATTCACTTAAATGAAATTTGTCTGGTAAAGCAAAATGGAAAGAGCTCAGTATGAGAGGCGAGAAACTGTCACAGACCCAGGAAGATAGATGAGGATGCAAGAGTAGGGAGTGGTGACAAAAGCAAAGGAGACACTTTAAATCTATAATAAGAGGTTAACTCCCTTTATAAATATTTTACTATATTAAAGAAGCTTGGCTACAACTTCAGGAAGCTGCACCTCCACCTTGTCAATTAATAATTCTGTGACCTTTGCAATTTTTTTTCCTTCACTGTCTTTATTTATAAAATGGGACAATGGGATTGTTGTGAGGCTCAAAGGAACTTATGCAAGTGAAATTATACTCAGTCCTCCATATCTACGCTTTCTGGATCCATGCATACTACATCCAAGGATTCCATCAAACTCAGTCAAAAATATTTGGGGGGGAAAAAAAAGAAAAGCTGAAAATACAACCAGAAAATATAATACAAAAAAAGAGAATACAGTATAGCAACTATTTACATAACATTTACATTTTATTGAGTATTATAAATAATCTAGAGATGATTTAAAGTATAGGGGAGGATGTGTGTAGGTTATATGCAAATACTATGCCATTTTATGTAAGGGGCTTGAGCACCCATGGATTTTGGTGTCCTGGAATCAGTCCCTGAAGATAATGAGGGACAACTGTACTTAGGAAAAAAAGAAGATTCAATAGGTGAAGTGTGAGCCACCCTTTATTTCCTTTTCTTTTTTTAATTGATGGAAATTATACATATTTATGATATGCAACACGATGTGTTTTTTTTGTTTGTTTGTTTGTTTGTTTGTTTTGAGACAGAGTCTCGCTTTGTTGTCCAGGCTAGAGTGAGTGCCGTGGCGTCAGCCTAGCTCACAGCAACCTCAAACTCCTGGGCTCAAGCAATCCTGCTGCCTCAGCCTCCCGAGTAGCTGGGACTACAGGCATGAGCCACCATGCCCGGCTAATTTTTTATATATATATCAGTTGGCCAATTAATTTCTTTCTATTTATAGTAGAGACGGGGTCTCGCTCTTGCTCAGGCTGGTTTTGAACTCCTGACCTTGAGCAATCCGCCCGCCTTGGCCTCCCAAGAGCTAGGATTACAGGCGTGAGCCACCGCGCCCGGCTCCGATGTTTTGATATATGTGTACATTGTGGAATGGCTAAATCAAGCTAATTAACATATACATTATCTCACTTATCAGTTTTTTCGTGAGTGGTGAGAACACTTAGTTTTCAAGTATACAATATGTTGTTATTAACTATAATCACTACAATGTTCAATAGACCTCTTGAATGTATTCCCCCTGTTTAACTAACATTTTGTGTCCTTTGACCAACATTTACCTCCCTAATCCCCCTTCTCTCCCAGGCCGGTAATCACCATTCCACTCTCTGCTTCTAGGAATTCAACTTTTTTAGATTCCACATGTAAGTGAGATCATGTGGATATTTGTCTTTCTGTGCCTGGCTTATTTTATATAATATAACATTCTCCAAGTTTATCCATGTTGTCACAAAGGACAGGATTTCCTTCTTTTTTATGACTGAATAGTATCTCATTAAGTATATACCACAATTTCGTTATCCATTCATCTGTTGGTAGGCACTTAGGTTGATGCCATATCTTGGCTTTTTTCTTTTTTTTTTGATACAGACTTTTGCCCTGTCACCTGGCTAGAGTGCAGTGGTGTCATCATAGCTCACTGCAACCTCAAACTCCTGGGCTCAAGCCATCCTCCTGCCTCAGCCTCGCAAATGTTAATAGCTGGGACTAGAGGTGCACACTACCACACTGGCTAAGTTTTCTATTTTTTGTAGAGACTGGAGGTCTCACTCTTGTCAAGGCTGTTCTCAAACTCCTGACCTGGAACAATCCTCCGCCTTGGCCTCCCAGAGTGCTAGGATTACAGGCATGAGCCTCTGTGCCCAGCCCCAAATCTTGGCTGTCGTGAATAGTGCTGCAATTAACATGAGAGTGCAGATATACCTTTCATATACTGATTTCATATCCTTTGGTTATATGTCCCCAGAAGTGGGATTGATGGATCATGTGGTCCCATGATTCCCTGAAAATAAGACAGGGTCTTATATTTATTTTTCCTCAAGAAGACACCCTAGGGCTTATTTTCAGAGGATGTGTTATTTTTTTTTAAGTATGGTAGGTACAACAATCTACATTTATTCAAATATAGTTAAGTTGTCTTCTTGTGGAACATCATTATAACTCTCCAAACCCCGAATTCCATCCTGAATTTCTTGTGACTCTATTTCCTTTAGAACCATTTGCCCCAATCTTCCATGTCGAGCAATAGAGCTCTCATGGGGCAGATGAGAAGGGCTGCTCATCTTCTTTACTGCTCCACGACAAAATGCTTGGGTTGTGCAGATACTCTGTGTAGCCATGCCCATGACTAGGTCTTATTTTCATTTTTGGGGTAGGGCTTATATTGCGCAAATGCGTAGAAATCCTGCAAGGGCTTATTTTATGGGTAGGTCTTATTTTCGTGGAAACACGGTAGTTCTATTATTTATTTATTTATTTAATTTTTTAAGACAAGGTCTTGCTCTGTTGCGCAGGCTAGAATGCAGTGTCATCATCATAGCTCACTGCAACCTCAAACTCCTGGGGTCAAGTGATCCTCCTGCTTCAGCCTACTGAGTAGGTGTTACTGCAGGCATACACTACCATACCTGGCTAAATTTTTAAGTTTTTTGTAGAGATAGGGTCTCACTATGTTGCTCAGGCTGGTCTCAAGTGATCCTTCCACCTGGGCCTCCCATAGTGCTGGGATTACAGGCATGAGCCACTGCACCCAGCCTATTTTTAATTTTTTGAGGAACTTCCATACTGTTTTCCATATGACTGTATTAATTTACATTCCCATCGACAGCGTACAAGGGTTCCTTCTTCTCCATATCCTCATCAATAATTGTTATTTTTTGTCTTGTTGATAGTAGCCATTCTAATAGGCATAAGGTGATATTTCATTGAAGTTTTAATTTTCATTTCCCTGATTATTAGTGATATTGAACATTTTTTTCACATACCTGCTGACCATATGTGTGTCTTCTTTGGAAAAATGTCTATTCAGGTTCTTTGTCCATTTTTAAATTGGGTTATTTGTTTTCTTACTATTGAGTTGTAGGAGTTCCCTATACATTTTGGAAATTAACCCCATATCACATGTATTATTTGCAAATATTTTCTCTTATTCTGTAGGTTGTCTCTTTACTCCACTGATTGTTTCCTTTGTCATGAATAAGCTTTTTTAATTAATTAATTTTTTTTTGAGACAGTCTTGCTTTGTTGTCCAGGCTAGAGTGAGTGCCATGGCGTCAGCCTAGCTCATAGCAACCTCAAACTCCTGGGCTCAAGTGATCCTCTGCCTCAGCCTTCCAAGTAGCTGGGACTACAGGCATGTGCCACCATGCCTGGCTAACTTTTTCTATATATATTAGTTGCCCAATTAATTTTCTTTCTATTTATAGTAGAGTCGGGGCCTTGCTCTTGCTCAGGCTGGTTTCCAACTCCTGACCTTGAGCAATCCGCCCGCCTTGGCCTCCCAGAGTGCTAGGATTATAGGTATGAGCCACCACGCCTGGCCGTGAAGAAGCTTTTTAATGTGATATAATTCCTTTTGTCTACTTTTGCTTTTGTTGCCTGTGGTGGACTTTAAAAAAGCCACTTTTTAAAAGTCATTAAGCTTCAAGAGTGGAGAGATTTTTCTGAACCACACACAGATATTCTCATTTTTTTTTCTTTTTTTTCCAAACAGAAAACACACACTAATGAGTTAAACGTTATTTAGCCCCAGGATTCAGAAAATTTGAATTTGAATTTTAACTCTTAACACTCGTTCCTTTTTGCATTATCTTAGACAAGTTATATTTCTTCCACCATTCCTTCTCCATGTATAAGTCAGTAGGCCCTCCTTATTTGTGTTCTCTCCTTCAGAGGAATGACGTCCAAGTTCTTGGAAACGCAGGTTCTTCAGAACCCTCCCCGGCAGGCAGCAAGGAGCGGATGAGTGGCAGGAACTTCTGCTACCCAGTGAAGCTAAATGTGATCTGAGTCAACAGCCAGAAAGTATAAACTCGGTTATTCAAAATCTGAGGATTTCTTGCTTAGGGTCAAGCTTTCCAAACAACCAGGAACTTTCTTTGCCTTTAGACATTTTCTCGTCATCTTGAATAGAAAATACTAAATACTATCTAAAAGTTTCTTAAAGAAATGAGATTGCCATTAAAACCAGTGATTTTTAACTCTATCAAAGCCCAAGTCCCCTTTCTATAATAGATATTTTATAAGACCTGCTTTAATTCTGACATTACATTAATAGATAACTTACAAATGAATATGATTTCAATAAAGCAACATAATGCTTAATAATAATATAAAGAAGTAATAAAAAACTAAGTTGTTTATGATGAAGTAGTATGTATTTCAATAAGTAAATGTCTAGAAGTGACTAGTAGACATAATAACCAGATGCTTACACCTATATGCAGAATCACTATACATGAGACAGCTATAAATGTAGCCTGTTACAGGTGTATTATATTGCAAACTCTAGAACCATATGCAGCATTGCTACTGGTGGTATGATTTTCCTAAATGTTGAACAACTTATGGTAAATTTCTAACAAAATATTCCCATACAATTTGGATCTATTAAATATGTGCAGGAAATACTTGGTATTTATTCATAAAATGAAGTTAAGTTCTAAGTTCAGATCATTAAAAACTCCTTTTTCATCTAAATATATGTCTTTGGTAGACATTGAAAAGTATGCGGATGTTGGACAATTCTTACTGCATGGGGCAGTCCCATGCATTTTAAGAAATATTGTATTCCCAGTACTAATACGCTAAAGGCCAGTAGCCCCCAGTTATTGTGATGCTATACAAGGGCTATCCAGAAAGTATCCATCCATGTAATATGTTCTTGTTAGTAAAAACCTTCTCCAGGCCGGGCGCTGTGGCTCACGCCTGTAATCCTAGCACTTTGGGAGGCCGAGGCGGGCGGATTGCTCAAGGTCAGGAGTTCGAAACCAGCCTGAGCGAGACCCCGTCTCTACCAAAAATAGAAATAAGTTAATTGACCAACTAAAAATATGTATACAAAAAATTAGCCGGGCATGATGGCACATGCCTGTAGTCCCAGCTACTCGGGAGGCTGAGGCAGGAGGATCGCTGAGCCCCAGAGATTGAGGTTGCTGTGAGCCAGGCTGACGCCACGGCACTCACCACTCACTCTAACCTGGGCAACAAAGTGAGACTCTGTCTCAAAAAAAAAAAAACAACCTTCTCCAAATGTTTACAGTGCTAACTACTGGTAATACCACCCCTGTTGAGAAACTCTTCTGTAAACAGTGCCTGGCACTTGGTGTATGTTTAATACATGGTTATTGATTGGATGAAGGAATGAATGTATTAATATAAATAGGAAATTCCTAAAAGTAACTTTAACTTTTGACTATAAATTACAGGAAATCCAATTAACAGTAGTGTAGACAAATTAGGGCATATAAATTTTTTTCTCTAAGAAGTTTGGAGTTAGGCTATCCCAGCTTGGTACGGCAGCCCATGATGTTGTCAGTGTCTGTGGTTCCTATTTCCTCTCCATTTTGCCATTTTAGCGAATCTGTTATTTCAATACCTCATGAATTAGAGACGGCTGCTCCATCTCTGGATCTCACATTTGCATTCAAAGCAGAAAAGGGGAAGGAAGATCAAAGGATCATTGCCAGCATACTTTCTCTTCTATCTTATTGGCCAGAACTGTGTCACATGGTGAGTGCCCGCTGCAAGGGCAACTATAACCCTTCCCCTTAAAGCAACAATACTGCTATATAGAATGTTAAAAAAAAAAAAAAAAAGGAAAAGAAAAGAAAACAAAGGAAAAGTTTCAAACACATTACTGAGCTACTGAGCTGCTAAGAAAGTAAAGATTTCAAGAAACTAAAAGTAAAATGAACATGGAACTCCTAGAGGTGAAGAAAGTGCTAAGGCCTTTGCCTTAGGAATAGGTGTGATCATTCTGGTGATCTCAATATGTCATTTGTAACAGTTTCATAAGAAGTGAGGATGGGACACAGAAGATAAAGCTCAAGGCCTGCCAAGTGTGTGGAGTCTAATAGGAGATCTTGACTCAAAGTTGGAAAATAAAATGTCAATCCACAGATTGACAGAAAATATTCACAAAGACTTGTATTCAGAATATATAAAAACTCCTACAAATTGGTATCAAAAAGAAAAACAAGCCAATTTTTTTTTACAAGCCAATTTTTCAAAAGGGACAAAATTCTTGAAAAGATACTTTACAAAAGAAAATATACTAATAGCCAATAAATCCATGAAAAGATACTCAACATCATTAGCCATCAGGAAAGTGCAAATTAAAACTGCAATGAGATACTGTTTATATATCCATTAGAAGGGTTAAAATTAAAAAGACTAATTTAAACAGGAAAGTGGTCAGAGGTGCAGGAAAAATAATCAAACCAAATGTTTGAAAGCTTATAGAGTAACTGGAACATTCATACATTGTTGACAGGAATATAAAACATACAATCACTTTGGAAACTATTCATCAATTTTTTACCATTTTAAACACATACTTACTGTGTATCCAAGAGAAATGAAAACAAATGCCTATAGCTTGTACATGAATGTTCATAGCAGCATTAATAATAATAGCCAAGATGTAGAAACAAGCCACATGTTCATCAACAGATGAATGTGTACACAGAATGTAGCATATCCATATAATGATAATATTATTTAGCTATAAAAAGGAATAAAGTACTGGTACATGCTACAGTATGGATGAACCTTGAAACATTATCCTACATGAAAGAAGCAAGACACAAAAGCCACATATGATGATAATGCCATTTGTATGGTATGTATCCAAAATTTGCAAATCCGTACAAACAAAGTCAGTTAGTGATTGGCAGGGGCTAGAAGAGAGAGGAGTGGGAAGTGGCTTCTAATGGGTAGAAGATTTCTTTTTAGAGTGATAAAAATATTCTGGAATAGTGGTGATGCTTACATAACTATACTAAAAACCATTTAACTGTATACTTTATTTAAGTTGATAAATTATATGGCATGTGAGTTATATCTCAATAAAGTTGTTACAAAAAACAAATATAATCTATATATATCACTAGCATTGCCACTGCCTCGAGATTACCACTGCCAGCATCTTGGTAGATAGCCTTCCAAACTCATTTCTGTGCATCATGAGGGCTGTCTGGAAAGTATCCAGCCATGTAACCATTCCTGTTACATGAACAATGGCTGGACACTTTCCAGACAGCCCTCATATATTTATTTAAAGAATAAAAATTGGATCATACCATGCATACCACTTACAAAGTATTTTTAATTATAACACATATAACTCTATAATCATTAAGTTGTATCAGACTGGAAGGTCATTGTCTTTTTTCTGATCTTAGGGGGAAAACTTTCAGTCTTTCATTGTTATGTATGCTGTGCTATTAGTTCTGGGGCTTTGTAGATGCTCTTTATCAGGATGAGGAAGTTCCCTTCTAGTCCTCATTTGCCAAGTGTTTTTTATTTTCTTATCATGAAAGGGTGTTAGATATTGCCAAATGCAATTTCTATATCTATTAAGATGATCATGTGGGTTTTCCCCCTTTATTCTATTAATATTAATAGGTATATTATATTGATTGATTTTCATATGTTGAGCCAACCTTGCACTCCTGTGATAAATCTCAGTTGGTCATGGTATAAAATCCTTTTATATGTATTGCTGGATTCAGTTTGCCAGCATTTGACTGAGGAATGTTGTTTCTATATGTATAAGGATATTGGTCTGTAGTTTTCTTTTCTTGTAGGTTATTGATTTGAAATCTTTATAAAAAAAAAAAGAAACTCAAAGTATTTTCTGATTTCTATTGTGATTTCCTTTTTGACCCTTTGATTATTTATGATTGTGCTCAATTTCCATGTATTTGTGAATTGTCCAAATTTCCATCTGCTATTAATTTCTAATTTTATTCTACTGTGGTCAGATAATATAATTGGTATGATTGTATGATTGTAATGTGTTAAAATTTATTGAGACTTATTTCATGGCCTAACATATGTTTTATCCTGGTAAATATTCCATGTATACTTGAGAAGAATGTGTATTCTATTGTTGTTGAATGAAGTGTTCTCTAGATCTATGTTAATTTGATCATAGTGTTGTTCAGATTTTCTATTTCCTTGATGATTTTCTATCTAGTTGTTCTATTATTGAAAATGGGGTAATGAATCTCGAACTATTATTGTCAAACTCCATTTTTTTCTCTGCCAGAAGTGTAATTCAGTCCCAATTTGAAGGCTTGAGAACAAGGGGAACTGATGAAATAATTCCCAGTCTTCAAAACAGTAGTTAGTGGGGGTCAGCGCTGGTATAACACCCATTCCTGAGAACTTGGGTAGGAGAAGAAGTATAAGTCCCAGAGACTGAAGGCCCAAGAACCAGGAGCTTCAAAATCTGGGGGCAGCAGAAGATGAATGTCCTAATTCAAGAAGAGAGTGAATTAACACTTCCTCTGATGTTTTGTTCTATTCATGTCCTCAACAGATTGGATGATGTCTACCCACATCAATGAGGGTGAAATCTTCTTTGGTCACTCTACTGATTCAAATACTAACTTCTTCAGGAAACACCTTCACAGACACACCCAGATATAATACTTTATCAGCTATCTGATCATTCCTTGGGCCAGTCAAGTGGACATATAAAATTAACCATCACAGGTTGCTATGAGGATTAGAATTTCATCTTAATTTATAATAATCTAGTTCAAACTGATACCAATTTAATTACAGTAATATACATAACCTTTGCTCCTATATGGCCCCATGCCCTCTCCCTCATCTGTGTTATTATCGTCATGAAAATTACACCTTTATACACTGTGTGCCCATGAACACAAAAAATATGGAATGCTTTGCAAATTTTTAAGTCATCCTTGCACAGGGGCTATGCTAGTCTTCTCTGAATTGTTCTAATTTTGGTATATATATATTGCTGAATTGAGCACAATGTGATCTGATTTTACATTTTACTATTAAAAACTTTACTCTGGCTTCAGTGTGAAAAATGGGTTAAAAAGGAGGCCAGTCTGGAGGTGAGAAAACTAGACAGAACATGCTGGAGTAAATCAGGCAAAAGATGCTAGTGGTCTAAATTAGAGTTCAGTACTGGGGTTCTGGAAAAAAGATGTAGACAACTTAACAAATGTGAAAGATATTAAAGACATAATATTAACTAGTTAGGTAATATTAACTAACTATGATGTCACCATAGCTAGTGACATCAGATACATGTTTGAGGAAAAAAGAAGAGTAAAAAATGATCAGTTTTCTGTATCATGTAACTGAGAAAATTATAGTGCTATTTTCACAGAGATGGATAACACTGAAATAAGAGCTTTGGGGGAAAATGCAATGAGCCCAATTTTAGACCTTTTGAATTAGTTGTACTCGCAGGATATTCAAATGGAGATAGGAAATGTTCAGCAAAGAGTGGGATATCTAAGTTTAGAACTAAAATGAGCAATATGGGCTGTGAGTAGATTTGAGTAAGTAGTACATAGTAATGGAAGCCTAGAGAGTTTATTAGAATGTTCAGTAGGAATGTATGAAGTGACAATAAAAGAGGAAGAAGGATAGAATCCTGACAAACAGTAGTAATATTTGAGGAAAAGAAGAAGATTCCTCCCAAGCAAGTGAGAAAGAGTAGCCCTAGAAATACCTA
The DNA here is from genome assembly GCF_040939455.1 of Microcebus murinus. NCBI lineage: Eukaryota > Metazoa > Chordata > Mammalia > Primates > Cheirogaleidae > Microcebus > Microcebus murinus. Next base: position 38,378,412 of record NC_134111.1, read on the forward strand.
GAAAACCAGAAGAGTGTGTTGTCATGGAAGTGAAAGAAGAAGGTTGTTTTTTTTTTTTTTTTTTTGATACAGAGTCTCACTTTGTTGCCCAGGCTAGAGTGAGTGCCGTGGTGTCAGCCTGGCTCACAGCAACCTCAAACTCCTGGGCTCAAGCAATCTTGCTGCCTCAGCCTCCCGAGTAGCTGGGACTACAGGCATGCACCACCATGCCCGGCTGATTTTTTCTATATATATGTTAGTTGGCCAATTAATTTCTTTCTATTTATGGTAGAGCCGGGGTCTCACTCTTGCTCAGGCTGGTTTTGAACTCCTGAACTCGAGCAATCCGCCCGCCTCAGCCTCCCAGAGTGCTAGGATTACAGGCGTGAGCCACCACGCTCGGCCAAGAAGAAGGTATTTTAAGAATTGAGATGCCACGTAAAATAAGGACTGTAATGTTTTCCTTGGATTTAGCAATAAAGAAGGTCATTAATAACCATGGTTCATTAAAGATAGCTGCAAATTCTTTGCTGTTTTCCCTATCAGGAAGTTAAATCTATTTCCCTTCCCTTGAATCTGAACTGGATTGGATTTGTATTGACCAATAAAATGTGGCAGAAGTGAGGTTCTTTAATGTCTGAGACTGGGCAGCTTCTATTTTCACAAGATTGAAACCCAGCAGCCGCGCTGTGGGAAGCCCACAGGTAGAAAGGCCAGGAGGAGAACTTCTAGCTGAGTTCCCAAACAAGAGCCAATGCCATCTGCCTGCCATGTGAATGAGCCCTAGTGGACGTTTCAGCTCAGCCAAGCCTCCAGAGGATCGCAGCTGCATGCGGAAGGATTGTCCAACTGAGCCTAGTCAAGCCGTAGAATCGCAACAGATTGTAAATGGTGGCTGTTATTTTAGATGATGAAGTTCTGGGGCAGTTTCTTACTTAGCAATTGACGACCCATTTTATTACTATTTTGTAATGTCTGTAAGAGCAGTTGTCTCGTTGGGGAATTGCAGGTGTAAATTGCCCTGAGTCGAAGAGTGACTTGAAAGATAGAAACTGGAGACACGTAGTTTAAGAAGTCGATTGTGAAACGGGGGAGATATTTAGAGTGGTGCTGGAAGAAGTATTTGACAAAAAGATGTTTTGTTAGTTTTTAATAGGAAAAATTTAAAGATATTTAAGAATGTGCTAGTATAGGCAGAAAACATTGAAGATACAGAAGAGTCATGGGTTAACTGATGAAGTGAGGTTCCAAAGGAGATGAGGGAAAATATTACCTTATTCAGACTCCTCCAGAAAGGATCTGACTGGTTTCATTAGACATGATCCAATACAGAGGCTCGATGGGTGTACACTCACATCCTACCTCCTTGGCAGTCACCCTAGGGATGGCTACCCATGACTCAGGCACTAATCCTTTTTCTAGCCACCTATGGCTAGAGTATTTAGGTTGTATTAGTTAGGGTATTTGGGGCTACAAGTAGCAGAAGACATATCTCAAAGTGGCTAAAACATAAATCTAAAGTTTGAGGCTTAATTAACTCAGCACCTCAAAAACATCACCAAAGTCCCAGGTTCTTTTTTATCTTTTTATTTATTTATTTTTGAGACAGAGTCTCACTCCATTGCTCAAGCTAGACTGCCATGGCGTCAGCCTAGCTCACAGCAACCTCAAATTCCTAGGCTCAAGCAATCCTCCTGCCTCAGCCTCCTGAGTAGCTGGGACTACAGGCGTGCACCGCCACACCCGGCTAATTTTTTCTCTGTATATTTTTAGTTGGCTAATTTTTTTCTATTTTTAGTAGAGACTGGGTCTCTACTAAAGCCTGCTCTTACTCAGGCTGGTCTAGAACTCCTGACCTCAAGCAATCCTCCTGCCTCGGCCTCCCAGCGTGCCAAGATTACAGGCGTGAGCCACCACACCCGACCCCAGGTTCTTTTTTTTATAATTCTGCTTTGTTGTCCTCAGAATTTTGTCTTGTTCTCTTGGGTTGGCTTCCATGATTGTCTCAGGGTGACTGCTACAGTTCCAGGGGTCATATTCAGAAGACATTGTCAAGAGACACAAATGAGAAGTTTCTCTATGCTGGTCCCTTTCCCAGAGGTTTTACAGCAGACTTCTCAAATGGTTGGAATCTTATCATATGCCCAGTCAATAACAAGGCTGATTCTAGGCAGGTTATTTAAACTTTCTGAGCTTCTGTTTCCTCATCTGTAAAGCGGGTAGCATAGTACCAGTCTCAAGATTATCGCAAAGCATAAAAGAGAGAGTTTTATATTAAATGCACAGCACAGTGCTGGTCCACACCTACTCCACCCTCCGTACTGTGTTTATAGTTCATTTCCTATGAAGCAAACTTGAGGTTCTCTTCTCCCATGTAAGCCTCCACAGTTGGCTCAAAATAAAATTGATTCATCTTCTGGTGCTAGAGTTGACTTTCCCGGAAACACTCAGAAGAGAGAAAAAAATAATTAGATGTCTATTAGAAAAGAAAAAAGATGGATGGGCAACTGACAGGATCTGCTACGGGGGAGCACCAGTGTGCAAGAAACTGGTCTGGCTGCCTTGACTCCCGGGGTGTGAGGATTTGGGGCTGCCAGGCAGGAACTGAGGTGTGAGAGTTTCCTGTCTGAGGTAAAGGGGGAGATCCGGTGCACAGGGAGGGGATCCAGGGCACAGATGGAGTACGTGTGCTGATGTATGTGTTGGGTGACAAAAGTAAGTGAACATTCAGAGTGATTTATTCTTATCTCAAGTATGTCCCTCATAGAATGGCCCTGGGCTCCACCACATCCTCGAGTTTGAGCCAGAATAATAAATCATAAAGTTTCTTGAGCTCCAAAGAGAGTATGACATGAATACTGAATAGTATTTGCTTTATCATGCAACTAAGTAAAAAAAAAAAAAATACCATGCATTCTCGCATGCAGGGTACTTTCTCTAGAAATGATTAGATTTCCCATCTAAACGCTCCCTTTGCTTATCTCAATAGACACAGTGCCATCTATTGAAAATAACACACCAATAGCCACGGTACCCTGAGGGATTCCCAGGAGAGCCCCCCTCTCTGTGGGCTCCCTATCTCACTCACCCACCTCCCAGATGGACTGGAGGGAGTAGGCGGAATCCACAGGCTGTTCTCCTGTCACAAACTGTAATGCATCTGTTCCCTGGTGCTTTCCGTCAGCAGCAAGAGTAAGACTTTCCTGTAGGGACCTACAGAGCCTGGCAAGACACTCAAAGTGTACGTGAAAGCTCTTTGGGATATTCTCTTGCTTTCAACCAGGTATAAACTTAAGCTGTCCCATGTAGAGGAGGCATGCTTTATATTTTGAACCATAATAAGGATGATTGACATGTCTTCCTTTGGGTAATATGAGATATTTATTTCCATGTAATCACGTAGCAATGTATTTAAGTCTATTTATCCTTCTGTGACATTTTTAATGGGTACAACAGATAAGGGACTAACAACAGAAACCTGGACCATTATGAAGGCAGCTATGTCCTTGGGACAGGTGGACAACTTAGTTTGCTATAAAGTTCACTCACTTACGCCAAAGTCAACATTTCAGTGAATTGTGGCCTCTTCAGGTGGCAGTGTCTCTTGGTTTCATGCATGGGAAAATGTAAAAACAAAAGGACGGTTGCTGCTGACGTTTAGCCACCATGGTCCATAACAAAATAGAAAGGGGAAGCTCTTTAAAATACACAGCCTTCGGCAGGACATACTCCACTCCTGCCCTAGCCACTTCTCTCTTCATCATTCCTCCTCCCGAGGAATCTTGGCTCAGCCTGTCGAGTAGCCCTTCAGGGACCATTTATAATTTAAAGCTCTGGTTGGAATTGATTCTGATTTGGCTTTTGGTAGTCAGACCTGGCATCCTTTCCATTTGCCCCTTCAAATCTGGCCCTATTTTCTCTATTGCATTTACTGCTCATTCTTTCTGCTTTCTTTTTATTAGATTTTCCAAAGCAAAACTCCCTGCAGTTAAGTCTGTGGTCTGGTAATTTATCACAAATATTCTTGAAATTGCCTCATTAAAAGGGGCATTTGAAGCTGAAACCCAAGCGTCTGTTGCCACGGTAACCACCGTCAACTATTTAGAGCAGCCTGCTTAAACCAGAGGGGGAAAGGATTACTGTTGGCAGAAGATTGAAAGTAGGCAGCCGGAGACTACTGGGCAGGGGAAAAGGCCTGTAGATTTCTTGCATTAAGACGAAGCAAGTTGGTGTTGAGACCTGAACTCTCTGTATCATGTAGTCTAGGAAATTTGAAAACTGGAAGTCCTTTTCACTGTCAGGTGACCAAGGGAAGTTTGGGTTCAAAATTTTTACATCAAAACTTACCTGATCACATGTTAAATCTTCTTGAGCCAGTTGTTTACCTCTCTGTGCCTCAAATTCTTTGTCTATTAAGAAAAAGATGGGGGCCGGGCATGGTGGCTCATGCCCGTAATCCTAGCACTCTGGGAGGCCAACTTGGGTGGATCGTCTGAGCTCAGGAGTTCGAGATCAACCTGAGCAAGAATGAGACCCCGTCTCTACTAAAAATAGAAAGAAATTAATTGGCCAACTAAAAATATATATATATATATATAGAAAAAATTAGCTGGGCATGGTGGTGCATGCCTGTAGTCCCAGCTACTCGGGAGACTGAGGCAGAAGGATCGCTTGAGCCCAGGAGTTTGAGGTTGCTGTGAGCTGACACCATGGTACTCTACTCAGGGCAACAGAGTGAGAGGCTTCCTCCCCCCCCCCAAAAAAAAAGAAAAGAAAAGAAAAGATAGGTAAAATTGTCTCCATGTGTGTTAGTTTGCTTGGCTGCCATAACAAAATACCTTAGACTAGATACTTTATAAAAAAGAGAAACTGATTTCTCACAGGTCTGGAGTCTGGGAAGGCCAAGATGACGGTTCTGGAATTGGTGTCTAGGTAGGGCTGCTCTCTGCTTCCAAGATGGCACCTTGTCATGTCCTCACCTGGTAGGAGACAGAAAAGCAAGAGAGCCACACTCACTCCCTCAAGCCCTCTTGTTATATAAAAGCACCTGATGGCATCCATGAGGGCAGAGTTCTCATGATTTAATTGCCTCCTAAAAGCCCCACCTCTTAATAACATTACCTTGGAAATTAAGTTCCAATATATTAATTTTGAGGAAGCACACACATTCAGATCATGACACTGTGTCACCAGGTTGTATGAATATCAGTGAGGCAATAACAGTGAAGCCTTTTTGATAACCAGGTGCTACACCCATGTAAACTAAAATCCATGTTTTGAACCTAGAACTGCTCTCTAGAACCTCTTGTGGGTTGCCATCAGTCAGCCTTCTTCTCTCAAAGAAAATACAATTCCTCCAACTGATAGTAGTGTCACCCTGTTTTCATTATTCACTGGCCTGTAAAGGAGCTAACAGTTGCTATCAGGCATGTCTTAAAGCGCTACAAGCATGATTGTAAGAAAAGTATATTTGATAAATAATGAAGTTACAAAAAGTACAAATTACATTCCTTTATCCTCTGTCTTCTTTGTTTTCCAGTTGCAATTTTGAATAAGATATTAAAGAGACAATTAATCAGGAGTGCTGAGCATTGTATTAAGATAGAAAAGTCAGGTCAGGCAATACATATGGGAAATGTAGGAAGATCTACATTTTAAAAGTAATTATATGCTTGGGAGTATTTTTATGTACTTTTTTTTGGTAGAAATATAGTACATTAAATCAACAGGATTAGACAAATATGACAGATGGAGAAACACATCTTGGTGAGCAAAGTATGGAGGGATGCAGATATGATAAAGAAAAAAAATTACTGCACAGTGTTGACATTCTTGTGACCAGAAGAAGGAGGGGCGTACTGGGATGGAGTCTCGGTAGGAATTTTTAGGGAAGGCAATAACAAAAATAACTAGGATCGTGTGAAGAAGAGGTTGAGTTATGGATATAAGCAGACGCATTAAATCTGCAAGATCGAGAACTTCTTGGGTACTGTACCCTTTTGTTGCTTTTCTTACCAGCACAACTGCCACCAGCATGAATTATCAAGTGTGTGTGAATTTTTGATGACTCATTCATGTACCTACATGAAGAAACAGGGGTAAGCAGAACTCATTCTTTAGGGGGTCATAAGCAGGCAGTTTGCTATTTAAAATATTTTAAATTTACTTCTTTTCACTACGTGAGCAGAGAGGTCTAAGCTTCCCAGAGATAGGTGGAGTGTGAAAGAGTTCACGGAATATTGAAAATACTCAGATGTTCAAATCGGAATGGATTCTCATCAAAGAGATGTCTGGCACAAGTTTTGAGAAAAGATGGACAAAACCATTCCACACAAAATTGCTGGTTTTGTGATTGTTAATGAGAAACCTCAAGAAACGTACCTTTTACTGTTTATGTCTCAGACCCTGTAAATCATGGAATGTAGTTTCAGATTGTAGTGTAAAACCTACAGAGCAACGTGGGTATTGCTGTTAGCTGTAAATACAGTTCATTATTATGGTTGCAGCTTGTTCTCCCTAAAATAAAATTCAGCATGTGCTGAATTTAAGTTTAGCTTGGCTAACTTCTGCCAAACAGAATATAAGTATACTGGATATAATACTGTGTTAGCTTTTTTTTTTTTTTCAAGATCAACCCAAATTTTGAATGTTCTTATCAGTTTATTATTAAACTCTCATGCAAAAACAAAATGGGAAAATTTAAGGGCATAATCTTTGGCATCGGGTAAACCAGTTCAATTTTTTTGTTTTGTTTTTTTTAGACAAGGTCTTGCTTTTGCTACTCAGGCTAGAGTGCAGTGGCATCATCATGGTTTACTGCAACCTCAGATTCCTGGGCTCAAGCAATCCCCCTGCCCAGTCCAGAGTAGCTAGGACAACAGGTGTGTGCCAACACACCTGCCTAATTTTTAAAAATTTTTGTAGAGATGGGGTCCTGCTGTTGCCCAACCTGGTCTCAAACTCCTGTCCTCAAGCAATCCTCCCACCCTGGCCTCCTAAAGTGCTAGGATTACAAGCATGAGCCACCATGCCCAGCTCTGTCCCTATCCTAACAATGCCACTTACTTGATTGCTATTCCTCACTTTCCTTATCTATAAAAGTTGGATGATAAAAATGCTTATCTTGTATGGTAGCTACGATTTTTAAAGGAAACAACGAATGAAGACTGTGTTGAGATATTTGGGTAGCTTCAAGAAATAATACCCATTCTTCCCACGCAAGTACTGAAGCAATTAAGAAATAGAGTAAGGCAGACAGGAGACCATTATCATTGATAATGCTGACATTGGAGAACTTAGACTTCCTGATATTGAAGACCAGAAATAGATTGGCTTACCCACCTGGTAACAGGCAGTCCTAGACCATAGGTCTTCCCACTGGGCAAGGGTCTTTGCCACACTAAGCTTACAGCACACCTAAAATCAATGATAGCACATGTTCCCTGTGATATTTGCTACCAAAAGAGGAAGAGGCTGGATTACAAATACCCAGTTTCTACCAAACTCACCAATGGGATAAATCACCCCTCCCCAGGAGAAGGTAAGGGGGCGTGGAAGTATCCAGGAGTGTTACAGCCCAGGCAGCTTTCTCTCATGGGAGGAAACACCACGAGTGGAAAATGAGAATTCCCTCCAAAAGAAAGATTAGCACAGTTGCTGGTACAAAAAAGAAAAAAAGCATTTATTATACATCATCATTGACTATCATAGCTACTGACCCTTAAGAAAAAGTGAAAATAATCACAAATTATACTTTGGACCTTGATACATATGGGAGAATGTTAGGGGACAAGTTTTAGAGTGGCGGATAAAGTCTGAATACTGAAGGTCCTTATATGTCATAATATGCATTTTCATTTTGCTCTGTAGACAATGGGTCACCAAAAATAATTGTAATTCAGGGAGAGATCATCAAGCTTGCGTTTTAGAATATGAACTCCAACTGCAATGTACAGGATAGAGAAGATGAACCGAGTCTCTACAAGCCAGGTACTATGCTGTACACTTACTACAGTACTCTCTTTTCATCTTCACAACAATCTTGAGAATGATACCATATTCACATTACTCCCATTTGTTGAGGACAGAACTGAAGTTTTGAAAATTTAAATAACTTACCCAAGATACCTAGCATGTAAATGAAAAACCTAGAATATGATCCTATGTCTGCCTGACTCCAAGACTCAGGACTGGCTTCATGGACCCGGGATCTGGGCAGTCACACAAAGCCCTAGCCACACTGAGAAGGGCCCTGTTCTTGGTTGAATGCTCTGCTATGTTCTGCTGTTGTCGTCTTGAAATTCTTAATCATTTTATAATAGAACAAGCGGCTTGTGTTTTCGTTTTGCACTGGTTCCCTTAAATGATGCAGCCAATCCTGCCAAGATACCTTTTCTTACTGTCATCCCCATCACCACTTTTACCAAATCTGAAAGATTCTACACAAATAAAATTCCCCTTTTAGCCAAATAGCTATGGAAAGTTGTTCTAGGTGGGGTATTAATAGGTGGATGATTATATATGGGTGTTTCTGCATTTATACATATAAACATTCATAATTCAGAGCCCAATCTTCCTCACCAATCTTTTCTCAGATTTTCTTTGGAGTCTAGGGACTTAAATGCTACCATGCTAGCCTCAGGCTGCAAGTGACCCAGGCCAGGAAGTGGTGAGGACAAGGCCTGAGGGTTAGTTGGGGAGGATGGGGAATATATTCATGTCTAAGCACATGTGTTTGATCACATTCCAAGTCCAAGTACAAATTCATTTAGGATTACCTTATTGATGTTTCCCATATTTCAGCTTCCATCAATTGGCACAAATAATTAAGGGATGATGGAACACATATTGGCACAATTTCCCAACATGTTTGCAGCTAGACACACTGAAAGGTAGGTAGCTATTATAGATAATGGAGGGGGCTATTTTAAAAGAACATTCTATGTGAGTAGCCCTGCGCTTGTGCTTCATTTCCAATCACCTTATTTAATCATGAATTCATAACACTTTTTGCAGTAGTTAACTTTAAATATCTCTTTATATGACTTTAAATATCTCTAAAGTAGTGATTTTAAATATCTCTTTAAGAAAAAACTTAAAAAAAAACTTTGAAAAAATTTGAAAATACAAAAAGAAAGTTCCTAGAAAAATTATTCTAAGTCTTTCCATACTTTTTAAGCATTTTTTTCACATGCACGCACACACAGAGTTACCAAATAGAAAATGATGTGCTTACTGTTTTGTAATTTGGATTTCTTTTCCTACTTAACCTACTAAACATTAACAGTTTTGAAAAAAAACTTTAATAGTGTTCTGGTCATTTTAATTATTTCCTTTTTTTCCTATGAAGTCTATGGTTGTAAAAAAAAAAAATCTGATTATTTGCTTAACCTGAAGTAAAATATCCTATTCAAAGGACATATACATTTTTCAGGCCCTTGATATATATTGCTAAATTGTCCTCCAGATTGGTTTTACCAATATATAGTCCCAGCTCAGGGGACTGTTTGCACTGGGAATGCCTGTTTGCATTAACCTCTTTTTAAAATTTTGGATCAAACTCTATTTGATTTTTTCTTTCTAGCTGCTCATCAAACCAGGGTGCATATTGTGGACCTTAAGGGAACAGAAGGTGCCCTGCCACTAGCCCACATGCTGTGCCCACATGACTGTAGACACAGCACAGTCTCTCTCATTTGGAGAGAAGAACTGTTGTTGATTTACTATAGCTTTGGCTATATCATGGTTTACCATAACTCTGATTAGAAGATATCATTATTGCCTAAACATACTTTTTAAAAAAAAATCTAGGTTCTGATTTTTTTTCTGAGCTCTCCTTTTTTAAATAAATGATATTATGAATTTATTCTCTCACATATTGCCCTAGAACTTGTTTACCCTTTATCAAATACATGGATGGATTGTTTCCAATCTGAAGTCAGTGTTAGTCACGTTGTATGCTGTTGCCTAATTTTGAGTCCCTAAAAATGACTAGTAAGTAAATATTATTAATAGATCCTAAAGAAAATTCTTCTAACTAATTCTAATCCATTGATAGTCATTTTTATGTGTTAGTTGTATTTTGTAGGATTTGCTATGGCTGACAATTTCTTCTAGAGCTTTCTATGATTCAACCGAGAAGGAACACCCTGAAAACCAGCCATTTGAAAAAGCTCAGATATTACTCTTAGGAGCTTTTCCAACTCCTAGGTTTGCTTTAGAAGAAGCATGTTGATCAAGCATATTGATTAAGTTTCAATGAGAAGTTAAATAGGGAATTATTATAAAAAAAAATCCTCTCTGGCCAGAAATTGAATAAGTAATTTTGGAACAAGATGACAAGCTTTCAAGTGATAAACTGAATGCTGAAAAGACATTTATTCAGTCATGCTAATAAAGTAACCATAATGCTTTTCATTAATTGCTTCCGTCTCCATTAATATTGTTTAGTTGGCTGTAGGAGGACAAAGAGAATATCATCAACTTGACCGTTAACTCTTAACCTCAACTGTTTGTCCTCATGTCACTGCAGTGGCAGAGTGCTGTGGCTGAAGGAAGCGGGGCATGCAGGAATCTTTCCTATTGTGTTCTCATAACATTTCTCTGGAATAGTGCCCTAAGCTCCAGGGGTAATTCATCTGAATGTAACATCAGCGAACTGCTTGTCTGATTATTAGATCATATAAGAAGATGAGCTACAGAGATTACCAAGGAATCAGGAAAGCATATTTGGGACACCGCATAATATTCTGTGTTTGGCTCTCCTATTTTTCGTTTTACTGTCAGCTGCTCTACTGCTCATATTGGGAATCTTTGCTCATTTCTTTTATTCTAAGTTCATCATTTTATAATATGCTATTGAACATGGTAAAGGTCCCCACATTTTTAGGTAGCTAAAATTGGATTTCATGAATTTGTACAACCCTGTTGCCTAGAAGTAATAGGAAGAAAGTGGAGCTAGGGACTGGAAATAGCTATTTTTAAACTGTTAGCAAAGTTTTCTTTCCCAAGAGGTAAAATTTTGAATTTACTTTTGAGGACAGAATGCTCCTTTACTTCCCCACCTTGATTTCTAGATGCATGTATTTTAATTATGGAGAAGATGCCACTATATAGTGTTCTCTGATTCAAAGCATATCACGCACCCTGTAAGACAGAGCTCCCTCCTTCCAAGTTGTCGTCTCCAGTTGGCACCAGAACTGAGTTTTCAGTAAGCCTTTCCAGCTTTCAAATAGCCCAGTCATTTCTGAGAGGTGAGGTTTGTGATAAGACATGTAACCTGGCTGTGCGCGGTGGCTCACACCTGTAATCCTAGCACTCTGGGAGGATCGCTCAAGGTCAGGAGTTTGAAACCAGCCTGAGCAAGAGCGAGACTCCTGTCTCTACTAAAAAATAGAAAGAAATTAATTGGTCAGCTAAAAATATATAGAAAAAATTAGCCGGGCGTGATGGCGCATTCCTGTAGTCCCAGCTACTCGGGAGGCTGAGGCAGAAGGATCGCTTGAGCCCAGGAGTTTGAGGTTGCTGTGAGCTAGGCTGACGCCACAGCACTCTAGCCAGGGCAACAGAGCACGACTCTGTCTCAAAAACAAAACAAAACCAAAACAACAACAACAACAACAACGAAAAGACATGTACCCATGAGCAGTTAGCCCGTTGCTGGGAAAACCCTCACTTGGGGAAGATACCTTGAAAGGTGATGTCCGTTCTCCTTAAGACTCACTACAATCACCTCCTCTTACCACTAGACACTTGCACAGGGCCAAATCTCAGCATGCTCCAGATGGATAAGTACACTCTATGACCTGGGAGAAAATAGCCTACATGCCACAAGAATTTCAAGATCTTGCTAATTGTATATAGCAACAGAAATGGGGAACACGCATGGGAGTGCATTCTGAGAGTATTTGCCCTAGGACGATACAACATTAGGTTGAGTTGAATTCATTGATACGTCTGATTTTATAGAGATTCTGGATTTAATGTGTTAGCTTTGCAGCTGGAGGTGACTTTAACATCTTTTCTTGGTTGATAGACTAAAACTTGGATTCAATGGTGGTCTATATTTAGTGAGGATGACATGCCAGAGCTTTCCTGGCACGAGGTGGAGAGGGAATCCATAGCTTGAGGAGACAAGAACGTAGGGTTGGATTTTTCATGTGCAACCTCATGCCCATCCCCCTACCTGATGCTCCACCAGAAGATCCAGACAGAAAACATTCCCTTCCTTAAGATAATGAGAAGTATATTAGCAAAGGGCACAGCTACATCACTGAAATCCTCTGTGACTGCTCTCCTTTGAAGGTCAGGTCTGACTGTCAGGGATGCTATCCATTGAGGTGTGCTCTCTGACTAAATTATGGTATGCCTTGGTGTGGTTTCTTCATCTCTCTCTTTCTCTTCCTCCTTTTCTTTTTTTTCTTTTTTTTTTTTTTGTAGAGATGGGATCTCGCTATGTTGCCCAAGCTGGTCTCAAATTCCTGGCCTTAAGCCATTCTCCCACCTCAACCTCCCAATGTGCTGGGACTACAGGTATGAGTCACACCTGGCCCATCTCGCTTTTCGTCACGGTTTATTGAGTTTCTTGGATCAGTATGTTTATGTTCTTCAACACATTTGTTTATGTTTTTCAACATATTATGTTCTTCAACACATTCAGCTGTTATTTCTTCAGCCATTTCTTCTGTTTCCTGTTCTATTTCTTCTCCTTGGGGACTACATTTATTAATATATGAATAGTAAGCTGTTTGAGGTTGTCCCACAGTTTGCTGATACTCTGTTGATTCTTTTTGTCAGTCATTTGTCTCTCTCTGTTGCATTTTGAATAGTTTCTACTGACATGTCTTCAAAGTCACTAATGTTTTCATTTGCAGTGTCTAGTCTATTTTGAATCCCTCCCAGTTTATATTTCATCTCACATATTTTTTTATTTTTCAACTTTCGAAATTTGATTTGGTTCTCTTTTATATTATCATGTATGTCTTTCGCTAACATGCTTATAGTTTTCTCTACTTTCTTAAACATGTGAATTATAGTTATAAACCCGTTTTAATGACTATGACTACAACTACAGTTATTCACCAAATAACGATGTTTTGGCCAACAATGGACCGCATTGTGATGGCGGTCCCATAAGGTTATAATAAAGCTGAAAAATTCTTATTGTCTAGTGACCTTGATGATCCTGGCTCTTAGGCTAAGGTGCATGTTTGTGTCTTAATTTATAACAAAAATGCTTAAAAAGGAAAGAAAATTAAACATTTTAAAAATACAGAAAAACTTATAAAATAAGGAATAAAGAAAAAATATTTTTGTGCAGCTGTACAATGTGTGTTTTTAGCTAAGTGCTATTATAAAATAGTCAAAAAAGTTAAAAAATTAAAAAGTTCACAAAGTAAAAATATTATAGTAAGCTAAGGCTAATTTATTATTGAAGAAAGAAAAATATTTTTTCATAAACTTAGTGTAGCGTAAGTGTACAGTGTTTATAAAGTCTATGGTAGCATGCAATAATGTCCTAGTCCTTCATATTCACTTACCACTCACTCACTGACTCACCCAGAGCAACTTCCAGTCCTGCAAGCTCCATTTGTGGGAAGTGCCCTGTACAGCTATACCATTAAAAAAAATCTTTTATACTGTATCTTTACTGTACGTTTCCTATGTTTAGATACACAAATCCTTAACCGTTGTCTTACAGTTGCCTGCAGTACTGTGGCCTCAAGGCCACATGTGGCCCTCCAGATCCCCAAGTGCTGCCCCTTGACTGAATCCAAACTTCAAAGGATTTGTTCTGTAAAATTTGGATTCAGTCAAAAGGCTAGACTCAAGGATCCAGAAGGCCACACGTGGCCCCCAGGCTGCAGGTTCCCCAGGACAAAGAATTTCTCAGAATGTACCTCTGTCGTTAAGCAAATCGTGGCTGTAGTTCTATTATCTGTATCATTCTGGGTTGATTTTAATTGATTTTTCTTCATCATTATAGGCCTGTTTTTCTATTTCTTTATATGCTTGGTAATTTTTGACTGGGTGCCAGCAATAGTGAACTTTACATTTTTAGGTGGTACATATTCTTGTATTGTTGTATGTATACTTGGGCTTTGTTCTACGATATGGTTAATTTACTTGAAAACAGGTGGATTCTATCAAGGCTTACTTTTAAGCTTAGTTATGCAGGACAACAAACTCTAGGACTGATGTTTTTTCCTTAGTATGTAACACACTCCTGAGTACTCTACCTGGCGTCCCGTGTATTACGAGGTTTTCATTCTAGCCAACAGGATCACCAACTATTTCTGGATCTCTGTGAGCTCTCAAGATTGTTCCACCTATTCCTTTTGAGTGGTTCCTTTTCCAGCTTCGGACAGTTTTCTCACCAGGGTATGCTGATCACTGCCTAGCTAAAGAATCTCTGTTAAGTAAGCCTCAATATATTTACAGCATTTTAAAAAATTATAATGACAGAAATACAACTTAGATTAAGTAAAAACAGAAATATTTGTTAGCTCATAACACTGAAAAACCTAGAGACAGAACTGACTTGAGACACAGTGGATGCAGGAGCAAAAGAGGTTACCTCTCTTGTGCTCACTCTTGCTCTTTCTTCGTGTATTTCTTGTCTCAGGTTCTCTTTGCTTGATGCTGTGTGATTTCTTACTGGAGATGGCTTCGTCCAAGCAGAGGGAAAGGTAGCCTTAAGCAGTGGCAGCTGATATTATCATCCTTCTAGGTCTTTCCCTAGGTCCATATATCAAATCTCCAGGGAGACGTATTGGCCTGTCTGGGCCACACGTCCACTACTGAGCCAAACCTTGTGCATGGGAGGAGTGTTCTGATCGGCAAGAACAGGCTTAGCCCTACTTAAAACATGTAAAATGAATTCCTTACAAGAGAGAACAGCTTTGTTACTGGAAGATGTTGAAAGAAGAATGTTAGGAAGACAAATATCAATGATCAATACATTCGGTTTCCTCATCTGTAAAGTGGGTCAAAAAAATCTAAAATGTGATCATGTACTTATCAGGTGCCTGGCCTTTAATAAGGGCACATGAATGTGACGTTATTACTGAAAATCTGAACATGGAGCCTCAGTTGTCAGTGAATTCATCCACTTCTCTGTGTCACTCATCCTTAGTAAAAAAGTTTCTTCTTTGTCCTTCTGTGCCAAGAGTTGCTTGAATTTCTTCCTTTGGGCTTCAGTTTCTGGGTAACTGAGTTCCTGACTGCAATTTCTCAAATATACCTGTTTTTGCCTTGCCTAAGCAGAGATCTTGTGTAAGCATCAAATTAGCAGCAGGAAACAGATGGTCTATTCTGGTTGGGTAATTTGAGTAGAGTTTAATAAAGGGATTATTTATAAAGGTGTTGGCAGGTTATAGGGAAATCACAAGGGGTAGTGCAGTACCTGGGTACTGTCATTCCATGGGCCTGATGGGACCAAGGACAGAAAGGTGACTGGAGCTGGAGACAAAGGGCATGAGACAGAGGGCACTGGATAGGAGCTGGGATATTCAGCCAGCCCAGAGTGACCCCAAAGGGGTGGGGGGAGCCAGCGAATAGACACCCTGGCCTCTTGACCTCACCACCCTCCTCTCTCTGATCGCCAGTGCTCCCCAGGGTCTGAATCCAGCAGGAAGCTGTAGGGCAAAGGAGCCTGTTGTTAGCTTGGCCTCCTCTTTGGGGCACAGAGAAAGGTGACAAAGGGAATAGAGTGAACTAGAAGAACAAATGGAAAACATCTGGCATATCCTAGATCTTGGACTAAGTTTGGATGCTTTTCCCAGGTGAAACAACTTATTCCTGGTCCTATCCATACAACCTGCATCTGTTTAGGATTTCCCTGGTCTTGGGGTAAGTAACCCTGAATTTCTATAAGCTGGAAAGGGGGAAAAGATTGCTAGCCACCCCCGAACCCCAGTCTGGTATTTAAGAAAATGCTGGCTGCAAGTGCCTAGAAATTTGCAACCTGATTACACGTTTTGTTCTTTAGTTGTGTGGATCCTAGATCCTGTCCCTTGTGTGGATCCTAGATCCTGTCCCTTGTGTGGATCCTAGATCAAACCATTCCTTCAAGGGGACGGCTATACTGTTTGACTGGTGAGAATTAGCACCAAGAAAAGAGAGCTGTTACTGCCTGTGGAACCCGGTGCGAGGAGGCAGCTGGGGCTGGCTTTCAAGACTCACCTTTCAGCATCTTCTCCAGATATAAAATTCACCTCATTTTTCAAAGTGCTTAGGGAGGAAGCCAAGGATGTAGGGCAGGGGGAGTGAAACTTAATAGTAATAATAAAAGAGGGAGATGAAGTAAAAAACAGGTCACTGGGAAAATAGAAAGTGAAGACAAGGGGACAGGGGAAGTAATAACAAAGTGAAAAGCGAGGAGCCCTAAAGATAAATTGTCAGCTGAGAGCCACCTGCAGTCCTGCCATTAAAGAGGTCTTAGTGCAGCCTTTGCGGTGGCCAGGGAACCAGAGGTCAAGCAGATGCCCAGTTGACATAGAGGAAAACGCAGACCTGGCCCAGCTACCTGCTCTTTGGTTTGAACCCTTCATTTTGCTTTTGGAAACACCCTGGAAGCCACTTAGCCAAGGCAAATGAGGAGCAAAGGAAGCCAGCTGTCTGGCAGCCCTGCACGGGCAGGGGGCTTTGCCCAGCCATTTGAGATGGGTGGGTGACTTTAGGCTGCCCCTCAAGGGATGATCCCAGTGGCCGTTTGAGGATTTTGAATATGTTACCAAATATCTCCAAAGAAAAAAAATCACAACCCAAGTGCCCCCTGACTTAACTTTATGTTTATTTTCACAGCCTTTGTCTTTCAGAGATCAGCACTTTATTGCTGTGTTGCTATTGTAAGGATGGAAAAAATAGAACCATTTTAATGTTGTGCTGTTTGCATTTCCCGACAGTTAAGAAGCAGCCCATTATTAGCTGGCAACACTGTTGTGACATTAGTGGTGACTTCGCTGCTTGGGATTCAGCTCATGAAATATCTTCCTCCCTGGTACAATTTTTTTTTTCCTTTTTCCTTTCATTTTTTTTTTCTTTCACCTCTCATGTTTCATTCTCATGCAAATGACTAGCTAAATGGCCATCCACGCTTTCCGTCTAACTGCTGGTCCTTTAAGAGTGGGCTACCAAAGATGCTAATATATTAAATTTGATGCAGTTTTAAAACTCTGGAGCCCCTAGAGCCACTGTCTCATGGCTGTCTCTGCGTGGGGGAGGAAGCTGTCCTTGCAGGCTGGTGGGGAAGTGCGGTGTCAGAGGCTAGGGAGGTCTTGGCACAGAGCAAGGAGGGCCTCCGTGGTGGTGTGGGGTGTCAGAGCCCAAATAGGGGGATGAGGTTCCGGGGGAGGAGGGGTGAGAGGGTCTGATGTGGAGAGCTGGAGACTAGTGGGAGGAGAGACACCCTACCAGGGATGGGGACAGTGGAGGCAACAGGAGAGTGGTTGGTTATACACAGAAAGATTGATTTCCTAAGTAATATTAATATATTGAGGACAATCAGAGCTGGGCTTCTCATTATCAGAGAGCAGAAACACACACATAAAAACAGAGAAAACTGGGCCGGGCGAGGTGGCTCACACCTGTAATCCTAGCACTCTGAGAGGATCGCTCAAGGTCAGGAGTTCGAAACCAGCCTGCGCAAGAGTGAGACCCCATCTCTACTAAAAGTAGAAAGAAATTAATTGGCCAACTAAAAATATATAGACAAAATTAGCCAAGCATGGTGGCACATGCCTGTAGTCCCAGGTACTCAGAGGGTTGAGACAGTAGGATCACTTGAGCTCAGGAGTTTGAGGTTGCTGTGAGCTAGGCTGATGCCACAACACTATAGCCCGGGCAACAGAGTGAGACTCTGTTTCAAAAACAAAACAAAACAAAACAGAGAAAACTGAAACTCTGTGGTATAGGAATAGAATTGTAGATATTGGTGCCATCTCATGGCTTTGAATATATATGGAGATATAGCAGTATAGTCAGATGCAAAATATATACGTGTATGTGTGTTGCAACATTTCTCTAAGTTCTGGTTTGTTTCAAAATAAAAACTAAAACATAACTTAATATGGAGGTAATGGTGCTTTTTAAAGTGAGGGTGTAGTACTAACAATATGTTGGTGCTAAATGAATTCAATGAGATAGTTCTTTTTTTTTTTTTTTTTTTTTTTTTTTGAGACAGGTCTCTCTCTGTCACCCTGTCTAAAGTGTGGTGGCATCATCATAGCTCACAGCAACCTCAAACTCCTGGGCTCAAGCGATCTTCCTGCCTCAGCCTCCCAAGTTGCTGGGACTACAGGTGAGTAGCACCACACCTGGCTAATTTTTCTATTTTTAGAAGAGACAGGGTCTTGCTCTTGCTCAGGCTGATATGGAACTCCTGAGCTCAAGTGATCCTCCCACCTCAGCCACCCAGAGTGCTAGGATTACAGACGTGAGCCATTGCATCTGGCCTAAATGAGATAATTCATGCAGCAGGTATAATATAGTGTCTGGCACATAGTAAGCTCTCGATAACTATTATTATTACCCCCTGGGAGAAAAGCATACTGTGAACACTATTCTGCATCTTGTTGTTGTTTTTTTTTCCATTAAAAATATCCATCCTGGAAATCTTTTCATAACGGTACATACTTGCTTTTTAAAATTAATAAATCTCACTTGTGTTCTTTACTATATTACTTTTATAATTAAAAAAACAAAAAAACCCAATAATCGTGGGGAGATAATCTGCCTTAGTATGTCATCTGCTGATGACTCATAATTTAATTAATTCTTGTTGCTAATGGAAACCTCTGGTTGAATAAGGCACAGTTGTATTTTAATAGCAGTACTTTTAGTGGAGAGAATAAGAAAAAAATATCTAACACCAAATCTATAGACACATGGATATTCACATTAATTTTTCCTACTTTTGTAAAGCTCTGAATCAAAATGACTGAGTAATGAAAGCACCTGGGAAACTTCATTTCTTCAATCTATGAACAAATCCCTCTTTTAGTGTCTGTTGTGACCAGACACTATTCCGTGTGCTAGGGAGGCAGCCATGAACAAAACAGTCTCTCCTACATACAGCTCTTTTATCCTAGTGGTGGAGAGACGGGCAATACACAAATAAGCACCTAACTTTATATTCTACATCAGTTAATGACAAATTAAACATTAGATCTGACCCTTCCCTTATGAAGAAAGGTAATTTGGTAATTTCTAAAAGTTTGTGCCCTTATTAATCATTTGACTTTTAGTAACCTTTTGAGCCTCGGTTTCCATATATCAAAAATAGAGATAATAATAATAATTATCTTATAAGGTTGTTGTAATCAACTGTGTAAAATGCCTGGCATGAAGCCAGCCCCTTAGCAGGTGCTTGATAAATGGAAGCCATTATTATATGTAAGTTGTACAATCTCTGGTTCTCATTTTTAAGACTAAGATGAAGAGGGTTATTTTGATTCACAGTGAAGCTTTTCCCTTCCCCGGGCTGGGTGTGTCACTGATACATCCCCAGGTCTTATCCACCTGGGCTGACACCATGAGTCACTTTTCCTTCTCGGCCCTATCGCAACCTCTGCCAGTAGGAATAGGAAGTCAGCTCTCCTACTGGGTTTCCTTCCAGAAGGAATCCCAAGGATTCCTCTGTCATGGTCTCTTGCTCCTGATCTGCAATGGTCACTTTGTGCTGTCTATACTTGGGTTTTCCAGGCAGCTCTTGCCAGAGGCCAGGGCTCTCACGGAGCTCTCCAAATTCACCGAGTCCAGACTCAGCCTTGCAGGCCATGCTGACTATATATCTTTATCCTGAGAGTCCTAGGAAACTGAAAGATTTTAAGCAGGAAAAGGACTTGACTTCATTTATATTTTAAAAGAGATCTGCAGGTTGCAAGAGTCAGGTAGAAGGGTCAGGAGAGAAAGCTGGGAGAGGGGAGGGTCCAGGTAGCAAACAGGGGAAACTGGGTCAGGGTAGGAGAGAGGAGAGGCACACAGAGCACTGACTTGGGCTCTACTCTATTTGGAGGCAGAATTGATTGTCCTTGTCGATGGATGCACTGGATGAATGGGAAGGAATAGTGAGGCTTTCAGTTTGAACATTTGGGTGACTTTAGATGTCTGTGCCACTTACTAAAAATGGGGGAAACCATGATGTTTAATAATAACTCTACTAAGAGTTAAAGGAATCAAGTTGAGTGCTCGAAACAGCAGGGACCAAAGAGTACTCTCGGGGCTTACAGGTGGCCTAAACAAACTTCAGGCTCAGCCCAGCCCCTGAAGGCCTTTGCATGGCCAGGCCCAGCTCACATTGCACACACAGGAGTTCTAGGCATCTGTGAGCCATAGTCCCATGCCCAACCTATTAGTCCCTTTGGAGCAAAGCAGTTTCTCTCCTTCCCTATTCTGAGGCATGCTCATCTGCCACCTCAGGATGATTGAGAATGGGGAAAATCATCCCCCTCCCCACCCATGCCCAGGGAATGGCCCTCTTTACACTGCTCAGCCAAAGCCATCAGCAAAGTGCCCCAAAGGACATTTCCCCAAATCTGGGTTCTTCAGTTTTGAAGAGTAGCAAGTGGGGGAGAGTTTAGTTTCCAAACACCATTTCATGGTCAAAAGATTTCCTGAATTCTTCAAGAGCACGATGCAGTTAAAGATGTCTATAACTCCCATTATGAAGCAGAACACTCAACGTCTTGCAGACGGTAGCCTCTGCACTCAGCTTTATGGAAGCCACCCCATCCTCTCCAGGGACAAGAGAGAGGTACTTACTTCATGTTTTAACAAATAAAGGAGCCATTCATTCACATGAGTAAAAAAAAAATTAAAAATTAAAACTTCCAAGAATCAATTGTTTTTGCAAACAAGCTAACAAACAGTCTCCAATGGATGCACTGCTATGCAGACCTAGAAAGCCTTTCTATAGAATGAAATTTCTCATTCCCATTTTTACGCGAATGCACTTGTAAGATCTGAAATAACACTAGACTTGCTTTCTGGTGCATTTCCTACAAATGACCTGATTCCGAGCAAAATATCTTTAAGACAGGGTGGGGCTAGGTGGCCATTCCTAGGGCACAGATTGAAGCAGTCAAGATTTTAGGATACAAAAAAGTCCTCAGGCCGGGCGCTGTGGCTCACGCCTGTAATCCTAGCTCTTGGGAGGCCGAGGCGGGCGGATTGCTCAAGGTCAGGAGTTCAAAACCAGCCTGAGCAAGAGCGAGACCCCGTCTCTACTATAAATAGAAAGAAATTAATTGGCCAACTGATATATATATAAAAAAAAATTAGCCGGGCATGGTGGCGCATGCCTGTAGTCCCAGCTACTCGGGAGGCTGAGGCAGAAGGATCACTCAAGCCCAGGAGTTTGAGGTTGCTGTGAGCTAGGCTGACGCCACGGCACTCACTCTAGCCTGGACAACAAAGCGAGACTCTGTCTCAAAAAAAAAAAAAAAAGTCCTTAGTTCAACTCAAAGTGTAGTGAGGAGACTCCTCCCCGTCTCGGCTCCCTTTGCCTTGCTTCCTTCACCTGCCTGCCTTTGACTTCCCGAGGTTGCCATTTGTTTCCCTCCCTGAGGCTGGCACTTGGCTTCACTTTGCCAGCCTCTCGGGCAGCTGCAGTGTGTCACGATGATAGCTCAGAACCTTTGCTAAGCCTTTCCATGTACTGGTAGGCAATGTGCTAAGTACTTTACATGCATCATCTTCTGACCCTGTAATAATGCCGCGACGTGGTAATACCATTATACTCACTTTACACGTGAGGAACACCAAGTCTGAGAGATTAAGTCCTTTGCCTGAGGTGACTCAATTGGTGTCAGAAGTCAGGTTTTTGTGACATGAAAGCCCAAGTTCTTTCCACTTTGAATACAGTCTTTTCTCGTTCCCTTTCCTTGCTTTTCCTGGCTTGTGCTTCCTGTTGCCAGCCTCCCCATTCAGCTAACTTCCCCACAACAGACCATCTTGCCCAGTTCTCAGGTGCCCTGAGGGTTTCCTGGCAACCACCTGGTATTGAGGTCCTCATCGCACCATGTCCCTGCAAAGTGCTCTCTGCTGCCCCCACCTGGCAAACTCTAACACTAACTAGCTCCTCAGTCAATACATGTTTGCTAAGAGAAGCCTGAGTTTGTCACATATTTCTATTTTCATTAGTCAGATGCTTATGTGTTACCATTTAAATTAAAATAAGAGTAGTACATTTTCGGCCGGGCGGCGGTGGCTCACGCCTGTAATCCTAGCTCTTGGGAGGCCGAGGCGGGTGGATTGCTCAAGGTCAGGAGTTCAAAACCAGCCTGAGCAAGAGCGAGACCCCGTCTCTATTATAAATAGAAAGAAATTAATTGGCCAACTGATATATATATAAAAAATTAGCCGGGCATGGTGGCGCATGCCTGTAGTCCCAGCTACTCGGGAGGCTGAGGCAGAAGGATCGCTTGAGCCCAGGAGTTTGAGGTTGCTGTGAGCTAGGCTGACGCCACGGCACTCACTCTAGCCTGGACGACAAAGTGAGACTCTGTCTCCAAAAAAAAAAAAAAAAAAAAAAAAAAAAAAAAGAGTAGTACATTTTCAATCTCAGGATCTAAGCATACATATAAGGCCTCAAAAATGGATGAAAAAATGTAAATTTAACTTGTATACATGAGTCCTCAAAAAAAGTTAATGGGAAGTAAAGGTATTTCAAATTCAAAATTCTTTGAGGCTTTTCCTAGAGATGAGAAATCATGATTTTTAAGAAACCTTGTATGTCTTTAATGCATTTCTTGCTTATAAATATGTTCGTTCATGAAAATTTGCCATTGTGTTTCAGGAACATAAAATGTCTAAAATATAAATGTACTATTTTGAGAAGGTTATTACTTCTTCACCTCATTAGAAATAGACCAATGTTGTATTGTAAAAGAAAAATAAATAAAAATAAAAAATTTAACATCATGATGTATTGTAAAATAAATAAATAAATAAAAATGAGAAATTTATTTTTCTTGTTTTTCTTATAGGTTGCTCACACCTGTAATCCTAGCACTCTGGGAGGCTGAGTTGGGAGGATTGCTGAACCTCAGGAATTTGAGGCCAGCCTGAGCAAGAGTGAGACCTCGTCTCTACTAAAAATAGAAAAAAATTAGCTGGGTGTGGCGAACTACTCAGGAGGGAGGCTGAGGCAGGAGGATCACTTGAACCTAGGAGTGTGAGGTTGCAGTGAGCTATGATGATGCCTCTGTACTCTACCTGGGGCAAAAGAGCAAGACTCTGTCAGAAAGAAAGAAAGAAAGAAAGAAAGAAAGAAAGAAAGAAAGAAAGAAAGAAAGAAAGAAAGAAAGAAACCAATGTGAGATCAATAATTATCTTTCAGAATACTGAATTATTTACTGCATTCAATTCTCTTGTGTGCCAGGGATACAGAAGGTGTACATTAAATGTGTGATGAATTATAAAGAGTACCTAAATTGCTTTTACAAGTTACAGAGCAGAGTGGAAAGGAATGTTATTTGACTTGAGTTAACCCTGGAATTTTTCCTAAACACACAGTTGTTTGAAGGCTTTATTCAATAAAATACTGTACTACTACAATGAAATGGGTATCTTGTTCCCCCAAAGCTAATGACTTTCTAAGGCACTTGGCTTTCTTACCGTAAGATTAGCACTATTATTTCCAGGCCAATCAATAGGCACAACTCGCAGATTAAGAGCAATTTGGATCATTATTCTCCTTTCATTACATATTCATTATTTTCTGTTTGAATAAGACCTGTAATCAGTGTTATTTACCAATCTTTACGGTGAAACTTTAAACCACTGATTGTTTCTGTCTTTGCAGGTATTAAATGCCATTTCAAATATCCTTTCAATAATTTTGTAGCTGCTAATGAAGTCCATTTTTCCAGGTTTTTCAGACCACTGAAGGAACATTGAACCCCCAAGAGGCTTTAAAAAGTATTTGTTGTTTAATTGGTAGCAGCTGTTCCTTAGAAAGTTACCTAAGTATATAAAAGTGGTTTTTCCCCTCCTTTAATAGCTTTTTATCACAGTTTGAGTTATCCTTGAAATATATACAAAATACATATGAAGGTGTGCTAAAATTCTTTGATATTAAAGATTTTAAATATTATAACTCTAACAAATGGCAAAAAATTATAGGATAGTTCCCTTTAATTTTGAATTTAATTACTACAACTTTAAAAAATATATTCTCTTGGCTCTCTGGATAGATTTCTTCAAGAAAAATTATTAGCTTATTGTAGTTAATTCTAAAGCATGTACATTCTGTATTACTACAGTGCAATGCTTTTTCTGCTTTATCCTTGAATTCTTTCCAAAAATCATTAAGCATTGGATGCATATAGCAAGAGCAGACTTGCTTAAATGTCACTATTAATCCAGTTTATAACCTCTAACGTTCTGTACAAGGAATTTCAGAAAGAAACCCTTACACAGATATCTAATGTCCAGAAAAACCAGAGCCAAACATAATGATTTTACAGTTGAAGGATAGCCAAGATGCACATTTTCTGAGTGTGGTTTTACTGGGAGTCTGTGTGCAGATGAAATATGGCTTTTAAGAACATAATCTTCATGGAAAAGGCCTTTCTTGTCATAGAACTGGGCTGACTTTCAAGCCAAGGTCAAAGTACTTTGTGCGGGTCTATTTTTAGGTTTTCCATTTCTCAACAGGACGCTCCCGGTTTTGAGTTAGTGCAACGCAGACTGCACCATGCCCTAGCAAAAGCAGGCATGCTCCTCTCTGCCGCCTCCCCTGCGTCTCTATGCAGACTCCCTGCTTTATGCAGCTCAAGGGTGGGCTGGCACGCTGCAGCCTCCGCTTTCTGTGGTCACCTTGACCCAGCGAACCGTGTGGTCTCTGAGAAGGCAAAGGCATACTTAGGGCTCACATTCCCGTTGCCTCTTTTGGATGGTCTAAGTGTGTGGCCACTTTATGTTACCATTATTAATCAAGAGTTGTCCAGATCTTCAAATTGTAAACCCGAAGGGAAAAATAGTGAGGTCAAAGCGATTTAATTTAGATTGTGGTGGAAGAGACCAGGAAACAAAAGCACGTTGATCACAAATATCAAATGTTATTCACTTGTTCTTGAAATTGAATACAGAGGACATAGAAGTCTGTCAATAAATCAGAAGTCTGTAGAAGACATAGAAGTCTGTCAATAAATAAATAATTTTCAGTTTTATAGCATCCTTTTCATTGAAAAGGATAAAAGAATGAAGATTTAAAAAAACAAGAAAAAAGATAAGTAAACAACCTTGATGTGGACAGAATCTCTGAGGGGGAATTATTAACAATAATAAATAATAATTATATAATTAATATAAAATATATAATAAATATTATGTATGGTTTTCCCCCAAAAGGAGCACTAGATTGTTAAAAAGAGTAATCCCTGAATTTGATATAAGTAGTGCTTTGATTTTATGAAAAGTTTAAATACATATATGTTCTTAGAATTTTTGTTTCCTTACTTTTTAGTGAGGAAAGATTTCAATGTTCTACCCTGGGTGTTGGGAAATGTTGCATCTTCTTCCTACCCAATCGTTAACTTTTACTTCCCTTGCATAACAGCCCCACCTTGTGGCTATTTGTAAATCTTCCACTAAAAACATGTTGCATTTTCACAGTTATGGGCATAAGTGGAATTCTCTTTTTAAAAATTTCCTCAGTAGGCTGAATGAGATTAAACAGGAAAGAAGAGTGGGTGTGCATCAATTCAGTGCAAAAGGCCACAGACGGGTGAGGGTAGGTATTCAGTAAATATTTACATTAATGCTGAGTGAGGCAGGTAAGAGGGCAACATACAATGAGGCGCGTCCAGTGAGAGCACCCTTACCTCCCCCGTTACCGTGCTAAAGCGCTGGACCTCGCCCCTGTATGTGTCCCTGTGTCCGGGGGGTTTACCACCTGACACAGAGCTTTGCAATGCCAAACCCCGTAGTGGGGAGCACTTTTTGGTTTCACAGGGTAGAATGCAATGGGAACTAGCTTCAGAAGCACAGAAAGATAATGGCCATGTAATTAAAGAGCCAGAAGGACAGAGGAAGAGGTAGACTCCGGGATACCCAGAACCGGGATTTGGCTGTCAGCAGGACCCTTTCTCCATCCTGTGTCCCTAAGCATTCTGGCTGGTTACCTCATTTTCTCCTGTGCTTCTCATCTGGCTCTTTGCAGCTTCCGGGCTCACATCTAGACCGGTGGCTATCTCTCAGAGGGAAGGCGCCCTTTTTCTCAATGAAGTTTTGAAAACAGCCAGGGAAGGAGTCTGATTGGCTGGCTTCAGATCACGTGATCGCCCTTTGACCAACCACAATGGCCAACGGAGTGCGCAGCACTGATTGACTTAGCTTGGGTAAGTTGTCCACACTGTAGAGAACCTGTCACTGTGGACAAGGATGTAGGGCCATGGGAAAAGATAAGAGTGTTCACACAGAACACTTGTCTGGAAGTTTTTTTTAAAGAAGGAAGAGATGAAGAGGCAGATAACCGTAACAGAAACAAACAGCTTCCTCCTTTCTTCTCCTGTGGCTGTCTAGCACACCACCCAACACATGCTTGGTTGATAAACAAAAGATTTTCTAACTGAATAGAAGATCTCAGGGTAGGTCTCAGTGTTAGTGGGGTAGGGATGGGAGTGTGTTTGCTATTTTCTGGAGCTGGAGAAACCACAACATTCCTTCCCCTCTTAAACTCCGGGTTTTTTTTTCCCTTCCCTGGCTGTTGTGGCCAAGTATGTTTTCCCCTTCCTCCTTGCAGCTTACACCCAGAAAGCTGCTTTCTCTCTACTTGGCTCAGTAATGATCTTCTTGCTCCTTTGTGTATCTTCTCCTCAGTTCTGCTTTTGAGCCATCTTGCCCATTCTGTGAGCTCCCCTGCACTCTGCCTGCATAGACCAGCACATGTAGACCCTTTTTTTGTTTAAAGAGCTTAATTGCCAATCATTCTGAGGGGAAATAAAGAGAATAATTATTAAAAAATAACAAGCAGGAGGAAGTTTCAAAGATTCAATAATCTTACTGAATTGTTTCCCCTATTAAGATATTTGAAAGACACACACAATCAAAAGAAACATTTTCCCCCAAAGACCTTGCCTTAATTTTGTTAAATACTGAAACAACTTAAGGTGCTAAAATCATTTAAATTCACTTTTTGCTTTTCTCTGTAACATTTTGTTTTGAGCATTTTGTTTTCTTAGACTTTGAGAATATGCTTTTGAGTCTTTCTAATATTTCATTTTAGTTTTCCCATAACTTTTGTCACTATTACCCTGGTGTTAGAATTTTAGTTATCTATAATTTTTATTGTGAATAACATCATGATGAATTCCCTTGTGATATCTAACTACATCTTTGATTTTTTTCCTTAAAAGATATTCCTGGAAATAATATTATTAAAGCATACAAATAGGTTTATTACAAATGTATTTTTTCCTCATTGTTATAACGTTTTTTGGAAAATACTGAAAATACATAGAAGAGAATAAATATAATTTATGAAGTCACTACACAGAGATTATTAACTTACTATTTTACTAATAGTAAGTTGCTAATCGTATTAACTTACTATTTTGTTGAGTATTTTTCTTTTTATGTATACATATACTTTAAAATAGTAATCACAAAAATACTTTAATCATTATTCACTTTGTAATACTTCTCAAAATAACTTAATATTAATAATATTATTAAAAATGTTAAATGATGGTATCATATTCTATTATATGGAGGGACACTATAATTCATTAGTGCCCCATTGTTGGACATCTAGATTGTTTCCAACTTAGTGCTGTTATAATTAAATCTTATACATGAATCTCAGTGCATATATCTGATGCAGACATGAGGAGCCCAGGTTTAAAGGGACTTTTTAAAAGGATAACTTTTAAATATTTAGACATATGGGCATCCATTTGTGTTCTTGCCTGGACGCTGCCGATGTTAGGGGTTGGTCTGGCTGACAGGCTCAGATATTTAATTCCAGATGTGGAAAAGCCTGGGGAGAAGCCGATTAGAAAAATGAGAAAATGGTGCGTCATTTGTGACTTTTCTTTCTCTCATTCTGGGAGACTGTAAACAGAAGCAGAAATCTCAGGTTGGCCAGCCAGCAGTGCAATCTGACAACTCCCTAGGAGTAGATGTGTTCAATGAAGAAGAGGTGAGATGATATTGTAGATGCAGAGTAGGCCTGCATGGCGACAGGCACTCCATAAACAGTTATTTTTCCTGAGAAGGAGAAGGGCTAGGCACCTTTACATATCTGTGCAAAAACACCTTGAAGCAGCAGTAAAAACCTAAAGGAAAGACAGCACACCAGCACATGCGTATGAAGGAAAGTTTTATGCAGCTTGTTTATGTGAAAGACAAACCCAGGGGTTTTGCTTTCTCTTGTTTACATAGGAAAATCACAGACAGGGGCTTCCCAAGAGACTGTCTGCTGTTAGCCACTGTCTGCTCCTAACAGCTACAAGAGATGCTCTTCCTC
Source organism: Microcebus murinus (assembly GCF_040939455.1). Taxonomy (NCBI): domain Eukaryota; kingdom Metazoa; phylum Chordata; class Mammalia; order Primates; family Cheirogaleidae; genus Microcebus; species Microcebus murinus. Next base: position 38,406,862 of record NC_134111.1, read on the forward strand.
CCACAGCTGCGGCAGGGCCTGCTTCTGCAGGGTCTCCGATGGGAAAGAACTGAGCTGTTTAGGATTGAACTGCCCACCTACTGTTAAGTAATGTTCTGTCTCTAGCACAGCATTTCCACTCAGGAAAATGTGCTGTGCACTTGGCGGCAGCGTTTACTACGCATCTGCTTTACAAGCCTGTACTGCAGCTCCAAGGCCCAGCTCCAAACTGGTAAGAGGTCTCTGAAGATTTCACTGTCATTAGGAGGCAGACCAGAGTTGAGATGGGGTAGGGCTGGAAGCGGGTCGACTAGAAGGTCTGGTGGAATCCATTAGGAGAGTGAAGTGGGGGAGCCCATCAGTGGATGATTGCCTCACCTAGAACAGCCCCATGTCACACTGCTCCCCAGAGTTATTCAAGCTACAGTGGGTCTGTAGAATGGGCCCTCCTGCAGTATGAAGCTGGAAAGCAGTAGATTTTTGTCATGGGCTTCCTAGAATCCAAGCTAAAGCCGTAGTTTCCTTAATAGTTTTCCAATAGCACTCCATCTCTTATTAAAAAGTACAGTTAATCTCTACCCTTTTCTCCCCCATAATGTCAGAAAAGAAATGTGTTTCTGATAATAAATGCTCCTTTTGCTGTGCAGCTATATTTCATCAAGACTGTGGTTAGGAAATTGCTGCTGCACAACATAAAACTAAGCAATGAAACCCGAGACATGTGCCTTCTATAATTTGCTACTAATTGATACATCAAAAAACACATCAAAACACCCAGCTCCCTACACAGAGATCACACCAGCTTCTACCACATCCCAATACAACACCAAAACTGTTAAGTTCCCTCGAGAAATTTGGCTCCAAGTAACTCTTGGATCACAAATTTCTTTTGAAAATAATACTTATACTCTCAAAGAACCCTTAGGTTGTCTGGTGATAGATTATCTGGAGTGCTCGGCCATGCTGATTTGCAGGAGGCAAAAACCTGGATCCAGCAACAGTATGGATAATAAAATTACTTGCATTCCTATCCTGTAAGAAGTCTTCTGAGCATAATTTAATTAATCTTGATTATGGTCATCAAAAAAACTAATACATTTAAAAATTTTTATAATGAAAGAAAAACACATACATTTGCCATCTTAACCATTTTTAAATGTACAGTTTAGTAGTAAGTATATTCATATATATAGGAATATATGTATGTGTGTGTGTGTGTATAAAAACAGAGTTAAATAGATACCCAGAACTTTTTTATCTTGCAAAACTCAAACTTTCTACCCATTAAACAACTGTCCATTTCCTCCTCCCCCAACCCTTGTCAACCACCATTCTACTTTATGTTTCTATGAACTTAGCTACTTTAGATGCCTCATATAAGTGAAATCATACAGTATTTGTCTTTTTTGTGATGGGCTTATTTCACTGACCATAATACCCTCAATGTTTATCCATGCTGTAGCATGTGATAGGATTTCCTTCCTTTTTAAAGGCTGAATAATAGTCCACTGTATATATATGCTACACTGTGTTTACTCACTCATCTGTTGATGCATATTTGGATTGATTCCATCTCTCAGCTATTGTGAATAGTGCTGTTATGAACATGGGCATGCAAATATCTCTTCGAGGCCCTGCTTTCAACCCTTTTGGATATATACTCAGAGGTGAGATTGCTGGATCATATGGTAATTCTATTTTTAATCTTTCAAGGAACCACCATACTGATTTTTATAGCAGTTGCACCATTTACAATCCCACCAACAGCGCACAAGAGTTCCAATTTCTCCGCATCCTCACTAACACTTGTTATTTTCTGAAAAACGAACAGGTTTTAAAAAACCAACAAATAACATTTTTTTTCTTGATGTCAGCTGAGAAAAGGTTACTTAATCAGTCTTTTCCATTAAGATCCTCTTTTAGCGTCTTTGGTATTTATCAAGTATTTTGCAGGATTCAAGTTATTCCATAAAGGGTCCACCTTGTGCAGAAGTTTACGGGTGATTTATGTCAGCAAAAATATTCTTGTGATAGAATAGATAAAATATTCTGTGAATTAGAAACCCACCCTCACTGCTGGTGTGTTTCTGCCATTTTATTTTCAAAAACTGAGTTCAGAAAAACCAACGCATAACGGGTCTAGGTCTTGATTACTCTAGCCCATCCCTGCTTTCTATGGCATTTGATTGAGATTAGTTCAGTCAACCTTGACGATTGCTAAGCTTTGTTTGTAATCCTGGAGAGAGACAGAGGATTTCTCAATAATTATGTGTTGAGACGGTTCCCTTCTCTCCTCACCCCACAAGCTGAATCAGGTGGTGAATGTTTTAGGCACAGGCCCAATCCTCTTCAATTTTCCCCTCTGAACAAAAAAGGACAGCCTAGGAAGAATGAGTGACTAGACTTTGCAACTGCTCATTACGGGACCATCTATTATGCTTTTTAGTATGCAGTATGTTAATAAGCCAGATATGATGGCAGAGGGTCCGTAACTAATCTACCGTAATAAATAAGAGTAATGGCCATGGTCCTAGTGTATTCTATGGATGTAATGTGCTGCTTGAGAAGTGTGACATTTTAAATAAACTTTAGTCTTGAGGTATTTAAAAAAACATAAAGGCAGTAATGAAATATAGAGCACAACATTGGTTGACACAGCAATTCCTGCCTCCCAAGACCCCGCTAAATAACCAGAGCTTAAATCTTTATCTTGAAATATACAGCTCTTCTATGATTTTAAGTGAGTTGTAAAACTTTTATGGAGTGTGCCCTAACTTTATTTAAAAAATATTCTCCACTTTTATAGCAAAGGTGACCCAGAAGTACCTTGTGAATAATAGAATAACATATTTAAGCTATTAAATTCACCTCTCTGGACAACACAGACGCCTTCCTGGTACTTATATCTCTCCTGGATGGGAGTAGGAACAGGGAAGAATCTTGAATGGGCTATTTACCCAAAACTTACTGATTTTTAACTCTAGAATTAAAAGAGTTTTAACTCAAATGGGCACACAATATTTCTGCTACCAAGCTGAAACAAGGATTCAAAAGCTAAAGCTACCTGTTAGAGAAACATAAAGTCAAATCTTCGTACACTTGAGAGTTAAAACTGTGAAAAGTTCATACTCCCAATACCTGGTTTATGTAATTATTAGTTTTTGAACACCCAACTCTGTAAGCTGATGTAGGCCTATGGGATGAATTCATTCCCATATATGCAGAACTAAATTTAAGTCCAAAAACTAATTAAGATACTCAAGTGCTTTTTATTTATTGCCAAATTTCATCACTGAAATTACAATTACAACTCTCTGATCATATCAAGCCCTTATACATTTCTCAATGAAGCACAATTTATTTTCTACCTTTCTTATTTATTCTTTTTAGGCTTATATATTTTGAAAATAGGTGTAGTCTCTTAAGTATATATGATTTAAGTGTACATATTTATATATATAAATACACAATTTGGCCTTCAGCTTAAGACACTATGTGGAATCTCATTTTAAACCTAATGATAATTAATGGTATTTATAAAAGGAGAAAACAACCGATTCATCTATTTATTTCTTCACTTTCCCCCTGAAGACACTTAGATTAACAAGATTGTATCATAACCAATGACAAGCATTCATTAAGCAGCCCATCATATGTGCTGCCATATTAACTGCTATCCAAGGGATACTAGTTTTAGTCATTAAATAAAAGTTTTGCTTCCTGTGAAGTCCCATGAAATAGCTACCCTTCCAAAAATATTTAGTAAGAATGCATTCGTTTATAGAATTCAGAGATTTTAACACTATTTGTGTTGTGCTAATATTCTCGGTTCCAACATTTACACTGTGTCTTTTTTTCTGACTACCGTGTTTCCCCAAAAATAAGACCTACCCATAAAATAAACCCTAGCAGGATTTCTAAGCATTTGTGCAATATAAGCCTTACCCCAAAATAAGACCTAGTGTTGGGCATGGCTACACAGCATATCTGCACAACCCATGCATTTCCTCGTGGAGCGGTAAAGAAGACGAGCAGCCCTTCTCACCTGCCCCATGAGAGCTCTATTGCTCAACATGAGAGACTGGGGCAAATGGTTCTAAAGGAAATAGAGTCGCAAGAAATTCAGGATGGAATTCGGGGTTTGGAGAGTTATGATGATGTTCCAGAAGAAGACGACTTAACTATATTTGAATAAATGTAGATTGTACTGTACTTAAAAAAAAATAACACATTTCCTGAAAATAAGCCCTAGGGCGTTTTCTTGAGGAAAAATAAACATAAGACCCCATCCTTTTTTCGGGGAAACACGGTAGGAATCCACTGAGTAAGCATTAGTTTTCTTTTTATCTGTACTCAATTCTCTTTCTCTTCCTTTCTTCTCTCTCAGCCTCCGTTCTCAGATTCTAAGGGAAGAGGCCCAGGGGAGTTCTGACCAGGTGGGTCCCTAAGAGCAGGCTGCAAGCTGGAGGTAGGGGTGTGGCTGCTGCCCCGGGGTCTGTATGTGGGGCGGTGGGGTGGGGGTGCTGCGTGTGCCACCTCTTTGCTGGGAAGGAAAGCGGGTGGGGAGTGAGAACGGACACCTTTTGCTTCAGGTGAGGTTAGGTGACCAGTAAGAGTCTTGTACCAGGGTAAAGTTTTAGTGGGAGGGAGAAAGGATGTCCTTCCCCTTTTGCCAGTAGACCCTTCCATTCCCGTCACATTTACCCAAGGAGAAGGAGACAGAAAGATCTGAGAAGTCAGCCAGGGCATGGTGGCTCACGGCTGTAATCCTAGCACTCTGGGAAGCCAAGGTAAGAGGATTGCTCAAGGTCAGGAGTTCGAAACCAGCCTGAGCAAGAGCAAGACCCCGTCTCTATTACTAAGAATAGAAAGAAATTAATTGGCCAACTAAAAATATATAGAAAAAATTAGCCGGGCATGGTGGTGCGTGCCTCTATTCCCAGCTACTTGGGAGGCTGAGGCAGGAGAATCGCTTGAGCCCAGGAGTTTGAGGTTGCTGTGAGCTAGGCTGATGCCATGGCTCTCTAGCCTGGGCGACAGAGTGAGACTCTGTCTCAAAACAAACAAACAAACCACAAAGATCTGAGAAGAGAGGGAAAGACAAGGCAAAGAGAGGACAAGCCAGTGGGATATGAACTGAGGCAGCAGAGAGAAGAGAGGATGAAGCTGGAGAGACGCCACCTCTGACACTAGGCAAGGGAGTTGCAGACTGGGATGGGTTGGGCGGGGCGGGAGGCCCCTCGGCTGGTGGGGTCGAGAAAGCTCAGATTCCCACTCTCAGTAGGCACTGCCTGGTTGTGCTTCCTTTACTGACTGCCATCGCAGTCTGAGAACAGTCATGCCACCATATTGCTTTAAAAAAATTATTGAAAAGGCTCTGCAGTGAGGACCTGTATAGGTAATTACTCAACAAATTTTATCTTCCAAAGTGGGAGGAAATACAATCCTCTGACACACACATATACACACACGGAAATTCTATCTTAATAGCATATGAATAAGATGCATAATTTATTTTACAAATATCCTTGTAGCTTTCAATTTATGTGTACACCACTATAATTTTTGAAGAGACTATTTCAAAGGGCTAGCATGCAAGCGTTTTTTGGAGTGATGGGTCTGTATGCCGAAGGTGGCTACATAAATCCATACAAAGTGTTCAAATTCGTAGAACTATACAAGAGAAAAAGAGTCAATTTCACTGTATTATAATTTTTAAAAATAAAATAAAACAAAACATTATATTGCCATAAAAAAAAGCCCAGCTTCCTTATAGATCCAAGTCCCCCCCCCCATCTCTCTCTATAATTATTAACAGCACAAAGGCTAAGGTGATCGTTGAATAGAGACTAGATTTACTTGAATGGTCCAGACTTGCTCTATTAAAATATCAATGCATTAAAAAGCACTTGTTAAAACACTAGCTGTGGAATTCCCCAAAAGTCACTTCTCTTGAGGAGCCAGCATTTTCAGAGTGTTTGAATGAACTAAAATTCGGGTCTGTGTTCTTATCCTTAGGGCTTTGCTGCTTACTTTCTTTGAACATCAGTGGTCCTTCGTTGCAAAGTGGGGTTTTGTTCCTGTTCTTTCTTCAGAAGGGCTGGTATGAGGATCCCTCAGCTGAGGACCAAGAAAAAGAGTTCTGTAGACTGTACCGTGCGAATCAAGTGCGAGCATATGACAGACTGGACGTCAGGACGGAGCTGACATCTCTGCTCCTTTGCTGACAGGAGAAACAGAAAGGGAGAAATTGGACTTCTCTTAGTTCCCCAGGATAGGCCCAAGTGCACTCTAAATAGCCCACCGCTCACACTCCCTGGGATCCCAGGAGGAAGGACCGAGGCCACACGGATGACCTTGGAGAGCTGGAGAAACCTACAAAAGCAGAGATGAGAAAACCTCCAGGCGCAGAACTGAGGTGGACACGCCGCGCTCCGGAGTTGTTTGTTTACGGCTGGCGACCATCTGACTGGTGCTCAAGGACGCCGAACGCAACCCCTGGAGACCAGAGACCAGCGAGATAGCATAAGTAAGTGCGGCAGCTTAATGTAAAAATTCCAAGGCCCTCTTGGTCCATTTTTCTTTTTCCAATTTTTAGTAGAGACATGATTACAGAAAAATGTTTCTCAACCTTAAGAAGAGCATAAGTGCAATGGCAAATGGAAGCAGATGCATGGCCTCAGAGAAAGTAAAGAAAGATAAGAATTTGGAATAAAGGGGACAGTTGCTACTTGGCTGTAGACTAGGGTTTCTTAACCTCTGTGGGCCACGGACCGCTCTGGCAGTCTGGTGACTGTGCATCTTTTCTCAAGATGATGCTTTTAAATAAAATAAAATACATAGGATTGCAAAGGAATTTTATATAAAAAAATACAGGGGTCCCAAAGACCTAGGTTAAGAACTATTGTCTCTGTGCAGTATTATGGGTCTTGTGCTGCTAAATATTTTTGTTTTCCAAGAAAAGCCAAAAATCCTAAATTTTAAAGGAAGTTTTCTGGTTTTTTTTTTTTTTTTTTGAGACAGAGTTTCACTCTGTCACGCCGGCTAGAGTGCAGTGGTGGCATCATAGCTCACTGCAACATCAAACTCCTAGGCTCAGGCCATCTCTTGCCCCAGCATCCTGAGTAGCTGGGACTACAGGTGCACACCACCATGCCCAGCTAATTTTTAAATTTTTTGCAAAGACAGGGTCTCACTCTTGCTCAGGCTGGTCTGGAACTCCAGAGTTCAAGTGATCCTCCCACCTTGGCCTCCCAGAGTGCTAGGATTACAGGCATGAGTCACCATGCCCAGCCCTATTTTTAAGTGTTAACGTAAAGTTTTTTTATTAAGCACATATCTGTGGGTTTGGGCTGCTGGTCTAATATTGAAACTCCATATTAAGAATCCAAGGGACTCTTAGTAAACAAGGAAGTGTGACAATCCCATATGGTGTCACACATAAGATGAGGGACAGTGTCATGGCCAAATCAGGGAAAGCCTAGCACATGGCTATCATGGCATCTGTCCAATGGAAAAGGATGAAAACATGGCAGACAAGAAATATGTATCTTACGTGCTTGGACTCAAGTTCATAACAAGGCCACTCATTAATTTCCTTCCTTCGGGATTTTAATTTTAGCATCCCACCTTCCCCTGTGATTTCCTATGAAGATATTTAGATAGACTTATTAAAGTTTGGCTTTGGAATTTAAGATTTTTAATTTGTTTTCATTCATCACTTCTTTTCTTTTCCTTTTTTTTTTTTTTTTTTTTTTTTGGTGAGACAGACTCTCACTCTGTCTGGGTAGAATTGCAGTGGTTTCATCATAGCTCACAGCAACCTCAAAATCCTGGGATCAAGCAATCCTCCTGTCTCAGCCTCCAGAATAGCTGGGACTACTGGTGCACACCACCATGCCTAGCTAACTTTTCTATTTTTAGTAGAGTTGGGGTCTCACTCTTGCTCAGGCTGGTTTCAAACTCCTGAACTCAAGCAATCCTTCCACCTCAGCCTCCCAAAGTGCTAGAATTACAGGTGTGAGCCACAGCTCCTGGCTACTTCTTTTCTAATAACTCTTAGAAAATGGCCTTTTCACCTTGTTGGAAAGAGGAGCGAGCTAGTGTTATGCTATCAACATAGACAGTTACCATGTGGGAAGATATCAAAGAAAAAACAAGAGAGAAAGTCCCTATATTGGTGAAAAATTCTTAAATTCTTCATCTCTATTAAGGGTTTTTACCGGTTCTGAACATAATTAGAGTTAGGTAAAATCAGATAATCATCATTTCTAGTAATTAGAAAATATATTGATTTCAAAAATGGAATCTGTATACATTTACTGACAAATGGGTCCCCACATTCCGGTAAGTGGAAGCCATACCGTAAGGTCAGTAAGATTTTTTTCTTTTTAATGAAGTCTATGAAGTGTTTAGGGATGGCTTTTCCTGATGAGTGGCTTCCAAATCTTTTGACCACCATGTGTAGTAAAGAAGTCTATTTTTGCATCACAATTATATATGACAAAAGTTCCATGAAATTGTACTCGCTCTTATTATGAGACATGTCTTCTAATGTATTCAATTATGTTCCACTTCATTTAAAAATGTCGATCTGAATCCACTAAATTATTTCACAACCCAGTAATTGATTTCACTGACCTGCACTTTGGTGAACAGTGTTATGATCGGCCACCACGCTTCTTCTCCCTCGGCACGGCTTCCATTCCCAGCTGCTCCCCAAAATGCCCAGAGTCCAGTGACCGGCCTAGGTCCTTATTTCCTCATCCAGGCTTGTGTGAAGAAGAAGTGTGGAGGTTCTGTACAACAGTCAGCCTCCATTCCCTTAATTTCTCAATTTATTCACTCATCTTTTTCATTCCCAGAGTCATTCATTCAAGGAAACATTTATTGAATATTCAATACGTGGCAGCCACAGGTCTTATTTCTAGGGCTACGGTCGTAAAAACAGACGATTATAATGTCACACTGAAGAAGCCAGCCGGGTGTGCACGAGGAGTGATGGAGTTACAAACGAGTGGCACCTGGTGACAGTGGACAGTGACTTTGAAAGGACAGAGGGTGATCTGGGAGAATTCTCCATCTAGACAATCTCCTGCAGGCATCTCAGCACCCTCCAAGAGGAGTGCTGCAGCTGGGAGCGGGTCAGAGACCAGAGGCCTGGTTGCGGGGAGAGGTTTGTGATGACGGGGTGCACTGAGGTCTTTGGAGAACAGTGGCGCTGGGTGGGGAGTGTGTGGTGATGCCATGGGGGTGTTGTTTGGGGGGATTTGGAGGGCTCTCAGCCCAGTGCTGTTTCACCCCCAATACAGAGAGCTGACATCGCCAAAGTTTGTCATTTTCATGTTGACAGAGGATCTCATCTCTCATTGTGGCACTCCCTAGGAATTACTTACTGCAACCAGGAAAGGCTTAAACATAAAGTTGGAATATAGGACTCTAAAAAAATCACTTCTCATGAAAAGCCTCTTTTCCCTCTGAAAGCTCAAAATGAGATCACAGAATGTCAGAGTGGAGAAGAAGTTAAGTGATAGTAGTGACCCAACCGCTTCCCTTTGCAGTGAAGGCACCTGAAGCCGCTGACCTGCCCAAGTCCACACGTGTGGCCAGTGGGAGGGCCAGGCCTGGAAGCTGCTCTCCTGCCTTTTACCGCGGCCTGGGATGTGGAGATTCTGGGATGGGGTGGACAGGGCGGGGAGGACTGGGTAGCGTGCTGGGGAGTCTCTTCTTCTGTCTCTAATTCCCCACACCCCCTTTTTTTTTGAGACAGAGTGTCACTCTGTTGCCCAGGCTAGAGTGCCATGGCGTTAGCCTAGCTCACAGCAACCTCAAATTCCTAGGCTCAAGCAATCCTCCTGCCTCAGCCTCCCAAGTAGCTGGGACTACAGACATGGACCACCATGCCCGGCTAATTTATTTTTAGTAGAGATGGGGGTCTCACTCTTGCTCAGGCTGGTCTCGAACTCCTGAGCTCAAAGGATCCACCCGCCTAGGCCTCCCAGAGTGCTAGGATTATAGGCGTGAGCCCACGTGCCCGGCCTCTAATTGCCTTTTGCTGCTTCCTATGGAGGGCAGAGGGAGGTGCTGTGCACAAGCGGGCCACTCTCGGTAGATGGGGGCTTCTTATTTTGAGGGTTTGGCCAAAGTTGACAGGTCACTGAGGTCTTGCATGGAGTCTCCCTTGTTCAAGCAGCAAACATGTGGGTTGCAAGGGCTTTTGAGAATTGCTGCATTGGTCTCTTGAGCTCTCTTCAGCTCCAGATGCCTGCCTTCACAGGACCTGGGGGAGACTGCTGAGGGTCAAATACATCTAACGTATTAGAGCTCTAATTTCTTCCCTTTGTAGCCTAAAATGCAGCATTGTTACAACTTTAATGTGCATTAAAAAAATCATCTGAGAGGCTGGGCATGGTGACTCATGCCTGTAATTCCAGCACTTTGGGAGGCCAACGTGGGAGGATCACTAGAGGCTGGAAGTTGGAGACCAGCCTGAGCAACATAGTGACACCCTGTCTCTACAAAAAATTAAAAAATTAGGCCGGGCCCGGTGGCTCACGCCTGTAATCCTAGCACTCTGGGAGGCCGAGGCGGGCGGATTGCTCAAGGTCAGGAGTTCAAAACCAGCCTGAGCAAGACCCTGTCTCTACTAAAAATAGAAAGAAATTAATTGGACAACTAAAATATATATATACAAAAAATTAGCCAGGCATGGTGGCACATGCCTGTAGTCCCCGCTACTCGGGAGGCTGAGGCAGCAGGATCACTTGAGCCCAGGAGTTTGAGGTTGCTGTGAGCTAGGCTGACACCACGGCACTCACTCTAGCCTGGGCAACAAAGCGAGACTCTGTCTCAAAAAAAAAAAAAGAAAAAAAAAATTAGCCAGGTATGGTAGTGGGTGCCTATAGTTCCAGCTACTCAGGAGGCTGGGGCAGGAGGATTGCTTGAGTCCAGGAGTTTGAGACTGAAGCAATCTATGATTGCACTCCACCTTGGGTGACAGAGTGAGACTCTGTCCAAAAACAAACAAACAAAAAATCACTTGAGAAATGTTAAAAGTGCAAATCACAGGACCTATGCCTATACATCCCAATTCTTAGGTCTTGGTGGGGGGAACCTCAGAAATCTGCATTTGAAATATCTTTCTTAGGAATTCTGATATAGGTATCTTGTGGTATCTTTAAAATTTTTTTATTTTTTATTTTTTAAGAAACAGGGGTCTTGCTATGTTGCCCAGACTGGTCTCAAACTCATGGGCTCAAGTGATCTTCCTATCTCAGTCTCATGAGTAGCTGGGATTGCAGGTGTGAGCCACCGCAGCGGGCTCCACATTTTTAAAACATAGGAATTAGAACATACAGGGTTTGAGTAAGACAAAGACCTGGGCTCGCTGACAGGTTGTTTCTTCTCCTGACTAAAACTTAGCTTAAGGACCAAAGAGTCTTCTCTCAACTAAACCACTGAGGCCACTTAGAACAGCTTCCTTTTCCCCCAACGGCCAGGATACCTCCACAAATTGACCTGTGGAGGAGCAGGATTGGGATGTGAGCTGCACAGGAACAGACAATATTGGAAGTCATTTAATTTAATTAGCAATTGGGCCCCAATCCCTAGGAAAAACCAGTTCTACATGGCAGTTTCCACAGTGGCCACAAGGTGGCGACCTTCTGCATCAATTTGGAGAGCTCAGCCTGTTACCATTGGGTGTAGCTCATTTTCAATATTAACTACGTCATTAGTTTTAAAAGTGAGCATTAATTTTAAAAAGATGCAAGAAGAAATAGTTTTCACAGGACAGCCTTCAAATTCGCATTTCAATAAAATATTGCCATGTGCTAGATGGAGGAATTTAGTGAGATTTCCACATCAGACCCCAGAAAAAAAAAAAAGATAAAAATGTGTTTGAGCAAAGGCCATATGTAGTCTTCGCAAAATGAAAAATGTCACTCAAAAATAGTGTTTTAAAAGTGTTCTGAAAAGTTGGCTTTTTGGAGAATTAGCAGGTACAATTCGGTCATTAGAAAATAGAAAAATTGTCATCTGGTAAAATGTCCTTTTTCTTGGTATACAGTTAGGATCAGAAAATGAAAAAGAAACACAGGGGGGAAACAAAGCTCTGGATAAATGTAATGACACCGGGCAGCTGTGGACCAAAAATGACAGCAGAGCTGCAGCATGGCTGGCGCAGACCTGAGCCTTTACTCCCGGCAAGTGTACGTGCCTGGCACACATGACCCTGATTGCCCTGCAGGCCGGCAGGGAGGTCACCAGCAGGTGAGGGAAGCCACATGGGCTGGAAGCAGCGGGCCTTGGGGACTCACCCCAACTCGACTTCAAGCCAAGCAGTACAGCCTTGAATTTCCGGGAGGCCAAACCATCAGCAAGGTCACGGCAGGCCTGTGACCTCAAGGACAGAGCAGCCAGTGGTTGGGGTTTACAGTGAGGCCAAGGGCAGCCTTCCATAAGGAGAGGCTGCAAAATATAGCAAGGGCCTCAGACCAGCAGAGAGTGCTGGGGACAGGGTTGCTGGTCACTTAGTGGGCCTGGGGCCATACATATACACATCTGTGCACACTCAGTGCAGAGAGCAAGCCCTGGCCAGAGCCTCCTTCACACTATAGGTGTCCCCTGATTTGCTTGAATGCAGGGAGAATGTTTCCAGAGGGGTCAGTAGAAGAGGGTGTGGAGAGGTAAAAATCCATCCTTATTTCCCAAGGGCACTTGGGGAACTTGGCCTCACATCCCACCCTCTCGTTTCAGCTTCCTCTGGAAGAAGAGACCCTGCAAGGCACGAGGACATCGCTAAAGATGGCAAGGAAGCACGACAACACCACAGCTGAGGCCTTCCTCTCTGCCTTTCCTCCTTGATTTTCCGGTCGTGCTCTCTGTCTGGATAGGGAGTGGTAGGAGGGGGAAGGCTCTTGTCAAGAAGAGTGAGTGACAGCAGAGCTGAGGGGGCCTGGTTTCTTAGAGATTTGGGGAGTGTGGGAGAGATCCCCGAGACATTTCTCTTCTCTCCCCTTCTCTTATCTTCACAGAATAGCATCCAGGGTTGCAAATTCCAGGGGCATTGCCCTTGTTTCTAGAAACATGCCTTCAGCTCTCCAGGAGAAAGTAGGACAGCATGGGGCCTTGGCAAAGGCCTCAAGGTCCTGGTTGTTTTGAGGGACAGCTGTCCTTTGGCTGTTCTCTGTTCAGGCCAGCTCACTGCAGGGAAAATCAGACAGAGCTTGGGCAGAGTGCAGGACTGATGTTCCCTAGGCAAGAGTAACCGTTTCTCTAGAACCATAATCCATGGGGACCTTCTATGTGCCGCTGGGTCGGAGGAGACGCTTATATGGCTGAAGAGAAGGGACACTTCATAGATCGTCCCCTTGGTCAGATCCTTTCTTCATGGCATTACCTGTGGCTCCAGGCAGACGGGCTGCCCAGAGCCGGACACACAGAGAGGGCTCAGACCCTCCGACTGCCATGGGACTGCCGGGCCATGTGCGACGTGAAATATAGCAGGACACGCGCAGGCAAGCTGTCTACTTAATGAGCCTCTAAATTAAAACCATATTCCACATCGAGTGTGATAATTGCCTTGTCTTTAGGGTCTGTGTCTCGCTGACCTGGGCTGACGGATTTGCGCCCACACAGTCGACTCTTAGGGCCAGGAATGGAGAAGTGTAGAGGGGGTTAGTTTTAAGAAGCAACTTTTGGATGTTTTTGCTTATTTTTGCCTTGCAGGGTAGGTTTCATGTTTGAAGATGAGGTTTCTGACCCACAGGAGGGGCGGAGGTGCTCAGAGTGGTCTTCTGCGGAGTGGGGGTGGGTGTGCATGGATGTGTCCATCTCCGGTTTGGTCCCTGCGTGGTGCGAGAGTCAGGCCACCCTAGGAGCGCCAGGAAGGCTCGCCAGGGGCTGGGCCAGCCCAGCGCGCTCAGAGGCCCATACCCGCTCACCCACCCTCCTCCTGCACAGCACTCTCACTTGCAAGAAAGTCAATAGGAAATAAAGTTTATCTTAAACAAGACATCATTGCAAATGGTTCAACCGTAGAGTAAGTAACAAAGACAATTTCTTTCCAAATATTTAGGGATATTAAACTAAATATTTAGTTTAAACGAGTAATAAACTAAATGCACTGCTCTCAGATCAAAGGAGCACTTCTTACCTGAGTTACTTGTAATTAGATTTTTTTTTTAAAATAATGATTGCTTAAGAAAATAATGTTTCCTTTGAAGCAGATGCTGTGTTGACTGGTAGTCACATTTCCAGAATCTTAGACATTTTATTATAATATCACTTTAGGTAATTAGCTGCATTGCTATAATTTCCAGCTACTGTGGCTTTGAGTTCCATCTGGCTGCCATGGAGATACCGGCCTCACAGGAAACTTGCTGAACAGCCAATATGTTGAAAGCCTCGACAAGGCCACAGAATCACAGTGTGTGGGATACTCCTTGCTGCAAGTACAGCGACCATATAATTTATTGTCCAAATGGGGACGCTTTTGAGACTAAAAAGAGGCACAATTAATATTAATAATTACTCCAGAAAACATGTAATCTGGGGCCTCCTTATCTGTATGGCAAGCTTTTTCTTCAAAAACCTTTCACAAAAAGGAGACATAGATACAAAAATAGGTACAGATATAAATAGCAATATTATTCAAGTCCTCATGGAGTTTCTTATATTCTAGGTCATTCCAAGGTCCTTTTTTAAAAAAAAAACAAAACAACAATAACAAAACACTCTTTAGAAAAGATATGTTTCCTGAAATGATCCAATCACTGCTAGTTTTACATTTTCATGTAGAGCAACCAATGAAGATTAGCTTTAAAAAGGAGACATAGAAATTTGACACAGATTCAGCAATTATTCCTTAGGGTATTCTGTCAAACTTCAGGAAAGCAGTTGTATTGTCATTTTGTAGGATGAACGGAAACTCTACTGCTATGAGAGTTTATGATTTCAAAAAGTGCTGTGTGTCGAACAACTGAAGAGTGAAGATGCTCTGGACAACTTGATAAAAGTTCAAAAAAATTGGCCATTGTGATGAAAGAGACAATGAAGATGGAAAATATATTTGGAGAATAAATAAAATAATTCTGAAATATGAGAGTAGAAAAAGTTTTTTAAGTATTTTACGTAATACATGATTTTCAATATCAATATATAATTTAACTAAAAAATTAAATATTATGAGTAGGCACTTGAATATTTCATTCATATCCCTAAAAATTTATATATTCAAATTGGCCAAAACCTTTTTCCTTTGGTTGCTCTCCCAGGGAGTCACTTGGTATGTGGGGTCATCTTCTATCTGGGTATATGTTGTTATCGCCATACAGATTCTGTTCAGTGTGGGTTTGTAACAGCAGGCTCCTTGGGTCAAGGCTGGGAGAATAAGGGTCCCCCGAGCTTCCTATGGGTAGAAAATTCTTCAGGACTCCAGGTAACAGAGCAGGGCGTTGAGCCTATGAGCTGGGTCTTGCTTAACCTGAGCCTAGCTGCTGTCTTTCAAAGCATCAGCACACACACACACGGGTTAAGAGATGATGAGTATGAGCAGATCCTAAAGCTACGTGGGGACAGCCAGGCTCACTGAATGGCCCAGGGGCAGTTCCTGTCCGTCACACTTCCCTAAGCAGCCTGCAGTCCTAGACCCACGACCTCAGCTAGTTTGATATTCAGGTGGCCTGGGGTATATTTTTAGGAGGCCAATGCCTTATCCATTAGGCGACGGGGGCTTCTTGGGGGTATATTATTAAAAGCAAGCCATGGGGTGGATCTGGGAAGAAGGCTCTGTCAGCCTGTTCTCCTCTGACCTCCCAGAAGCTCTGCATCTAGTTGGGGTAGTTAACTGTCCTCTTGTACTGACCACCTCTGCAACTTTAAACAAGTCCCTTCAACTTTCCAAGGGAGTTTGATGTGTGTCCTTCTAGAGCTGACTACCCCTTTCAGCTCAGCAAAGAAAAAGTAAAAGGAGAGCAAAAGGTTAAAATAAAATAAATGTTACAGAAAACAAACACCTAACAATTAAAAGGAAACAAAAGATCAGTGAGGGCTGGAGCGATTAGGGAAATCCTGTATTTCTTACACTTTCGTGACAAAAGGAAACCAGGCCTCTCTCTTCCATTAGTTGTGGATTTTAGTTTCATGGACTGTAGGATGGGAAGCCAACTGAGGGCCGGGGAGGATTCATTTACCTAGGGTTAGATAGCTACATAAGAGGACATCAAGAACCAAAGAATAACCTCGCCTCCTGAACCCTAAACCCATGTAAGGTGTTGCTTGGCATGTTGAGGGGCTTGGGGAAAAGGAAATCATCTGTTCTTGTCTTCTTCTTAAATTTATGACTCCATTCCCTTTGTCAGGCCCTTTGAAGCACTAGAAAGATCTAAGGCCCTGGGAGCAGGCCTAGGTAAGAGAAAGAAATGCAGAGATGGGGGCGGCCTGGGCTTTAGGACATCTCCAGGACCACTGAGGCTACTGCATGGAACCAGCTCTTTCCTAACACGGATCTGTAGTCAGTTTGGGAGACTTACAGCTTAGACACCCTTCATCCTCCAACTCGCTGTACTTATCTTTCTGGTTGGTTACACCTGAAAACTGGCTAATCGGTTATGTGGACTTCTTGGTAAAACTCACTCAAACCACAACCCTACCCTCAGAGGGCTATGAGATAAAACCAAGGAAGTAGAGTCCATGTCTGCCACAATCCGAGTGATTCCAATTCCTGCACTTTGGGTTTCTTTTTTAAAACTGGAATCCATTGGTTCATTAAATACTACTAGCTTTGTTTCTTTGAAAAGCAATTTCCTCCTGTGTTAAGCAATGATCGTTGGAATTCAGTCATGATTATGACCATCACAATTGTCACCAAAAAAAAAAAAAAATTCTCTCTCGAGTGTCCTCTGCCTTGGCTTTGCCCATGTCACTCAGAGTGCTCATCTTCACACAGCCGAGTATGGTGCTCAGGGCCTTCCACGAGAGATACTGGCAACTGGAAAGTTCCCAGGAGAGAGATACCTGGATGGTACGGGATCTGACAACCACAATAAATGAAAAACAAGCGAAAGAACTGGCCATGTCTGGTCTGGAGAAGAGAATCCTAACAAAAATTGAAAACTCAAAGCTGCTTGTAATGCAGAATTGGGACCAGATATTGCTGATGTGGGCTAAGCAGAAACAAAGAACTTAATAAAATGTAGAATGATTTAATATTGGGGTGGGCTGGGATGTCCTGGGCATCCAGTCACCAGAAATGTCCGTGGAGAGCCTGGGTGAGCATCTTTCAGGGATGCCATGAGGGGGACTCCTCCCTGGGCTCACTTGTGGCGAAAGGCTCTGGGTTGGAAGTGGGGATTCGAATAGGTGTATGGCCGGGCACCTGCCCCTGAGGGGCCTCCTGTCTTCCGAGAAAGGATGCCCAAGTAGGAACATAAGCAACTACCCAAGGAAGTACATGACGTAGAACGGGGGCGGAGGTGGGGGAATGCAGGTGGGGACACGGGGGAGGTGCTGAAACATCACAAGGGACTGAGGACAACAGAGGGGGAGACTCCAGGGCTGCAGTCAGGGCTACTGTGAACAGAGGATTGTGCTAGAACACGGAGTACATGCCCAGGACAGAGAGAAGGGTGCATGGGGGGAGGGCTCAGAGAGATTAGAGATTACTATAAAGGCCAGATTCTGGAAATCCTCGAATTCTAGGTTACTGGAGTAAATCCTCTACTGGTTTTGGAGTTGCTAAATAGCACTGCTTTTCCTATCTGACGGGCAGCGTGGGTTTCTTTGTGCAGAGCCTCAGAGAGGCCAAATGTTAGGGTAGAAAGCAAGTAACATCCTGGCATTTTCCTGACCTCTTTCATCACGGCAGGCTCTGGCCCGAACAGGCTTTTAAGGGAAATAGTACATTCTTTTCGGTTTGCCAATGTCAGCCTACCCACCCCGAAACCCGCAAAGCCTGCTGTGTAATTACCCCCAGGAGGCCAGAGGTCATTTGGAACAGCCAGTGTAGGCAACACCCAGCTATTAGAACTCAAATTTCAGAGTTCTCCCTTCATGCTGGCCTGAAGCGTTTTGGGGATGGGACGGGGCCCCCAAGGTGGGGGGCCTTTGAGGTCGGTATTTCTTGCCTGAAGTGGAGGTGTTTGGTGTCTGAGGGTGGCCCGGGTGGGCTGTGTTCCGGCAGGGAGGGGTGTGGCTCCACTGGGGGAGGGGGGCGTCTCTGCGCAGCACTGGCCACTGGCCGGCTCTGGCCTCTTGGCCGCCCCTCCTCGGCCTGCTCACACACGCTCTCTCGCACACTCGCTGTTCGCCCTCCTGCTGCAGTTAGCTGGGCTCCTTGGGAGGGAAATTGTGACAAGATCAGGGTTGCCCCTGTGACCCCGGATGGGATGGGTGGTTCAGACCGGGAGTGCTGAAGAGCAGCTGTTCTAGAAGAGATCTTCAGAGAGCCTGTGAGCAGCCAGCCGGTCGGCTGGGAGGCCTTTTCCTGGAGGAAAGCAGAGGAGGCTGGGCAGTGGGCAGTCCAGCAGCTGGTCTCTGGGCAGGGCCATTCCTAGGGCAAGATGGCAGCAATGAGCAGCTTGCTCTGTACAAGATCTGCCTGCAGACAGCTGCCCCGCACGTCATAATTTAAGGGGCCCCCAAAGCTCCCTGTGCAAGCAGCTCCCATATTAGCCTATTCTCAGGTTTAATATATTACCGTTAGAGGCCGGGCGCAGTGGCTCACACCTGTGATCCTAGCACTCTGGAAGGCCGTGGTGGGAGGATCATTTGAGTTTAGCAGTTTGAGACCAGCCTGAGCAAGAGTGAGACCCTGTCTCTACAAAAATAGAAACATTAGCCAGGCATCATGGCACATGCCTATAGTCCCAGCTACTCGGGAGGCTGAGGCAGGAGGATCACTTGAGCACAGAAGTTTGAGGTTGCAGTAAGTTACAGTGATGCCACTGCACTCTACCTGGGGCAACAGAGCAAGACTCTATCTCAAAAAAAAAAAAAAAAAAAGAAAGAGTTACCAAGAGGACAGATTCACTGGATTTTAGTATAAATCCCACTCGAGGTTCTCTTTTAAAATGTAATTTCACCAGGGTGCAATGAATTAGTCTACTGGCTCATTCTAACCTGCTAAGAGGAGTGCATTGTCTGGAAAGTGTTAGGAACCAGAGAAGACAGCCAAAAACAACAAAATATTTTTTTTTTTTTTTTTTTTTTTGAGACAGAGTCTCCCTTTGTTGTCCAGGCTAGAGTGAGTGCCATGGCGTCAGCCTAGCTCACAGCAACCTCAAACTCCTGGGCTCGAGCGATCCTTCTGCCTCAGCCTCCCGAGTAGCTGGGACTACAGGCATGAGCCACCATGCCCGGCTAATTTTTTATATATATATCAATTGGCCAATTAATTTCTTTCTATTTATAGTAGAGACGGGGTCTCGCTCTTGCTCAGGCTGGTTTTGAACTCCTGACCTTGAGCAATCCGCCCGCCTCGGCCTCCCAAGAGCTAGGATTACAGGCGTGAGCCACAGCGCCCGGCCAACAAAATATTTTGAATTGAGACAGCAAAGCATACCAAGAACCACCTTTTCTTCTTTCAAGATTTAGCCTGTGCCAACGCAGACCCAGCCAGGCAGCGTCTCCAGGCTCTGGGGACTTGGAATCCAGGACAAGGCTCCATACTCTGAAGTGGATGTTTTTCTTTTTCTAATCTTTTTTTCTTCTTTTCTTTTCTTTTTTTTGAGACAGAGTCTCACTACATTGCCTGGGCTAGAGTGCCGTGGCGTAAGCCTAGCTCACAGCAACCTCAAACTCCTGGGCTCAAGCAATCCTCTTGCCTCAGCCTCCCGAGTCGCTGGGACTACAGGTATGCGCCACCATACTTTTTTCTATTTTTGGTAGAGACGGGGGTCTCGCTCTTGCTCAGGCTGGTCTCGAACTCCTGACCTCAAGAGATCCTCCTGCCTTGGCCTCCCAGAGCGCTAGGATTACAGGCGTGAGCCACCACGCCCAGACTGAAGTGGATATTTTTCAAGCCAGCTTTATGCTCAGTCTCTCCAGGAGAAAAAAAAAATACAGGATTCTAGGAATTTGACCATCCTCATCAATGCCAACCTTTCGACCTGGAACTGCTCTGCCTGGCGTTCCTGCTTGCATTTCTCCTGGCCTCTGTCTTCGCAGTTGGCTGGGGATTCTCAAGTCTGTTCTCTGTGGGGAAGAGGCACATTTTCATGAGCAGGCAGCACCCAGCAGGGCAGGGAAACTTCTCCATTCCCATCCCAGTGCAAAAGCCGATGTCCTGGCTCCCACCTCATGGGTAGAGTAAAGGCTTCTGGCTCAGTTGCTTTCCAGAAAGGAGGAAACCGTCCAGCAGGTGTCAGTAAGTTCTAAGACGTTGTGAGGAGCCGCGCTTGGTAATCCAGTGTGCTCTTTTCCAAGCCAGTTTAGCATTCAAGGACTTCAGAGGGGCTTATGACTAACAGGAAGGTCTTGAGTGGTAGCACTTCCAAGGAGAGAGCAGGGAAGGGGAAATAGAAGTCCATTTCCTTCCAGAGAAGGACTGAGATTTGTCATGAGCCTGAGGATTCTAGGAAGTTTGTCCTGGAAACCCAGCCTAAAGATGCGTGGTGATTGACAAGGAGGAGGTGTGGGGCTCAGACAGCAGTTCATCATGCCCGCGCCCCAGCCGCAGGGCAGGAACCAGTTCTTCCCTTACCTACGAGGCAGCTTGTTCAAACCAGCGTCAGGATCCTCCTTCACATCGAATGAGACCTTACTCTGGACTGTGGAACGTCCAGAGCCACTCGAGCTTAGACTGGGGACCCGTTTCTGGCCTGGCATCGGATGGGGTTCTCTGGGAGATGTGAGGCAGAGGTGGAGAGAAGAACTCATTACCTTGCTACCTCCTTTCGGTTTGATCAGAATTTGTTAAAAGACTGCTATTTTCAGGTGCGGTACTAGGAGCTACATAGGATATATAGAGATGTAAGATGGGGTGTCTGAGTTTAAGAAGATCAGCACCTTGAAGTGGGCCCTAGTATTCAGTTGCTGATCAGCACCCTATTCCAACCCTATTGTGCTGGATCCAACCAGAGGCACTCCTCCCCATTTGACAGGGTCTTGACGACTGATCACCTGCACCACCGTCCTACCATAGGCATGGGCTTTGTGGCCTGGGCTGGCCAAGCAGAGTCTACCCTTGCATTGCTATGTGGGCATTATCAGTTCCTCACAGCCAAAGGAGGGAAACTAATTCATAGATTGGTGATTCTTGATCTGCCAAACTATTTGATACTATATCAAAAACAGCATGTAATTCTCCATGGAAGGGATTGACTGGTCCAAAGATGTTCTTATTTTACATTGGAAGCAGTTGGTCAAACACACAGGTGTTGAAACCAGTTTTCCTTGTTAAACAGCTATGATCCATACAGGCTACTTGAATAGGAGATGTCTAGGAAGCTGATTTTCACCTTAAACCTACATGAATGAGTTATAAGGGACAAGGATTATGTCAAATAGTTGGCCAAAAGTTACCAAGCACTTAGAGGTGCTGTTGCTGCTCTGATATGTGAGTGTGGACTAAAATAAAATTTTAAGGCTCACCCCTCCACCAGATGACTGAATGGACCCCCTCTGGCCAAAGGAATATTCTAAAACTAAATTACCTGCCAGGAGGAGAGAGGTCAGACATGCCTCATCATGCCCCTCTCCCTTCTTGGAGACATCCTTTGTAACCCAGCAACAGGCCTAAGAGTATGCAAGACAAACCTGCAGGTCCTCAATTTATACAACAAATCTATGTCTGGTGGCTTATCTACAGCTCCTTATGTTAAAACATTCCAAGCCTTTAAACAAAGATTCATATCTTTAACCAATTACAGGTCAAAGAATCTTTAAACCCACCTATAACCTGTAAGCCTCCACTTCAAGATGGCCCACCTTTTCAGGCCAAACCAATGCATGCTTCCCACGTATGGATTTATGACTTTACCTGTAACCCCTGTCTCCCTGAAATGTATAAAAGCGAACTAACCCAACCACAGTGAGTCTCAAGGCTCTGGGTCATGATCCACAATTTGGCTCAGAGTAAATCTCTTTAAAATTATTTTAAAGAGTTTGGCTTTTTTTCCGTTAACATGAGTTTCTTGGGCAGTAGAGGTGTCTTGAAACTAGACACTGAAAGAAACCAGGCTCCCAAGCTTGGAAACTAGAAGTGATCATTTAAAAAGCAAAATACCAGCTTTACTTCTTTAGTCTATAAAATCAGATACATTATCATTAGAGAAGAGCTAGGAAAAGTGCTTGCTGAGTTTCTTAAGCCATTCTCCAAGATGCATAGTGTCACACATTCTGTTATTAAAGTTATATTTTATGTTTTGCAGTTTTCTTTTTTAAAGGTATAACTTTAAAGACTTTCCCCTTGAGCCTGAAGAGCAGGGTTGGCAAAGATTCAGCTCATTCAGTGCTACTGTATATCCAAGTGCTTGGCAGAGATATCATTAATGGATCTGAGCATACATGCCTGCCGAGTCCAGGTATGGTCCTATAATTGACCTCACTACGGAGCTGTCAGCATCAGCGTTCATCACCGATCCATTAGTGCGGGCCTATTGTGTGCCGTGAAAGATGAAAGCTATTTTTCGGCATAAACCACAGCCAGTGGTGCCATTTTATGTGTAGACTCTGAGCAGAAATTTTGCTAGCTCTTATCTGTTCATAAACTGGTGTACGTAAGGCCCAGAGAAACACACAACTTCGAAATCAATCAACTATAGATTGTGACACTGATGCTGTGAATATAAATGTTTATGGAAAGGCAGATGAAGATAAGACCAGTTACTTTTAAGTTCTCAACATGTCAGTTTCCTGTCCCTGTGGGCAGAAGATAAATATTCATTGAATAAATCAAAGAATGGTGAACAGTTGAAAGGGGGTGCAGTCAAAATTTCACATTTCCAAATGGGTTTTGCTTCATGCTGACAGGTACCAGACAGTCAAGGAGATCCCAAGGTCTTCCGTGTGTTCTTTGAAAGAAAGGGATGCATCTCCAACAAAACAGAGGCTCAGTCCAAAGTCTGCACGAAGCTGGGAAAGTTTCCTATCTTCAAGTTCATTTATTTCTTAGAATCTCAGATCCATTCTTATCTCACAGGGGCAAGCAGGTTCTAACTTGCAATAAAGGATAGGCATGCAACAGTCATTATAAGGGGGATATATTAGTTTCCTAGGGCTATTGTAATAAATTAGTACGAACTGGGGAGCTCAAAACAACAGAAGTTTATTCTCTTGTTGTTCTGAAGGCTACAAGTTCAAAATCAAGGTATCAGCAGAGTGGATTCCTTCTGAGGGTTCTGAGGGAGAAATCTGTTCACGTCTCTCTTTGGATTCTGGTGGTGGCCAGCAGCCCTTGCCATTCTTCAGCTTGTCACTGCATCACTCCAACCTCTGCCTGCCTCTCCTCATGGTGCTCTCTCTGTGTGTCTGTGTTCATGTGACCACCTTTTTTATAAGAACACCAGTCATACCGGATAAAGAACCATCTGTACTCCAGTATGACCTCATCTTAATGTAATTAATCACATCTGCAACAGTGCCATTTCCAAACAAGTTCACATTCTGAGATACTGAGGGTTAAAATGTTGATCTTTTTGGGGGTGGGGAGGGGAGGGATATGATGTAATCCATAACAGGAGAGGAGAAAATATCTGATCTCATCAAATAATGAATGTTGCCAAAGCATAAAAAGTAACAGATAATTTAGATTTATGGTGGCAGGTTGATGGGGCCTTTGGAAGAAACTAACGCAGGCTGGGCATGGTGTCTCATACCTGTAATCCTAGTACTCTGTGAGGCCAAGGCAGGAGGATCACTTGAGGCCATGTGTTCAAGACCAGCCTGAGCAAGAGCAAGACCCTGTCTCTACAAAAAATAGAAAAATTAGCTGGGTGTGGTGGTGCGCACCTGTAGTCCCAGCTACTTGGGAGGCTGAGACAGGAGGATCCCTTGAGCCCAGGAGTATGAGGTTGCTGTGAGCTATGATCATGGAGCAGCACTCTAGCTTGGGTTACAGAGCAAGATCCTATTTCAAAAAAAAAAAAAAAAAAAAACCCAAAAACTAAGGCATCCAATCCTGTATCTATAATGGTTACATGTATTTCTGCTTTGTTATTTTTCCATCTCAGCTCTGATTAGAATGCCAGCAATCACCTAGAGGACAAAGACTCTACATCCCATCACCAATCTCCAGAGCCATCTTATTTTCAGTTTCCCAAGTTTGAAGATGCGAGGGACACATAATTTAGTATTTGTATCAATAATACCAGCGTTCCGTATTTTATTCAGGTGGCTTCTCTCTCTTTGGCTTTATACCTACCAGATTTTCAAAACAGCTTCAATACATGCAGAAACAGAAAACATATTCCACAGAGGTTAGAGTGATGTGAGGCTGATTTGTTAAAAAGGTTCTGTCTTTAGAATAACTGGATACTAAAATAGTTGATTTCAAAAAACCAGATTGATAACCGCACTTTGCACCAATAATGAGGACAGCCAAAGTGAAGATACTTTGTTGCATGTATTTGCTAGTGTTTTTGTAATTTTTCACTGAGCAAATGCTGGAATGATATATATTTTTTATTATGCAGCAACAGTAGAGAGACAGCTAATATTTTTTTCCAGTTCAGCTATTCATATCTCAGCACTGCCGTAGAAAGAAGTCATTTCATTCTTTTTACTGCAGAGAAAGGAAAGAGTTTGTGCTGCTCTTCATCCTTGAGCTGGAACTGCCTGTGGCTAATGCCCATTTGCAAAACCACTTTGGGAGAGAATTTTCTACTCTTTTTGCTTTCTGACTCCCCAAAAGACGTCACTGTCAAACATGGACCTTAAAAACTTTATTGAGGGTTTCTATAAAGGTGGCAAGGAAAAAGAGACGGCTGTATGTGTCCGGCACTTGGACTAGATTTAACTTTACCCCTGGGGGTCAAGTCACCAAGACTAGTTTAATGTACAGACTCTACCGTAGGTTACACTGGGACATCCCTAATTTTCCCCAGAGATGAAATGCTCTCCCCTTAAGAGCTACAGAGATCTGCACACTGCACTAAGGAGATCTAATCCATTCTGGCTGGTTGCACTAAGATACTCTCTGCTCCCAATTAAATGAATTATCTGGGTAATCTTCATAATTAATGGCAGAAGGCTTGAGCTGCCAGGACTGGCTGGAGCAAAAATACGTGGGTGTGTGGTTTAAGCCACAGTTGCTCTGTGGGTTTCTGAGGCTGGGGCAGGGAAAGGGGATTGGGTGTTCATTGGGGTCAGCTTTCTCCATTAGTAATGGGCTCTAACTAAGCAGCAGACCCATGGGATCTAGAAAGGGCTTTCAACTAGAAATTAGGAGATTGTGTTTCTGCTCACCCTCTGGCACTAGCAAGCTGTGTCCCATTGAGCAAGATTCTTCACCTCAGAATGACTAATCTCTACATCTATAAAATGAGACAGTAAAAGCAGATGGTTTTAGTTAGTATTTGTGGAGCAAATGCCGAATATCAGGCACTGTAGTAAGCATACTTCCTTTAATCATCATAACCTTTTACAAAAATCAAGGTACAGAGAGGTTAAGTAACTTGCCCAGGGTCACACAGGTAGTAATTTTCAAAGACCAGGGGGTCTTTAAGCTCCCTCCCTACTGTAGTTTTAATGGCTACTGCTGAGAACCAAGTGGAAGACTCAGTGTCCCAACTAAATATTAGGTTAATTTAGACCCTTGCTACTCCAAGTCCATGGGCATCACCTGCTGTCTTTTTGGAAAGGCAGAATCTCAGATCTCATTCCAAATTATTAATCAGAATCTACATTTCTAACCAGGTACCAACATGATTCACACACCCATAACGGTTTGAGAGACACTGATCTAAAGCCAACCAGAGGCCAGTAGGAGTGGAACCATTGCAAGGAATTTCTGTTTCCTCTCATTTCTGGTAAGTGCTGAGGGTGCTAGACTGAGGTGCCAGGGAGGGGTGCTGTGCCTTCCTTCTAGAAGTTAGTTTTAAGCCATTTGACTGTGTGAAGGGCTCTATGTTTGATCTTTTAATTTCTTACCCAAGTCATACGCTCCTGGCTTTCTGCTCTGCTTCCAAAAGGAAGCCTCCAGTAACCAGAAGGAGAGCAGGAGTTAAAAATGATCTTTGTGGGCTGACCGCAGAGGGGAGGCCATTATGAATGGATTAATGTATGTGCAGGATGAAATTCTCCAATGTCCTTTTACAGGCAAGAGAAATTGCTGTTCTAACTCTCCAACTGGCTCCCCTCCTTTATTTAACAATGACTCCACACAAAAGCTTTCTATGGAAAGATAATTGGATTTCTGACTCTATTTGTTGAAAACTCACTTAACATTATAATGACCCCGGTTACATTGTTTGTATCAACTCGTGAGTAGTAAAGTACCCATTTCTGGATAAATACCTAGATTTTTGTACATACATCTAGCGTTACCAAAGCAAGAAGGGAAGAAGAAGCCAGAAATAAAAATCCATTAATAAAAACAGATACCACACATGTCTTGCTGCAGTAGGCTTAAACGTGCTGGATAAATTTAGGTTTTCAACATCTGAGTGCTATTTTTATCTTACCTATGTATGTATTTGCTTAGTGTTTAATCACTGTGGTACTTTTGGCAAATGGGCGACTGAAGAAGAATAGAGCCTGCTGTACTCATGACTGAAGTGCCAATTTAACTCAATCTAAAATGAATTAAAAACACACTTTAATCTAACAGTGATTATCCCTCCCTTTCTCCCAATGGAGGTTGCTTCCTGAACACGCTAGACGTTCCCTGTGACGTTTTTAGTGCTGAAAATATTGGTTACATCGTGCTTTGCTATTTTTATTTGTAAAGAAATCTGGTGGATCCAGTAGGATAAGCCTTGATCTGGGGATAGAAGGTTGGGGTTGGAATCTGACCAACATTACCAGCCACGTGGCTAAGGGTTAGTCACTGAACTTTCTAGAGACATAATTTTCTCATTTATAAAATAAGAGTATTTTCATTGCCTATGTAATTGAAGTTAATATTTACTAATTTTGTAGTGCTGTTCAAATCACCTCTCAGGGCCTCAATTTTCTTACCTGTAAAATGGTGCTAATAGCTGCTTAGTCTAACAGGGTGGTTGTAAGCAGGAAATGAAATAATATACGTGAAACGATAAAGAAACAGGTGGTCCTCATTATCCAAGGAGACTCCA
Source organism: Microcebus murinus (assembly GCF_040939455.1). Taxonomy (NCBI): domain Eukaryota; kingdom Metazoa; phylum Chordata; class Mammalia; order Primates; family Cheirogaleidae; genus Microcebus; species Microcebus murinus. The sequence continues at coordinate 38,434,074 of NC_134111.1, forward strand.
TATTTAAAAAATTAAAGCAATTATGTAAAAAAAGAAGCAAAAGTTCACAATAAATGGTATTTTTTAAAGTATTGATTGAATTTTATTGTTAAAATGGAAAGTATAAAACTAAGCTAGAATTTATCTTATATTTATAAGAATCTTATGTAATCGCAAAATTATTTGCTAATTTTAAGTATCAGAAAAATGAATCAAGTGTTGACTTTTGGCTCAACTTTACCAGCCAAATTTTAAGACCTCCTTCACTTGGACTTTTGCTATGGTTATCAAGAGGGTCATTTTTGCAAAAATATTAAAGGACTTTGCTCATTTTCTCAAGAACCTCTTTTAATTCTCTGATATTTAAATCACTGTCTTTTGAAGCTCAAATTATGTCTTCCTCCAAGTGGGATGAAAGCCTGCATCTTTTGTAGGATATGCAGTTTCACTTTGTTGCAATCAATTTGCATTTGATTTGCATTGTGTTACTGACCTCATGGGAGTGTCCAACAAAGATCTAGATGCCATGTGTGAGCGTAGACACCAGCATAAGTGGGAAGTTATGATTAAATGGGAACTAATTATATAAGTGGTCAATTAATTAGTGAATCTTTTTCTGTCCTGAGAATTTTTGTTTCCCCACCCAGTCTTGGAACTGCATAAATGTAGTTAATGAGTTCCCTCTCCTCCCCACCCCCATTAAAACTGTGTACAATTCAATTCCCAAGAATTTGATTGGGGACCCAATTCTTAAAAATCAGATCATTATTTCAAATGCCCTTGGATGGGAGACACTATTTTAAGGCATCCTTTGGTGTTTCTCAAGGAAAATGGAAAACAACCTAATGCCTGACTTAGTCTTCTTTTATAAATCTAGATTTCCAGGAATCACATTTCCTTACAGAAGGGCACGCCCACATTTCTTCAGTGAGTTTGGGGTCAGGTGATGTTGCCTTACTTCTTGCTTTGCACACAGGGGGGCCAAGTCCACAACCATTTTGAAGTAGACACAGGTGGGCCAGGCAGAGAAATAAGTTCTCCACTTGCAGGAAAAGACTTACATCCTGTGGGGGGCTGGGCAGCCCTCCCCTTCCCTACCGCTCTGACCGATGGAGGCCTGTGGGTTCTTTCTTCTCAATCCTCTGCAGTTAAGAGGTGTTGACGATTAAAGACAAAAGCGGGCCAGGAGAGAACAATCCCTTTTGTTCCCGAGCACCTCCCCTAACCCATAACATCCCCTGACACGTCTGGGAGGGCAAATGTCCCATGTTTGTCATGATCACAACGCCACCCTTCCTCCATCTTGAAACAAACCCACTTTCCTATCCTGTAGGATTAGCAGGGAACAAGGGCTGAGAGCAAACAGGATTTCACGGTGTTTTTGTTAGGTTTCTGACACGGGCAGCTGTGGGCAGAAATGCAGACAAACAATAGTGCTTTTAAGGGGATACTTCAATGATCTCAGCATGTCATCACTGGCAGAGTTGCTTCCAGTTTCTGCAGCCCAACCTCGGCATGGCGAGAAACTTGTGCTCTGAGGACTTGGGGAGACCTTTCTGATGCACTTTGTTCTCTTCTTCCTCCCAAGGAGGACAGTGGGTGGGAGGGGGAAACCGGAAGAAAGAGAGAGAGACCGGAGAGACCACCATGCTGGCTGGAGCGGAAGGGAGGCGCCATACTGTTTGTGGGGGGGGAGGCCCTTGGAGGAAACACGCGATTTCCCCTGGAAGTCCTCTCCTCTCCCAACAGAGCAGCCCCTGCCAAACCTCCCCTGCCAGGCCTGGGCCTGCGAGGCTCCCGCACACCCTCCCCAAAGAGCAAAGCCAAATGTTGACAGTCTCCCAGCCTCATTTCACCACATCTTAAGGCAGTCCTAAATGCTTGTAGCTTCTCATGTAGAAGTGGGAAGAGAAATCCTCTTGGGAAAATACTCTTTGAAGGCATAAGCTCTAATGTTTAAAATCTGTTCACAAACCATACATTTCTCTGCTCTCCCCGGGGCAGCTGGTTTCTCTCTAAATAAGCCACAGGGCCGGAGAGCATTTCAATGAGAGATCTTAGGGGTCTCCTTTCAACACTGTACAAAAAGCCCAGCCTCAGGGGAACTGGCCTGGGAACGCCGCCTGCAGGCTACGATCCTCTTTATAATCTACTTCCCCTCTGCCGTGTCTGGAGGGTGGATTTAGGAACGTCATAAACCCTGGCATTGCAAAAGGGCATGGGGGTGGCCAGAGTTCCAGGACGTCAGACGTCAAGGCTGGCAGGTGGGCAGGGAGAGAAGAGTCGTCTCTGCAAAGGCACCCAGATGCCCCCTACCTTCACCTCCAGGAACTCAAAGAGCACTCGTGGGAGGAAAGGGGAGAGATGCAGCACGTAACCCTAACAGCGCCTGAGCAAACCTCAGATGGAAAGGCTCCGTCTGCAGAAATGATTCGATGGGAAAGGCCAGTAAGTATTATTCAGGGGTCTATTATGTGCATTCTGAGGAGGACACAGAGAACACAAAAGCTATGATCCTGCCCGTATAGGAACTTACCATCTATCTAGTTGGGGAGATAAGATGAAAACAGTAGAGATTAAAAAGAACGATTCTCTGTATCCCATATTAACTTCAAGGTCAGCCTCTGGCACCAGGTTTCTTGCCGTGGATTCTGGCTCCGTCCGTGTACCAGCTGTACAATCTCAGGAAAGTCACTTAACCGCTGGGAGGCTCGGTTTCCTCTTCCCCAGCGTGCACAGACAGCACCACGCCTCCTCACAGGGCTGGAGTGAAGACTCAGCCCATAGAAAGTGCTCACTAAACATTAGCCACAGATATCAGCCATTATTCGAAGATGCAATAGAATTAAGCCCTAAGGTATTAACAGCATGGTTAGTTGGCAGAGGAACAGTTCAGAGAAACAGAAAATAAGTTGGATTTGAGGTGGGCTTGGAGAGATGGGTTGGATTTAGATGAGCAGTGGAGAGGGCGCAATGGTCTCGGGCATGCAGACAGTGTGACAGCAGGCGCAGACAGCAGTGCTCCCGTCCACACGCCAGTTTTTGTGTCAGGCTGCCTAGCGTAGAGGCCCGGTGAGTGTAGCGGGAAATTGGATTCGTTTAAATGGGCAGAATCTGAAAACCGCACTGAAGCAAATCCAACTTGGTAGCACAGGGCGGAGGGAGAAGAGCAACGTGTCAGTCTCTGGGCAGCAGCAGATGCCGTGAAGGTGGAGTTTCAGGAAGTGTGCAGGGGCGAGAGCTGCAGGCTTTCAGTGAGTGGAGAGAGCCCGGATCTGGCCAGCCAGCCGGGGGACATGGAGGTGACCTGGGGGTGTGGCAACTGGGATCTGGGGTAGGGGAGGGACCGGCTAGAAAGACGTTTGCAGGAAAACAGGAAATAGAACTTAGAGATGCCCATGTGCACGACGTAGGCGTTGCAGAATGGGAAAGTCTTAAATGAATGCTTGTGTTCATTCAGATATTTTGGCTTTAAGGAACAGAAACGCACTCAAGTTAAATCAAGTAATTAAAGAATTTTACAGAACCATGGGAACTCAGGAAAAGCTAAACAAACTAACTAACAAAAGGTGGCTTCAGGGAGACGATAACTGGAGTGTTCCGTAGCCCCAATGGCTGTAGTTAAGATGTTTGCATGTTTCATTTCGGCATTCCTCCAGTCTCAGCCTTAACTAGCGCCACGTGTCAAACTCCCTCACCCTCTATAAATATATTTTCTATTCTTTATCGTGTAATTAGGAGAATATTGGGGGAATACTTAAGGTATTTTCTTTTCCCCCTCAAATCATATTCTTTGTGGCTTTCCACCTCGGAGGCAGAGCCATGAAATCCCTTGTCCTACAAGAAATAATGGGTTTGAAAACCGGGCTTGGTTGAAAGAGGGAATTTTCTAAATCTGTTTTAGAATTTCAGGAACTAACTTGGAAGAATCAGATCACAGAATTCCTCCTGGACTATGGAGATGATACTTTTTCCATCTATCATGGCTAAGTCACAAGGCTTAACTCGTGGTGGTGGCATGATGATAAGAGGCAGGTGAAGTCCCACCCTTTCTACCTTGAGGGACTGTGGGCAAAAGGAAAGAGACCAAGATGGAAGGAGATTCTTTCTCGTATCTCCCACCACCACCTCAAGGCCAAACTTCAAGGGTAGTGAGCAGCTTTAGGGACACCCAGATGACTGGGGGTGTTGAGTAGCATGAGAATCTTGCTCCACTCCATGCCTAGGGCTCTAGAAGGCAGCCACTTCCCATGTTGCCCTCTGCGGCTCTCTGGGATAACTTTATCAAAGTAAACCTGGAGGTGGCCATGCAGGGGAAGAGATGAACTTTCTGATATATTAGGTTTTTGTGGTCTGCTTTTGGTGCTCAGATAACCTGGATTTGACATAGAGGAAACTGACAGTTTGGGGAGCTCTATTTCTTAGCAAGGGTGTTTTGATGCTATGGTGGATGAATGGGAGGCTCGGCCCTTTAGGAAGGGGGTTTAGCGTCAGTAGAATGTAGTGAGGCCATGTGAGCCAGGGAGGGCCATCAGCCACTGTCCAGGCTGCAAGAGGCCACATCACAAGTGACACCAGCTGCCAACTGCAACCACAAGTGCCACCAGGACTGGTGTTCACAGTCATGGCAGTGGAGACTAGAGGACACAAAGCATATTGCATGGCTTTTAGGCCTCTGTCCCCTCAAAACCACAAGGTCACTGAAGCTCTGCCTACCTAGTAGCCCCAGACGCTGTGTTGAAATAGAGAAGTAAAAGAAATCAGATTTGAAAAAAACTGTGTAATACCTAAAAGAATGTGAAAATTATTGCCTCAGACTAAGAACTGGACTAAGGTATTTTGTTTTATTTTGCTGTGTTTCCTTTGTTACCCAGTGGGTGAGGGCTTGTGCAAAAGATTAAAGCAGTTAGAAATGAAATAGAGAAGCTATATTTTTTCTGTACCATGGAATTATAGTTTAAATAAATTTCTAACCCCACCATGAGAGTGACTGTTTGCTCCTGGTTTCCACTCCCTCATAACCTCACTTGAATGTGGTCCATCATGACTTCCCAGCCAACTTCCCAATTGCTCTCTAAATCATTACCTACAATTTCATTTTTCACTGTTAAGTGTCTGACTTCCTCACTGTTTGTTAGCTCAAGGGCTCCCCAGTCAGAGAATCTGCTTGCTCAGAATTGTTTTTTTCTTTTGAGCCAGATCCGACTTTTCGGTTAGGAAACAGGGAGACAGAGCTATAAACAGGGGAATTTCCAAGAAAGCCTCTGAGTTAGATAAATTAATGGAATAGTCAATTCTTTCCTAGTTCACCTATGCTTAAAGTCATGACCAAAGAAGAACTGCGAAAAGTGCCTTGTAAAAGTATAAATATGTTCTATCTTGACAACATGTTCCTTCTCTATAAGCCTCTCCAATAGACTTATGTCACTGTGATTGAGTTTCTCTACCACAAATAAACTCAAGGACTTCTCTAAGTTTCATCTCCTTTTCCCAGATGGGACATCAGGAATCAGTCAATTCTCCCTTATGCAGAATTTTATTTGTATATTATAATCACCCAGATATTATAGTTGATAAAATGTTGCCATGATGTAAGTAGAGTACGATTTGCTTAAAGAATTCAAATATATTAAAACAGATCAACTAAAACCATACTACACACTATTCTTGCTTGAAGATTCAGGAGATAGTTCAGAATTTTGCAGTATCTCTGGGTTATAATTATGAAAATCCGTTATCATTGTTCTTTATGTGTTCATCTGAGAGAGTTTTGGTTAATAGTCTAAGTCAGCTTATAATGTTTATCTTGTGTTGCATTTATTCCAAGCTTCATTCCATGCAAAAGCAACTTTGGGGTGTCCTGTGGTGTATTTCCTATCTCATAAACATCTTTGTCAGGAACTCCACATGTGCCCACAGCAGGGATGTTAAGGTTCATTTAAGGGGAAAGAATTGTAAAACCTATTTCCGGTGATCTACACGTTAGCATGAGCACGGGCTGGGGAGCACACGGGAAACCACACGACGTCCCAGGGGGTGTTGGGAAATGGAAGCGGCTGCTGCTTTACTCATATGTCCAACATCAACATGAGCTAAACCTGCCTTTTCCAAGTCTGTGTGTCAGTGGCTCCCACAGCGTGCTGATACGGGGATTTCGTAGCTGTCATCCTTATTAAGTCTGGGCATTGTTTTCTATTCGGAGGCATCATTTAGGTTTACCCACGGCCAAAACAAGAGACCAGAAGAAATGGGAAGGCACAGAAGTCTCATTTTTTTCTAATTCAATGCCACTCCTAGTGTCATAGGTGAAAAAAAAAAAAAAACCCTTGCACTTCAATGTCAGCTGTAATTGTTGAAAAATAGATCATGATAGAGCCAAGTTATAAATGAATGCAGCTTCAATTATGCTTGCAGATAGAAGACAGATTATTGTCCTTTTATCCTATGCCACAGTGGCTCATCCATTAATTAAGTTTCTTTCAGCAAGTCCTTAGCGAACATATACTATATGCCAGGCTCTTTGTAAATTGCTAGGGCACAGATCTTCCCAACTGGCGTTTCTGAATTCTAGCAGGAGCCTCTCCCACCTGACTTAATAGGGTATTTTGCTTGTTTGTGGGATTTTTTGCTTTCAGAACAACTCAAAATCTAAGCAGAGAAGAGGTACGTAAGGTGAACAGTCTGGAGCAGAGAGGTCTGTCGAGGGTTGATAAAAGGCTGGGGACCTCTGAGACTGCACTATCAGATACCCAGCTGAAGGAGATTAAGGGGGGAGGTTTCTGGGCATCTCCTCACCTAACATATAAGGGGCACTAAACAAGACTGAACATGGAATAAGAAAGAACACAGGTTTTTGCAAGAACTCTTCTCGTGGATTGGGTGGGCGGAAGAAACACTTGGACCAGAGGGCTGGACTGGGGCAGGGACAGCTGGACACTGCCATTGAGCGGGCTTTGGTGTTAATGAATGTTAAAGGGTGTTTTTTTTGTTTGTTTGTTTGTTTTTTAAGACAGAATCTTGCTTTGTTGGCCAGGCTAGAGTGTGTGCTGTGGTGTCAGCCTAGCTCACAGCAACCTCAAACTCCTGGGCTCAAGCAATCCTGCTGCCTCAGCCTCCCGAGTAGCTGGGACTAACAGGCATGCACCACCATGCCCGGCTAATTTTTTCTATATATTAGTTGGCCAATTAATTTCTTTCTATTTATAGTAGAGACGGGGGTCTCGCTCTTACTCAGGCTGGTTTCGAACTCCTAACCTCGAGCAATCCGCCCACCTCGGCTTCCCAGAGTGCTAGGATTACAGGCGTGAGCCACCACGCCCAGCCAAAGGATGTTTTTAATCTGCAGAGTAGGGCCCCTGTGGTTGTAGCAAGAACTGAGTTGCTCAGGAAAGTAAAAAGAAACTGAAGGCTCCACACTCACCTTCCCTTCCAGCTTACTCCCCACGTGGTACACAGTCTCTCTTCTAAGTTAAACAAGTGTTTAAAGCAAGGGTTCTCAAACTTTTTAAACAGGGGGCCAGTTCACTGTCCCTCAGACCATTGGAGGGCCGGACTATAGTTTTAAAAAAACTATGAACAAATGCCTATGCAGACTGCACATATCTTATTTTGAAGTAAAAAAACAAATGGGCAAAAACACCTGCATGGGGCCCACAGGCCGTGGTTTGAGGTCGCCTGGTTTAAAGAATATCAGTTTAAGGACTTGCCAATTATTAGCTAACCAAAGTGGCTGGTTCCATGGATAGCTGTCTTCTTCTTGCTCCTCTGGAACCTACCATTCATGTGGCTTGAAAAGGAGGAAGTCAGAAAGCCAGGTGAGGTCTGGAGGGCTGCCTGGAGGCAGAGGTGAAGTCCCGCCCAGGTTCTACCCCTGCCCCTCCCCCAGCTAAGCAGAACAGGCCCTAGAGAGATGCGACATGAGTTGGTGTGCCCTTGGCCTTGTCTCCGTTTTCCACCGCAGCGTGTCCCCTCCTGACAGGCTGAGCCCTGACAGTTGAGGGCTCCCCAGTGCGGCTCCAGACATTCTGCTTGTCCACCCCCATCACAATGTCATTGCTACCTGTGTGATCGCCTTAGGGCCTCACTGGGTGATTCTTACTAAAGCACTGTGTTCTAAAGTAACAGTTGAGTGTGGGTGCACACCTAGCTTCTCCAGAGATAGACTCCGTTTAACAGCAGGGCGTGAGAGCTGGGTAGTTTATTCCAAAGGCGTGCATCTGCCGGAGTGGGCTCTGAGACAGACGGAGAGGGATTTGGGGGTGTGGGCAGCATCTGTCAGTGGCACTCTCAAAACCACAGCACCTGACGGGGGAGGCGGGGGGGGGGGGAGGAACTCCCCCATTCCTGCCACAGGCCTCTCTTCCTCTAACCTCATCAGTTAAGCTCCGAGCTGTTTCGGTGCGGTGCAGCCCAGAGAACATCAGGTTGTGTTACGTGTTCTTTCCCCATTTTCCTTTTTAAACTTCCTCATCTGCTTGTGGCCCAGCATTGACTAGCAGCAGAGAATGGTTTTTCTGCATCTTTTCATTTTAGGGAGCAATACATTAGTGACTCTTTTTCTCTACTGTGAACAACAGGTGCATTGAAATCATCAGCGGGGAGAATAGGCTGTAGCAATCAGACTAATATCCTCTGCGGGAAGCAGGAGTGCCAAGCACTTTAATTGACTCACGCATTTGGGATGTAAGACCATTTGCAAGATCTTAGTCTGCAGTAGAACAGTCAGTCAGCTTTCATTTGGGATTCTAAGATGAACTGGGGAATTTTACGTGGGGAGAAGAATTTTGTAAATGTTTTACATTAGTTTCTTATGATCATACATTAGAATTCAAACACATTTCTTTAATCCTGTTGACAGTTTTCACTTGGAAAAAACTGAGCAAAATGACTCTCGTGTGATTTTCCTTGAACCAACAGGCCCCGTTGTGATTTGAAATATAAATCCCCTTGGCTCTTAGCTTTTTTCTTTGCTGTGGTGATTCCTTTTTTTATTTCTAGTAGTTAATCTCTTTGATTTCTTCAGTTTTATTTTCCTTTTGTTTTTTTCTTGAAATATTAAGAATAATAGGCAACGACAGAGAGCGGAGGGTTTTATGCTTAATTTCTGGCAGAAAAATTTAGCAGAGAGTGTTTAGCTAAAGACTTTTATAAGAAATCAATAAACACCTTTATGGACTGAGATTTTCCATGAACACATTCACATAGACCATCTCTTGGAGGCAGGTAATGTATTATTCTCTTCTTTCTGCATTTTTAAGAAACCGTGAGAGGCGTTAGCAACTATTTGCTAAAAGCACAGAAGCAAAGACTGTAAGTGAAGACTGAGAGAGAAGTAAACAGTTTGGCTCCAACTCGCTGACATGGATTACTTGAGTTAATTCTTTTCTTCTCCCATGTACTACTCTGTCTTGTCCTTGTGCTCTAATCGTGGAGATGAAAAACTGCATTCCCTCCAACCATAAAATTTCAGTCTGTAAAAGAGACCTTAAAATATGAAGGATCTGCATTTACTGAGTGGACAGAGAAGACAAAAATTCTATTATTCAAGGAATTTTTAAAAGTGAATTTTCATTTGCTGCAATCAAATGCAAGTATGGAATTTGAAACAGGGTGGAACTTGGAAGCAGATAACGTAACTGATTGTGAAGTATTAAAATTCATCGAGGGGTACTCTAGGAATATACATGTATATATGTAAAATATTTTTTATTTTATAACAACCCAATCTGTTCGATTTCAATTTTTTGCTCGTGGAATTTATAAATCAGGGAAGGATTTTGTATACTTCAAGTTTAAATTAACTTTAATGATCATTTAAATTCCTCAGACAGATGCTGCGAAAGGAAGAGGTTGGAGGGACCAATGCTGACAGTGCCGTGCTGAGGAATATCTGCTGTTTTGAATCTGAACTATGAGAGGGAATAACTAAAAGAATAAACAAATTTTACTTGGAGGGAAGATAAATAACTGCTACACTTCACCAAGCACAGTGCTATTCATACACAACATTTCATTGAGTCTCCACAAAGCCCTGAGAGTAGGGTACTCTCGTCCCAGTTTCATGGAGGTGAAATGTCCTGGGTGCGTTGCCCACCTGGCTTGGTACTCGTATCCTCTGATGACAAATCTTGTGCTCCCTTTTCTTAACCCATGAAGTAAGTGCCCTGCTATTCCATGGTGGATGATTCTTCTAACTACAGAAATATTGGAGTAGGGGTTCGTTTGCCAGAATTAGCAAATAATAATACAGGACACCCTGTGAATGTCCCACATATTGTATGGGACCTACTTATGCTAAAAAAATGTGTTGTTTACCTGACATTCAAATTTATAATAACTGGTGTCCCATATTTTATCTGACAACCCTAGGTGGGGGATAGTGGGCACTCACTGAAAGGGAAGAGCTGGAAGGAAAACGTAGGTAAGAAATTGGAACCCAACAATGAGTCTAAGGTCCAATGAACAGTGAGGAATCTTCCTAAGGAAGAAAAGATGTACCTTACCCTATTATCACATGAAACTGTAGGAGAAAGTGTGATGGTGGAGATACCAAGATGTGGGTAAACTGATAAGAAGTATACTTTTTAATAATCTGGGACAATATTGAGAGTCATTTTTATCTGGCATGGACTCAGTTATCATTGCCTAGAGTAAGGCCTACCATTATATCCCCCATGGCTATTGCGCTGGACACCACCAATACTAGCCACTCATTATGTAGGTATTGAATGAATGAAGTTAGTTGCCGTGAAATTAGTTGCCATGTATGAGCTGTCACTTTGCTAAGATTACTTAATATCATTGGGCTTCATTGCCTTTATTTGTATGCTAGAGTTGACATTACTGTCTTTTGTTCAATAAATGGCAGATAGTAAATATTTTAGGATGGGTGGGTCATAATGTCTATGCCCCAACTACTGAACTCTGCCATTGTAATGCAAAAGGAGACATAAACAATATGTACAGATATGGGCATGGCTGTGTTCTATTAAAACTTTATTTACGAAAACAGGCATTGGCCTGAGGGCTATACTATGCTAATCCCTGATTTAAAGTAGGGCTCCTCGATCACTTCCCAAATCTCACCATGAAAGGATGGGGAAAGAAGGAAGGAGATACTACTGCTGGAGCTGATGGCTAAGCAAGAGTACATTTCTAGCAAGAGATGGGCAGGAGCCACTTACAGCAAGTGTACACAGGAGAAGGTGGTAGGGTATCAAGAAGACAGGGGTATCAATTGTGCATGGTGAATGACAAATGCCTTTGAGAAACTCTGACCTAAGAATAAGTAAGAAAGATGCAGTCTCTCTAACAAAACTCTAAGGGCAGGAGTTGGGTTTTATGTACCGTTATAACAATATCTACCATATATTGGGTGCTCTATTGAGTGCTAGGCACTTTAGATGTATTATCTCATTTAGTACACCAAAAATCCTTTCCACTTTGGAAAGACACACATGTTCACAGTTATCCAGAGTTCAATTTCAAGCAGTATGACTCCAACGTCTGGATGCTTAACACCATATTGCCAGTGCCTTGTGCAGGCCTGATTCAGTACCATGTACAGAGCCTCATTCAGTACCATTCTATAACCCCTTGTAGAATAAGCAAATGAATGAATGAATGAATAAGTAAGGCTTTTTATTTTTAGGTAAATTATTATTCATGTAGTAGATATTTGACTTTTGATAGAATTGTTAGCATGTTCATGGGTGATCTTATGAAACTATAGATCTGTTTTATTTTTTATTTCAGGATATTGTGAGGGTACAAACATTGTGGTTACATTTTATATCATTGCCTCTCCCTAGTGGAGGTTAGAGGCCTGCCCTTCCCCACCCCACAATGCACACTGTGTCCTATAGTTGTGAGCTTACCCCTCCCCCAGTCCCCCAGCCCTTGATCCATTGTGTTAATCAGTCAGTACCAATTTGATGGCGAGTACAAGTGGAGCCTATTCTTCTGATCTTGTGTTACCTCACTTCGGATAATGAGCTCAAGCTCAATCCAGGAAAGTATGAGAGGTGATAGATCTGTTTTGGGGGGGAATTTGAAGCATTTCGTCTACAGGTTTTTCCACTCATTACCATTATTTAGTTGAAGCTTGAGGGATTTATCTTCTACAATTCCAGTGTGGAGGCCGGGCGCTGTGGCTCACGCCTGTAATCCTAGCTCTTGGGAGGCCGAGGCGGGCGGATTGCTCAAGGTCAGGAGTTCAAAACCAGCCTGAGCAAGAGCGAGACCCCGTCTCTACTATAAATAGAAAGAAATTAATTGGCCAACTGATATATATATAAAAAATTAGCCGGGCATGGTGGCGCATGCCTGTAGTCCCAGCTACTCGGGAGGCTGAGGCAGAAGGATCACTCAAGCCCAGGAGTCTGAGGTTGCTGTGAGCTAGGCTGACGCCACGGCACTCACTCTAGCCTGGGCAACAAAGCGAGACTCTGTCTCAAAAAAAAAAAAAAAAAAAAAAAAAAAAAAAAAAAAAAAAAAAAAAATTCCAGTGTGGAGAGTAGGGTATAGACAGATTATAAGCCTTCTTAATCAGAGGTAGAAATAGATAGTGATGAAAATAATGCAGTGTTATTCCAAACAAGGGTTTTGTTTTATCTGGTTTGATGGGACAATATATAATAACTATTTGTTGCAAGCATTTTCATAATTTCACTATGACTTACAGCAAAATATCAGTACCTGCATTAAGTAAAGATATGCATATTTAGAAAAGTACAAAAGGGAAAAATTCAGATTTGCAAATAATTAATAAGGACTTATTTTTACTGTTTCATTTGTTTGTTGTTATTAATTTTTTAAAGAAGAAAATCCTTACAGTGTGGTGGGAGAAGAAGGATGTATTTCTCCGTGTCCTTTTGGACAATCGTGGGCTTTGCATATTGAAAGTCATTTCCCTCTCATGATATGAGATCGTGCTGAAATTGCCATAGTGGGACATTGAGAAGATGAGGCTGATAAAAAGTATGAAAACCATCCAAACTCAGTGACTTATGAGAGTCTGATGTGTGTTACGGGCTCTTTGGGTGATGGTCTTTGCAGCTTTTTCACTGCCTTCTCCAGAAACATCTGCCACTAGTATTTTAGTTGGTTCCTCTCATCCCCATAAGTAGTCAATGACTTTTACATTATGTTGGGATAATGAATTTTTTCCATTAAAAATATTTTGTGATATCCAAAGCTTAACACTCTGATAAAAAAAAAAAAAATAAAAAAAAAAAAAAGAAATCCAAAGCTTAACACTCTGATAAAAAAAAAAAATAAAATAAAAAAAAAAAATATTTTGTGATAAAATACACAAAACACATAATTTATCATCTTAATTTACCATTTTTAAAGATACATACAAGTCAGTGGCACTAAGTACATTCCCATTGTTGTGAACTATCACCACCATCCATCCCCAGAACTTGTTTTATCTTGCAAAACTAAAACTCTGTACCCATTAAAAACTAACTTCCTGTTCCCTGCTTTCCATAGCCCCTGACAACCACCATTCTACTCTCTGTCTCTATTGGTTTGACTATTCATGTACTGTCTCAGTCCATTTTCTGTTGCTTATAACAGAATACCTGAAACTAGGCAATTTATAAATAACAGGAATATATTTCTTACAATTCTGGAGGCTGGGAAGTCCAACGTTGAGGTACACATCTAGTGAGAGCCTTCTTGCTGGTGGGAACTTTCTACAGTGAGGGGCAGAGAGTGCTAACATGCTAGCTCAGGTCTCTCTTCCTCTTCTTATAAAGCTACCAGTTCCCCTCCCATGATTACCCCTTAATCCATTAATCCATGAATGGAGTAGTTCATTCATGAAGGCAGATCTCTCACGATCCAATCGCCTCTTAAAGGCTCCACATCTCAATACTATTACACTGGGGATTAAGTTTCAACATGGATTATCCTCTGAGTTTTGCAGAGGACATTCCAACCAGAGAAGATATGTTGTATAAGTGGAATCATATGGTATTTGTCCTTTTGTGACTGGCTTGTTCACTTAGCAATAATGCACTCAAGGATACACCCTCAGAGCTGTCTTCTTTGACTTCCATAACTAAGTGATATCCATCTAAAAGTATTCTCATAGCACTATGAACTTCTCTTTCATAGAATTTATAAAAGTTGAGATTTTAAGTTAAAAATGGATATTTAATAGGCCATAGAACTATTATGTCAAAGAAGGGCAGCAAGTTCAGGCATAACCAACTCTAGGTTCTCCAACAATGTCCCAACTCTCTCTGCAGTCTCCTGTGTTGGCTTCTTTCTCAGCTAAGCTCTCTGCTCATGACAAGATTACATTGTCCTCACAGCCGGCATTCCCAGCTTAAAAAGCTCACAGAGTGATTTAACATTTATTTGTGTGATGATGTTTCTAATGTCTGTCTCCTTCCCTGGATGGCAAGGTCACTTTGTACCCTATGTACCTGGCACATTTCCTGGCACAGAGTTAGTGAATGGATGGGTGACTAGACCTGAGAGATACATGTATGGGGAGAAAAGAGGAAGGAGGCAAGACTAATTTGGGAGGCACGATGCCTTTGGGATGGCTTTCTATAGAGAGATTCCCAATTCTTTAAAATTAGAACACTTTTGATATAAACCGCACAAAGGCAGATGGTTTCAAAATCAAGGCTTGGAGAAATTAAGAGACCTTATTTCAACAATTGCTGAAATGTGAAAAGTTTTTCTTTTCTTTCTATTCTTCTTCTTCTTTTTAGAGACAGGGTCTCCTCTGTTGCCCAGGCTAGAGTGCAGCGATGTGATCAGAGCTCACAGCAACCTCCAACTCCTGGGCTCAAGAAATCTTCCTGCCTCAGCCTCTTGAGTAGCTGGAACTACAGGCACTTGCCATCATGCCTGGCTAATTATTTTTTCTTCATTTTTTGTAGAGATGGGGTCTCACTGTACTGTTTCCCAGGCTGGTCTTGAACTCCTGGCCTCAAGCAATCCTCCCACCTTGGCCTTCCAAAGTGCTGGGATTACAGGTGTGAGCCAATAAACCTGGCCAATTTTTGAAACAATTTTACTTTGCTACGAATCAGTTGTTAAATAATTAAGAAGAAAGTATGGAGTTCCCATATACCCTACACCAAGTTTTCCTGTTATTAACATGTTACATTACCTTGCAGTACATTTGTTACAATTAATGAACCAATAATGATGCATTATTGTTAACCATATTCTACACTTTATTCAGATTTTTAAATTTTTTACCTAATGTCTTTTTATTCTGTTCCAGGATCCTGTATTAGTTTCACATGGCTGCCACTAAAAAAAAAAATTGGACACACTGGGTGGCTTAAAAACAATAGAAATTTATTGTCTCACAGTTATAGAGGCTAGAATCCTGAAGTAAAGGTAACAGTAAGGCTATGCTTCCTCTGAAACATGCAGGGGAATCCTTCCTTTTCTCTTCCTAGCTCCTGCTGGTTTGCTGGCAATCTTGGTGTTCCTTGGCTTGCAGCTGCAGAACTGCAATCCCTGCCTTCATGGTCAAATGGCACTCTCCATGTATATGCACGTGGCCTTCTTATAAGGTCAGCAGTCGTACTGGATTAGGGACCCACTCTACTCCAGCACGGCCTCATCCTAACTCAACTAATTACATTGCAATGACCTTATTTCCCAATAAGGTCATGTTCCCAAGTTCCTTGGGTTAGGACTTCAATATATCTTTTTTTTTTTGAAAGGAGACACAATTCAATCCATAACAGATCTCTTCCAAGAGCTGATGTCTAGCTGTCATGTCTCCTTAGGCTCCTCTTGGCTGTGGCAGTTTCTGAGACTTTCCTTGTGTTTTGATGACTTGACAGTTTTGAGGAATGCTGGTCAGGTATTTCATGGGAATTTGACGGTTTTCTCATGATAAGACAAAGGTTATGTGTTGGGCAGAAGGCCACAGAGGTAAAGTGATATTTTCGTCGCATCTTACCAAGGGTACTTACTGTCAACAAGATTTGTCACTGTTGAAGTTGACCTTGATCACCTGGCTGAGGTAGTGTTTGTCAGATTTCTCCACTGGAAAGTTGCTCTTTTTTTCTCTCTTTCCACGTTGTACATTTTGGAAGGAAGTTACTATGCACAGCCCACACCTAAGGAGTAGGGAGTTATGCTCTTGCTCCTTGAGGGTGGAATATATGCACAAATTATTTGGAATTCATCTGCATGAGAGTTTTGTCTTTTTTTTCTCACTTATTAATGTGTTCAATCATTTATTTATATCAGAATTAATCCATGGATATTTACTTTATACTTTGGGTTATAATCTACTACTACTCTATTTTGTTGCTCAAATTATTCCAACTTTGCCATTGGAAGCTCTTTCAGTTTGCACCTCCGTTCCTTTGCTATCACCCCATGTTACATAGACTGAATAGTGTCCTCCTGAAATTTTTATATTGAGGCACTAAACCCCAATATGACTGTATTTGGAGACAGGGCCTCTAAGTAGGTAATAAAGATTAAGTGAGGTCACAAGGGTGAGCTTTAATCCAATAGAACTAGTGTCTTTATAAGAGGAGAAAAAGACATAAAAGAAGTGTGTTCTTTCTCTCTCTCTCTCTCTCTCTCTCTCTCTCTCTCTCTCTCTCTCTCTCTGTGTGTGTGTGTGTGTGTGTATGCACACAGGAAAGACCATGTGAGAACACAGCAAGAAGGTGCCTGCCTACAAGCTAGGAAGAGAGACCTCTCCAGAAATCAACCCTGACACCACCTTGATCTGGTACTTCTAGGCTCCTGAATTATAAAAAAATAAATTCCTTTTGTTTAAGTCATCTAGTGTGTGGTGTTTTGTTATGGTAGCCCTATCAGACTAATATATACATCAATTTCTTTTTTGAGCACTTCCCTACTTTCTGGCACTATAAGATACTCCAGGCTCATCTTGTGTATTTCCTGCCCCAGTCCTAGAATCAGCCATTTCTCCAAAGAGCCCTGTTTCTTTTCATTGCAGATTGATATTAGAAACCAAGATCTGGGCAATGAAAAGGGTTTGAATAAGGAAAGTGAATGGCTCAGGAAGCTGAGAGAGAGAAGAAAGTTGTAGACACAATACACATAAAAAAGGGAAGAAGGAAATTTTCCAGGCCAAGCAAAGATTTTGTGGTTGGAGATTAGAGTGGTTAGGAGGGAAAGAGATGAGTACAGGGATACAAAGAGGACAGGCACAGAGGGTCCCCAAGTCAGTTGGATGTATTAAAGCAAAGGACCCTGTTATTAAGCTACTGATTATCAGTCCTTGGGGAGGTTTTCAATAATTGATTAAAGATGTCCACATTCCATTCACTGCCCCACTCCCAAAGAACAACCGTCTAGTTGATTGTGACTTCAGAGTCTGTGAGATTATAGATGTTTTCAAAAAGTCCAAGCACGATGGGAAAACATATGGTAGGGGATCTCTGCACTTACAGACTTTGCTGCTTGGCTCTAGCCATCTAGTAAAAAACTTCGAGCATCAGGTAATTAATCTGGTGTCTTAGCCAGCTTCACACTGAACACTAATGCCCATTAGCATTTCAGTTATGTAGCCATTTGAATTGATGGTTAGGATGACTGGCTGTCCATCCATTCTGTCATTGAACTGGGCCATTGTCTTTGAACTGGATCGTTGAGCTTTTTGAACTTCTTCTGAGTGTTGTTCCATGTGGAGTCACAATTTAACATAAGCCAGACGTCATAGCTTCACAGCCAGGAATGACCAACCTGGCTGGCACAGAGGTAGGTTTTAGCGACTGACTTTGGCCATCTTGGGCAAAAGGGTAAAAGTAATTTTGTCCTAGGGAGGCTGTACACAGAGTACAGATTACTGGGGGTGGGGAGCGATTAGATAATGCATCTGCAATGTCCTTAGCACAGTGTCAGGCACGCAGAGCTCCGGAGCAGGCACATTTCACTTAGTTCTTGCCCCAAGATGGTTTCCTCTTTCTCTCTACCTTTTCCTCTCATTAGGCACTTAAGCCTGCGTCTCATACCACTTTTCTTTCTTTCTTTTTTCTTTTTTTTTTTTGAGACAGAGTCTCCCTTTGTTGCCCAGGCTAGAGTGAGTGCCGTGGCGTCAGCCTAGCTCACAGCAACCTCAAACTCCTGGGCTCAAGCGATCCTCCTGCCTCAGCCTCCCGAGTAGCTGGGACTACAGGCATGTGCCACCATGCCCGGCTAATTTTATATATATATATATATATACATATTATATATATATATACATATACATATTATATATATATACATATATATATATATTAGTTGGCCAATTAATTTCTTTCTATTTTTATAGTAGAGACGGGGTCTCACTCAGGCTGGTTTTGAACTCCTGACTTTGAGCAATCCGCCCGCCTCAGCCTCCCAGAGTGCTAGGATTACAGGCGTGAGCCACAGCACCCGGCTCATATCACTTTTCTAATGGACTTAACTTCCTCCTGAGCTCTCCCCACCCCCAGAGGGTTGAGGGTATGGGGAGTGGTGGCTTTGGGGCAGTGGGTGCCTACATTTGTCAACAGACAGCATCACTCTCTCTTCCACTGAAAGTCTCTTTTAGATCATTTGGTTCATTTGGGCTTGGTGGTTTTGCTTCTTCTCAGGATGGCCTTGGTCTGTGCGTGCAAGTTGGTGTGCTGTCCCACGATGCCAAGTCTGGCCCGTGGCCTGTGTGTGCTGAGTTGCACTCGGACCTGTATCGCCTTTGTGTGCACAGATCAGTAATCTGGCCCTAGCCCAGGCCTCCACTAGTCACCGATGCCTTTAGTGGCTCCTGTGCCGTCACTGAGGCATGCAGGAACTTTTGGATCCTCTGTCCCAAGGATGGGCACACTGTGGCCCTCAGGCCAGAGCTCATTTTTGTAAATAAAGCTTTATTGGAACATGGCCATGCCTGTTCATTTACATATGGACTTGGCTGCTTTTATACTACAACAATATTATTGAATAATTATTGTAACAGAGAATTTCTTGTCTACAAAGCCTAAAATATTTATTATTAAGCCCTTTACAGGAAAAGTTTGCTGCCCACTGCTGTCCAATTGAACATTCTGTGATGATAGAAATGTTCTATGTGTGCTGTCCAATACAGTAACCATCAGCCACACACTTAAAATGTGACTAATGTGACTAAGGAACCAAATTTTTAAATTATATTTAATTTTATTGCTTTGAATTTTAATTTAAGTAGCCTGTGTGTCTAGTGGCTAGTGTATTCGACAGCACAGCTCTGGACACCCTGAACAGGCCTTGGGGAGCCTGGAATTTTGCCTCAGGATCTTCTCTCTGGCCACTTCCCTCAACTTGCTCATTATGGCTCCTGGGACATGTGTCCACATGCCGGGATTTTAACCAGGGATATATATGTAGCTTTCCTCAGGCAGAGTAGGAGAAACACGTTATTAGTCTCATGCTCCAGATTCTTCCATAACTATCAGCTGTTTCTTGTCCAGCACAGTGCCCCTTGCCCCAGGATTTGACCTCAGAATAGGATGAAACAAGGAAACTCCACAACATTCTTCTCTGTCCACAGTCCCTTGGTTTGGGGAGGGCATGCGTTCCCTCCTTTCTCATGTGGTCGGGACTTCTATAAAATGCTCCGTCCTCCTCCTCAGAGATAACAGCTGTTCTTTCCCTTCAGAGGACTATCCGATGGACAAGGAGCAGAGATAGGGAGAGCTGTCACACAGGCATTCTAGAATACCGTTCTTGACAGGACTGCTCCAGGAAGTCGATTTATGTGGAGTTAGAAGCATGACTATGCTCAGATTGACACACATTTGTTGAGCCCCTGGTGTGTTTCAAGCACTCAATCCGTTGCTAGGACGATCCCAATCTGCTCCTCCCCAGGTGCTATTCTCCCTCTTCCTCAAACCAACAAATACAGCTTCACAATCATCCCTTTCAATCTGATTTTAGTAGCTGTGGGGGGAATACTTGCAATATAAGCATAGCCTTTTCTTGAATAATTTGCACATTTTTCTGAAAAGCCACTTCTGGAGAGCCAGTCCTGATCTCCTCATGTAGACCCATGTCCCTCACCCATCCTCTTTCCCTGCCTGATTTTCCCCCAGAGCACTCACCACCCGACAAACTCTATGATTACCTGATGAGCTAACTTCCTGTCTCTCCCTTTAGAATACAGACCACGTGAGAGCAGGAATCTATGCTTGATTCGCTGGAGTATTCTTACTACACAGAGCAGTGACTGACAGAAGGTAGGTACTCAAGTACTTTTGGATGAATAAAAGAATCAAGATTATATCTCATAGTATAACTTTGATGTTTAAAAGCAAACAGAGGGGTGAAGAAAGGGAAGGACAAAGGTGATGAAGGATGTAGAGAATTCTTCTTTACTGCCATGTGGGGATAGGGAGGGGCAAAGGTTGTAAAGACACAGGGAATCCCACCTGCATCATGGAATGAAAAGAACCAAACTTTGAGAAGTTGAACAATGACCTCTATTGCTGACAGAGAAGGTATGAAAACCCACATCCCCTGAGTCCCAGATTCCAAGTTTTCACAATGTTCATTTTTTACTGACTGCAAATATTATGACCCAGAATAGTTTCTGAAACTCATTTATTTACCTAAAATTTCATCAGTTATCAGCTTCTGGAATTTGTTTTATGTTTAAATAAAATGATTAGGCATAAGTTTCTATTTGGAATGAGCTGAAATGCTTTCAAATTATTTTTCACCTTAGCATCCTTAAGTGCAATGCATCTTAAATTAGGATTCTTAGGAAATAAAAGGGGGCTAGCAAATAAAATTTCTGAAGATTTATTTCAAATGAAATCTTATGTATAACAGCATATCACAAAGAGCGAATTATTCTGCATTAGTAAGGCATTGCTCCTATCATCATAATCAGCAATCCTGCAAAAACTTTGAAATCAAATTTTCTTTCTCACTTTGCCAAGAATGTGAAATTATTGGAGAATTGGAAATGGCCTAATGTTTAGTTACTTAATGAAAATAGCATAGATTTCCCATTCTGGTGAAGTGATAGAAATCTCGACAACCTCATCAGATGGAAAGTAATGGCTTTGGAAATGCAAGAGAGGGGAGAACAGGGGAATCGATTAAATTGTTTTTGTTGTAGTAATTACAGGTTGTGAAGCGCTGGTTTTGTTTTAAGAGATTTTGAATGGGATTTTGCATTAGGGCATACTTAGCCTCAGAGTAGTTAACCCAAGGAGAAACAAGCCTTGTAAGCTCCTGGTTATTGCCATGCCTCCGAGGATCACCTGAACACGTTTATTCCAACCATCTCTTGATGTTATGTAACTGAGCAAAGTCTATACAATATACACAGCCCAGATTCAAAGCAAATGTTTGAGAGAAATCACACTAAAGATGAGTTTTTATTTATTGACTCCCCCCCAACCCTGTGTTTTGTTCGACTATGAAAGAGATGGGGAATAGGGCCAGAAGTAGCCAGTTGTCTTCACACAGTGACAGAGAAGGGAGTAGAAACAAGATTTTCTGTCTCCATATCCAAGGTGTTTCCTCAGCTTCTGCAGGGTTCTCTTAACCAGTGATTCTCAACCCCAAAGAAGATTTGAAATCCCGGATTCCATGGCCTTATCCTGAAATGAAGTGGACATGTGGTTAAAGATCATAAACTCAAATGCTCGCAGGGGCCTGGCATGTATTTGTGTGAAGCTTGCCTGCAGGGGGTAGATAATTGGGATTTATTCAGGACCATGGTAATGTAGAACATGCACAGACTTCTTTAATGCATTTGCATGCAAAATTTTAAAACTCTTTGCTGTCCACAGGGCCTGGGTTTAGTCTGCAGGCCTCGGGCCGGCTGCCTCTGGAACGAATGATTGCTAAGGTACAATCAGACACATTCTATGAACTCATATCTTTTGGGAAACTGTTTTTTTTTTTTTTTTTTTTTTTTTTTTTTTTTTTAGATATAGGTCTCGCTCTGTCACCCAGGCTGGAGTGCAGTGGCATGATCATAGCTCATTCCAACTCCTGGGCTCAAGCAATCCTCCTGCCTCAGCCTCCCTAGTAGCTAGGACTACAGGCATATGCCCAGCTAATTTTTGAATTTTTTTTTTTTTAGAGAAAGGGTCTCATTACATTGCCAAGTAGGTTGTGAAACTGTTCTTGATGTCTATCTGTCCAAGTTATTGATTTAATGCTTCTCAGTATCAAAATTATCCTTTTTGCTTGCTCCATGAAAATGAAGCTGGGCCCTTAAGATTATTTTCTTTTGCCAGCTGACACAGGTTCAACTATGCCAGTAGAGGGTGCTGGAGAGAAATTGCAAGAGAAGGAGTTTGCCTCCTGATCCCAATGAGCTCATTAGGCAGCCTCCTGCAGCATGGACAGCTTTCTCCAGTGTCCAGCTCCTAAAGTGCAGGGGACACCTCAAGCATTTTGCTCCTGTAGGGCACACAGTTTCTCCAGTGTCCAGTTTATGCAGAGTGTGAAGCTCCTTTAGCACCCAGCTCCTACAGCATGGGTGACTTCTTAAGCATCCAGCTCTTGTGGTACAGACAGCTTCTCTAGTGCCTGGCACCTACAGTGTACTGTGGCCAGCAGCTTTCCTTGTATTTTGCAGCAGAATCTCTCCGGTGAAACACTTCCCTAGAAACAGCTCTCCCTGACACCCTGGAGGGAGGATTTTCAGCAGGTTCCATTAGCATGGCGCCACAGTGACTTCTCTGCCATTGCATGAGCCACAGCCATGCCTTCCAACACTGTCTTAATCTATTCAGGCTACTATAACAAAGTGTCATAGATGGGGTGGTTTATAAACAACAGAAATTTATTTCTCATAATTCTGGAGGCTAAAAGTCTGAGGTCAGGGTACCAACATGATCGGGTTCAGGTGAGGGCTCTCTTCTAGTTGCACACTGCTGCCTTCTTGTTGTATCCTTGCATAGAGAACTCTCTAGGGTCCCTTTTATTAATATAAGGGCATTAATCCCAATAATGAGGGCTCCATCCTCATGACCTAATCACCTCCCAAAGGCCCCACCAAACAATGTCTGGATCTCAACTTTGAATGCAGGGAGCTTTTTCTTGGGTGCTCTGTCTCAGCTCTAGGAGTAGTGGCTAATGCTTATGTCTGTTATTTTTATATTATTTTATTTTATATATTTAATATTATATTATTATATATTATTTAGCATTCTCTTTACTTCTTACTAGCCAATCTCTTGATACTCTAATCTTTTCTCATAGTTAACAACTCTTTATATTAAACTTTACCTTGTTCAAATTGTTGTGTGGATTCTGTTCATGAATGGCTTCAAACTGAACTACCTTGGTATTCTCAGCAGCTTTTCCATTTACGTTGGTGTCATTCAGATAGGACATCTCTACCCATTCCAGACAAGCCATCTTTACATGTTCCTACCCAGAAATTGGACATGCCTTACTATATATTTCAAGCCTCTTGACTTGAGCGAAGTGTTAATCATCCAACGTCATTTAACAGAGAACTGAGAATAAGAAAAGTTAACTGGTTTCCTTACAATCTCACAGCCAGTTAATTATGGAGCCGGGACCATACCCTAGCTTCCTGACTCCCAATCCAATGTTCTTTCCTCTCTGCTACACTGGCATTATTCACCAAAAAAATGTTAATTAAGCAACTCTTTGTATATGGTCCCATAAGATAATCAAATTCTAAAAAATATGAACTTAGATATACTTCTTAGGTAGAGAGAGCAGGGGTTAAGGAAGCAGTCTGGAATTTAGGATCAGAGAGATATGGATTATTCACCTCCTAAGGGACCTAGAGCAAATGGACTAACATTGTTGTAAAATGGAAATATCTATAATCTAGTGTAGGAAACAAGATCACAAACACAAAGCACCTATCATCACTGGACAAATTTAGGGGAACCAGACAAACAAAATGGTGATTAAATCATGCTGAACGTATTGCCTTTCACTCAATTATTTTCCCCACTCACATATTTCTCCCACATATATTTTAAGAAAAAGTTTTGAAAAAGCCTTTTTTGGTATTTTCTCCCTGACCTGCTACTGTGTCTGCTCTCCAACAATAAGTGCGCTTCTAGCAGAGTAATGTTGAATGAGTTAGGGTGAGTCAGAGTCAAGACAGAGGTGAGCTCCATGCTGCCTCATTCAGCGTTGTTCTACTTAATCAGTGTGAATAAATGGAAAGTGAGCTATATTTGGATGTATATTTGGAGCTATATCTGGATGCATCATGGGAATCACTTTCCTGTCTGCCGGGCCCTATTTGCACAGCGACATCCAGGCCATGTGGTGTAATCACCTTCTGTATTTGAAGTCTGTCTGGGGCAGAGCCTTGCTCAGGTCGGTAAAGCCATGTAAACATCCTGGTCTTAGCCCCTTGGCTCTCCTACAATCTTCCTTTTGGAGCCCTCTTATTTGATTAAGAGATTTGGGTTCCATGAACCACAGACCATTTCATCTTTCTTTATTTGCATGTTCCATAATTTAAAAAAAGAGACAGTAAATGTCATTAAGATAATAATTGCCATCCTTTATTAAGTGCTTATAAACCAGGTGTTTAATATATATTTTCTCATTTTATCTTCCCAACACTCCTGCATGGTAATTACTATTATTTCCATTTTACAAGGGAAAAAACCCCAAAAACTAAAGTTTAGAAATCTTATGAGCTCGCTTGCCCAATGATACATGAGTCCATTTGGTTTTAAAAGAATTATCTTTTTGGTACACCACATTGCTGCCTTAGGTGCAATTTGTTAGTCTACCATTTTGAAACAAAACAGCATCTATATTCTGTGACAGAATTGTGCTTACTGTTTGCTACTGCTTCCAGAGCCAGGAGAATGGCTTTTCTCCGAATACAATTACTTTCCATTTATCCACACGCTGATTACACTAGAGAACAATGCATCATTTGGTATATTGTTGGCCTATTTTTATAAATCTTGAAGCTCTACTCCTTTCAAGCTTATTAAGGCCATCGTTATCTTCCCTAGCTAGCTCAGCTCAAATCAAAACCGGCCAAACTTTGGAAATATTTTTTTTTTTCTATCTTGAAACAGAATTAAGACTTTTACCAAAAAGGCAGCCTCTGCACTTCGTCCACCAGACTGTGCCCTCATTAGTGTGGGAATGAAGAAGGGATTTAGGCAGAGCAGGAGAGGATTAGAATTAGTGTGGAACATCTCTGTTCCCTGTTCTCCTGACCTTTCTCTCACCCCAGCAGCCTCTGGAGAGAGGAGAGGAAAGGTATCCAGAAAACCATATGTTGTAGCAATTTAAAAGTATTCATTTAAAGGCATTTATTTTAAAGTAAAATTTAATGTTAAAAAATGTGCGTCATGCCTTGTGTACTGTTCTAAATGTTGATATGCGGTGTTGTTATACCTTAAATGAGTTATAGGCATAAGAATCAAGTGTTGCCAGAAAAATGAAGGGGTGGATACACTCCCATAAATCGAATTACAGAATATAGCAGAATGTATGAAATGCTGATTTTGGAAAAATAGGATCATAGGTCCAAACACGACTTATTTATTGTCTAACAAATATAGAAGATATTTTTAATGCTCAGCAAAAATCAAGTCTGCCCTGGACCATATTCTTTGTACTGAACCATGTTATTCTTTTTCCTGAGGATCAGGTCAGTTCAAAAATTCCCTTTCTAATTTTTTGCAGTGTGAGTTTTGCTTATTGAACAAAGCACGTGCCAGCAACATGGCACACCGAGCCCCGTGGACCACTTCCCTAACAGACGCAGAAGAAGTATTGTGAACGGTTAGCATGAGTGAGCTTTAAGGAATGAAAGAGACAAACCCAAGTTTCGGAAATGAAGAATGCAGGCTCCTGAGCTGATGCCACTGTGGCCCAGAGAGAATCAAACTTGGAGTAGGCTCTCATGCCAAGGTGCTGGGGTTCTGTGCTTGCAGGAAGTGGCAGTTGATCCTGACCACCCCTCATCCCCACATTAAGGTAGGACCTTGGAAAGTCTGTGCCTTTAGTGAAAGAGCATTCACATCCCAATGAACAGTCTAAAAAATGTAAAGAAAGTTTGTCATTGTTAGCAAATGTGGGTGGAAAAACAGTCTCTAGTGAGAAGCTGAAATAAACCGCCACAAGTTGTAAAATGACAATTTATGCTACCTACATGATGCTAAAATCCTCAAGATAAAACATTAGTGTAAAACTGGTCCTAGAACAGGGATACACTTGGGGCCTCTGGAAAAAGCAAATACAAAACTGGCTACCTAGGAACACTTTCCTAAACCAACGTGTAGGTTTCCCACGGATTCCCATGGAAAAACAAATATGGGCTCAAAAATAAAAATGACAGATAAAATGAGGAAAACAATCTCTAATAAGAGAAATCAAATACAACAAACAGGAAGATTAGCTCCCCCCCCACCCCGCACAAGAACTTGAGATAATTAAACAATCTGAAAGAAGTTATAAAACATCTGTTTAAAATGGTTAAATACACAAAGGATGGACTAGACATACGTAGAAGAAATAGGACAGTTTCTAAATGATGGGTAAATTTGCAAAAGTAATAATTAGCATACCTACAAATGAACAAAACATTTATGAAACAAAAGTCTCAATGGATGTTGCCATAATAATGCTATTGCCACAGGTCTTGAGAGGCACATGACAAACATTCCCAGATCATGTGCTTGGGGCCATCTGGGGCTGGCTAGGTGACCTTGCTGATCCAGGCTGGGTTTGCTCACTCCTGGGGACTCCGCTTGGTGTGGGATGATCTAGGTTGGCCCCTTCTGGGGTGCCGGGGTGCCAGTTCTCTGTTCCACCTATTTCTTACCCTCCAGCATACTAGCCTGGGCATGTTATTATGACAATGGTAAAGGTGCAAAGCCATGGACAACTGGCACACTGTCACTTTTGCCTCATTTTCTTGACTGAAATAATGAGATGACCAAGCCCAGAGTTAAGGGGGCAGTCTAGGTCATCCGATTTGTGGTGAGAGGGCATTCCATTGCACTGCTTAGTTATATGGGTGTGGATACAGAGAGGAGTGAAGAATTGAGGACTTTACTGCAATTTACCACACACGGGCTAAAGAGCTGGTTAAGCACATTTACAGAGTGACTGAAGAAGAAAAATCTGAGAAAACTGCTCATTTTGTAGCAGAGAGACACATAGAAGTAAAGAGCAATATGTTCATATATACCCAACAAAGGGTTATCTATTATATATAAAAAAACTCCTTCAAATCAGTAAGCCAAAAATGAAAACCTCAAAAGAAAAATGGGCACTGAATATGAGCAGGCAATTCATAGGAGAAGAAGCCGGAATGACCACCACACATATATAAAGATGTCCAACTGCACTAGCAATCAGGGAAACACAAAATAAAGCCAAGAGGTGTCCCTTTACAATCATCCCATTGGCAAAAGAGTTACATCGCTAATAACACCAGATTTGGTGGTAAGAATGTGGAAAATGGGGAATATTATACACTATTGGCACAAGTGTAACTTGGTAAAACACTTTGTAGGGCAGTGTAATAATATCTAGAACAACAGAATACATGCGAACATATTAACATATTAGAGCAACTCTCATGTGCGTACACAAGGAGATATACATGAAAGCATTTACAGGAAAAAACTGGAAGCAACATAAAAAAGGCCAGTTGTAAAAGAATATATTATGTAATATATCTTATATAATAATACGTTGTATGTTGGTATATCTGCTCATGTAGTTATGAGTAAAAGTTTTAAAATGTACCCCAGAAGGATACCTACCAACTTCCCAACTTCAGCAAGAAATTGCAGGTAATCTAACACAAGGAAGGTAGACAGGCTTTAATGAAATATTTCTTTTTTTTTTTTTGGTTTTTGAGACAGAGTCTCGCTTGTTGCCCAGGCTAGAGTGAGTGCCATGGCGTCAGCCTAGCTCACAGCAACCTCAAACTCCTGGGCTCAAGCAATCCTACTGCCTCAGCCTCCCGAGTAGCTGGGACTACAGGCACGCGCCACCATGCCCGGCTAATTTTATATATATATATTAGTTGGCCAATTAATTTCTTTCTGTTTTTATAGTAGAGACGGGGTCTCACTCAGGCTGGTTTTGAACTCCTGACCTTGAGCAATCCGCCCGCCTCGGCCTCCCAGAGTGCTAGGATTACAAGCGTGAGCCACCACGCCCGGCCTAAATATTTCTTTTCTTAAAAAAAAAATGTTAAATATGGCAAAATGTTAACAATTGTTAAATTTGTAGTGGTAACTAAACAGGTGTCTTTTATACCTGTACATTTCTTCCATGTTTGACATATTTTATAGTTAAAAATTTAAAATATAGTAACTAACATAAAGCAATCAGAGTCATAAACACCAACAATCATCACCACAACAGAAAATAAAATACAAAGCCAAGGTAAAGTGTTCAAAAGAGTAACACTTTTGAAAGTCATGACATTCCTAAGGTGAAGCATTAACAGAAATGTAAATGTGGACTGTGATTATATACCCAAGGTTTTCTATTTCTTTGGAAAAAATTAATGTTTAACTCAATATACTGCACTTTGTAGCGTTAAGAGAGCACAATAAAACACGCCGTTCTCTTTCATTCAGCTAAACCCAAATTAGAATCAGTCAGCTTTGAAATTTCATGACTTTCGGAGCCTGGAATTCACCACCTCCACGATGTATTAGCATTATTTTCCCATCTGAGCCCTCTTGGGCAGCACTGGTAATAATCTGGGGTTTTGTTAGCGGTTAAGGCTGAACCTTCCTTGAGTTCCGAGGAAAATCATGCCCTCTCCTTGCAGTGTGGGGTTTGTCAAACTCACAGAGCTTCCTCCAACGCGGAGGTGGATTTCCCAGACTATTGCTCATTCTGGTCAGGCACTTCCGTCTGGGGCTGAAAAACTAACGCAGGCTCTAATTGCCAAGACCTGAAGTCACTGCAAGGGCAAACCGCAGGCACTCAGGAACGGAGCAAGGAGACCAACAGAAGCCCTGTGCCTTTTAACTGAGGCTCTAGGGACCACTCAGGTGCAGACAGAACCCCCTGCAGGCCTGGACTCAGTTGGGCTCAGCCTTTTTGGTACAATTATAGGAAAGTGATGAACCTGGGATGAGTTCAATGTAAAGTGACATGTATGTGAGGCACATTTTAAGGGTCAGTTTAAAATTTGGCAATACGATGACTTCAAAACCAGCTTTAGGACTGGACCATTATTGAAATGGAGCCGTTTTGTTCACCAGCATTCACATAACACACAGCCACTGTGGCTTAACGATGCACCCTTTTGCCATAAATGAGTTAAATCAGTGACTCTCATGACTCTCAGGGTAAAATGTTACAGAGAGATGCTCCTTCTGTCCCAATCCCACTCCACCTCAAGACCTAGATCAAGTTCCCATCCCCTGTTGGCACCGTTCTCCTTGGACTCTAGTCTTCTTTAATAAACTCTAACTTTGACCAGCCTTGGTGAAGCAGAAAGAGTTTCCATGGCTTTGTATTCCAACCTCAGTTTATTCCCTGCAGAATCTCAGGCACTTCATTTAACTTCTCTCGGCTTCAATTTCCTGATCTGAAAATTGGGGAAATACTAGTACCCACCTCACAGAGTTGCTGTGGGGATTAAATGAGATACAGCATGGGAACTGCTTAGTCTGAAGCCTGGCCCAGAGCAACGCTGAGTTCATCCCTGTTGTTACTGGCATTCTTATTGTCGTTCTTTCAATTATTTTTCTTTGTCCTTCAGATTTCTATTCCAAGTTGAATGTGGTTATTTTGAACTTACAGAAAAGCTTTTTAATTTTTGCCCTATTGGTATTGATTTATGATATCATGCTTTGTTTCAAAAGAAATGGCTTTTCTTAAATTATTGTTTGATGCACTGTGCCTTATATTTCCTTTCCTTTTTTCAAACATTATGAACAACAGAAAAATTTAAAAAGTTGAAGTCATGTGTATTCAGGAGTCAAGCATTTTCAGTCTTAAGCCCTTCTGTTGACCAAGCCACCAAGCCACTGGTGACCTTCCTTGGATTATCAGAGTCATCTGTTGACTATTTGAGGCGCTGGTGTTGGCATTAAGGTCAGCTGTTAGGGAACAGTAAATGGAAACTTTGGTCACACTGTGGGACTCGAATTGTTGGTAAGAAAGGCAACCAGAGAAGCCAGGGCAGTTGTTAAGTTCTTTTCATTTGGATGTTGCCTGAAGAATGAGCCTGAGAACAAAGATCATTCTTTTATGTCATTACCCAACTTCAAGCATTTAGCACATAGTAGGTGCTTAATAATCACTTACTGACACCTCTCATGTGGAGTTTCCATTTACCTGGAAACTGACCCATTCTGGAAGGGTTGACAATAGTCAAGTGCTTCCTCCCCTCCCCCTTCCCAAAAGCCCTATAAATAAATGTTCATGCAACTTGAAACTTGTTCTTTTATTTATTATTTTAAATCATTGTCCAAAGAAAAAATTCCTGGTTATATATACTTCAAATATTATGCAGCATAATTCTGTAGAAAAATAAACATAATTTTGTAAATCAAGAAGAATTATTTTCCTAAAGCAAATTTCAACTTATAAAGATTCCGGATGTCAGCGCCCCATGGGAAATATATGTCATTGTTATGTATTTCTAAATCTCATCCACAATTATTAAAACTTTTGCAACATAACCACAGTGATTCCAGCATTCCTGGGGACTGAAAACTGGAGGCAGCAGTTCTCTGCGAGGATTAGGGGACCCTATCATGCTCCCCAGTGTCCCAGCATGGGTCGGCTTCCACTGGACTAAGCCTCAAGGGAACTTGACTCTGTCAAAGGGTCACCTGCTGCCCCTCAGCATGGCCCTGCCCAGACGAGCACTGCATTTTGACAGCATCATGGAGAGAAAACTACTACACAAAACAGCATACAAACACTGTAGTGTTGTAGCCTTTGACTTAGGGATGCGATTCTTTATTGTTTATACTTATAACAGTTGTAGTGCTTTTGAAACATGTCACTCATCTCTTTTTTTCTTCCTGTGGCCATAGCCTTTTGCACAGCCCACAATCTCATCTATCTGTTGGTGGACGGGAATTGGAGTAGAGAATTAGGATTCTTTGAATAGGAGTTTTGAGTCTCTACTGAGGCAATGTGAGGAAAAATAAGGGTTTGAAATATGCTTATGGCCCTTCTGGGGTGCCGGGGTGCCAGTTCTCTGTTCCACCTGTTTCTTACCCTCCAGCACACTAGCCTGGGCATGTTATTATGACAATGGTAGAGGTACAAGGGCATGGACAACTGGCACACTGTCACTTTTGCCTCATTTTCTTGACTGAAATAATGAGATGACCAAGCCTAGAGTTAAGGGGGCAGTCTAGGTCACCCGATTTGTGGTGAGAGGGCATTCCATTGCACTGCTTAGTTATATGGGTGTGGATACAGAGAGGAGTGAAGGATTGAGGGCTTTACTGCAATTTACCACACACGGGCTAAAGAGCTGGTTAGCACAGCAAAACCTAGGTCTGGCAGACTTGAACATGGAGATTGTTAGAAGCAGGGAGAATTCAGGATAGCATCTAAGGGGAAGGTCACATAAGGCAGGGAGAAAAAGTACAAAGAGGATCTCTCCTTCCAGTTCTGAGAGGGAGAGGGCAGAAGAAGTAGGGCGAGAAGCAGGCCACGGTCTTTGGTTACCACCCACCCTTGGGGACGAAATTGAATGGAGAGGGTGCCATGCATATCCAACCAGGCAGGGGTCGGGCTGGGAACAGGAGAGTCAGAGCCTGCACCCTTCGATGCAGCCCAGGAGAGGCTGCAAGTGTCTAGGAAAGCTTCGCACTCAGCTTAGACCCACACCCAGCACGGTGTCGGGGAGGGACCCCTAGACGGCACCCGAGCAGCCACAGATCCCTCACACACACACGATAGACAAAGCCTGACCTGCCAGCTCACCGTAGAGACAAAGGATGGTACAAGCAACTGAGCACATGGATCTGGGAGCCCTCTTCTTCCTCACTGCACGTCCCCGCCCACCCCATTTCGTGTGTGTCATCTCAGACAAGAGCAGTGGACACAAGGAGCAAATCAGATAGAGTGAGCCCATATCTGAAGGAAAAATGAGTCGTCTAAGCGAGACTATTTAAACCAAAGACACAGAGGTGCTGTCAATTGGCAAGTTGAAATTCACTACCCTTTGCCCCAACGCCCAGGAGGGCGGGCACAGTGAGAAAGATTGGATGGCTAATGGAAAATAAGGTATGTTTTCTTTGCATATATGTGGAATAATGTTAAACTGCAACACGTCTACACCATAGAAGAAAGAATTGTGTATTTGTTAATCGCACACCTCCTCCAGAAAGGATTTGAAGCAGCTACAATCCATAAGTTGGAAAATAAACACTTAAGGGAAGATCAAAAGACTCAATAAGGCTTAGTTATTCAGCACGAAAAAGAGAATGCTGAGGATACACTTCATACATGCGTTTTAACATATGGAAGGTTAGTACGAGAAGTGGGGTGACTTGTGTCTTCTCTACTCATGGAATGTCAACATTTTTGTGGAAGAAATTAGAGAAGCAAGAGCTGTCTTATTCAGGCCTTTGTCTCTAGCCCTTCCTAGACTTCCTGGAGCATAGTGTATGCTCAGTTAACATTTATTGAATGAATAAATGAAAAAATAAACTGCTTAGCATCCGCATGGGTAGCTAAAGACAGTTTTAGAGCTCTTCAAGGCATTGGTAGTGCTATGGGTGAAATAGGGGAGCCAGGGGAATCTGCGGTGGCAGGAGGTAGGACCCTTTGTCACCCCATCGCCACAAGAACAGACCTGCCAAAGAAGGAAGAAAAGAAAGGAGTCAATGTGGGGAGTTTGCTGTGTAGGCTGTGAGGTTGGGGTTCATGCAAGGGGCACTGTTTCTGGGCAATGCTGTAGCCTCAGGTGATCCCATACAACCTCTGCTAAGCGCCTTATGGAGAGGTGTCTTAAGAGTTGAGGCTCTGTCCCAGGGTTGGCCTGGGAGGAAGAGAAATGTCACCAAGGCATGGCCTCAGAGAAGCAGGCCTACCCTGGTGGGCCCAGGGGGGCTGTTTGGTCTAAAAGTAGACTTTATGTACATATATGCATGAACTCTCTGGGCTAAAAGAAGAACTTTAAGGCACTTTTAAACTTGTGTTCCATTAACTTGTAGTGTGTGATGAATTAAGGATTTTTCAAAACAAATCCAGCAATGCCTTGTGAATAGCACCATGAAACAGCACTATGAAAAGGGTTAAGATGTCAATTTCTTAAATGTAAACATGTAAAGTATATTATAATTAGTGTAACCCTATTTTAGTTTTTCTTTATTCTTTTAAAATACCAGAAATCTAAAAATACTGGAAGCCACCAAGGCCCCATCTGAGATGTTCTGGTGCAAATCTTTGGAAATAAAAACCATATAGTGCTACCAAGAGTTGTCTAAATGTGACAGTCTTTCTGTCATCTCTCTGCATTTTATACACTGTTCCCTGGGCCAAAAGCACAGGGCTTTCATATTCACCCTATCCCCATGCTCAGCAACATTTCTCAGGGCTGACTCCTCCACCCAGGCATCACGCCCTCCCAGAAGCCTCCTGTGCCCCTCAGTCTGGTTTGGTGGCTTCCTTTGAGTTTTCACAGTGCCTGTCCTATTCTTTGCCACTCATCTCTCTTCCCCACTACAGTGTGAATTCCTTTAGAGCTGGCACCATCCATCTCATCCTCTCTGAATTCCTGGGACTTATCGTAGTGCCCGGCATGTGGCAGACATCCTAGCAAGGCTCTGGGAACTCCAACTTTCCCACTATGGCCCTTCCCAGAGTGACAGCGCTGTTTTACGGGGTGGGCACGGTTCTAAGTCCATATGTACAAGTCTCACAGATTCAGCAGAAAGCATGCTGACTGCAGAGAGACCCAAGTGCTGTCCAGTTCCACACCGGGACTCCGATTTCTTTCTCCTGTGTTAGGGGCTCTGGGGCAAAATTACGCCAGATAGAAAACTGTCATGGGAGTGAGAATATGAAAATGCTTGCACCGTGGAGGGAGACGGCGAGAAGCGTTTTGTCTCCGGCTAGACGCTGCGACCCATGGATGTGGCAGATCTGATGCAGGGCCCTCCCGATCCCAAGGCTGTGACGATCACGGGACACTGCGGGAGGCACAGCCTTTGTTTGCAAAACACCTGGCAGCTGGGCCTGAGTTTTCCTTGTGCACACCTGCATGCATGCTTTTTAAAAAACAAAGCTTTTGGCCATTCCCATTCAGCTCACTGGCCCCTCGCAATACAGTGAATAAAAAAAAATTGTTGCCAAACAATGAACCATAACAATAGAATTGAGTCTTGAGAAAATTGAAAATTGGGGAGAATAATTTGAGAGTGCCCAGAAGACATTAATTAGTGCTGTACTTTCACAGATTCTACAATACTATTCTGAACCTCACCCAAACGAGATCACTTGCCTTGAGGTCGGGTGGCGTTCTTACGTGGGCTCCATAAATCTCAGCTGGCGTTACCTGGTGCTGTGAGTGATTAAGATCACTGGCTGACGGAATCTGCACTGGAAACAGACGTGTTAATTAGACTAATTCATTCACTGGAGTAATTAATTACCCAACACTTATCTAATTAGCTAACACTTTCACCTGTCAAAGCTAGAGGTAAATGCCAAATTGGAATTTGGTGGTCTTCCCCATTTTACCCTAAAAATAAATTGAACATATGGCTTGGATTACCAGATAAAAGTGTGCAGGTCCTGGTTGCTGTCAGTGGGTATGTTGAGTCTCAAAACTGCCTGTGGTTGCTGGGAAAGACAGCAGGTAGACCAGCCTAAGGTGGATCATGAGGGAAGAGACACATGTATCGTTATTAACCATCAATAGGAATGACTGCCTCAACTTAGAAGGGCAACAACACACGTGTTCAGGAGTATTTTGCATCGTAGTTGTCATTACCTTTTCCAAGATAAGTATTTTTGGGGATTTTCGGATATCTTGGGCAAAGTTACAAACACATAGTTGGTGGTCGCAGTAGCAAGATTTAGGCTACCTTGATTTCTCAACACAGAGTTCCCTACTCTTTTTTCTTCCCATTCTATAAACTTTGCAGGCTGGCCACAACGGGCCATAGGATGCCAACATGGAATTCAAAGAATTTGCCTAGGATGACTATCAGCAGGAAAAGGAGCATCTTCTGTTTTGGAGACCCCCCCCCCTTAAGATATGAATATTTGATTCTCAACTGTTACGCACATTCTTAAAGAGAAATTCAAGTCCATTATGAAATGCCTTGTATCTGCTGCCCGTTTGGCATTTATAAACATTTTACATTCGGATTTACTTGAAATCCAGGAGACTAATGTTCTTGAAACTCTCACCAGCATGGAACTTCAGCTGGTTACCGTAGAGCAGAGGGAAAAAAGGATCAGGATGAAGTTTCTCTAAAATCTTCTAGATTTTACCTCCCAGACTGGCACAGTGGCTCAGGTCGGTAATCCCAGCTACTTGGGGGCTGAGGCAGGAGGATGCCTTGAGCCCAGGAGTTCAAGGCTGCAGTGAGCTATGATCACTTTGTCTCTAAAAAATTTCCCTCCCCAAAGTGAAAAGTGAGAAGCGTTAGCAGAAGTAGTGAATTTGGATTTCTTAGCAGAGAATCTCTTTTCTGAAGACATTAGGCTACATTTTGTTATTCTATCCGGATTCACACCTGGTTCAATGCATTTTACAGGCAGCCTAAGGTTTAACTAATGGAAGAGGCCCTAGGAGACAAGTTTTTTTAATTATCAGTCCTTTTGTGTGAACTTGAATGGGTAAAATTCAGAATAACGGGCATTCTGAGGTCCTGATTTTGGGTATTTTCCTAACCTGTGATCTCAAAGAATGAAAACAAGTTGTGAGGGGTAGGGTAGGGATGGGAAAATGAAGTGTTTGAGAACTGAAAGTTCTCACGTGTACTGGACATATTTTTGAAACAATTTTTGGATTGCTATGGAAACCAAAAGAGGACTTGTATCCATATACAATTGTCTCAAAGCAAATAAGTCTGTTTATAACATCAGACCACACTGGGATCAAGGTCAGATGTAAAGAAAAGGTGCTCTGGTCACCAGTTAACAAGCTAACCAACCTGGTCAAAGAGAGAAGCTGCCACACCTTGAAAAGAGATCCTATTTCTTGGGGAAGTGCTGCTCTAAGAGCTGGGGCATATTATAAAAGGCCATGTTGAGGAGGGTATTTTTGATTTAATAAGAGTTTAAAATGCTAAAGGAAAAGTTCTATTAGCAATTTCAAAAGAAAACATAAGTTTTACATGAGGGTTTCATTCTAACTTGGAACTAAGCTATTATGATAAGATCTATAATTGAATAGTGAATCACAATATTTCCCTTTCCTGACATCAACTTAACAGTGACTATCCACACAGGACAAAGGATGGCTTCGGCTTTACCTGCCTCCAATACATCCATGAGATCTGACAGGAATACATATGTTGGGTGAGTAATTTTGATTTTTTTATTTGTTCTGATCAGACAGATGTTCCTTGGATTTTATAAGAAATGATTAGATGATGGGCCTCTACGGCTATGCAAATTTCTTAAATTTAGAGATTATCTGGTTGAAATACAGCTCATGATATAAAACAAAATAAAAACAATGCAAATTTTCTTTGTAATGATATTTTTGTTCCTTGGTTTTTGGGGACAGGGAGTTGGCTCATCTCAGAAATTGTGGCAAAAGAAGTCACAAAAGACATGCAAAAACCAACCTTGAGAAATAAACAAATTCAAAGTTCAAGGTGGGATTCACTGTATAGTTCAGCCTTTAATTCCAGGACCATGGGCTGTTTCTGAGAAATAATTACAGGGCCTTCCCAGGGCCTAAGGGAAATTTGACTGTGTTGCAGCATATTATGGAGTGATTTCATATGCTTTATGATGGACTTTACATAGAATTTACTTCTAAAATACTGGAATGTTATTCATCCCAGGGGTAGACATTAATCTGCCAAAGCTACCTGCAAATCTAGCTGCAATTCCTGCCCTAGGTTAACAGAACATAATAGAGCATTAATCTTCATGAGGCTTAAGGAATTTTTGTGAGTTCCCTCTGATTTGTTGAGAGTTGTGTTTCATGTCTTTCTTCCAGCCTCAATCATGTCAGCATTTCAGAAACATTTCACTTACCCATCCCAAACAGAGGTAGCCTCCTGCCATGTTCACTTCTTCAGGGAACCCAAGGAAAGAGAGAAAAGAAAAAAATTATGAAAATGAAGGTCATGGTATATGGAAAGACTTCTTCCCAGCCAGCACTTTTCTTTGGTTATCAATGTT
Source organism: Microcebus murinus (assembly GCF_040939455.1). NCBI lineage: Eukaryota > Metazoa > Chordata > Mammalia > Primates > Cheirogaleidae > Microcebus > Microcebus murinus. Next base: position 38,471,328 of record NC_134111.1, read on the forward strand.
TAATATTGACCATGCTAAGTAATTTGTCATGATTTGCTAAAAGACTTTATTCCATGTGTTAGGAAAAGGAAAGGAAGTACAAAAAAAAAAAGTTTGAGGAGAAAACAGTACCTTCCAGCCTATTTAGTAAAAATTGTATATTTTATTTTATTTTTATTTTATTTTATTTTTTTACTCGAACCAAAATTGTATATTTTAGAAAGATCAAAGTGGTGCAATAGTCATATTCATATTAGGTTGAATTTGGCATGAAATCCCAAACAACCTTACCCTTTGGTCACTGATAGAGTAGTCATCTTAGAAGTGCTTCTTGATGAGCTTAATGGGACCAAAATATTCTACAGACATGCTCTCAAATTTTCTAAGAGATCACCAGACATGGGGACAGACCATCAGGGAAAACGAAAGAATATCTTCTAATGAATTAATAAGAGTATTATAATTAATACAAGAGAATATAATTAATGGCTATGCTGGTTTGAGAATTTCTTCTTGAAGATAGGAAAGGTGGAATAGATTAGTGATTTTAAAAACACCAAGGCCTAGGCCTCCCTGACTAACTCAATCAGAATTTCTAGAGATAGGGTCCAGTTATCAGTACTCTTTAAAGCCCTCTGGTGACTCTGATATGTAGCTAGAGTTTAGAATCTCTAGGGTAGACAAATGCAACTCTTTTATAGAGTTCTGATTCACAGATTCGGTTGGGAATCGAAAGGAAAATCTCAGATCACTTTGTCTTGGCAGAGTGAAACAGAAACTGCAGTAGAATTCAGGAGGATAAAGTGGATGGCAGTGTTTCTCAAACTTTAATGTGCTTGTGAATCACACAGAGTTAAAATGCAGATTTTGATTCAGTAGGATTAGGGTGGAACCTAGGATTTTGCATTTCTAACAAGCTCACCCCTGCAAACTCCTGTTGCTGATGCTGGCTGGTTCATTGACCACACTTTGCATAAAAAGCAACCATAGGTAAGTGTCCTCTTGCCTCTCACAAGAGAAGCCAGGAGGTGTCCTTTTGCTATGAGGTTTTGAGGCTTGTTCTGAAGTAGTAAAGTATACTAACACCATGGAATACTTTATATTTGAAACCAGGTATGACTTAATCACTAATTAAGAATCTGTTACTCTAAATATTTTTGAAGAGGAAATTACTAGCATTCTGTTCCACGTTCTGAACAATTAAATTTAATTCAATTTTTAAGACTTAGGGACTAAAGGATGTATAAGAAGAACACTTGCATCAGGAAATTCACAGTCTTTCTCCGGAGACAAAAAATTAATTATATTACAATGTGAAATACTATCTATCACCATTAGCATGAAACAAATGCTTCCATAGTGCACCGAGGACAAAAGTTAATACTGACCAAGGAGAGAAGATGCTTGAAAAAGCCTTTCGGGAAGAGGTGATATTTTGTTTGGACTCTGAAGAATGAGTAGGATTTTGATCGGTGAGTAATGGTAGGGAAGGGGGAAGGGTGTTTGAGAAGTAAAGGCTGAAGGAGGGGTTCCCAACTTTGACTACACGTCAGATCATCTGGAAAGATTTTAAAAATACTTTCAGGAAGTCGAAATTAATTGGCACCCAGTCATCGGTGTTTTTTCAAAAGTTCCCTGGTGATTCTAATGCATAAGCAGGTTGAGAGTCCATGGAGATACAGAAAGATGCACAGCTTGTAAAGATGTTTTGAGGCATGTGGATAGAAATGTATATGGGGGACAATGGGAGGAACAAAGAGCAAAGGAGTCCCAGGTAGCTCTTGGCAAAGATGTCTTGACCCACTATGTTGTGGGGTAGATAATTTGTTATCACTAATAATTAAAGTGGTATGAAATTATTACCAAAATAACCAAATGCTATGGACGATGTGCTTCATAAATATGAATTAGATTGAATTAAGGTCATTCCTGTAGCAGCAGTCAGCTAACTGTCTTGCATTGCATGTATGTTACTGAGAGACAGGATGGACTAGTAGTGTAGCTAGTGTTGCTTTGATGGGGCCAGGGCAGCAGCTGCTGGGGTGGAAAGGAGGTGTATTCAGCATGATTGGTGGAGTCCTCGATGGCAGCACTACTTAAACTGTGGTCCTCAGACCGGCAACATCAGCACCAATGAGGAGCTTGTGACAAATGCAAATTCTGACATACACCCCTCAACTGAGTTAGGATTTCTGCTGAGTCAGGATTTCTGAAAGAGGAGCCCATGAAGTGTCCAGGAGATTCTTATGCATGCTGAACTTTGGAAAGCACTGGTCTGCAGAGTTGAAAGAGACCACTGGACTCATAGATTACATACACATATACACCCAACACAGACGTACGCAAATCCCCGTGGAAAGTGGGGAAGGAAACAAAGTGAGCAGAGAGGTGGAGATGGCAGTGAGAAATGTCCCCTTGGGGGGTATATACGATTGCCGTGGGAGTGTAAGGCTGCCTGCCTGGGCAGGACACAATGCTGGCGCAGGACGGGGAGGAGGAGGACTGGCAGCCGTGGCATTACTCTAGTGGATGATGTGGGACAGGCTGTGACCGGGATGCCATACCCGGGGTTAGTGGAGTGAACAGGTAGCCACTGAACCACACTGGGTGTGGGGCGCTGGGCTGCCACCCAGGATGGCTCTAAGGCCTTCCGCAGTCGTCCTTTCTCTGTGGCGAGCTTGTCTTTGTATTGGCTCCTGAGTACTCTCTCCCACATTTTCTTCTGACATCTGGTGGGGGAAACCACCAAGCAGACTTTCTACGGCGACTGTCCTGCTTCTTAGCTTCTGTTTTCAAGTTTCATTTGCCTTCATAGAACAGTTTTGTATTCTGTGGTTTCACCTGTTTACTAGCATTAGATCTGTTACTTCATCTCCCTTTTCTCCAAGCTCTTTTGCCTCTCTTCTTTGTCATGCTTTTCCTTGAGTGTTCCTTTTCCCGATAAGCTCTGAATCCTATTCTCCAGAACTATGTGCCATTCACTCTTTCTTTGCCTATATTATATCATATCACACCATATCCAAATTCCATCTCTCCAGATTTCTATTCACCTCTCTGCTGCCACCCCATCATCCTGCTATGTTTACTTCTCACTTGAAAGAAAGAAGATGACCGTGAGGTTCAGACAGAACTGAATAGAAACGACTATTTTGTAATCTACTGGTTGTATAATCTCACACAAGTCTCTCAACTTCTGTGAGCCTTGGCATCTTCATTTGTCCATCAAACTATGAATATTAACCAGCTAACAGAGTGGTTATGGGATTAAGTGAGTTAATGTATTTATTATATGCAGTTTTCATGCCATCGTGCAGTTTCCATGCTTAGCGTTTTGCCTGGCACATGGTAAGTGTACAGCAAATGTTAGCCATCATTATTGTCATTATTATGCCACATCGCTTCTCAACAGATCACTGAACCTTAAGAAGGTTTGTGTCCAGTATTTGAGCTAGCAGTATTCATGGGTGTAGACTGATATCCTTTCATTTCTGTGGGCTTTCTTCCCAAATTCCTTTACATCCTCTTTATGTGTTTTTCTTTTTTTCCCAGAAAAAGGTTTTTTCATGTTAAAAATCCTCACTTGGATTCTATGAATGAAGATTCTCTATCACTTGGATTTGGGAACAAAACAGACAACTTAACCAGCAATGTTTGGAGTCATAAAAGTAAAAATATTTCTAATTTCAGAAAAAGTGATTGAGTTTTCTCTATTAATTTTTTTCTTACTTTCCCAAAATAAACTTTACATATTTGGCTAGGAAATGTCAGAGGTCCCAATAGGAACTGAAGCCACGCTCATTCTCTGAAACAATTTAGAATGTGTACAGCATAAACAATCATTTCTACCTCAACAAGACATAAAGGTTCCCAAACTAAATCTCGTGCAAACATGATTATTTGGCTGCTCTGGTCCCTGGGGATATATATAATTTTATTGACAGTACTGCTAGGTGTTCAGAATTCATTATGTTTTAATAGATTTAGTCCTCTATTTAACTATATTTATAGCTGAATTCAGTAATTTTCATTTTATTAAATCATAAAATAATTAAACTAACAATACAATATTATTCCACTCCTTAAAAATAACTATTATCTGATATTTCATGTCATTAAGAATTTTGTTTCATAAGAAATATTTCATAAGAAAATTGTATGGAGTACTGCCAGGAAAGTTGTACTTCTGCATCATTTATTTTATCTTATGTATATATTAATTATAAAAACAGTTTGTATTCATTATTTAAAATTGGGAAAATATAAAAAAGAACATGATTTTTTAAAAACACCCCATAGTCCCACCACCTAAACATAGACACCATCAACCCATTTTTTCTTCCAATATTTTCAATGATAGATTTTAAAATAGTTGCAATTATATAACTTTGCATTCTACATTTTTTCACTTAACTGTATGTCATTCATATTTCTCCATATTATTACATTTTCTTTGAAACACATTATTTATGGATATCAAGTGGCTGTGCCACACAATGCATAGACTATTCTTGACTTTTATATTAAAGTAGTTTCCATTATAAATAAGATTCAAATGATTATTTTTATACCTAAAGATTTTTTTACATTTAAGTCAATTTGCTTAGGATGATTTGAAGAAATAATCAAAGGGAATGAACTTTTAAAGAGTGTTTGTTTTCCAAAAGGCCTATATCTATTTACAGTTCCAGCAGTGGAGAGCAGTTTTCATGTGACTTTTTTCATTTCTTAAACAATTACAAGAACAAAAAGAAAAGCTTTCACATCTACTATCTTGCTAAATCTTCACATAAGCTCTTGTAGGTGGGTCACACAGATATTAACATCCTGTGTAAAACAAAGAAACTGTAGTCAGAGAGGTCAAAGAAGGTTAAAGTTATGCCATAAAGTGGCAAAGCTGAGACTTGGACCAACTTCTTCCAAATCCAGTTTCTACGGTTCTTGCCCACTGCACTAGGTGAACCGTTTGAGTCACAGTAACTCAGAATAGCCCATAATTATTTAATCCCAGCTCTTTTACTTACCCAGTGTGTGAAGAGGAGGGTGAAGGAAGGGGAGGAGGAAGTTAAAAAGAAGGAGGAGGAAGGACAGTGGGGGAAGAAGCAGGAAAAGGATGGGAGGAGGGAAGGAAGGAGAGAGGGAAGGAAGGAAGGGAGGGAGGGAGGAAGGAAGGGAGGGAGGGAGGGAGGGAGGAAGGAAGGGAGGGAGGGAGGGAGGGAGGGAGGGAGGGAGGAAAAAAGAGAAGAAACAGATCTATGATGTTCATTATCAGTAGGTGCTAAATTGCCTCCTACAACTCCCTCCTGGGACGTCAGGCTTGAGGGTGTGGGGGATTTCCTGGCAGTGTGAAGACTCACCCTTTCCCCACCCCTGCCTGCCTCTGCTCCTTGCCTTTGTGTGGCCTCCTCCACCTTTTGTTTCGCCTTCTCAAAGTAACCTCTCTCCCTACTGCTGTTTATGTTCCAGGAGTCACAGGTGAAGGCTGCCTTTGATACTCATGAATCAGATTTTGGCTGAATTCAAATGTGAGGTTTGACATTAATATCTCACAATGATTTTCCCGGGACAACTCTGACTAACTAAAAGACTCATCATAATTAATAAACTAAGGCACACAGCTAGTTAATAAATTGAACAGATTTAGGGCATGTATTTGAGACAGAAAGTGACCTGCTAGCTACACTTCTAGTTATCTGACTCCTCTGCCATTTATGGGGTGCTTTCTGTATATCACACTCCGTACGCCATGTGCACAGGGTATTCACATGCATTCCCCACAGCAGCTAAGGGGTTAGTTATCATCTCCATGATTTTATAAATGAGGGAACGAGGCTCAAACATAAGTTTAGTGTTGTAACACAAATAGACTGTATATGTATTTGTCTGTAATAGGCACAGCACGGCTGGTAAGTAAAAGAGCAGAGATTAAACCTTAGGCTTGTCTAATGAAAAATGTAATGGCTCTTCCTCTATTCAAAAAACAAAGCCAAAAACAACACTACATTTTGGTACTCCAAATGTTAGTTTCCGGGAAATTTCTGGGATGGAAGGCTTTGTTTTAGAGAGGAAAATAAGGGGACTCGCATGTCTCTCTCTGTCACACACACACACACACACACACACACACACACACACACACACACACACACATTGTCTCATTGCTTTTACAATCCCGGGCTGTCACCTCTCTGCCTGACAGGATTTTCGTCAGCACTTACTCTCATACACTGTCATAACCACTATCCAACCTTATAAACCTATTACCCACCTGGTTGTGGAACCCTCAGTGGATTCTCTTTTGGATAAAAAGATTGGTCTGTTCAGAATCTGCTTTGTCCCACCAGGGAGCAACTCTACCGATAGAACCATTTTGTTGGAAAGGAGGCGAAAGCGTGTGCTCATGCGTGTGCTCATGCGTGTGCTCATGCGTGTGCTCATGCGTGTGCTCATGCGTGTGCGCGCGTAGGCTGAGGAGCAGGTGATGTAGTTCCAAATGATCACAACTGGCCATTTAACCTGAACCAGAATTTTTTAGAGGCAGCAGGTAAAGTCTGATTTAGTTTCACATATGATTTTCTCAGAAACTTGCCTTCCTCTGGCCAGATTCTTATCTTTGAATGAGAATATTCTATGTTCAGTTTCTTCACAGAGGTGATAAGCATTGTCAATAGTCTTATCTTCAAAGGAAAAGAGAACTCTGTGTGTGCAAAGTTTAACCCTTTGACTCCGACAGTCACTCCTATTTCCTGTGTATCCTCACTTACTGTATTTTTGAAGATTTTCCTAGCTGCCACTGCAAAATCTCAGTGGCTTAACACAATGTAAGTTTACTTCTCACTCGCACTAAGCACAAAGTGGATGTTCTTAGTTGATGGATGACTTTCCTCCAACTGGTTGTGTAAGGACCCAGGCTCCTTCCACTTTGTTGCTCTGTCATCTTCAAGGAGTGACTTGCTAAGTTTCCCTGTGTGCAAACACCCATCTAAGAGAAGGAAGTAGATGATATGTAGGATCACCAACAGATCCTTCTTGTAGAATGGGAGATGTCTATGGGCTAGGACTGGGAGTGATACCCAGCCCTTCTGCTCACAATCTAGTAGCTGGAACCATCTATGGCCTCATCCTACTGGAAGGGAGGCTGAGAAGTTAAGTTCAGCTGTATGCCCAGAAAGAAAAGCAAATAGTTTAGATGCACAGCTAATGAATCTCTGCCATACCCACTGGACAGAATCAGACAATTCAAAATATGGTGGAGGATCTTTAGAAGTTATCTATTCCAACACAACATCCAAGTATGTCTTTTATAAAATCATTAACTGATGCCCTCCAATCTCTCTCTAGAAATTTCAAATAACATGGAAAAATCATTGCTTTATAAGTAAGACTCTGGGTAATATGGCGCATTTTGAAGATGTTTATACTTTTTTGTTAGCATATAAACTACAGAAAATGCAATAGGACCAGATTAATATAACATGGCAAAGGTAAGTCTTTTAAGATACTAGGGGCATTTGAAAATGTGTTTGTTCTGGCAGTCACTAGACAAAGTCCTTAACGTGTTTTTGTAATGCCTCTGACTCCTTCCCAGTGCACTTCTAACTTCTTTGGTAAAACCAGGACAAATGATTATTTTGTTTGGGAAATACATCATAGCAAATGTCACTTAAGGTCAATGTTGGTTGGTGGTCTTCAGCCACATTTTGCTACTCATTAGAGCAGCCAGACTGAAATTGTGTCTAGAGATGATGTTTAGTAAGTCTGATTTAAGAGTAAGGCTTCAAAAACTAAGCTGCATCTGTCTGTGCATATCATCTTTATGTCTCCAGAAATATTCAGAAATTCCTGTTGCTTACAGCAATATCTACAGTTCAAAGAAGAATTCAAACCACAAGTTATTCTAACATCTGTTTTGGTTTTATGGTCAATCTGAATACTTGTAATTTACATTCACTGGCACCACACACTGAGGTTATTTTCAAACTACTGTATTTTGTTTAAAAAAAGAAAGGTCTTCTTGTACTTAGATCTTGAGCCAAGTCTTAACTATCCATACCAGCAGAGAAGAAAATTCCATGAATAATCAATAATAATTTAAAAACTCACCTGAAGCCATGGTCTTACCCTCGTTGCCACCCAACCTTTGTGGCTGACTTCCATGGCAGGTCACTGCTAACATAAGGCCCCATCAGAGAAACTCAACAGAATGCAAAGAAAAGACAATAATAAGGGTAGAAGAGAAGCAGAGGGCCTGGATAAAGGGATAATTACATCCCATAATTGGGAATGAGTGCAGTGCAGGAGTTATTGCTGAATGAAAACAGAATGCATCATGTAATCAGACCACCCAACAGTTATAGCACATCATTTGTGGATGGGAGCACCTACTCTACAACCTCAGCTAGGTACTTCCTCAGAGAGATATTCCTTCTCCCTATGGCGACCTCCCCAGCCATCCAGATCCTCTGCTCGATGCTGTGCACATCAGCCAGGTACCACTCTTTTCCCACTAGACGACTCAAACCAGCTTTATTTGTACCCAATTCTGCAATATAGGCACAAAAACCAAGCTCCAAAAGCAGCGCCAAGAAATTGCTGCATGATATGAGAACTAATAGGTACCATTTGCAGAACACTGAGAAGGTGCCTGGACTTGTGCAATGTCCTTTGCCACGTGCAATCCCATTTTCTCCTTGCAAAACCCTCTGCTGTGTTTTTCCTATTTTGCAGATGGTCTGAGGCACATAGATTACGTGTTTGACACTGAGCAAGTTACTTGATTGGCAATGGGGTTGGGGTTCAAAGCCAGGTTTACCTAACCTCAAAGGGCGGGCTTTCTCTGTTTCAGAGCTTCTTCACACTTTGTGCACCTCGCCGCTGAGCTCAGAGTCCCGGAGCACTTGGCGCTTTCTGTGGGCTGTGCTTTCTCCCGGGCCTGAGTATCAGCAGCTGCTGGTCCTCTCGCGTGGACCCTGGCCCCACTGTGCTCCTCTCTTTGGCACCCACCTTCCCATCCCTTGTCCCTGGGGCTCACGTAGTCCTAACAAGCCGTTGCACAAGCAACCACCAGGCAATTTTATTACCATCTGTTATTAGATTTGACACCTCTGACTGTAACGACTTATCCTAATTTCAGAGATGTGAAAATGTGAAGAAGACAAAAACAAAATCACTGGAATTGATGAAATAGTGCAGTGAGATTCCAAATGTACAATAAGAAGGCTTGCTCCATGCGGTTTTTATGTGAATGGAAAGTTGAAAAGTCCTTAAAGCTTTAAGTTAACATGGTACATTTTACAATAAAAACTTAGGATTGGGGATGCAGAATCAGAAAACACATCTAAAACTGGTAGCTCTCCTTTTGCTCTCACATTACGTATATTCCATGGCCTCGGTACTTATATCCTTAGCATAAATCATATTAATGCCCAACACTAGGCTGTCTATGTCAACTTAAGATGCTGGCTGGTGTTCATCATAAACAAAGACACCAGGAAATACCTCCTTGAACAATATCAACACTCACTTTGATTTCGTGCTTTTCTTTACTAATTTGGTACCTAAAACTTCATATCTGGTTGCCTTATTTACAAGTTAATGATGCAAATTAGCTAATTCATGAACATAACCTATGACATCTATACACACTTAAGTGCATTAACTAAAAATTAAAATGAAAACATTGGAGTTGAAAGCTGACCCTTGATTCTTATCTCAGTTTCTATGGCAGGTACTTGTTTGTTTTTATTAACAGTTTACCTGCCTCGGTGGGAGCTCCAACCAAACGAAAGCATTTGCACTGTTTATGCATGAGGAGCTTGGATTGGAGGAAGGTGGAGAAGACATAAAAGATATCTGTGCTGGGACAGACAGACATTGTATGTACAAACCAGGCCTGTACTCTCCACCAGTGTAAGTTTTCAGTGGTTGCATTTCAGCTGGTCTTCTCAGACTAGAGAAAGAAGTAAAACTTCTGAGTATAGGAGTTCTTTGCTCTTCCTGCTTTGCGTTCTCACACAATTAAACTAAGTGTCCAGGTATGACGTTCAATATTGGAAAAAGCCCTCAGGGCAGAATGTAGCTTGCAGTGTCATTTTGATTTATTAGTTACCACTTAATAATAACTACTCAAGGTAGGAGGAAAATCCTCAAAGCACATGCCCTCTCTCTTTACTTTGTACTTGATTAACAAACTAAAAACTGCCCCACAGTTTCCTCTCCTCTATCCCTTATCCAGCTTTGAGAACGTTGAGCTTTTAGTACACAAGGGCCAATTTTCAGGATTGCTAAACCAGTGCTGTTTAACACTATAATAAGCTTGCTGAGAAGCTGCTAATAATGTATTTCCACGGAGCTGTTGTGAATTGCTCTCCTGAATTTAGAATATGTTAGCAGTTATGGACACACACAGGGCCCTAAGACAAAATGAGAGTGGAATGATTTGCAGTTTTGGGGACTGCAAATGATTTGCAGTTTTGGGGATTTGCAGTTTTGGACTCCGTGTGGTGTGCACTTACGAGGGTGTATGTGCATGGCTACCCAGTGTGCCTTCCTAAGCCCGCCCCTCTGCACAGCACTGTGTTCTGATGCAGCGACTCTGAGTCCGTCACATATCTGGACACTGCAGCCCTCAGGAGGGGCACAGGTAGGCATGCGGGGGGCGGGGTAGGGTCTCCTACAGAGGAGCAACAATTCTTAGGAGCCGAGCTTATGTAGCTCCTACAGCAGGGAGCAGGCACGTCCATTGATCACCCTGCAGTACCTACCTGGTGATGGAGTGTGGATGATCGTGGCCGAAAGCCTGAGGCAAGGAAGGGAAAATCTAAATTGATTTCCTCTCTGGGCCAAGAGTGCTTGAAGCCTACTCCAATGAAAGAATTCATTCATTTATTCGTTTCTTCATTCAATAAGTCATTAGGGAATAATCTGTATTAGAAGGGAGCTGGATATCCTCCAATCCTGGCAAACCTTTTCTCACTAACATTTGCTGAACTTTTAGACTATAGCTGTTTGTCCTTTTTTGCACAGTAAATGGGGAAGGACAAAGAGATGAGGTGTGTAAAAATGTGAAACTACCATGAATAAGCAGTAAAACTTCAGAGTAAGACAGAAAAACAGCAGTAGACTGATCCTGCTGTCCTTTTGGGGGAAAGACCTGAAATATGGATCATGCCAAGGTCAACCAGTTAGAAATGGCCCTTACTAGGCAGGCAGGGCCAGCTGGGATCCTTTCTGTGAAAATTCTCTCTTTCCAATAGCTGCTGAGGGGTGTGAGTGAGTGTGTGTGTGTGAGAGAGAGAGAGCGTGACTGAAAAGGTGAGAGCACAAGGCCATCTGACATTTTATCACCATGTCACATAATAAGTGATAATCATAAACTTATACCAAATATGATTTAGAAGGAATCTAATAGATCAAATAATAATTCATCCTCTTAATTTATAGTTGAGGAAAACGATACTCAGAGAGTTTATTCATTAGTCATAGAGTCCGTGCCAAAGCCCTAGACCTGTAAATCTTGAACATACAAATCAATACAGGTTGGATTCCTGGCTCCAGGAGGCTTGCAAAGCATTTAGATGCCACGGCATATTTAATACGAACAAAAATGGGGAAGCCAGAGGTTCAAATTAGTTTCGTGTTCTTGAGGGTGAGAGGGAGGGAACTCAGGTGAAAACGTGGTCACAGCTCCAGTGGTTTTCCAAAGTCTTTGTGTCCAAGAGTGGAATACATCAAGGACCACATTTGACGGTCTCTGCTGTTACGTCAGAAATGAAGTCGCCCCAGATTTTGAACTCAGTTCCAGTTTCTACAAATTACAGCCTGGAGGATCTTTCTGGAGAGTTATTATTAATGGAACAGCCCACCCACCAGGAGTCACTGACCCCTCCAGCCTGTGTTGACCCCTCCTCTGGTGACAACGAGTCTGCTGTTCTCACTGCTGCAGCAAACCAGGGCTGTGGTCACAACAGCCTGCAGCAACTTAAACTCACCTACACGTTCCGGAGAGGCGTCAAATCGTCAGGCGTGACCTCACGCGCATTTCTACCCTGGCACCTTTCCGAGCAATCCCAGAATCGGCAGCAAGTGAAATGGAGTCACTATTGCATTAAGTACGGCGGGAAAGGACTGGTGGCATGGCAGCCAAAATTATATTTCCTGGAATCAGGTCACTCTTGCCAACAGCCCTGCTTCAAAGGTTCATCATGGTAAAGAGCCGGGTGGAGAGAGGAGGAGCGGCACTGCCCCAACAGACCAGCACAGCGCCGTCCACACCTTCTGCCGGTGACCGTGACCGTGAGGGCAGAAGTCAGCAGCACCGGCGACGGGCGGACGCCTCCCGCTGATCCTCACAGATGGACACATCCATCAGCGTGTCCCCGCGGCCTCAGTTAGGGGTGACTTACGTCCTCCCCAGCATTGGCGAAGTCTTAATGACTATGTAATGTATCTGAGGGCTGTTAACTTGTAACGGAGGAAGAGAATATGTCCCATTCACGTGTCGGGTTGCAAGACGGATGATGACTTTCTCTCTCTCCCAACAGCATGGCACCGGCAGCCCCTCCCTTCCTACGTCACGAACTCGTCACGCCTCACGGTGCTGTGACGCCACCATGGTCAGAATGGGTACCTCAGGGGGAATCGGCGAGATGGCTTGATTGCTGCCATGAGAACTTCCTTGCCGGCATGGTAGCTGCCAAAATACACCAGCAAAAAACCCAGCACACTCGGAGCCAAGCAGATACACAGATGGACTAAAAAAAAAACAATGTCAGGACTTGAGGAGATTTGAGGAAATCTACCCACGTTGCATTTTTCTTTTCTTCTTCATTTTTTCTTCATGGAAACCTGGCAGGAGGGACCCCACTGCCCAGTGCCAAGTGGTCTCAGGTGTTTATAAGGGGGAAGAGTGGAAGAATGGCTAGAAAACACATTTTGAGGGTAAAGGTAAGTTTCAAGGCTTAGGAATTTTGTGACAGAAATGTGTGTGCAAATAAAAAAATAATCACAGAGATTTGCTATTTTTATCAGCTAAGCAAGCAGACTGCATAGCTCTTAGGAAAATGTTGCTTTTAACTCACATCAGCTACCACAGCTCTTTTCTTGGCTGTCTCTTTCTCATCAGCATGGCAGAAAGAGACCAGGCTAGGCTTTTAGGGAAGGTCAAGTGATGCTTCCTAAGGTTTTTCCCAGAGCCTCCCTACCTCCCTTCTTCCTCTGCTGGCCAGGCAGCTATAAAGGGCCTAGGTTTTGCTTCCAGAATGTGCTGAGGTGAAGTTTCTTGTTTTTTGGGTTTTTTTTTGAGACAGAGTCTCGCTTTGTTGCCCAGGCTAGAGTGAGTGCTGTGGCGTCAGCCTAGCTCACAGCAACCTCAAACTCCTGGGCTCAAGTAATCCTGCTGCTTCAGCCTCCCTAGTAGCTGGGACTACAGGCATGCGCCACCATGCCCAGCTCATTTTTTTCTATATATTTTTAGTTAGCCAATCAATTTCTTTCTATTTTATAGTAGAGATGGAGTCTCGCTCTTGCTCAGGCTGATCTCGAACTCCTGAGCTCAAACAATCTGCCCACCTAGGCCTCCCAGAGTGCTAGGATTATAGGCATGAGCCACCTCACCCGGCCCTGAGGTGAAGTTTTGAGGCAACCTCTCCTTCGGCCTTTTCTCAAGGGGCAGATCTTGTCAGGGCATGATTTTACCATATCAAATGCAATTAAGACTGGGCATTGTACATGGAAAAGTTTGGTTGGCAGTGTGAAAGAACTGAATGGGCATTACAAAAAGGGCTGAGATTCTGGAAGAGAAATGGTCTTAGAACTACACATTTTTGGAGCAAGAAGGGACTTTGGAAATCCTCAAAGATCTAGAGGAATGGGATGTTCGGTATCATGGAGCCGCAGCTAGCTGAGCCACGCTTCGCCAGGCTCAGACATGTTTGAAAAGACTATGGCCTCTCTGCAGCTATGGTCCAGGAATAAAGTCCAGCCAAGACCCTCACACATGGAAGAAAAAAGCACATTTGTGGATGTCCATCCAGAGAGAGGAGGGGAACATTAGCAGTCAGGATTAGATCAGGCATCCTTCCACTGTAGTTTATCCAACAATACCCCCCAAAAAATCAATAGCAGGGATCAGTGTAATTGGGGATGAAATAGATAACATTGTTATTAAGGTTGCTCGTGATTCTTGGGTTGTGGGATACAAGGACCTGTCTCCATAGCCCACTCATGCTTTGCAGATCATGTGGTTTCTGTTGCAACTTCTCAACCCTGCCACTATAGCTTGGAAGCAGCTATGGGCAGTATGTAAATGAACATATGAGTGGCTGTGTTCCAATAAAACTTTATTTACAAAGACAAGTGGGATTTGGCTTATGGACTATAGTTTGCAGACCTATGTTCTATGTCAGCTCTATAGAATCATTCACTCATTCAACAAATTTTTATTGAATACCTATAATCAATGTGGCAGGTACAGTGCTAGACTGGGAGAGAGCAATGGACATTGTTCTTGCCTTTACAGAGCTTATGTTCTGTCAGAGAAATAGGTAAACAAATAGGATAATTATAAAAAGTGTGGAGAATGTTAGGACACAGAGAGTGTAGGGCACTATCATCTTATATCTTCTTATTCAGCCTCTACATAGACCGGGTTAAAAGCTAGGTCAGGCTGGGTTAAAAGCTAGGTCAAAGCTGGACTTGGGAAAATTTAATGTAATCCATTTGTGTTGCCTTTTAACTTTTTTTTCCAGAATATTATGGGGCTAAAAAAATTTTGGTTACATATAATGGGTTTGCCTTGCCCAAGCCAGGGCTAGAAGTACACCCTTCCCCGATAGAGTGCACCCCACATCCATTAGTTGTGAGTTTACCCACCCTCACCACGCCCATCCCATCTGATCAGTACCCAGTGAATATTACTACTATGTGAGCACCTTAGTGTCGATCATTTAGTACTAAATTGATGGCGAGTGCATGTGGTACTTGTTTTTTCCATTCTTGTGATACCTCACTTCTTTGGAACAGGACTGAGAACCCAGATATAAAACCGTCCTCACATTATCATCTAATCTTCAATAAGGCAGACAAAAATATGCCTTTTAACTTTTCCATTTGTTTGTTTCCCCTCCGTGTGTTCAGGTGGGGGGCAGGGAGATGAGTGGGATCCCAGGCAGGGAGGATGACAGCTGGCAGAAAATGGTGTCTTGAGTAAGCCCCAGTCCCTTGAGAAGCCAGACTTTGTAGCAACCGGAGGGTCAGCCAAGAGGCCTAATTTACATGGAGTCAGGGAGGGGAGGGAACGAATGTGACAAGAATCAGAAGAAAAAGCAGATAGAGATGCAAAGAAATTATAGTAATCAAGGAGTTGCAGAGAAGATTAAATATTAAGAAGTCACGTCACTTTATGAAAGCTACTTGCTGGCAGGCTCATTTAGTTTATTCCTGACCTAATTTATTCAAATTCAAGCCCCGAAGGCTGGCACTAATTTGCATGCCCAAGAATCATGTTTGTCTTGAAATTTAAACCCCATCATATTGTAAATGTGAATCTGGAAAGACAACAAATGTAAATGCCTGTTCTGAATGGTATTTAATTGCATTTGGGAAAGAAAATAAGTTTAAAGATGAAAATAGGGAGAATCATTAGCAGCGAGCGTTAATTAATGTTGTCAGAATAGGTTGCCTCCTATGTGTCAAAAGTAAACTCTAAATGGTATTCTTCTGTAATCACTTATTTATTCCCACATTGCAGGGATTGCTCCTGGGTCTGTCGTAATAACGGATACAGCCACAGACTCCTTCCCCAAGCCCAGGTCTAGACAGGTGATCTTGGACGACCTGTCACCCGTAGTGCTGAACTTGACAAGGACCTGGCTGAAGAACTTATTCAACTGTAGCAAAGAAATCTCCAGCTTCCCAACCCTTATTGGACATACAATGTGTACCTATGATTGTTATGAAGGTGAGAATAATTCATAAACTCTGCAGGCAACAGAAAAATGCCAGCAACTCTTTGTTAGTCAAACCCATAATTTATATTAAAAACTCCACTTTAGAAAACTAATAGTTGTGGATTAAAAAAGGAACTGAAATAGTCTTTCGAACTTACTAAAGCATAGGAACATAAGGATATAATAAGCAGCCGAAAGACACCCAGAATGAATTTATGTTGTGAGTGGGTTTAACCTCCAAGCATGGACTGAATACTAAAATGCAATAAGTGATGTTTGTGAAATCTTATCTCTGTTTATGCCTCTAAGTTAAATTGGTGGCTCTAAGAGAAGGGAAATGTGCTGATTCGATGTTTCTGCCATTCACCTGGACCTCAGAAGGGATCTGATCCGCAGGAAAGAGTGGGGACCAGGAAATAGGGAGAAATGTTTGGGGGAACAAATCCCACTGGGATGAGATGGTCTCAGAGTGGTGCTTTTATCCCTCAGCCATGAGTAAAGGGTCCCCAGATCAAGCTTAGAGACAAACCAAAGGTGACTGCCAAGTAGCAGTTCTTGTACAGGGGTGAGAGGCCAGGAGAGAAAGACCTTCGAGGACAGACCCTGCTCATTCTGAGAGAAAGAATCTACACAGGGCTGGTTCCAGGCCTTCGGGGCATTCTGGAAGTCTTGCAGTGTAATTTCATTCATCTCAAAATCCATTATTATTTCATTATAAATTACTTTTATTTCCCTTTGGATCAAACTTAAGGTATAATATTGAACTTTTAAAAATTATGTATGGAGATAGATCATATCATCTGTAAATTTTATTTCAGTTGAGCAAAGGCGGTTTCACCACATATTTGTTATAAAATGGGAGGGGTGTTGGATCTGACAGCGTTGAGACCTTCAGTCCTTGGCTCACAGTCCCCTCACCTGGAGGGTCCCCCAGCCTGTGTTTAAGCAGAGCTTGCAAATGGCAGCTTGTGGGAGTCAGTGTTTTCTTTGGCCTGCACAGTATTTTGTAGAATGTGAATTATTTTGTCAACATTTATAATTTATGGAGTTTTCATATGAAAATCCAGATTTCTGACCTTTTGAAATAGCAGGATCTATAATTGTAGAAGGTGCCGTGAGGCTGCTCCCTTCAGACCAGGCAGACCGTCTCCCTGATGCCACCTGCTTGGCTTCTGGGGCGTCTGCCTTTGAATCAGCTTGAGTGACACTCTTTTGGAGGTGTCGGCGGGAGGCTCCGAAGACAAGAGGAGGAACGAGGAGAAATAGACTGCCAGGGAGGAAGTAGCATGAAAGAGGTAGAGAAAGGGGAGAACAAGATAGGAATGAGCCCCAAAGAGGATTGTGTGAATACCTGACGGTGACAGAGTTATGACCGGCCCACCTGCTTCCCTCCAGGCCCTCTCAGGAGTGGGCAGGGGAGAAGAGGTCTGTTTTGGGGCACTCACAGGGTCCAGGGGAGTAATGGTGTTAGGATTTTTCTCCCCCTCGTCTGTCACCACTGGTTGATACAGGTGAAACTAAGTGATCAATGAACGCAGGGGCAGCCCGGAGCGGAAACGTGATCACTAGGGGTGGCATGCAGCCTGGCAGATGTGTGCTGTCTGTGCATGGTTGCTGCTGTCACGATGATCACATGACAGCTGCAATGTCCAAACCACCATCCGATCCCTGCATGGCTTAGGAGCATCACTGAGCCTTGAAGCCTCTTCTTTCCCCCCAGCACCTGTGCCTGGGCCATCCCCCACTCACTGGAGCTACCGAGATTTTCCTCAAAGGGCAGGTCTCCCAGTGACCCCCTGTGTTCATAATGTCCCTGAGCACTGGGCTGGCCATTGCAGCTACTCAGTTGGCTACTGGCCCCACAAGTGGGGACCTCAGCTAGGGACACTCCCCAGCCTCGCTCCACAGCCCTCGGACAGGAAGGTTCTGATGGCCCAGCGTCTCCTACCCGGGGAGCAGGGGCAGGAGTTAGAGATGGTCACAGGGCATTTTAGCCAACAGCAAGCCTCTGGGTGACGCCACTGCCACTGTGGAGGACATCAAGTCACTAAATGTTCTCCATTCTCTTTCAGGCCGAGGTCGGTTAGATGGAGCACTGTGCTCCTTTTCTAAGGAAAAGAAGTTAGATTGCTTGAAGAGCGCGCATAAAGCTGGCATCAGGGATATTGAAATGGAATCTACAGTGTTTGCAGCCATGTGTGGACTTTGTGGTCTAAAAGGTAAGCGTGTCATGGATGGCCAGGGTCTAATTCTCCTTTTCCATGAAGATATTTTCACTGCTCAGGAAGAGAAAAAGGAGTTCAACTATATGTTACTTTGAGTCGAATGCGTGCCTCATAATTATTTATAATATACATGATCTCATATCTTGTGAGTGGGCGAGACATTATTCTCATCATGCAAATGAGGAAACCAAGCCTCAAGGGTCAAAAGCAAGTTGCCCAAGGTCGCCAGCTAGTTGGCATGTGGCCAGGACATGACAGCAATTTCATTTTTCTTTCTCCTTATGGTGGCTGCTATTTTCTATTACAATTGAATGTACTGAGACAGGATGCAACCCAACTATTCCTCAAATAGCCCATCAGTCATCATTTTAATTAACATGGTCAGGGAAGAGTGGAAGGGGAAGGTGCCACATGGAGGGGAAGAGCATTCTGAGAAATGCAAATCTAAGGCCACAAGGTGGGAGCATGCAGGGTGTGCTGGAGTGGCTGGAGGGGGGTGACAGTGGTGGACAATGGTAGGAGAAGAGGGAAGATGTGCAGACTGCAGGGGTCACTGTGAGAACTGCGACTTTCACTTGAAGTGAAAGAGGAAGCCACTGGAGGGCTGGGAAGAGAGAAGTGACTGGATCTGACCATGTTTTAACAGAGTCACCGTGGCTGCGGAGCTGGGAAGAGCCCAGTGGAGTGAAGGGCAGAAGTGGGGAGAGGTGGGGGGGTGCAGCAGTGTGGGCAGAGATGATGGGCAGGGGTAGCAGTGCAGGTGGCGAGAAGTGGTCATGTTCTGGAAACATTTTGAAGATAATGCCCAACAAGATTTGTTGGCAATTTGTTGTGAATTTGGGGGAAAAGACAGTAGTTAAATATGACTCCCAGATTTATGGCCTGAACACAGCTGCAAAGATGAGGTTATCATAATTGGGGTAGAGGAAGTTAAAGTGTAAAGCTGGGGAGAGTAGACATGCAAATGGAGGCCAAGAGAGCAGGGGACTTTATGAATCTAAAGTTTAGGAGAAAAGTTTGGACTAGAGAAGTAAAACTATAATTTGACAGCATATAGATGGCATTTAGAACCATGCAGGGGATGAGATGACAAAGAAAGAGTGTAGACACCACTGAGAAGATGCCCTTGGTTAAATGTTAAACATTAAGAGGGATGGGAGAGACCAAGGGGGGAGTGGCCAGTGAAGGTGACAGCACACCGGGAGAGTGCAGTGTCCTGGCGCCCAGAGAAGAAAACTAAGAAGCAGTAAAGAATTGCAGCGTGATAAAGCTTTATTTTATCACCAGGGGAATGTGGATTCCAATATTTGTCCTTATGGTCAATCAATTTTAATATACACATTACAAACAAAATATATGTGGTCATTTCTAAGAGTACACTTTAGAAAAAAGTTATAGTTCATAAAAAGCGATTAATTGTAGGACCACTATCCTGGACTATTCGCATCTCTCAGAATATGTACACACGCACATCCTTGTAGAATATGGGTGAAGAACAGCAAATGCACCTCTGTGCTCTTTAGAAGGTCGTCGTTAATACCCCCTTTCAGAAAAACAATATCATCTGCTTTTCTAAGTTAGCGAGAGTGGGAAGGCCGGGCCTTGCCTGAGCCGCAGTCCATCAGTGGGCACACAGCCCGCAGGGACACCTGGATTCAGGTATTTCTGCTCCAGGAAATGCCTCCTCACATTTCTTTATTATATAAAGTCCTTATTATATAAAGATCACTCAAGTGATTACTTAAGTCCTGTCTTTACCTATTATGTAAATGGAACAGAATTCAGCAACCGATTTAGTGGAACATAAAATGCCGAGTTACCGACATGCTGGCCTGGTGTGAGTTTGGTGATGACTATTGGTTCTTCCTGGAGAGGCACCGATTGGCAGCCAGGGAGAGTTCTAGGCCTGTGAACCCTAGACCCCAGTCTTTCCGCCTTTAGGATGTTGCAGAAACCTTAGAGATGTTGTTCTGTTACAAGCTTTTCTGTCCTTGCTGCAAATCTTTGTGACCTTGCTCTCTCTGCCACCTGCAGGTGTCCCTTCTGGAAGCTTTCCTCTCTGCCTTTCTGTAGTTCCTGCCCCCTGCTGCATTTTCCTTTTTCTGCTGCTGCTGAACCTGCTGGCAGCTGATTTCAGCCTGCAAATAGCTCTCTTCCAGGCCACTGCTGCAGCCTTTTCATCCAGTAGACCCCTTCCAGCTGCCAATATGCACACTAACGGTGGCGTCTGTAACTGTAATTCTGTAGTTCTTGGGAGTATTTCTATCAGAATGTCTTCGTGGTGACTGGGGTTCTTTATCTCCCCCAGATACCACTGTTTTAAAAGGTGGATCCCTGGTACGCTGTCCCCTGGAAGATCAGCCACCAAGTACACAGACAGAAACCCCAGGCATGGGATGCTATCATGTTCCCTTCTTTCATCGCCACTTCATAACATCCTACCCCCACGGCGCTGAAGCTTGGAAGCTGGCACCTGGCACCTTTTGATTTTAAGCCATTTATAACCCACTTTGTGTGAGCCAGAAAAGCTTGCTTGTGGGGAAGGGCTGAGAGTGCATTCACAAGCAGCTGTTGAAACAGAGGAAGTTAGAGAGGATAAACTGATGGTAAGCAACGTGAGAAAAGAGATTTCACCTGGCATCAACAGCTCAGGGCCCACAGTCCTGTCCCCTATCACTGTCACTATTAGTAATGGCCCAACACCTCCTGTCTCTCCAGGCAGCCTTCTGAGATCTTTTCTGTCCCTTTAATGCTACCAGATGACTGGATAACCAATCTGAACTCATACTAAGGGGAAGGCTGATGGCTTCATTGTATAAATAACAAATTTTTATATAAGCAAAGGTGTTCTGGAGATCCACTGACCTAACACAGAGGAATCACTCACTATGTTTGAATCATTGTAGAAACAGATCTTTCGGTATCTACCTGGCACAAGGAGGTCTTGGGTCCGCATGGATTACCACCCCTTATTTTTTTATTTGTTTATTTTTTTCAGCATATTATGGGGGTACAAATGTTAAGGTTATGTATATTGCCCTTGTCCCCCTTTTCCCCTTGAGTCAGAGTTTCAAGCATGTCCATCCCCCTGTTGGTGCACATCACACTCATTGTGTATGTATATACCCATCCCCTCCCTCCCACCTGCCCAACACCCAATAGATGTTATTCCTATATATCCAATAAGGTGTTGATCAGTTAATACCAACTTGCTGGTGAGTACATGTGGTGCTTGTTTTTCCATTCTTGGGATACTTCACTTAATAGAATGCGTTCCAGTTCTAGCCAGGAAAATACAAGAGGTGCTACATCACTGTTGTTTCTTATAGCTGAATAGTACTCAATGATATACATATACCACATTTTATTAATCCACTCATGTATGATGGGCACTTCAGTTGTTTCCACATCTTTGCAATTGTGAATTGTGCTGCTATAAACATTCGAGTGCAGGTGTCTTTTTCATAGAGTGACTTTTGTTCTTTTGGGTAGATGCCCAGTAATGGGATTGCTGGATCAAATGGTAGATCCACTTGTATCACTTTAAGGTATCTCCATATTGCTTTCCACAGAGGTTGAACTAGTTTGCAGTCCTACCAGCACTGTAGGAGTGTTCCTTTCTCTCCACATCCACACCACCATTTATTGTTTTGGGACTTGTTAATAAAGGCCATTCTCACTGGAGATAGGTGATATCTCATTGTGGTTTTGATTTGCATTTCCCTGATGATTAGAGATGTTGAGCAGTTTTTCATATCTTTGTTGGTCATTATTCACCCCTTATTATCTTTACAATTAATATCAAATCTCACCATAAGCCTCACCTCTGCAGAGAAGCCTTGCAAACTCTCTCACAATTGTGTCATTCTACTGCATTTCTCTGCATCACATTGGCCACTACTAATTGCCTATGTTTCTGGTTTATTTATATAGTAACTTATATATTATTTTGTGCATGTTAATGCATGAAGGTATGTATTTATCATTTCTCTCCATTAGAATACAAGCACCATAAAAACAGGGACCTTGTTTGTCATTGCTATATCCCCTGCACTTAAAATAATGTCTCCCATATGCACTTTCAATAAATATTTGCCATATGAATGAATGAATGAGTGAATGAATGAAAAGGATGGCTTCTAGACTCTTTTTGGCCATGGCAAATGGCCATAGCAAACTGAATCCTTCACTCCCCAGCCACATTTGTGGCTCGGTATTGTCTGAAAGACTTAAGAGTGCCTCCTAACTGTCCCAATAGGAGGAGGCAGAGCCTTAATAAAACCTCCCTCTGCTGTAAGGTCCATACAAATAATTCCTTTGCTGTGTCTGTAGCCCCTGGGTCTCTCGATATGTGGTAGGTAGGTGGATAAACTGCCTAGAATAAGGCCACCGAAACCATAAGTCACTGTTGCTATGCTGATCCCATTATTCTGGAAAAGATTACTGGGAGCCCAATACTGCTTAAACAGAGATTTGGGTGAAGAGAAATAGCAGAATTCACCAAATGATCTCACATCAAAAAGCTGAGTCTTCAGAATAACATAAACCTGTACAATGGAAGCGCTACGCGATGCTGAATTAATGCATTCATCTATCATTTTATTATATAATATGCTCATCCCTGTCCCTCTCTTAAAGCAAAATCTACTTTAATTAAACCCCTAACATTCAGATTAAAGATGATAATCCTTTTGCACTGTGAACTTGCGATAAGTAAGTTCAATTTGTATTCATGTTTTAAAGATGGTGGCTGCCTTTTGACACATGCTTGCATGGCAGGATATGAAGCCTAATATTTGTCTAAGAAAGATTAGGTTCAGCTTAAATCCTCTTCTATGTCTTTAGTTGTTTGCAGCACTCACAGTGGCTTTTCTTTAGAGTAAAAGGAGAATTCAGTGTTATTTCCTTTGACAGACACTGGTAACTTTGGGGAAATATTCAGTCTTTATATTACTTTAGTGCAGTTCAGTAAGAGGGAGCAGAATCTTGACTTTAATTCCATTTTTATGTTCTTCTGCCATTCCTAGCAATGAGGGCTATTGAGCTCTGGGAACTGCATGGTGATCACAGAAGAAGTCAGAAAGATATTACAACAAGGATTAAAGATTATATTCAGTTTGGAGCTGGGTTATTTCTTAACCCTAAAATGGAGATAAATCAGGATTTTACACAAAGGTACAAAGCAACCAATTGTAGCTCCCTTCACCCTCACAAGAAAAAAAGAAATCATGGCTCAGAGACTTTAGATAATTTTCCCACCTTCTCATGGTAGCTGAGCTGGAATTTGGACCCAGCTCCGTCTGACTCCGCCCCTTTGCACCACGCTGTGCTGCTTCTTGCCAGGAGCCTCCCAGTGGAGAGGTAAGGTGGGTCGTCTCTGGACAGGAGAACCAAAACGTGCACCTGATTAAGAGTCGATGCAGGTTTTCCTATTTTAAATGTTGTAAGCAGATAGTTGCGCTATTTCAGCAAGCAAACCCTAATGGCTGAGCATATGCCAATTGAGTTAGTGTTGGATTCAAGTAAAACATAAGCAGATACTTATTTAGTAGTATGCATAGCCATTATTTTGCCCAGAAAATCAGTCCTTGTATCTGGAAGATCAGATGTAAATGGTTAATAATTCACTTATTCTTTTTACAAAGACAAGACTAAAAAATAATTTGTTTCCTTCTGCTCTGTACATTTTTTTACATATTTTTAATTATGGTCAAGGTCTATAGTTTTGTTTGATGCATTTTAATTCTACTTTCCTGCCCTCTATCTCATTCCTCCCTCCCCATTGCCAACACACTCACACCTTAGAGAATCATTTAGGGCCATTGACTCAACTCTTTGTGCAGCTGGTACTACCTGTGACCCTCCTCTTCCCAGCACATCAGGCTCTGTTCTCTGCCTATCCTGAGTCCTCTCTGCTTGGGGGATGGGCAGCATCCAGTAGGAGCTCAAGTCCCCAGGGTTGCAGCTGGACCTCCTGGAGATACAGCAGGTCCTTGAACTGACAAGATGGTATGAGGCACCTATGCTGAGGATGTGGACTTGGGAGAAACTTCTGAGCTCTAACCTGCTCCATTCTCAGAGAATGAAATGAACTCTAGAGAGTGTAATTAACTTGCCCGAGGAAATGCAGCTAGACAGAAACAGAGATAGACTAGAACTGAGGTCTCCTGTCTCCTGACCATCATTTTCTCCACTATTCCATAAGGTGGAAAAAGTAACATATTTGTCCACGGAAAGATGACTTGTACTCTCCTCTATTTGAAAACGCATCAGTGGCAGCTTTCAATGCAAGAGGAAGGCATAATAATACCCTTTAAACAAAGGTATAGAGAATAAGGGGCATTTATTCAAGGGTGTGCATAGGAAGGATGGCCCAGGAGTGCAACACTAAACACCTGTATAATCAGATGTCGGGAGGCCAAGCTGAAAATGAAAACACTTGGACTTATGAAGCTCTCATTATCTAATAATGGAAAGCATTTGAGGTTTATCACAAAAACTTTATCCAGATGTTAAACCTAGGTGAAATTATCAGCTATATTATAATGGGCATTGTCTTTAATAACACCTTTATAAAAGATACAGGACAATTCTTCATAGGTATAATGAATTGTTTCTGTCTAATTCAGCATTTCCTTGGGCACCTAAAGAGGTAGGGCCTAGGTATGTACCTTTGTGGTAACTTGATTCGATTCAGAGTTAAAGTCTTTAAAGCAGTAGTTTTCAAATATTACAGTGCAATTATTTAACTGGGAAGATTTTTTAAATCCAGATTCACTACCCTCTCCAAACTCCTACCCCCAATTCTAATTCTGTATGTCAAGGGCAGAGCCTAAGAATCTGAATTATTCACCATCTCTGATTCTGATGCAGGTGGCCCATGGAGTACATTTTGAGAAACACCAATCTAGAAGAACAAATAGTTTGTATGTCCCTTAGCCTTGGCCAGCCCCTTTGAATATATTAATAGATTTCTCCACACTTGGTTTTTAATAAGGAGCCGGCAGGCTGAGACAAAGGTCTCAGCAGAGGTACAGGAAGTGCAAAGACTCTGGGTTGTTGATTAAAAACGATTCCCATGCTTTATATACCAGGCATGCAGGGCATAAAGGTGATGTTTGCTTAATAAACTCAAACCCTTGAGGGGCCAGGAGTGTATGAGAGGAGCAGGAGGAGGTGGAAGAGGAGCAGACAGGAAGACCAGACTGGGAACTGCGCAGCTAACCTTGGCTGCGTTGTTGTTTCCCCAAGCCAGCCCTGTCTGGCTTCTGCTATGCACTTCGGCATTTGTGCCCAGCCCTGCTATCTTTGCCCGCTGTTCATAGGAAAGCCTTTGTGGAAGTTCCTTCTGAGTCAGAGAGGTGGGGTTAAAGTAGCAGTGCATAAGGGTCCATGGATTCCTAAGGAATCACGAGTGGGTCTGGGGGGCCCCTGGGCCCCCTGAAATTATACCTGAATGTTTTGTGCATGTAGGGATGTGTGTATTGTTTTGTGTGAAAAGAGGTTTCAATTATGACTTCCAACAGATTCTCAAAGGGGCCATAAGTGATCCCAAAGGGTTGAGACTTGCTGGGCGTTCCTGGTGCAGCTCAGGGTACATCAAGCTCCATGTTCAGATCTGTGTGTCCCCACAACATTCCAGCCTCAGGTCAGCTAGCTGACAACCTCCTTGGTGACAGCTAGGTCACCAAGTGTCCCTTTCTCCCCAGGAGCCACCCTCCCTGCCTAATCTGAGGATTATGGTAGCAAAGCTGTCAGGCTTAATTTCAGTAAATTGTTTTGGGTAATTAGTCCCTTTTAATTGCTCATGGAAATAGTAATTTTAGGTGACAAGATTATTATATGCTGCTTGTTAGTAGATTCTCCAGGGTCAAGAAAACACCACTGAGATGGCTACGACCTGTTCTTTTCCATCTTTGGCATTCCCCTTGAAATCAAGAAAAGACGTTTAGTAAAGTTGGCTCCCACTCCGTGAAAAGTACAGAACGCTGGTTTCCTTTTATCCTCGTGCCAAGTGAAGGATTAGAGAAGGACTTTCAACTTTTCCCTGCTACTGCCAGCCCATGTCAGGCTTCACAGACTTGCCGATCATTAACTTGAAAAGCTGGGGGAAGTTTCTAGCTCTTCCATTTGCTTGTTTACCTGTTCAGCCAAGCTGCTTTACAACTAAGTGAGTTTTGAATAAATAGGGCCCTAGGTGATGAAATATTTGACTCAGGCCAAGTTGAATATTTTCACTGCTTTTCACTTCACTGAACAAGAGGGTCACTTTGACTGATAGGTCAAGGCAGGTTTGCCTAATGGCTCACCATGTGCCAGCTCAGGGGAGGAGTGGCTGGAGGGTAGACAACTCTCCTCAGTAGTTTCGGAAGCTGGGGATTCATTGGCTATCAACCAGCTGTGTCATACTGGACTACTTGGTTGACCTCTCTAAGCCCTCATTTCATCATCTGTCAAAGGGGACAAAAATAATCCCTTGTACATGGCACAGCTGTAAACACTAAAGGATATCATAAGTGTTCGGCATGTAACAATTATTAAACCAAATAAAAAAGATACACTGGAGAAACATTTGGAGAACTACATGGCGAATACATTTGCAAACCATATATCTGATAAAAGGTTAATATCTAAAATATATAAGGAGCTCAAACAACTCAATAGCAAAAACAAAAGCCCAATTAAAAAATGGGCCTGAATAGACATTTTTTCAAAAGAAGACATACAAATGCCAACAGATATGTGAAAATTTGCTCCACATTACAATCATTGGGGAAATGCAAATTAAAACACAATGAGATATCACTTCACACCTATTAACATGGCTATCAAAAAAGACAAAAGATAACAGGGGTTGTTGAGGGTGTGGAGAAAAAGGAACACTTGTACAGTTTTGGTGGGAAAGTAAATTAGTACATCCATTATGGAAAACAATCCAGAGATTCCTCAAAAACCAAAGATAGAGTTATCATGTGATTTAGCAATCCCTTTTCTGAGTATATATCCAAAGGAACTGAAATCAGTATGTGGAAAAGATATCTTGCACTCTCATGTTCATTGTAGCATTATTCACAATAGCCAAGATATGGAATCAACAGATAATGGATTTTTTAAAATGTGGTATATATACCCAACAGAATACTATTCAGTTATTAAAAAGAAGGAAATATTGTCATTTGCAACAACATGGATAAACTTGTAGGATATTATGTTAAGTGAAATAAGCCAAGCACAGATATAGCCAGCTGTATTCAGCTGTATTCTGCTGAATACAGCATAATCTCACTTATATGTGGAATCTGAAAAAGCCAAACTCATGGAAGTACAGAGTAGAATGGCAGTTACCAGGGGATTGGGGAGCAGGATGGGGAATGGGGTACAAAGTTTCAGTTACATGGAGGAATAAGTTTTAGAGATCCAATGCACAACATAGGGACTGTAGTTAATAATAACGTGTATTTCAAAATCTCTAAAAGAGTAGATTTTAATTGTTCTCACCACAAAAAGTGACAAATATATGAAATGATGGATATGTTAATTAGCTTGATTTAATCATTTCACAATGTATACATATGTCAAAACACTACATTGTACTCCATAATTATATACAATTTTTATTTGTCAAATAAAAATAAAGAGATTGAACATGCTATTATAATTACAGTACATTTCTCTTTCCAAATCTAGATCTTACAAAGAAGTCCGAAGTAGTAGAGAGGTCAAAGAAATAAATATTACATTCAAACCCAACTCTATCTCTATGCTCTCAAAGCTTGTTAATGTAGACACATCTAATCCCATATGCATTGAAATCATTTTTAAAATGATGCAGATGCCGATGGAGATTATTAAACTCTTAATGATTCAAAGTGGTTGGCACTGATTTAAATGTGGGTAACCAAATTCCTTGAAATCAAAGATTTGGTGTGAAACTGACAATAAAGAATTCATATGGAACTCAGTTTTTCTCTTTGGCTCTTTCTGATGGTACCAAAGACATTGCCCTCATGGTGACTTTTCAAAAATGAGAGTTTCATTTTTTAAAAAATATTTTTGTTCTTTTTCTCCTGATTTCCTACATATCATAAGAGCTTATTCATATTCTTTCTTTTTAATTTTTATTTCAGGATATTATGAGGATACAAACATTTTGGTTACATTTTATGTCTTTGCCTCACCCGAGTGAGGATTAGAGGCATTCCCTTCCCCTCCACAATGCTCACCGTGTCCATTAGTTGTGAGTTTACCCGCCCAACCCCCTAACCCCTGGAGAATATTACTACCATTTGAGCACCATACTGTTGATCAGTCAGTGCCAATTTGATGACGAATTCATATTCTTTAGAAATTAAATGCTAATATATTTGCTCTTACACTGAGTCGATTCTCATGTTTAAGCATTTCGTTTCATATTTTTTCTTCTCAAATTTCACAAGGGTCAGTACTCACCTTTATTGGTATTTCCTGAGGTCAGCGTTCCATATCCTGTCTCTATTTACTTTACTCTTTAGCAAGGGCTGTTGCAAGCAAACTCAAACATTGCACCAAGGAGTAAAACGTTACCTAAGGAATAATGGCTATTCAGTTATATCCTTCAGTTATATCCTCAAGTAAGAAGAGCCTTCTCTAAGAACTGGAAACAGGATACAAAGCTGGAGATTGTGCATCTTGGATGGCAAAGGTCTCTCCTTGCTCATATCTTGCACATGATGTTTTCCTGATCTCTAATCTAGCTAATTATGCAGGAAAGAAGAAGGATGACTATTCATGATAATTTCAATTAACTTATTTAAATGAAGGAATTGGTGGGATTCCACTAAAACATGAATTATATAGAAGACTAGAGGGCTTGTCAGGTTGCATCTACATTACAGGGAAAACATCACAAAGTGCAACATGTGCTAAGGATGTTGGCAGGTTCGGCTGTTTCCACAGAAAAGATAGAGCCATTCATTTCACCAGTCATGTTTCTTGTTCTTCTAGCTGCTGTGGTCTGTGTGACACTTCTTGACAGACTTGACTGTGACCAGATCAACTTGCCCCATGATGTTCTGTCACACTACCAGCAATGGCTTCAGTTCCTAATCTCCAATTTCATCAAACAGTGGCTTGGACTTCATGACCAGATATCATAACTGAGCCTCCGAACTCTCCCTCAAAAATTTGTAGCTCAAGTTGTAATGTGAAAGTCATATCATTTGTGGCATCTTCATATAGTTCTCATTCGCATTTTAAACTCATAATGGAGAGATTTTATGAAATCCTTTCCTCTTAAAAAAGAAATTTATTGCAAAAGAATTTAATATACACATTAAATTAAATTCAAATTTCATTTTAGAATAAGTTAACTAAATCAGTCTAATAATTAAAATTTTAAAACTCCTGGATTGTGACATTTGGAGTTTCATATGCAGCATTAATTAAGCTCACATCAAAACAGATCAGCCATTTGTAGACATAGTTGCCATTCTGTTTCTGAAACCAATCCAGAAATTCATGTTAGAAAGTTGTCAGGCACTTCTAGGTATTGGACAAGTGACAAAAATTGATTATGTACATTCAAAATATTTACAGAAAAAAAGTGTCAGTGTAATGTAGGTCTATATGGGAAGGTTGTCCTTAGGGAAATAGGACCAGACATTTTTACCCCTGAACAATGTCCGCACACCGCAGAATAGGATTGGAGGTCTCCATATGGCTATGTTTGTTATTTTCTCACGGAATATAACAACTCTGGATTACACGTTATTTTTCAAATGAAAACCTTCAGTAATTCAAAGAAAGATCTTCATTTTTCTTCAGAAGTCACAAGTGACCAAATTGCCTTCTAGCAATTTTTTTTTTCTTTTAAGGAAATGTGTTTTGATGGCACTATGTTTTTTTTATTTCATTTCAATGTTAATCAAATGGGCTGAAGAATTAGTAACAATGAGATTTAGAGTTGAGTTTAAGATGTTGCAGTCATCCTTTTGTGTGACTTTGAGGCAGGTCTTGTCCAGACCGCCTGCGCCCCCACTCATTTGCACCCCTGGGAGGCACGGGACACTCACTGCCTGAACCATCCTCTCTGTGAGTTGATCCCATCTTGGAGGTTATCAGTTTGACATACTTGGGAGTTGGAAAGAATGGACGAGGGATGGGTGGATTATGGCTTACAAACTTGTATAGTATGTAATGTTGTGCACATATATTTATATGGGGCTATGGCTCAAAGAACATTTCACTTCAACATGATACAGATTATTTAGATCCTGGAACTACTGTCACATGTGGCGGAATGGAGGCATGGGATGGGTTTCCCTGTTGGCAGTCAACAAGTCCTGGGCTGGTTGAGCCTGAATTGGCTGGCTCCCGTGTGTGGAATGGTTCTCTCTCTTAACCAGGTTTTTGTTGTCACCAAAAAACAATCCCCTGAGAGGTGCATTGGTTTGCGAACTGCTTTTGCCAATAGGGATACTTGGAGTGCAATTTTTAAGGTCTCCCAATAATTGACCATCAATAAAAAGATTACAGGTAATAAAAGTAAAGTAGAATAGCATCACAGTCATTTTCTGGGGGGATTTTTACTTTGTTTCATATTTTTTTTAGACCAAGTGGAAACCACTTCAGAGTGTTCCTATGAGCCTTGTTTGAACTTGGATCTGTGTGCTCCTGGAAAATCTTCTTTACTCTCCTTTTTACCAGGAGGCGGGGAGGCCATGAGAGAGAGGAGAGAGGGAGAGAAGAATGAAACCATCCCAGCTGATCCTCCTCTCAACTCCTGCGAAGAATGTGCTCATGTGCATGGCCCTGCATGTGTGCATCTGTGTATGTGCTTTCCTCACTAGTATTTCCTGTCTCAGTAAATGGTGTCAGCCCTGGGATGACTCTTTCTCCTTCACACCCACATCCCATCAACCACTGAGTTCTATTAGCTGATTCCCCTCAGTATCTCCCCATCCCCTCTGCACCCCTCCTGGCCCGGGCCACCATCATCTCTTCTTCAGATCACAGAGGTAGCCTGGCCCTGATGGCTTTGCCGCCAGTCTTGAAGCTCGATTGGGCTATTCTCCTGCTCCCAAGCCCTCACACTGGTCTCAGAAGGAAGACCTCAGCCCTCAGCAGAGCCTGGGCACCCTTGCGTTCACTACGGGCCCAGTGGGGAGTCCAGCTCACCTTGCCCTCCTTCTTCCCCTTGTCTCTGCCTCTGGGTACACACACTGCCCTGGGTTCCTCAGTCCTACTGAGGCACAGATTTACAAAGGCGCCATCCTTTCTAAAGGGCTGCCTGCAGATCCATCCAATGAGAGTGCCCGGCTGAGGGGACGGTGGGACTGAGACCCACTCTGGTCAACTGGCTGTGTGCACCATCCACTGAGAGGGGATCTTCCTGTATACAGGGATGTCATATGGGATCATGGGGACTCAACACCAGTGTCCCTTCCCACTTCAGGGCCCTTTGCTGTCCACTCTCCTTGAAGGGCCCCCACTTAACTCATGGCCATGGTTTCAATCTCAACTCGAAGCTCCCTTCCTCTCCAAAGCCTTCTTGATCCTTATTTTTTTTTAATTTTCATTAACTTTTATTTATAGTTGTACATTTTTTTTACCTTTTGAATTAAATATTCATTACAAATTCAATTAAGAAGAGGGAAGGAGAGACAAACAGGTGAGTAGGAGAATGAATGAGTGTGAGGGGGTGAGACATCCGCTTTATTATTATTATTTCAGCATATTATGGGGGTACAAATGTTAAAGTTACGTATGCCCCCCTTCCCCCCTTGAGTCAGAGCTTCAAGCGTGACCATCCCCCAAACGTCACACATCTCACTCATTCTGTTTGTAGGACCCAGATTCTTTCCAGCCCTGCCCATAGCTTCCCACAGCGCCCCCCACTGGCTCTTCAAAGTACTCATCACAGCTTGCAATTATGTCTGATTTGGGTCATCATTTAATGCTTAGTGCTTAAACTATAAGGTTTTAAGGCCAAATATTGTATCTGTTTTATTTACTGCTGTACTCCCAAGAACCTAAAACAGTGCCTGCCACATACGAGGTGTTCAATCACCCTTGTCAAGCAAAGACTGAATCCTTTCCATAGCATTTCCCTTACACACCCTCACTATAATACCCCAGGCTTTGCCAGTATCCAGTGCCTTGTCAGCACGGCCCTCCCTGGCTGTGCCTCCCACGACAGCTCACCCTGGGGGAGGAAAGTCCTCTGTACCATCAGGGCACAGCTGTGGTGCTGTCTGGAACCTCATATTTCCTGCCCTAGCATCCTAAGTAGCTGGGACTATAGATGCACATCTGGCTAATTTTTCTATTTTTAGTAGAGATGGGGTCTCACTCTTGCTCAGGCTGGTCTCAAACTCCAGAACTCAAGCCATCCTCCATCCTCGGCCTCCCAGAGTGCTAGGATTACAGGCGTGAGCCACCACGCCCGGCCAACAACCAGCTTTTCTATTCCACGTTCCACTGCCAAACATCAGCACAATCAGCAGCTGAAGTTTAATAATTGCTTAGTAAAATTCAATCTGTGGTCCAAAATAGACTAAATAACTTTTCCCGGCTTATGTTTATCCAGTCGTAAGAATGGTACTTAATGCTTTGTATCCTGTGGATACCTCATAAGGGATGTAAACTGTCAACTTCAGAAATATAACAAAGTCAGTTTGAATTTATTTCCTTCTTTAGAAAATGCAGCTTTTGACATTTGAGATTCATTTTGGGAAATCTTGATAAAAATCTATGGACCTGTTGTGCAGGAGAAGACACATTTGTGCATATACCCCCAGATGTGCATGCAATTTCATGGGTTTGCACACTTTCCTCAGGCTGGGTCATGGCAGGACACCTGTGTCCTCTACCAGAGCGCACAGTTGCTGTCGGTGGCCCTTGCCATATTGCTGTCCTCCCGAGGCACAAGTAATTGCTCCCCTCTCCAGTTCCCCGGGATCAGGGCTGGTGACAGCTGCTCCCAGCTGTGCCACCCCTTGTTGTTCCCTAAATCCTGCCCACCCTTTTGTAAACAGTCCCTTCAGTAACTTTCCCCAGTTCCCTGTTTAATTTGCCATCTGGTTCCTGCTGGGACCCAGCAATGCAGCCTCTAGAATGCATCTGGGGACCAAAACCATTTTGAAAAACACTGGCTTAGGAAGCTGAAGCCAATCTAT
The DNA here is from genome assembly GCF_040939455.1 of Microcebus murinus. Lineage (NCBI taxonomy): Eukaryota > Metazoa > Chordata > Mammalia > Primates > Cheirogaleidae > Microcebus > Microcebus murinus. The sequence goes on from NC_134111.1 coordinate 38,504,631, forward strand.
ATGAAGATCTTCAGATTTCAGTTTTTTAAAAAGCAAAACAGAGGTTAGTTCTTCTTTCTTTTTTAACCGGCAGAATACTTTTAAAAAGATAATCTTCTATTCAAGAATGTATTCTTGTGCTTCAAGATTCTCGAGAACTCTCCAGGGCTTCCTGCTTGAGAAACGCTGGCTCGACTGGCTTTCCTAGCAGGCTGCCGGGCCTCGCATGTGTTATAGAATCGAAAACCCGAGAAAAAGATAGATTAATGGCCTCTCTTGCTTGCCTCCAAGCTACCAGTCCCGTCGTCCTGTCATGGAAGGAAATTAAAATTGTCTGACACATACTGAGTTTCATAAAGCCACACGGTTCCTCTCCTGTGTGCCTCTAGATGTCTGTGCCATCGGTCGGCTTTTTTGAGGATTTGATCTAAAATCTTCACCTCAGGGTCGGAGCTAAGTAAACTGATATTTGATTGTTAAGGTCTCCGTTTGTCCCTTTTAGAAATAAATGAGCTATATATATTTTTTTTCTGTCCTCAGTCCTCCAGGACTTTCTCCATATTTTAAGGATCCTAAAATGATAACCAGTGACGCTGCAATCTAACATCTCCTAAAATGAATGACTGGAAAAACTTGTAACTTGCAATCTGTTTCATTATTCACTCCTCAGTGATTTCCCCCACTTCCAATTTGCTTTTCTGCTCCTCCAAAAAAAAAAAAATGTTATCATTCAATTTAGAATCACTTTAACATTTGTTTCTCTGAAACCAAGCATTGCAATGTTCATATAAGAATGAAAGTCCACCATTAACCACTTTTTCCTTCAGCAACCCTACATCTGATTTAAATACTTTTGTAAGTATAACCTAGTTTAGAAATTCATTAGGCAAACAACCTATTATAGAAACCAATATATATTTTGTAGAGGATTGGTCTAGAATGACCCTACCAAAAGGTAGTAATCTAGGATTGTGTCTATTTTTCTAAATTTCTAAAATTTTCTTGAAAAATTTATTATCCTGTGAAGTAGCTTAATTGTTAACATGAAACACTGCAAATGTCCCAGAGTTACAGAAATTATCTGGGTCATCAGATTTTGCTCCACCTTCTATTAAAACAAGAAGAATGGATCTTTAAAAGTCTGGATTTTTCTTTTCATTTCCAAATCACTCTGTTTTTTTATTTGAGTTTAAGGTTAAGTTTGCATTTACATTTCCTCCCAATATTATAACCAACACAAACCTAAGATGTGGCAAGACAAAACATCCCCCAGGTCCCACTTACTCTGGGTAAACGATCAGCAATGAGCACCAGTTCCCTCCACAGTCTGCTTGCTACATGTCATGGTCTTCCCTTCAGCAGTACCTCCATGGTCCTCTCCTGCCTTCCACTGGGAACCTCAAGTGCTCACCTCTTGCAGAGCTGCCCCCATGATCCGTTTCATGCAGCAATGCCATGGACTCGCTCCGAGTAAACAAGTGACAGAACAAATATCTTTATAAAGAACCTACTTTCTGCAAGTCACAAGGCTAGGTACTGTGAGAGAGGAAGGCATAGTCACCCCTTTTGTTCAACATACAGCCTAATAAGTTCAAGGCACTAAAACAAATGTATGAATGACTAAATTCAAAGGATAATCTTATAGGCACTCCCAAAGAGAGGTAAAATAACAGTGTTTTGCGGGGCCAACACAGGGGAAGGATCATATGGAGCAGGGAGGATTTGAAACGGTTTCTTGGATAAGGTGGATATTTGAGATGACCTTTATTTAAGGGCTATAATTTTGATAGAGACTCTGGGGAAGGTGTTGTCATCAAGAGAAAAAGCATGAAATAAAAGAAAGGAGAAAAATATAGGACACATGATTAGAATAGGGAAGAATCCTTGTTGGCTGGATCTGGAAAGGTATTTTGGGGTCTACTATGTAGGGTTCTAAAAGTCAGGTTAAGGAGATTGGACCTTCGTAGCAGGGCAATGGGAAGTTGCTGAAAGCATAAAAGCACCAGTGCTTTTGAAATAAGGACCAGTAACGAGAAATACCTGGGTGACCAAGACTCAACCGGGTACCTATCACAATGTCCCAGGTGGTGCGGTGGGAGGGAGGGCAGAGAGGGATTAAAGATAAGATGAAGCCTCCAGAGACTTTATTTTCTTGTTAGATTAGTCAGATCTCCCATTTGTGAAGGTCAGTGGTTTCAAAATTTCACCTAATAAGTCTAGCAGCTTACATATTTCAGAATGAAAATTACCTTCTCATGGGAAAGATGATGTGCTTCCAAATTTTTCCTTTTGTTAAAGGGCTAAGGAGAGTTCAAATATGCCAGAGCCACCGCAGTAGCTGTGGGAGAGAGTGGCACTGAAACGGCTGATGAGTGAGAGATGTCAGGGACGATCTCAGGATCTACACAGATAAAATGGTCTATGGCTCTGCAGTGAATAACAATCTAGCTTTCCCCAAAAGGATATATATATATATATATATATATATATATATATATATATATACACATATATATATGTATATATAATTCAAGTCATTACAAAGTAAAATTTAAACGAAATTCTGATGCATGCTCCAACATGGCTAAGCCTTGAGGATATTATGCTGAGTGAAATGAGCCAGTCACCAAAGGACAGATACTGTATGATTCCACTTACATGAGGTAGCTTAGGCAGTCAAACTCATACAGAAAGAAAGTAGCATAGTGGTTACTAGGGGACTCAGAGAAAGAGGAAGGGGAGTGATTGTTTAATGAATACAGTTTCAGTTTGGGATGGTGGGAAAGTTCTGGAGATGGATAGTGGTGATGATGGCACAATAATGTGAATGTACTTAATGCCACTGAATCGCACATGCAAAAAGGATTAAAAAGGTACATGCTATGTATACTTTACTACGAGAAAAAAGTTACGGCCCAATGAGGTCTGTTTTGTGGTTTTTATAATACCAAGTTCTAGTTTCCTAATTTATGGAAAGAAAGTTCACGCCGTGTGGCCTGCTGCTCATGCCTGCCGGTTGGCATTTGTGCATGGGCTGCCCTGGTCTACAGGAGGAGTCAAAGGGCTGTGGGAGGTTTGCCTGGCGAGGGAGGAATCGGAGCCCAGGAGTTGGGCATGGAGATGACTACCAGTAGGGAGACCGTGCAGCCTAATGTTTTCATCTCTAATATAGGACTGTATCTGCCAAAGGACCTGAATTGTTTTATTTTATTTTATTTTAGACAAAGTCTCACTTTGTTGCCTGGGCTAGAGTGCCATGGCATCATCCTAGCTCACAGCAACCTCAAACTCCTGGGCTCAAGCAATTCTCCTGCCCCAGCCTTCCGAGTAGCTGGGACTACAGGCATGCACCACCATGCCTGGCTAATTTTTTCTATATATTTTTAGTTGGCCAATTAATTTCTTTCTAGTTTTGGTAGAGATGGGGTCTCTCGCTCTTGTTCAGGCTGGTTTCGAACTCCTGACCTTGAGTGATTCGCCCACCTTGGCCTCCCAGAGTGCTAGGATTACAGGCATGAGCCACCACGCCTGGCCCAGGGCCTGAATCTTTGCATCAGCCATTTTGGGCACTCCTGCTCAGATGGTGTAGCTGGCCAGAGTTATTTTTCAAAGCACATTTCCCCAGACTCATGAATGCAGTGAGAAGATATGACTAACACATCAATAACTATCAGAAAGAATGATTAAATCTAAAACACTCACTGGAGAGAAGAGGAGAGACACCAGGGAATATTTCTACAGGATCAAAGTCTGTGGGCGTAAAATGAAATTTTCCTGCATCAACCCAATATGCATTACCCTTGGTAATAATGCTCTGGTGTCTCAATAACAGTTAGAAGACCAACTAATAAAGCAATTTATCTTTTCAGATCATCACAGCACATATGGGACTCTGTGGGGTCAAAATATGCTACCAAAGGAGGAAAGAAACTGGCATGAAGTGGAGGAAGATAACAAGAAACAAATGAAAGGAAACAGTGAGAGGGCAGGGAGACTAGGAAGGAAGATAGTTGTGAACTGAAGTTATAAGAAGGAAGAAGTCTACTGGGGGCTCTGCAAGATGGAGAGCTATTATACCCCAAAGCATTGTAAACATCTACAAAAGCTGAATGAAATATTTTGGGAAGAGAATCAAAACATGCTAGGGAAAAAAAAAAAGGAAATTTAATGCCAGAGTTGTGACCTGAGCTGATAGCTGATACCAAACCTGGAGGCTCAGGTTTAAACTTCATGTAGACATGAGGGCACATGTCAGGTGAGGTGGGTATTGGAACTAACACCCAACAGAACACACCCGCCCACCTGCACAGGAGAGTTTAGTGAGTCTGGTTTTTCTCTGCCTGGTAACCGGTGGGAATAAACATGGAATTCCCTAAGAAATCCAAACTCCATGCCTGAGTCAGGCTTGGAGTGTGAATTTATATTATATTTCAGAAATCCTTTTTTAAAAAATATATACAGAAAATTTAACCATGGGACAGAGATGCCCTGGCGCTTCTGGCAAAATAAATGCCAAACCATGTAGAGGAGCAGACACACCCAGATGGCAGGAGCTTCTCATGAAATAACCAGCCTCATTGAAGATGAACTCACGATAAAAACTACAGAATAAGCAAGGAAAATGTCTGTGGGAGACACAGTCAGCAGACACAGGTACAGGAGAACTGGACCCAAGAACGTGAGTTACTAAAATGAGATTTAGACAGTGACTGTCAAAGAAAAGCTTTAAAGTCATTAAAGCTATAACAGAAGTAAATGAAACACAAGAATGAGAAATGGGAAAAGGCAAGTCTGCTCTGAATGATGATGTGGAAGATACTATTAGTAGCGCAGCACTGACCATGTGCTAGGCAGGCTTCCAAATGTTTTGCAAATATTGATTCATTCAACTCTCACAACAACACTACAATATTATTATTTTATTATATTATCAGATATTATTATCTTCCCATTTTATAGATGAGGAAACTGGAGCACAGAGAGGTTAAGTAACTTGCCCTAGGTAAGTGACAGAGCTGACGTTTACATAAAGGTATTCTTTATCCAGAGTACAGGGTCTTATGCACTATACTAAACCAAGAACCAAATTTTATTTCCAAATGAAATTTCAAAAAAAGTTCAGAATTTTAAAGTCAAAAAAATGAAAAAAATTGTAATTATAAAATAAAACTTGGCAGATGAGTTAAACATCAGATTTGGGCATAGCTAAAGAAAGAATTAGTGTCTAATAGAACTGGAAAAAAAAAATCTGAGATTGCCACACAGAAAGAGATGGCAAATATAAATCAAAGTAAGAAAGAGAACAGAATGAGAAGATCCAATGTATTTCTAAAAGAAATTTCAGAAGGAGTGAATAAGAAAAACAATAAAGAGGTAATATTCAAAATGTAATGACTAAGAAATTTCCAGAATTGGTAAAAGACATGAATATTCAAGATGTACAATATTCAACACAGTATAAATAAAGATAAATCACAAACAGAAACATTGTAATGAAGCTATTTAAGAAAACTAAGAGAAAACATTAAAATTAGGCAAAAAAGGAAAGAGAGAGGTTCCCTACTCTGTTTAGAGTAGGGAACAAGTAGGGACGATTAGATAGCACACCTCTCAATAGTAACCATAGACTCTAGAGGATTCTAGATTACCTAAGAGATAATATCTGCAGAGTCCTGAGGAAAAATACTGTCAACTTAGAATTCTATAAACAGGTAGTATGTCAATCAAGTGCGAAGACAAAAAAAAAACTTTTTTTTTTTTTTAACAAAAATGGAGAGCATTCCCTATACTTAGATTATTGCTGAAAGAATAAGTAATTTAAGGATACACTTCATGCAGAAAAAATGGACTCAGATAGAATAAGCAGGATGCAAGAATCCTGCATCCTGGTGAGCAAAGAAATTGGTAAACAATGACTGAAAATCAATTTAGGGGATTAAAACCAAATACTGATATCATTAAAATGGAGAACAGAAGTGTAATCAGAGTTGAAGGTCTTAAGGGCCCAACACCACTGGGAAGGAGTGTAGAGGTTTAGAATGATGTTACACTTGATTATCTGTGTGTATTAAAATATAAAGCCTACCATCAAAAGAATTAAAATTGAATGTTGAATTTCCAAATAGAGGGGAAAAATGAAAATACAGGAAAACTTGATTAATGCAGTAGAAGGAAGAAAGAGAAAGAATAGACATGGCCTGGTAAAGAGGGACTAGGACATAAGTTAATAGAAACAAATTTAAATGTACCAGTAATCACAGTAAATGTAAACTGACAAGTCATCAGTTGAAAGGCTATCTGCAGCTATATTCTATTAATGGGAGAACTTCTAAAACATAATGACACAGAAAGTTGACATTAAAGAGATAGAAAAAGATATGGAGGACTTACATTTCCAACAGGATAACGAACTAGGTATTATAAAAATCCCTCTACCGTCCCCAAACACTCAGATCTGCATAAATCATACAGAGATACTTTAAGATGTCTTGTTATGCTCACAAAAAATTAGTAGGAATTCTTAAGAAATAGAAAAAGTAAAGAAGAGGCCAAAACTACAGAGATAGATAAACATGAACCCAGAAATGGATGCTGTTCTAGATCAGGGGTTGGTAAACTCCAGCCTGGGAGTGAAATCCAGCCCGTGCCCTCCCTCCACCCCCGCTTTTGTCAAGTTTTATTGGAACCCACCCAGGCCTGTGCTTGTGCTTATGTGTTGTTGTCATTGGCTCCTTTAGCGCTTGACAGCAGAGTTGAGTAGTTGCCACACAGATCATATGACCTTCAAAAGTGAAAATGTAGTCCTTTAGAGAAAAAGTTTGCTGACCCCTGCTCTAGGGCCCCCAAGATGTGGGGACTGGTGGCTGTTCACATGGCATAGGGTGAGGTGTAGAAACAGAAGGCCAGGACTTGAGTCTGTGCCCAGTGCAGATGAAAGGAGACTCCCCGCAAAAGATAGAGCACCGGAAATGACTCACGTTCTGTAAAAGGATGGGTGGGGGCAAATCCCGCTGCTTGCAAAGGGCACAGATGAGGAAACCTATTGGCCTGGGACCCTGCTCTAGATGGGAATTACCCTGAGACTGGCAGCTGTTGCCTGAGCTCACGCTGCCTCCCAGGCCCACCATGAAAGCAGCCCCACTGGCTCAGAGGTCCACCTCCAAGGGCATTTTCTCAGCACCCTCCAGCTGGGCTCCAAATGAGGCCTTACAGCATTTTCTCTCCTGTTTCTGTGCCTGTTTTCATCCACACAGACTCTCATGTGGTCCAAGTTATCGCCCCAGGTAACAATTATCGTTAATGTTAGTATGCTGGTTACCAAGTTGCATATGTTTAGAGTGATTGGCTCTAACCCCAGCAAGCTACCTTTCTTGTTTGCTTGCTTGCTTGATTTCTGTTACTTTCAACACACAATATTACAGAGTGCAGGGTCTCCCCTCCCCCCCTCCCCCCCACCCACACACATACACATACCACTGTTCTTTTGGAAGACCTGAATGCAGCAAAAATCCCATATTCAGGTACCTTGGATTGAAATAGTAATGTTGTATTTGGTAATGTGTTTGGATCTGTTTGTTAGCAGAATCAGAACAGTAAGAACTCCTCTCTCCCCCAAATCTATGTGCAGATGGCCCTCTGCCTGAAAATCGCCCTTGTTCCTGGATATACAGTGTGTTCTTGCCCAGGGTATTTGCTTGTAGGAGACCTGGGGCACTGACTGAACCACGACAGGAGGCTACAGAGTCTGAGCATGGTTCACGTCATGCTGGAAAGAGATTGAAAAATAACAGATTGGGTTTGGTGCAGCGAAATCTTGGTGTATCCAACATGGTGTTTTTCAATAATAAATGCAGTTGACCCTTTCACAACATGGATTTGAACTGTGTGAGTCCACTGATGTCCGAATTTTCTTCTGTCTTTGCCACTCCTGAGATAGCAAGACCAATCCCTCCACTTCTGCCAATGTGAAGACAACAATGATGATCTTTGTGATGATCCAATTCTACATAATAAATAGTAAATATATCTTATCTTCTTTATAATTTTCTCAGCAACATTTTCTTTTCACTAGCTTACTTTATTGTAAGAATATAGTATATGATACATATAACATTAAAAACATGTGTTAATCGACTGTTTAGGTTATCAGTAAGGCTTCTGGTCAACACTTAACAGTTCTATCAAAAGTTATAGATGGATTTTTGACTTCGCAGGGGTCAGTAATCCCCTAACTTCTCACATTGTTCAAGGATCAACTATAATTCTTTGAAAAAAATATTTCTCTTTCTTAATCTATTTTAATTTTTTTTGGCTGTCAAAGAGTGTTTCTATTAAAGGGCATTTCTATTTTTTTAATTGACAAATGAAGATGCTATATATTCATACTGTACAACATGATGTTTTGACATATGCATACATTGTGGAATGACTAAATCAAGCTAATTAACATATCCATTACTTCACATACTTCTCATTTTTTGTGTGTGGTGAGAACATTTACAATCTACTCTCAGCAAGATTCAATTACAGAATACATTGTTATTAACTAAAGAACTAATTCTGATTGCTAGCTTCTTATGGGTACTTGGCGGGTATAAGGTCAACCATTATCAGAAGGGGATGGATTTTTCATTTTTCCATGGACCACTCCATCCCCACCCTGTCATAATCCCGTTTTTGTAGTCTTTGAGCCTTCAATAAATCTTGTGAATGTTGCTACAGGTTTATCATCACTATTATTGTGTGGAATTAAGATTTCCTGTTTCCATGCTTGGACCAAAGCTTGAGGGGAGAACAGTGACTACCTAAGTAAGGCCAAATACAAGATGGCAAGAGATGATCTACAGAGTCATGGGGCTATGGTTGGAGCCACAGGGCCATGCCAGATGACAGGCTTCAACCAGGACACATTTATGTACGCATTCCCAGAAATATATGTAGAGGAGAAACTGGTAAATACACAGGATGGCAGTATAAAAAGGAAATGAGACTTTATTTAAAGTCATTATATGGAAAAGTATTTAGTGCATGAATAAATCTTGGGAAAGAAGCTTCTGTAGACCTTGGAAACAATGGCTTAAGGTTGACAGTTCTCCTAGAGGATTCACATTATCATGAGTGATTCACTATTAAAAGGAATTTAACATTTATTGCAGGTAATGAGAGATATTTTGGGAGGCCTAGGGGACCTTACCAAGACTTCTTAAATTATACCATTATATTAATAATACACATGATCCCACATCCTCATAAAAACCCAAAGAAGAGTCACCGCTACACCTGAGTTGTGGATATGTCCCATAGATACCCAGTCTTGTTCTCGATATTCATGATGACAAAGGGTGGCCAGTTTGGCAAATCCTGAGACCAAGAAGCAATAAGTTTCAGGGCTCAGCAGTTAAGTTACCTGAGTTTAAATTCAGGTTTCTATTCACAGTGTAATCTTGGGCAAGGTGAATCATCTTCCTAAGCCTTGGTTTCCCCAATCATAAAATGCCACTAATAATAGTACACATTTCATTGCATTGCTATTGCAGGTCAAATTACTTCATGCACGCAAAGCATCTAAAACAGTGCCTGGTATGTTGTTGGTGCTCCATAAATGTTGGCTTTTACTCTTAGGAGTTCTGACAAAGGACTATACATAGTCAAGAATCCACTGTTCAAGAGTTTTGATTCAGATACCTGTGTTTGCATGACACTCTACATCAAAACAACAATTTATTGCTATTTCTCACAATTCCAGGAGTTGACTGGGATCAGATGGGTGTGGTTTTCTGCTGGCCTCACTTGACATCTCTCATGTGGTTACAGTTGCTGGTGGTGGGGGCTGGAGTCATTTGGAAGCTTGACTGTACTGGGATGTCCCAATGAGCTCTTCCTCCCTTCTCTTGCCTGGTGTCTCAGTGCTCAGTGCTCCACTACCTGGCTTCTCTCTTCACACAGCTCATGCTCCGAGGCTGTTTATATAAATTCTGCTTCAGTATGTAGTCGGACTTCTCACATGGTGACTGGGTTCTGAGAACACAGAAGCAGAAGCTGCCAGTCCTTTTAATGCTTAGCATCACATCTGCCTCTCTCTATTGGCAAGTCAGAAGGCCAGTGAGACTCAATGTGCGAGGGAGGATGCAGGTAGATCCAAGCAAGGAGAGTTCATGGCAGGTAACTGGCAGAGCTCCCTGCAGGTGGTGAGTAACAGAGGTGGGTGAAGGTAGCTAATGCAGGAACTAGAGGTCTTGGTCAAAGAAGGAAATCTCTGGGTCCTAGAGTACCACAGGCAGAAAACTATCACTAAGGAGCTTTACAGACATGACCATGGGCAGGATATGGTGCAGCCAATCAGGCTGTGGGCACTGTGGTGACACATTGGCCACATGAGCAGCAGCCTCAAGGGCTTTGTACTGAGGATAGGGGCTTCTTTATCACCCTGTGCTTAGGGTTGGGATTGGGCACAGATTCTGGAAGAGCACTAAGTGCCCCATTTGAGATTCAGCAATACCCATCTGGACAAGAAGGAAGGAGAAGCCAGAGCCAGACCAGTCATCATACCTTTGGACTCAAAGCATCAAATATGCTTTGATGCATATTTTCATTTGCATACCTACTTGCCCAAGGCTTGCTTTGTAGACAGACCTGCTCTCCTATTCCTCTAAATGAACTTTGTAAGAGGCAAAGGAAAGGGTGAGTTCAGTCTTCCTCTTTAAGTGGTAAGGATTGGACTCCACTGACCCCCATTTTCACATCATCTCATACCTGCTTTATTCTAATTCACCATAAATGGCTCCCCCATCCCTAGTTTTCTCCTCTCTTCCATCTGACATGTACCCTGCTCTCACATTAACCTCTGGAAGCATTGTCTCTGTTTATGTGCTCTGCAAAGATTTACCATTTTGTATTGCCTACATGATAAACTTCAAACACCTTGGGCTGTTATTCAAATTTCCATAGGCCTATGTCTGAGAAGAATGGGGCGGGGTTGGAGGATGGCAGAAGTGACACACCAATAGGGACTGCTCTATAGACTTACCAAGCCTCACAGGCTACAAAAACAGCAAGGACAAAAGGAACATTTCAATGGTGTATTCCTTCTGTCATCATGGGACAGAATAAGGAGGTGACAATTGGTCAGCAGCCTGCAGGGGTAAAAAAATCTACCAATTGTACACAAAAAGGATCCCAGAAATCTGTTATCTTCCCTGCTGGACGCCTCTCATCATCACCCAGAAACAATCCCTGCCAGCTTGTAAAGCCACTCAACAAGCCCCATCACTTAGACCAGTCATCCATGGACAGAGTCTCGGTTCTGGGTCCCAGTATTCTTGATGCACTGCATTCCACAACTTTTTCCTCTGTGCCTGCAGCACATCTTATACAATTTCCTTTATTGACACCTGTGTAGAAGATGAGGTTTTCCATTTCTCCACGTGGAGGATTGTTGAATTGAATTAAACCATAGATCTGGACTCAAAAAGGGGTAGGGGGAAGCAGATTATCTAGAAATATGAAAATAAACTCTGAGATTTCCATGGGTCTCTTAAGCCAGTATTAACTTTGTACATCATATTGATGTAACAATACCAGTGGATGAGAAAATGTTCCCTTCACATTATCTAGACCTTTTCTTGCCAGATACCAGGGTCATAATCCACATAGATAGAAGTTCATATTGGCTATACTGGATTTCCTTTAGCAAGTCATTTATTTTTCCTTCCAAGGTAAATTTTATTTAATTTTAGTAGGTTTAAAAATGAATATTATTTTTAATAATATCCCTAAGCTATTATAAATTCATTTATATTTCAATAGTAACAGGGCATTTGTTGCATCATTTTGTTTTAACTATACTGTGAAGGTAAACATTTCAGATTAATACAATATTTGTAAAATGTCTAAAGAAATGTAAGCAAATTGTTTTTGAAATTGTTTATAAATATTAGGAGTTTTAAGCATATGTGGTGCTAAGTATTATTGACATGTCTGGGAAAATGTGCAAAATAGATGGAAAATAAGGCAACTACTCTTTCCCCATACTTACTTCACCACAAATAACAAATTCACTTAGGAAAAAAAGATATTTGATGAAATTAGTGAGGAAAAAAATATATTTGATGAAATTAGTGATGAAATTTGATGAAATTAGTGAGATTAAAAACATATATTTAAATGTAAACCTGAATCAGGTTAAGCAGTTAAAAAAAACAAACAAACTAGACTCAAATACTATTGAAGGCAGGAAAGAAAAAGTACCCAGGCATTTGTTAGCACAAGAAAAAGAATTACTGGCCGGGCGCGGTGGCTCACGCCTGTAATCCTAGCACTCTGGGAGGCCGAGGCGGGCGGATTGCTCAAGGTCAGGAGTTCAAAACCAGCCTGAGCGAGACCCCGTCTCTACCATAAAAATAGAAAGAAATTAATTGGCCAACTAATATATATAATATAAAAATCAGCCGGGCATGGTGGCTCGTGCCTGTAGTCCCAGCTACTCGGGAGGCTGAGGCAGGATGATTGCTTGAGCCCAGGAGTTTGAGGTTGCTGTGAGCTAGGCTGATGCCATGGCACTCACTCTAGCCTAGGCAAGAAAGCGAGACTCTGTCTCAAAAAAAAAAAAAAAAAAAAAAAAAAAAGAATTACTATATAGGGTGGAAATCATCTTTCTGGAGATTTAAAAAATATGATAACAATAGATTTGGTGCCACATTCATCCCTAAGGATGGAGATACACTTGATTCCATAAGAGGTCACGCAGCTTGTGAATTCTATCATCATAATTTGGTTATGTAGCCCGGGCCCGGTGGCTCACGCCTATAATCCTAGCACTCTGGGAGGCCAAGTAGGGTGGATTGTTTGAGCTCAGGAGTTCGAAACCAGCCTGAGCAAGAGTGAGACTCCGTCTCTACTAAAAACATAGAAAGAAATCAGCTGGACAACTAAAACAATACACATATATATAAAAAATTAGCCAGGCATGGTGGAGTGTGCTTGTAGTCCCAGCTACTTGGTAGGCTAAGGCAGGAGGATCGCTTGAGCCCAGGAGTTTGAGGTTGCTGTGAGCTAGGCTGACGCCCCATGCACGCTAGCCTGGGCAACAGAGTGAGACTCTGTCTCAAAATTAATAATAATAATATGGGGGGAAATGGGCATTTATTGAAACCTTAAAATCTGTACCCCCATAATATGCCGAAATAAAAAAAAATTAATAATAATAATAATAATTCAGTTATGTAGTAAGTTTTAAATATCCACCGCTCTTAAATGCTCAGTGTCTAAGTTCCTGAAATTTCCCCTTATGACCTCTCTAGTGCTCAGCAGTAACCTATCAAGTGTTTATCCTCAGATGCATCAGCAAGCATATAATTGTTTTTCCAAACAAATCAATCAGATGTCAGAAACAGAATTCCCAGATTTTTTTCTTCTTAGGGCAAACTTCATCATTTCTGGAATTTGATTGAAGTCTTTTTAAAAAATGTATATCTTATGATCTCCTCATGACTTCTCTAGGCAAATTCTTGGCCTTAAAAAGTTTCCATTTTTTCCCCAATTTTCCTTAAAAATGTCCTTTACCTTAAAATGACACTTGATATTTTACCTCTGTGTCCTGGACTTAAAACCTAGCCATTCACAGGTAGACTTTAAGAGATGATGGAGCTGCTTTATGTGAGGGCAAAATAAAACCCAAGGAAATATAGGCCTCATAAATAATAACCACATACATGTCAAATGTACGAAGCCCCACTCTTTCCATGATTTTGATGGATACTGGGAGCATACAAATAATAGAAATTTGGGTATAGAAAAGTGGGCTGAACTCTTTGAAGCAGGAAAAAGTAACTTTATAATGAGCCCTTTTGTCGAGTAGAAATAATTGCTTTAAAAAAACAGCAATATTCAAAAGAAACCAAAATGTTCTCTTCTTCCTATTTTCTGAAGAGAGTGGAAATGGCAGTTGAGAGAACAGGTTGCAGAAATCTACAGAAGAATTGAAAAAAAGGCCAGTGTATCATTGTGACCACAGTAGTAAATAATGACACCCACTTGAGCTAGTTTAACTAGGATGCAATTTTTAAAAGGGTGTTAGGTAATTACTAGAATTTATGGTGGGGGTGGGAGGGAGTTAGAGAGTGTGGAAGGCTATGCACCAGGAGAGATGCTCGACTCTCACCAGGAGACTGCTCCACTGAAGACCCACTATGCTCTGCTAGTCCCACGCACCTTTGCCTGCATCACCCGCTCTGAGAACTAGATACTATAAGTTATGCAACCATTGTCCCCAAAGCTCATAGCCTCCACTGCCACTCCTGCCAGAAAGCGAATTCTGGCCTCATCACCTAGTTCTTTTATGAACTGAAGTCTCAAATGGGTGCATCTGAGACTTCAAAGGCAGAGAATATGTCACAAGAAAGTGGGGAGGCCAGGCACGGTGGCTCACGCCTGTAATCCTAGCACTCTGGGAGGCCGAGGCGGGCGGATTGCTTGAGGTCAGAAGTACGAAACCAGCCTGAACAAGAGCAAGACCCCCGTCTCTACTATAAATAGAAAGAAATTAATTGGCCAACTAATATATATAGAAAAAATTAGCCAGGCTTGGTGGCACATGCCTATAGTCCCAGCTACTTGGGAGGCTGAGGCAGTAGGATTGCTTGAGCCCAGGAGTTTGAGGTTGCTGTGAGCTAGACTGACACCACGGTATTCACTCTAGCCTAGGCAACACAGCGAGACTCTGTCTCAAAAAACAAACAAACAAAAAAAGAAAGTGGGGAAATTGAGGCTCTAGTTTCTGCTCTGGAAGCTAGGTGCATAAGGCGGAACATTCCCCAGTTGTGAGAATGGCAGATGTCCTCCATCAGCACATACCCTCCAACAGCAATATGGTTCCAGTGTAAGAGCAAGGAAGTCAATAAGTCTTGATAGATTAAGTGTTACAGGTGAGAGAAAATAGGGCATCATGAATGGCTCCTAGGTTTCAGGTTTGCATAATGTGGTGGATGGTGGTAGCTTTACTGAGATGGAGTGAGCTTGAGGAAGGAGCATGTTTAGCATTAGAATCAAGAGTTTAGTTTGGGAGGATTCTGGGAAGATGAAGCAGAAGTGGCATAATTTTTTAATCTCCTCAAATCAGCCTATAAAAAGAAACAGAGCAAATAGGGCAACAAAGCCAAAAACCATGTTTAAAAATAGGTTACAATGTATTCCCATTGTGTTAGTCCACTTGTGTTACTATAAAGAAAATACCTGAGGCTGGGTAATTTATAACGAAGAGAGGTTTATTTGGCTCACAGTTCTGCAGACCGTACAGGAGGCGTGGTGCCAGCATCTGCATCTAGTGAGGGCTTCAGGGAGCTTCCAGTCAGAGCAGAAGGGGAAGAGGGAGGAGGTGTGCCACATGGCAAGAGAAAAAGCAAGGAGAGGGAGGAGGAGGAGCCAGGCGCCTTTAAACAACCAGCTCTTCCATGAACTAATAAAGCAAGAACTCACTCTTATCACGGGGAGGGAAGCAAGCCACTCATGAGGGATCTGCCTCTCATGATCCAAACACCTCCCACAGGGCCCCACATTCAACACTAGGGATCAAATTTCAACATGAGATTTGGAGGGGCCAAATATCTAAACCATATGACCCATACACCACAAAATATGGGTGGTGTATGACACCTATAAGGCCTGTGTTGTACCAATATCTTTGTAGGAGGAACCAGAGGAAAGCAAGGGGCATGAGATGTACTTGAGAACCCTAAAGTAGCCAAAAAGTACTCACTGGAAACTATCTAAAACTGAGAGGAGTGTTTCATTCTCTAATAATGGTAAGTATGAAGAGTCTGTAGTGAAGGCTGTAGGGGCCAGAGAAACATGGGCCCCATGAACTCCCAAACTAACTAGTCAAAACTTTTTCCAGGGCAAACCTTCAAAATGAGGAGAAACTGTAAGGGGGAGAATCTCAATTCAGCAGCACAGAGATGAAAGAGTCAAAGGAAAGAGAAGGTCCAGATAAAAGTAGGGGGAATGTATCTCCAGAAAATAAGCTGCCAAATTTTTTGAACATTGCTCAAATAAAACAAGAGAAAGTGAAGAGCCATGAAGTTAGAAGAACTATTTTGAACCATCACTACCTCTAAAAGTCAAGGAAAACTAATTTCAAGTACCAATGAGGAAATAAAAGGATCAGATTTTAAAGTTAACATTAGAAAATAGATTAAAAAGCAGAGTAATATCCCTAAGGTACCAGAAAGACATAACCACAAAATAGATCAAAATTATAACCTAAAAGCTAAAATGACCAAAATGCTAAAAAGCTAAAAAAAAAAAAAAAAAAAACCTATGAAAATGATATAAGATATAAAAGAACAATCAGAATTAGGAACACTCAGAAATGAGATGATATATCTCTGGAAAAATTATTAAAAATATTTCAGAAATGAAGACTATACTAGAAGAAATAAGGGAATAAAAATGCAATAGGTAATACATTAAGAAAAATTGAAAGTAAGAAATATAAAAAAAATCTAAAAATAAAAAACAAAGACCAAATGAAAGGATATTTTATTTTTATAAATGAGACTGTATTCTTCAAAAATATCAGTTTCATCCTCAACAAAATGCTAGAAAGCAGAATTTACCAGCATATTAAAATGATTAGACACCATGAACAAGGAGGATTGATTCCTGGAATGCAAGTATGGTTCAAGGTATCTATCAATGTAATATACCACATTAACACAAAAAGGAAATAAAACCACATAATCATCTCAATTGGTGCAGAAAAGACATTTGACAAAATTCTTCACTGTTTCTTGATTTAAAAAAACACTCAACCAATTAGGAATGAGAGGAAATTCCCTAACATATTAGTAATAAGGCCATATATGAAAAACTCACAGCTAACATCATACTCGGTGGTAAACAGCTGAAAGATTTTTCCCAAGATCAGGGATAAAGGAAGGCTACTCACTTTCTCCACTTCTGTTCAACATAATATTGGAAGTTCTAGCCAGAGCAATTAGGCAAGACAAAGACATAAAGGCATTCAAATTGGGCAGAAAGAAGTAAAATGATCTCCATTTGCAGATGGCATGATCTGTTATGCAAAAAAACACTAAAAATTACATGCACATGCACACACACAGAACTAATAAGTAAATTCAGCAAAGTTGCAAGATACAAAGTCAACACACAAAAAATTAGTTGTGTTTCTGTATACTAACAATGAACAATCTAGAAAAGAAAATAATTCCATTTATAATAGTATCAAAAATAATAAAACACTTAGGAATTAAGTTAACTAAGTTACAGTGATCAAACAGTGTGGTACTAGCCTAAAGATAGACACTGTCACCACTTCTAGTCAACATACTGCTGGAAATGTTACCTAGAGCAATCAGGCAAGAGAAACAAATTAAGGATATTCAAATTGTGAAAGATGAGGTTAAACTATTGCTTTTTACAGATGATATGATTTTATATCTAGAAAACCCAAAAGATTACATCAAAAGCCTCCTGGAATTGATAAATAAATTCAGCAAAGTCTCAATTACAAAATCAGTATACACAAATCAGTAGTATACCTATACACCAATAAAAGTCAAGTTGAGAGTCCAATCAAAACTCAATACCATTTGCAACTGCTACAAAGAAAATAAAATATGTACCAATACACTTAACCAAGGAGGTGAAAGATCTCTACAAAGAGAACTACAAAACACTGATGAAAGAAATTGCAGATGATTCAAACAAGTAGAAAAATGTATCATGCTCACAGATTGGTAGAATCAACATTGTTAAAATGTCTATACAACTCAAAGTGATTTACAAATTAAAATGCAATTCCCATCAAAAGACCAACATCATATTTCACATATCTAGAAAAAATAATTCTATGCTTTGTGTGGAACCAGAAAAGAACCTACATAGCCAAAGGAATCTTAAGCAAAAGGAGCAGATCAGGAAATATCACATTACCAGACTTCAAACTATATTACAAGGTTATAGTAACTAAATCAGCATGATATTGGCACAAAAATAGAGACATAAACCAATGGAACATAATAACAAAGCCAGATATAAAACCATCCACATGCAGCCAACTGATCTTTGACAAAGCAGACAACAATATATACTGGGGAAAAGAATCTCTATTCAGTAAATGGTGCTGGGGAAATTGGATAGTCACATGCAGAAGACTGAAACAGGATCTATATCTCCCACCACTTACAAAAATTATTAAAGATGGATAAAGGACTTAAATTTAAGGCATGAAACCATAAAAATTCTAGAAGAAAATTTAGGAAAAACTCTTCTATATAACAGCCTAGGCAAAGAATTTATGAAGAAGACCCCAAAGGCAATCATGCTAACAACAAAAATAAATAAATGAGACTTGATTAAATTAAAAAGCTTCTGTATAGCCAAGGAAATAATTAACAGAGCAAATAGACAACCTACAGAATGGGAGAAAATACTTGCAAGCTATACATCCAATAAAGAGCTAATAACCAGAATCTACAAAGAACTCAAGCAAATCAGCAAGAAAAAAAATCAAAGAACCCCATTAGAAAGTGGGCAACAAATATGAACAGAAGCTTCTCAAAAGAAGATAGACAAATGGCCAATAAACATATGAAAAAATGCTCAACATCATTAATCATTAGGGAAATGCAGATTAAAACCACAATGAACTATCACCTTACCCCTGTCAGAATGGCTTTTATTAAAAAGTCCAAAAACAGCAGACGCTGATATGGATGCAGAGAGAAATGAATGCTTGTCCACTGTTCGTAGCACTGTAAATTAGTACAACCTCTATGGAAAACAGTATGGAGATTCCTCAAAGAACTAAAAGTAAACCTACCCTTCAATCCAGCAATCCCACTACTGACTATTTACCCAAAGAAAAAGGAGTCATTTTATCAAAAAGACACCTGCACTCGAATGTTTATTTCAGTACAATTCACAATTATAATGATGTGGAATCAACCCAAGTGCCCATTAATGCATGAGTGGATGAACAAAAGGTGGTATATGTATACCATGGAGTACTATTCAGCCATGAAAAGGATGAATTAATGCCTTTTGCAGCAATTTGGATGGAACTGAAGACCATCATCCAAAGGGAAGAATCTAAAGAATGGAAAAACAAACACCACATGTACTCACTGCTAAACCAGAACTAACTGATGAGCATACACATGCATAGAGGAAAGTACAACTCAGTGGAAATCAACCAGGGAGAGCGAAGAAGAGGGGACAGGCAAAAACCTACCTAACAGGTACAGCGAACAATATCTGGGTGATGGGAACTCTTCTAACCGTGACTCAAGCATTATAAAAGTGATTCATGTAACCAAAATTATTTGTACCCTGTAATACTTTGAAATAAAAAAAAGAGAATTAGATGATCTCTATCTTGTAATCCATAATTAAGTAATGGATCTAGGCTCTGAGCATTAGTGTCAGCAAAAATTTCAAAAAGAGGCTCAACCCAACAGTGTATGTTTCCTGACTGGAGAACACACCACCACAATGAAGTTGTCTTGGGAATAACAAACAAACAATCCTGAATCTTATATCCAATAAAGCCTCTGATCAACTACAGCAAACACAAAGAACAGAGGACAGCGGAACATATTAAATTACACTGAGAGGAAAAAGTGAGCAAAATCCAACATAGGAAATTCTGCATGTAAATGTATTTGTTTCCTCAAAAAATAAATTGAGGAAGGAAAGTGGATGGAGAGGGAAGCTGATAGATTAAAAGATAAAGAACATAACTTAATAGCTAAAACGAAAGCATAGCATTTAAGGATATTCTCTTGGGTGATTCAACAATAAAAAAGATAGAGCTAAATGGTCCAATCCTGGAGCACTCCAATATCTAAAGATGGATAGAGGTGGAGGAGTCAGCAAAGGAGATCAATGTGCAACCAAAGAAGCAAGAGATAAAGCTGGTGTCATAGAAGCCAAGAGCAGAACATTCTCTAAGATGGGGTAGTTGTCAACTGAATCAAATGCTGCCATGAAGTCAGTAAGATGAAGACAGAGAAATGGTCATCAGGTTTGCCAATAAGCAGTCCTTTGGTGACCTTGCTGAGAGCAGTGTCAGTGAGGGTGAGGACAAAGCTCAATCAGAATGAGTGACAGTAACTGGAAGATTAGAAGAGACATCTAATATCTACAGGCAATTCTTTAACGAAGTTTGTTTGACAAGAGGAGCCTAGGAATAGCCTGGTAGCTAGAGGACAATATGGGGTTAAGGGAGATTTCTTTTTAAAATGGAATATATTCCAGCATATTTGTATGCTGAGGGACAGCTTTAAGATATAGGGAAGTGACAAAAAAAAAAACAAACCAGAAATTCTTGTAGAGTTGAGATAGAATGAAACCCAAAACATACACGGAAACACTGGTCTCTGATAGAGGGAGAGCTGCTCTCTCTGCCAGAAGAAGCAAAAGCTAAATGCAGACTTGGGTGTATTTGCAGATTTGGTGGTGGGGAGGTAGGGGATTTCCACCAGATGGATTACCTTCTTTCCTTTCGGTTTGAGACAAGCCCATCATCATCAAAGATGTGGAGCTCAATCAGGATATCCCATTTATTAACCATGGGATGGAGGGTAGTGGTTTTCAATCTTTTTCTGGACCATTACCCACTAAGAAATAATACTTTTCTTATGACCCACTATACACACACATGGATAATTGAAATCAAATTTCATGGCCCAGTGCTTGCTTACTCGTATTAGGTATATACTCTTTTCTTTCTTTTTCAAGCCCACTAGGCAAACTAGACTGATGAGAGTCATGGCCTTATGAAGCAGAGCACAAGGTTAGCAAGGAGAAAAATAAAGGAATTCTATCCCATGTCAGGGTAAATATGACTCCTGAGCAGGAACTAGCCTTCTTATCTCAGAAATTCATGTAAATTGAGGATATTAAATTAGAAACTGGCTAAAAAGATGGCTTCTGATACACTTATATACTAAAAAATTATGCTTCTCATAATTAGCTTTCTTAATGATTTTTTCTTCATTTTACTGGGAATTTATAGCATTGGCATATAACAGTATATAAAACACTTATGTACAACTTCTAACAATAATTAGAAACATATTAATATAATTACTACCCCAGTTAAATGGTAAAATATTAATATTTACAGTAACTTGGAAGCCCCCAGCCCTGTCTGCCTCCTTATCTCCTAAAGGTAGTCATTACCTCAATTTTACTTTTAATTATTTTCTTATTTTTCTCTATTATTTTGCCACTTTTGCATGTATCCCTAAATAATACAGATCAGTTTGGCCTGCTTTTATACTTTAGATAAATGAAATACAACACAGTATGTACACTTTTGCATCTGGCTCCTTTCACTGGAGATTATGCCTGTGATGATATTTTATTCATTTTTATTGTTGTATGCAAGTTCATATATGAATATACCATAGTGTTTATATTTGTTTACTGTTGATGAACATCTGGCTTGTTTTCATTTGGGACTCCCAGCTTATGTCCCGTCATACACACACGCAGGAGCTTCTCAAGAGCATATATCCATCCAGCAATAGAATAGTAGGATCAAAGGGTAAGAGGGCTTTAAGCCTCACCAGATAAGTCCAAACTTTTCCAACTTACACACCCATCACCAGTACATGCTTCCCATTGGTCTATATCATCACTACCTGATATTGTTATATTTCTTGATATTGTTGCCAATCTGATGGGTATGTGTTGAGATTTTGTTGGGGGCTTTAATTGGTATTTCCATATTTTCATATTTTTTTAGTCACTTAGATTTCAGATTTTTTTTTTTTAAGAGACAGAATCATGCTCTGTTGCCCAGGCTAGACCACAGGGGCACAATCATAGCTTACTGTAGCCCAAACTCCTGGGCTGAAGCAATCAATCCTCTTGGCTCAGCCTCCCAAGTAGCTAGGACTATAGGTTGTGTGTGCCACCACCTCTGGCTAATTTTTCTTATTTTTTGTAGAGATGGGGTCTTGCTGTGTTGGCCAGGCTGGTCCAGATTTCTTTATTCTATTTTGTTTCATTTGAAAAATGCTGTTCAGAACTTAC
Organism: Microcebus murinus; assembly: GCF_040939455.1. Taxonomy (NCBI): domain Eukaryota; kingdom Metazoa; phylum Chordata; class Mammalia; order Primates; family Cheirogaleidae; genus Microcebus; species Microcebus murinus. The sequence continues at coordinate 38,526,669 of NC_134111.1, forward strand.
TAAATTAATTTAATAACTCAAGTTTGAAAACAACTGATCTAGAGCATATTATTTTACCTTTCTGAAACTATTTTCTTATCTGCAAAATGGGGATGATAGTCTCAAAAAGTTGTTTTGATGGTAAAATAAGACATATGTAAATCACATATATGGCGCTAACCACACAGTTTATGTTCAATGAATGGTAACTCTTATGAATACTATTTTTTTAAAAAGAGAAAATGAATATGGTCTGAGTCTGGGAGTAACCAACAGCTAGGCTGCTGCCCAAATCTCAACTAATGATTTTCACCAAAGCCACAACGTATCAGCTCTATTATTCTTGAAATGGTGGCACTACCTACTGCTGTGCTATAACCAACTACTAGGTTTTATTGGAAAAGTGTAAAAGATATGATATTCAGTTAGAATTGGAGCATGATCCCCTGGACCTTGGTATGGGTGTTGATGTTGGGAAGGACCCATGGACTCTGAGCAGTACCAACATCTTGCTGTGTCAAGAGGATGTGCTCTGACATGACTTCCATGGGTCTATGGTCTGAGGCTTCACATCAAGCAAGCTGAGGGCCCAGAAAGGAACGTGTGATCCAGGGAGACACCCTCAGCATAAACACCAGTACTCACTACTCTCTGACTCTTATTAAAAATTCCTTTCCCTCTTTTTATGAGATGTTATGGTGATGCAGCTGGGAGAGTATTAGAATGAATTTTGGAATTTAGGTTCTGTCCATTGAATCTTTGCAAAGGTTGACTTTGATGGGCTTTGCTTCCTGTATTACTTATTCCCATGACACTGGGGATCATCATGAGCCAAAGATGCCACCGGTCAAACTGGTCTTTGTCTTTTTTGTTATTCCAGTAACTGTGTGGACACTATAACCCCTTGGAAATGGCAGGGAGTGGCAATAGAGATAAAAAGGGAGGTGGTTTTCTTAACAGTAACAATGGCAACTTTTAACAACACTGACTTGCTATTCTTATTGAATAACCGCTTTTTAGACATAGTCAAAAATTTATATTTGAGTTTTATTTGAAATGCTTCTTTTCTATAAAATCATATAAATATTTAATAGATAATTTGGAACTTTTGACAGCATTCCAAATATTATAAATTTTTAAATATTCCTTCTAAACAATCACACAAATACATTTTTTTCAAACCAAAACAGACATTCCCCTGCTTGAAATGCTATTTCTAATTTCTAATTTATTCTTAAGGGCTAATTTGCAAAATGAAATTGTTTGGATGATTGGTTTGCAGTAAACATGGTCTACCAAATTGGTTTCTAAATTTAAAGGAAGGTTGAGTATCCTCTTATAATAATCAAGAAATAATAGAAGTATTAATGATAATGAAGCTTCCATAATTAAAAAGTCAAATTCTGAAATAACAAACAGAAATGAACATTAGCAGGTAGTAGCTACATTATTTATAATTCTCATAAATGGTTATTTTGAGCTATTTTCATGGGATAACATGACCTTCAACATGTAGTTTACTAAGTGATGGTTTTTGTATGATATAACATGAAATTGTGTAATCATGGAGAGTTTGGTATTATTATATATAACAAAGATACAGGAAATAGTGCATAAAATTCTAAGAATCATAAAAGAAAGGCAAAGTTGTTTTAATAGATGCTACAATTTCTATGTCTGATACTTAAAAAAATTTTCAAAAGTAGTAATTTTTATCCATATAAATGTTTTCAAAGAAAAAAATTGGTTTACAAATTTTGAGGATGAGCTCTACATTTTAAATACAGAAGATTCCATGTCCTTTCTTGGAAGTTTTTGAGGACTGATTTTTGGTAACATCTCTCTGGCATAAAATGTTTTATGAAGTCCAGCTTTTCGAAGCGCTAACTCAAAGCGAATTCTGGGGTCAGAAATTATCTGTAGAAGTAAAATACAATTTAAATAAACAGTAACTCCTTGAATTAAAGTAAATTTTAACATTCAGTTTCACATTTTCCCAAGTTGCATAATTTGTTTTTGCTGAATAGATGATAATAAACTTTGTGAGTACATTGACTATATTTGGTTCCTTTTACCACAAATGCCCAAATCTTTATATTTTCTATTTTTTATTTATTTATTTTTTATTTTTGAGACAGAGTCTTGGTCTGTTGCCCAGGCTAGAGTGCAGGAGCATCATCACAGCTCACTGCAACCTGAAACTCCTGGGCTCAAGCCATCCTCCTGCCTTGACTCCCTAGTTACCGTAGTATAGGTGCCCACCACCATACCCAGCTAATTTTTCTACTTTTTGTAGAGACAGGGTCTTGCTATGTTGCTCAGCCTGGTCTTGAACTCCTGGGCTCAAGTGATCCACCTTGGACTTCCAAAGTGCTATGATTATAGGCATGAGCCACTGCACCTAGCCACTCAAACTTTTTTTCTTTTCTTTTTTTTTTTTGAGACAGAGTCTCACTTTGTTGCCCAGACTAGAGCGAGTGCTGTGGCCTCAGCCTAGCTCACAGCAACCTCAAACTCCTGGGTTCAAGCAATCCTGCTGCCTCAGCCTCCCGAGTAGCTGGGACTACAGGCATGGGCCACCATGCCTGGCTATTTTTTCTATATATATTAGTTGGCCAATTAATTTCTTTCTATTTTTAGTAGAGACGGGGTCTCACTCTTGTTCAGGCTGTTTTCGAACTCCTGACTTCGAGCAATCTGCCCGCCTCGGCCTCCCAGAGTGCTAGGGTTACAGGCGTGAGCCACTGCGCTCGGCCCACCCAAACTTTTTTGACTTTATTCCTTTCTAGTATGTCAGTGGTTTCCAACATGGATGTATAGAATACTGTATACTGGGTTAGTTGAAATAGAATACATTAAAACATATTATTAAAAGATAAGGTAAAAGAAGCTTATTTTCTGTACTATAATATAATTGATTCATTATTTATTGCTGGCTTGAATTATAAAATCCAGACAATCATTGATTAAAATAAATCTAAGCCACAACCTTTTACATCTGTCTTTAAACAGATATCTAATTTCTTCATCATTTGGAAATATGTAAATTAAGTTTAAACACATGGCCACTACTCAAAAAAACAAAATCAATACAACCTTTCATCCAAGGCTGGATTTCTATTTCAAATATAACCAGAAAATGCCCCCATCAATCTGATTCTAAATGGGAGTAGACATGTGAGTAGTTCAATTTCTGGTTTAATTTATAGCTGATAGGATCTTATTCATCTTCCCCTCCTTCTAAGAATATTAAATGTCAACAGACACTATTTGCAATGATAAGAAGGTAGCCACACATGGATTTTACCTAATGAGGCATTTTACATGGACTTGAAGTCCCCCTAGAGGATGTGATAATAAGCTAGAGAAAGCAGTTCCTCCTTCAAAGAGTTCTTAAATGAATAGGGGTAATAAGAATGTACCAGGTAACTACAGTTCATGGCAACAAGTGTCAGATGGCCTAAGAATAGTAAAACATGGAGGTACATATCCTGGTGCTGGTGGAATAAGGATGGTCTTCTCAGGTAAGGAGAAGCAATTGAACTAACCCTAAAGTCCAACTTACTCTAGCAAAGGGAGCTCTAATGAGAAAGGAAGGCATATACAAACTAGAGGTGAAATAGGTCAATTGGGGATAAGGGTAGTCTTGGAGGAGCACTGGGTACCATTGAGGAACACAGGAAAAGCACACTTCTCAGATTGGGACCTGAATTTAAAAGGCTTACAAGGCCATGCCAAGGAGTCTAAGGAGCTACTGGGGTTGTGCTTCTGTTTTTAGCATGGAAGTGATATAATCATTGTAGTTGCATAGGAAAATGGACCAGATTATAAGTTCAGAATAAATTAAAGCAGCAGGGAAAGAAGAGATGGAGGCAAGGGGAGTAGTTAGGAGTTTACTACGATTGTCTAGACATGAAGTAATAAATGCCTGAACTTGCTTGGTAACAAGGAAGAGGTAACTGTCAGAAACATTATTAAAGGAAGAATCAATAGAGCTTGACAGCTGATCAGATACGGGCCTAGGGGAAATGATGAGTATGAAGTCAAGAATAATACAGAGATTTGTGTCTGAGAAGCAACGAATTTAAGCCTTTCTTCTCTTTTGCCCCAATGTATTCTCCCTGGTCACTCTTGCTCATTCCCCAGGATTAATGTTCAACCTGTGCACTATTGACTCCTAAGTCATTTCCAGGAATTGACCCCTCTCCTTGCTCCAGGGTTGTAAGGTTTAACATTTTTTCATGATTCTGTTTTTGGATAGGTAGCAAGTGAAATGGAGACATCCATCTTCTCAGTTCCCCTCCCTAGATACAGCCAAACAGTTTCTTGCAAATGTGTACTAGACATGTTTACCCTAAACGTGACATGAGTAAAACAAGTTCTCTCTCCCCTCAAGTCTGTTTTTCCTACCGTATTCTTATATTGTTAACACACTGACTGCGGCATTAGGAAAAAAAAAATTTCCTTGGGGCCACAGTGTTTTATTACGAAAACAGAATAAAAACTTCAAAAACAAAACAATCCTTTCTAATTTAATGAAAAATTTGTTATTGACTTCTATTCATTTAATCCACATTTTTAGAATTAAATTGTCAATAATAATTGTAACAATGAGAACATCAACAAATAAGATTTTCATGAACCAACTGCAGGGTTCTGCCCAGGTTTTGCTTCATGAGCCCCAGGCTCAAAACTAGCGTGAGTTAAATACAACTCACATGGCAGTTAATGTGTAAACGGCAACACCACCAAATGATTATAATTTACTACTCGGTACCAGGTGATATTCTAGGTAGTTGACATTTATTATCTCTAATCCTCACAAGGACCTTGCAAATAATTATTTTACAGATGAAGAAAACAAGACATAAAGATTTTAATAGCTTTCACAAGTGTACCCAGCCAATAAATAGTGGATGTGGATTTGAATCCAAAATATAGGCTCTTCACAATGAAACTTGCTATGTAGCTTGGAATCATCCTCACTTTCTTTGTTGCCTCTCCCTCTCAGCCAGAGCCATCTGTGGCCTCCCCCAAACCACTTCTACGAGGGCTCTGCCATCTTAAAAGGACCTCACTCAACCCACGCTCACCCTCACCAATTTTCCATTCAGGACACAAGGCTAAAACATAAATCTGATTATAGTTATATGCCACTTAATGATGGGGATACATTCTGAGAAATGCACTGTTAGGTGATTTTCACCATTATGTGAACATCATAGCGTGTACCTACCCAAATCTAAATGGTATAGCTACACAACTAGGCTATGTGGCATAGCCTATAGTTTCTAGGTTACAGGCCTGTACAACATATTCCTGTACTGAATACCTGAGGCAATTGTAACATAATTGTAAGTATTTGTGTATCTAAATATAGAAAAGGGAATGCTTTGCACTGGGAGGGTACAACGTCACTAGATGATAGGAATTTTTCAGCTCCATTATAATCTTGTGGGGCCACCATTGTATATGTGACGTAGTCTGCTGTTGACCAAAACATCATTGATGCAGGGCATAACTGTATGTAACTTACCTGTTTCAAAGTCTGGTGTCTGCTTACAGGATGAAGGCGTTAGTAGTAAGACCCACTATGCCTCCTGCAGTCTGACTCTAACCTATGTTTCCAGTCACATCTCCCAGAACCTGTCATATTCCACTCGTCATATACCTATATACCTTACACTGAAGACATACCAGGAAGGGACTTGTCCTAACCTCTTCTGCTTGGTGGAACCCTTAATTCCTTTGCCCAGCTACCCAAGACCTTTCCAGCTCCTGATTTCAAACGTGTCAAGCCCCAGCTTCCCTCCTCACTTTGGCAGCTGGTATCTGGAGATACACCTGCATCCTTATAATTAATACCTCACCCTATGCACATCCCCAACTCACTTTCTGTTATTATCATAAATCATCTGGAATACATGTTGTTACTACTACCAAAAATCCTTGACTGAGATAGGGCTCAGAAGTTTGTTGTCTGACACTTTTTCTGACCTCCCCAATTAAGGTTAGCCATTCATTGTCTTCCACTTGCTGGGGGCAGCCCTTAGACTTTCCTACTGGAGTTGATCTCATCATAGTGGCATTATTTCTGTGCATGCTACTTTCCCAGTCAGGCTCCTCTGCTCACTTCCTCCAGATGGGGTCAGGCTATCTTGTTCAGATGTAGCCCAGGTACCTTGCAGAGAGCCAGAATACAGCATATGTTCCATAAATATTTGGTCAATGAATAAATGAATGAATTATTCACCTTTATATTCCCTGGCAAAGGATGCAACATAGAGCAGAGGCACAATGGATTTATTTGGCAGTGGATGAATGGATGAAATTTCTGGATATTTAAATAATTAAAGGCCAGGTGCGGTGGCTCACGCCTGTAATCCTAGCACTCTGGGAGGCCGAGGCGGGCAGATTGCTCAAGGTCAGGAGTTCGAAACCAGCCTGAGCAAGAGTGAGACCCCCGTCTCTACTATAAATAGAAAGAAATTAATTGGCCAACTAATATATATATATGTATATATATGTATACACTGCCAAATATACATATATATACACACATATATATGTATATCCACTGCCAAATATACATATATATATATATATATATATATATATATATATATAGCCGGGCATGGTGGCACATGCCTGTAGTCCCAGCCACTTGGGAGGCTGAGGCAGGAGGATTGCTTGAGCCCAAGAGTCTGAGGTTGCTGTGAGCTAGGCTGATGCCACGGCACTCACTCTAGCCTGGGCAACAAAGTGAGACTCTGTCTCAAATAAATAAATAAATAAATAAGTATTTAGCTTCTCTCCTTAGATTTGTAAAATTAACAACTACTTTTTCTCTAAATTTCAGTGACTGATATCCACTCATTCCTTTGTCCTCCCACCCTTCAGTCCTTCAATCTGTCTGTCTAAAAACATCTTTTTAAAATCCCTTCTCAGTTATAGGCACAGACTGAAACAAACCCTAAAAGTTCCTACAAATGGTTAAATGATCCCGTAACACTTCTCCACAGATAATATTTTATTTTACCATTAGCTCTGATGTATTATCTTCTGTTCATTTTAATTTCTGAACATTTTCTTCTGCTTTGTCTTATCAGTATTGTCAGTCGTTTAATAAGATTTATATTATGAATTTAAATTCTTAATGTAACAGAGAAATATTTAAACAACAAAACACAATATTAACACAAAAGTTTCAAATAAAACTTTATAAAGCTATTTTTAAATCCAAAAATAATTTTCAATGACAGATGCATAGCATTTTCAGGCAAACTCATTACATTGTCACCTATTAACTATTTCATAATATTAAGAACTATCTAGTAATTATGTACTATCATTTAGAAGTAAAAATTATGATAAAATGGGTGATATTCAAATATAAATATTAAAAAGAGTTTATAACCCAACACACATTTCTATAGTTCTTATTATCCTCATCATGGCTTTTGCATCAATCATGCTAATTCCCTTAATTACCTGCTGTTCATTGTATGTATTCAATGTGAAGAGTGGCTTTTGAAGAATAAATTCTTCTTCAATTTCAATGCCCATTCTGGCTTTCGATGCCATTGTGTCTGACATCATTCTAACAGGATCAAATTGAGCGACAACAGCCACCTGAAAGAAGACAAGGCATGGCTACTGGGACAGGTACAAGCTAAATACTTCTAGACAACACTATTGGTCTCTAATGCCCATTAAAGATAAAACCTAAGAGGAAAGGGCAGGAAGAATATTAAAACCAGGCCAGGCCTAGAGATCCACAAAGGAGCCAAACAAAATAAAAGAAATATAAAACAAAATGTTAAAAGGCCATGGTATGTAATGATTTGCTGATTATTGAATACTTATAATTTCGATTAATTTCAAATAATAATTTATCTTTCTGATATGAAGTCATAGAAAATACTATAATTGAAAACCTACGTATTGAACCACCTTGAAAGTCACCAAATTTTTTTTAAAAATCATTTTTTAACCACTGACAATTTTTGGTTATGGTAGCAATCCCATGAAGTTTTCCAGAAAGTTTACTCTGATTGAGCTGAATCTAGAGTACAGTGTACAAAGGAAATCAAAGTCTCAGGGCTACCCCTGGACTCCTTTGCAAAACAGAAAGTAAAAGCCTGGAACACCTGTGAAGAACTGGCTCCACAGATCATGCATTAAGGAAATTCCTTGCTAACCTCCAGTAAGCAAGGACATGCAAATCGTACCTATGTCTAGCACCCAAAACCAAAGCCTATCTGATTCCCCAGTGATAATGAATTACAAGTTTATCTAACATGTAAGGGAACTGGAAACAAGACAGAATCAGATAGTCTTCCATTTACCCAGGGACATATACATAACTGATGCTTCCTTCACTCCCTTATTTTAAGTAAAATGCAGATTTCTTGGGCCTCACCAGAATATAATCACTTTGCCTCATCAGCTACCCCCCTCCAACCTTTTTTCCTTCTCTCTGTATGCCTTTAAAATGCTAAAGGTTCCAACTTCCCCTTCAGAAAAATAGCCACAGTTTGTCTGTGGTTGGTGTTTTTCCTAGATGTATCCTCAAAATGTTGGGTTAATAAATCTCTATTGACTGAAATTTTTGCCTCAGTCATTTCCTTGGGTTGACAACAGCATTCATGGGTAAAGTTGAGCATGTTGGCATTATCAGGCAGGATGGGCGAATTTCCATTGCACCAGGCAACTAGATTCCTAAGGACTACTATAAACTATTCCCCCCTATAAACTGTTCCCCCTTTTATTGAAAAACTGCAGTCACTTTAACCCAAATGCCCTTGTCCTTTATGATAATTCAAACCTGCATCTTAATGAAAAGAAGGCACCAATTTTGTAAATGATATGCACCATTAGTAACACCTGCCTGTTAATTTCCAAAGTCAAGAATTAGCAGGAAGAAAATGGCATTTTTAATGCCATTTAGAAACTGTAATGAAATAACTGAGGGTTGAACATACTTTAATTATGATAGGTTTCCTAGCTAAAGTATAAAGTATCTTATACTATAGTTCTGAACACTGATTACAGATAAAGAGTCCAGTTATTTCCTCTTCCAAAGCATTCACAAGTGGAAGGAATTCTAATTATATAGAGTGTAGCTATCAAAGGTATATTTTGAACAAGAATGTGTTTAGTAATAGTGGCAAGTCTTATCCCCAGAAGGCCATGGTATATAATTATTTGCTAATAGTTGAATAATTGAAATTTTGTAGGCTCTAGAAATAAGTTAAATTTTGTAGGATAACCAGGACTTACATTCCTATGCTTTAAATTTATCTGTGTATTGTATTTTATCAAAGATGATGATGACAGAATAGTTTTATGCACTTACACTGCTTCTATACCATCTCATTTAAACTGGACTTCCTTGTTTTGAATCAGTATGACATTTACTAGCTCTGTCATTTTGGGGAAAACCACCTTTGTGCCTCCTCTGTTTCCTCCTCTATAAAATGGGGATGTTAATAATACCTACATCATGGAGTTGTTGTAGAGATTAAACAAAGTAATACCTAAGAGCAATTAGAAGAGGGCTGTACACTTAGTAAATACTCAGTAAGTTTGAACTCATGTTACTACACACCTATAAGCAGGTATCATTGTTGTTATCCCCATTTTTCAGACAAGGAAATAAAGGTTAAAGAGGTCAAGTAAATGAGCTACGTTTCCAATGTCAGTGAGTACAGATTGGGTAGTAGCAGGTTTGAAGGACACTGGAGACCAAGTTCTTATCCATGACTCTCATTGACACAGGAGGGAAGCTAGACAGTTGTTTCCTATTAGCTGGAACATGACGTCAATGAAGATTTCAGAGCTTGTGAGCTGAACCAATCCCATCGAGTTCAAAACTCTGAACAATTAATTACCTAGTATAATTATTTCATCACACTTTCCAAGTTCTTAAATTCCTGCCGTTGCCATCTACTGTCTGTTTTCATCTACTTTTGCCCACTTTTACTGGACAAGGCAATGGGAAGCTTTTATTTCCCCATAAAAAGAGTATTTTTAAAAAAGTAGTTTTGAACATATTTGTTGACTGTGGAATATTTCCAAACATAGGTTCCTACTCCAAAGAGAATTATCTTGCTTGAGCTCTACCAGGATTTTTGAGGACAGTAAAATCCTTTGACTAGATGCAGAGTTTCATTGTTGTAACTGGATACCATTCAGCTGATAAACTGGAGGTGATATGGATGCAGTTAAGTCTTGGGAGAGCTTTTTAAAAGGTGCTGATAAAGTTCTTTTAACATACTGAGAAACTGGAAATGGTTCAATATAATCTAATTGCTCCCAGGACCGAACATCAGTGTCCCAATTTGGAAAAGTTACATTTTACATAGCAGATGTCATGAACTAAGCCCCAGAAACAATGTTATTAAGAGCACTTAGAAACTTTTTTTTAAAAAACCACCCATGAAAATTTCCAAATTAAAAACACCTGTTTCCTAAGGGCTTCCAGCCGCCTCACTCTCTCTCCATCTTCATGCTCTTCTTGAAGGGCCGCTTCTTTTTTCTCCATCAAGCGCTTTTCCAGTAATTCTTGTCTATATTTAACCCTTTAACAAAAACACACAGGGAAGTTGGAAAAGCATCGTGATAACCTTGTTGACGATATGGATGACACTGTAGGAGCAGGGAGCACCTCAGAGGTGACGTCACTATCACATTTGTTTTTACTTACTTTTGGTTGATTTCTCATATCCAAACAATAAAAGACACTGTATAAAATGCAACTCACAGTAATTCTAATAGCAACCAAAGAAATGCAGGGAAGCGTGGGGGTAAAATTCAGTTCATCTCATTCCTCATTGAAATCACTTTATTGACTCTCAAAGTGTCTGTTGGCTGCCACACCTGCAGCTAATCTTAAATTGCTCCACCTGCTAGAACTTAAACTAAACTTTAGATATAGTCACTTATATTGTCACTTTCTGAGTGTGTGTGTGTGTGTGTGTTAAGAAACTAAAAGTTGCACTTTGACATCTGTAGATGGCAGCAAAAACATGACTTTCCCTTAGCATTTATTTCCATCCCCCTTAAAATCATCAGATATTAAAACAGGGCACAGTTAAATACCAAGCTCATTTAGCTCTCCTCTGCTGCCCTTTTTTGGGCAGCCTCCCTTTCCATCTTCCTGCCCAAGCTATTCTTCTATTGAGTTATAGAGATGGAATTCGTGTTTTCAGAAGGGAAGGCACCTGGGTTCTCAGGGGAGTGTGAGCTCATTGCCTCCATCTGCCACCATTGATGGTTTAGATTTAACTTTCTTCATGACATCAGCCACAAATGCCATTTGCCCTTAGTGGGCACACCTGCATATTCCATGCAGGTACCTTGACTAGACCCTTTATATTCTACATTTTGACATTTACTGAGTATTCACTATGTATCAGGTCTTGAGCTAAGTGCTTTATATATTATAGCTCATTTAGACTTCACAATAGTCACATGTTGGGGTAACATTTTTATTCCATTTTATAGATAAAGAAATAAAGGCACAGACATGTGATGTATTAATAATTTGTTCAAAGTCTCACGCCCAATAAGTGGCAGAGCTAGAATTCAAACCCAGGACAACTGGCCTCAGAACGCATGCCCATTCCCCTCCCAACCCCCCACCCCATGCAATTAACCCTGTGCTCACTCTCTCTTCTTCCCTGAATCTCTCCACCTACCTCGCTGACATCTGAATACCTACTGTGTGCCAGATCCCGTGCGAGAGAGTGTGGGCACACTGAGCAAAAGGCTCTGCCCTCAAGTTTATAGGTTAACACAGAGATACAAGGCATACCTAGGAACTAGAAAAGGCATCTTAAGGTGCCTTAAGAGGGACACAAATAAGGTCCACTGAGTATCTTGAGAAAGGGGAGATGACCACTTGCTGGGTTGTGAGAGAGAGGGGTAAAACTCAGCAAGAGCTTTATGAGCTGGCTCTCAGGGATTAGTTTTTGGTGAGCAAGGAGGGATGAGAGCAGAGGTGGAGGTTGGTCTTCCAGGCAGAAAGAGCAAGTACAGGGTTGGCTGAGCCTGGCAGTCATGGGGTTTCTATAGGAAGATATGGTCCTAGGGAGGACTACTCTAATTAAGAGGTTGCTCATCAGGATGGCCTTAAAGGAAAAGCACAGAGAGAGGAAAGTGTTGCTGCCCAACCATGTTGCATTGCCCACTGCACAGAGAACAGCCAATACACTGAGACAGTCAGGGTTGCAATAGAGGAAAGATTTAATTCCGCAGAGCGCTAAGTGGGGAAATGGGAGGAATTTCTCAAATCCACCTCCCAGAGAATTTGGGAGATAGGGTGTTTAAAGACAGTTTGGCAGGCAAAGGATTATATAGTTGGGTTTGCTAATTAGTTAAGTTGGGGCAAAATTATAGGGGTGTAGAAATCATTTTCTTGTGTTGAGTCAGTTCCTGGGTTAAGGGTCACAATTCCAGTTGAGTCAGTTTCATGGGATGGGCCGCTGGTCTGGGTGGGTTAGCCAATCCACTGGAATGCAGGTCCTGGAAGGTATCTCAGAAACTACCTTTAGGTTTGGAAAAGGTGATGTTATCTATGGAGAAAGTTAAGCATCTTTATGACCACCAGCTATGTGACCCTAAAGCAGCAGTTATAGAGCAGCAAACAGGGGGGACGGTGGCTGATCATCATTATTTTTAGCTAGGACTGTGCCTTTGCAGAGTTTTAGGCCCTGACTACAGTTCTTGCCTTGCACCCTTTTGTTGATTTGTAAAGGGAAGTTTCAAAAGGAGGGAAGTATGCTATAGATCCTTGTGGGCTACAAAACCTAGAATGGGATTTAGAAGGAAAATCCTAAACTCCTTTGATGGCCATGGGTGTTCTCCCCGAAATCAGGAGTCAGTGCTGTCAATACTCATGATTAAAGAGCCCACAGACCAGAATGCTCTCTTTCTCTCATGCCTTCATGTCATGGAAAGCTATATTTCTCATTCTCTCCACTTTCACTAAGTCATGACACAACCTCCCTAATGAGGTTCTACTCAATTTAAGCACTGAGTACAAGCTAAATGAACTACTGCGAAGGTTCAATTAAAAGATACCTTGGGATTTGACAATTACCATATGCTAATTCTCAGAACCTTTGGAAAGTTTCCCTTCCTTTGGGATATACAGGTTGCTTCGTCTGCAACAAAGTTTTTGTCTACTTTGTGGAAAAGTAATAGTTGTTACAGTCAGGGGAGCTTGACTAGTGAGGAAGAAATTGCAAATGAGAGTAAGGCATTTGCACCTGTGTGGTGAAGAGGGCTGACTCATCATTTACTTTGAGGCTGATTTGTTCACTTAACAGATATTTATTGAGTACCTGCCAACCATCAAGCACCGTGCTAGGCACTGGCAGTGCAGTGTCAACACGGGAGACATGCTCCTGTCCTTGCAGAACTGACAGTCTAATGGGGATACAAAGACCCAGGCAATTGTGGTACAGGGTGGCTTGTGCTCTGATGGCACATTGGGGCAGAGGCCATAGAAGAGGTACCTTTGCCAGACTTGGGGCTTTTGGGGGAGTACCTGAAAGGAAGTGCTCTGAATTTAAGATCTGAAAAAGGAGCAGGAATTCACCAGAAGGGAAGAGACCAGAAAGAATATTCCAGACAAAATAGCATATGAGGGGCAAGAGATAAGAGAGCACAATATGTTTGAAGAACTGAAAGACATTCAGTATAAGCAAAAAATGAACAATGCAAGGTAGGGAGTGCCCAGAACTGAGGCTAGAGAGGCAAGAAGAGCCAGATTGGGGTGAGGGGAGCTCTGCAAGTATGAGGGCTTTCGATCAGGAGAAATCCCTCCTGTGACATGGAGGATGGACTACATAGAGCCAAGTCCACAGAGGGAACCCACATAGGCATGGATGGCCTCCAGATCTAGGGGAGCAGGAGAGGCACTGGCAGGAGAGCTGAAAAAGACACGAATTTAAGGATATGTGGAAGAAACAAATAAATAGGAAGTGTTAGTTTATTTTATGGGAGAAAAGAAAGAGAGAGAGGAAGAATTTGAGATTTCTTTCTGTCTTGGACAGTGAACAATGGTGTTCCTCCCTAAGATTGGGAACTTAAAACAGAAGCAGGGAAGAGAAGGAATTAGGTTCAGTTTGGATGTAGACCTGTGTTCACAAGATCTGGGCCAGAGAAATACATGGGGAATCTTTATCAATAGAATGGAATTGAAGCCACAGGGACAGATGCCATTGTCCAGGACCAGAGTGTAGAGTAAGAAGAGAAGTAGGCCTAGGATTGATTCCCAAGGAAACAACATTTAAGAAAGAGACAGAAGGAGAGGAAACTACTTAGGGAATGAGGAGGATAAATGGTCCTAAGGAACTAAGAAAAATGGGATCTACAATGTCAAAAGATACAGAAAGATCAATTAAAGTGCAAAATAATTATTGGATTAAACAACAGGGAGTCCTTGGTGATCTTAGCAAGAGCAGTCAGTGAGGGTGGCTGAAGAATTAGGGGAAGGAAGGACAGTGAGAGAGGGCGTGGAGATGAGCCCTGCAGCAAGACGGATGCCAGTGGAGGAGACAGGGTGGAGCGAAAGGTTGCACAGAGCTGATCACAGTTGCATTGGCTCCAAAGTGATGATCAAGGTCACTCTGACTGCCTTAAAGATTTGCCATGGGAAAATTCAAGGACATAGGAGACACACTCGAATTCTTCATTTTTAGATGCTATGGTTTAAACTCAAATAATCCTTCACTTAAAAACGGGAAACCCTTGGTGCTTCTTTCTTCTACTCTGGACAGAAAATTTTCTTTGCCTAAAGAGAAGTGATGCAGAAAAACTCCTGGGAGGAAGCCAGATACTCACATATTCATGGGGAAAGAAAATAGCAACACAGTAAAGTCAATCATTTGGAAAATTTTCCACATAAATACTTTTAGCCATTTGAGGTAGCAGATTTTCCCCAAATTAAACTGTTGCTATGAAAGTCAATGTCAGGAAGTGGCTAAACTCAATAGTTTTTAAGTTGTGCACTGAATTCCCAAACAGGAACCTTGGATTCATTTCTCACTCTATTATATGCTCCCTGAGTCTACAAAGGTTGAAAGTGCTGCAAAAGAGGCATTTTCAACTTCTCTTGGGGAGGAGAAGCATCATATTGTTCAAAAGCAACAGCTGCTGCAGAATCAGGCACAGCATTAACAATAATCTGAAAGGATTTTATTTAAGCCTCAAGGCCTGAGTATAGCTGAAGGGACAGTAAGCTTTCATGTAGAAATGGAGAACTTATGTATCATTTATGAGACTTTTTATGTGTGCACTGCACTCTAAGAACTGAGTATACAAATGTAAATGTTTGGAAACACCTTGATCTGTAGTAACAGCCTCTCGTGGCTTCAGTGAAACTTCAGTAAGAACTGGGCAAAATATTAAGTGCCAAATCTTGACTTCCATCCCATTTGGAGTCACAGGTAACTTCATTCTAACAAAGAAGCTATAGCAACTAAGGGGGAAAGAAAAGACTTATGAAGAATGGCCAGTGATGGCAGGTTTTACAATTAAAAAAAACCAAACAGGACGGGAGTGGTGGCTCACGCCTGTAATCCTAGCTCTCTGGGAGGCCGAGGTGGGCGGATTGCTCAAGGTCAGGAGTTCAAAACCAGCCTGAGCAAGAGCGAGACCCCGTCTCTACTATAAATAGAAAGAAATTAATTGGCCAACTGATATATATATATATAAAAAATTAGCCGGGCATGGTGGCGTATGCCTGTAGTCCCAGCTACTCGGGACGCTGAGGCAGAAGGATCACTTGAGCCCAGGAGTTTGAGGTTGCTGTGAGCTAGGCTGACGCCACGGCACTCACTCTAGCTTGGACAACAAAGCGAGACTCTGTCTCAAAAAAAAAAAAAAACAACCAAACAAACCCAAACTCAAGCAATAAACAAAACAGAGCATAAATATGTATCTTAATTAGAGTACTCTAACCAATATTGAACTCCACCTCCCCCAAATGTTTAAGGGAAGTCATTTGCCCTAATGAATTAAGGTAGTTAATAAACAAACTTGCTTAGTGTTTAAGTCATGTGACTTACTCAACATTGAACAAGTAGTCTTCAAACAGGCACATGCTAGAGGTGCTACTACCAGAAGTGTTTCTGCCTGTTGGGAAACCCATTTTTGGCTCAAATCCCACTCAGAAGGTTGTTCTTCCCACTAAGTGGAGGGGACCCCTCCATTAGCCACAGGGTACCCCTGCGGGGAAAAATGTGCAGATCGAAACAGAAGTGGGCCTGATGCCAGCACCTTTCAAATGGAGGAGAGAAGCCTGCCCAGAGGAAAGAATGGAAATAGTGCCAACAGGCGTTCACACTGAAGGCCATCACCCCTCTAACCACATAAGCAGAGAGACACTGCTCAGTGGGGACTCTGGCTAAAGGCATAAGCAGAGTCCAATTTCTGCAAATAGTAATGTGGATCCTGGCACAAGATAGTGACCTCCTGGTACAGATCGGCATGGGGCAAGAACAAAGGCGACTCTCAGGGACTCTGCAGAACCAGGAGGAGACGAAGCCATGCCAGCCCCAACAGAGACCATTGTTCCAGCCCAGCGAGCCTGCTGGTTCCTTTGTGAGGCTATTGGAACCCCTTTCTTTAATGGATTCAATTAGCAACATATAGTTATTTAAGTACCTACTATGTGCCAAGCAGTGTTCTAGGTGCTCAGGATACAGTAGTGGGGGAAAAAAACAGAGGAAGTAATGACTACCTAAATTAACACTTTAGTAAAATGCATAAAGTTTTTAATAAATTATTTTTGAACTTATCATAAAACCCTAAATTAGAGAGCCCCTTCTTGGATTGCTATAGAATGATGGTTCTTGACTGTGACTGTCATTAGACTCAACAGAACTTATGAAAAACTTATGATGCCAGGGACCTACCCCAGACTAATGACATCAGAATGTGGGGGGGGGGGGGCAAGGACTGGTATTTTGCTAAAAGTTTCACTAGTTGATCATAATGAACTCTCTGGGCTGAGCACCTGTGCTGCATGGCCCAGTGGTTCTCAAGCCGGCTTCCATCAGAACACCTGGAGGGCTGGCTGAACCCCAGATTGCTCGGCAACCTCCAGAGTTTCTGACTCAGAAGCGGTGAGGTGGGGCCCCACAGTCTGCACTTCTGGTAAGTTTCCAGGGGAGGCTGATTCTGCCTGTCTGGGGACCACACTTTGAGAACTATGGCATAGATATTAATAAATATACAGATTAGAGGGTCTCTACCCGACTATTGTTATCAAGACAAAATCAGGTACAAATTACTACCTAGACAGGGCTTGTTCCTGTTTTTGTGTGCTGCATTACATTTACACGCCTCGGGACTAATCCAAACTAGAACTTCCTGCTTGGTGCTATTGACATTCAAGAGTGGGATCTTTCATCCTCATCCTTCCCCACCCCCAACACGCATGAGTGACAGATTCCCTCGGTGAGCATGGCCTTCTTAGGCTTGGATAAGTGCCGGTGATGGGCAGTTGCAACAATGCCTGTTACTGAACCTCTTTCTTTCCCTCTGATGGACAAAACGCTGGTGTGTCCCGATGACAGTTGAAAACCTCAGGCTACTGGCTGATCTTTAAAGGGTCTATTCAGTAAAACCAAAGAATGAGGAAATAACTTGAAGGCAGCTTGGTCTTAAAAAGGAGGTATGAGCCACTTTCTTTGGGAATAATTCTTGTAGCTCCAAGGGGGTGGATATTTTATCACACTAGAAGCAAAAACCCATCAATGAGAGTAAAGTACATTTTCCCATTGATTGTAACCAGTTCTGAGCTACCTGTCTGAGTTCAGGTGAGTTGGAAGTGCAGAGATACAAACAACTATAAAATTAGGATTTGAACCCGGAAGTGAAAGGTTGAAAACAATATGGAAAGATAGGGACCCTGGAAGAATGTTGCAAATATTAATATCATATTAGCCCTTTTCCCAAATTAGTCCAAAACATCACTTTTGCTGCAACTTATTTATCTTCCTCTTTTTGAACCATTCCTAACCCTTTCTACCTGTCTTTATGTAATCCTTTTACATCTTTACACAGCCTCAAAATTTTCCTAGACTACTCCTTTCCAGTAATATTTCAAATCTATTGCCCATGGAGAATGAAAAGCACTATCAAAACCAACTAAAAGTCTTATGGTATTTTTTAATCGCCATGCCCCAAGACGTCTAAACAATGTTAGTGATAACATACTTCCTCCACTGGCACACATAAGCCCACTCGACCCCATTCTTAGTTGCTCCTTTCAATGGTTTTCCTTAATTGAAAACCATCGCTTCCCAGGTGACACTACTTTTATTGCAACGCCTTAAAATAGAGGGTACCTGCAGAGATGAGGCTGAATTTTTCTGGGGCTCCCTCAGTGACAATTCCAGAAAAGTGTTACCCACTGACTTTGGGATGTTACTACCCTCTCTCTACCACCGTTCTTGGAATCAACTACTGGCTGCTCAAGTCAGTGTCCAACATTAACTGAGAGTTACCTGTACCCTCCTTGGATACGTGGCAGCATTCACTCTACCCCGGCTCAACAACCAACTCCTTAGACCAAACTTGGAGGTTGTCGTCACCTACAATTGTTCCCCTGCCAAAATCTTAAGCAGAG
Organism: Microcebus murinus; assembly: GCF_040939455.1. NCBI lineage: Eukaryota > Metazoa > Chordata > Mammalia > Primates > Cheirogaleidae > Microcebus > Microcebus murinus. The sequence continues at coordinate 38,545,294 of NC_134111.1, forward strand.
GGACCCTGTTTTATGACCCTTAGGTCTAGGATCACAGTACATACTTAGGCTGTCTGCTACACAACTCTTGCAAGCATCATTCACATGGATTGCCTGTCACCATCCTAATGCTCTCAATCACTTAATCTTGCTCCACCTGTGACTGGAGATGAGCAAGCTTCCTGTTTTTCAGTGACGTTTATTAACTGTGACTGTGTGCCTGGCACCAGGCTAGGCCTTCCCTCCTGAAGTTTACTGTCTTTCTACCTCTGTCTTTTCTCCCAGGCTATGAGGAACAATCAGATTTTACTCCATTCTCTCTCCAGCTTTGGATCCCTAGGTCTATCTCTTCCAAGGAATTGTCACTGCCATCCTGTAATTATCTTACCTTCTTTTCTTTGCACATCTGCCCTGCCAATTCCCAACCCTAATTCTTTGTTGGACTTATTACACATCGATGAGGTCAAACCTTAACTGAACATTCAACATGGCTCCAGAATCATTTTATTTACCTTCAGCTGCTTGACATTCTCCTGGAATGTCTGTGTCACGCTTACTTCTCCCTCTTAGCAGAGAACCTCTCCTCCTGCTTCATTGAGAAGAGAAGGCTACTAGGCATTCACTTTCTCAACATATTTTGCCCACTTCCAACCATGAAAGGACTCATCTTCATTCATCCTTAGCTCTTTAGACCTGGGTTCTTAATCCATAAACCTAGTTGCTGCTAGGATCTTACTCCAGAAATGAACCTCTTCCTTTCCTGTTTCTTTAGTCTCTCTCTCTCACCACCTCCCCCCACCATGGTTCCTTTTTCTCTATACACAAACTTATTTTAGTGGTGAGGATATATCTTCCAACTCTGACTCCCTTGTCAGATACCATCTTCTTTCTCCCATTCCCTTTACTGCAAAGTTTCTTAATTAAAGAAGCCACACTTCCTGTATCCAGTTTTTTGTTTCTCATTTAGTCCAAACCCCCCCCAACCCCCACCTCACTGAAATCTAGCCTTGGTCCACTCCAGTCTCTGTAAATCACCCTCCCTAGTTATCAGTGACTCCAAATTGCAAACTCAGAGCCTTCTTTCCGAGCTCCCCGACAGTGGCCAGTGTGCAATGCCTGCTATTGCTGACTGCCTCCTTCTGGGAATGTGCTACCTACCTATCTCCCGGAATGCTTTCCCTCTTTTACTGGCACCCCCCCATTTGTCCACCCAAGGTTCCAACATGAATCCTCTTCTTTTCTCAAGTTCAAAACCAATTCTGGGAAATCAGACTGTAACTACAATAAATACACAAATATCTGCAAGCCTCCATTCTCCCTCAAAGACTCAGATCGTTTGATGTTTCATTTTATTTTTTCTTTTCTTTTTTTATTTTAAGACTAACCAAGTGCAGCAGAAAGAAAGGGGAAAGGGTAGTTCAAGGAGTTCGATCTGTAACTGCCTGTAAACAATCAGTTAAAATAACTCACGGCATTCAGATCAGCCTATTTTCTTTCTTCTTAAGTTCAGAATTACCCTCAGACAAATCCCTGTGTAACTATATTACATTGCTGGTTATTACATTGCTCGTTAAATACAGAGCTGCTGCTTTAAGGGCATAGAGTTGACATCTTCTTGTGAAAACTTAGGAAAACACCTGATGAGAATCTAAGTAGAAGGCTGCCATCGTGGTATCATGGCTACCATGGCCAGGGCCAGGGCTCTGCCTAGTCAAATCATTTTGGGTTCCCTCCAACTGACAGACAATTTAGTTCCCAATGTTTAATACCCTTATAACATGGCTGCAACAATTTTAGCCTCAAATATGTATGAATAGTAGAGTTAGTCTTTTCTGCCACTTAAAAACCTAAGGAAAGCACTCAGAATGTATAACTTTGAGCAACACAACTTCCTGGGGCCAAGAAAATCTTGCTTATGTGCTTAAGCAACTGACCAAAGTGATTTGACATTTGGTATCATCAGCTATAAACTGCTTTATAAATTGGAATGTGTCTTCTAAAAATAATAACTTAATATTAAAATAGTTGGTTTTCTCATATCATCTTTCTAGCAGTAATTAGATAGCAGCACCAACTACCTATTATTGCCAAATTTAGATTTTAATAATTAAACCACATCATGGTAGCTACCTGTTGTATTTTAAATCCCTGTAGCACAACCTAGCAACAGCAACTCCCTTTATCTATAGAACTGACTCCCCTTATTCTGTGTAGGTCTGCTGAAGGCTTTACTCAAAGAACTCCCTTTTCTCCCTGGTATTAGGGATTTAGATATGACCAGATATGATTAATAATATTACATTACAAATATGACCACAATGATTGGCCCTGGGTGAACACATGGCTTCAGCTAAGCCAGTTAGAATCTTTCCCTGGGAGTTACATATGGATACTGAAGGAAAGCTTTTTCTCCTCCCTGAGGTCGCTAAGCTAGAATAGTATAATTAAGCTGGAGCTGCTTGTAGCCATGCCTCCTCTTCTCCCCACCCCCAGCCCAGACACATAGAGGAAGTTCATACCAATGCAAGATGGTACTGAGTAAAGAGGCATACAGAGAGTGACCAGGACCCAAAGATACCATTTGAGTCTCTGAGGCAAGACCTACTCCTGGATTCCCACTCTTGTGAACCAATCCATTCCCTTTCCTGTCTAAGCTAGTTTGAGGTAGGTTTTCTCAATTGCTTCTGAGGAGTCCTGAAATAGACATACCTTCTGTGCATAAGGGAAGATATACCTTTTTATCTTCTGTAACATCAGGGTATGTACCTAGCTATTCCAAATGGTAATCACTTCATTTCCCAAACTGATGGCCCATGGAATATTGATATTCCACAGGATAACATGTGTGCCATGAAAAATGTGTTCAAGTAAGTTTGGGGAAAACTGAGATAAACAAAGTGAAATAGGTTTCTTTACAACAAGATCTTGCAGGATATTTATAATAATATGGTAGTGTGCATTATGAATCTCTAAAAGGAGGACTTAGTGTGCTTATTGCCCAGATTTATCTGATAACAGGGGCCATTTTCAATAAAACCCAGTTTGGGAAATATTACTTGCCTTTCCCTGAGCAAGCGGAAATGCTCAAATAAACAAATGAATGGGCATAGCCACACATACACTTACTGGTTTGTATTACAGTTATTCGTTTTCATGTCTTGCTTCTCTGCTAGACTATGCATTTCCTGAGTACAGTGGCTATGACTTAATCTTTGTATTACCAACAACTAAAAAATTGCCTAAAACATAGAAGAAATGCACCAATAAATGAAAGAATGAATGGTAAATGAAATTAAAAAATGATTGAAATTCCAAAGTGATTATTGAATGTCCTAAGCTGAAGATAAATAACAGGACATAGTAGTTGACATAATAAAAATTTGAAAATAAATTAGATATAGACTCTTTCCGTAAGCCTGTCTAATTAGTTGGTGGGTATTATTTTGCAAGATATTTAATCATTTGAGAAGTTGAAATGGAAGGTGAATTATTGGAGAATCAATCTGGTGTCTAATTCCTTTGGAGAATGAGGAACCATGAGTGCAAAAAGCCAAGCTCCGATATGTTGTCCATGACACAGCCCTGCTAGGGTTATGATTGTGGAGGGCAGCACAAGTGGGAATGGCTTTCAGGAATTATTTATTATGAACTGAAATTTAAAAGGCCACTCAGGTACATGAGTATTTATTTGCCTAACTGCCTCCATACATTCATTTATTTAAATATTTATGTGAAGTATCATATATGTAAATGTTAACCATATTTCTGTAAAACAAACCAAAAACCCAGAGCAATCAGAAAGACCTATCAAGTAGATGACGGCAGAACCTACATCTGGATTCTGAATATATGCAGGTGCCTGCCACGTGCCATTATGTGAGTTCACTAAGACATCTGCCATTTGATACTAATTGGGCAATTTGCACAGTAACTCTTGAACTCACAAATGGTTTAGGGTAGCTATAGTTTAATTTCACAATTAATATACATGTCATTTTAAAAACCTTTAAGATGCTATATAATCATTTTATTGGTTACATAAGAAGGGAACTCATGTTGAGGGTTTACCTGACATTAGAAACTTTCTTTAAATGCTCATCCCACTTTGGTTAGTAGAGAGAAACAAATGCTTTCAAAGGTAAGAACATAATAAGCATGGGTGCTTCATTTTATTGGATTTTTTTTCCTTGAAGAAATATCATGAGACACATATAACTCCTGATAACCCAAAATTTTAATAAGTGTGTTTTTAGAATCACAAATAGTGAAAGAAGCATTGCTTTAGTATGGGACTTTTAAAAACCATGCTAATAAAATATACCACTATGATATCACATCATCATACTTCAGTCTGGTTTGGTGTATTTTTAACTTCTGCTACTTGTTGTGAGGACTGATTTTAATGGGTCCTCGTTTCTCAGGGCTAGACGCCTGCGTTACTGTGATGGGGCTAGTTTCTCCAGCAGTAGTGCTGGATGGGATTGCACTGAGACAACAAAAGAAACCACAGTCGTCTCCCTCAAACAAATGATTTAAGTAAATAAGATTAATAAAATGTAGGTCCTCTGATACTGTTTGAAAAAGCCCCCTTCCATTCTCTTTCTTCCTTCCCAGATCTCTCAGAACTTCTGTAGAAAGCAAACATCAAAAGGACCAAGGATTTTTTTATAGTGATTCAGCTACCCACGGCAATGAAGTTAACCCTGACTTTCTTTCAGCCTAGGAAATGATCAGTGAAGAGGCTTCACAAACAGCCTCTTTAATATTTGAGGTTTAAAAAAAGTCAGGGTAGCAGAACAGATAACTTTTATAAACACCTTTCGGCTTTTTTCTTTCTTTCTTTCTTTTAATTTTTTAAGCAACCATTCTAACCCTCCCTCCTCTAAAAACATGATGAAATATTTTCTTTAGCAAAACTTTTTGGGTAGGCACATTAAATATGTTTTAAAAAAACAAATGACAAAATACAGTTACGGGTTGGGTGTGACTTTTCTAGTGCTCTTTTTCCTCGGCCCTCTCAAATGCTGCTTTCCTCCGGCTGCAGTTGGAGTTTCCACTAGCTGCTTTGGTGACCCCGCCAAGCTGCACCTCCCTCAGCAGTCTCTTCTCTGTCTAAGAATTCAGCCTTTGGGATTGAGCTCTGGAATCATTGTTCATTTTTTCCTTGAGAGAGAGACATCTCCACAAAGGAGTACACACTAGAGTTCCACCAAGTGAACCCTGGTGTCTGGATCGGGGAAGAGAGCCCATCCCCAGTGCCTGCTCGAGGAACTCTGCTGTCCACACTGCAGTATTTTTAAAGCTGACACTCGAGAAAGACCAAGAAAGAGATGTGTGGCCTTCTTCAGAGCCCAAGCAGATCAAAAACATTGAAAATGGCATGATTGATTAAATGGATAGGGAATCAACTTTACTGGAAAGGTAAAACAATAAACTAGTCAGAGATCCAGAAAAACTGACAAATAATATATAGGTCACTAGGATATATATCTTCTCCCCAGCATTATCCAAGTATGAACAGAAATAAATCTCCAGAAACCCTGTATTTCCCCTCCCCACATTAAGGTAGACATATTCTATAGGACCTCTCAAAGGAAATGGAGAAATTCCTAGAGGAGGGTCATGGGCCAGAGAAGTAGAATAAAACATGCTCCCAATAACTCACTACTTGTGAACTTTAATAGTATGTCTGGATTACAATTAAATCCCAAACTTGGGGAGCAGCTGGGGATAGGGTAGACAGTTTGGAAAAGAAGTAGGACAGAGTTTCCTAAGCAAGTCAGTGGTATAGACAAAACAGATAACTGACTTTTATGAAATTTTATTTTAATGAATGTTACAATGGCCAAACATTGGCCTATGTAGACAGGGCCAACAAAGGACATCAAGAGGTGGGTTGTGTCTCTTTGTTCACGTTCTATACATAGGACAAAGCAACAACATGAGAGGTCCCTCAGGAAAAAGAGTGTTCTCCCGTCACAAGAAGTTCCCAGTAATCAAGCTTAGAAAATAAACAGAACTGGTTCTCTCATGGGACTTGATCATGCCCCCCAAACAGTAAACCCCAGGAAAATCCACTTAGTCCAAGTTAAACTGATGAAAGGGGTATTAATATTGTCCCGCAAAGGTAGGTTATTTACTCTAACCCAAGCTGCTAGGCAATCCCATGGCCTGGATAGCAAAAAGAAGGCTATTTTATTTTCTTTAAAAGCTATAATGTCCACAAGATTCTAATTTCTTAGTGATATAGCCAACCCTGTCACATACATGAAAGGCAACTCATATTTTCTAAGTGACTCTAAATTTTAATCTTTATTGTCCTATCCTCAGATGTCACAGCTGCTATCTGCCAGATTCCCTATTATTTCAAGAGACAAGAATATTCCTTAAGGCCTCTTTTTGAATCTACATCTTGCTGATATCATGTCTCTGATTTTTCTGAAGACTGTCACAGCAACAAATCTATCTTCTGCCAGGATCCGTGGCTTTGGCAATAATTTTATCACTTTAGCCAGGCATAGCCAACCTTTCTCTCGTACGTGCATTCTTCAATTCAAGCAGAACATCTTGTCTGGACTGCCCTAATTCTATGCATAAAAATGTTCAGATGCAGAAATTGGCGTAATTGTGGACAGAGACAAGTCTTTCTGCAAATAAAGCCATTGCCAAACATAGACCACAGAAAGACCTTATTCTGAGCCTGCTCCAATATAAAATCAGTTTTAGAAGCCCTAGGAAGGTAGGGTTATGGAACAATACTCCGATTAGCTTGCACTAAAAGCTCCCAGTATTTAAAAAAAAAAAAAAAAAAGAATCAAAAAGCTTTGCTTTTTTAGAAAAGTTTAGAGCTTTTAAGCCCACACACACTGAGATAGTAACGATAATCCTTTTTCTGTTGTGGGATTTGGAAGAGCTACAAAGAATAAAGAGCCACAATATTTTGACAAAGTGATGTATTCTTTTCTAGGTGTATTTGATGGAAACTTTTGGACTTTCCCCCTTCAATTAATAAAATATTGTAAATGTAAGAACATTTGAGTATATAAAGGCTTTATAGGAATATAATAGAAAAATGCACATACTAGATATCTATGAAGTACCTTATATTTTTTAAATCATCTATTTGAATAAAACTTTATGGTTTGAAGGTTCTCTCTCATACATTATCAAGACAGAGTCAGTATAAAAAATAATTTATTACTCACCTAATATTTAAACATTAGCACTCACTTTCTCTACTTCTGATTAAATGAGAAAGGGTGTCAACAATTTTCTAAATTTAATTAGAATTTATACCCTACCTGTTTCCAAAGATTTGAAATTATATGCAGTATTAAAACAGCAACATTAAAAATCAAAGATGATACAAACCAGGTAAAAGGAGTAGATGTTTCCAAGCAACATATAACAAGTTAATTGTCACAGTTGGGCCATGAATTTGCCTCTCACAGGGGTCAGCATTTGCTCACCAGATGGGACTGCTGAAACTCTGTACCTCTTTAACAGGGTGTTTCCAGACCTGTCTCACCAGTAGGGGCCCTGGATTAATTATACTGTTGTATTTCTCAGAAAGTGGTTGGTAAACTAACTGCATTGGAATCTTCCATGGTGCCTATTTTTTAGATGCAGGTTCCCAGGCGCACCCTAGGCTCTCTGGTAGTAGGGTTTTGGAATCTGTGTTTTCACATACTCACCAGGTAATAGTTTTACTCTTTGAAGTTTAGAAACCACTGCCTTGCTGGGATTAGTGCCTATTGCATGGGAACTATGGAAAACCCAGCATGAAAGAGCTAGAAAATTGTTCTCATGACCAGTCCCTCGGATATGCTCTGTGCCTTGCTATTTCTGTCCTGTGCTGATAATACTTTCAAATGCCTGGTCCATAGCCCACTTGATTTTGTGCTTTGGATGGTCCTATGTGCTTGGACTCTTCTGACTGTAAGGTTATTCTCTTTCCAGCATCCCGTCCCTGGCCTGTTCACCCACTTGTTTTTAGTTCCTGCCACAGACCCCTGATGGTTGTGCTGTAAGCTGCCATAACCTACTGGTCACTCTTAAGCTCACGTGGACAGGTCTACACATCCTGCAATCTCTGCTTATCTCAATTCATTCCACTTCTGGTCATGGACCCATGTGAGACCCTCCCTACCCCAACTTCTAGTCATCAGTGTCCAGTTATGGACCCTCATAGGAGAAATCATCTGTTCTTTGCTCTTTAAAGCTATTTTCAGTTCATTGGCTTTATTGGATTACACTCTATATTTAAGGCCCATATCTCATGCTTTTCCCACTCTCCACATGCTCTCACATGTCTTATTGCCCCTGCTACTTTCTTCTTTCCTCGACACATCCATTGGTTGATGGTATTGTCTTCTGTTGTGCCTCTTACATTTGACAATTTCACATGAAGGCATATCCAACATCCAGACTTTAAGTTTATGGTCCTAATTTCTATGCTATAATTATCAATCCTCCAGTCACAGACATGAGAATTTATCATCGTTTAACATTCATTTACCCCCAAGTAATTTTGTCCTTTATCTTTGTTCTTGTTCTCTGTGAAATTTTGCCTTATCTCTTAATATTTAGGATAATATCTCCCCACACCCCATTTAGGGCTATAAAACTCTTGTCAAAAATATTTCCTTCATCTTTGAGAAGTACCTTTTGTTCCTTGCTCAGAGCCTCTCTTTCTGTTCATAGACCACCCAGTGAACCATTTTTAAAGGATTGTGTACGGTACATCCTGAGATTTCTCTATGTTTACTTTGCTTTCAAAACAATCTGTTAGTAAGAAGACAAGATGGAAATACCACCTCCACACCTAGCTCCTTCCTTCTTCTACTTAAGACTTCTAAGTTTCGAGGACGCATCCCATTTTTCTTCGAATTGACCATACAAGCCAACACAAGTGCAGAGTGTCTGCTGGGTATAATGAAGCTTAGGATCTTACTTCTGAATTTAGGGAAAGTTCACCGGAGGAGGTGGCACAGCTGATATGATATCAGCTCTGCACACGAGCAATTCCATAGCAACACATAGGGAATCACAATTACCTCTTCATGGGACTTAATCACATGATTTCTTCCATCTGCTGGGGCACCTATGAACTCCAGTCATGAGCCACTTCATACCAGCCGGAAGGAGCCAATTGTTAAATTTTAGAAGCTTTGCAAGCTAGTTATTAAACATACCCATTACTAAACATTAAATTATATGTACTCACAATGAAATAGATTATATTAAAAACAAAGGTAACAAATCCTCAAAACTCATCACTTTGTAATTATTTTACTATGTCTTGCTATCATCTATGCTTTTGAGGCTGTTTATATCTATTATTTCTGCATGGTAGAAATAATATATAATAGTGTACAACTGCGCATCTCTTCCCAGCTCTGTGTTCAGTGACATCAAGTTGTTAGTTTGAAACAGGCTATGGTGGGGATATTTACGCCACAGAAACTAGCACCTACTACACCTAGGACTTAACCCAATCCCCCCACTCCCACCTACTTAAATATTTACCAGTACATTATTGGCTATCAACTCACTTAGTATTAAGATGGAAAGCACAAAAGTACACAGTAGTTATGGGTCAAATTTCTCATGTTTACTTAAAACTTTCCCATTCCCCCCAAACCTCTTTCCTTTTAATATAGTCTTACATGTCTCAAACCAAAGCAAAGTATAACCTATATCAAATAGCTGACCTGGATAATGTTCATACTAAGTTGTTTATTGGCCCTCCTCTCCAAGATGAAGTTAGAAATTATTTTACATAAATGTCATATCTAATTTTTCTCTGCTCAGAGTCCCTACTCTTTTGCCTGCATTGTCTCCTAGACCCTATTCTGCGAGTGTTTGCATCAGTGTGTTTATATCTGTGTTTGTGTGTTCGTTTCTGTGTGCGCTATATAATAGATGTATAGTTACTTCTGATTGGCTAACTTTAACTTAAAATAACTATAATTTAAGCCCAGTTTATTATCTATTAAAACGCTAGAAAAGAGAATCATTAAGTGTCTTAGAATCAACACTTGAATTCTGAAGAAGGAATTTAGAAGGTGGTCAATAAACATTATTAAAAGATCAGAAAACTGACTCAGGAAAATCTAAAGAAAGTAAGACTCCTTATGTGGCAATGATAAGGCTAATGGGAAACTGAAAGTGATCTTGGAGAATGATTGGGAATTTTATACAGAGGAGTTATTGTTCCCTATTTCTACTCAGGATAAGTCAAAAGGGATTTAACTTACAACACTTCATCAAAAGAAATTTAGAAGAATCCACTAAGAGAAAATTATCTTAAAGTTTCTTTCCCCGTTAAGTTGTTTTTAATCAACCATTTTAATCGATGATCCTGTAGAAGCTTAATTTGAAGGTAGAGAGTCTTATTACTAAAAAGTCATCCAAAATTACAGTCAGTAGAAGATAGATGTCTGGATTTTCCCCACAAATAGATATGGAATCTGGTTTCTAAATATTCTTCAAGGTTTTAAACTCAACTGAAGATCATATATACTAAGGCTACTCCAAATAGAGGGTATGTATGATTAAGGGATAAGAACATAAATACCTAAGACATGTGATACTGAATCAGAGCAAAGAAACATCTTGTCTAAAACTCTTTCTAATAAAGTCAGTGAGATTCTTTTGTTGGAGAGCATATGAGGGCCTCAAACGAGCAACTTCCCCTAAAAACTTATGAGGTTCATCTGTGTGTCTAATCCCATTTGGAACCTATTTATATATTAATATGTGCAACCTCCTACAACAATTACTTCTCTACTTTTTACTACCACTGTAATGATAAATATAGTTTCTATACAAGGTTCTTCTATCATCCCAGAATTTGTTAAATCTCTACGCATGTATTATTAAATTGTTTTAGGAGTATAAAGAGTATAAACCACTAAACGCATTAACTAATTGATTAATGCAATTAATCAATTAATTAAAGCAGTCAGAATTAATCCTCTTTAAACCCTACAAGATTTGAGAATTCCAAGGACTTCCATAATTTGGTCTTTTCTTATCTATTCAGTCTCTTCTCCTACCACAACCTTTTCCCAACCCATACAAAATTTTATGTTTCAACTATATTAAATTCAGTTCCTTAAAAGTGCCATGGATATTTGACAGGAGTACATTTACCACTCATAGAAGACCTTTTCCCTTTACTATAATGACTTCTGACTCATGCTGCCACAGTCTACCTGGTTTAAGTGCTGTCCACATCTGTTCTCACAGTACTTTGTGCTTGCCCTCCCCAAGAAAATCTCAATCTCCAGCAAGGCTTTCAGTTCCTTGAAAAAAAGGGACTGTGTCTTTTATGTCTATCACCATATCCCAAGATAGTAGGAATTTAATAATAATTATTAAATTTATAAATTAAATAGGTTGATGAATTTAAAATAATATCATCACTACATTCCCATACTAGAGGCCAGTCTATCAACTCTACACCTTTACAAAGACACCACCTTCATGGCTGTTAGTTTATGTTCATCATTTTTGAATCACACCAGGAATCATGAAGTTCCCCATGTAAAATTCCTGATGATTTTACATACATGTCAGTTCATGTCTTTGCTTTCTTTCCTAATAGTTCCTGGGATTTCATTGGTTTTTTTGGCTGATATCTTCAGGTAATTCTTATAATGGCTTCAAGATCTCTTTTTCTAGGTTGGAAATGGTCATTTAGTACTACCATAGTTTGTGAGCGTAGTTTGTAGGGTAGAAAACAGTGAGCTGAGTTTAAATTTATCTTAAGTATGATTCTGTATGTTACCAACAGAACAACCTTTATCCCTTTGTTAAACAGAACTAAAAAGCCATTGTAAAGTTCAAGACATCTCCCCTAAAGAACAAAAGCAGTAGAAAACTTCTGTAGTGATGAAAGAAATAAAACAAATTCTAATTTTGAAATAGCTTTTTTCTCACAAAGATGACTTCTTAAGAGAGGAGACCAAAACAAGAGTGGAAAACCAGAGGCAGGAACCTTGGGACCAGTAAAGATTAGTTGAGTGTGAAAAGATCTGCTCTAAAGTTATATATAGGCTATATAGGAAGAACAGAAGAATTGTCATGACAATAAGATATGAATTAAGAAAAAAATGTCTTGGTCTATAAGAGATATTTAGTTTTATTTGTTTGCTGTAAAGTATATGATACTTTAAGCTTAGAAAGTAATTTTCTTATAAATAGTTTTAATAAAGACATTTTGATATTAATTTAAAACCAAATATAAATTATTTGAGATTATTTTTCTGTAATAGACTTTCGGTGCTTCTAGATGATAGTTTCTTTTTTTTTTTTTTTTTTTTGAGACAGAGTCTCGCTTTCTTGCCTAGGCTAGAGTGAGTGCCGTGGCGTCAGCCTAGCTCACAGCAACCTCAGACTCCTGGGCTCAAGCAATCCTCCTGAGTGCCTGGCCTCAGCCTCCCGAGTAGCTGGGACTACAGGCACGAGCCACCATGCCCGGCTGATTTTTATATTATATATATTAGTTGGCCAATTAAATTCTTTCTATTTTTATGGTAGAGACGGGGTCTCGCTCAGGCTGGTTTTGAACTCCTGACCTTGAGCAATCCGCCCGCCTTGGCCTCCCAGAGTGCTAGGATTACAGGCGTGAGCCACCGCGCCCGGCCTAGATGATAGTTTCTGAAATAAATTGAGATTTTAACTCCAAGTCCTATCTCATAGGAAATCATAGGTGAATAACAAAGATCACTTTATGACAATTATTATTAAAAATACAGTTATCTGCTTAGATCATTACAGAGAAAAAGGACATTTTTCTTTCTCTTTGGAAATAAAAGGGTCAAATGATACAAACTTTCCACTTGTGACTAATGGTAATTAAATATTGGTGATTAAAGTATAGGCATCTTTTCTCTGCCCCTCTCACTCTCTCTCTTTATAAAGTTGCTTTCTTGATTACTTTAATTAAAAATTTAGAGAAAAAAATTAATAGCATTGATTTTATATCATGAGGCTTTGAAAAGCAGTTCAAGAAGGTTGAGATGTTCTCAAACTAGTCATTCTAACAGTGATCACAGATCATTGTAATAGAGGGGAAAGGATAATTGAGAGATTCTACACTTTGGTCCAAAAAAATCAGCTGCATAAGGACAGGATTGAGGAATCAGAGATAAGAGGTTCATGTATAAAAAAGATGATCATTATCTAAATTCATGCCCTAAAACTGATTTTTATGTCTCATTAGTTCATTTTAGCCTAAATAATTCCATTTTTCCCCCATGACACTAAATTTTTTGAAGCATTTAAAGAATGCTTTTTAAGTCATGTAGAATGTCTCAGAGTTTGGATTTGTCTGATTATTTCCTCTTGATATCCAATTATTCACTTTGGTTCCTCTTTCCCCTGAATTTCCTAAAAAGAGTAGGTAAGGTCATAAAAAGGGGTTGACAGACTATGGCCTTGGGACCAAACCCAATCCACTGCTTATTTTTGTAAATAAAGTTTTATTGGAACACAGCCATACTCTTTGTTTATATATCATCTATGTCTGCTTTTGTGCTATAATAGCAGACTACTGCTACAATTGAGTAGTTGTGACAGAGACAGTATAGCCTACAAAGCCTAAAATGATTATGACCCATCTCTTTCCAAACAAAATTTGCCGAATTGTAGACTAGAAATTGATTAGATTCAGTAGATTCAGGTAAAATATTTTGACACAAGGGCAATATAACTTCCTATACCATTTGACAAGGCACAATGTCAGGTTGTCCCACCATTAGTGATGCTAAATTTGGACACTTGGTTAAGGTGATGAAATAGCCAGATCTCGTCATTGTAAAGGTACATTTTTCCACTTTTCATTTAATAATTCATGGAGTAATACATCATTCTGTATAAATATCCTATTTCCCAAAAAATCCTTCATCTAAAGATCTTACCATCCAATGATGGTCTTTTTCTGAATTAATCATTACATTAGGAATTTTAAAATGTAATTTTCTATTAATAAATCTATCATTTCTTCAACATTTATTAGCTGGTACAATAAAATAGCTTAAGCTCACCTTATCATTTCCCAGCTCCACACCTGGTATCTGGTCATATTTTTTTTTTCCCAATTAGCCCTGGTTTGTTTAGGTGGAAAATGATATTTAGAAACCAATATCTAGATACTATATATGCTCATTGCCACTGGTTTGTCATTATTTGTAGGCCCTCACAGTGATGCCTTCTAGAGAGAGAAAACTTTATTTTAAAAAAAGAACAAATTATTAATTTTTGTTGACATTTTCATTTGATATTTAATATTATACTTTTAAGTTTTTTATTTAATATTGGTTTCTTTTCTTTTACACTGAGTCCTTGTACTGTTACTATTAATACATTCATCTATGTTTTATCCTACTGCAAATGTAAAATATTTCAAAGTTTCAATACCAATATTACCACTAACAATAACGTAATGAGTGAAGTTTATAATTTTTTCCAGTACTTTTTCTCTTAGAATTCATCCAAATAAGATTTATAGAGTACTGTTTTCAAAAGTTACTTGAAATGAATTTTTCTCAAGTGGTTATATTATCTTAGTTGAGAGGAGTTATAAAAATATTCTTATGACAATTAGGAAAATTTAGATATATGATATTATGAAATTATCACGCATTTTGTTAGGTATCATAATGATACTGTGTTTAAGTAGGTGATTGTCCTTATTCTTAGCTAATTCATGTCAAAGTAGCAATAAAGTGTCATGATGTCTGCAACTTTCTTTCAAATGGCATGGCAAAACATAGTGTGTATGGGGGGTACGTATGTAGATAAGATGAGAGAATAAAAATGATGAAGCAAATAGGGCAAAATACTCAAATATAGTAAATCTGGATGGAAATTCTTTTGTACCATTTTTAACAACCCTTCTTTAAACTTGAAATTTTATAAAAATTAAAATTTAGGAAAAAAACGATAAAAGAGAGAAAGAAAAATATGGTCATTACTTCCATATGAATTTTTAAAAGTAATCCATATAGGCATAAATACTTTGTTACTTTGGGCAAAATTAATTAATGTATGTATCTTGGAGGATGAAGCTTATAATTTTGACTTGTTTTGGCAGAAGGGTCTGAGTACCTTACTGTGGAAGAAAATAGACAAAAAAGAATGCAATCAGTTGAGAATGGTGCATTAAGAATGTCAGGTTTTCCTAGCTTTCCTCATTCTAGTTTGGTTTATCTAAAGGCTAGATAGAACCCAAGTATGTAAGAATATTTTGCTTTTAAACAGCAATATTAATGCCCCTAGCTTCTTGTGTTATCCCACTAGACCTGGGGTCAGTAAATGTTTTTATGTGAAGGGCCAAATAATAAATATACGAGGCCTCTGGGGCATGCACTCTGTTACATCTATTCAACTCTGTCATTGTGGCACACAAAAGCAGCCAGAGACAAATATAAGTATGGCTCTGTTCCAATAAAACTTTACTAATAGACACAGAAATTTTAATTCCATATAATTTTTAAACAACAGAAATTCTTCTTTTGCCAACCATTTAAAAATGTAAAAAACATTCTTAGTTTGCAGGCAATACAAAAAACAGGCAGAGGGCTCGATATGGCCCAATCTGGAGAACAAAAAGGAAAACTTACAGTTGAATCTTTGTGCTGGTACCTTTTAGCTGCCTCACTTGACTTTGGTGAAGGAAAGATTGGTTGGTGTGACAGGTCTGAGTAGCACTCTGCTCTTAAACCACTGAGCAGACAGTAGTGATGCCTTCTGAGACCTCCAAGATTAAAGAAGTCCATGACTTGCTCTTAAGAGGGAGGCTTGCTACAAATTTGTAATCAGTGTGGTTGGAAGGAATCATAATGCAGAACAACTAGCACCTTGGTCTATTAGGCCAGCATCTACTCAGGTGTTTCATTTGCTCCCTTCTGCAAGTGCAGCCACCTTACCCACTATCTGTACTTTGGGATATTTGCCTTGACAGATCAATCTCATGTTAATACCTTTTGTACAACAAAACTGGTTGGATTTTAGATATGAATTTGTCTTATGTAAATAAATGTGGTTAGGTTAGATGCTGGCACAAATAACTTCTTAAGCAATAAGCTTTATTTGCACCAATATATATCCTTTTAAAAAAATTTCAAAATATTAAGGGGGGTACAAATGTTTCTGGTTACATGAGTCACTTTTGTAATATTTGAGCCATAGCTATAGGTGTACCCATCACCCAAATAGTGTTCATTGTACCCTTTAGGTAGGATTTTGCCCTGTCCCTACCCCTCTCTCCCCCATTCTTGATTTCTACTGAGTTTTACTTCTCTCTGTGCGCATGTGTGCTCATTGGTTAGTTCCAATTTAATAGCGAGTATATGTGGTGTTTGTTTTTCTATTCTTGAAATAATTCACTTAGGATAATGGTCTCCAGTTCCATCCAAATTGTTGCAAAAGAAATTAATTCATTTTTATGACTGAGTAGTACTCCATGGTATACATATACCACATTTTGTTAATCCACTCATAAATTGATGGGCTCCTGGGTTGATTATACATCTTTGCAATTGTGCTGCAATAAACATTTGAGTGCAGGTATCTTCTTGTTAAAATGACTTATTTTCCTTTGGATAAATACCCAGTAGTGGGATTGCTGGATCAAATGGTAGGTATACTTCTTTTTGAGGAATCTTCATACTATTTTCCGTAGAGGTTGTACTAATTTGCAGTTACCCCAACAGTGTATAAGCATTCCCTTCTCTCTGTATCTATGCCAGCATCTATTGTTTTTGGGCTTTTTAATAAAAGCCATTCTAAGAGGGGTAAGGTGTTATATCATTGTGGTCTTGATTTGCATTTCCCTGATGATTAGTGACATTGGGCATTTTTTCATATGTTTATTGGCCATTTGTCTATCTTCTTTTGAGAAGCTTCTGTTCATGTCTTTTGACCACTTTTTAATGGGGTTGTTTGATTTTTTTCTGGCTGATTTGCTTGAGTTCTTTGTAGATGATGGTTCTTAGCCCTTTATCAGATATATAGCTTGTGAATATTGTCTCCCATTCTGTGGGTTGTCTCTTTGTTCTGTTGATTATTTCCTTAGCTGTGCAGAAGCTTTTTAGTCTAATTAAATCGTATTTATTTATTTTTGTTGTTGCAACAATTTATATTCTTTAATAACACTTCCATAGTGGTCTGGAAGCATGACAGGTGTGCATCATCATGATGGGCTCCTTTGACCAATGAGGGTTTTCCTCCTAAACCTCTCCCCACTATAAATGGGCAAATGAGTTGAAAACATACTCCCTCCAAAAAGAGGTTATGAAAGAAAGGCTTACAGGGTGGAGACAGACATGGGAAAAAGAAATATATAACTATCCTCAATATTTAAATTGTTGTCAAGGGAAAGAAGGTTCACATTTATTTCACATGATCTGAAGCAATAAAAGGAGGATCAATATGTGGAAGCTACTGGAGACAGATCTGGGTTTACTACCAAAGAATAAAGAAAAAAAAGGAAAAGAAAAAAAATCCAAAGATGAAATGTACTGCCATGGAAGATAGCAAATGCAACATCAGATGGTGTATATGCACCTAGTACATAAGAACACTTAGTAGAAAGGCAGAAGAAATTTAAACATAAAACCATTGAACTAGATGACTTTTAAGATTTATGAGTTTTAATAATTAGGCTTGACAATTTTGAGATGGCATTGTTTTCTTTGTTGAGGATAAAAAGGTAAACATAAATATCAAAAGAATGAAGCAATTCCTATTCCTCCAGTTTAACCAGAATTAAGACAAGTGTGGCTCATTCAACTACAATAAATTAAGGCCCTACCATTTGCCTAGTAGCAGTTTACCCTAGTTAAATTCCTCCTCTTAGTGGATTATTTATTGAGATTGAGTTACTTATATTGTGCCAGATACAAGAGTAGGTATGATAGCAAGGACATAACCGAATTCCACTTCCATTGAATTTTCAGGAGTCTACTGGAGAAGATAAAAATTTAACAAGTTATTACAATAAAAAATGAGTGTTAAGATTGCTTAGGTAAAGGGCATTATGATGGTTTTCAAAAATGATCATAAATTCTTTGATTCTCCTTCTACTGAGAGTATGGGTCTAAATTCTCTCCACTTGAATTTAGATGGGCCTTATAACTACTTTAACCAGCAGATAAAACAGAAGTAGCTAAGTCACAAAAGCCATAAAGCTTCTCCTTGTTTGTTAGAAGATGAGCTTCTGGAGCCTGGAGGCATCATATAGGAAATCTAGCTCTCTGGAGCCCCAGCATGATTTGAAGAAGCTAAGCTTCATAGAGAGACTTTGCATAGCTCTAGTTGACAGTTCCCAGCTATGCCTTGCTTTCTAGTCATCTCAGCCCAAATGAAAGAAGTCATCATATTATTCCCATTCGAGTCTTACCAGCTGAAACTCTAGACATTGTGGAGCACAAACCATCCTTTCCATGCCCTATCCAAATTCTCGACCTACTGAATCCATGCACATAATAATAACATCACTGTTGGTTCATGCCGATAAGTTACAGAGTGGTTTGTATATGATAACAGTTCATCTCAACAAGCACCATGGGAACATATATCAAGAAGACCTGATGATGCTGGGAAAAGTGGGTTACTACATGCAGAAGAATGAAATTAGACCCCCTATCTCTCACCACACACAAAAGTCAAAACAAAAGTTAAGTATAAGTTAAATATAGAACCTGAAACTATAAAACTAATGAAAGAAAACATTGGAGAAATGCTCCAGAATATTGGTTTGGGCAAAGATTTTTTGTGTAAAACCTCAAAAGCATAGGCAACCAAAGTAAAAATAGACAATTGGCATTGCATCAACCTAAAAAGTTTCTGCACAGCAAAGGAAGCAATCAACAAAGTGATGAGACAACCCACATAATGAAAGAAAATATTTGTAAACTATCTATTTGACAAGGTATTAATAACTAGAATTTATAATGTACTCAAACAACTCAACAGCAAAAAAACCGAATAGTTTGATTTTAAAATGGGCAAAACATCTGAACAGACATTCACAAAACAAGACATAAAAATGGCCAACAGGTATATGAAAAAATGCTCAACATCACTAGTCATCAGGGAAATGCAGATCAAAACTACAATGAGACACCATCTCACCCCAGTTAAAATGGCATTTATCAAAAAGAAGGCAATAACAAATGCCTGTGAAAGATATGGAAAACGTGGAACCCTCTTACACTGTTGGTGTGAATGTAAATTAGTACAACCACTATGGAGAACAGTTTGGAGGTTCATCAACAAACTAAAACTAGAACTACCATATGATGCAGCAATTCCACTACTGTATATCCAAAAGACGCTTATAGCAGCACAATTCACAATCACAAAGCTGTGGAAACAACCCAAGTGCCCATCAATTCATGAGTGGAGTAATAAAATGTGGTATATGTATACCATGGAATACTACTCAGCTTTAAGAAACAATGGCAATATAGCACCTCTTGTATATTCCTGGATACAGCTGGAACCCATTCTACTAAGTGAAATATCTCAAGAATGGAAAAACAAGCACCACATGTACTCACCAGCAAATTGGTATTAACGGATCAACACCTAAGTAGACATATAGGAGTAACATCTATCGGGTGTCGGGAGGGTGGGAGGGGGGAGGAGGGGAAGGTATATACAACCACAATGAGTAAGATGTGCAACATTTGGGGTATGGACATGCTTGAAGCTCTTACTCAAGGGGGGAGGGAGGCATGGGCAATATATGTAACCTTAATACATGTACCCCCATAATATGCTAAAATTAAAAATTAAAAAAAGAGATTATCTGCACTCCCATATTCATTGTAGCACTATTCACAACAGCCAAAATGTGGACTCAACCTATGTGCCCATCAGGGGTTAAATGGATAAAGAAAACACAGTATATATACACAATGGAATATTATTTTAACATAAAAAAGAATGAAATCCTGTCATTTGTAGAAATGTAGATGGAACTGTAGGTGATTATGTTAAGTGAAATAAGCCAAGCACAGAAGAATAAATATGTTCTCACTCATATCTGGGAGCTAAAAAAGTGGATCTCATCAAGATAGAGAATGGATTGGTGGTTACTAGAGACTGGGAATGGGAGGGGGAGGGGAGATAAAGGGGAGAAAATACATAAATGTATTTACTACCAGTGAATCCTATACTTAAAAATGGTCATGATGATAAATTATAGATGTATATTTTACCTCAATAAAACACAGGAAGGAGAGAGGCCTAATCTTGACGAGGGGCCAAAGAAGACATCTCTGAGGAAGTCACATTTGAGCAGAGACGTGAAGAAGGAATAGGAGTAGCCACAAGACTGTTCGTGGGAGAAGAGACACTGAAGACCTAATGAAGGAGAGAGAAGTCCTGACCCTTGAGGAACTGGTAGAGCACAGCAATCTGGAAGGGGGTAGGAGGAGCAGAAGTTGGTGAGAAATTGAAGAGCAAGCAGGGTCTAACCATGCTTGTTCCATAAGCAATATTACAGTATCTGAACTTTACCCAGAGTGTGAAGAAAAACCACTGAAGGTTTTTCAATTTCAGAATAATGTGACCAGATGTGTTTGCACTGGGAGCAAGGCTGAAGTAGAGAGAAACTGTAGCTGTACATCAGGTGAGAGAGGATGGTGGCCTGACCAGGGTGATATTTAAAAGGAAAATCCAGAGGATTTAATAAGCCCTTGGCTGTAGGAGTGAAGAGTGAGAAAAGGAGGCATCACCTAGGCTGCTAACTGGGCAGGGAGTTGAATGCTTGTGTCATTTACAGAAAAGACACAATGGAGGAAGAACAGGCTGAAGCAGTGATTAATAGTTCCATCTGCAGCATGGAGAATCTGAAGTGGCAAAGTCCAGGAGACAGCTGGCTAAAGGAGGAGAGTGTAGGGAGAAACTCACATGATATTCTGTCTTTTACTCTAGATACTGTATGTATGTTGTTTCCTTTAATTCTGATAACAACCATGTAGGAGTGTGCAGAGAAGTGGGTTAACTTGACAGAGGTCATAGAGGTAGGAAGTGGTAAGGTGGGGATTTCGATACAGATCTTACTCCATGTTCAAAATGAACAACACATCGCACACTCTTTCATATTAAAAAAGAAAATAAAATCACAATGGCAGGTGACAGCCTGTCGATGTGGAAGGCATCAAAAATCAACATTTGGGAATGCCTCTCTAATCAGTTTAGTGGGTAACCTGACCAATTAACAGTTTTGAACAGGGGCCAGAGTAATTAATAGAAAGTTGGTTCAAGCCACAGTGCAGACAGCAATGCCACTTGGCCCTACAACACAGTGGCTTCACTGGTGCCCCGGTGTATTCTGGATAACTAGAATGTTCTATAGAGCATGTTCTATGGAGCATGTCATAGGTCCTTGTATAGTGGAGACCCTCAGGTTTCTGTAGCACAGTCATGCCTTCTTTGCAAGATGTAATTTTTCTTTTAAGATATAGCTCTTGGATACCTATTGGACCCTAGTAATCATTATGATAACTATCATTTGTCAAGCAGGTACAATATGATGGGTATTGTAGTGTTTTCCATGTTTTAAGGTATTTATTCCTTACAACAATCACATGACATAGGCATCATTTTTTTACCTCTATTTTATAGACAAAGGTAGGAGTCCTGACCTTAAGACACCAGATGACAATGAGACTCTACCGATACACAAGGAGCTGGGTGTCAATGAGCCACCTGGCCATAAATCCAGGTGTGCCTAGCAGTACTGACTCATGAAATGAAAGTGGACTGGGCCTGAAGGCACAGGTAGTTTGCACAAATAGGGAGCTAATGCTCCCAGCATGCCACTTCTGCCACACTGACATCCTTCCCTTATCCTACACCCACGGCCAGTAGGGCGTTGCAATGACTAACTGACTGGGGAAAGAAAAAATGAGCCAGTTTTACAGCTGTGTCTACACATATGCTGGCCCTAGACAGAAGGAGACCGCTATGATTGATGGTGCTGCTCAGCGCTGCTCTTGAAAGGGGGTGGAGAAGGGAAATTTCCATGTGGGTATAATTTCAAGAGGATTATCTTCTCAATGTTCACTTTACCTGAAGCAAAGGATTTGTCACTGGAACATCTTAGGTACTCAGTAAATATTTTTTGAGTAAATGAGTAAGTGATGGATTAATAACATTTTGTGGGAAGTAGCTAGTGGTTTGGCCAGTTGGTTAGGGACATTGAAGGGGTAAGACTGGAGAATCTGTGAGAAAAAGACTCAGAAAGATCAGCGGGAGGGATCTGTTGGAACGGGCCCAGAGTGCACAAGTGGTGTATGGAGGTGGTTTTAAAGAATTAGGTGGAAGAGATGAGCTGCTGTGTGTGTGTCAGGCTTCTTCCCCAGCAACCTGGGACTTGCTCAATGGGCTCATGATAAAATGCTGCTCGCGGTGGGGACAGAAGCTGTGCCTTGCGCAACTACGTGTTTTGCCCTTACCAAGGCTAATCTGGCTACTGTCACTCTGAGCCATTGACACAGTATAGTACCCCAAGGGAATTAGCCATTGTTAGCCAGGTACAATATTATACTGCTCCCTTTCTATCATGGGAAAGGCAGAAAAAGAATTTGGATTTTTTTTCCCTCATACTCCAAGTTTGTGCCAACTGTGCACTCCTAGTATCCCACAGGACACTGCTTCTTCCTATGCAAGTTCCTTTACTGAGTAAGAAGTAAAGCAATGGGCTGAAGCGCAGGGATTCACTACATAACCCTGAGGATACTGCCCTTATAAAACAATGGAATGGCCAATTGAAGACTCAGACATAGCATGAGCCAGGAGACATCATTTTGTGGGGTTGGGTGCTGTTTTACAGGAGGTGGTTTTGCCCTGATTAGTGAACAATATATGGTGCTGTTTCTCACAAAGCCAGAATAGATACATGGGTGGACAAATAAGTGGAAATGGTGGTTTTCACAATTAAGTCTAACGATCCATTTACAAAATTTCTGTTTTCCATCCATGAGACTCTAGGCTCTGCTGGTTTTAACTTCTAATGCCTTCCACCGGGACAAAAACAGTGGTTACACTGAATTAAGATCTGATGCAAGTGTTTGCCTTTTGGGGTTTATCATGCCACTAAGCAAACAGGCAGAAAAGAGGATTACAGTGGTGGTTGGAACAATTGATCTGTCAAAGGGAAATAGGACTGCTGTTGTTTAATAGAGGTAGGGAGAAGCAGATGAAATCCAAGGACTTTTTAGGACACCTTCTAGTATTGCATGCCCCATAGTAAACATCACCCTATACAAGCAAGTCCTTCAGAAATTAATGTAGGAGTCAACCAACTGGGTAGAAACTCTCACTCAGCCAAGATACTGGCTGACTTGCAAAGGACACATGTAATTCACAGTAGAGAAGAAACATTATAAATATGAATTGTGATCTTGACCATTTACCAAAACAAAAACAATTTACAGAAAGAAGGTATTCATCCTTGAATCTGCTGACACGCACACACAGAAAATTTCCATCTACCTCCTTCATCTTTTTCTTACTATTTTATGTGAGCTGTTGTTATTGGTAGTGAACTTTAAAGTTTAGTTCATAGGTCATGGGATATTGAGATGGATCAGGATAAGACTAGAGGACAACAGGACAAAAAGACATCACCTAGAATCTTGGATTTGGAGCTGGAGGCTTTAACAAATTAGACTTTGAGTTGATTCCCTTAAGGAATGGAGTGAACATGTTTTAGGTTGTAAAAAGTAAAAATTACACAGTGTTAGGTGGGAGGAAATTTTTTGTTGATTTGAAGTTTAGAAAGAAGGGTATATGTTGACTTTTCCAACTAAAGTTGTGGACTGTAGGAGGCATTCTCTTTTTTTCTATTCTTTTTTTTCTCAGCTTCTTAGCTCCCTTCTTCTTGAAGAAATCCCCACTATTATCTGGTGCTTGATGCTCACTCTCCTAGCCTCCCTTGCAGCTAGAGCATATGCATGTGACCTGAGCTCAGCCCGTCGGATGCTTTACTAGGAGGCCAGTGGTGAAAAGAAGCAGGGCCTATGGAGAATCGGTTAAGCAGGAATAGGATTCAAGGCAGCTCTGCCAGCAGAGATGCCCAGAGTAGTGAGACAGCAGAGGAGGAGGCAAGTCATGGCACCTACCTGTCAGTGGTCGGACTTGCTGGGGTAGCTCTGTGAAGGGAGCTGCATTCCAATCCCACCCCTGTCCTATGTTCTCAGCCTCCATTATTCCCAATTGTTTTCTAAGTTGGGGTCTGCAGCCTTACTGATGAGTCTGTGAGCTACTCAAATATCTTTCAATGAAATCTTTTTACTGAAAAATTTAACTAGAAATGATTTCTATTGTTTGAAAACTAGGGGCTTTCTAAGATTCCTCCCAGCTTACAATTATATGATAATATAAAACTCACAATAAAATATATAAAGAAAATAACTAGCTTCTAAACAGGCTCCCTTCACTAACCTTTTCTTATTTAATATTTAATATCACCTGATAGCTATATCAGGTGATATATACGTGATATATGATATACATATCATACGTATGTGTGTGTGTATATATATATATATATATATTTTTTTTTTTTCTTTCAGGGATAGGTCCAAACAAAAGATAAACACCAAATGCTTGAAGTTCTATTGTAGCTATCACAACAGTGGCATTTTGTAAAAACTGCTATTACATTTCTCCCCATCCATGACTTTATACTACTTCCTTCATTTACCCGCTCATGCTAGGGTTCTGCCTACCTAGCCCTGCAGCTTTGTACAATCCTTATAAAGTTTATGTCTAAAAGGTCAGTATTTCATTACCTAAAAGCGCTTAGTAAAACTCCCTGGCTAAGAAGTTAGTGATAAAGACATCAACAAAATATATGATGGTTGCCTCCCCTTCACTCACAAATACTGCGTGAGGCGCCCGAGGACACGGCGTCCCTTTGCTGCGTAGGAAGCCCAGTAAATCAGTTACCTCTACATATAGGCCTAAACGTTGAATGGGAGCAGGAGAATGCAGTTTCAAAACAACCTCATGACCAAATAGAAACTTTCAAATATCTGTAGTGCTAATTATGGACCAAAATAAAAGTCTGTGTTGCTGGAGAAGCGAATTTGAGGTCATTGATTCTCCAAAAGATCATAGCACCTAGATGTTACTTTGACACATACATATGAAAGAAAAATAATGGTGAGCACTGAAGGGATACAATAATTTTTATTTTACCTAAAAATACACTCTAAAGGGTTTCTAAATATTGTCTGGCCTCTACCAAACACATACCTGCTGACATTCCATTTTATGACCTGAACAAACAACTGCAACAGACAGATCAATTTAACATACAGCAGAAAAACAGTAGCTTTTTAAATAAGCCAAGATTTCTAAAATAAAAAAATCAAAGTTGTAAACTGTAAAGTAAGAAGCAGACCAGACTACTAAACAAAAGGCATGTTTCCATTGCACACGTTTGAAAGGGACCATAGATGTGCAGCCAACTTGCATACATCAGGAGCTAAATCATCGTCCAAGACCTCTGGAATGACCCTCAGCTGTGTCGTCTCTACCCAGCTGGTGCTCCGTCTGCCCATTGGCACAAGCTTGCCTGTTCATTTTCACATCAAAATGGCTATACATTGCTTTGTACATAAATTTCTTAACATTCCTCCGTCAATCTGCTTGCTCAGCTAAGCTCCATTCAAGAGCTACTACAATCATATCCAAACACATACACACCAGAGTTATGTTATAATGATGAGTGGTTTATAAGTGTTATTATTATTATTACTTTAGACAAAATTACCTCAATGAGTTGGAAGACAGCATGTTGGTCACCAATGAGATCGCTTTCAGCCTTTTAAATTAATGCTAATTTGCAAAGCATTTCTATTATACATATAAAAGACAAAACAGACAGTCCTACTAAGATCTATATTTGTTTCATGTCTCACAGTGATCTTTGGTCTACATCATTTGGCACATCCACTTGGAATGGGCATTCAGTTGACAGATTTAATGAACAAGAGCATTCCCACTAATTTTGAGAAATCTCATGCTGAGAAGCAAAAATATAACAAATGTTTATGAAATTTCTGATTAAGTTGCTTTGCTAAACATATTCTTTAAAACTCTCAAACATTAGACTGTGAACCCATATTAAATGTCCTTCCAATACAACATGCTGAAATTTGCACATTGTTAAGAAATGACATGGAAAATAGAGAGAAACATCTGGTTTTGCCACTTAAAAAATGCAGTAACTGTCAATTCCCTGATGCTGGCAAGCACCCCAAAACACACACTAGATTAGCAAAGCCAATATCGTGTTAGGAAAGCAGCTGGCTCTCGTCTCTTCCTTCCCAAATGGTCATTGACATCTTAAACTTCAAATGTTTACTGTTTTATAGCACAGAAAAATGCTGTTATTTTGAGGGGAAATTACTAAAAACTAGTGTTTTTACTATAGAAAGCAATGTTTTCTCCACTAAACACATACAACTGGGTCCTTAGAGAAAAATATGCAGATTTTTGCTGGAAGAGGATTTCTAGAATTGATAAACTCCTCCATGCATATAAAGTTTCATCTATATGACTTCTCTGAACCATTTCAGTGAGGGTATAGCATTGGGAAAAGAGAAATTATGGGCATTTCTATAAAAAACGAGATCTTCTCAAAAACCCTGTGAACTAAAATAAAATCTTAAGGCTCTGAATGGACCTCCTCTTGGCCAAGGGGATATCCTAAAACTAAATTGCCTGCCACAAGGAGGGAGGTCAGACATGCCTCATCATGCTCCTTTCCCTTCTTGGAGATATCCTTTGTAACCCATTAATAGGCCTAAGGGTATGCAAAACAAACCTGCAGGTCCTCAATTTATACAACAAATACATGTCTGGTGACTTGTCTCTGATTAACAGTTCCTTGTCTTAAAAACATTCCAAACCTTTAGACAAAGCTTCAAGTCTTTAACCAATTATAAGTCAAAGAATCTTTAAACCCACCCATAACCTGTAAGTCCTCCCCTCTCCTCCAACTTCAAGATGACCCACCTTTTGGGGCCAAACCAATGTATGCCTTCCATGTATTGATTTATGACTTTACTTGTAATCCCTGTATCCCTGAAATGTATAAAACCAAACTATAACCCAGCCACAGTGAGTCCACTTGCTCAAGGCTTCTTGGGTGTGACTATGGGTCATGGTCCTCATATTTGGCTCAGAATGAATCTCTTTAAAATTATTTTACAGAGTTTGGCTTCTTTTCCATTGACAGCCCAATAGATGATTTGGAGCCCATAACTTTAGAAAGGGTAGAAAGGATTCTAATATAATGATTCTCAAGCTTTGCTGCACTTGAAAATCCCCTGAGGATTTCCAAAAAATTCTGGGGTCAGAATCCCACCCCAGAAAACTGATATACTTGGTCTGGGGTCTGGCTTGGGCATCGAGACTTTCAAAAGCTTCCCAGGTGATTCTAATACAGCAAAGACTAGAAAAACAATTGCTCTAGTATCACATTAGCATTGTGGGGTGAAATTTTTAGAATCCTTATCATCCACTCATTGGTTGTACCCAACTTTAGTTTTGCAGTTATGAAATGATATCTGCAGAAACTACTTAGCTAAGTAAATCTGCTTTTAGAAGTCTTTAAAATTACTTTCCAAAGTATGTTGTTTAAAAAAAGTTAATACATAAAAATTATCACAAAGAAGGTAAAATGAGAAAGGCAGGCTATTTACTAAATCACAAGAAACAACAACAAAGATAAGCAAATGAAAGTCCATGATTTATCCTTATAAAAACAATAATTGGCAAATCCAGAGAAAGAAGAGTGTATGTTAACTACAAAAAAGCTGAACTTCAGAAAAGTTAGAGATTGAACATTTTAACAAGCATTTACAAAATGTCCTAATGACAAGGGGAGAGAGGCCCCTATGCGTGGAAGAATAGCCTTATTTCTGCTTTTTTACTCCGCAAGATTTAGTGGTAGTAAGAAGCAATGATGCTAAAGAAATACAACAAATGAGATATGACCGTTACATATCCTAGCTTTCTACTCTTCTCTGTTGGTAGAATCTTTCACTACCCAACATAAAGAATACTCAGTAAAAGAAGTCTTTGGAAATAGGGTAAATGTTTTAAATTGCTTAAAAAAACAACCAACCAACCAACCAAACATACAAACAAACAAAAAACCCCCCAAACCCTCACAAACCTCAAAGAACCATCAAAGCAGTACAGAGCTATACACTGCTGTGACCAGGACTATAGCATTAAAATTAACAAGGTTAGTTAGAAAGTGCAGTCAGAGCCCTACTGAAAAGAAAGAAAAAAACCACTGTATAACTCTACAAAAAAGACACCTGCACTCGAATGTTTATAGCAGCACAATTCATAATTGCAAGGCTGTGGAAACAGCCCAAGTGCCCATCAATCCAAGAATGGATTAATAAAATGTGGTATATGTATACCATGGAGTACTATTCAGCTCTAAGAAACAATGGTGATATAGCACATCTTATATTTTCCTGGTTAGAGCTGGAACCCATACTACTAAGTGAAGTATCCCAAGAATGGAAAAACAAGCACCAGATATATTCTCCAGAAAACTGGTATTAACTGAGTAGCACCTAAGTGGACACATAGGTACTACAGTAATAGGGTATTGGGCAGGGGGGAGGGGGGAGGGGGGTGGGTATATACATACATAATGAGTGAGATGTGCACCATCTGGGGGATGGTCATGATGGAGACTCAGACTTTTGGGGGGAAATGGGCATTTATTGAAACCTTAAAATCTGTACCCCCATAATATGCCAAAAAAAAAAAAAAAAAAAAAAACCACCGTATGCAAAAGTTTAGCTTCCAGCTGTGCATGGGAAAGGAAGACCCTGGGGAAAGCTATCAGGAGGGCAAGATGGCAAGGGGATGGGATGGCTAGGAAAGGACCTGGAGTGTAGAATTAGAGAAATTCAGTACCAGAAATAAACACTGTGGTAAAAAATAAAAGAGAAATGTATGTTCTTATATCTATTTTGAAGATTGCTATTTCTGTTACCAAAAAAATTAAGGACATCTTCCACTTAATACTCTTATATTTTGATTATCATATTAACATTTACACATTTCACATTACTTTCTAATTTGCCCATTAATTTGAAGCCCGCAGTGAAACTGAAAACTTACCTTTGGCACCGCAATATCCACCAATATATTGTTAGGACATGAAAAATGAAATGAAAACTACTAGTAATTGGGTAATAAAAACACAAGATTTCAGACCTTATAGAATGTGGCTAGAGACATACAGGAAAAATAATTACACCCAATGAATTTATTTGAAAATAAAACAGATTGAAAACAAGTAACTAAAACTTTCAACCCAAGAGTCCAGAAAAAGGTCAATAATATTCAGGGTCATTCTTCTTTCTTTGTCTTTCCTCAGTCTCCCTTCCCAGTACATGAGTCACCAAATCTAACTAGTGTAAGTACTTGATAAACACCTGTCAGCTTTCATTCCACCGCCACTTCCTTAGTTCAGATACTTTTTCTCACAGAGGTTACTGAAGGAAACTTATAATTGGCTTCTTGGTCACCGATTTCTATCTATTCCAAAATAATTTCACCAGAAAAAAACCATAAAATTTTCTAAAGGACCTAAGAGAAGAACTGGAGAGTTATTCTGGAGGCATGTTCCTAGGTTGGAGATTAAATTTTGTGTATGTTAGCTCTCCTTAAAAAAATTTCAATTAAAAAAAAAAATCAACAGAATTGTTAAGTGAAATTTGACATAAGAATAGCTAAGATATTTTTGAAAAGAACAATGAGTGAACACTTGCTCTACTAGATAGCAAAACAGAATAATTAAAACATATTGGTATTGATGTAGAAATATAGATATAGATCAGTTTTTATTTAATCAAGAGTACATATGGATATAAAAGTATAATTAGAAATATAGATATATATAATAAAGGTGACATTTTAAATCAGTGGGTAAGGATGAATCATTAAATAATTGGTGTTGAGATAGTTGGCTATCAATTTAGAACAATTCATCTCATGTCATTGATGAAAATAAGTTCCAGATGGCTACAGAACTAAATTCTAGCAGAAGCATGAATAATATATAATATTTTAAGAGAATTAGATATGTCTATTTGCAGGGATACCATGTAACATTTTGAAGTTTATACTTTACAAAAATGATGCCTGATTCGGTGTACAAATGGGGTAGGACATCCAGCTTTGCCTCTGCTTGTCAAACTGTGCCATGGTTCAGAAGAGGAGACTTTTCCTAATTTGTCTCCTTGCAGTAAGAGCTCTGGGAACTCTGCGACCAGAAGGGGGCACCTTTTTCTAATTGGCACAAAGACCTTATATGCTAGCAGCATATCAGTAGTAATTAATAGTAAACAGGCAATTTGTGCATGCTTAAATGCTTTTTTTACACAATAGTTTCTATGGACTGAAATGTGTCCCCCAGAATTCATACATTGAAGCCCTAACTCCCAATGTGATGGCGTGTGGAGATGCAGCCTTTGAAAGTGCGATTTTCATGATGGGATTAGTATCCCTCTAAGAATAGATACCAGAGAACTTGTCTCTTTCTCCACCATGAGAGCCCTCACCAGAACATGACCATCTGGCACCTTGATCTTGGGCTTCCAGCCTCCAAAACTGTGAAAAAATAAATTTCTGTTGTCCAAATCACCCAGTCTATGGTATTTCATTATGGTAGCCTGATCTGACTAATATGATGGCATTATATTGTTAAATATATTGGGCTTTTTGTTGTTGTTGTTCTTAAACTTGGTTTATATATATGGATATAGATAGTATGCGTGTATACATGTTAAACAGCAGATGGCAACAATGGCTTCTAGAAAAGAGATTGCATGAGGGTATTGGTCAAGGGGTACTTTCACTTTAACTTAATTTTGTAAAGAATGTTCTGATGGTTACATATTTTATTTAAAATATTTAAAATGCTTGAATATTTGGGGAAAAATTATGTTAAAGAGTGTTTCACGTTGTAAAAAGTTAACTGATAGGAATCACTTGTATTTAATGAATACTTAACTATGTTCCAGGCAATCAGTATGTTACATTCAATATTTAATTTGTCCTTGCAACAATCCTAATAAGTAGATGCTATTTGCATGCTCATTGTATAGATGAGAAAACTGAAACACAGAGAAGTTAAATAACTTACCCAAGAGGCACACAGCTATAAAGGATAGAGTCAGGATTCTAATGTCAACAACCTAACTGTACAGCCTTCCCTCTTAACTGCAATGGCATGTTGAGAAATAAAAATTAGGAAATTAAGAGGTTAGTGGAAACTTTGGCTAAACAATTTCAATAAAACAAAAACAGCAAAAGACATAATGTAATAGATTGAGAATGGAAATTTAATTCATAAATAAAGCAAATTGTTAAGATGGCTGGTCAGAAATATCAGCCACTAGAGCATTTCAGTAAGAAGGAGAAGTTTCAGATGAAAGAGAAAAAAATTAACAGACAAACATAGATGGGGTGAGGGTCTGAGGGAACAGTGTCAGAATCTTCAGGAGACTCCACGAGAAGGAGTAGTGAAGCAGAACAGGAAAGAGCAAGGTATCAGCAAAGATCAACCCCCGAGAAGCTTGGAATCTAGACAGAAGGGTAGGCGGAACTGTTTGTTTCTCCCTCCCTTGCATCTCTGACAGTCGGCAGATTCCTGAGCTGCTGGAGAGACTTTCTGTCCACACAAGCAGAGAGGCTGCTGCCACCAAGGAGCTGGGAGCTTTTTGTAGACAGGGTACCAGGCTCCCAGCCCTACTGGGGCACCTCCTGTCATCACAGACCCAAGCCAGAATGGCAGGCACCATATTGTTTCCCTACCCAATGGGTGCTTTTGTCTTCTCCAGGGGGCTTTAACTCCTCAGGTTTCATCTTGCTCATTCCCACACAGACATTCCCCAACTCTGGCCCAGACTGTAGGAGCCACAGGTGTCCAGTGGGTCCTGGGTGAGCTGCATGACTCCAGAGCCTGGACATTCTGGGTGGGCTGCCTCCCAAAGAGAGGGACAGAGATAACCAGAGTGCTAGCTTTCCTCCATCCAGATTCTTCTCCTCCCTTTTCTCTTCCCCACCCACAGCTGCCAAGAAAGACAATTGAGCCATCACACCAAGGCTTCTACAAAGAGTGGACTTTCTTCTTAATGTCCTGCAGCAAACTAAGGGGTACCCAGACTGTTAGTTCCCTGCTTGTTGGCCCTCCATGATGCTACTTGCCCAGCAGCTCCATCAAAGTGGGGTACACCCCAAGATGGAGGGACATCAAACCTGCTTGTGTACCATGTGGGCAACTAGGAACCAGTGTGCTTCTCCCTGGCATGGTTAGAGATTGTTCCTTGGGGACCTGGGGACAGGCCTGCAGGTCAGATCCTGTACCTCTGGGTCTCAATTACATTGCTTGGGAGCACAGAGGGGGAGATTTGTGAATTAGTCTTGTAGGTGAGGGAGCCCACATGGGCAGATCTGAGAGAAGAGTACAGTGGATACAGTGAGTACAGTGTCCTACCTATAGTGTGTTCATGGGGAACACCTTCCCTCACTGGAAAGCAGTGCTCTCAGCTCAAGCCAGGATCCTGTGTGGGGAACCTCCCAGCTTGCCGCACAGTCATTGGAGAGCGCAGCTGGCTTGTCCTCCTGCCTGCCAGCAGATGCCAGATAGAAACCATGGAGCAGGGAAGGTGGGAGAAGTGTGAGGCCCACTCCAGACTGCCAGATTGTGAATATCAGATGGCCCTACCTCCACAAACAAACTTTCTGGTTGTGTGAGGCCACTTTAGCCCCTCCCTGCTAGCCTAACCCAGAAGCAGGGAACAGACACTTGAACCCTGCCAAAATAGCTACCTTGCCAGATTTTGTGGAGCCTGAGGTCAAGCTCACCTAACCCAGACCCACCCAGGTGCATTCTGCCCCACCCACCTCTGCTGTGGCAGAGAATAACCACTTATCTGGAAGATCCAGGGCCCCGTCCACCACATGGGGCATTCAAATGCTTCTCCTGAGGGACTAGAGCCAGTGAGAGGACCCAGAACAACACTGCAGCTTGTTCCTTCTGCAAGCACCACCTACTCACAGGGGGTCAATTTGCACATCCTTTGCAGCATTTACTGACTCAATCATACAGTGTGTGATTGATTCCCACCCACAAGCACCGCTTACAGTCTCAGAGATTAAACTGGGCATGCCATTACAATTTACACTGTTAAGATGGTCACAGGGCTGGGGAAAGAGAAAGGATTTCACAGACCACCATCTTCCTTATCAAAGAGAGACAGGGAATGTGCCCACTCACACAGCTTACCACTCCTATAGCTTACAAACAACTAGGAACTGAGAAAACCAACACATAAAGGATTTCTATAACCAAGACATCCATCCAGAACACAGATCACCATCAAAGCACCCACAAACTAATTCAAAGGTTCTTACCCAATGTATTCTACAAATAAACCCATATAATTGAAGGGAGGGGAAAAATTCCTATCAAAAAAAAAAAAAAAAAAAAAAGAAAATGTAAAACTAAGACATAATAGTGGCTCCAGATGAGAAATAATCAGTGGAAAAACATTGGGAGTATAAAGAATCAGAGCAAAATGATACCCCCAAAAGGGAACACCAGCTATCTGGCAATAGATACCAACCAAAATGAAAATATTGAAATGACAGATAAATAATTCCAAATACAAATTGTAAGGAAGCTCAATGAAATCCAAGAGAAAATGGAAAACCAACTAAAATAAACCAGAAAAACAATTCAGGATATGATTTAAAAATTCACTAAAGAAATCAACATATTTATAAAAAACACATAACATTTTTTGAAATGAAAATTTCATTTAAGGAAATATAAAATGCAGTGAAAAGTTTTAAGAAAAGTCTAAACCAGGTAGAAAACAGAATCTCAGAGCTTGAAGACAACTCTTTTGAATTAACTCAGTCAGTCAAAAATGAAGAACAGAGAATTAAGAGGAATGAACAAAGCCTATAAGAAATATAGGATTATGGGACTACAAACTAGTACAACCTCTATGGAAAGCAATATGGAGATATCTCAAAGAGCTCCAAGTAGAAGTGCAATTTGATCCAACAATCCCATTACTTGCCATCTACCCAAAAGAACAAAAGACATTCTATAAAAAAGACATCTGTACTAGAATGTTTATAGCAGCACAATTTATAATTGCAAAGATGTGGAAACAACCTATGTGCCCATCAATACATGAGTGGATTAATAAAATGTGGTATATGTATACCATGGAGTTCTACTCAGCCACAAAAAACAATGGTGATACAGCACTTCTTGTATTATCAGAGCTGGAACCCATTCTACTAAGTGAAGTATCACAAGAATGGAAAAACAAGCACCACATGTACTCACCATCAAATTAGTATTAACTAATCAACATTAAGGGCACATATAGTAATAACGTTCATCAGGTGTTGGACAGATGGGAGAAGGGAGAAGGGGATTGGTATATACACACCTGCTGGGTGCAGTGAGCACCATCTGGGGGATGGACAGGCTTGAAGCTCTGACTCAAGTGGGGTAAAAGCAGTATACATAACCTAAAAATTTGTTCCCCTATAATATACTGAAATAAAAAAAAGAAAGAAAAAGAAATATGGGATTATGTAAAATGGCCAAATATAAGAATCATGGACATTCCTGAGGGTAAAGAAGAAAATATGCAAGGGCTGGAAAACCTATTTGAGGGAATAATTGAGGAAAACTTCCCTGCTGGTCTTAGAGATTTAGACATCCAGGTACAAGAAATTCAACAAACGCCTAGGATATTTATCACAGAGATGCAATCACCAAGGCACATGGTCATCAAACAGGCCAAAGTTAATAGGAAGGAGGAACTCCTTCAAGCTGTAAGGTGAAAACATCAACTAACTTACAAAGGAAAATCCATCAGGCTAACTACAGACTTCTCAACTGAGACCTTACAAGCCAGAAGGAATTGGGACCCCACCTTCAGTTTTCTTAAAGAGAACAATTGCCAGCATAAAATTTTGTATCCTGCAAAACTAAGTTTCATATATTAAGGAGAAATGAAGACTTTTCCAGACAAGCAAACACGGAGAGAATTGGTCAAGACCAGACTTGCCCTACAAGAAATACTCAGAATGGCATTATAAGTTGATAACATAATAGTCACCCACCAGAGTAATACCACCTAGAAGCTAAAGTTCAGAGCTCATGTAGAACAATAGTATAAGAGGTAAAAACAAAACAAAACAAAAAACTTTTAAAAAGCAATAAGGTATACCCAACAGGATGAACAGAATAGCATCCACATATCAATTCTATTGATCAATGTGAACAATTTGAATTTCTCACTCAAGAGACATAGGCTAGCTGAATAAATAAGAAAATATAAGCCAAGTATCTGCTGTCCCCATGAAACACATCTAAACCACAAGGACTCATATAAACTCAAGGTGAAGGTATAGAAAAATGTATTCCATGAAAATGAATACCAAAAGAAAGCAGGCATAGCTATTCTCAAATCAGATAACATTAACTTTAACACATTGAATGCCATACAAAAAATCAGAAACTTTTCTTTGGGGCCACAGGGTTTTATTATAAAAATAGAATAAAAACTTCAAGTGTAATTTAAAGGTAAACATAAATAGAAATTTAAATTTATTGACTTTTATTCATTTAATTCATATTTTTAGAATTAAACTGTCGGTATTAATTGTAACAATAAGAACATCAACAAGTAAGATTTTACTTAGGCTTCACACAGCCCCAGGGTCAAAACTAAAGTGAGTTAAATACAATTCTCATGGCAGTTAATGTGTTAAATGAACAATAGTAAAGAAAGACAAAAATCATCATTATATAATAATAAAGGGAGCAATTAAACAAGAAGATATAACAATCCTAAATATGCACCTAACAGAGGAACACCCAGATTCATAAAGCAAAACGTAATAGATCTAAGTAGAGTGATAAACAGCAGTGTCATAATTGCTGGTGACTTCAAGACCCCATTGACAGAACTGAACAGGTCATCCAAGCAGAAAATATATAAAGAAACACTGGACTTAAATGGGACTCTAAAACAATTTAGTCTAGCAGATATTTACAGAACATTTTACTCCAAAACTACTGAATATACATTCTTCTCATCAGCACATGGAACATTCTCCAAGACTGATCATATTTTAGGCCACAAAACATGGCTCAACAAATTCAAGAAAGTTTAAATCATACTATGTATATTCTCAGACCACAGTGGAATAAAACTAGAAATCAACTCCAAGAGAAACACCCAATTCTACATAAAGTCCTGGAAACTAAAAAACCTGCTGCTGAACAATTATTGGATCAATGATGAAATTAAGATGGAAATGAAAAGATTCCTCAAGGTGAATAACAAAGGAAATAAAAGCTATCAAAATCTATGGAATACAGCAAAAGCAGCCCTAAGGGGAAAATTCATAGTCTTAAGTGCCTCCATCAAAAGGACAGAAAGACCACAAATTAACACTCTAATGACACATCTCAAGGAACTAGAAAAGGAATAGCAGACAAAACCAAAGCCAGCAGAAGAAAAGAAATAACTAAGATCAGAGCAAAACTAAAGCAAATCAAACATAAGAAAATTACACAGATCAATGAAACAAATTGGGTTCTTTGAAAAGATAAACAAAATTGATAGACCTCTTGAAAGATTAACCAGGAATAGAATAGAAAGGACTCAAATAAGCTCAGTTAGAAATCAAAAAAGGAGATATTACAACTGATACCATGAAATAAAAAATATAATCTGTGAATGCTATGAAAATCTCTATGCACATAAACTTGAAAACATAGAGGAAATAGACAAATTTCTGGAAATACACAACCTCCCAACACTCAATCAGGAAGAAACTGATAATGAACAAACTGCTAATGGACAACAAGATAGAAACAGTAATAAAAAGTCTTCCAACAAAAAAAGGCTCTGGATCAGTTGCATTCACAGTTAAATTTTACCAGACCTACAAAGAAGCATTGGTATCCTTTGTGCAGAAATTATTCCATAACATCAAGAAAGAGGGAATCCTCCCCAACACATTCTATGAAGTCAGTATCACCTCAATACTAAAGCAAGGAAAGGACACAACAACAAAAGAGAAAACTACAGACCAATATCCCTTATGAATATAGATATTAAAAAAATCTCAAAAAAATACTAGCAAATGAAATTCAACAACACATCAAAAAAAATTCCACCACACCAGTGGGCTTCATCCCAGGGATGCAAGGATGGTTCAATATATGTTAGTCAATGAAGTGATTTGCATATAATCAGAAGAATAAACAAAGATCATATGATCATCTAAATAGACATAGAAAAAGCATTCCAACAAAATGCAGCATGCTTTCATGATAAAAACCCTCAACAAACTAAGCATACAAGGAACATATCACAAAATTATAAAAGCCATATATACAAACCCACAGCCCACATCATACTGAATGGGAAAAATTGAAAGCATTCCCACTAAGTTCCACTAAGAACTGGACCAAAACAAGGATGTTCACTGTCACCACTTCTAGTCAACACAGTGCTGGAAGTCCTACCTAGAGCAATCAGGTAAGAGAAACAAATTAAGGATATTCGAATTATGAAAGAGGAGGTCAAACTATTGCTTTTTATAGACAATATGATGTTATATCTACAAAACCCCAAAGATTCCACCAAGAGACTCCGGGAATTGATAAATAAATTAAGCAAAGTCTCAGTTTACAAAATCAGTATACACAAATCAGTAGCATTCCTATACACTGATAACAGTCAAGTTGAGAATCCAAAGACTCAATACCATTCACAACTGCTGCAAAGAAAATGAAATACCTAGAAATATACTTAACCAAGGAGGTGAAAGATCTCTACAAAGAGAACTACTAAGAAATTGCAGATGATACAAAAAAGTGGAAAAACATATCATGCTCATGGATTAGAATAATCAACATTGTTAAAATGTCCATTTTACCCAGTGTGATTTACAGATTCAATGCAATCCCCATAAAAATACCAATGTCATATTTTGCAGTTCTAGAAAAAAATGATTCTATGCTTTGTGTGGAACCAGAAAAGAACTGAAATAGCCAAAGCAATCTAAAGCAAAAGGAGCAAATTGAGAAGTATCATATTACCAGATAATATTACCATATTATCATATTCAAACTATACTACTGTGGTTGGTTGCAACTATAGTAACCAAAACAACATGGGACTGTCACAAAAATAGAGACATAGACCAATGAAGCAGGACAGAAAACCCAGATATAAGACTGTCCCCATAGAGCCAACTGATCTTTGGAAAGCAGATGACAATATAC
Organism: Microcebus murinus; assembly: GCF_040939455.1. Lineage (NCBI taxonomy): Eukaryota > Metazoa > Chordata > Mammalia > Primates > Cheirogaleidae > Microcebus > Microcebus murinus. The sequence goes on from NC_134111.1 coordinate 38,583,683, forward strand.
ACAGGGGAAAAGAATACCTATTCAATATATGGAACTAGGGAAATTGGATAGCCACATGCAGAAGAATGAAACAGGACTCACATCTCTCACCATTCACAAAAAAATTCAATATGGATAAAGGACTTAAATGTAAGGCTTAAAACCATAAGAATTCTATAAGAAAATGTAGGAAAATCTTTTCTGGATATCAGCCTAGGCAAAGAATTTATGAAGAAGACCTCAATGGCAATCACAGTAACAATAAAAATAAGTAAATAAATTGGATTTAATTAAATTAAAAAGCTTCCACATAGCCAAGGAAGTAACTAAGAGAATAGACCTACAGAATAGAATAAAAATATTCTCAAGGTATACATCCAATAAAGAACTAATAACTAGAATCTACAAAGAACTCAAGCAAATCAGGAAGAAAAAAATCAAAGAACCCCATTAAAAAGTAGGCAATAGACATGAACACAAGCTTCTCAAAAGAAGATAGACAACTGGCCAATAAATATATGAAAAACTGCTCAATGTCACTAATCATCTTTAGGGAAATACAGATCAAAACCACAATGAGTTATCACCTTACTCATTTTAGAATAGCTTTTATTAGAGTCCCAAAACAATAGATGCTAGCATTGATGTAGATAGAAAGGAATACTTATACGCTGTTGGTGGGACTGCAAATTAGTACAACCTCTATGGAAAGAGCATGGAGAGTCCTCAAAGAACTAAATGTCAACCTACCATTTGGTACAGCAATCCCACTACTGGATATTTACACAAAGGGAAAGAAGTCATTTTTATCAAAGAAACACCTATATTCAAATGTTTGTTAGCAAAGATGTGGAATCAACACAGGAGCCCATCAATTCATGAGTGGATTAATAAAATGTGGTATATATATACCATGGAATACAACTCAGCCATGAAGAAGGACAACTTAATTATCACCTTTTGTGATAATTTGGATGGAACTGGAGACAATTTATCCTAAGTGAAGTATCTCAAGAATGGAAAAACAAACACCACATGTATTCACTATTATAATGGAACTAACTGATAAGCACACATATGCGTAGAGGGAAGTGAATCTCAAAGGAAATCATGCAGGGGTTGAAGAGGGTGGAGGGGATGGGCAAAAATCTACCTCACTGGTATAGTGAACACTATCTGGGTGACAGGCACACTTTAACCCTGACTCAAGCATTACAAAAATAATTCATGGGCCGGGCGCTGTGGCTCACGCCTGTAATCCTAGCTCTTGGGAGGCCGAGGCGGGCGGATTGCTCAAAGGTCAGGAGTTCAAAACCAGCCTGAGCAAGAGCGAGACCCCGTCTCTACTATAAATAGAAAGAAATTAATTGGCCAACTGATATATATATAAAAAATTAGCCGGGCATGGTGGCACATGCCTGTAGTCCCAGCTACGTGGGAGGCTGAGGCAGGAGGATTGCTTGAGCCCAGGAGTTTGAGGTTGCTGTGAGCTAGGCTGACGCCACGGCACTCACTCTAGCCTGGATAACAAAGCGAGACTCTGTCTCAAAAAAAAAAAAAAAAAAAAAAAAAAAAAAATAATTCATGTAACCAAAAACATTTTTATCCCTATAATACTTTGAAATAAAAAGAAAAAACAGGTACTATATCTTTTTATTAGATTTAACTACATGAAATTGCAAATACTCAATTATTTTTGACCTACAAAAATGGCATTTTCTTATGGCTCAATCTAATATACCAGTTTATTTAGAAGTATTGTTTTCAAGAAACATAATCTTAGAATTTAAAAAAAGAAAAAAGGAACTAAACAACAGAAGTTTTCAAACCCTCAGGGTTATGTATATTTGTGAAGACAGACCTGGAAATTGTTTTAAGTCTTCTTATTCTAGCGTGAAAAAAATGTGCCTACAGTTAACATATCAAATGCAAGTTTTGTGAATTGTATTTCCATTGTACAGAAAATGTTTTAATAAATCAACCAAATTTCTTAGCATCATATAGTTACAAAGGAACACAACTTCTGTTTATTGTCAAAAGTATAAGTTACCGGTGATTTTTACAAGTTGAACTACATTTCCCTAAATGCTTCTATGTACAAATATCATCAAAAATTTTCTGAGAATTATTTCTGTTATATATCCTGATATTTTAAAGGCCTTCTTCATTGATTCCACATGGGTATACACACATTAGATCCATAAATCATCTCAATCTACAGCACTTCAACGTAAGAGTTGAACGTATAGATCACAGACCCTTAAAAGTTGTCAACTCAGCCCTCGGAAGTTATTGGTTTCAATTTTACAGAGGATAAAATAGAGCCTAGTGGAGGTTAAATGAGAGACTTTCCCGAGGTCTATTCAAAGAAGAGTTCAGACTAAACTTGGTTTCCTGGCTTCTAGTCATTTGTACTCTTTGTTGTCTTGTAATATGCCTAATTTTCTCCTGCTATGTAATGCAGATTAATCTGATTTTCCTTTTTTTTTTTTTCAACTGAAGTTCTGAGTCAGCTAATCTTGATAATTATTGGGAAAGGAAGCAAAAGACTGAAATAACTCTGTAAGCAAAGAAGCTCCCTGGCTGTCAGGTGTGATTTTATTGGAAGCATGTCTCCTAACGCAGGGACTACACATCTGTTCTGTTTTCCTCATTCCTTTTAAATCCTGTGGCTCTCTTTTGTTTTGCTGGGATAGCTATAGACTATCTAATCAGCCTTATGGCCATTGCCTTTGTCTTACCCTTTCATATTAATATTTAGCTGTTTGGGAGTTTTGTCTAAATCCTTGTTTTAGACCTCTGACCTGCCTTCTGGTATCCACTTACATATTGATCCGTCCTGAGCTACATGAAAAATAATGTGAATTTCATCCAGAAAATCCTTAGTAATGTGTAGCATCTGTTTGGAACTCCAGATTCACCCTGTGGCCTTGGTGACAGAGTTTGAGATAACTGTCATATGGGTCTCAAAGGAAGCTTCCTAGGTACAAGTGAACCTTGTTGTATAAAATAGTTGTCTTCCAAACTGTGTTGTTATGCTGTTGTTTCCTGATTGCCCCTAATTGATACTGTAACTTTGGAAAAATAATTTTAATCTCTTAGTATACTCATATAAAAAATGAGGCGACAGGGCTGCTTGACCTCAGATGTTCCTTTCAGCTCTCAAATTACATAATTCTAGGAAATTCAGGATTTTTCCACATATGGGGTATACCCTAAGTATATTATAATGAATACCACACAGCGCTGTATAATTGTATATTCTCTTTCCCAGTCTTGGTCACAGTAAATGGGTCTCTCTTCTTATTGGAATAATGGTTTCCCCCTTGTGGGTCGAAATATAAAGTCACAGCAGCAGCCAGTATCTTTTCACACACACAGGGGGTAATTAAATACTATAAAATCCTCTGAGGGATTTAACTAGGGCGTTATCTAAGGAACAAAATGGAAAACTAGAGGTTCATGTGTGAATATGAGAGTTTAAAATACATTATATATATATATATCATTTTATCCATTTGTGAATATAAATATTAAAAGAATACATTAAGCATAGAAAAATGCTCAGTCCTATATTATTTATCTTGACACATTACTGAAGACACCATTCACCACCTCCATTACTTCACAATTTAAAATTTTCCTTTACCTTTCTCTGTCTTTTACCGACTGTTCAGCCATTAATTTCTTCAGTTCTTCTAGACGCTGGAGATCTCTCATTTCCATTTCCTGCCACTTCTGTTCTTTCTTAGCCCAGTATTTTCTTATCTATTGTATAAATGTTACATAAAATTTAAATTAACAGATATGTGAAAATGAGGGGGAAGGCTATAACATTATCCATTGGTTCATATGACAAAGATTGAATTTAAATGGAACTTCATATTTTTTGTTTCTTAGATATGCATATAATATATTGGCAACAGAAAAACAAATTAAAACATGAAGGTACATGTCCTGAGAAATTGCATGGTTTAACAATTCCTGAAGTGGAAATATAACTTGTGCTGAGACCTAAGATTTTAATCTATGGCTAAAATAATTGACTTTCAGGGAGCCACAGTAAAAGCATGTTATCGTCTCTAAAGTATGTGATCTACCTGTTACTCAAGTATATTTTTATCCTCTTATGGTAATGCATTCCTTAATAAATATAGCATTAAAACTATTTTTACTTTAAAAGCATGAGTTTATTTATGCTAATGGACAGCAGGATGTTGAAAGCTTTATGCTTCTGGGAAAGTGGCAGGAGATAGGTGGGAGGAAGGAGGAAAAGAGTAAATGAGCAGGGCTGTGGTATATAGTAGTTCTGACTTATGTGGTAAAATAAAGGTCAAGCATTTCAAGTGCAAAAAGGTGAAAGCATTGTTCTTACTAGGCCTGCTTTACTTCCTTATTCTGGAAATGGAGGCAGAATGAGAAAAACAGAAGTACACATGCGCTACTTTCAGGGGGCTGAAACCATTACCTAGGATTTCCCAATGTGATGGGACAATTGAAGTTAGCGTTTGACGGAGGCTCAGGCTACCACTTTAGCCTGCCGTGTGGTGTTTGGGTCAAGAGACTGGATCTTGCTGGTGAAAAACAGAGTACTTAAATGGTGAGCACTAGCGAGTAACTAGCAGCAGAGGGTCTGTTGTAGATGCTGGCTAGCCTCACCCCCAGAGTGGCAATGGGGGCAATGCTCTCCTCTTCTGAGAGCAATGGAGATGAAAAGCTAAGTGGTTTCCCGACTTGCCCTAGCAACATGGTCTCTGATTCCTGGGAGAACCAAAAACAGCAGCCCAAGCACCATGGCCACAGCCATAGCAACTCTGCAGACACAATAGCAACATCTGCTCAATGCTTAATGAATAACTGGACGAGCTCAATTTGCAGTGATATCCACTTCCAGGGTTGACCGCAATCTGAATTTAGGGAGAACAGAGATGAAGCTGGAAGGCACCAATACCAAAGATGGAGAGTGAGGGAGAGGGTAGGAGCAGGAGAGAAATGAAACTGACTGACAAGGAATATTATGGAGTCCTAAATGACAACTGCCGGGGAATTCTATTAACACCGGATTATGGAAATGTTAGCAATGACTATATCATATCCATCTGGGGATTATAAACAGTCTTCATTTTGGTCTTTATACTATTCTGTATCACCTTATTTTTGCAATGAATATGTATTTCTCTCATAATCAGAAAAAATAAAGCTACTTCAAAACTAAATTTTAGAAAAGAGCAGATGTTGAATTAAAGCACATTTTTCTCTGGGTTCCAACAGACCAATAATGTTTGCTTACTCCCAGCATTGGCCCTGGTGGGAAGTCAGTGGCCCTTTTGCAGACAATCCATGACCACAAGAAGAGAACCCCCAGGTTGTTGGTACCCTCAGATCTCTGACCCCACTTGTTGCACTGTCTTGTACAGGCCCTAGAAGTATGTAACATCCGGAGCCTTTTGGAATCTCCAGACCAATTATTTCCATCTTTGACTCTCTGGTACCCTTAGCCATTCCATGGTGTGTTCTCTCTCTCTCAACTTCTCATGATTCACTCTTTTGCTCCGTCCCAGTGCTTTCTGCTGGGCCCTCTGGAACCTCAGCATCATTGGACCTAAAATCCCCTGCATCTCCAATCTTCAGAAGACTACTTCCTTGTTTTCACTGAAATTTTCTTGAGTGAAGGATGCTCATATTCTGATGCCACATGTGTGCCATGGGACTGGGGAATGTCTGGGTATGTTTCTCATTGTTAACTGCTACTTTCAAGACCACTATCCTATCCTTCTCAGGTGCAATTCTTTTTCCTTTTGATGTTTCCACTATCTGGATACATCTCCTCTACCTGTCCTTATCACTGGCATGTGTGCATTTCCAGGTCACTCTAAAATACACATCAAGAATTCAGGTGTCCTAATCACAGCCTTCTCCAACATAGGCGCTTCCACCTTCCTAGCCAATTTTGGCATCTGAATGCCCTTTCAGTCTGTTATTCTCCCAATTCCATGACTTCCTCCATTCTAGGAAGCCACCTCCTCCTCCAGGATTCTATTATCATTGAAAACAGTTCCAGCTCTGAAATCTTGAATTATAGCGATAGACTCTGTGACCAGAACCAGCACCTCCCCCTTCCCATTATTCTCTGAGCTGTGTCCATATAATGTTATTCCCCTGGCATAGCCCTCATCACAATGCTTCACTAATTAGTACACTTTTCTTCTCTCCCACTAGGCTGCAGAAATTGTGATTTATTCAACTAAAGTGTCCAGAACATAGCATGTACTTATAACCATTTGATTGACAACACAATTGTAGGAACTGATACCAAGTGTTTAATTTCAATGAACCCTTCAATGATGATCAGCATTTCTTTTATGAATTCTTGGTCAATGGCTCAATTTCTCATAATGGTATTCCAAAACCTGTTTACTGTGTTCAGCTCCACACCTGCCTCCTCACTTTCATCAAAGGGAATAGGAGCTCTAAAAGGTACCTTTCTTGCTGTGCTGCCCATCAGAGGAAAAGGTGTCCTTCCTTCTGTTTGAGGCTAATCCCTCAGCTGGGGTGCAGATACCATTCCCAATTCCACCTTCTCTGTAACCCTATTCTGTATCTACCTCCTTTTCCCCTTGTTTAACCTCTTGGTCTTTACAGCTCCTTTTCTTCACATGGAATTAAACACAAATCTCTCTGATAAAAAACTGTCCTACTTTCTTTAGACCCCCAAGACTGTAGCCCTTCATGCACCACACCCTTTATTGTTCCTTTTTAGCCAAGCATCTTAGAATACTTGTTTTTTTCCATCTTTGCACCCTTGCATCTTTCCATCTTTGCATCCAAAATAGGAGAGTAAAATCTCCTATTTTACTTTGAGGTATTTCTACCTCTACCTTCTACTCCAAATTCACTGTTCTCATCAGTGATGTCTCTGTGTATTTGATTCTATTAATCCTTATCTGTAGCATTACAACACTACTGACTTTGGTATTCACTTGTTCAACGAATATATCAGCACATGCTTGAAGCCAGAGACTGTGCTAGGTACTTGGGATATGGTGCTTAAAGAGAAATAGGCCCCTGCCGCAAGGACCTAGGACTTTCCAGAACAGAAGAGAGACAATAAAGAATAAATGATGAGTAGGATATTACATGTTGATTAACTTCTAAGAAAGAAATAAGTAGAGTGATGATATAGAAAAATTGGGGTAGAGTTATTAGAAGGTATATTTAAAATGTCTTAAATAGAATATTTGGATGAAATGACATTTGGATGAAAATATGCAAGATGGGAGTAAAATACGCATGGGCAGAGATGGAGGGGAGTACTTCAAGAAGCGGGAGTGGTAGGAGCAACAGCACTGGTTGGGAAAGATCTTGCATGTGTGGGAAATTGGGAAGAGGGAGGCCAGTGCAGCTGGAGTAGGTGATGTGAGTTAAGACTCGAAGTGAGATTGGAGAGCTGCATGGGGCTAGATGATTAGGGCAGGATTTAGTTCCAGAAACTAAGAAGAACCATTGAAGAGATTAAAGAAAGTAGTGACATGGTCTGATTTACATTTTAAAAATAGAGCTCTGGCCAGGCATGTTGGTTCATACCTGTAATCCTAGCACTCTGGGAGGCCAAGATGGGAAGATTGCTGGAGGTCAGGAGTTTGAGACCAATCTCAGCAACAGTGAGACCCCGTCTCTACTAAAAATGGAAAGAAATTAGACAACCTATAATAGAACAAATTAGCTGGGCATGGTGGCGCATGCCTGTAGTCCCAGCTACTCGGGAGGCTGAGGCAGGAGGATCGCTTGAGTCCAGGAGTTTGAGGTTGCTGTGAGCTAGGCTGATGCCACGGTACTCTAGCCTGGACTGAGCAAAACTCTGCCTCAAAAAATAAAAATAAATAAAAACAAAGCTCTGGCTATCATGTGGAGCAAGATACTAGAGGAGCTAAGGAGAAAAAAGGAGGCAAGATAGAAGGATAAGACCAAGGTAAGCAGCCAGACTCAGGATACAGAGTCAAGTGTTTTGATCTGAAATGTGCTTTTGAGTGGAATCAGAGTGCTTATTGAGGGATTCAGTGTGAAAATTGGAGGAAAGAGGAATCAAGCACAATACCTAAGTTTTTGCTTCAGCAACTGGTTGGAGAGTGGTACCAATAACTGATATAGGAGTTTGGTAGAATAACAGGTTTGGGAAAGGAAGACAATCAAGAGCTCAGTTTTGAACATGTCACACTTGATATGCCTATAAAACCTCTAAGTAGAGAGGACACACAAACATCTGGAGGCACAAATGGTGGCTCAGGGAAAAATTCAGTGCTGGTGGCCTAAATTAAGGAGATGTCCACTTAAATGGTATTTGATCCCACAGGACTGGATGACATTCCTAGGACAAGAATGTAAACAGAAGAGAGATGGTGGCCATGACCTTTCAAGTTTATCTGCTTTTTGCACATTTTTCTCTGCTAGCATGACTTAATTTCCCTCCTCCACCTGTCAATCTTATCTTATTTTTAAACCAGAACACATGCCACTTCCTCCTTTTTCTGAATCCTCCAGGAAAAGCATTAGCTCCATCCTTGGCACACCAGTGACCCTTTGCTCATGGTTTATCACACTCCTTTCTTTGCCCTGCCTTGCATTCATTGATTCTTTTTCTTGAGACTCTGCCCCTGGATTGTTACCAATATATTGGGCATTTACTACATGCCTGAAATGCTCTGCCCTGCTTGTTGCCTGGTAAATCCCTCCTGTTCATCCTGTAAGATCCAATTTTAGCATTGCCTTCTCAGCCTTTCTCCCTCTCTACCCCCTCCAGACATAGCTCAGTATACTTTCTAAGGCACTATTTATGCATCCTTAGCATAGCATTTCCCATATTGATCTGCATTATTTATCTCTGTATGCCCAGTACCTTGTATCATGTCTGACATATAATAGGGCTTAATTGATCACTGTTAGGTAGGTGGAAGCTTCTTCTGGTCTCTGGTTCAACAACAACAACAAAGTTGTAGATGAGAACAAGGCCAGCAGTGTTATTTGCAGGATGACAAAGGCTGAACTAAGTAGTTCCCTAAGGACAGTTCCATTTGCTTTTCATCAATTAATAGGAACGGGAAGCGTGTATCAAGAATTATTGGCTTTGCAAGCTTCAAATTAAAGTCAAGACTAAGGGTATTTAACTAGTCCTTTGGGACATTTGCTGAGACACAGATTTGAAATGCACTGATTTTTAGGAATTTTGTGTCATCATTATAATATTCTAATGATAGGGGAATCAGAAAGTAAGTACATATGATGAGTTGAATTTAAAGCTTGCCTCTTGACTGCCACATGAGGTTTATAGAAAAAGTTTGCTTTTCTGAAAAACAAAACAAGCCCTCATTATCCCTCATCTCCTCTCATTATCTCTGATTTGTATTAGATGCAACACACTCCTTTTCACAGTTCCACATTTTATTCATTTTGGTAAACTTAAGCCAGTAAAAGTATAAATAAACTGAAGAAACTATTCTCCATATATATTTATTCACCAAAAATAATGCTATGCTATTTTTTCAGAGGGTTTAAGATCATTTTTATATTCTACCTTGCTTTTGTAATCTTCCAGATAATTTGCTTTTTATTAAAAACTTCACTAGAAAACAGAATGTTTATGGTATTAGAGTACCTCAAAGTTTAACTTTAAAAAATATTATACAACCATTAAATTCAGCATGAAATAAGAAATTCTTATTTATACATAGAAAGCAGAAAGTTAGGACTAAAGAATTATAGTAGGAAAATAGTTGGTCTCGTATTTCAAGTTATCTGTGTGATGTTGAGTCTTTGAACAAACAGACCTCTGCACATCACTGCCACATCATTATCTCAAAGGCTTTAGCGACTTAGGCAGAGGTCATAACACTTCACCATACTCACAAAAGATGTGAAATATGAAGTTCAAAATATCCAGTTCCAGTCTCCATAAACCATTGAGATAAAGCATATTTATTTCATTTCCTACATTCTAATTTACTTAGTTCATTAAATCTTAAAGATCTCCTTTCTAAGGTAGACAGTAGAATTGTGTTCACCAAAGGCTGGGAACAGGTAGGAGATGAAGAAATATTGGCTGATAGGTACAAAAATACAGTTAGATAGAAGGAATAAGTTGTAGTGTTTGATTGCACAGTAGGATGACTATAGTTAACAATTTATTATATATTTCAAAATACCTAGAAAAGAATATTCTTTTCTTGGTCTTAACACAAAGAAATGATAAATGTTTCATGTGTTGGATATCTCAATTACCCTGATTTGGTTATTACATGTTGTATGCATTTTTCAAAATAGCACATGTACCCCATAAATTTGTATAATCATTATGTATCAATAAAAAAAAAGATCTCCTTTCTACTTTTAGCCTGGAATATGCAACCCCACACACACAAAAATTAGCATTGTATATATAAAAACATAACAGACATCTTAATAGAAAAGTATTTGTTTAATACTTCAGATATTTTTCCCATTCATTTCATCTAGGTCAGTGATGGTATCTGTATCACATAAAATCACCACAAATTGAAGTATGACTCCTCTTTCTATATAATCAATTTGAAAATTATTGACATTTTTGCCACATAATGTTTCACACATTTGTGTGAACTTCTGGAAGGTAAGGAACATGCGTTATACTATAGTATTTATCTGTATTTATAATAGTATCACACCTTACAGGAAAGAGGTGCAGGGTATATATTCGCTAAACTGATCCAAGGAAAAATAATATAGAAAGGTAGCATTGCCCAAAATACTTTTCTTATATCAGCTCATATAAATCCAAAATCACCTGGATAGATAATAATGATGCAACTTTTCAATCAGTGAGCCAATTCATTTAGTTGTGTGGGGGTATGCAGGCACATTCAATCTCAACAGAGATGGGGATGGGTATTTCTCTAAGTCAAATTGCTTGCAGATGCCAGATTGAAGGTACTTTATGCCAGAGATGGGTATTTAGTCACTCCTACCCTAAAAACCTTTCAGCCATCATTATTTCTTCTATATTTCATGGTACAAAGATCTATATGTGCTTCAACCTAAGACTGGGTTAAGTTTCTGAATAAAAATTTAGCTTCAAAAGAATGACCTTGCAGGGCATTCATTATGGAAAGATAGGAAAACTCCCTACATGGAAAAGAAACCACAGCTAGATCTTTGGTTTTCAAAATAGAAAGTCAATTTTGCCACCATCCTGCCTGGTTATTTGAACGTAATGGATCTTTTCTCAGTCCACAATTCATTCTCTTTGCATTTCAGCTACATATCAGTGCCCTAAACTTGAACATTTTAGCAACCAATTTCCAAGCTGATAAACAAACTCATCCACCTCTGGTAGGAGGATAAATTGTCATATTCTTTCTGAAGAATAAATAAGAAAATAAGACTAAGAAAATAACTAGCAACAGTCTTCAGAATTAAGAAATAAGATTTTAAGGATTAACAGGCAGGGGATACCTGCAAAGATTTAAATGCTGGTATGCTCATTACAATTTTAAAAGGGTGAAAAATTAGAAATAATATAACTATCCCAAATTGTGAGGTTGGAAAAACATACTAATCTGATGAAACATTATGCAGGCACTAAAAATTATGTGGTAGGAGAAAAGGGAAAAATATGCAAGATATGTTGATAAATGGAGAAAAATCAAGTTGAAAATAATATGTTCAGTATGATTCTAGTTAAGTTAAAGTTCCTGTGTATGTAGGAAAAAAATGAATGTAAAAATATTGTTAATAATTTTCTTTTGGTAGTGGTTTAGGATTTGGGATGATTTTATTATATTTTGTATGCTTGTTTGTATTTTCCAAATTCTTTCCAATGGACATAAAAATACTTTATAATTACAAAAGTACATTTTTAAAAAGTCTGGCCAAGAAAATTTATATTTAGCAGGAGTATCTAAGTGACATGACTACTATTCATTCCTAAAGTTTCCAAAGTCTTTCTAAATCAAGTCAAATGACAAGAATACTGTATATATATCCACACAACATTTTCACTTTTTATCATCTTGCATGTAGAATCACTTTCACTTTCTCCAGTTTTACGAACTATGATTTAATTTTATTCCATAGGCCTCATAAAGGCTGGTGCAATATCATAAGAATATTGCTTTAGACTTGTAAAACTCCTATTGAAAATGCTATCTATTGAGTAGGTTGCATTTCTTCTCCCAATATATTTTGTCAGATCCTAATCTGCTGGTATGCTGTCTATTATTAGAAAATAAGAGCTAAAATGTTTCCCTTTAACTTAACCATGTTCAATTACAACACCCTTCTTTAGTCTTGGTTTGCTGACATAACGACATCCTCATCCTCTTAATTTCTTGTCTCTCGTTCTCTTACTGATTTTCTATTTTAATGATTCCTAATAGGAAACAGATGGCACACTCAAAATTAGGATGAATCGAGAAGAATATAATAAGGAGAGAATTGACAAAGGAGGTTTGGAATGCACAGGACAGCCACAAGGGACCATTTAGTGCCGGGTGGCTTTACCATCTATAGACCAGAGACAGAGAAGGCTGGGTGGGGAGGGCCATCTGGCAGAAGCTGAGACCTTTGGTGAAGGACACAACTGGTCAGCACAGGGCAAGGAGCTGGGAAAATAACTCTCTGGACCTCATTCCCCTCCCTCACTCTGGCTACCACGTTCTACTTTGGCTGAACCCAACCAGAAGCCAGAGGGCAAGAGAGCCACCTAGGAGTAGAATGGGCCACAGAGTAGAATGGAGGGTAATACAACCCTGGTGGAAGATACCCAGCACAATAGTATTAATGCCTTTTATTATATATAGTTTGGAAGTAGTAATGCCTATAAATAAGTAACATTAATTCCTCTTAGGTGGTGTTTACTTTGGTCACTTATGTGAGCATTTTCCCATAGCAAAGCAGCCTGCTTAAATTAGCAATAAGCTATTTTCTGCTATGATGTAGTCTTATGTCCTTATAACATGATGAGCCAAGAAAGTATATGTAGAGTAAACACATTAGTTATCTCCCTCTTAATTGAAATGCCAGGTGGATTAAAAAATAACTGTCACGTCTCCTTTAGGAGGAAGGTCTGTTTTCAGCATGGGCATTGAAATATTGCATAATGATCATGTCATATGTTGATATTGCTGAAATGAATTTGTCTGTAATCTTGTTTAATTTCTCTCTTTTCACTATTCATTAAGAAGGGAGTATATATACTGAGGATGCCGTATTTCAAAACCTGAAGTGTCAGGGAGAGTGAAAAGTGAAAAGTAATCAAACCTCAGAGTCATTCAATCATGACTTAGAGCCAAGGTAATTTTTGTGATCATTTAATCCAAAGCCCTCATTTTACAACTGAAGAGGCAAAACTCCTGGAGCCTACACGACTTGCCAAGGTCACCCATCTTGCCCAGGCCTCCTAGTTTGGCATGCTTTCCTCTATATCTCAACATCAGAGCAGAGTCATATACAGTTCATTCACTAAATTCATTCGTTCCAATATTTTCCAGGCACTGGGGATAGGCGATGACGAAAACAGACAAATTTCCTTTTCTCATGGGGTTTACATTCTACAAGGGGCAGTGAAGATAGCCAATAAATAAATAAATAGATGTCAGAGAGTCATAAATGCTAAAGAAAAAAATAAAGCAGATAAATACAGTGACAGGGAAGGAGGATGCCATTTTAAGTTAGGTCATCAAAGACATTCTTTCTAAGTTGAAATTTGTGCAAGACCCTTGGTGGGGTGTGGGGGTGACTCATGCAGACATCTGGCAGAGGAGGGCTTCAGGGAGAGGGAACAGCCACAGGGCAAAAAGCTAAGGGGATGTGCTAGAGTGTTCACATAGGGGGAAGTGGGCTGTTAGGGCTGGGCAGAGTGGAGGCAAAGTGGTAGGACATGAGGTCTGAGAGGTATTGATGCAGTGCAGGGAGGTAGACCGTGCAGGGCCTTGCATGTCCTGGTCAGAACTTTGGGTTTTATTCTGAGTGGGACAGACATTGACATGCTTTCAGCAGAGGACTGACATGATCTGAAGTGCATTTTAGAACTATCAGTTTGGCCACTGTGTGGGAAATGGATTGGACAAGAGGGATGTGAATGGAAAGAGAGGAGGCAGAGACATTAGTTATAAGATTAGGAGGCTCTTCTAACAGTCCTGATTATATTTTAAAGGTAGAACCTTCTATCTATGCCAACAGATGAAGGTATAAACAGGAAAAATTAGGAGTCAAAGATGATACCAAGGCTTGGTAGAATAGATTTTCATTTATTAAGAAAAGGAACACTAGGAAAGGCGTGGGTTTAGAGGGAAAGCAAGCACATAGTTTGGACATACTAGATTCGAGGAGCTGGTTATGTGAGTTTTGGAGTTCAAGAGAGAAGTCCATGCCAGAGCTATTAATTGGTATTAGTTGGCATATAAATATATATAAAGTTATGTTGGATTGGTGGAGATCACCTGGAAAGTAAACATACTGAGCGTCCAGCTTCCCAGGGCGCTCCCAAGCTTAGAAGATGGAGTGATGTTTACTGGGAAGGAGATACCAACAAGACAGAAGAACAAAGAGAGAATGGCTTCCTAAAAATCTAGTAAATCAAGTTTCCCCAAGAGGACGCAGCAATCTGCTCTATCATAATGATTCAAGTAAGGTGAGGACTAAGAACTGACCACTGGAATTAGCAACATGGAGGTTGACAATGATCTTGGCAAGTGCAGCATTGCCAGAGTGGTTCACGAGAGAAACGGAGGAGATAAATTGGAAACACTGTGTAAAGGCCGTGGAATGGTGAGATTTTCTGAAGGGGGATATATGGGATTAAGAGAGAGTATTTGTTAGATGGAAGTCATAATGGCATATGTGTAGGTTAAAGGGAAAGATCTAGAAAAGGGGGAAATGATGGTGGTAGGAGAGAAACAATCTTGAGAAGGTGAGAGGGGATGGGATTCAGTGCAGAAATGGAGGGCCAGCCTTAGGAGCACAGACACTTCATGTACTGTAAAAGGAGGGAAGGCCAGATAATGGGTACAGATTCTGAGAGGGTGGTAAATTTGATATTGGAAGACTGTGGAAGTTCTCTTCTTGTCAACAGGTAATGAAATCACATCAAAATTATTAATATTTTCTTCAGTCTACTTAACAAAAAGAATGGCACCAAGGAGGCAATGAAGAAGGCATTTTTAATCTGTTTATATTTGATACCCTTAATACTTCAACTTTGATCAAATTATAATCTAGTTTTTTTGTAAAGTGTTTAGCCATAGTGGTTCATTAACCCAGGGAGAGAAATCTTGAAAGAATATTAAGAAGGGTAAGGAGACAGACATAGTAAGCTGTGTGCACCTTGAGAACATAAAAGAAATTCTACTAGTAAGCAGGCAGGTACTACTAAAGAATTTTTAAATTATCAATTACCTATCTATTGAATAGTTATGAGTAAATCAGGACAGAACTAAAGCCATGAAAATGATCCTAAAGTGAATAGTCTGAGGTTTCTCAAAATTAATTAATAACAAAATTGACAGCAAACAGCAATCACAATGAGGAGCAGAGTAGCACAGTTTTTGAAATCATGAACTTTGAAGTTAGACCACCTGGGTTCAAATCCTAACTGCACCACTTAATGTCTATGTGACTTTG
Organism: Microcebus murinus; assembly: GCF_040939455.1. Lineage (NCBI taxonomy): Eukaryota > Metazoa > Chordata > Mammalia > Primates > Cheirogaleidae > Microcebus > Microcebus murinus. The sequence continues at coordinate 38,599,310 of NC_134111.1, forward strand.
GGGAAATTATGGAACCTCTGTGTCTCAGTTTTTTCATTTATACAATGAGGATCATATTAACATCCACCCCTTAGGGCTGTTAAGAACATTAAATGAACATAGAATAGTGTTTTGCAAGCCGGGCGCGGTGGCTCACGCCTGTAATCCTAGCACTCTGGGAGGCTGAGGCGGGCGGATTGCTCGAGGTCAGGAGTTCGAAACCAGCCTGAGCAAGAGCAAGACCCCGTCTCTACTATAAATAGAAAGAAATTAATTGGCCAACTAATATATATATATATAAAATTAGCCGGGCATGGTGGCGCATGCCTGTAGTCCCAGCTACTTGGGAGGCTGAGGCAGAGGATTGCTTGAGCCCAGGAGTTTGAGGTTGCTGTGAGCTAGGCTGACGCCACGGCACTCACTCTAGCCTGGGCAACAAGCGAGACTCTGTCTCAAAAAAAAAAAAAAAAAGAATAGTGTTTTGCACATAGCAGGCACTGTTTACGTGCCTGTTAATTAAATCCAACCCCTATGAATAATCAAGACCTATACAGAAAATGTAGCCTAAAATTGACACCTGGAGTTAATTTTTAAGATTCTTCATCTAAAACTGTCTAGTGGGAAATCTTTCTCAGAAAAACAAATACATCTGGCTTTTGATCATCCAGGCTTCCTTTTTTTTTCTCTACCTGACTTTCTTGAGAGTAGAATGATTCCATTAGTTTTTCTACTTTTTAAAAAGGATGCTCTAATGGAAGTTTTACAAGACAGTTGAAACAAGAAAAGTGAGTTTCTTGGATTACCATTCTACCTTCCTTTTCTGTCACCCCTTGACTAATATACTGCACTGATAGTTGAGTCTATGTTTAGTCTCGTGTTAAAAGATTAGAATAAGTTAATTTAATAAGTGTACTTTAATGTTCATTTCTAAATTTTAATAACAAAATAAGAACATTACGAACATTTTAAAATTAGATGACCCTTAATTTATTTCTTTTGCATAATTAAAGCTCCCATTCTAATTTCTTTACCCATACAATAACATTTAAAGGAACAATATTAAATTCTCAGAAAATAAAGTCTGAATCTTTAGTTTATTGTGGAGTCCTAGCTATATAAAATATATACTATCTTCTCCTTTGACCATTATATTATTCTGAGAGTTAATTTGCCAATTAGGTTTTTCAGCCCCCATGTTTGCAGTAGTTCATCAGATTCCCAAATAAAAAGACTAATGGCTAAATAAAAAACACCATCTTGAACTTTTCAAGATCATACATCTAGGAGTTAGTAATTAACAGAACCTCAAAACAGAGAGTAGGAAGTAGCTCAACAGATTGGTCCTTAGTCCAGTATAGATACTTCAGCTCTGGTGGCAGGTGGTTCTTTTGCATTGAGGATGCTTATGATGAGAGATCTTGGACATTAAACTAGAGATCAAGCTGGTCCTCAGAGTTCAGAGACATGTTTCCAGGGTCCAGAAAGTCTGTGAGAGGTCTTATATTCCATAGTCTCAGTTTTATGAAAATGTAAAAGAATGCTATAAGCCAATTTCAGATCATCTGAATGTCACTGTATTACTGAGTGCTGCCACAGTGTTTTCATTCGTGTTCACATTTCAGGTGGCCCTAGTGACATATTACATAAATTGACACATTAAGTCATTTTAGTCTAACTGGTATCCAGTTAGATCTCTCTTTTCTCTCTCTCTCTCTTTCTCTCTCACATACATATATGCTTCTTTAAAGAAGTCTCAGTCTCTATGTGACACAAGTTTGAGAAGGAACATCATGAAGGAAAAGGACCTGGAAGACAGAGATGACTTGGGCCAGTACCAGGAGGTACCATCTCAGAGGGTCCTCTCTGCTGTGAGCTGGGTTTTCCAGGCAGCACGCTGATTTCAAAAGTTTCTTTTTTCACTGCCTAAAACCCTGAGACCTGTATCACCCTCCCTCCTCGACAGCAGAGCGTTCAATGAGATGAAAGGCAATCAGTCACACGTATTTGAAGGAAATTGCAGAGGACAGTTCTATATCCTGCAGCTCCTGTGGTGCACACACGCATGCAACAGCAATTAAAGGCATAAATGGAAAGAGAAAAATTAATAGAAAGGGAGTTGATAAATCTTACTGGAGTCAGCCAGGGCAAAAAGTCTATCCTAAGGCCCGAACTTTGATTAGCTATGGCAAACTAATAACTTCTATTAGCATAAGAGCATTCACAGGAGAAAGCAATCAGATCAGCATGAGCCAGTGTGAGGACAGAGGCCCAAAGTACAGTTTGATGATGCAGGAACAGGAAATAAGAGAAGAGGAGGTCTAGGGGTAGATGAGGACAAAGGCACTCTCCCAGCTACCCCAAGCTAAGGCCTTCATCAATATTCCCCCAAAAAGGTCAGGAAGTTAATCTCAAAATCTCTCTAATTATACATGAATACACATATGTACACATATATAAGTGCATATACATGTATACATATGCACATATATATTTAATTTGCTATACTTAGCCATGCTTAATTTAACTAATTACAAACTCTATAGCATTCACTCCATTTTGCATTTTTAGTTTTCTTCTATTATCTCTTTTTGTTATACTCAGAAAGTTTGCAGCTAAAAGAAATCCCTGTATATTATTAATAAGAGCTTCCATTGGCCCAACTAAGAATTGCATGTTATTTTGTGGCAGAGCAGGTGAATACATCCCTTTAAAAATATACAGAAAAGGGGGCAATTTCTGTTTGAGTGGGTGACCTCTTACAATTGCATGAGGTATGGAGAATGGAGGACTGAATATAATACGTGTCACAGTACAGGTATTTGGCACATACTTATTGAATAAGTAAATAAGCAAAGGAATGCATGATCATCCCATTTGGATCTTTAGTGATCCCTCTGGGAGTATCCCCACTCTTACTGTCCATATAGGTTACTAGGAGTTGACCCCACTATCCTTTGTGTAGGAGGTGGGGAGGTTAGAGAGGAAGCAAATGCCACACAGTACTATGTGCTAGAAGGCACTGGCACCAATGCTCAATAAAAAAGCAAATGCAATACATTGAACCCTAGTATTTCCTGAAAGGTGACCTTGGGATTTCAAAATAAAACACATATTAGAAGGCTTATGTGTATAGTTTACAACAAAGTCAGCAACTCATGAAACTTATGAATAATGTTGTATGTTTTGTTTGATCTAGTTAGGTGCTAATGAGTGCACATTTTGTTGATGACTGCCACAGAATGTACCAACCAGTCAACAGTCCTTTGGGTTACAGTGAATAACTACAGATAACTAATCCTGCATGCTCTATGTTGTAATTAGAAATTTTCATCTCACTAGAACTTTCAAAGAATTATCCAGTCACTAGTGTTGATAGAGTTCTGCCACTGTAGAGGCATTCTCCTCCCAAGTGAAGAGAAACTAGATAAAAATATTAATAAAAAGAACTGTATTTATGATGATAATTTATGAACCAGCCTTAATCCACTGCCTCTAATTACTATTATCTTTACCTCATTTCTACCTGTCCTATTTGATTCTCATGATATTTTTCTAACCACCTCTGCTCTACAACTCCTCTGGGGTAACAATAATAAGTATATCAACAATTATAACGACATCATTTAGGGAGCTCTTCCTAGGTGCCAGGCATGTGCTAGCTGCTTCGCATGCACTGTTTTATATAATGTTTGTACAAATACAAACATGATACAAACACTGAAATTTAGGGAGATAAAGTAATCTCCCTCAATGCCACACAGTTAACAAGCGGCAGTGCTGGAACCCCAAGTCAGGTCTGAGCGAATGCAAAAAGCCCACAGGTTCAGTACTACTCTGAGCCATTCCCCACTTGAAACTAGCTCACCGAGTTCTTGGCCCTCCACATTTGCTACCCAGTTCATATTATAGTTTGGTTTTTTTCTGACTTCCATGGTGGCTCTTTTCATTCCGATTCTAGTAAGTAGATCCCCTTACATCATCTATTTATAAAGTTCTTGGCTCAGGTCTCAGTAAGGTTGTTAATGTACCATTTAGTTGACGTATTAAGGCCAATGTATGGCTGAATAAAAAAGTGTCTTTGGACTTTTCTCCCTCTTTTGAGACATTAGTGAAATATCATTTCAGAGTCATGGATGTACCTAGAGATATCAAATCTAGCCTATACTCTAATGAGGGGGAAATGCTCATCTTCCACTCCTCACAGGGCTGGGAATTTCCCCTCTCCAGAAGGGGTCACAGTCGCTGTCCCTCATTCTGATTGGCAAATTTAGGAGAAGTGACTGAGCATGTTCAACTCAGCCCAGTCTCTCTCTCAAAATGTCGTCTGTCTTCAGGAAGCAATTTTCCCTTCCCTGAGGTGTAGTCAGCAGCCTGTCCATTTACAGAGAGATCTGGGCAGACTCAGCTCTTTCTTAGCCTGGAAGGTTTTATTTTCAGCATATTATGGGGGTACAAACGTTAAGGTTACATACATTGCCCTTGTCTCGCCTCCCTACCACGCCCCCCACGAGTCAGAGCTTCAAGCGTGCGTGTCCATTCCCCAGACGGTGGGCATCACACTCATTATGTATGTAAATACCCATCCCCTCCTCCCCCCTCCCACCTGCCGGATACCTGCTAAATGTTTTTTGTTTTTTTGTTGTTTTTTTTTTAACATTTTGGTTACATTTTATATCTTTGCCTCTCCCTAGCAAGGGTTAGAGGTATGCCCTTCCCCTTCACAATGTTCACCGCATCCCCCAGCCTGGAGGGTTTGATTCAATGGTGGAAGTATCAGGAATGCCAGGGGCCACAAGTGCCAGCCACAGTCTCTCATACCTGGGCTATTAAATTCTGCCCTCTAGGCTTTTGGTTCTCCCTCTGAGTCCTCCTTCCTTTTTCATGAATGACAGCACATGCTTGCTGCTCAGTGGTTTTATCAGCCTACTTCCTACCAATAGAATTTTGGGGGTTCATTAGCTTCCTTTCACATTAAACTCTTTCTCTCCCTTTCAGTCCAAGCTGGCAGTATTTGTGATAAGATTTTCTCAAAAACCCAGTGGGCCATCTATGAATTTTAGGAAATTCACTCCATTAGACAAAAGCCATACCCATAATCTTTATCATATTAGCCTTGGCCTCCTGTTAAGGTGGCTAAGGGATATCACCCTTAAACTTCTTGAAGGCCCTCTAGTTTGAAAGTATCTATGAGAAACATCCTTAGTCTCCTGGAAATGTCTTTTATATCTACAGTCCCCAACCCCAGGGCTGCAGACTGGTATTAGTCTGTGGCCTGTTAGGGACTAGGCCACAGAGCTCTATCCTTTCTGCTCCCCTTCTGCTACTCCATGGAAAAATTATCTTCCATGAAACTTAGGAACTAGGGGGCTGCATAGCAGGAGGTGAGCAGCCACTCCCCATCCCTCCCCTTCAACCCACCCCTCCCCACCCGAAAAATGTCTTCCATGATAAAGGTCCCTGGTGCCAAAAATCTTGGGGACCGCTGTTTTATATGAGTAAATACTCTGACCTTTTGATCTTTTTGAGACAAAGGACAGTCACATTCACACACCACTCTTTCCTCTATCCCACAATGTCTCTTAATCTCTTAACTCTACTGCCTTTTGCCATCTGGATAGGTTGAGAATTTCCCAAAACATCAGGTCTGGAACCTTTTAGTTTAACAGTTTTTCCCTACATTTATCTCTCTCCTTTTTACTATAAGCTGCAAAAAGAAGCCAGGTGGCAACTTCAACATTTTGATTGGAAGTCTTAGTTCATCACTTGTGAAGTTCATTACAAACTTTGTGGAAATTTGTTTTCCACTGAACTGTAGGACACGATTTCCCTAGACTTCCTGTCACCAGGTAACACATTATACTCATTTCTACAATTTCTAATAATACATTCATCGCTTGCTCCTCAGCCTTTACCCATCACATCTTTAACATTAATATTTCTATTAATACTAAGAGTTTGTTCAAGGTATTTTGGTCTTTCTCTATCATCTTCAAAATTCTTCCAGATTCTTCCAGCTTCTTACCACTTCTCAATTCCAAAGCCACTTCTGTATTTTTAGGTATTTGTTATGGCAGAATTTTATTTCCAGATACCAAAATCTGTATTCGTTTTTTAAAAAATTATTACATAAAAATACCACCACAAATGTAGTAGCTTAAAACAACACCATTTACTATCTCAGAATTCTGTAATTCAGAAGTCTAGCACAGGGAACCTGGGGGCTCTCTGCTCATGGTATCACAAGGCTGAAATCAAGGTGTTGACAGAACTGAGTTCTCATCTAGAGAAAAATCTGCTTCCAAGCTCATTCTTATTTTTTGTTAAAGTTCAGTTATTTGTGGTTACAGATCTATAGGTTAGAGGTCCCATTTCCTTGCTGGCTGTCAGCCAAGGCCACCCTCGGCTCCCAAAATCCCCCCACATCCCTTGCCATGTGACTCCCTCAGTCTTCCATCCTTCTTGTGCTCCAAATCTCTGACTACTCCCTCTGTGACCAGCCTGAGAAAACTCTCAGCTTCTAAAGGGCTCATGTGGTTAGGCCAGTCCCACTCAGATAATCTCCCTATTTTAAGGTCTTCTGTGCCATATAATCAAACCTAATCATGGTAGTAAAAGCCACAGTATTTATAGTTTTGATAATTATACATAGCACATGGTGGTTGGAGGGAGAGATAGGGAATCTCAGGGCCCATCATAGAAGCCTGCTTGGTATAGGTCTTATTTGTTGCCCCCTTTAAATCTAATAATCCTGAAAAAGCAGAGTTTAAATTTTGGGAATTTTTTAAAAAATCATTCTTCTGTGCCCACCTTTTTTCCTACTCTTAATTCTTTAGATCACTATATTATTAGATTAAAAACACTGGAGAAGAGATTTGATGGTTCACTGCCTTCATAAGAACCCACAATCCCCACACTGGGAGAATGGCTTTGATCTACACTGAGGTACTCTAGATTCCCTCCTCAGCGCAGAGCTTCTGGAGTTTTCTGAGAAGCACTGTCACTCTAACCCCCATTCTGTTTGTGATAGTCTATCCCCTTTTATTTTAGACTGTTTATCCTCCTCCTGGCTATCTGTAGGATGTGTATAATTCTGGATATTTGATCACCGGAGGGCATGGGGGAACACTCAAGTGCCAATGTTTTACTGAAGTATGGCTCTTGTGGTATTTACAAGTATGATGTCACAAGAAGCTAGTAAGTCACAAAATGATAGATCCCTCCCTAGAAATATCTCCAAGGTAGGGTCACATTACCAGTTGAGGTGTCCTGGCTTTCTTGATAATGCTTCTTGCCTCTTGATTGTACAATGTGGGTGGTGTGTAGATTAGGAACTGGCTTAAAATTTAGAGAGAATTTTGAACTGCTAGACAAGGGATATGTCTCCTTTTTATGTGAGCCCTGCTTAAATTCTCCATTTTAAGAGCTAGGCTAGGACTACCCTAACCTGGATCCCATGGAACTCTAGACTAGGCATTATATAGGCTGAACATCAACCCCATCTGCAATCTCAGAAAGCTCTCTTTCCTGTCTTTCAAAATGCCTTTCTCTAACTTTCAGAAATCTTACAGACTACAAAGATGACAACTAGCAATGTCCCTCCATCTTCTGTGTGACTATGCCAATTGATTAGCTTAGATTTATTTTCTACAATTAAATGCACCTACTCCTAGTCTCAGTACTTGAGTTATTTAATTGTGCATTCTCACCTGTCTTTGTAAACTCCAGGGAATGGAACTGCATCTAAACCTCTTTATGTGGCATTTATGTGATATATATATGACACTATATGTCAACAAATGCCTAAAAACATAATACTTTTTGTGGTCATACTAATTCATAGTGAGGAAATGCTATGAAGGTCCAGGTAGATGACAAAACTATAGGGATATGCTTTTCAAATACTGTACTTTCATAACAGTAAATAATTGGTAAGTCCCTGACAGAGATATGTAGTTTACTTACATTATTTGAACATGATCAATATTTATGAGTTTCTGAAGTATGTGTAATTATTCCCTTTAACCATCAACTCTCTTGACAGCAACTTGATGAAACCACCCAACTTCCTTAGAAGTAGAAATTAAATTCATTCTTAAATTAAAAATATAAGAACCATGAATTATATTTTCTTAGCAGCTGACTTTGTCAAATAATCATACAACTTCTATGTATGTTGTTTTCTACACATGCTGTTTCTATACCAATTTGCTGATTTCAAGACACAAACAAATCAATAACCATGACAACTAAAGCAAAGTAAAATACAAAAAAACTGGCTTATAACTTAAAAATCCATAGTTCCTTTATCTCTCACATATTTTACTTTGAAGAAAAGCTTTAAGACAAGAGCTTGTTAGATCTAGTTGGTTACATAGCCAAAAATATCAACAATGTTTACAAAAGTGAAAAGTTTATCTACCAATGAATTATGAATTAATCAGTCATTCTTAGCACTGTAAGCCGCTTTTCAAAAGAAAACATTTTTTATATCACACAGATCAAGTCAATACAAGTGTGTAGATTAACAACATTTCCTTTCATTGTGTTGTTCACAAATTAATTGCCTTTTGTGAATTATTTCTATGGAAGTCAGCAACTCCATTTAAGACATTGATTAATAAATCTGATAAAAATTTTAACAAAAGTATGTTTATTGTGAATTTTGTTAGTTTTGTTGTGAAAACAAAAATGCCTAAATAAATACATCATATATTAATATATTTAAAAACCAAGAAACAAAAATAGCCTTCAAGTATTTTCTACCTTCCATAGATTATCAGCAATCATTTGTTTTGGTGAATATAAGATTGTGAAATAAATGTTTGCTCAAAAGAGGAATAATGAGTTTGTGTCAGCAAATGAAAAAACAAAACCATCTAACAAATAATCAAGAAGTAAAACTCTTTAAAGGTCATTTTGGCCTTCAATGAATTGTACTATGACTAGTGAAATATATTCCACCAACAATGACATTTTTGGCAATCATTTGCCACATTGCCATTAACCAAGATGCTATCCCAGAACCCCCTAGTTTTTACCATGTCGGGGGGTTGGGGGGAACCAGTGGCCTTCTAGGTCCTTAAATATGGCCTTTTGACTGAATACAAATTTTGCAGAACAAATCCTTTTATTTTTATTAATGTATTCCTGTTTGTCTTTTATATTTTTATTTTTTAAATGAACATATCTAAAATACCAAAGAATAAAATAAGTTTCAAGAAAATAATCCTCCCAGATTGACTGGCACAATTAGAACATTAGTAAGCCATAAGGGCTAAATTAACAGCTGCTCTGCTCATGATTTAGTTCTAACTTCCCCTGCCTGACTGGCACCACTACTGCATGAGGCTGGTTGGCGAAAGTTTATGGGGGACAACAGATAACCAGTCTGTTATCAGCTTTTGATAACAGTGCACACTGCTTCTGTCTGAAGTGAAATTTGTGAATAGTTACACAGCTCCATAGTATTTTTTAATTCTGTGTGCTTAACAGCCCATCATGTCAAAGAAGACCAAGAGAATGCTGAAGAAAGGAAACAGATTTTTTAATGAGGATTGGGAATTGCAATATTATCTTGTTTTGGCTAAAGATAAGATGATTTGCTTGCTTTGTGATATTGCAATATGGGCATTAAAGAAATTCAATGCTCATCAGCATTATAACACTCATAAGGACCACAAATATTTTAAATTAGAGGGAGAGGTGCAAAAGGTTGTATTACAGAAATTAAAAGATGAAAAGCAAAAGCAAAGACAATTCTTTCAAGCAGCAATAAGACCTGTAAATAATGCCACTGAAGCAACTTATAAAATAGCTTATATACTTGGGGTGAAAGGGAATCCATTCAGTGATATGGAAATTTTGAAAGAATGCACTGTCAAAGTTATAGGATGCTTAGGCCCTGATAATGTTTCAAAGTACGAACAACTGCCTCTTTCAAGGAGAACCATAAATGACTGGCAGCATGAATTAGCCTTCGATTTAACAGAACAACTTCATACAATACTTCAAAAGGAAAATATATATTATTCAATCACTTTGGATGAATCAACTGATACTACTGACTTGGAATAGGTTTTATACTTCATTGGGGTCATAACAGATCGTCTTTATTACAAACAGTTACTCACTTTGGGCATCTTATTTGGGAACAGAACACAGAGAATAGAGATCTTCAACAACTATCAAGATAAATATTGTAAAGTTGGACTGAATTTGGTAAATTCAATGAGTATGTGTACAGAAAGTACACATTCTATGAGAGAAAAACATGAAGGGTTTATTGCACAGATAAGAAAAAGTATTAACAGATCCAAATGTTATTATTTGTTTTCATTGTATCTTGTAGCAGCAAAATCTCTGTGCTAAAGCTACTATTTTAAGTGACACTTTGCATCAAGTTATAATTATTGTTAACTGTATTGGTACAATGCAACATGGCAAGGCCAGTTTTGTAACATGCTAAAGAGCGGTATTCAGTGTGGATTTACCATACCATTGTAAAGTGTGTTGGCTATCGCAGGGATAGGTAGGTATTAGCCAAAATTTTATCTCTGCAAGAACATATTGTTAAATTTAATGAAGAACAGAATCAGCAACAGGAACTATTGAAAGATTTCTATAGGAATGCAACATTTCTGTGTGATATGTCAAATCGAAACGACTTGAATATTTCTTTACAAGGTAAAACTAAATCTATATATGCTATGTGGCAAAAAATCCAAGCATCTGGAAAAAAGCCATCTTTTTTCAAAACATTACTTCTTAAAAAAAAAATTTGGATGAACATTTTCCCCAGTTAGTCAAGTTCATTGATGAGCAGGACGATATATGCGAATCATTTGAAGAATATGCAGCTGTTATAGACCTACTATTAATAATTGTAGAATACAATGAAAGGTTCACTGACTTTGAGAACCATGACATCACACTCAAATTAGCATTTCAGCCTCACCTAGTTGACATCACCAAGGTACCTAAAGAACATAGATGGAATTGATTGAGCTCTCAGGAGATGACATTTTAAAGTCATTGTTTGATGCTAAGGAAGATCTAATTGAAATATGGAAAATTGCAATAGGATACCCACGCCTTCAGCAACATGCCTGAAAAATGCTTTCTTGCTTTTCAATCACTTGTTGCTGCGAGAATCTCCATTCTCTTACCTAATCCAAATCCAGACACTCTTAAGGTCACAAATGACTGATACCCATCTATAGGATCAACTGAAACTGTGTACTTCCATGCTGCAACCAAATATTCAAATGCTTTTCAACAAAAGGCAGACAGAAAAAAGTCATTAAAAGGTTAGTTAACTTTAAAATTAACAAATAGTTTTCATTTTTTTAAATTATTAAGTACATAGTAGTTACATTTTTACAAAATAATATACATTTTTAAGTATATCTAATTGAACTTTCTTGAATGTGGCCTTATTTGATTACAGCTAAATTAATGTGGCCTTCCAACATGAAAAGGTTCCCCACCCCTGAGTCCCTACTTACTGCAGGACTTAATAATAGTAACAAACGTCATCCTTTTTGTTTTGTTTTGTTTTACCTGCAGCATCTCTGATAATCACAGGTACCTATACTCGTGTAGATCAACAAAGTGAGTTCTCCTCCATGTCAACAAATCTTTGAAGCTCAAATAAACTGAAGCAAGAATCCACTAGATCCTCATGCATTTTCTCAGAACTGCCTAGGAGAATTCTATGCCAAACACCAAGATCAATTAAAGCTCAATTAGGCCATTAAATATTCATTCACACTGACAATAGATTTTATACCTTTTTTTTCTTCTCCTCTCTTTGCAACAATTCCTTTTCTTTCCACAGCTTCTTTTTCTCCTCTTCCTTTTCTCTTCTTCTGGAAGAAATTTCCATTTCCAGTCTTGCTACCTCTTCCTGGTGGGCTCGCCATTGAATAACCTGAAACAAATAGAAAACTTCATTCCAATAGCTATGTATACACAAGTGATTTCACAGGTCATAATGAGACTAGGTTTTGTATCAAGCAAATGTCAAATTTTGTCCAAATATACATTTAAATTCTGCATGCATATAAATGTATGATATGTGTGTACAAGATGTGTGTTAGTGTTAAAAACAAAAAGCAACTTTAAAGCTATCTCATTCAGAGATTCTTCACCTGGATTCATGGAGTGAGGTCCTGAAGAGTCTGTAATTTGACTTCAAAAACTCTGTGAATTCCTGTAAATAATATGTCAAAATATCTGTGTTTTTGCATATATGTGTTTTCCTGGAAAGTAGGTTAGATAGGTTTCAAAAATTCTCAAATGGTCCTAAGACTCCAAAAAGTTTAAGAACCACTGACCAGCCTTCTTATTTTACAAGTATGGAAAATGGGCCTGAATTAAAATGAATAATCATTTTAAGGCTTTTTTTTTTTTTTTACAAACTTCATTTGTGTTTTATTAAGAAAAGTAAAATATAAGACAAGTAAATTTAATGGACTTAAAAATTCTTTCCAAAGGATGATGAGTCTTTAGTATGTGAAATAAGAAGACGAAGTTGGAATTTATTACTTTCTCTAATAAGAGAGCTATGCTGGTGAGGCACAGTCTCTTCTGACAGAGCAGCTGCTGATCTTGCACAGGGTTTAATCGTTTCAAGATAATTAAAGGAATTTCTGGGTACTTGTATGTGTTATTGGTAGAAGTATACTTGATACAGCTTTTCTGTTGAGTACTGGACAATATATATTATAAATATGTATCACAATTTAAAATATGAATAGCCTTTGACCCACAACCCTACTTCTGGAAAATTATCCAAAGAAGACAATCAACAAAACAAGTGTACAAAAAATGTGCACTGGAATGTATACTGCAGTGCTTCTCAAAACAGAAAAATTGGAAAAAGGCTAAATGTCTGGCAGTAGGAGATGGCTTAAATCAATTATGGTACCTTCATACAGCGACTGCCATTGAAAAAGGATGTTATATCTCTATATTCAGTGACATAGAAAATATCCACAACATATTATTAGATGCAAAAAACAGATTAAAAAACCATATTTATAGTATGATCTTATTAATATAAAATATCAACCATGTATCTATGCATAGAAAGAGAGTTGGAAAGGGGCTTGCCAAAATAAAAATATTGGTTACCTTTGAATAGCATCATTTCATGGGATTTAAAAAATTTACTCTTTAAACCTTTCTGTGGTATGTGACATTTTTTCAATAAACATACATTATCCTTGGAAGCAGGAAACCAATGAAACTAACAAAATAAAAACAAACACTTCCCTGATCCACGTATACATTTGGCTGAGGAAGCAGCCAGCAGGGAAATGCAGAGGTATGCAAAATTTTTTTTACAAAAGGAAAAACTAGCATTCTCAATTAAATACCTCAGTCATTACACATGTGATGTAAGTTTTATTCATTAATGATAATATATAAAATGAAAATTAAGTAAATAAAATAATGTTCTATAAATATGATTAAAGTAACTAAATAAGCTTTCAGCCAAAATTTTCATTTTCTAAAAATACATTTTGCCCTATTTATCAAAATAACTCAGGAATATCCTGGTTTTCAAATATAGTTCAGTTTACCCTACCTGCTGTTTATCCTGGCCAACATATTTTTACCTTCTTCTTTGGAACCCCATTCCTAGACTAGTTCATCTATGCTTTCCATCCTGACCTGCTTCCAAACCTTTCCTTCCTGTAAGTTATCTTCTATCTGAACTTGCTACAGTTAAAGTCAAGTATCCTGCTGAGAGTTGCCAGTGATCTCCCCAAGGACAATTTTCTGTTCCCTCATGAACTCATGGTGACAGCAGACCCTGGTGACCATCTCTTCTTGCTTGAAACTACCTCTATCCCAGGCTGTGACGTTGCTCTCGCCTGCCTCTCCACCAATGGATACTGCTCTCTTTTTTTCTTCTTCTTGCTTCCTGTGTCTACCCTAAACCCCCAACCCTACCTTATCCTTTCTTTGACCCGCCAGCGTCTCTCTCTCTCTCTCTCTCTCTCTCTCTCTCTCTTCATTATTTGATGCTCTTGTCCTTTTCTATGAGTTCATTTCTATGCATCTGACTATAAAATTTACATTATCAATCTATCTTTTTGCCTACAATCTAATCTTATATTAACAAATTCTTAAAGACTTGGCTATTTGTATGTGCACTTAAAATCCAACATTTCCAAAATTAAGCCCAACATCTTTAATTTTGCCATAGCTTCACACCACACCCTGTACACCTGTCTCTCCTTTTCAAATATCCTGGTTTGATCTGTGGAACCACAAGTCTCCCTGTAGTTTGGATTTTTTTTATTACTATACATATACATCAACATGACTATTCTTTACATTTTACATCTGACTTGGAACATAATATATTTCTTAGGCTCAGATGAGGTTTTATTTATGACAAATCAATTTCCAAATCATTGAGCTTGGTTGTAGTTCCCTAGTCCACTCAAAGTCCTTTTCCAAATGTCTTTAGAATAAAACCAGAAAGTTCACAACAGTGATGCCAGTTGATCAATATAGAATGTAAATAATTTAGCTCTGTCACTACCAACCATCACCCCACTTTAACCTAGCTAATATGTAATCTCTAGCTGGGTTTGTTCCTGTGCCCTTTCTGTTAACGCCATTCCTATTCTTAGCTTCGTGGAGTGGTTCAAACTGCTCCTCTACTTGGAATGTCATCAGATTCCCCATACTTTAAAAAATGCTCATGGCCCACATCTTCCATGAAACCTTATCCAATCCACGGTCATCTCTCTTTTCTTATTTTGTTTACCACACTATAACTACTTGCTAATTATTTTGAATATACTGTTTGTTTCCTTAAAGCACAGTCCATGCATTTGCCTTCCCTTTATACCATCTAGCAGAGTACTATATACTACATCATAGGTGCTCAATAATCAACTTTTATTTAATTCAACAAAATAAATATTTTCAATGAAATCTAATAAATAAGAAAAAATGTTAATATTAGAATATACTATTTTGCAATAATAATGATTTCTAGTTAATGGTCATCAACAAAAAATAAAAATTTTACATTAATAGTTGATGAGAAACTTTATAAAGGATGGATCTGGCTGGCAACAATTGAACACACTGAATAATCTTAGCATCACAGAGAAACAGGCAGACATTTTGTCTCCTGGTAGAAGTGTATAACATTCCCATGAACTATTCTTGCCCCAAAATAAAATGGAATCTGATCAAATCTCTAGACCTACCTATCAGGTTACAGGAAATTTAATCAATAGAAGAACACATTATATAATTATATAAGGGGATGCAATCACCAAATTAAAATTTGAGAAAGCTTAAAGGACTTTACCAAATTATAAGAAAAGAGAAGGAAGAACAACTATGAATTAAAAGAGATTTAAGAAACATATCATCGACCAAATGCAATACTTAAATACTAACAGATGAAATGATACGATGTCAGGGATTCTCACTATTATCCAAGGGGTATGGGAGAGTAGGAAAGAGTATAGATGAAACAAATTCAATATGAATTGATAATTATTAAAGTTAAGTGATAACAGACTTTTGTAGATGTTCAAAATTTTCCACACAAAAAATGTATTAAAAAACAACATACACTACAATGAATTCCAAGTAAAAAAAAAAAAAAACAACAACATAAACCATACAACAAAATATATACCCAAAGAGAGTTGTATGGTAAAATACCATAGTCTTAAGGTTCTGAGGCAGTGGGAAGGAAGATTTGTGATGCATTGAACTAGTGAAAAGAAAAATAGCATACATTCAGCCTTTCTGAGTACTGAGACTATTTCTATACATTTCCATGGGAATAAATTTGGGTTTTGGAACTACACTTTTAATCTGTTGATTTAAGACTAACTTAGGGGAACTATCATTGAGTGACCTTCACATATATGATGTCACATGATTGAAAGAGGCAAAAGCATAAGCAAAGATCTATAACTGGGGAAGATTCTGTGCCTAACAAAAGTACAGCAAAAAAATAATCATACCAATCAAACTAAGGTAAGCAGTCTACCCACAAATTTACCTAAGTTACCCTTCCTTGTCATTTGCAAGTCTAAATGATTCTACTTCTGTTCTCTAAAAAAGGTGATAAAATTATGTTGATTTTTAAAAAGGGGTGGACACAACGGAAAATCCTGAAACACTGCAAATTCAACAATCAAAAGCCAATGGTTTGTAGATCTTGAATAATATATGAGAAAAAGAAAAGAAATGCTGAATAAAACTAAATTGCTTCCATTAATATTGGAATCATAGGAATGGTAAAGGACCCATAGAAGTTTACCTGAAGTCAATAATTCACAACATCATTTCTAATTATAACCATACCAAAAAAAAAAAAAAAAAAAAAAGTAAGGGAGAGGAGGTTGTTGGGAGCTGTGAGACTGACAATGAGAAATAGGCCCAGCAGCAACTGGTATCTAAGCAATCGGGCAAAACGGCTTTTCAGAACCGCACAATGGATGAGGTGAGGAATCTAGTGGGAAAAGGGTGCCATTGAAAAAATCCCTATCCGATGGGTCCTCACAGAGAGAGCCAAGGGAATCAGATGGCTCCCATGTGGAGAGAATGACAACCAATTAAGGTATTTTCAAGATGCCTAAGAATAAGAAAGCTGGCAGGTGGGCAAAGAAATCAATATTAGCACAATAGACTGAAGCACAGAAGGCTTCTCAGTGAACGGTGAGCAGAAAGAATAGCACAGAAGAACATTTTAGCAGTTTTATTTTAAAGGGTTTGCTAATTATATGGCTTTAAACAGAGTATGTGAACATAACCATGTAACAATAATAACCATGAAATAATATCCCCACTCTGGCAGTCAGGAGCACGGTATAAGCATTATTTAGATTACTAACTACAGGGCATTTTTCCAGGTCTTTACTTAATATTCTGTTTAATATTCCTGCCAAGGGTACAATCTTTGAATGAGACCTTAACCTTAACAGAGGACAAATGACATTTAAAATATGCTCATCTACTGCAAATAATAAATTAAGGGTTTACAATGAAAATGGACAGTAGCTTTACATGTACTCCTCGCTCTTAATGTAAATGTAATGTAATGTAAATGGTTCAAGTGAAATTAATAAACACGTATACTCTCAGAAAGAATAAAGTAGTAGAAAACCAAAAAATGAAACTTCAAAGGTAATAATTGGAATTGATATCAAGGAAACAATATTTTTTTTTTTTTTTTTTTTTTTTTTTTGAGACAGAGTCTCGCTTTGTTGTCCAGGCTAGAGTGAGTGCCGTGGCGTCAGCCTAGCTCACAGCAACCTCAAACTCCTGGGCTTGAGTGATCCTTCTGCCTCAGCCTCCCGAGTAGCTGGGACTACAGGCATGCGCCACCATGCCCGGCTAATTTTTTATATATATCAGTTGGCCAATTAATTTCTTTCTATTTATAGTAGAGATGGGGTCTCGCTCTTGCTCAGGCTGGTTTTGAACTCCTGACCTTGAGCAATCCGCCCGCCTCGGCCTCCCAAGAGCTAGGATTACAGGCGTGAGCCACAGCGCCCGGCCAATATCAAGGAAACAATATTAACACAATTTTACATCAAAGTTGACAGCTTTGAAAACAATTCTGTAAGTGTCTGTATGACATAAAGGAAATGAATGTCAAACACCCACTTCTGAGTTCCATCTCTGCCACTGCCCAACAATACTTTTACTTTGAGCAAATGGCTCACCCAGTTTTCTCACATGTTAAAGGGAGGGATGGACTCAGATGATCTCTGTAGTTTCATTAAAGTTCTATTATTCTGACTCTATTTTATATTTTCCTTTTTTAGATAGATCTTAACATATGACATGTTCTACAGTTTTCTTCTGCAAGCAAAGCAAATAGCAAAGAGAAACATAAGCATTTTGTAGGACTTTTCAATAATAACAGATAATTAAATTCTGTCATATTTATGGAAACATTGTGTGATGCGGTTGTTTTTTATATGGGAAATCAAAAGAAAGGTATCATCTGACCAGTGCCTATCACAGACAATAATAAAATATTAAAAACTGCCATTTAAGAGAGCTTAGTGTGTGCCAGGCTCATACTTTATTAAGTCATTAGGTAATCCTGGAAACAAGCAAGCCTGTCTCCTTCACCCTTCATCTGCCTAAATTCTACTTATCTCACGCAAGTCTCATTTTCACTCCAGGAAGCCTTCCCTAATCCTCCATATCCAGGTCAGATGCCTCTTCTCTAATTCCCCAGTACCTTGTCCCTCTTCTATTAGAGCATGCATCAAACCATTTGGAAAAGCCTATACCTCCAGTGGATTACAAATTTCCTAAAGGCAGGGACCAAATTTGTCTTGTTCCCAGGCTGT
Source organism: Microcebus murinus (assembly GCF_040939455.1). Taxonomy (NCBI): domain Eukaryota; kingdom Metazoa; phylum Chordata; class Mammalia; order Primates; family Cheirogaleidae; genus Microcebus; species Microcebus murinus. The sequence continues at coordinate 38,617,645 of NC_134111.1, forward strand.
GTCTCCAGAGGCTAGCACAGCATCTGGCACTTAGCAAGAGTCCATGGCTAAGGTTCTGAGGCTATGCTCAGACGTTAGATTGACAGTATTTTCCCTTGACAATATTTGCCCCTGGATTGGTCTTTAGAAAGCAAAAGTTCCCTACCAGACATGCTACCATTTTCTGATTCCTCTACCATGGGACTCCCAATCCTGGGGTTTTCCCATCCTAGCCATTTCAGTGCTTCCTGAGCTTCACCTGTGCTTGTCTGATGGGGAAAATATCCAGAAACCTCCTGAGGATTTTCAATGACTAATTCATACTTCCATCAAGGTTAGAGGACATGTGTAAAAAGTAGCAAGTAAATCTCTTTCTCTGTCTTCCCTCTAAATGTTGCTCTAAGCTTCTAAATTCAGTTCAGCTGAGTAAACTTCAAATTTTCATTTTATTAAATCTTTAACAGTCTAATAGCTCCATTAAATTTTTTTCCAAATGTTCCACTGTTTTTCAATATTACCTACCTAAGCTTTTTTATCTTATGTGTTCCATTTATGTTTAAACTTCACTCATAAAATACAGTACCTGTGATTTTGCATACATTATTAAAGCTTTCTATTCTCCACTTGGCATTTTTGCTTAGCAAAAAAAAAAAAAATTGGTTTTTCCTCTTAGTTTCACAATTGTCCCTTAGTTCCTTGGGTAACTTCATAAGTGCATTTTTTATCACTGCTCTTTGATAACTGCTTTCCATTTTCTGTGACTTTTTATTAGTTTTTCTCAGAATCTCACAGATTATGCACCATTATTATCTTGATTGTTCCATGTCCTTTTAAAATAAAATCTTGCAATGTTTTATTTAATTGGGTCCTGGAGGGTCTAACCTTAGTGTAAAACAAAACATTTAAAAGAAGAAACAAACTAAATGCCAATAAGCAGAAAATTATCCACAGCTATTTTTTTCTTAAAGGACAAAATTTACAAACCTATCAATCACTTTTATTTACGAAGCTGACGAAGTCTAATTGTATAATAGACAGTCAGAAAACTGGGCTATGAGTCAGGAACTCACTTGCCTGTTGGCTATGAGATCTTGGGAAATTACTTCCCAGTCTGGGCCTCAAATCCTCTTCTAAAAATTAAGAGAACTAGGTGAGTGTTTTTCAAACAATTCATTAATGGATAATGGAATCAATTTTATGGGTAGCAACTCGCATTTTTATCTAAGAAAGTAAATCAGAAAATAATAGAGATTATATCAACATAGTAATGTGGTTTCGAGAAATTTTGTTTTCAGTGTGTGTGAGTGAGTGTGTGTGTGTGTGTGATGTAAAATATGTTTCTCACTGTAGGTCACAAAGAAGCTTGAAAAACACACCAGAAAGCTCTCTATAATCTCTCCCAATGTGAAGATTCTATGGCACTGTGACAAAGGCCTAAGCTTTTATGCCGCCATCATTGAGCGACAGCCCTTACATTCCTACCACAATCAACTCAGAAGCACAGGAGAGATGAGAGAAACCAGGTTTTAAAATCATAAACCAGAGTTTGAGTCCCACCTCTGTGACTTACTAATGGTGTTCCCTGCTGCATGTTGTTTAAACACTTAGAACCTCAGATTAATATAAAATGATACAATGACGCACGCTTTACAGGGTTGCTGTGCAAACACCATCCATTTGCATAAGCCAGAAATTTAGGAATCATCCTGATGCTGCCTATCCCTGATCCTGCATATATCCAAGTCCTGCTGCCTATACCTCCTGACCGTACCTCCCAACTGTTAATATCTCTTGGTCCATTCACTCTCTCCATCTCTACGGCCACTGCCCTCATTCTGCAAGAGCCTCCCTGCATCCACTGTTGCCCCCACCCCTGTTTATTGAGGCCAGAATGATTATTTTCAAAACACACATTTAATCATATCTCCTTCCCTGCCCACACCCTCATCTTATTTTCATTTCACTTACTATATAAATTATATTAATTAATTGATTGATTTTCTTATCTGTGTTCCTCACTAGACTATAAGCTCCATAATGGCAGAAACTTGCCTTATTCACTGCTCTCACCCTGCTCCTGGAACAGTGCCTCACCCACAGCAGGTGCTCACTGAATATTTATTTCTTAGGTGGAGGAATAAGTATCTAAAATTCAGATTAGCAATCACGTACTTGTCTAATCTCTAAATCTCGGGGCCAAGTGACTACCATCTAGCAAGTCACTGCTAGGGTTTCTTAGTTTCAATAGGGAACTCTAGCCTGACCAATTCCTTATACAGACCACACTTCCACCTATCTTCTCACCCCTCTGTCTCTCTGGCCTTTTATCAACAAGGTAGGCTAAAGTCATGAAGGTTTCACAGCTAGTGGGACCAGAATCCAGCTTTGAACAATTCACAAAAGAGGATTTTGACTGTGAGAGATCAGAAAAAAGTCGGGCGCGGTGGCTCACGCCTGTAATCCTAGCACTCTGGGAGGCCGAGGCAGGAGTATTGCTTGAGCTGAGAAGTTCGAGACCAGCCTGAGCAAGAGCGAGACTCTGTCTCTACTATAAATAGAAAGAAATTAGCCAAACAACTAAATATAGAAAAAATTAGCCAGCCACAGTGGTATGTGCCTGTAGTCCCAGCTCCTTGGGTGGCTGAGGCAGGAAGATGGCTTGAGCCCAGGAGTTTGAGGTTGCTGTGAGCTAAGCTGATGCCACAGCACTCTAGCCTGGGGAAGAGAATGAGACTTTGTCTCAAAAAAAAAAAGAGAACAGAAAAGTTCAGAATACACTATGATATACATAATGAATATATTATGACTCTACTTTAGGGGATACACTCTATGATTGGAGGCCTTGGCTTATATATGTGTATAGCCATCTTTGATAGAAGGCACTTACTTATCTCCCTTTTTATCTTCCACAGAAACTATCACAATGCCTGGCATACGGTAAAGGATTAGTAAAGGTCTGTTGAATATATTTAGCAATTTATTACCTTATATAAAAAGTTTATTAACCACTTTACATGCATGTCCCACTTCCCAACTAGAGTACATTCTCTATGTATTCTAAGGGCAATGTTTATGCAATTTTTATAATCCATAAACTCTACTACAGTGCTAAATTCATAGAAGATACTCAGTGAAACTCATTCTTAATGATATCTGTGATCTTACAAACATCCCTTTAAAAAGTTGAGACAACTTTCTGCTGGACCCTAAGTTTAGTTTTAATAACAGGAATTTTCCATAAAACCACCTAACCCCAGAAATGACTCCCCTTTTGAATCTGCAAATTCTGAGCTTTCTTATCTTGGGCTATGGTTAAAAATAAAATATCTAGCACATTTACCTAACAAGGTATTTGCCTAATTAATGCAAGTGAAATGGATTCCAGAGAAGAAAAGGAGTTACCTAAAATCCTTTCCTGTAATTAGGGGATTATGATGTCTAGCAGAAGAAGGTGAGAGAAGTATGTTATGTAATGTAAATAAGCATTAGTAAACTATTCTTAAATTCATAGGTTTACATTAACATAACCATATATCTCAAAGCTCTGATACTTCCCTTACAGTTATTATTTTAATGAGCAAGAGAACTACTCATAGATCAGTAACCACTGTAACACTTTTTTTTTATGAGAATAAGACCATTTTGGAGCTAAGAAATGGAGACCACTGCTGAGAATGAAAATTAAGGAAAGCATTTATGTAGAGTGTGATAAAAGTGATTACAGTTTATAGATTTCCTAACTTATAAGACCCAAATAGGAAACCTTTTCCCCTTAACTCAGATCAGTTCTTTCTAGGTATAGCATAGAATCAACAAAGATAATTTAAAGAACTTGGCAGTATTATTAATCTCTTTGCATGAGAAACTTATGTCTTACCTACACAGAGGGCCAACAAGGGAATTCAAATAGGGAATCACAAGAAGATTAACTGGGGGAATTAGGAAAGAAAGTGACTTCCATTATCATCAACAGAGCTCCCTTCACTTGAGATGTTATTCAGCAATAAATATTTCAAACTGGATATAGTGCATGTTGATATATGCGTATTGCCCGACTACCTTCCTCTAGAAAGAACAGTCAGAACACACTGGGGACAAAAAAAGAAGCAATATCTTCAACATAGAAAAAAAGGTGGGGGAAGGGGAGACAAAGGCTAAAATGCAAAATTAAGGGACCATTATATCCATGCACAGGGGCCTCACCCAGATTATCCCCAAAGAGGCTAAATGGAAATTACACACATCAATTCCTTGCGCACTCACAAGATGATAAATCCTGTCATCTTGAACTTTTTCCAAATAGATACTAAGAGGCCAGATACTATACTGATGTTATAGTATGTTCATGGAAATGGGAAATCTTATTCTTTCCCATAAAGTCCTAGGAAACCTCTGAAATAAATGTTCTGAGTAGATAAACACAAGAACAATGTGCATTATTTTGAATTTGTTTTCTGTTCAAGATGTAGCTAGTTTTACTACTAAATGACAACTCCACCGAAGCTCATTTATATATTCCTCCAACTTCCCCAAACTTCTATTATTTATTCTGCATATGTTTCTCAGAGGAATAACTATGACCTCTCACATAAAATTCTATACTATTCAGCCAAGGAGACAACTCTGTCCTAATCCATAAAAATGTATTAAATAGAACATATAAAGCATGATGGTGTGAATCTAATTGCCACTTATGCTGGGAGATTTAGAAATTTGAATTTGGTCTTTCAAGTCTATTTTCTATTGTACATTTTCTGCTTACAGATAATTACTCTCAGCTAGAAAAAAGATACTATCTGTCACAACAGAGCTAATGTAACCAGCCAATAATTCTATACATCATTATATGCAAATGTCTTAGGTTTTGCTTTTTTTTTTTAACATTTAAAATTACTTTGTCCTTTCATACGAGTCCAATGAGTTATGGCATTCTAGTTTTTCCAAGTGTGATTCCTCTATGTCATATACATCCTATGGATCACATAAGGAGAGGCTCTAATCCTTGGATAATATTGTCATTAGTATTTAAGTCAAAGCACATTCTGTGAAATGAATTAAAAAAATATCTCTGGCTTATAATTAAATAAAATCATATTTTAAAGAGTTAGCAACATGTCAGAATTAATAACACTGATTGTACATCTCCATTGCCTAGCTGGACTCACTTCCTCTATGTACCCTCTCGTATTCACAGGGGTTTCCTTTTGGGTTCTTTCCTTTTCATTCAGCCCAATGGTGCAGTACCAAGAATGTGTTCACAGCTCCCAAATTCATGGCTCCATATCTGTATGTCCTGTTGGATAACCAACTAACCTCTAAAAGAAACAGAATCACTATTCTTCCCTTAGCATCTGTATTCCCTATCTAGGTTGATGGCATCACAGATCATCCAGCTGCCCAAGCCAAGAGCCAACCTTTACTCCTTTCTTTCCATTACCCTTCACATTCTGTCACCAAATCCTTCTTAATGTATCCAGACTGTTATCTCCCCTCCAGCCTCAAAGCTGCTAAGTTCAGTTAAACTTTCATCATCTCTTTCCTAGACTTGATCATTATTTTCTAACTGGCTCCCCACTTTCAGATTTATCTCATGTCAATCCATCTTCCACATCCTTGCCTGACTAATCCTTTTATAATGAAAACTCTGATCATATTATTTCCCTGCCTCAAGCCTTTCAATGGCTCCCCGCTGTCTATAGCAGAGGCACAAGCTCAAATCTCTGCAAGGGGAAGACAGGTATCAAAAGTGACTAAACAGGGCTAGGTATAAGACAACCAGTGGTGGATATGACTGTACCCAGATGAAGAGGCACATGCTCTACCCAAAGGCACCCAAGGGAGGCAGCAGCTTTTGACACTAGTCAGTTGTTGCCAATAGGAATGAATGGAGGCCTGGGGTCACCAAATATTCCTGGGTCACCAAATTTTCCAGTCACCAAATATTCCAGAGAAGCTGGAAGTCTGGATTTATATGCACAATTTCCAAAATTTAATGTTGAAAATATACATTCTTTAAAACAAACATACGAAGACTTAGTTTAATATTCAGGCTATCAATTTTCAACCTCTCTTCTACTGGATATAACTCCGACTATTAGTATGACATACCAGGTGCTCCATTATCTGTCAAAGAATATTCCTTTTTTCTCCCTGCATGCAACCCATGTTCCACCTATACCAAACTTCAAACACACCAGGCTGTTTTCAGCCTCCGTGGTTTGGGATAGTTTTCCCCTACTTCTGGAATGCCTTGCCACAACTACCCACCTCTTGTTTTAATAACAAATTGTTATTCACCTTTCCAGACTCAGCTCAACCATCCCTTCCTCTGTAAAGCCTTCCCGGATCCGACTGAGACAAGATCATCATTTTGTCCTTGGTGTCATCACCATATCTAGGACATATACTTCTTACAGAATTGATCACATTGAGTTGAAATTATTTATTTTAAAGTTGCCTCCCCTATCAGACAATGGAGCTCTTTAAGGGCAAGGCCTGTGCATTACTCAGCTTTTAATATCTGTCCTCAGTCCACAGCCTATTAATGCTCACTTAATACTAGTGGAACTAAACAGGAGATAAGTGACTGTGCCATGTTTCCCAGTGCATAACACAGTATTAACAACAGGAAAACAGACAGATTAGAGATCTTCATTGATCTTCATTGATCTCTAAAAGAATTTAACTTTGATTTCACATAAATGTAAAACATTCAGCTTTAACTGAAAAAATGTCCAAAATCTGCCTTTTCTCCCAGACTGGTCAGTGCCTCATTCACAATGTAATGGCTTTAGCCCTGTTTTCTGTCTCTGTAGTTTTGCCTTTTCTAGAATATTAGATAAAAGGAACTATACAGTATATAGTCTTTTGGGTTTGGCTTCTTTCATTTAGCATACTGCATTTGAGATTCAATCACTTTGTTGCATATATCAATAGTTGTTTCCTTTGGGTACTTTAAGAAGTATTCCATTATATGGATGTGCCACAGATTGTTTACCAGTTCATTAGTTGTAGGACCTTTGGGTTGTTTCTGGGTTTTAGCGATCACAAATTAAGCTGCTATACACATTCACCTGCAGTTTTTTGTGTAAACATAAGTTTCATTGCACTTGGATAGATACTCAGTAGCATTGGTGGGTCATATGGTAAGTATACATTTAACTTTATAAGAAACTGCCAAACTGTTTTTCCAAAATGGTTGCATCATTCTGCATTTCCATCAGCAATGTGTAAAAGTGAAAATGCTTCACTTCCTTACCAGCACTTGATACTGTCAGATTTTGGAGGGTTAGTTTTTTGGGGAGAGGGATGATTTAAGCAATTCTTATAGAGTGCCATAGTATCTTACTGTGGTTTTAATTCACCTGACCTCTTTTAAATCATTTTTCTTCCCTATTCTTTATTAGCTGATATATCAGACATTTCTGTGTCCTACCTCACACCCTCTTGGTTAACTTTTTTTAAACTTTCCAGTTTTACTGAGGTGTAATCAACAAATAAAATTAAATTAATTTAAGGTATACAATGTGATGATTTGATATCTATATATTTTGTGAAATGATTACCACAATCAAGATAGTTAACATATCTATCACCTCACCTAGCTGCCCTTTTTGTTTTGCGGTGAGAAGATTTAAGTAAGTTTCAAATATACAATTCAGTACTGTTAACTATAGTCACCAGGCTGTATAGCAGATCCCCTGAACTTATTCATCTTATAAGTGAAAGTATGCTACCCATTGACCAAAGTCTCTCCTTTCCCCCCACACTCTTGGCCTTGGTAACCATCATTTTATTCACTGCTCCTATGAGTTTAACTGTTTTAGATGCCACATGTAAGTGAGATTACACAGTATTTGTCTTTCCCTGTCTGAATTATTTCACTTAGCATAAGGATTATAAGATTTATTCATGTTGTAACAAATGGAAGAATTTCCTTCTTTTTATGGCTGAATAATATTCTATTGCATGTATATATACCACAATTTCTTTATCCACTCATCCATGGGTGGACACTTAGGTTGTTTTCATATCTTGGCTATTGTGAGTACTGATGCAATAAACAAAGGAGTGCAAATATCTTCACATGGTGCTGATTTCATTTCCTTTGGGTATATACCCAGAAGAGGAATTGCTGAGCAATTGCTGGGTAGTTCTATTTTTAATGTTTTGAGGAGCCTCTATACCATCGTCCATGATGGGTGTACCAATTTACATTCCCACCAACAACGTGCAAGGGTTCCCTTTTCTCCACACCCTCGCCAACACTTGTAATCCTGTCTTTTTGATAACAGCCATCCTCTCAGGTGTGAAGTGATATCTCATAGTGGTTTTGATTTGCATTTTCCTGATCTTTGAGCACATTTTCATGTACCTGTTGGCTCTTGACCAACCTCTTAACTGCAGCTGTTGTTGTGGCCACCATGGGTTTTCTCTGTCCCCTACCTCCCATGTAATACGTTTGCAAAAATCTATTCATTCTGATGTATGTGTAAATTTAGAAATGCAAGAAAATTGGGCAACCCTTAACCAATGGTGGGTGAAAGCTGGTAAACACATTCTTCTGTCTTCCATCTTGGAAGATTATTTCTAAAGCACATTCTCTGTGGCTCCCCACAGGATACCTAGGGTAAATGAGCACAGACTGAACATGCCATTGCTCACAGTGGTGATCAGCAAAAAAATGCATCCTGGGAATGGCTTTCCTTTCTTCGTTTGACTCTTTCGAAGCCCCTACTTTTCTTTCTTGAGGTCACTTTCCAGAATAAATCACCTGCATGCAAGTCTTTGTCTTGGGCTCTGCTTTAGATGCTGTCCTGGCTAAGTTACCTTTTGAGAGTACTTCAGCTCAAAAGGATAAGTAAAGAACAGAACAAACTAGAACCCACACTAATACTCTCTGTGAGGGAAACAAGTACACATTTTTTTCCTCTTTGATGAATATTATTTTCAGGCATCTCTTTTTTTTCTTTTATTATTTTTTTTAATTTTTATTTTTTTAGTTTCAGAAGATTATGAGGGTACAAATGTTTAGGTTACATATATTGCCTTTGCCCCACCTGAGTCAGAGCTTCAAGCAAGTCCGTCCCCCAGATAGTGCACACCATACCCATTAGGTGTGAATATACCCATCCCCTCCCCTGCTACCTGCTCAACACCTGATGAATGTTATTACTATATGTGCACATGAGTGTTGATCAATTAGTACCAGTTTGAGAGGAAATACATGTGTTATTTGTTTTCAATTCTTGTGATACTTCACTTAATAGAATGGGCTCCAGCTCTATCCAGGATAATATAAGAGGTACTAGTTCACCATTGTTTTTTTGTTTTGTTTTGTTTTGTTTTTGTGGCTGAGTATTCCATGTTATACATATACTATATTTTATTAAGCCATTCATGTATTGATGGACACTTGGGTTGTCTCCACATCTTTGCAATTGTGAATTGTACGTAGGGACAGAGGCATCTCTTAAGATTGCAAAGTTATATGGCTAAACTGTTGGATTTTTAATACTTAAACATGTCCCTTTGATTAGAATAAGTAGATATGTGAATATAATATTTTATATTTATTGAAGAGCGACAAATATTAATGCCAACTTGCTAAACATTAGCATTTAACTTTTATTCTTCACTAAAGTAATTTGTAAATTTGCATTGTTTTATTTTAGTTGCACATTTTGTGACATAGCCTCATGGGAACTGTTATTGAAAACCAACTGAGGTGGTTTGCCTAGGTGTCGTCTCATAGAGAAGTGGGCTGGGACTCTGTACAAGGGCTCACACTGGGGCTGGAGAGAGGACATAAGGGCAGTGATCCTTGTGTCAGTTAGGACAGAAGCAAATAGCAAAGGAAAGGGTTACTTTACTCTGTATAAGGAACGGAGTCCTTGATTCTGATAACTCCAGCTACTAAAGCTATACTAAAGTAGCTCAAATGAATCCTACAGCTAAAAAATGTCCATATAGAGAACAATTGATGAGTGAACCTGGGATCTTGTAAAGAATTGGATTGTTATCACTTTTGACAACAGACACCACTTTTCCTGGTTGTCCATACAAAAGTAGCTTTTGTTAGCAAGTGTGAGAAAGCAAGTCTATTCAAGGGGATAGATTTCTCAAGTTTCTTTATAATGATACAAATATAACTCTTTTTGGCACAGATTTCTGGCACCTGTGTATTACATATATATGTTGATTATATCTACAGGCACTGTTGAGGGGGTACTTTTCCCGTTATAGAAAGCATTCTTAGTATTTTCAAAAAGGTAAAAACTGATATAGTGGTAGACAGAAGCCACATATGTGTACCCATTTAGAAAATAGCTCCTGAATTCCATTCAACATTTCATAGCTTCATAGAAAAATGCTGGGAAACAGCTCCTGAGAAAAATGGGCCATGTAGGTTGTATTTGATTTCAGATAAAAATGTATAAGGGAAGATTATACAAATAATCACGTAATTTTATAATAATCAAGCATTGTAAACATGTACAACACATTGCCTTTGTGAAATTGATCCATTCACTGTTCCAGCATAATCATCTTCACCTTCACTGTCACCAACTAATGGAATTAACGAAGAAGATTTTTAGGATTAACAAGCTACTTTGAGGGTTTTATTTGTACTCTTCTAAATCTCTCAGATGCTATTAATAATCCACCACTGAGTAGCTTGCACTATATCTATTTTTCTTACACAGTAGTCCCCTCTTATCCACAGCCTCGCTGTCCACAGTTTCAACTACCCATAGGCAACCACCGTCAGAAAACATTAAATGAGAAATTCCAAAAATAAACAATTCATAAATTTTAAATTGCATGCCATTCTGAGTAGTGCGATGAAATCCTGTCCTGCCTGGGAAGTGAGTCATCCCTTTGTCCAGCGTAGCCACACTGCAGACGCCACCTGCCTATTCGTCACTTAGTTGCTGTCTTGGTTATCAGATCCACAGATCACAAGAACAAGGGTGATCAAGGTACAGTAAGACATTTAGAAAAAGGGAGAGACCATATTCATATAACTTTTATTGTTGTATATTGTTATAATTGTTCAATTTTATTATCATTTATTCTTTGTTCATCTCTTGCTGTGCCTAATTTGTAAATTAAACTTTATCAAAGGAAAAAAACGTGGTATATATAGAATTGAGTACTATCTGTGGTTTCAGGCATCCACTGGGGGTGTTGGAGCATATCTTCCGTGGATAAGTGGGTTCTATTTTACTGAAATCAGATAAAATGTGACTGCTAAATATTTTAAGGGTATAAAACTATCATTTAAACAACATGCCTTAAAACCAAACTTACTGATTTTGTCACAAATGTAAATTGTTCTTGTTTATCTATTCCCCTGACTAATTCAGCTTGGAAATTTCAGGCATCTCACATCATTTTTGCCTCTGCATAATATCAATTCATCCTTTGTTTTATTTGATTCTTCTTTTCCATTCCCTCTCCTCCAACCCAAGTCCAAAAGGAAGGGCTGATGTTTAGCTGGTTAATATCAAGACCGATTATACATTAGCTCTGAGAAGACATGAAAATTGTTTGACAAGCTTAAAGACAGGATTTTAAGAGGTTTTAATAAGATTTATAGTGGGAATTTCTGGGGAGGCACAAAGAGCTATAGCTCAATTTCAGACTTAAGAATAATCTTGGAACAAACTTAGGAACAAGCAGAGTGTGTGGTAGAGGTGGAGAGCAATATCATATTTGAGTCCTATATGCAAGCTGGTCTCCTTGATGGAGAAGAGGCTTTGATAATATTTCTCTACACCTCTGGCTTATGGAAGGTGAAATATAGTTCTTGGATGAATGGAATAAAATATTCCTGAATGAATGTCAAAAAGAAAAAGTACACAACTACTGCCAATTCTTGGGTAATTCTTATCTTCGACATGGATAAGGAAAGGAGGAAAAACTCTATAATGCCTTAACTGTGCATTAGGTATAAAACTCTCTCCAGGCAGAGTAGACCCAGACCTTCTGATGAAGCCACATAATGCCCTGTCCCAGAGAGCAGGATGTGTAGTTCTGGGCTGGGCTGTATGTACAGTAGTGTATTGTAGAGGACAAGGCAGTCGCTTTCATGCCCAATGTGGGGAGTCTCTCTTCCTGGAGTACCCAGTCAAGGTTCAAGGAGAATTGGCCTTGACTCAATCATACCAACCACCACGTTTCTGCTCATTCACTGGGAAAGCATTAAACAATGAAATTCAGAAGTTCTCTCTTCGACCTTGAAAACTTGTCTCAGAATTTGAAGCCTTGTTATAAGTAGGTGAGGTGATGGATATGTTAATTAGCTCAGTCTAATTATTCCACAACGCATATATATATCAAAACATCACATCATACCCCATAAATATATACAATCATTATTTGTCAATTAAAAAAAATAAATTAAGCCTGGGAGACATAAGAGATGGATTCATTTTTCCTTCCAATGTGAGATTTGGCATTGGAAGAGGCTGGAGAATGTGAGAAGTGAATAACTGACTATGAACAAAGGGTCAAGAAAAGATTTGCTTTCTGTACCACAAATTATGATTTTAGATGAGAATTTTATAATGGTTAGGAAGAAAATTGTGATAGGAGTCATATAGACCCGATATAGAAGCTGTCAAACTCTAAAAGGAGATGAAGATGGGGTTAAAAGTGTATGTTATGGTGACAAGAGGCATGATATATAGGGAACAACAGTAAAGGAAATATTTGATGATGATCAGCAGTAAATAATAATATATCCCCAATGTCCCCTGTGACATTAATGACTTCCTCAACCTGTGACTACAAATGAAATCACATTCACATTTGTGTATAAATTGTATTGCCTCATGTTCACCTCCTCCCACTATAAGATGTCCTCAAAGTATTTCTAGGGCTTAACGGAGGATATATTAGCAAGTATATGTCTATTGGGCATTTGCCTCTTCCTTAGTAGACCTCAGGGGAGGATATTCCATCTCTACTTTGCATCCACTAAATCTTCACTGCTCTTACAAAGCTCTCCTTGAATGCCATCTCCTGATGCTCACAAAGCCACCACACCCTAGAGGTGCTAGCTGGCCCTGCATTCCCTCCAATCTTTCTGTGCTACATGATTCTGGGTTCCTTACAGAAATGAGTCAGGCTCATTACTTCCTGGTTTGAAGTACTCATTCAGTGCCATCTCTCCATCATCATCTCTCATGCATCTGTCTCAGGCTCCCGAATACCTAAATAGATTCATGACACGAAATCATAGGCTCCATTTAGGTTCAGCAGGATATCCATCTTGCTACACTGTAGCCCCTAAAATATATTACAAGTCTCCTGGAGAAGATTCCAACCTCACCCACTGACTCCCCAGAGAAGGAGATAGTGTTTTCTCTGCACTCCCTGGCCCCTGCTCTGGGCTCAGAGTCTAAGGTTGCTGGGATCCATGGCTATGTTCCAGGATAGCAGTTACTCCAACACACAGACAACCCCACATTAGAAGCCAGAATTCATAAATTTTGAGTGGAACTTGAGATTTTACTAGACTGTCCCTAGATGTCATTAACCTCTGGATACAAATGAAGTCCCCCTAGTCCAGGCTCTGGCTATTCAATGTGTGGTCCATGCCCCTGCAGCATCAGCATTACCCGGGAGCTTGTTAGAAATGCATAATCCAGAACTGCAGTTTAAAGAGATCTCCAGGTGATTCATGTTTACATTAAAGTATAAAAAGATAGTGTTATGGACTATATCCCGGAATTTTTCCATTTTAGAAAATTACATCACTGACAGCAGCACTGCTCATGGATTTGAGTCATGAATACAAGCCCCTAAATCCATCTGCACCTGCAGCTGTCACAGTCACTGTGATTCTACGCATAGGTGCTAGCATCTGACCATTTTGTCTTCTGGTGGTGCCATGCCCAAACATTTACATATTGAAATAAATTTTATTTTATACAATTATTTTATTTTTACTTCTCTTTTACTTTATAGGGTACTATATTGATTTTATTTTCAACTTATATATGCAGGTTGACTGTATTTCTCATGGATTTCATTTTGGGAGAATAAATGAGAAATTATGAGGGAATTGACAACCACTGCCAAGAGTCATAGGAAACCACCTGACAAGTTTTAAGCAGGGAAGTAATATAGGCGGGTGGTTTGTATTTTTGCTTTTGTTTTTTTTTTGAGACAGAGTCTCGCTTTGTTGCCCAGGCTAGAGTGAGTGCCGTGGCATCAGCCTAGCTCACAGCAACCTCAAACTCCTGGGCTCAAGCAATCCTGCTGCCTCAGCCTCCCGAGTAGCTGGGACTACAGGCATGCGCCACCATGCCCGGCTAATTTTTTCTATATATATTAGTTGGCCAATTAATTTCTTTCTATTTATAGTAGAGACGGGGTCTCGCTCTTGCTCAGGCTGGTTTCGAACTCCTGACCTCGAGCAATCCGCCCGCCTCGGCCTCCCAGAGTGCTAGGATTACAGGCATGAGCCACCGTACCGGCCACAGGCGGGTGGTTTATTTCAGGCAGATCATGCTGGTGGCAGTTTGGAAGACAGATTTAGGATTACAAGGCTGGTGTTGGGGGAATCCACGTGGGAGACTACTGCTGTGGTCTAAGTGAATCTGACAAGTGGCCAGCAAAGATTCTCTGAAGGAAAGGATGAAGATTTCAAGAAGGAAGGAGGAAGCCAACAGAATCAAATGGACCTATATGAATTATATAAATCAGTAAATAGACTGCCCACAAAATGTATGCACAGCTGGGAACAAACAAGGCCAACACACTTTGCCATGGCATGAGTGTTGGAGGGAAAGGAACATAGAAAAAGAGAAAGAGGAAGAAGAAACACTTTCTTGCTTTTCTCTGAGCAACATTTTCCCTTTTATTCCTACCTCCCCATAAGTGATTCTGTAGTCTTTGGTAAATGGCATTGCTAAGAATCTGCAAAATGGATTGTAGTCCCCAATCAAATGCCAATGAGCTGCATCACTTTTGGCTGGCCAACTTCCTGTGACTCAATGTCCTTGTCTATGACTTAGGGATAGTAATTTGTCTTCTCTCATAAGATAGCTCTGATGACAGAAAAACATATGTCAAAGTATTTTGAAAATTTAAGGAAGATAAACTAAATTATGATTGTCATATTGTTTAGATTTAGACAATATAGTAAATTTCCATTCAGAGCATCTGTATGCACAAGTGGGAGCCATGCCATTTGCTTCTAGGTAGTAATTAGGTTTTTTTCCTTTCTCAAAAAAGAAAAAAAGAACTCTTTGATATTAACACTTTTCTATGGCTTCATACTAGGGAATTTATGTGAACAAAGGGGCCTAACAGTTCTGTGGCTTTTTTGAGTCTCTTTTTTTCCTCAAATTCTTGTCAATCTCGTTTTATAATCAAAGTATATTCTTTGGAGACCTTTGGTGACAGCTGGAAGTCAGAGTTGCAGTTGGTTATATTCAAAGTATTTTGTAAAAGATTCTTGATGGGGAAAATTTAAATTGAAAAAAAAAAATCTCTGGAGAAATTATTACTGCTTTAGAAAAGTGCAAGTGGTCACGAGGACTCTGAAAAAGTATATACGATGGTGAATGTTTCCTTCACAGTGGATATTCCAGATAGAATCTCCTATGTGCATCATCAGTAGTACTTGTCAGAACCCAGAGAAGTTTTTGGCCTGATTACCATTGTATCTACAGATTCCTGACAGGCTTTAAGGGAAAAAAAAAAATGCCTAATTTCTCCAAAAAATAGTAAACCGACTTAGTTAAACAAGAGGATTCACATGTAAAATGGTGGTTTAGTTATAAGTTTTTCATGACTTGAAGATAGCAAGAGTCTTATCAGGTCAGGATGAAGCCCTAGAAGTTTACTGCATTTGCATTCACAATGGCCTCATTATACCACCGGGCCACCTCTGAGATTAGGCATGAAGAATTGTACCAGATGAGCTGAGACTCCACTCAGACACACAAAATGGCATTTCTATTATCACTGATGAGAACTTTTCTTTCAGCCACTTGAAATATTGTGAAGTAAGAAAGCATTCGATATGGTCATTTATACACAGATATTTATGGTGCTGAAACAGACTTTGAAAAGGCCTCTTAGGTCAGACTAAGTCCCATTGCTTTAAATGTCATGCATTTGTTCTAGAATATGTATGCTTTGTTAGTATGACAAATGGAAAAGTATGATGTTTCATGCTAATTATCAGCCTACAGATTCCAAACTGCCCAGCCAATACTAGAAATTTACTCAAAGATGCAAATTCATTATAGAAATACTAAAATTGCATTTTACATGCAAATCATAGACTTTTAGAGCTGGAAAGAATTTAGTTCAACTCCCTTCTTTGACAGTTAAAGAAATAGAAGCCTGGAAATATTAAGTGATCTGTCCAAGTCCACACAGCTAGTTAATGCTAGGGCAGGAATTAGAATTCAAAAAACTCCCTTAAGCAAAATTGTGGCCAGGCTCACACCTGTAATCCTATCACTCTGAGAGGCCAAGACTGAGAGGATCATTTGAGGTGAGGAATTCAAGACCAGCTTGAGCATGAGTGAGACCCTGTCTCTACCAAAAATAGAAAAAATGAGCCAGACATGGTAGCATGCACCTATATCCCAGCTATTTGTGAGGCTGAGGCAGGAGGAGTGCTTGAGCCTGGAAGTTTGAGGTTGCTGTCAGCTATGATGAAGTCATTGCATTCTACCTGGAGTGACAGAGTGAGACCCTGTCTCAAAAAAAAAAAAAAAAAAAAGAAGAAGTAAAATTGTTAGGACTAATTACAACAGATACATTAAGTCCAATTATGGTTTGAAAATTAATATTGCAAATGTATTCAAAATATACTATTACTGAAGAATTTTCCCAGGGCTACTACTTGTAGTTGTGCAGGGTGAATGAATGCACAGCACAGCTCAAGGGGGTAATGCCATTTGCATAGATTAAAGTCGGGCAATACATAATCTGAATGACTATTCACAGCAGGGTTGACTATTTCATGCAAAAAGTCATTTTGAGGATTTGAGAAGCTACTCTAAATCACCCTATATTTCTCTGAGGTAAGCATGACCATTCCTGTTACTTACAGTTCACACCTACCAAGAATATTCCAAATTAGGCTAATGTTTCATCATAATCAAGGAGACTTATGATTGATCTAGATAGACTATTGCCATTTTTCTCACTGACTCACAAATAGTGAACATAATAATTAAATGCTATAAAGCATTTACTTAATGCCAGGGACTATGCCATGTGATTTACATACATGGCCTCTTTCAATACTCACGACAACACAGTGAGTTAGGTCTTCTACTTTCTCTAATTTATCTATAAGGAAATAGAGGCTTAGAGGCAGTAAGTAACTTATTCAATGTTAACAAGCTCATAAATGACCTAGATAAAACATGAACAAAGTCAATCTGGCTAGCACCTCTGGTCCTACCTACTACATAGTGTTTGATAAACTTCAGTCATTAGCATGCCCCCTCATAACCAGAACCATAGATAATCTGTGGATATCAATATTATTCCTTAAATCAAATCACTTTTTAACATAATTAAACTTATTTGAAAATAAAACTAGTAATGAAAGATTAGGTATTTCAGACCTAACTTTCTGCTCAACAACTAGAAAACAGCCAAAATTTTTTAGAATCAATAATATTAATAACCTCTGAAAGAGCTCATAAGACAGTGAAAAGTTAATGCAACAAGTAAAGATTTCCTTTTGGGAATTTGGATAGCTACTCAAAAATCATGAATATTTTTGTGGAAAACTGAGGGATTAGCACTAGGACATTCAGGAATGGGGAGAGGAAGGTATGGCTTTGGAAAGATCCTGAAAGAGACATGGGGCTGGACTAGTGGGAGCCTCTTTTGCCCTGAGGACATTTGACTAGAAGCAGTTACAGTCTTAGGGCTGAAGGAACAAGGGGTGGAGCCTAGATTCACCAAGGGTAGAGATCTGAATGAAACATCCTCTGCCCCAGGCTGGGACCCTGGATAATTTGAGCAATTTTCAAATCTTCAAGCTTTGGTCCTGGACTTTTGGTGTTTTCAGGTACATGGCAGAATTATGCAGTATGTTCTCTGGAAGAGGGTAATATCACTTATGCATCCAATTGTCTCTAAGGGCATTTTTCATTCAATATCTAGTAAATAACCAAAGCACAAGATACATGAAAAACAACATAAGCCAGAACCAGCAACAACAAAAGGCATCTGCAAGAATCGTCATGGACTATAAAACAACAATACTTCTATATTCAAGGGGACAAAAGCTGAGCTTAAAATTTTAAGCAAGGAATTGAAAACTATGAACATCAATATTTAAATTTTTAAAAAAGAAGCAAATAGAAATTCTATAACTGAAATCTACAATAACTGAAATTAAGATTCAGTAAATGGGTTTAATGGCAGATTAGACATAGCTGAAGAAAGAATTGATAACCTGAAGGACAGGTTAGAAGGAACTCTCCAGCCGGGCGCGGTGGCTCACGCCTGTAATCCTAGCTCTCTGGGAGGCCGAGGCGGGCGGATCGTTTGAGTTCAGGAGTTCGAAACCAACCTGAGCAAGAGCGAGACCCCGTCTCTACTATAAATAGAAAGAAATTAATTGGCCAACTAATATATACAGAAAAAAATTAGCCGGGCATGGTGGCGAATGCCTGTAATCCCAGCTACTCGGGAGGCTGAGGCAGGAGGATTGCTTGAGCCCAGGAGATTGAGGTTGCTGTGAGCTAGGCTGATGCCATGGCACTCACTCTAGCCTGGGCAACAAAGTGAGACTCTGTCTCAAAAAAAAAAAAAAAAAAAAAAAAAGAAGGAACTCTCCAGAATAAAGCATAGAATATAAAATAGAGGGGAACTGTAAAAAGGAGGGTAAGCATAGAATCAGAAAAAGTATTTAATAATTATAATATATGCATATACATACACAAACACACATATATTACAAGAAAACTAGAAATAATATAGAAGTTTCTTAATTTGAAAACTTTCTCTTTGAGATCAGGAATAAGAGAAAGATGGACTTTATCAACACTTCTATTCAAAAATGTATTGGAAGCCCTAGTACAATAAAGTAAGAAAAATAAATACACATTGAGTATCTCTAATCCAAAACTCTGAAATCCAAAATGCTCCTGGATTTAAAAGTTTTTGAGTGCCAACGTGATGTTCAAAAGGCATGCTGATCAGAGCATTTCTGATTTTGAATTTTCAGATAAGGGATGCTAAACTGGTAAGTATAATGTAAATATTCCAAAATACAAAAAAAAAAAACCTGAAATGCCAAATACACCTAATCTCAAGCTTTTTTGATAAGGGGTACTCAATCTATGCAAGGTATAAATATTAGAAAGAAGCAAAATTGGCATTCAATTTTGTAATATGCTATATATACACAGCCTAATATACAGATAAGTTATTAGAATTGATAAATATTAATATATTCATATTACTATATTAATACTAGTATATCAAGGTTGCTCATAAAATCAACATAAATTGTATTTTTATGTTCTAGAAAAAAAGCAGATACAATTTTTTTGAAGATACCATTTTCCACACCATCAAAAACACTAAACACATAGAAATAAATCTAGTGAAAAATGCATAGGGTCTCTCTGAAGAAAAACAAAACTTTGAGGGAAATTAAAATTAAAGGAAAACTAAGCAAATTAAAATATATGTCATGTTCCTTATTTTGTGAAGCTCTCCATGCTTGCCAAACTTATCTATATATTCATTATAATACTAAACAATCCTCAACAGGATTTCTTTTTTAGAAGTTGGCAAACAGTTTTAAAAATATAATGCAAAGGACCAAGAGTTAGTAAGACACTTATAAAGAAGAGGAACAAGGTATAGGAGGACTTGCTCTATCATAAATCAACACTTATTGCAAAGCTATACTAACTAAAGCAGGATGGTCTTGGCCCATGAATTTCACATTGACAAGTGAAACAGAATGGAGGATCCAGAAATAGACACCGCATTTAGAGATACTTGGCACAGATGGAACTGCAAAGCAATCAGAAAGGACAGTATAATCAAAAGTACTGGGACAACAGGGTATCCTTATGATAAAAATAAAATTGGACATTTACCTCATGCCACTTAAAAAAACAATCCCAGGTGGATCATAGCCTAAGTACCAGAGGCAAAATAATAAAGCCTTCAGAAGATTAAAAGGAAAATAGATTCATGACTTTAAAGGTAGGAAGAGATTTCTTACACAAAATATAAAAGCAATAACCATAAGAGAAAAAAGACTGATAAATTACATACAAATTAAAAGCTTTTCTTAAGAAAATACTGAGTGAAAATGAGTGATATAGACTTAGAAAACATATCTGAAACACACATAACCCATAAAATGTTTAATGAATAAGTACAAATTGATAAGAAAAAGACAGACAATCCAATAGGGGGAAAATGGGCAAAAGACTTGAATAAGCAATTTCATAAAGAAAAAAATCCAAATAGTCATTAAACATGCTAAAAGGCCCTCACCTTAATTAGAAATCAGAGAACTGAAAATTAAAACTACAAGGAAATACCACAACATGTTTTTTTAAACCACATTGGTTTAAAAAAATTAGTTAGAAAATACAAACATTAGCAAGGATGTGGAACAATGGGAACTTTTATATATAGTTGGTGTAACCATTAATTGGTACAACCATTTTGGAAAAAAAATGTGCTTGTACCATGCAAAGTTGTAGATACACATATTCTATGAACCAGAAATCTCACTCTTAGACATGGACCTTACAGAAATATGTATACCAGGGAACATATATAAGAATGTTCATCTGCAACAACATGGATGGAACTGGAGAACATTATGTTAAGCGAAATAAGCCAAGAACAGAAAGAAAAATCTCACATGTCCTCACTCATATATGGCAGCTAAATATTAAAAACAATTGATCTCATAGAGACAGAGAGTAGAGTGATGGTTACCAGAGGCTCAGAAGGGTAGCAAGGAGAGGGGATAAGGCAGGATGGTTAATGGGTATAAAAAAATACAGTTAGATAATTAGATAGAATGAACAATATTTGATAGCACAACAAAGTGACTATAGCCAATGATAATTTAGGGGATACTTCAAAATAGCTAAAAGAGTGGAATTGGAATGTTCCTAACACAAAGAAATGATAAATACCTGAGATGATGGATACCCCAATTACCCTGAATCGATTATTATACATTGTATGCTTGTATCAAAACATCACATACAGCCTATAAATACATACAACGATTATATATCCATAATAACTAAAGATAAAAAAATTTTAAAAGAGAAAACTCATGTAAAAAGAACGTTTATAGCAACATTGTTCCTAATAACTCTAAAGTACAAATAGCCCAAATGTCCATCAGCAGCACAATGAATCAATAAATGGTGGTATACTACAGCAACATAAAACAAAATATTGAGGGAAAGCTGTCATACACAATCTGCTTCCACTCACAAAAATTCAAACACAGGTAAAATTAAATTTTATTATTCAGGGATGCACATCCAGTGGTAAAACCAAAGAAGTGATTGCGACAAAAGTTTGGCTATAATATCTGAGAATGGGGGGAGGGCAGTTTGCAGTATGGCGGAGCTATACCAAGAAGCTGAGACAAAGGTAGAGCATGGTAGGGGGTGGACCTGGGGATACATAAGATGCAGATATGGAGGCTGCTGGAAGCAGAGAGGAGAGGGAGGTAAGGAAGGCAGCAGGCTGAGGGGGGACAAGCTGTCTTGCCAAAAAGGCTGGGGAAGGAGGCTAGTCACTGGGAAGTACTAGGCACAGGGCACACTCTAATGTGCAGTGCAGGTTGGTCAGCATATAGTCATGGTTTGTGCCATGACCTCTAGCCCAGCTTCCTGCAAAAGCTGGGTCTGACAGCTTATTCCTTGTCCCTTTAGTATATTCTCAGACCAACAGAGGGATATTGTCCGGACTGTTTAAGTCCAATGGTGTCATCATTTGCTCACTCCAACCACACTGTTCTAATTGCTATTCCTCAAATACAACATGCAGGGCCTTTGCACTTGCTGTTTCCTTTGCCTAGAACATATTTCTTCCAGATACATAGCTTGCTCTCTCATCTCAGGATTTTGCTCAATTGCTATCTTCTCAATAAGGTCTAAATTATCAATACTTCCCTCCCTTTCTACTTTGTATCCTTTTCTTTACTTACTATTTTTCTCCCTAGTACTTTTCACTCTCTTGCACTATATATTATTTATTTACCTTGTTAGCCATGTTAACTTCCATTAGAAACTAAGCTCCATGAGGGTTGGGATTTTGGAGTCTTTTCCACATTTGTCTCCCCCATCCTCAAAAGAATCCTAATATATACTCATCTCTCACTAAATATTTGTTGAATGATGAAATGAATGAACGAATGAATGAATGAATCCATCCATCCAATAATAAAAGCAGAAACCTGGGCCCCTTTGGCTCTTTCTTCTCCCTCACCCAACTCTGCCTATTTAACTTCCTAAATATCCCTCTACTCCTTCCTCTCTATCTCTATTACTATCACCCTAGACCACAGTCATCTTTCACACAGACTATGGCAGCAGATGTATGACCGCCCACCCCTCCTCTAGTCCTCTATCCATAAAAATCCATCTCTGCCCCCACCAGCCCCTGCTACCAGGCTGACCTTCTTAAAACAAGTCCATCTCCTACAAAAATTTCAATGGCTCCTCATCACATGCATAAACTAAAACTCCAGTTCCTTGACATTGCACAAAAGGCCCTAAAAGATCTATCACACACCTACCTCTCTAGCCCTTCTCTTATTACTCTTGGACCCACACCTTGGACCCACACTTTTAAAAGAATAAGCACTGAACTGCTTTCATACCCAAACATGTCATTTCCGATCTGTGGAAGACTGACTCATCCATCCCCAATGGAATGTCCTCCCACTTCTCATTTTTCCAAGCAAACAATACCATCCTTTAGGATTTGTTCAAATGGTTGCCTCTTCTGATGTTTATTACTCCTGTAGGCTATAGGCTGTCCTCTGTGCTTCCATTCTTTTTATACATATCTCTTCCATGGCATTTACTATACTCTAAAATAACTGCTTACATGAATGTCTCTTCTACTTGAATCTGAGATCCTTGAGGATGTCTTATTCATCTCTGAATGCTCAGTGCCTATCACAGTGCCTGGCACAAGGTAGGTGTACAAAAACTATCTGTTGAATGAGTAAATGAAAGAATTATGCCACATGAAAAGAAAATAATCTTTGTAATAATCAGTAAGTATATTAGTAACAATTTGTGTGACTTTCAAATACACAGGCATTCAACATATGTCTTTTATAAATTCCATCTTTGTGAAAGTAAAGAAATAGGCACAGAGCCCAGAAGAATCACGTTTGACATGTCTCTTATGGTCCTTTCATGCCCAGAAATTTGATTCTCTTTATTATAAATGCCTCAGGCACTGACAGATCATTTTTCTCATTTTCTGTTCAACTTTATCCCTTCACTAGTCTGCCTCTCTTAGCCACAAAAAAGAACTTCCAGCAAGCCACTATAACCAAATGAAACGTTTGTTATAACAAGACAATATAGGAGAAACTCAATATACATTATTTTAGACATTTACAAAATGGGGATTTTCTCAAATAGTCTGCAGTAAAAGTACTCTAATGGGAATTCATTTGGTTAGAATCAGCCTGGTAATGAATCCCAAGCAGTCACTGGGTTTAGAGTACTTAATGCTCCACTAGGTAGAAATGTACTTGAATACCATAGATATCAAAACAGAGATTTCCTTCAATAACTAATACATTTAATTTCTCCATTATCATCCAGGGAATTCTATGAAAATAAATGATACAGTAAAGATATATTCTCATTTGTCCACTTGCAAACTTTCAATCCTGACCTTGAAAGTCTTTTGATAAAAAGATTTCCTGGGCCATCTGGAGCTGTGAGCAAGGAATCAGGACTTGAGTCTTTCTACCCAATTATCCCCTCACTCACTGTATAAAGTTTCCCCAATCAAACAATGCCAGGGTAAAGGGCAAACTACAAAAAGCAGACAGATCTACCTTCTGAGTTTCTAGTTAGAGAAAAGTATATATAGAAACTAGAATGAGCTCTGGTGTTATGAAATCTGTGGAGATTGCCTCAAATAGACTTAGATATGTTAATGCAATGAACAGATTTTACAACGCAATTTTTTTAAACCATGAAGAACATCAAAGCCAGATGTGAACAATTTGAAACACAATTAGATTATCAAAGAACATAAATGGTATACACAATTCCTCCTATAGCGCTTTTTTTTATAAAGTCAATTTGCTACAAGTACAACAGATTCCGGGCTATATTAAGTAAATGCTGATGTTTATTGAGTATCCACTATGGATTAGGATTGATGTTAGGCATTAGGGATACAAAGGTGAATAAAAAATGGTCTCTTCCCTTCATATGTTTAGCGTCTAGCAATAGACACACAAACATTTACATCAGATGTAATAAATGGATATGGGAGATGAGCACAGGGAGGACAATGTCAGGGGGAGGAGCACATTTCCAGTGTCCATTGCCTTACATGTAAAGAACAGATCTCCAGAGAAAGTTGCACTAGTAACATATCCTCACATACAATGTAAAAGGAGCCAATACACCTTATGCTTATCTACATGCTAGGTTGTAATGTTTGAAATTGCTCACATTTCACCATTTCTGACCTATAAAAACAAAACTTTGACATATTTTAACTTCATAGTTTCCAAAGCAAAGTTTTATTTCACAAATTCCACAAATACCTGGCAATCACATGGCAAGTGCAGGTAGGGAAATTGAGGGAAAACAGTACATGAGGACCGAGAGAAGGTAAGGGCTACAGTTACCGCTTAACCAAATTTTTTTTTCCTGAATTTTTTTTCTGAAAAAAATACCATAGACTCATCCCTCCAAGAGAACTGTGCAGCTCAAAGGGCCCTGTGGTTGTTGGCCTTATAGATAACAGGCATAGAGAATCTTTGTGAGATACCTAAAGCGGAGGTAGAGTCTTAGGGAGGTAGGTACTCTCTCCAAATTCCTTGATGGTAACTCATAGTCATGGAGTCTTCTAGTTGTCCCTGTCATTTTACTCTCCCCTTCATCCCTAATAATAACCTTTGAATTTTGGCTGGGCATCAACCACCTAAAACAGACTATATTGCTCAGCTTGCAGCCAGGTATGGCAAGTACAAGTTAAGTTCTGGTTCATAGATGTAGTAAGAACAGAGTGTGCAATTTCTGGAAAACAAACTTGAAGGGCATTGGTGTGGGCCTCTCTGTCCCTCCTTCCTCCTGACCTTTCTCCCCACAGTCCCCTGGCAACCTGTTTTCTGTTTCTGTCGTTTTGTCTTTGCAAAGGGATCACATAAATGAAATCATATGGTATGTAGCCTTTTGTGACTGACATTTTTCCCTTTGCGTAATACATTTGAGATTTGTCCATGTTGTTGCATGTATCAGTAGTGTGCTCCTTTTCATTGCTGAGTAATATGCCATTGTATGGAAGTATCAGAGTTTGTTTATCCATTCCCCAGCTGAAGGCATTTCAGTTGCTTTCAGTGTTAGCAATTACAAATAAAGCTTCTATAAATGTTCACTTACAAGTTTTAGAGTCAACATAGTTTTCATTTTAAATGAGCGAACACCTATGAGCAGGATTGCTGGACCGTGTGGTAAGTATATGTTTAACAGTATGAAGAACTACCAAAGTGTTTCACAAAGTGACTGTATTACTTTGCATTCCCCATCAGAAATGTATGAGAATTCTAGTTGTTCCCCATCTTTGTTAATATTTGACATAGTTAGATTTTTTTATTTTAGACTTTCTGATAGGTAATTCTGATATCCCACTGTGGTTTTAATTTGCATTTATCTAATAACTAGTGATATTGAACATCTTTACATGTCTTATTTACCATATATCTTCTTTGATGAAATGACTAAATATTTTACTCTTTTTTAAATTGGGTTTTTCTTGTTAACTTTTGAGAAATATTTATTTTCAAATAAATTCTGGATACAACTCCTTCATTAGATATACAATTTGCTAATATTTTTTCCTAGTGGATGGCCTGTCTTTTTATTATCTTACCATTGCCTTTCAACAATTTTGAGGATGTCAAATTTATCAATTGTATCTTTTAGGGATGATGCATTTGGTATCATATCTGAGAAATCTTTACCTAACCCAAGATCATAAAGATTTTCTCCTATGCTGTTTTTCCCTATGTTTATAGTTTTTGGTTTTACGTGTAGGTTTATGATACACTTTGAGTTAATTTTATATAGGACATGAGGCATATATCAAAGTTCATTTATCTTTGCATCTTGATATTCAATGGTTCACACCATTTTTTTCATAAGACTACCCTTTTTCCATTCAATTAACTTTGTATCTTTGTTGAAAAATCAACTGACTTTAGATATGTAGCTCTATTTCTGGATTCTGTTCCACTAGACACACTAAAAAATTTTTAATAGCTATGTATTTATTTTTAACAGGTATTAAAAAAAAAAATACTGGCTTTCCAACTCCAAGTTGTAACTTCCCCTCTTATATTACCCAGTACTTGAGATTATGGTTGCCTGAAGTTTTATTGTATAAAGTCACTGTAAAATACAAACATCTATATTCCACACCAACTATCCTCATTTGCAAAACATCTTGTGAGATGTTGTTATGACTTGCCACAGAAATATAAGGCTCTCATTATAAAGAACATTAAAAAGTACAGCCTCTTTTAAACTTTATAAAACAGATCCCAATGCAGACAAATATGCTTTTAAAACTAAGACATTTGAAGATTAGGGCTACTTGGAATATTTTACTTGGAACTAATATGTAGATTCATCAAGTCCCCAAACCCTGTGGAATTTCAATTAGCTACCTGCCAAGAGCCACACATAGCACGATATAGCTGTATAGACGAAGTACCATCTGCTGCTGTGACCAAAAATCACTCTGGCATGATGCTTATGGTTCCTCAGAGCTCTCTTGCTCCTGCCAATGTTACATCCATGGCTAACCACAGGGAACTTCTCTGTAAATGCCCCTAACTGCAGAAACTATAGGGAAGCTAGTAACGCAAGGGATTCATCGACAGCACTGATTTTGCTGATGGCGTGTAGCACAATTGACCACACCAAGCACTCATGAACAAATGCCTTAAATTGTCAGAAATTATTGAATCCTTGTAAGTTCCTGTGGTAAACTGGACATCCAAGTTCCTCCAATTAAATTGTTCTTTTTTTCTCCAATCAAGGAAGTACATTGTGTGGGGATCACATTTAATGCCCAAGAATAAGAAACTTGCTCTATCTCCTATTACCAAAGAAACACCCTTTAAGATGATGTCAGAAGTAGAAATAAAAGAAAATCTATCTATGGGCATTGATAGATTGTTATTACATGGCAAAAACATCTTTTCCCCCATTTCTAGTCACTTAGGCCATGTGACTGAAGAATAAGCTTCTTGCAATCACCTCAGCCTGAAAGGTGATCCAACACAGGGCCCTGTGTGCCCGCAGGATCAATTCCAGCTTGGACCAAGAGAGCAATGAGTTATTACTGGTTCTGTCTCCTGTTCATCTTTAACCTAAAGCCAGCAAGCAGGCCAGTTAGAATAGCATAGCAAGACTCATCTATATCAGATATAGATATAGACACCATCTATATCAGAGTTTTTAGTTGCACACAGAAGAATCCACCCTAGTTAGTTGAGCAGAAAGTCTTAATTACACAGTTTTAGATAGCTCTGAAATCCTTGGAAGGGGCAGAGAAGCAAGCTCTGACGAAGTATCCAGAAATAACATCTAGAACCAAGTGCCACAGAGCTGGTCTGGTAGAAGCCACACTGCCTCTGGCATAATTTGGAAGTTGCTACCATCATTACTGACCAGGAACATGCTGCCTTTGCTTATGACCACACCAGCAGAAGGAATCATCGTGCCATGTCTGTCTCTTTATAACACCCCTTCTCTTTACCTGTCATTTTCAGTAGTTTGACTAACAAGTGCCTATATATTGTTTTCTTTGTGTTTATCCTTCTTGGAGTTTGTTGAGCTTTTTGAAAATATTGGTTGATGCCTTTCATCAAATTTGGTAAGTTTCTAAATATTATTTCTTTAATATTGCCTCTATTTCATTCTCTCTCTCTCCTCTTTCTAGAACTTTAATTATACATATGATAAACCTTTTACAACGTTTCACATATCTCCTATGTCCTCTGCTCTATTCTGATTTTCATTTTACTATTTTCATTTCATTTTATGTGCTTCAGTTTGAATATTAACATTTTCTAATGACCTGACTTAAGTCACTAATTCTATCTTCTGCTATGTCCAGTTTGCTGTGAAAGTCCATCCAGTGGTAAGATGGTAGATTAATGCCATCTTAATTTATTTTACATTTCTATAATTTCCATTTGACCCATTTTTATATATTCTAATTCTGTACTGAAATATTACATATTATCATCCATTTTATCCATTTTTCTTCCATTTTCTTTAACAAATGAATCATCTTTTAAATGTAACATCTGGATCATTTTTTACACTATTTTATTCCTTGATTATCTGTCACTTTTCCTTAGTTTTTTTTTTTTTTTTTGAATGTTGGCAATTTTTATTGTATGCTGGACATTGTGAGTGATATATTGTAGAGACTCCAGACTATGTCATTTTTCTCTAAACAGTGTTGAGCCTCAAGCAGGAAGGCAGTTAATTGCCAGAAAATTCTCTGGATCTTGTTGATACTTTATTTGGGCTTTTTAAAGATAGGTCTGTTTCATTTTTGTGCATAATCTTAGAGTACAGCCCTCACCCATAGGCATGGCCTTTGTGGGGTTTCAGCCAAATGTCTATTGTGTTCACCAAAATTTCTCTGCTGAGCTAGAACTTTAATACCTACACCTCCCCAGATTGTGTCCTGTGGTCTCTGAAAGTTCTATTCAGTTCTCAGCTTCCTAGCAGCTGTTCTTTGTTGGTCTTTTGGTACCTCACCTTGTGCATTCAGAGGTTAGAAGCTGACAAAAGACTCAATGGGTATTTTTACGTATATTTTGGAGGTTCTTTATTTGTCACTCTTTCATCTCTAGTACCCTGTCCCCCAAATCTCACCTACCTTTGCAGCCCAAACTCCAATCCCTGCTTCTTTCACCTATCAAAACTATCATTCTCTGCTTGAGTTATATTTCTCTCCATCTCATATTGAAAAATGACCTCATGAAGAGATCCAGGGTGAATATGAGGCTCCCTTTCAAAGCTGCTCCTATTTCAAGGACCTTATCCATGCACTGCTTGTCCAATGCCTGCAAACATTGTTTTAAACATTTTGTTCAGTTTCTACAGTTGTGTGAGGGTGAATCTGGTATCAGTCATTCATAATCTGTGCAACTGGAACTCAGAAAACTCTCTATTTGCATTAAAGTACCACCCACATCTGATGTGTGAAAGCTAAGGCCAAGTCTTTTCTCGAACTGCAAAGGAGGCTGAAATCTGTGGAGAAGGGGGATTATGGAGGGAATCAATACTGTAGAGAGCTATCAAATGTGGACAGGGAATTCAAAGGATGTTTATTCAAAACAGGTTCTTCTGCCTCAACATTATCTGATTTCCCTAATTCTTATGTCTTCTTAATCAGGTTGTACAATCAGCTAGAAATGGGAATAAGGAACATAAAAACAAGATGAAGTGGAGAAAAAAACTAAGTGCCTGGTGACTTTATTCATGCCCAAAATATACCTCAGTCCAATAGGTAGCCAGGTTTTATTTTTAAAACTACATTTGGCATCTCAGAATATTCAACATTGACAATTAAGTCTTGTACTTCACTTCTTAATGACTTTGCACATCATGTACTTGTTTCTACAGCAAGCTTCCTGATAAATAAGTTAGAAAGAAAGTAGTGAGAATAGTACTATATCAGGAGGTATTGAGAAGAGGAAGAAAATGCCTGAGGCTTATATACTTTATTTCAACAAAAGTTACTGAGCACCTGTCATGTTTCAAATACTGAAAATCTATGAGGTGTGGGGGAGGGTTTTACACCAAGATGAATATTATGGGATTCCTGCTTGCACTGGTATTGAGGACATAGACATTTCAGGGTTCCTTGACCATAATCACTGGCATATGTACAAAAGGTTAGGAAGAACAAAGAATATATTGAATCTAGTCAGGGACTCAAGAAAATCTCCCTGTAGCAGACATTTGAGCCAAATCTTGAAGATGAGTGAGATTTAGCCAAACAAAAGAAGGCACAAGAGGCATTCTAGGCAAAGCCAGCAACAGCTAGAGAAAAACACAGAGACAGGAAAGAGAATGTTGTGCAGTGCAGTGGCAGGGGTAGAGGGAGAGTGGATTACAAGGAGTTTGGTGTTTCTAAATTGTAAGGTATAGACCGGAGGCTGTCAGGCTGGAAAGGGACCTGGGGCCCATGTAACTGAGTACCTGGAAAGCCACGCCATGAAGGCTGGACCATTGTTGTAAGCAACTGAGAAGTTATCATCAGGGAATGGCATAGCAGAATTGCATTTTGGACAGGGCATTCTGACTGTAATTTAGGGAAAGATTTCAGAAGGGCAGGATGTGAAGCACAGCCATTAGAGGGCTGGTGCAATCGTTCAGGAGCAATGGCCAGGGCCCTGTGACAGAGAGGAAGGGGTAAATAGCCAAGAGATAACATTTTCCAAAGTTGGTAAATGGCTATGAGGGTGAAGGAGAAGAGGAAGCTAAGTTTCAAGAAAGAAGTCCAAATTTACCACAGGAAATTGAAGATTTCCATTTTGGACACTGAGTTTGAGGCATCTGTAGATTTCCAAGTTGGTATAATTAGCATGTAGCTGGATATATGGGGTTCAAGAGAGAGCTGTTCAGGGATGGGAAAAAAGATTTGACAGTAATTAGCATATAAGGGCAGACGAAATCATAAAGGATGCTAGGGGACATATGAAATAGAGAAGAGCAAAGAGCAAGGAGAGAAAACTGGAGGATACCAAGGTTTTAGGAATGGGCAAACAGCGAGAAATACACAGGTATTCTTCGAAGCACTTTAAGTGTGGCAAAGTGTATAGTTTCATAGAAGCTGAGGGAGTAAATAACATCGACGAGTGGGTGGTCAACTGGGAAATGAAGTGGAGTGGTCCAGCAGTATCAGCACGGAAAAGCATTGGTGGGACTAGGTAATATGGGGGTCACCGGCAACCTTGGGGAAAGGAGAAGATTTAGGTGGATTGGAGAGGTCGGAAGTTCTGGGGACGATAATGTAGATCATTCTTTCAAAAGGTTGATTTCAAATGAAAGGGTAGAGCTAGGGACAGCCCAAGAGCTAGGTGACTTGGTTAGAGAGAGAAGGTTTCTTCATATAGGAAAGAATGAACCGTGTGTACAGGCTGAGGGAAATTCTACAAAGAGTAATAAAAATAAAAATAAGTGAAGGTAACAGTACCAATCACATTTCTGAAGTAGTTAGATGGGTCAATGTTCCAAACATTAGGGAGAAGGACTGGACTTGAACACGTAGACACGTCCTGTGTCTAGGGGAAGTCTTGGCAACCGGCAAGAGATGGAAAGACAAGAGGTACAGAGGAAGGAATTAGAGGTCATTTTTACTTCTCAATGACTTTTCTTGAAAAAGTAGGAGGTGACTTGTCTCCTGGGAGTCTGGAGACGAGGGTGCATGGTGTTAGGCAGGGGTGTTGAGGAATGGCGATCATTTGGAACAGTTATAGGAGAAATATGAGAATGGGCAAACTAAGGACAAAACCAAGGCCTCTCATGTGGCACTGAGAGTCCAGATGAAGTTAACTTTTCCCCATCAGCACTCAGCTACCCAGCATGGAAGCGAAGAAAGCCAATTCTGAGACGGCTCTGGGAACAAGGCTCCCCAGCCATGCCGTGGAAAGACAAGGAGGCCAAGGAACCAGGTGCACAGCTCACAGAGCAGTCTAGGGCTGCATTCTGGGAAAACTTGGGGGATCGAAGAACAGGTTTTGTGGGAGCAAGAGAATGAGTCTCTGCTTCCTCCCTTTCCTCTCATCACTCTGGTGAGAGGCCTAAATGCCTCTGCGAGCTGCAGCAACCACTGACAGAAAACCAAAATAAAACAAAGCAGAGACACAGAGAGAGCGCAAGAGCACATTAAATCAAAATTCCTTTAACACTTTTCTTAAAAGGCACCGATCATCTAAATCACTCCCCTTCCCCCAAAGCCCTTTTAAATTCCAAAGCTGAGAACAAAATTATGGTTAAATGTTTAATTAATGTTTATTATAGCTAGCATATTAGTTTAGAAAGGTCAAATTTATGATACAATGAAGTAATATTTTTCACATTCTGTGGGTCTACTTTATAGCACACTGGGGCCTAGAGTATAATAAATATCTTCTATTATTTTGTAGGATTCTTGCATGTAAACCTGCTGGGGCTGAGATAATACTGAATTTCAAGTTGAATGAGCTGGTGTGAACCTTAGGCAAGTCCCTTCATCTTTCAGGACTCAGCTTTCAGAGTTGTAAAGTGAAGAATAGGGATAAATCAACAAGTTCTCATCCAGATGAAAAAAACCATAATGTAACATTTTAAATTGCTATGGCGTTTATACATTTATTCTTTTCTTTTTATGATATGGCTTTGGTCCCAGCTATAATTTATGGAGTTTCAGTCCCTCATCAGGAACATGAATTCCAACAATGATTCCATCTCTACAATTCACTTTATGTTCCAATTTCTCTATTCTCTGCCCACATTCACCCTTTGGAGGTTTCACCCCTGAAAGTTCAGAGGTATTTGTTACCACACATCATGTTTTCCCCTGGGGCCACGCCCCTGATCGCAGGAGGTGGAAGTTCTGCAATAACCTCTACACATCCCAACTTAGACTTGTGATTGAAGGTAATACCATAAAATGCATATAAAGCATCTGTTAGAATGCCTGATAGATAGGGGACCCTTGGTAGAGTGTGCCTGATACATTGAACAGTGTGATGTGTGGAAAATAATCAAAACACAGCATTATTTTTATGTCCCCATTCAGATGTTTCTCCTGTCACCAGATGAAAACTCAGCAGAACGCACGGCTCCATCTTGGGTTGCAGAGGGCCCCACAGTAACTTCAAGTCTCAAACCACAGCCTTGATTCAAAATTAAAGTGTCCAGTTGCAAGAGATTAGACAACTCCTCCCTCTTCCTTCAGAAATGAAAAGAGAAAAGACTTCTCTTTTCATTCCCTGCATGCTTAGGCCATCAGGGTCCACAAGTGGGTTGGGGGAGAAGCAAAGGAAAGGACAGCAAAGCTCTCATTTGACTGGTGACTGACACTGTCCTAAGGAAACCTGGTGGGTGGTTAATGCTGGCTCTTACCCTCTAGCAGTTTTGTTGTCTTAATTGCTAGCTGGGCTGTCCCTAGAAAAATGTCCCTCATGTGGATCACGCAGGTTTCCTTTGACTATTCACTTCTCTTCCACTTATTAGGTTCCCATTTATTGTTTTTCCATCCCACAGTTTTTGAAGTCCCCTCACCTCTGGTAGAGCAGAAAAACATTGTGGAAGATACCTGTGACAATGACTCCTTGGCACTGGCCAATGATTTCTTAAATAGGGCACATAAAATATTGGTGAATAATAGTTCATTAGGACCTTCCCGCTTTCATTTAGGTATGGAAAGTTAGAAAGAATGTTGCTCCCATTTGAACTGCAAGAAAAAGCTGAATTGCCTACATCAGGACTTTTCTTGAGACCATCAGAGAGCAGAGGTCCAGCAAAATTCTAGTGCAGGGCAAGGAAAAAAAGTGTGGCAAGAGACCCTCTCTAAGGCACAGGCCTAAAGCCTGCCCCTACCATGAGCAAAGTAATGCTGATTGCCCAAAACTGGAAACGACTGGTGAATGGGAAAACAAAAAACAAACAAACAAACAAAAACAACCTGTGATCTATCCATATCATGGAATACTACTTACTCATCAATAAAACGGAACAAACTCTTGATACAAACAACAACATACCTGGATGTCAAATGCATTATGCTAAGTGAAGAAAGTCAGATTCAAAAGGCTACACATTGTTTGGTTACATGTACAAGATATTCTATGATATCATAGGCAAAACTGTAAGGACAGAAAACAGATCAGTGGTTTCCAAAGGCTGGAGGTAGGTGCGGGGTTGGATACAAAGAGGTATGAAGGGTTTTTGAGGGGTAGTAGAACTGTTCTATATCTTGGTTATGGTGGTAGTTACATGTCAGGCATTTGTCAAAACTCACAGAACTATACACTAAAAAGGGTGATTTACTGTATGTAACTATCTCAAAGGCATTTCAAAATAAAAAACAGTACTTCATTAAAATTAAGACAGTTTGTTCATTCAATTATACCATTAAGAGAGTGAGGAGACAAGTCATTCATTGGGAGAAAATAAACAAATAGCATTTGCATACAGAATATATAAAGAACATACAAATGAGTAAGAAAAAAAGCAGACAATCCAATAGAAAATGGGCAAAAGACTTGAGTGGACATTTCACAAAACAAAATATCCAAATGCCTAAGAAGCATATGAAAAGATGCTCAACATCTTTATTCTAAGTGCATATGAAAACCATAATGAGGTACAACTGCTCAGTCACTAGAGTAGATCAAATTAAAGATTATTAACACTAATGTTGGTGAAAATGTGAAGCAATTGAAACTGGTTGCACATCTGTATAACAACTTTGGAAAACTATTTGGCAGTATTTACTAAAGCTAAACATACCTGAGCCTTATGACCCAGCAATTCTACTCCTAAGTATCTATCCAACAGAAATGACTGCAAACATCCACCAAAAGATATGTTCAAAAATGTTCATAGCACCATTATCATAATAGCAAAAACCTGGGAACAACTCAAATTTCCATTAATAGAAAAACATATACACATACAATGAAATACTACACAGCAATAAAGAGGAATAAATTACTGTAATGTGAAACAAGGATGAAACAGACATGAGCACAAGTAAAAATGAGTATGTACTATATATTTTGATTTGTATGATGTTCAAGATTATAAACTAATTCATGGTGATGAAATCAGAATAGTGGTTACAGGTGGGGGTAGTATTTGCTGAGAAGAGGCATGAGGAAGCCTTCTGAGCTGCAGGAAACATTTTATATCTTGAGCTCAGTGGGTGTTTACATAGGGACATACAGATACATATATATGTGTGTGTGTGTGTATAAAACTTCATCCAGTAATACATGTAAATACTATGTACTTTACTGCATGTATTTAATATGTTTACCTCAGTTCACTATTATACAAAGAAAATATCACAGCATAGCTCAAGGGCTAATGATAATGTGTACAAAATGAATATAAACAAACTAGGAATACAGGATTTGTCTTGGCCCCTGACCCCTGTGTGTTTCTGATTAGCGTGAAGACGAAAAGAAACATGTGTTAGCTCTGCAGCCCATAGTAGATCAGCCTTGACACAGCTTCTACTCATTTTAGATGCCAAGCTTATGCAATTTAAAAATATGTATATTTTTGTTTTGAAAAAATGTAGAGAAGGCATTTTTCCTCTACTGCTTTAAAACAGGGGCCTTTGTTTCATATGCTATTAATTGCTATAGCATAATGGCTGCCAGATTATTTTCTATCAAGTGACTAAAATTTCTTGTGCCACCATCCTCCTACCATATCATTTCTCAATAAATCAAGATTTGTGCACTTTATGCACAAATGGATGCATAAAGGGTGTCAGACCTCAATACAATTTGTTTTTAATGACTCCTACCAACACTCCTAGGGAGGCCGTATCCATATCAGGCCTCCAGGCCTCACGCACTTCCAACTGGTCTGGGAATGCAGTTTCTCCTGGCACAGAAGCCACCCAGTCGGCTCCTCTGCACTTCCCTGTGAGCATCAGACGCCAGTCCTCAATCCTCCCAGCTACAGGAGTTTTCCATTAAGTCTCCGAGCCATCCATGAGTTCCCCAGACAGCCCTGGGTCTGAGGAGGAAGAAAGCCTTATCCACTCACCCACACTTTGTTGAGGGCTCACACACAGCCCTGTAAGCTTGCCTTAATGTATCTCCTCACCAATCCTCTTTCCTCTTTATAACCTGACCTTTTTAATGTCTTTGAGGTGAATGAGAAGTCCAAGAGTCTTTGCATCAGCATTAGACAGTTACTTCGTCATTGCACTCTGCATTTTTGTCCAGCACCTTGGTCTGCTCTGTGCAGCATCTATGGCTGGTGTTGGCTATCTCCATCAAAACCTTGATATTAACATCCTGCTGTAATAACTTATGGTTGAACCATGTGAAATTGTTGACTATTTTTGACCTAAATATTACATTGCAATTTCATAGGATTCAAACTACCAGTTTATTCAAGATAGGCTTTTTGCAGAAACTAAACTTTAGGTTTGGTTTGAACAAAAGGGAAAAGTGGGTTCTTGAATACTCAAATACTGAAACACCTGTGAAGCATCTTACCTTGGCTTTCAGATCAGCACACAATTCCTGTTGCTTTTTCCTGTCCTTAGCCAATGTGCTTTCCATTTCATGAGTTGCACAAGCCTCCATGAGGGTCAGCACAGCCTTCTGTGTAAAGTCTTTCCTATTCTTATTCCAATTTGATAGCAGGATCCTTCGCTGCTCCCTAGCAAAGCGATATTGGTCACAATATTTCTCATGTTCAACCTGAAAAGATAACAGATGGTGAATACTTATTATTAGGAAAATGGGTCTATATTTTATGGCTTTGTTACAAAAATGAATAAAATGAAATGCAACAAATGATTTTGAAAAACTGGGGACAAACACCTTAATAGCAAATACAGCAACCAGGAACCAGGTACTGTCTTCAGAATTCTGAGCAGGTGGCCAACTAGAGACTGAGGCCAAGTCATTTAATGTTTGTAAATTATACAGTGACTTCTATGCACATGTGAATGTTGCTGTTACTCGCTTAATTTTTTTAAAAATTACAGAACATATTTTATAGCACAGTTTATTTAAAAATTAAAAGTCTGTGTATTTGTTTACATATATGTTATAAGAAGAATTATTGTGAAATTAATTAGTGACATGCTAACTTCTGTTTTCTTGCCTTTGTGGTCTTGTTGACTAAAGAACAAAACAATATAATTTCCCAGTTCCTTCTCAGGGAAA
This sequence comes from Microcebus murinus, assembly GCF_040939455.1. Taxonomy (NCBI): domain Eukaryota; kingdom Metazoa; phylum Chordata; class Mammalia; order Primates; family Cheirogaleidae; genus Microcebus; species Microcebus murinus. The sequence continues at coordinate 38,654,822 of NC_134111.1, forward strand.
TTTCAATCATATCTTTGAGTTCTGTATTTGGGGTATTTGTATTTCAGACGCAACTAGGGAGATCAAGCAGAGCTGTCACAGGGTAGACAGAGGAGAGTGCCAGCCCCCCAGGTGAAGGGTTGGCTTCCCCATGGCTAGGATTGAGGTGTGGCAGGCTCTGTGGATGGAGAAGCAGGCACTCCACTTTCAAGCCAGACCTGGAGAAGGCAGAATCTCTGAGGGTGGGCAGGTGACTATATGGACAGCTGGGGGTCAAATACTAGCAGAGCAGCCCTGGGAGCCACAGTGAAGATCTCTGCAGCAAATAGGCACAGAAAGAGTAAATGTGGCCAGAGGGGCCCCCACCTTCTCATGGACTGTAAAGAATTTTTATAAATGACCTGTACAGGCTTTCAACGTACAACCCCATTATTTTCTACAGTATAGAGAAAAATAATTTTTGGAGTACCATTTAAAATATATGTCTATTGCTTAATAATCATTGACCACTAAAACAATTTAATTTGCCGTAATATAGATAGAGTCTGGCACCCACCAAATCATGCCTAGATTTGTGAGGATAATATCTTTGTAACATGTCCAGATATAGAGTCCTTCTGCCAACTAGATCTCCAGAGTACTGATCCACAATAGCCTGGTAAATCCAGTGGTCTTCTTCACTTAGTTGGCAGTTTCTGGAAGCAACAAAAATGTTACAACATATTGCTGAGTAATCATGAATTTCAGGGACTTCAAACCATGCAAGCTATTAGCAACTGGTGATAATTATGTAAAATGAGATTTCTGTGGGTTTCTTTTTCATACATTAGCCAAATATACTGTCTGTTACACAAAAGTTTCAAATTTTAATTCCACGGATTCTTTCAATTCTTTATTTGGTCTTGCTATAAGTTCCAGACATGATTTGAAGAAGTTTAATGAAGCATAACAATTTCTTAAATATTTATTGTATCTTGCCTATAACAATATTTTAAAAATCATGACCAATGAATGAAATAAACAAACATTAGAAAATAAATTATTATGCATACAGATTTAAAAGGAATTTTACTTATTCAACAAAGTTTCTATGTCTAGACTAAAGGGAAATACAAACGTAAACGGTTATGTGAACAATTACATAAAAGAAAATAAAGACAAACTCAGAAAGACCTAAGATCTGACTTCAAAGAAAAGTCTAAAATTATCTTTTTACTTTATCCTCTTCTTGCTTTGTAGGGGGTAATACTAAATATTGGTTGTGGGGCGCGGTGTCAACGCCATTACAAGTTGGCGCCTGTTTCCGGCTTTGCCTAGAGCAGCAAACAAGTTCAGCGCATGCGCAATTGTCGGTTGCCCTGTGGCGCGAGAATCCAAACAAAGGGTCCTGCTATGGACTAATGCTTGGTGGCTCGACAGCTGAGCGGCCTATCGCAGCTTAGGGGTTGTGCTTCTGGGGTATATAGCGGCCTGCGCGCTGCCGGGCTGGGTCTTCCGCATCATGTAAGTTTAAAGGGAACCCCATTAAAGCACGGTCAGAAGAACTCCTGTTGCCGCGTCTTCCTTGCTGGCGAGGCGGGCGCGACAAGTGGTGCCGAAACCCGGGACCTCGTGCAACTTTGAAGCACCAGCGGAGACGACCTCAACAGAGGTGAGTTCAGAACTGACGTGTGGGACGGCCAAAACTCCCCTGCTTCCAAAAAATGGGTAATATTCTGCTGCGGCGCTTTTTGTGGCCTATTATCATAAAATGCCTGTATGATGAGACTTCAGGCCCGCGCGTAGCAGCTAGCCAAAGTGCACTGAGTGACTTGCAAGAAGCAAGCTCAGAGAGAAGCAGTAAGGGAAGGACCGCGGTAAAAGGTGGAAAAAAGGAATATAGAGCTAAAAAAAGGAAGTGTAAAGCGCTTGAAAAGAAAATGCAGGGAGGGAAAGCGCAGCCCGACCTGCAAAGGGAGAGAAAGAAGAAAAGGGAGAGAAAGAAGAAAAGGGAGAGAAAGAAGAAAAGGGAGAGAAAGAAGAAAAGGGAGAGAAAGAAATGTAAAAGTACCAGGAATAAAAATAACAAAGGAAAGGACAGGACAGAAGACAGAGGAGATAGCCTTTTTCTGTCAGAATTTAAGAAATTAAATATTTCTGAGGATGATTCCTCTTCTTCCTCTTCTCTTACTTCCTCAAGTTCAGGGGAGGAGGCAGGGGAGGAACTAGAAAAGAAAGAGGAACCGGTTTTTCAGGAAGCAGCAGGTTGCGAGCGGTACCGCCCACCTCCGCATGCCCCGCCTTGGGAAGGGCTGGGTTTTTCTTGGGGGCCACTCGCCGCTGGGGATCCTCTGCCCATACCCTGGAATACAGAGGAGCCAGTGTGGGTGCCCCAGTGGCCTTTACCCTCTGAAAAGTTACTCGCGGCCCATAATCTAGTGCAAGAGCAGCTTACTCTTGGGCATCTTGAGCCCTCTCAATCTCCTTGGAATACTCCTATTTTTGTGATTAAGAAAAGGTCTGGTAAATGGAGACTGTTGCATGACCTTAGAGCAATTAATGCCCAGATGCAGCTTATGGGGCCTGTTCAAAGAGGACTGCCCCTTCTCTCAGCTTTGCCTAAACATTGGAGTCTAATTATCTTGGACATTAAAGACTGTTTTTTCTCTATTCCCTTGCACCCTCAAGATAAAAGCAGATTTGCATTCACGCTTCCTTCCATAAACCATGAGCAGCCTGATGCAAGATATCAATGGCAGGTTTTGCCTCAGGGCATGGCTAACAGTCCCACTATGTGCCAACTTTATGTGGCCTCAGCTATCCAGCCGGTTAGGCAGAAGTTTTCAAAGGTAAGAATTATACATTATATGGATGATATTCTCTTGTGTCATTGTGATAATGGCGTACTTCGCCAAGCTTATGCGTCCCTTCAGGCTCACTTAAAGGAAAAAGGCTTGCTGGTCGCTCCAGAAAAGGTGCAAGAGGGAGAAGTAGGCGCGTTTCTTGGTAGTAGCATTCTCCCTGACAAAATTGTGCCTCAAAGACTGTCCATCCGAAGAGATGCCTTAAAAACATTAAACGATTTTCAAAAACTGCTAGGGGATATCAATTGGCTTCGACCTTTTTTATGTCTTACTACAGCAGAACTGAAGCCATTATTTCAGATTCTAGAGGGAGACGCACACATCACGTCTCCTAGAACTTTGACTCCTGAGGCCCTAAAGGCTCTTCATAAGGTAGAAGAAGCCATTCAAAAGGCACAACTAGTGCGCATTCAACACCATGATCCTTTCTCCCTCTGTGTACTCCCTTCTCCTACACTCCCTACGGCAGTGCTTTGGCAGGATGGTCCCCTTTTATGGGTGCATCCTCAAGCCTCTCCAGGAAAGGTGATTGGCCATTATCCTACCTGTGTGGCCGAGATAGCTTTAAAGGGTATTAGTTTGGCTGTGTCCCATTTTGGACGTCACCCTGATAGCCTGATTTGTCCATATACTGCCAATCAGGTGAACACCTTATGTGCCAATCTTGATGCATGGGCCATATTGAGATGCACCTTCCCAGGGAGCATTGACAACCATTATCCCAAACATGCCTTATTGCAGTTTGCAATGAGAAACGAGCTTATTTTCCCAAGAGTAACTTCATTGTTACCTTTGGTTAATGCCTTGGATGTGTATACCGATGGCTCTAAGACGGGTATTGGGAGCTATGTCATTCAGGACAAGGTGTATACCAAACAGTTTAACTATTCTTCTCCTCAGCTAGTAGAGTGTGCCGTAGTCGGTCTGGTTCTCAGTACCATCACTGAACCTATCAACATCATCTCAGACTCCTTTTATGTGGTCAACGCAGTTAAACAGTTAGAAAACTCCTTTCACATTCTTGCCAAGAGTACTGTCTTTTCTGTATTTACAGAAATTAGAAATACTATTCAAAATAGAAAAAACCCATTTTCCATTCAGCATATCAGAGCTCATTCCTTGTTACCTGGACCTATGGCTGCGGGAAATGCTATGGCAGATCACGCCACTCGCGCCCTCTGGGTGTCTGATGGCCACGCCGCCGCCATAGACTTTCATAAACTTTATCATGTACCAGCTGAAACCTTACGACTTAAGTTCAACATCACACGTGCAGATGCTCGTGAGATTGTACTGCAATGTCCAAGTTGTGCTCCTTATCGCACTGTTGTTCATACGGGCGTAAATCCTAGGGGTTTGCGTCCTCTACATATGTGGCAAATGGATGTAACTCATGTCCCTTCCTTTGGGAAGCTTCAGTATGTTCACGTGTCTGTTGACACGTGCTCAGGCGTCCTTCATGCCACGCCTCTGGCTGGAGAAAAGGCAAGTTACGTTATCATTCACTGCCTAGAAGCTTGGGCAGCCTGGGGCAAGCCCCGGGTTATTAAGACAGATAATGGCCCAGCTTATACCTCAAAATCTTTTCAGCAGTTTTGCACTCGCTTGGGTGTGGAGCACCGTACCGGTCTTCCCTACAACCCTCAAGCGCAAGGCATCGTGGAACGTGCTCACGGCACGCTCAAAATGTACTTACAAAAACAAAAAGGGGGAGATGCCCTACAGCTAGGGCTATCACCCAAAGGACGCCTTTCCTTTGCTCTCTTTACTTTAAATTTTTTAAATTTAGATGTCAAGGGACGTTCGGCAGCAGACAGGCATGTCACGCCTGCTCCGCCACAGAAAGAATTAGTGAAGTGGAAAGATGTGTTGTCTAATCTATGGAAAGGCCCGGATCCAGTGTTAATGAGATCCAGGGGAGCTATTTGTATTTTTCCACAGGACCAGGACAATCCCATCTGGGTGCCCACGCGGCTGACTAGAACGGTGCAGCAGCCTCTGGAGCAACATGAAGACGTGCTGGCTACTCCTCCTAACGACAGCATAGATGATCGCGAGGATGGCAGCAGAGCCACGCTGGAGGATCCTGTCAGTGCCTCCTCTGCCGATGCCTGTGACACATAACTCACCAATTTTCCCTCGCTTCTTTTCTACTAATGTTTCCTTGGACACTACGTACATGCCGTTGGACACGCAGAGTAGTAATCTGGAGGGAAATAGATCCTTCTCCTTGAAGGGGACTTTGTGTTTTGTGTGGGGTTAACGGAAGCTGCACAGACTTGGCCCCCCTGTCCATTGGTGGCTGGGGGTATGGCAAGGAATGCTAGTTTCGCATGGAATCTTAGCGACTCTTTTAAAGGTTCTGTGAGGGTGATTGCGGGAGGGCAAAACGCGACCTTTGCCCCTACACCTGTCTGGGTTTGGCCCCCGTTTATCTGGGTGGTATCCATGGAAAAACCCTCTGGTACACATGTGAACTGTTCCTCTAATACGTGCAATTATACATTGTGTTGGAATGCCATGTCTCACCCCTCTGCCATTGTTACCTACTTGCCTAGATACATTCCTGTTTCTGTTGAAGCTCCTAGCTCTATGACTTTGTTTCGGTCTTGCAGCCACGGACCATGTGGTATTGGCACAGACATTTGCTGCGCTTGAACTGAGACAGTCTGCACAGGTGTGGTTGACCATGCTAAAAGGTTAGCCTAGTTTTGGGTTGCACCTGCTCCTACCCCCAGGTATTTTAGCAGACATGGCCTTTGTACTCTGAGGGGTCTCTCCCATTGCACCAAATAAGGCATGTCTCCTATCCCACAGCCAGCCTTTGCACACCTCCGAGTTGTGCTCATTGCACGAGGATAGGTGGTTGCTGGTGAAAGTGAGGCTCTGCAACCTTGATCGCACGGTCGAAGGACGGTGCTGAACGGTTGCTCAGCTCTCATTAAATTAATAAAACAGGGGGAGATGTGGGGCGCGGTGTCAATGCCATTACAAGTTGGCGCCTGTTTCCGGCTTTGCCTAGAGCAGCAAACAAGTTCAGCGCATGCGCAATTGTCGGTTGCCCTGTGGCGCGAGAATCCAAACAAAGGGTCCTGCTATGGACTAATGCTTGGTGGCTCGACAGCTGAGCGGCCTATCGCAGCTTAGGGGTTGTGCTTCTGGGGTATATAGCGGCCTGCGCGCTGCCGGGCTGGGTCTTCCGCATCATGTAAGTTTAAAGGGAACCCCATTAAAGCACGGTCAGAAGAACTCCTGTTGCCGCGTCTTCCTTGCTGGCGAGGCGGGCGCGACAATTGGTAGTGAAAAATAACCAAAAGCATTAAATTTCGGATTCCTAAAGAAATTATTTGTAATAGAATCATGTCAAGTCACCTTCCCAATTACATATACACTATGCTCCAGAGTGCCTTTTCCATTTCAGAACGCTTCTAGGCACTGGCTTGGTTTGTGTTCTACATAAAGTATCAGCAAAGTCCTATACAGAGTGAAAAGTTTACAATATCAGCTTGAACTCTAAACTGAATTAATACCTCTTTATATTCTTGAGTTTATTTGCATATTATTATTCCTGTTTAATCAATTAGAATAATCAAATACAAATGCAATCAGGGGGAATATTCTTAGCAACAAATTTTTTTTTGATCCAAGATGAGGACTTGCCATTGTTTATTTGTACCATTATCAATGGTCTTACACTTTAAAGTTAATTGTGCAATTTAAAGATTTTTTTATGTCTTTAAAATGTCTTCCATGCCCCTGAAAAACATTTTGACAATTTAAAACAGGTTAAAACACTTTTTAAATAAGTGATACAGATGGGAATTCCACTGTCCTCAGACAAGGTTTCTGTAAAGCATATTCTTACTCTGGTAAGCAACAAGAAAGAGAAAAAATCATGTTCAAAGAAGAGAATCCTCTTTACTTGCTCCATATGAGGGGGAAAAAAAGTTGGAGGTGGTCTACCAGGAATAAGAATACTCTACAGCTCTTAAATATGAAACAATAATTTATTGCAGAGAAAAAATTTTAGATGAATTAATTGAACACACCAAGTGTTTTGGTCTTGTCTGAATCACTTACACACGTATAGACAAAGCCTTCTGCAAATAAAACATTACAAATGGGAGTATTAAGCCAGAATAAAGGTTTGCCTGAGTGTACTTGGCATTTAAAACACCCTCAGGTTTTCATGTCCCCTGTCAACGAACCCATCTTCCATTCATGGCAACATGAATACAAATTCTTTATTACGACACCACAAGCCAAAAATAAAAAACAGAACTAAAGTCTGTGTTCTCGTTAACGTTTTTAAATTCATTCTTTAATCAAAGGGACTTGAACACTGTTTGAATTTTCACCTTCCTTTGATTACAACTGTGGACGGGTGAGTGTGTTTCCTGGGGAGCGGGAGGCAGCAGAATCTAGAGCCAATAGTTCTCAGGTTGTTTTGTCATTCATCCACATAAAGGATGCTGTCGGTGCCATGCTCAGATCACGCTTACTAGATGGAGTTCCCATTACCAAGATGCTGAGTCTCGGTTGATAATGCACAGATGCCCCTTCTTTCTCTGGAGAATTGTCCTGGGCCAACTGGGAACTGCCTCTCCCAGGAAGCTGCCCTCCATCCTGTTTCGAGGGCCGAACAAAACCAATAACTGAGGACAAGCAGGTACAGAAGGCCAGCCCACTTGCCTCCAGAGGGCACCAACTCTGGGATCCCATTTATGCTCTGGAGTTTCCCAACCTGCAACCAGTCTCCAGGGAGACCTCCTCTAGCCTAGACATTCTCCCCTCTTCTATTTGGCTTCCTTCAAAGCTCTTCACCCTAAGAGCATCTCCCAATAAATCACTTGTTCTCGGAACCTCTGTGTCAGATTGTTGATTGTTTCTGCAGAACCAACCCTAAGATAATCTATAAGCAATCTTACCCATAATTTTCAAAAATAGTTTAAATCTTTGGTAAATGGAAAAGTAATTCCGAACTAATTCCTTTGATATCTCATACTTAGTGGTGGTGCAAGATTGTGGCTGTCCTCAAAGACAAAGTGCAAATAGCAAACATTTACAAAAATGCTTTTCAAATAGCAGCACACATTAAGCAGTGTACATTGCTATAAATAAATATAGCAGAAGGAGGATTTGTGGCGCTCAGTGCATTTTTATACATTGCGTGAATGTATTAATTAGGTGCCATTTTAGTGACTACATTAAAAACACTTAAATATATGAAATTATTATAAAACATTAAAGCCAAACATTTCAAGCATGCCATGAACTGCCAGGACATACATTTTGACCTTCTTGTTGATTTTAGAAGCCTCATATTCTGACAGCTTTTTCTAGTTACCATAATTAGGCAAATTGGAAGGCATTTTTTTAGTACTTGTAGAATAAAAATAAAAAATATGCTTAAAGGAAATGATATATAAACACTCACAATATTATTTTTTTAGAGTATGTATTTATAGCAGTTTCCAGAGCTACAGGCTTAAATCTTGAGGCAAATAGTCACACTGGAAATAACAATGGCACAGCCCTACATCTCCATTAGAATCTGCTAGTGAGGGAGGGAGAAATTTCCCACTGCTATATACATACAGGCTTTACATAAACTGAGTTTGGGGATAGCAAAAATCTAAGAAACACATTCAAGCACAATAGCTTCTTCATAGTAACAAAGTAGCCATTTCCTAGAAACCCAGCCTTTTAGTCTCTAAAATAAAATCAAATTCAATACATCTGTACTTCTAAATTCAAATCAGGACATTTATCTTTTTAAATCAAATCTTCTTTTCTTTGTAGAGAAAAATCTATATAAACTAACTTTTATCTTTCGAAGTTCTTATTTCATTTAACTGCGTTTCTGGTAAGTTTGATGATAGAACTAGCTAAATTCCATAGATAATGAAAATATTCTGATACCTTATCTACTTTCTGAATTTGAAAAATGACTCTACAAAGAAAATTTTGAAGAAATTCAAAACTATCCTAAACTTTTACAATTTTAAAAAAAAATCTTTAGACAAAAAAATCTTTAGCAGTATCTGCAATTTCTATTTCTTTTTGGCCATCCACATTTTCTAATTTAAAGGGCTTCATCTTTATCATAGCAAAATTTTACAGTTTGTAGGTTTATTGAGCACTTCTAACACTTCAAAAAATTTCAGCCTGCAGAAGTGAGAGATATTTACCACTCAATCCCCACTCATCAACCCCATCCCCAAATACTGATGACCCCAAGTATTGAAAACCATTATTTCATTATGATTTCTCAGGAAGTGAGACAAAACAGGTAATTCAGAAAACAAGAACAACAGAACTGTAAAAATTCAACCTGACCCAAGCTGATTGTCTCCCTAATTCTACCTGTTTGAGCTATTCCAAACTCCTACATTGATTCACAATTAACTTAGCTAATTCGTTTTCATCATAGTCGTGATAAAACCACTTTCCTTGGGTTCTGATTCCAGGACATTAAAACACATTTTGGGGCAGGAGGGCAGGCAACGGTGGCAAACAAAATACACAAGGATAACAGGTACTTTCGTGGCAAACAAAATACACAAGGATAACAGGTACTTTCATAGCCAAAACAAGTTTATGGAACTAAACATTGTGTTCACAAACTGGCTTAAAGCTGTTTTATATTTTCCCAGAGTGGAGGGAGCTTTCCAGGCAAAAGGGTAATTAGTGCCTCCTGAAGCTAGCTGATGCAGTTATCAGCATCTGATGACTACCTGAAAGGGCACATGGCCATGGAGAATCTGACCTAAAGAAAAACTGTTATCTCTTAAAGCCCAGCAGTGTGAAGGCACACCTCGTGCCCCTCCACTAAGAAGCAGAAGTGCAGTGAGGCACTGGTGGGGCGATGGGGATAAGAGAAAGTTCTGCCACAGTCCCCTTGTCTGGCTGCATCAAGTCTGACCCTCTGGAAAACACAATTCTGCTTCACTTTTCAGTGCTGTCTTTCCAAATCAGACCCATGCAAACACCCAATCTAATCAGCCTGGTTCCTGAAATTGTCTCTTCACCCACCAACCACCCCAGCCCAGGCCCACTGTCCAATTATAAATCTAGCTCTGATTTTCAGTCTGGTTTACAGGGGTATTCCTGGTCCCAGACCATTTCTGACCTACAGAATCTGCTTCCAGAATTTTCTTTGGGTATGTACCTTCTCTTCCCAGGTGATCCATTCCCACTTAGTAGATCACCTCCAGGGGCTCTGGGCTTCACTCAGTCTGGCTACGCAGCTGGCAACTGACAACCAGAATGAAGTGGACTCTCAGGAACAAGGTCAAAATTCACTGAATTGAAGAATCAAGAAGAAAAGTGACCCATAGGGTAAAGCCAGAACTCGTACCAGCGTCCAAAGTCTTGTTCTTCTGAGGGGTGACAGGAAAGTGAATATATGGCAGGGTTCTAAAAGTTCTCTCTCCAGAATTTCTTATAGGCAAGATTTAGAGATGAGAATCTGGTCAAAAGAGAAAGCTATGTGATTTATTTGGAAGCTGCATTTTCCAAACAGCGAGCACACTGTTTTAACTTAGATTTTTTTTTTTTTAGAGTAGTTCAAATAGAAAGCTCAATTTTTTTACTTAGAATGTGCATTTTCTGGAGGTAGAGTAGCAAGAATGATGACAAGCCTCCTAAACCATTCTTTGTTCCCAGCATCCATCTACCATTAGTTTTCAGAGGCAACAAAATTTCTAGTGGAAGTTTTGAAATAACATGATCACGATAAAATAGCTTTTTAGAAGTAAAATGTGACAGCTCGCCCACCCCAGATGGTGGGTTTTAAGTAACTATATTCATCATAAGAAGTGTGAGGAAAAGAAAATTGTAGCAGACTGGGCCCCTATCCTTGCCCCGGCCCACCAGAATGCTGACTTTATTCAGCACCTATCCTCCTCCTTCTACGCATTTCCCTGCTTCAGGAGAAGTGAGCCCCACCTCCAGCCTTGGGAGTGAGTCTTGTTTCATCTTAAGCCATTCACAAACATCCATGCACAAGTTTCCCCTTACCTCTAGAAGATATTTGGTAGGAGCATCGACAAAAGTCCCACCTTTGGCCAATGAAATGTGAGGGAAAGTCTTCAGGGGGCAAAGGAGTCCTAGCTCTTAAAAAGTCACAAAGAAATAAAGGACCCTTTCTGCTTCTGGACGTTGTTATATAGAACTGCTGCAGGAAGTCTATCAGAGTTATCTAACTTGTAGGAAGGCAGGGCAAGAGAATGCAGAAAACCAGACCTCACTGTACTTAGACCTCTCTACCTCTGGACTTCTTATTCAACAACAACAACAACAACAAATAGCTTTATTATTCAAGTTACTTAGAGTTGGACTGGGTATTCTCTTACAGCTGAAGATAGCCTAATTGATAGCTAACTGAAGAAAGAAAAATGACTTTTAAAATACAGCATCCTAATATTGCTTTGGAAGGAAAGTACTATGGAAGGGATGAAGAGACAAAAGAGATAAACACACAATATGGCCAGAGATCAGCTTCTAAAGTGATAAATACTCTGCAACTGATTGAGGGCAGACCAATGCTGTTCAACACCAAGGGCCATTTTTAAGACAAAACAAAACAAACAAAAAACACCTCAAACTCAAATAAATAGCATCAGTGAAGACAAGATCATCTATAAATACATTATTGGATCTAAATTTTTTTAAATCCTTATATTGAGCTAAATCTGTTTCCATGTTAACATTTTTATTCTTCACTTTTTGGTGGAAAGAACATTTTTAAGTACAGTAAAGTTAAATTGAATAAAGTTACCTTATATAGACATTATGATTCAATTTTCCAGGTCCAAAAGCAAGAGTAATGAAACTGGCCTACTTCTTTGAGGTGGTATGAGGAAAAATTTAATTAACCATCATGACAGCTTCTGAAATTTTAATTGCCACATAAAAATACTTTAATATCATCTCAAACCAACTACCAGTAATCATTAAGAAGTTGTAAGAATGAATTAGAAGAATGATTCTTTTTCTCAGTTTATTTTTTAGACATTAACAATGTTCAGCTTTATATTCTTTTATGGGCACTAATGTGGGAAATAAACATAAACCTGTGTGTGTAATAATTATAATTTCTTACATTACTTGTTCTCCATAGTGTCACTTCTAATAATATGGTTTCCTCAAAGGATTATATTTTAACCACAGTTGGACTTCAAGGTTTAAGGAGTGGGGAAAACTTGTGATGAACAATAGATCCAGTATATAAAATAAGTGTTAAAATTCTTTTCATGTCAAAATTTGATAACCTTGTATAGAAATTTTAATCTTTTCTTTGCTTATAGCTACACATATTTTATTATTTTCATAACAAATTATATCTATATTATCCAGGTTTAAAAATAACAAATGTCAACTGTCCTAGACACAAATCTGTCAAGCTGCTATGCTTCCATTTTCTCCAGTCAGATCTACTCAAGATTAATTTGATCTCACATCTAGTGATTAATAGAAACCTCTTGTAAATGACTGTCACTCCTCCACCCTATAAAACTCAGATTTTTCAGTTTTCTAAAGGATTGAAAATGTAGCCTCATGTACCATTATGCCTGTATAATCACCAGCTAAAACAATTACATCAAAGTACAGCTACAAACTACAGTGATATTAATAATAAAGACTGTTGAACTAGATATTCAAGCCACTATTCTTAGATATACTTTTCACAAATACATAACATGCAAGTAAATATAATTAAGTAAAGGCAAACTCCAAGACTAGTTTTAGGGGTATCCTGCAAAAATTAGACCTCTTTTTCCCCCTTGATAAAATGCATTCCACCATAGCCAAGAGAATTTAAAATATATTTATTCCCACAACAAACTCAAAGTAGGTTGAATAAATCACCAAATGTGGTTTTTGGTTCAAGAAAGAGTACAAAATCATAAAGTAGTTCTTTTCAATGACGTATTTAAGAGAAAGCTACTAAACACACATAACAAAAATAAAATCATTATCTACAACCGTGACCCACCCCTTCCAACATCAGGTTGGACAATCACGTAGGAATGTGCCAAGAGAAAATGGGAGTTACAGTGGCCTAGGATATTGGTTGAGTGGATCTCCTAACAAATGTGACTTAAGTGAACACTAAAAGATCAAACAATCATGCCGCTGTTTCTGAGAATGTCTCCCTTTATTAATCACCCTTGGCACATACCAGTCTAGACTGGAAATGTAGAACCTGAGACTGGACATTCCCAGGCACTGAAACTTCTCACAGCTCTGAGACTACATTTCTCAGAAAAAAACACCACACACTAATTAAGACTCCAGTGTTTTAACTTGTGACCTCATCAAGTAAGCAAATGTCAGTTACCTAGTATGCTCCTTTCCCTCTCTTTCTTCTGGTCTTGTATTCATCAAGCAATAGTCACATATGTAAACATTTGTTTATTTCAAATATTTTTTAAAGAAAATTATGTGAGGCCACACACTGTTTCTTGAGTGTTGCCTTCTGATGCTGGCTTTTATCCATCTCATTTTTATTAGCAATAGAGTACAGGGTTCACTTTGAAACAAGGGAAGAGTCAGGTTTATTATAAAAATTATGCATAGATTTATTTCTTTTTTGGCAAAACTGTTATGTAAGGACAGTGTTAGAGCTATGCTACATTGAGAAATATTTTAAAAAGAAAATAAAGAGGATGTGAACACAATACTGATGATATTCACACATGACAGCTATCTCCAAAGCCCTGATCACCAAGTCCAGAAGATGAACCAATATATAAAGTCTACTGATGAAAACATAAATTGTTTTTACTTTTCTGGAAGACAATTTAACAATACTTGTAAAAGCCTTGGAATTTTTCATGCCCTCTGACTCAATAACTCTATTTCTGAGAATTCAATTTAAGAGAATAATTATGGAATTACTCAAAATATAGTGACAAAATTGCCTATTTCAAAGTTTTAAAAGAATTATCAAATTATGGAATAATTGTCTATAATAAGAAATTGGTTACTTTATGTGGTACAACTGTATATTGTAATAGTATGTATCTAATAAAAATATGTTATAAAGAATATTAATATGTAATTTAAAACTTACAAGAATCTTAGTAAACATTTATTAAAGAAATGAATAACATTGGATATGATCCAAAACAGGAAAAACAGTAGATATATGTACAGTATTTTTTCATTTTTTTATAAACAACATACATATATCTGAAGTATACAAAATGTTACCACAGGATATCTCTGGGTACTGGCAATTTAGAATAACATTTAGTTTCTTCTTTTTGCTTACTTCTGTTTTTAAAAAAATTCTCTAATAAATGTAATTATTTCTGTATTAAGAGAACGATACATAAAAGAAAAGCTAATAGAGTACTAAACAGTTATCTTGAACATTACTAACAAGCTACTAACAGGCAGAGTAAAGCTACTAACAAGTAAAGTAAATAGAAAATTTAAGTTGAAAAAATATGAAACTATGGGCATTGGCAATGTATGTACAGAGGGGCAAAATTGTTACAATAACTGTGGTTTTTAAATAGCAGTCAGATTCAGATCTCATAAAATAACAGAGTATTAATTATGAACCAACATTATAAAATTTAATATACCTATCAAAAAATAAAGTAGAAATTACTTGCTGTCTCTCTATAGATTTTTCCACATATTGACTTCAGATATGACATAGCTAAATGGAGCGTCAGACAATTAAGTCTCATCTATATGATTAATTCATCCAAACGTTAGGAAATTAAAGCCACAATCTCATCTGAGTCTAAAACAAGCAATTAAACTTGTCTTCATGTTACTAATGAAATACAGCCCAAATAGAATCTAAATAGCTTCGCGAATACACTGAATAAAGGAAGAGGTTCAATTGTAATCAAATTGCTTTTAAAATGTATGTTGGTAGAAGAGAACATCTTTTAAAGCTGTCCAAGATATTAGCCACTAGCCACCTGTGGCTTAAAATGTGTCTAGTACAAATTAAGATATGTTGTGAGTATAAAATGCAGGACAGATTTCGAAGACTTCATGTAAAAAATAATTATCTCATTAATAACTTTAAAATATTGATTGTAGATTGAAATTATAGTATTTTGGAACTACTGAGTTAAATAAAATATGTTTAAAAATAAATTTTAGCTTGTTCACTTCAATTTTTTAATACAGCTACCTAAAAGTTTGGCTATTTGTTATTTTTTATACTTGTTAATTTTTTCCCTTTGAAAATTCTTTGTTTTAGAAAATATACACATATGGTTCAAAATTCAAAAGGTATTATGAAAGAGGATACAATAAAAATTCTTTATCCCACCTCATCCCTCAGGCATCTAGTTCCTCTCTCCAAAGAAAAATGTTATCAATTTTTGTGCATTCTTTCAGACATATAAAAAGCAAATATATAAATATATATATATGTTTACTTTTCCCTGTTTTGCATAATGTGTACTATATATTGCTTTGTTTGCTTAACTCTAAGGGTTAGGATACTGTTCCATGTCAGTAAATGTAACTTTTTACTTTTTTTATCTGCAGAATAATACATTGTATAGATGTACATCTATAAAGTAGTCCCTATTGATATTATTAAGGTTTTTGTTCAATTTCTTGCCATTATAATGAATAAGTCTACAAATAAATCGGTGTAAATATATTCAATTATGTTTTTATGGTATATTATTGAGATATGGAAATTATCAGGACAAAGGGTGCTTTGTGATTTGATAAGTCCTGCTGAACTGCTCTGTGGAAAAGTTTCACCAACTTAGACTCCCTTCAGCAGAATGTAAAATAGCTGTTTTCCTACACCCTTACTGTATGTTAGGTTTAGTTGCAGATCATAGAAACCACTCAAACTCTTTAAGCAAAAAGGAGTTTATGACTAGATATTACATGACATATACAATAAATGAAAGGGCTAGAAGAGCATTTTCCAGCTCCAGAAAATCACAATGCTTCTGCTGTGATTCAGAAAGGCCCCACCGACCACCTCAGGAAGCTCCAATTGTTGAGCATGATCCACATGAGCAAAATCAATGTCCTACTTCCTGTCTCTTTTCCTTTTAACTCAATTCTGAATCCCAATTTCATGCAAGCATTTTTAATTACCATAACCCACATCATATCCATTGATATATCTATTCATGACAATACATCATTTACAAAATGCTTAATATATGACAGCAATAGTCTCCCTCATTATTGCTTCTTTTCCCCCAGAATTTTCTTATTCTTATTTTTTCTCATGTAAATTAAAATTCAGATTATTTAATGTTTTAAATCTTGTAAATAATTTTATTAGAATCACATAAAATTTATAGATAGAGGGAAAATATTTATAATTATTGAATCTTCTATTCTAAAAGAATAAAATACAGATTTTTCAAGTTTTATGTCCTTCAGTAATGTTTTAAAGTTTTCTTACAGTATAGATCTTTTCACATTTCTTCTTAAATGAATTCCCAAATATTCTATATTTATTATTGCTATTGCAAACTATGTTTGGGTTTTTTTTCATTATATATTCTAGCTGGCCATTGTTTGTATATATAAACAGTTTGGGTTCTATTTATACTAATTTTTATACCCAGCTATCTTACTAAATTATCTTGTATTTGTATAGATTTTTTTCTGTTGATTGCCTTTGGTTTTCCTAGTAAAAAGCTCATTATCTTTAAATGAGATAATTGTATGTAAATCTATATTTTATAACTCTAATATCTTTCCCTTGTCTAATTGTGTTGCCTAGAATTTCCAGAATAACATTAAGTAATGGTGATAATTATAGACTTGCTTGTCACTAACAAAAATGTTTCTATTATTTTCCCATTAAGTTTTGAGGAGTTTATATTTATAGTAGTAAAAAGCATCAACTGTTATTTTAACATTTTAACATTTTTTAAGAATAGGTGTTAAAAATTTTAATGGCATTTTAGTGTCCATGAAGATAAGTGATAATGGATCTCCTTATATTCACTATTCTAATGTGCTGCTGGATTCTGATAGAAAATATTTTATTTAAGATTTTTGTATCAGTAGATATATGTGAGATCGGGTTTTTTTTGTACATGTATAATGTTTTTCAAGTTTTTCTGTCAATGTTATACTTTATTAACATAACTTAGAAGTTTCCCTCCTTTTGCTATGCTCTGCAACAGGTAAATAGCAGTGAAATTATTTATTTTTTTTCCTCTGTGTTTAAATTAATAAAATTTATTTTCTTAGAGCAGTTTTAGGTTCATAGCAAAATTGAGCAGGAAGTACAGAGTTCCCATTTATCTTCTGTCCCCACACATAAAAAAACTCTTTCACTAACAATATTCATCACTAGAGTGCACATTTTTGTTACAATCAATGAACCAATATTGACACAGTTTATATTAGGATTTATTCTTGGTGTTTGTTGCACATACTGTAAGTTTTAACAAATATATAATGACATGTATCTACCATTGTAGTATTGCATACAATAGTATTACTGCCTTTATTATCCTCTGTGCTACGCCTATTCATTTCTCCCTCCTCTCTGGCCCTTGAAAAAAACACTAATATTTTTATTCACTCCATAATTTTGCCTTTTCAGAATGCCATATAGTTGGAATCATACACTATGTAGCTTCTTCAGATTGGCTTCTTTCACTTAGTAATATACATTTAAATTTCTTTCATGTCTTTTTATGGCTTGATAGCTCATTTCTTTTTAGTGCTGAATAAAATTTCATTGTCATATGTATCACGGCTTATTTATCCATTCACCTACTGAAGAACATCTAGGTCACTTCCAAGTTTGACAGTTATGAATAAAGCTACTATGAACATCCAGTTTTTTGTGTAGACATATATTTTTGATTCATTTGAGTAAATACCAAGGAGCGCAATTGTTAGATTTTATTGTTAAGGGTATGTTTAGTTTTGTAAGAAACTACCAATTGCTGCACATATTTGCCAGCATTGGGGGTTACCAGTATTCTGGATTTTGGCCATTCTAATAAATATATAGGGATATCTCATTGTTTTAATTTGCAATTCTCTAATGACATACAATGAGGAGCATAGTTTCATGTGCTTATTTGCCATTGGTATATCTTCTTTGGTGTGGTGCCCTTGAGGACTTTTGCCCATATTTTAATCAAGTTGTTTCCTTATCGTTGAGTTTTAAGATTGCTTTGTGTATTTTGGATAATAGCTTAATATCAGATGCATCTTTTCCAAACATTTTCTCTCATTCTGTGGCTTGTCTCCCATTCTCTAGACATTATCTTTCGCAAGGCAGAAATTTTTAATTTTAGTTAAGTTCTGTTTATCAATTATTTCATTCATGGATCATGCCTTTGGTAATGTATCTAAAAAGTCACTGTAATGCCCAAGATCATCCAGGTTTTCTCTTATGTTATCTTCTAGGAATTTTATAGTTTTGTGTTCTACACTTAGGTCTATGATACATTTTGAGTTAATTTTTGTGAAATTATAAAGTCTATATCTAGATTCATTTCTTTGCATGTAGATGTCTAGTTGTTCCAGTAACATTTGTTGAAAAGACTGTCTTTATTTCATTGTATTGTCTTTGCTCCATTGTGGAGCATCATGTTTATGTGAGTCCGAGTTCTCTCTTCTGTTCTATTGATCTGTCTGGCTATTCTCTGGCCAATACCACACAGTCTTGATTACTATGGCTTGATAGTAAGTCTTAAAGTTGGGCAGTGTCAGCCCTCTGACTTTTTCTCCTTTAATATTAAGTTGACTATCTGGGTCTCTTACCTTTCCATATAAACTTTGGAATAAGTTTGTCAATATCCAAAAAATAATTTTCTGGGATTTTGATTGGGACTGTGCTGAATCTATAGATCAAGTTGGTTCCTTTCTTCATCCCCCTGCCAGAAGCACAAAGAAGGTATTCATTGTGAGGACCTGATACAGCTCCTGGAGGTAAAACTCACAAAAGTGTGGGGCACTTCCTAAGTCTGGGTCCTCCTGAAGTTTTTAACTACCTGAATTGCCCACATTGAGTCTCGAGCAATTCATCAATTACAGATCAGATTTTCCCAGCCTGTCACTGGTACCTGCAGAGGTTTCTGCTCATGGGCTTCTATTCAGTAAGTTGTGATTCTTTGTATCTGTCTCTCCAATTTGGGGGCAGAAGTTTGCCTTGTGACCTCGGTTATCATATGTCTTTAAGAAGAGTCGCTGATTTTTCCGTTTTTTATTTGTTGTTAGGATGGAATGGCAACTTCCATGCTCCTTATATGCCAGAATGGAAACCAGAAGTCTCTATTTTTTTCTCTAAAGATTTAAAGTTTCCCTGAGAAACCATCGTGCTAGATTTTTTTTAATGTTTATGTCAATGCATTTATTTAGACTTTTCCTTTAGGAGTTTTACCACAAATAACATGATTCAAATGGCCTTCCCCACTCCAAGATTAATATTTATTTTTATCTAGTTCATTTATGATTTTATTTCTTCTTCACATTTTAATGTACCTGGAGTTAATTGAGTCATATAGACAATGAAGAGACCTAACCTTATTTTTCAGTCACCTATTATATAACGCTATCTAATAAATAATTTATTCTTTCCTCCACAGTTTTGAAATTGCTTTTTATAATAAATTCTATGTTTCTATTTTGTTCCACTGATCTGCTACATACTCCACAGTCATATGAAACTTTCTAATTCATTTTGATTTTAAAATATATATTTATATTTGGCTGTGCAGGTTCTATTCCCCCCACTCCTAGTTAATCATTTTTAAACTTTTGCTAATATTACAAGCTTACTCTTCCTAATAAATTGGAATAATTTTTAATAATTCTTCAATTGCAATTATATTAAATTGACAGATTAATTTCATGAGCCATGGATATTTTGAAGCCAAATCAACTATTGTGTCAAATTAGGGATGTTTTTAGTTGCAAACAATTAAAAACCCATGTCACACATGGCTTAAGAAAATAATGTTTACTAATATCCCTTAAAAATCCAGGAGTGAGGTGGGCTTCCCATGCACTTCAAACAGGGCTTCATCTCGGTTTCTCCATGACCGTCCGAGCTCTGCCCTCTCCTTGTGGGCTGTCTTTCTTCATTCTCAAGAGTGCTACCAGCAGCAACCTCAGACTTGTGCTTTCTTGGTAACATCCATGCAGAAAAAAAGGCATGACTCCAGGAGCATCTAACAAAAGTCCTGAGCTTTGCCCTAATTTGGGCCTTCCTGATCTAGTTACTATGGCCTGGGGAAATGAGGTTACACTGACTGGGCAAATGAGGTTATACTCCCAATCAGGGGCTACTTTTGGATTTAGAGGTGGACTCATTTCAAACCAAACCAGCAAGCTAGTCCAAAATAGAGAGAAAAATAAATGCTGGGACTGCCCATGAGGTCCACTGCCTTTGGCCAAATGAAAACTTTTTATAGTTGAAAAATGAATCCAGGTATTTCAACTTTCTTATGACATAGCGGTACACAGCTTTCTTATGACATAGCGGTACACAGCTGTATGCACACACACACATACAACTCCCACAGGTATGTACATACACGCACACAATCTGTGTGAATTTTCACAAGGCCTAATAGCTAGAACTAAAAGAGGAAATGGCCATATTAAAATAAATGTAGATACTGACAAATTACAAGTACAATTGATATTGTAATTTAACATGCAATTCATTATCCTAGTTAGAATAGTATAATTTTATGCCTTACTGCTCACCAGCCACAGATAACTAATACCCATCACTGCTATTTACTCAAAATATCCCTTTTACTCTTCCTTCTCAAAGAAACCACTCCTGAAGCCTCATTTAGTTTTTATCAATGCTTCATCATTCACTGCTAGCATATTTATAAAGTATTTTCTTCACTTGGTATTTGCATGTAATTTTTATTTGGTCAAGGTACATGTATATATGCTGCTTCCCCCAAATAGTCCAAGCCTTCTCTGAGGAAAGGCCATGTTAAACTGATCTGTTTGTTGAACCCTCTAACAAGGAGCTTAGCGGAGACCACTGTATATTAAGAATTATTCAATAAATATTCATCAAGTAAAACACATCAATTACAGAAAATGTACTGTGGATAATTATATGTGGCAAGTAGACTATTAAACTAGAATTTATGAACCTATATTCCTCCAAAGTATATTCCTACTGCTCCCATAACATGCCTTGCCAGTATCTCCCTCATTGTTTTCACCTTCAATTAAACTGAATTGAACAATTATTTATTTAGAAGATGCTGTGTCAGAATGTGCTAGGTGCTAAGGGTACAAATATCATATTCAATTTCTTTGTCCTCAAGGGGTTTACAGTCTGGTCATTTAATCTCCCTTCTTAAGATGCCGTCCCTACCCCGTTCTGCCTATTCTAACCCTACCCATTCTTCAAAGTCCATAGTGAATTTTACTCGCTCCATCAAGCCTTCCTAAGCTCTTTTATCTTCAATATTTCTTCCCTCTGCAGAAATCTTAGCATGTGAAGTATATTCATCTAGTTCTCTGCTTAACCATCAGTAATATCAATGTGGCTACAAGTCTCAGCTTTTTCTGAGCCACACAGGGTTGCAGGAAGAAAGAGCAGAAATTGAGCTCAGATTAAAATATGGAAGGAAAGTAGGCTGTGAAGGATAGGTCTTAGTGAAAGGAAGCCATTTCAGGCTGCCAAGGGAAACTCCTTCATATGTAGGAGCTGTTAACCTAGAAACGCCACAGTCTCAGCCAGCCTTCTCATGGGGACAAGGTGTCATCTGGGAGGAAAGGTTTCTTCACAGCCAGTAATCAGTCTGATTACAATGTCCCTCCCCAACCAAGCAAAAAAAAAAAAACCCTCTCTTCCTCTTGCTTAACAGTTCTAAAATCTCTTTAACAAGGTTGAGATGGGGAGTGGGGAGAGGATGTTCATTTTACAATTAAGAGACTTAAGCTAAGTGTATGGTCAAGTTAGTACTGCACTATAACTGAGTTTCAATCAAAGTGTAATTAATTAATCAATCAACAAGTGTAAATGATTTATTATTAATTTATTTCTCAGCTTTATTGCAATGTAGGAAGGAAAAAAAGAAAGGAAATACAGAAAAGGGGACTCTTAGGAGACCAAAAGCTGTGTGAAGGGGAGGAACACATGAACATCTCCACAGAGGTGTAAGAAAGAAACTAAGATTAGGAAAGACTGAGACTCCACCTGGGACTGGCTCCATTTACCTGCAAGTGTGCTGAGACAAGTAGAAGCTGTAACTGTTGCATGAGGGAGCTACCAAAGCAAAGAACTCTACTTAGTATGATTTAAGATTCTAGCCTTGGTATTTTATTTTATTTTTAGAAACAGGGTTTCACTATGTTGCCCAGGCTGGTCTCAAACTCAGGGCATTAAGCAATCCTCCCACCTCAAAGTAGCTGGGATTACAGGCACCTGCCACCATGCCAGACATTATTTATTTCTTAACAGTAGTAGTTTTATATAGGGGAGCTGCATGCACAGGATATTTGTAACAAATATAATAAATACAAATATTTATCATATTCACTTTTTTCCATTTCAAAGTTAAGAACCCTTTATTTTTAATTTAGTATAAATGTGTCCCTTAAATGGTTTTTCTTTCTTTTTAAATATATATTCTTTGGGGAAATTTTTGAGGTTAATATAGAATAAAAAGCTGTTTTCCTACAAAATGTCTCCAAGAAACTCCATATACCCAACACAACATGAGGCAGACCATTGATCTGATTCAAGGTGGTATATCTGGATTTGTCCTTTAAGTGAGTTTTAACATAGAAGACACTAGAGAAAATTACCACTGCAAAAACTGAATTTTAAATCACTGGACATTATATTCACCATACTGTAGAAGATGGTCATTCTCAGGAGAAAATTAGGAGTATATTTTCTAAAAACAAATTTTCACATACAAGAAAGTCTTTAAAAATTTAGAAAACATACTCTGTGTTCACCTTAGGATAAAATCACAGTTGATCACAAGTCATATAATTCCATGGACATGTTTTAGATTATATTCAATTATTAGTGCTGATTTGTAAATTTCCACTGCAGAACAGCTTCATATCTTGAAATGAAAATTTGTGGTTACTGAAAATTCATAATTGCATCGATTTCTTACCTGTGTAGCTCATTAAAAAGTATTTTCATCATATTTTAATCTTACAATAATCTTAAAAAACATTATGTCAAGAAAATTATTTTGGAAAAAGAACCCCTCTGCATTCAACAGTCAATCTAAACATTTATTAATTATATTCCAATCACATAGTAACTATTAAATAGTAAATTAGAAGTATAGTGACCCCAGAGAAAAATAAAAATTTAATGTCAAAAATCTATTGGATTCAATTAGTTTTATCTTATTACCTGTATATATCTTCTAACTGCAGATCAAACTCTTGAAGTTTCTTTTGATATTTCTCTGTAAAGTTACTGAACTCATTAAGAATTGAAGATTTCAAATCAGGATATGGACATTCTAAAGTTTCTAATTCCTTAGGCAGTTCACTAACCAGGTTAATTTTCTCTTCTGAAGAATGGTCTAGAATCTGGAAAAAATTATAGGATTAGTTTATTTAACATAAATGACAACTTGATAAATAATTAAATTACTAACAGCCTTACACTTACTTTCATACTCCTGTCTGAAAGATCATTTTCTATTTTCTGTTGCTCCAGGTTAAGTTTTTCAAAGACAGTTTTCAATTGTTTCTTCACAGACTCAACCTATAGGACATTTGGAACAAGTCGCATGCAAATTATTGCAATTCATTCAGTATTTATATTTAACGACATGGAGTTATTCTCAAAAGCCAATAAGTGATGGAAAAATCAGATGAGGGAAAGTCCCTGTGACGAGGTCTGGAAGGCAGTTAAAGAGATGCCAGCCAGGCAGTGCTCATCAGACAAATGAGCCTCAGTGAGGCCTCCAGACACATAAGTGGAAAATGGGCTCAGAACATAGAGTGTGGTCATAGCTACTCTGCACCCACATATGGATTCTATTTGTAGTAATGCAGAGAACTTACCAGATTGTCTCTGTTTCAATCACCCCTTCCTTACCTTGCATCTTTGCCTCTAATTTCCAACTGGGCATTGATTTATAATTTTTTATTGCTATTTATGAAAGCAACATAACAACATTGGAGAATAACTGAAAAATAGAGAAGTAAAAAAACACCTAAATTTTTATTACACCTAGTGTGACAATACTCAAGGACCTCCTACTCCATGAAGGAGAAGTAGTCAAAAACAACCTAATAAAAACAAAATAAGCAAGTATCAGAAGGAAGTAGGTGATGTAAAAACAGGTGGTGTGATAGGGAGTGACTGTGGCTTCTCGGGCCTCTGACAGGAGAGGACATTTAAGCCAAGCCAAGACCTAAATGACAGAAAGTGCCAATCATAGGCCACAGGAACCAGCCAGTGCAAGGAGCCTGGAGTGTGGAAGGAAGTGAAAGAAGGACTGCATGGGTGGGAGCAAGCTTTTGTGGGAAAGAGGGCATGTCAAGTAGGTGAAATGATTGAAGAAGCAGGAATGGGGAGGGATGGGAGGAGCACACACGCACCAGTGGAGTCCCTAGGGCCTGCACTAGGGGTAGGATCCCAGAATGCACTGGGAGGAGGGCAAGATTGAAAACAGGGACACCAGTTATGAGGCCACTATAAAGTTCCTGGCGAGAAATGAAGGTGCTTAAACAGATTCAGGCACGACTTCAAAATATTGAGCAGACAGAATTTGCTGAGACCTTCTATTTAAATACACAAGATACCCGTTTGTTTCTTATCTCAAACTGTTTTAGTTGGGACAAAGATGGAATATTACATTTTTGAAAATAAAGGCAATATACTAACCTCTTCCAATACTTTCACAGAGTTAGACTCATTATGTGGGTGTGAATGCTGTAAAGTGTGATGCTGTCTGTACTTTAGATCTGCTCTCAACTGCTGAATAGGATTTATCACATTTTTAAGATATGTGCACCATTGCTCTGATAATTCTTGTTCTATGGTAAAACAAAATTGAATCAAGGAAAACACATTATTATTTTAAGTTTCTCCAAGAACAGGTCATTAGGATACAGATTTAATTTTGGATTCGTTTAGATAAAACCAAATGGCAGTTATTATTAAAAGAAAATGAAGTGAGTGGTGCGTTATCATTCTTCAAAACAAAACTTCATTTTAAACATAGGATCAAAAAAAAAACTCACCAAAATTCATAAGGTCACAAAGGCATTCATTTCCAATGTTCTCTTCATTGAGAAAGGATTTTATTTCAGATTCCATTTTATATCTGAAATAGATATGGTCTCAATCAATTTTTTATAATCATAAACATATATGCATAGGTTTAAAAAATAACTGGTAGTAGAAATATTCAGCCTACTGTGGTTTTATCATCTGTTCATTTACAGAGATCATAGATTTCTAACATGGGTTGGATACTTGCTAGATCCTGAGAGAGAAAGAAGCTAACACTCAGGCACAAGTAACTGCCTGAGCAAAGGCCAGCACGGCAGGTCCTGGAGCCACTGCGTGTGGAGACAGTCCAGGGCATTGGGAAGCCACTGAAGGACACTAAGCTGACCTCAACTTCTCAGATGTCTATTTCAGAAAGATTCCCAAGGCAGCACAACAGAGAAAGAACTGGAAGACTCTTTCAGACATCGCTCTAGGCAAAGAATTTATGAAGAAGACCCCCCAAAGCAATCACAGCAGCAACAAAAATAAATAAATGGGACCTGATCAAATTAAAAAGCTTCTGCACAGCCAAGGAAACTATCATTAGAGTGAATAGACAGCCTACAGAATGGGAGAAATATTTGCTTTCTACATATTCAGTAAGCAGCTGATAACAAGAATCTATATAGAACTCAAAACAATCAACAAGAAAAAAATCAAACAATCCCATCAAAAAAATGGGCAAAGGACATGAATAGAAACTTTTCAAAAGAGGACAATAGTGGCAGCAAACATTTTTTAAAATGCTCGACATCTCTAATCATTAGGGAAATGCAAATCAAAACCACAGTTAGATGATCACCTAACTCCAGTGAGAATGGCTTTTATCAAAAAGTCCCAAAACAACAAATGCTGGTGAAGATGTGGAGAGATAGGAACACTCTTATACTGCTGGTGGGACTGCAAATTAGTACAACCACTGTGGAAAATAATTTGGAGATATCTTAAAAATCTAAAAATAGAAATACCATTTGATCCAGCAATAGCACTACTAGGCATCTACCCAAAAGAACAAAAGACATTCTATAACAAAGACATCTTCACTCGAATGTTTATGGCAGCACAATTCACTATTGCAAGGATGTGGAAACAACCCAAGTGCCCGTCAATCCATGAGTGGATTAATAAAATATGGTATATGTATGGAATACTACTCAATTATAAAAAACAATGGTGATCTAGCACCTCTTATATTATCCTGGATAGAGGTTGAGCCCATCCTCCAAAGTGAGGTATCACAAGAATGGAACAATAAGCACCGCATGTACTCACCATCAAATTGGCACTAACTGATCAATACTAATATTGCTCACACACGGGCTGGGTGCAGTAGCTCACACCTGTAATGCTAGCACTCTGGGAGGCCAAGATGGGTGGATTGCTCAAGGTCAGGAGTTCAAAACCAGCCTGAGCAAGAGCGAGACCCCGTCTCTACTAAAAATAGAAAGAAATTAATTGAACAACTAATATATATAGAAAAAATTAGCCGGGCATGGTGGCGTATGCCTGTAGTCCCAGCTACTCGGGAGGCTGAGGCAGCAGGATTGCTTGAGCCCAGGAGTTGGAAGTTGCTGTGAGCTAGGCTGACAGCCATACTATCCTGAACGCACCCAGTCATTTGAAAAGAGTTTTAATTTAAATTATAATACAATATAAAACTTGTATGAAATAAGAAAATAGTAGCAATTACAATACTCTAATACAATGATTACTTTCATTTTTGCAGATAAAATTTCTATCCCTCATCTACATACATGAGCTCGGCTCCCTCATATTTTTAGCACCCCAAAAGCCATAATAGAGCATACAAACTGCAGGAAGATGGAAGCTATGGACAATGTTGATGTTCTGAGGAGGCTAATTTTCCACCTAGAAGTTTGGCACCATGCAGGAGGGACAAGAGCCTGTGCCAAAGTGGACACTAGAGGGCTCAAAAACATCCTTCACCAGACTGGTTTATCTGCAGGTGGTTGCACTGAGTTGATTAATAAAGGGTTCTTTATGGTACCAGAATGAAACAAGGAGTAGTAAGTGCCTCTGGAAAGAGTATCAGAGAGTCCTAAAGGGGTGTAGTTACACATTTGGAAATTTTTGTCTAGTTTTCTTAGTACAGATATCAAAGAATTAAAGTTTGGAAAAATGTTTTTTTTGTTGTTTTGTTATTGTATGTTTTTTGGTTTTGGGGAGGTCTGATTTTTTTTTTTTTTTTTTTTTTTTTTTTTTTTGCTAGCAAGGCTAGACCAATGAGAGCTCAGATAATGGGAATGGAACACTATGGAAAAAAGGAAAAGCTGCTCAACTCCATGGTCACGGAGCACAGCAGTTAGGTGCAAGTGCTCCAGCCCCAGTTCACGCAGACTAGCTTACTTGTCTTCTGCACATAATTTTTATCCTCTGAGACTCAAGATTCTCATATATAAAATTGGGAGAGCAATGAGGCCTACTTTTAGGGTCACTGTAAGTATCAAAGGAGACACAGCATGTAAAGGACTCAACGTACTACCTGGTGCATACCAAACAACCCAACAACAGTTAGCTGTCATTGCAGGCCCTCGTCTTCTGCCTGCCTGAGATTCTCAAATGTAGTCTCTTATGGTGAAGCACGAGAATCTTTTACTTATTAAAAGGGGGTATCAATTTTTAAAGATTCACAAACACTGATAGAGCTTAAATTATTTCTGACTTGCTGGTGGCCCTTAATTCTCCACAAATGTAACTAAACTTCTAATTCACCTCCTATTGACATTAGTTTTTAATCTCACTGAACACATATTGAAATCAGCCTGTATTCTAGAATAACACAGAAATTATCTTGGAATTCTATTTGTCCAATTTTCAGCCCTTACAAGTTTCAAGACATTAAGGTTATTACTACTTAAAGGTTCCTCATGTCCATTGTCTTGTTGTCATTCCAGATCAGCCAAAAGAATTATTTTCCATAATCATGTGTACAAGACTCCTCCACCTAGCTTAAGGACAACTTAACATACACATTAAGAAGGAATTGGAACACCCAAGATAAAAAAACATTTTCCAGTGTCTTCTTTTACATTTGAGCTTGTCTCAATGAACACCATAATTAAACTTCCTGCCAGGCACGGTGGCTCATGCCTATAATGCTAGCACTTTGGGAGGCTGAGGTGCGAATTCCTTGAGGCCAGGAGTTTGAGACCAGCCTCAGCAAGAGCAGCAAGACATTGTCTCTACAAAAAATACAAAAATTAGCTGGGCGTGGTGGCACATGTCTGTAATCCCAGCTACTCAGGTGGCTGAGGCAGGAGAATTGCTTGAGCCCAGGAGTTTGAGGTTGCAGTGAGCTATGATCATTGCACTGCACTCTAGCCAGGGCCACAGAGTAAGACTCTATCACAAAAACACAAACAAACAAAAAACAGAAAAATACTTCCTAAGGGCTTTCCTTTTTATCATGTTTCAAGTTATGCAAATTTTCAAAAACATTTCCCAATGGGCTCAAACATTCTCTCAACAAAAGGTGACTTTCTGAAGGGATAAGATAGTATTTATAGCAGAAGTACGGTAATGAAGTCTGTATAATTTTGATTTTCTATGTTTTAAGTTTTATAATAATGTAAAAACATTTCCAATTTTATTTCACATGTAGGAATCACTTGCCAGAATAAGAAACTCCTATTCACATGAAAAACACCTAAGTCAAAACTACAGTTAATGGTATTTGGAAACTTGACTCAGAATAAGAGCACAGAAATTACCTGTTTTGTTATAAAATAAATGCTTAAAATATACATTTTAAAAAGCATACATACTTTATAAATATCACCATCATTATAACATGTATATACGCCTTAAATGGAAAAGAAACACATCTGCCTTCTTTTTTTTTTTTTGCCTTGTCCTTTGAAAAGAAATTTGCTTCATGACCTAATGACCTCCCAAATAAAAAAAATAAAAAAAAAAAAATTTGCTTTTCAAAGATACAATTAAGATCAGTATAGAATCATTATTTCATTCTAGTTCATCTTTAAGTGACTGCTGGAAATAACAAAATTCAAAAATCAAAATTAATTAAGTTAGTCATGATGTAAGTACATCTAGAAACCACGGAACAATCTGAACTCCTTAGTTCATTTGGTCATCCATGTGTGAAAAGCATTTCCATGTCTCCTTTTATGTATCCTACGATGTTAAAATGCATATGATGGAGATGTTTGCCCTTGAGGAGTTTACCACTTTATAGGGAAGAAAAATATGTAACCAAAATATTATACTCCAATGTAAGTAAATACAAGCATGAGAGTGGGAGTGCAGAAGAGTAAGTGATTGGCAGATATAGAAGATTATATTTTTTTCTATGGAAAGCAAAAGCCATATTAATATATTCACTGGATTCCAGATTGAGCTGAGGAAATGAAATAATTTTAATTTGGCTTGCATTTAAATCATAACTTTAAGTTTTGATTATAATGGTTTCATTATCATAGAATGTTATAGGGCATCTGTCTAGTAATTCCTACATGTTCTTATTGAGGTTTCCCCCAGTTCGTACCTGACTTCGTTTAGCCTCTGGTGTTCCTGCCACCACACTTGCTTGTGTTGTTTTATTAGTGTTTGTTCTTTAGATATCTTTGAAGTCTGCACTGCTTTTCTGATCTAGATTCAGAGGAACACAAGAAGAGTAACATCAAAGTTTTTAAAATGTTTTCTAAAACAAATACGTTTAATCTGCATTTTCTAAGTTCAATACTTACTCCTTCTCAATCCTTAATAGTGCGTCTTCTAACACAAAATCTAACTAAAATAAATACTATGTTAAAAAGCAGGGAGGGGCAAGAGAAAATGATTTGGAATACTAACTAATTTAAGAAATATTTTTAAAGTATTTATGAAAAGAAAGGTGAAGTCATTTTATTTTCCATACATACAATAAATGATATCTTAATTCACACAGCCGCAGAAATTTTTTTCCAGAGTTTTCCATATATTTCTCCCCCTTTGCATATATCTTTCCTGCAAGGCATAAAGGGCATCTTTATTTCTAGTTTACAGATAGGGACACTGAATGTAAGAGACTTGGACAAGATCATAAAACTCATAAACAACAGAGTCACAAAGAACCTTGGTGTTTGGATTGGTTTTTACCTCTTCCCTCAGCATAAGATGGGAAAGATTCACAGGATAAATTGTTGGAGGCCTCGCTTTAGTTTCAGCTTCAACACTTACTAAAAATATGACTTTGAACATACAATTTTAATCTTTCAACTCTATGACTTTGCAAATAAATTTTTTTAAGATTTAAGCAAATATTTATTTGAAAGTACTTAAAGAAATAGTAAAAAAAAATCATGTAGAGTTGAAACCCAAATTTTCGACTAAATTTAATTTTCCTCCAATTTTATGACTTTTTAATAATGTAGTACATAATTAGTGCTTTTGGGTGTTGACAAGCTGTATCAGGCCTGAGTCTGTGTGTTTCAGATCCATCCCTGGCTGTTCCCCTGATCTGCTCCATATCCCAGAGCAGCCTATGTTTCCCAGGTGCCCCTATCAGCTGGCTTCAGCCAAAGGGAAACACTGGGATGGGAGACTGAAGGCAGGAAGGAAAGAGGAAGCCCAAGGATTACCTCCACCCGCCTTCTCTACCCTCATAGCATCTCCAGGAGCATCTGCACCCTGTCCATCACGCCAACTCTTCTCTGCACAGTTAATTCCATTGTGGTTGCAGCTACGCTGGGCAACCTCACCCACGGGATGTGACACAGCCTTGCTGCCCTCTGTCCCTCTGGCAGTGATTCTTGTGATTGTTAATCTGTGTGTTGCCTCACCGTCCTCTCTTTGCCTTCTCAGCTCTATTAAGAGCATAACCATGTCCCCACTTTAAAGACCCTTCTACTCTAAACCCTCCAGCAATGTCAGTTTCCTGGTTAAACTCTGACTTACATTCATGTGTACTCTGAACTTGGGTATTCCATACTAACACTTTTAAACTACAAAAGTATATATCAGAAACTTGATGAAATACATATATTTCATCATTTCTCTGCTATCAGTGTCTAGTACCCTGAAAGCTTAAAAGATCAATACTGAAGACGTAAAAACTTCAGAAGACAAACTCTAAAAAGGAACCTTTATAATGCGTGCTATTTCTAGCTGTCATTCGCTGATTACTTTAACCTTGAGTTTGTCTTTCTGCTGTTCTGGTTACTGATTCAAAATTAGAGGTATAAGAAAACAAATTAACCCAAAGATTACTTTAAAAAAATACAAAGTCAAATCTTTTCCTCAGGAAGTTCTTCAGGAAGTTTTTCCCCATCTCAGGAGGTCTTAAGACTGCTAACAATTATGCCATTGAGGAGGTAAGTACGTTTTAAAAAGTATAAGACACTGCAGGAAAACATTCAAATCTCTATTTTACTTACTGAAAAAAATTAAAAGTACGTAGCATTTCTATGCTATAACACTCTAGTGTTTGCTTTAAGAATGACTAAAACTCATTCCAACTGTTTACCATTCACAGTCCCTAACGTTTGTTGCAACATATACAACTTTTAAAATTAGATTTCTTTGACGTATTTGGTCCACATTGTACAAAAATATTAAAATACATTGGTAGAAGATGGGGACACATTTTTATACCTTGAAAAAAAAAATCAATGCTGTTGCCTTTGGGCCTAGGGAAAGGCCAATTAAGTAGACTATAAAAGACAAAATAAAGCTACTATTTTTCACTAGACACTTCCAATATTTGCAGAACATACTGATTTTTTGTAAATTCACTCATTGATTCTATTTCTATCCTCAGGCCAAAAATGAAGAAAAATAAAGTCTGAAAAAGAACAAAAAGATTTAATGTTGTATCTTTATCAATAGAGAGATTTCTAGGTGATTCAAATTCATTTTACTGGGCAATAAGCCATATAAAATCAATATTTAAGGTAGATGATGACTTATACAGAATGCTGATGATTTAAAAATCCTTTGGAAAAATGACAAAAATAATGAGCTCATGAAAGAATCAGAAACTAGAGGTTTTCTGTGTGTGATTTATTGTGACAGTCCAAGATAATAAAATTCTAAATAGGCACCTTGAAATCCTACAAAAGCCTTTTGGGCCAGAG
The DNA here is from genome assembly GCF_040939455.1 of Microcebus murinus. NCBI lineage: Eukaryota > Metazoa > Chordata > Mammalia > Primates > Cheirogaleidae > Microcebus > Microcebus murinus. The sequence goes on from NC_134111.1 coordinate 38,686,963, forward strand.
GATCCATCTTTAAATACTCAATAACTAGTGGACAATTTAAGTGGTGGTTACACATGTGTACTCATTTGTCAAAATTCACTGGAACATACATATAAAATGTATGCATTTTGTTGTATGAGTTATACCTCAATAAAGAACTTTTAGCATAAATAAAAAGAAAAAAACAACTACCCCAAGATGCAATTTCTCATCGATCAAATTAGCAAAAACTCAGATGTTTAACAAAAAACTCTGTGAGTCTATGTTCTGCCTTACATTGCTAGTAGGATACTATATGATACACACACACACACACACATTCCCTGGAAAGGAATTTAGAGATGTATCACAAGATTTCACATGGATTTACCCTGTGACCTAGTAATCTCATATATAGAAATCCATTTGAAAACTACATTGGCAAAAGTACAAAAAGATATATGCACCAAGCTATTCACTGCGGCACTATTTGTAATAGAAAAAGACTGGAGCACAAAAATTCCATCAATAAGTGTTCTTGGCAAAATAAATCGAATCTGAATCTGATCAAGTCTCTAGATAAACTACCAATTTACTGGACATCAGAAACAGAAAAACACGTTAAATGACACCACCAGGATGCAATCAGCATAATTCCGACTGTAAGAAACTCTCATATGAAGGACAAACCATGCAATTTCTTCCAAAAATAAATTACAAAATACAAGAGGATGAAGGAGGAAATCGAAAAAATAAAAATCACTTGTAATATATGGATCATACCCAGATGCTAATTTGAATAAACTTTAAGAAAAAATTTTTGAGACAATCAGAGAAATTTAACACTAACTGTGTATGTTAAATTATTAAGGAATTATCATTTTTAGACATGGTAATTGTGGGGCTTTTTAAAAAGCACTAATATTTTAGAGATACATGCTGAAATATTTATGGGTAAAATATTACGATGTCTTAGATTTGTTAAAAACAATCTGGCACAGAGGGAGGTTTGTAGATGAGAGTATAGAGGAACAATGGCCAAAAGTTAATCACTGTTGATGCTAGATGATGTTACATGGAGATTCATTATACCACTCAATCTAATTTTGCATATGTTTACAATTTTCTATAGCATAAAGTTTTTTAAAAAAGAATTAGATGGATACTTGAGTTGTACAAGAAGTATGTAAACAAAGACTTCAAAATAAAAATAATTGTAAAGATCTTTTTTATACGTAGTAAGTTAAGAATGAACAGTTAGATACAATGTACCAAAATTGATCTCACTTTTCAGCTGAAATCTACTATTTAGCTTTTGGCTCAATCTCATCTTTTGAAAGACTAAATCACTGAATGTCCACTTCAGTGTCTTATCTGGCACCCTAGAAATCGTACATGATCAATGACACAATGATTATATAGATGACCATTATATCTCACCAGTATAACAATATCAGTAATACAAATCAGGAAAGTAGCTAAGTACTCTAGAAGTAACTTGAAGCAATAATCTCCTTATGTGCTTTAAATGTTAACATTCTATCCTTTAATTTAAATATGTTTATATTTAATATTACCAGAGCAAAGTGCTCTAATAATTAACGATGATTATTAAAACTGTTAATTTCATGTTTAAAAAAGGAGCTCATTTAAATAGTACAATAAACAGACAATTAATACAAGTGTTAAGAGACAATGTGTTAGCAATATAACATTAAGAAGAATAATATATTCTCTTTGAGCCAATAAATATTTTATAAAAAATTAAATAATAATATAAAAAAGAATAATAGATGATATTACAATCATAATTCTAGTTAGTGTGGACCATTTGGTAGATTAGCATTTATAACATTAGAAAAATGAACTTTAAGAGTTATATTTAATTTCCAGTTATTTAATTCCATTTAAGCCATGAGTCTTTCAAGAAAAAGTCCTATTTGGCAATTGTTCATATCTTATAAGAATAAATTAAAAGCAAAATGTCAACTTGCTGCCTCTAAATTAAATGAGAAGGGAAGACTGCAAAAATCATGTACAGCAACATTCTCAACACACCTTCTTTAATCCATATATAATAAAAGATAAAAACTGTATGAAGAAAGAAGAAAGTGTTACAAAATGATGAGGTACCCAGGACACATTTTGTTCTCACTAACTGAAATTCAAAACAACAGACATTACAAAAATGCTTTAAAAGGGCAATTCCTTATCATCACGAATCTGTGGAGACTAAAAATGGAAGCACAAGCTTGTCAAAATGATTGCTACAGCCTGTGAACCATTTTCATTAGTTAAAGACAAGAAATTTTTTGAGATTTGCAAAACTGTGAATCCTAGTACAAAGTGATTTCTAGAAAATATGTAACTAAAAAGCGTCTTCCTGAATTATATTCTGCTATGAACAAAAAGGTTATGTTATTTAAAAAGCCACTTGAAAGTGTGCATATGTTTAACCTCACAAATGTATAATACAGCAACTAGAGAAGCAATCTTGCAGATGACGATGCTGAGAAATTATTGTTCCTGTACTTAATCTCCAACTTTAAAAACCACAATAATAATTAAAATAGTTGGTGCTTCTGGATAGATGGATGCATGGATGGTTGGATGGATGGATGGATAGATGGATAATATTAGGAATATAAATGTATATATATGAGTATATATGTACATATTCCAATACTGATGAGGGTGTGGAGAATATGTTTGTGGTGGTATCTTTATTAAACAATGTCTTGGGAAAGGAGTTTGGGAATTTTTCCTATGGGGGTAGGTAGGAATTTTAAGACATGAAAAGTCTCTATGCATGAAGATGTTTACAGTAGTGTAATCACCAATATCACAAAATTGAATACAACTCAAATATCTAAAAACTGGGGTGTGATAATACATGCATGTTTTTCTATTTGGCATTACTTGTCACTCTTGCTTTTGCTTCGTTTTTTATTTCTTTTTAAAATGACATAATTGTGCATATTTATGGGGTACAATTTGATGTTTTGATACGTATATATACAATGATCAAATAAGGGTATTTAGCATGATCATCACCTCAGGTATTCATCATTTCTTTGTGGTGAAAACATCCAAAGGCCGCTTTTTTAGCTATTTTGTAACAGACAATACCTTAATCATCATTCTACTATGCAGTGTGCAATGGAACACCAGAACTGACTCCTCCTTTCTAATTGTAACTCTGTATCTTATTGGCCTTGAGATCCCAATTCTAATATCCTTTCCTCAGAAAAACCTTCCCTATCCTCCCAATCAGGATCACACTTACTGTTATAGACCAGACAGCATGTTTTTATTGCAGTTTACATGATATAATTCCACTTCCAAGCTTATTTGATAAACACTGACTCCTCTCACCCCTACCCCAGGAAAAAGTACACTCCACAAGGGTATGGGATATATTTTGCTCACCACTGTATCTTCAAGGCAAATAGTAGGCACATAATAAATATTCATTGACTAGAGTAATTATAAATATCATATACAAATTAAATACTATAAAGACTATGTGGCAAAATGTTAAGGTGAAAAGCATATAGAATTTCATATCTATGTTTGAAAATAAAATACATATTATATGTTTATGTTTACGTATACGTATGTGTGCATACATGTGGTATGTATACAATAGGTCAGAATAGAAGTCAGAGACTGGAAGAGTTTGGTTAGGGTAATAATGACATAAGTGACTTTTGCCACAAAATTTCTTCAAATGTTCTCATAACATTAACTTATTTTAGGCCAGGCGCGGTGGCTCATGCCTGCAATCCTAGCACTCTGGTAGGCCAAGGCAGGAGGATCGTTTGAGCTCAGCGGTTCGAGACCAGCTTGAGCAAGAGCAAGAGCCCATCTCTACTAAAAATAGAAAGAAATTATCTGGCTAACTAAAAATATATAGAAAAAATTAGCCAGGCATGGTGGTGCATGCCTGTAGTCCCAGCTATTTGAGAGGCTGAGGCAGGATTGCTTGAGCCTAGGAGTTTGAGGTTGCTGTGAACTAGGCTGACACCACGGCACTCTAGCCCAGGTAATGTAGTGAGACTCAGTCTCAAAAAAAAACCAAAAAACTTATTTTAAAATTATATGAACCCAACAAACAATACACTAGTTTTTAAGTAGTTGCATTAGTTTGAGGAGGTATATACAGTTCACGGATATATGGTAACTGTAGAATAGAGAGTATCAAATGTGCTGTGAAATCCTAAAAGTTGCCATTTATAAAAAAATTAATAAGAAGCTATGCAAAACTAATATAACATGAAAATCTTAAAAACATATGAAAACTTGTAAATTACTTAATATGTTGCTTCACCAAACCAGTTTTTTAATGCAGCCAAGTAATGAAAATGCTGTTTTTAATGAACTCTATTATTTGCACAAGAGAGAAATATACTGCATGAGTAATTCTAAATTATCCTTGGTCCTAAAATACTATGCACAGTAAACCTCTTCCAAATCTAGTCCAGGTTCACCTTTTCTTGGTTTAGGACATATATTTGAGCAATAAAAGGCAATCCTAGAAAAGAGAACAACTGAGAACATATTTGTATAGTGTCTGAGAAGGAGCCTTAAATCAGAAAATAATCCATGACTGGTACTTGCTAGCACTATTTATTTTTCAGATTAAGTTGAAAATTGTTTAAAACTAATGAAATAACTATCTCTCCAAAGCTAAAGCTGAATTCAGAGCTCATAGAGTTGTCATGAACATTAAATGAGTAATGCATATAAACTATTTAACAGTGCCTAAGAGCATTCAATAAATGTTAGCTGCTGCTCACTATTAATAGTTGAGAGAGTCTAAAAACTATTTAGAATGTCATTTATTTTTGCATTTGCAATGTAAATACTTCCTAGGAATTCAATTTTCCAAAAATAGAAAAAACACACATAACTTCTAACCTTTAGCTCTGTACATGCAGAAGCTAATTTTTGTGCTTCAGTTAATGCACGCAAGTGTTGGTAGTCTACTGGTTTATACTTGGTGCTTCTCATCCCAGTTTTCGTACAGAACACCAGATGATCTGTAGTTCATAAAAACAGAAAAATGACAAAGAAATAGTATCGTGTTATTGGAAGTCAAAATGTAGTTAGGGCAACATGTTAAATTCAGGTCTCATTTTTAAATGTTTTTAAGTAAATGCAAGAAATAATATAACATTCATAATATATTTGAACCTCTGTTTCTAGAAATTCTTAGAATATAGTAACTATATTTCTTATATAAAGACATTACTTCTAAAAAGGCATAGAGGGAATATTTTCACTTAAGTCCATACTATATTGAAGATTTCAGAAAATTTTAATGCCAACACACAAAGTATGACCACTGTTAAGTCATTTTTTTTTTAATTTAAAATGTGTTAGGCATCAACTGTGCTTGGTAACTGGTAATTGCCCACCAGCTTTAGCAATCTAGGGATAAACTCCAATGTGTAACTTCTACAGGGTCTCTGGTCAAAAATAGGCTGGTTTCTACTCATATCCACATCCTATCCATTAAGATTCTTCTTCCAAAATGCACACCCAATCTGTCCACTTCACTACCTCTGCACTGGTCAAGCCACCATCACCTCTTGCCTGGATGACAGCAGTAGTTCGTTCTACTTTGTAACCCTATAATCTACTCTCCACACAGCAGTCCAGGTAACCTCTTAAAGACTCTAGTCCGACCTTGCTTGAATCCCTTCAGTGGTTTCCCATTACCCCCTTTTTTTTTAAGACAGAGTCTTGCTTTGTTGCCCAGGCTAGAGTGAGTGCCATGGTGTCAGCCTAGCTCACAGCAACTTCAAACTCCTGGGCTCAGGCAATCCTTCTGCCTCAGCCTCCCGAGTAGCTGGGACTACAGGCATGCGCCACCATGCCCGGCTAATTTTTTCTATGTATATTAGTTGGCCAATTAATTTCTTTCTATTTTTAGTAGAGACGGGGTCTCGCTCTTGCTCAGGAGCTGGTTTCAAACTCCTGACCTCGAGCAATCCGCCCACCTCAGCCTCCCAGAGTGCTAGGAATACAGGCATGAGCCACTGCGCCAGGCCTCCCATTACCCTTTAAAATAGTATTCAAATTCCTTGAAGGCCTGCATGACCTTACCCTTCCTCATTTCTCTACCCTCGGCTCATTTACACATTCCAACCCTGTGACCTCCTCAGAGATACCTAACCAGACCTCTCCATCTAAGTAAGAGAGGACTTTTATTTCTCTCTCATCCTATTCTTTTCTTTTCCATGATAATTTTCATCAGTCTTCACATATGCATGTTTACTGATTTGATGTCTGACTCCTTCAATAGACATGTGGACCATGTTAATCTTATTTCTGTATCCCCAGGGTCTGCACAGCATGGTAGGTGCTCAACAAATACTATTTGAGGAAATGAATGAAAGTGGCTGGTGGTAGCTGGATTTCTTCCAGCTACTCAGAAGACCCGCAATAACAATCCGTAAATCCATTCTATAGCCTCCCTCTCCCTATCATAATCTTTCAATTTCTTTTAATGTGCTTTAATAGTATAGCCTACAGACAGGAGTGGCAAATGTAAATACCCTCAGGGCCTATCCGTTAGTTAAATGAGAGAAGGGGCACAGGGCAAGACCATAGGAAACAGCAGAAAATATGGAACACTGGCCGGGCGCTGTGGCTCATGCCTGTAATCCTAGCTCTTGGGAGGCCGAGGCGGGCGGATTGCTCAAGGTCAGGAGTTCAAAACCAGCCTGAGCAAGAGCAAGACCCCGTCTCTACTATAAATAGCAAGAAATTAATTGGCCAACTGATATATATATAAAAAATTAGCCGGGCATGGTGGCACATGCCTGTAGTCCCAGCTACTCGGGAGGCTGAGGCAGGAGGATCGCTTGAGCCCAGGAGTTTGAGGTTGCTGTGAGCTAGGCTGACGCCACGGCACTCACTCTAGCCTGGACAACAAAGTGAGACTCTGTCTCTAAAAAAAAAAAAAAGAAAATATGGAACACTGAAGAGCATTCCATGCCCAAGGATAATCAAATGCACCTTTTTTCTTTTTATAACACACCTTTTTTCTTTTTACACCTCTAACTGATTTGCTTTAGTATTCAGGCTGGTTTCGAACTCCTGAACTCAAGCAATCTGCCCTCCTCGGCCTCCCAGAGTGCTAGGATTACAGGCGTGAGCCACCACGCTGGGCCAAAATGGGGTTTTGCAGATTCTCTTTTGGCTATCTTGGTCTAAAACTGTTTAATTTCTTCCTCCTGGTTTTCAAAAGAAATCATGCAACCCACACAATATTTCTTACCATCTCTATGTGGTTCAAATTTTTATTACGAATATAAGAAATCTTTCACTAGAATACATTCTGGAATATAATCTGTCTTCATGAATTTGAAACTTAGTTTGGTTCCAACTATACAGAAGGCCAAATGGAAACAATTCTTGACCTATATACTTTAATCTTTATAGGTAAATCATAAATAATGACTACTTACCTTTCAAGAATGGTGAGGGCCTCTGAAGAAGTTACTAAGCTGAGATATCATAAAACTGATTTAATTGTAATTTTTGTATATCAGACAATTGAATAGACATTCAGATTTAGAATCTGAAATGTTCACAAATAATTTACTTAGTTCAGCTTTTCATTTTAATATTTGAGGAGACTGAGGCTCAGAAAAATGAACAAAATCATCTAGTTAGTAGCAAAAGAACTTCAGTTTCAAAATCTCATATTATAATACAAAATATATAATACATATGATAATCAAAAAACCTGAAATGGGCCGGGCGCGGTGGCTCATGCCTGTAATCCTAGCACTCTGGGAGGCCGAGGCGGGCGGATTGCTCGAGGTCAGGAGTTCGAAACCAGCCTGAGCAAGAGCGAGACCCCGCCTCTACTATAAATAGAAAGAAATTAATTGGCCAACTAATATATATATATAAAAATTAGCCGGGCATCATGGTGGCGCATGCCTGTAGTCCCAGCTACTCGGGAGGCTGAGGCAGAAGGATTACTTGAGCCCAGGAGTTTGAGGTTGCTGTGAGCTAGGCTGACACCACAGCACTCACTATAGCCTGGGCAACAAGCGAGACTCTGTCTCAAAAAAAAAAAAAAAAAAAACCTGAAATGAAGGTTTATTTCATAATCAATATGGTGGACACGTCCAATTAGAGCTAATATCATTTGGTGGCAAACTTGACCCCAATTGAAGTTTATGCTATTAATGTGAATCTCCATCCATTTGTATAATACTAACCTATTTAATTACGGGTGTTTCCCCAGGCCTCACCAGGGTTTTAAATGATATAGGGCATATGCCCTTTATCATATTTCTAAAAATCTCAAAAATTTTAAATACATCTGACTCTACAGATTTCAGATAAGAGATTATGAAAAACTATATTAAAACAAACATTTCCTGATTCCCACACAAGTATACATCATTCAGTCCATTTCAATTTTATGCTCGCTACTGAGAAATTCAAAGCGGTTCCTTCAGCTTGTAGTTACTTGCTTTTGGCCAAGTAACTGCTACTTGAACAGAATTTTTTATGATAAATAATTTAAGAGCATTTAGTCTTAGAAATTATTCCATGCTCACATTATGTGACATTTTAGAAATATCTTATGAATGTTATCAAAATGTTAAGGCTCTTAGATCTACTCAATTATTAAAAATATTTTTAAATAATATATTTTCATAAGAAATTTCATATAGTATAGAAAGAGCACTGTTATGTATAATGTAATGATAATGCCAGTGGCTCAAGTGTTGAAAAAATATTTTAATGTAAAGTTAACTTTTACAGATTTGATAGAGAATCTAAACTTCTATAAAATAAATCAATGGCCTCGACTAGTCCCTATAGGATAGATGAAAAAATCTATCCTATCAGGACTTTTCTAGAGATGAGAAAAATAGCAGAGAGATCATTTACATAGTGAGGCGATCTTTTTCTACTGTTAATATTTGTATTCTTCTCTTTTCTAAGAAAGTCTCTTTTAATACACTGAGGGATAAAAAGTAAGTTATATTTAGGCTTAAAATTGTATAACATATGGATAATTTGTTAACTCTAAACTGATTAGCTGTATAGATACATGGATTATTCAACCACCACCTGCAGGTGAGTTTTCTATGGGATTCTATGGGATCCTGCCAGGCAAAATCATGTTAAGAACAATACTAATATGTAAAAATATCCTGAATGTGGTATCTAATTATAACCTTTTTCATATAAAAGATCCCATGACATTTTAAGTGTTAGTTCAAATATTATGGCCCAAGTCTAGCATGAACTGTATTTTTCTAACATCTAAGATTCTCTTTAAAATTCTAACCAGAATGTTGCATATTACCTTCACTATGAAACATTATGCATTATAGTTTGCATAAGATAAAATTAGTGTCCTGGAAAACTAATGGAATCAAAAGACACACTATTAGAATTAACAAAAATGGTTAAATAAAAGGGGAGGGGTTGGTTACAACAATAAATATCTCATAATTGATTCAAACATAATTGGAAATAGTCTCGCCCAAAAGAAGAACAAAACAAAACAACAACAAAAAATATCTAGGAATAAATTATACAGGAAGTTTATAGAACATATACTTTTAAAAAACTATAAAAGTTGATTGAGGGAAATAAAAGAAAACTTGAACAGCAAGTATTATTCTAGTCTGCATACCAAATATTTAACATTGGCAATTCCTGAGTAGTAGGATTATACTTAATTTCGATTTCTTCTTTTTGTTTGAGCATAATTTCTAAGTTTTTCTTTTTTCACAGGAAGGATGAAAACACATTTGTTAAAGTACTAAATAGAAGCAATTGGTAGTTCACTATATATTGGAAAAACATTATCATAGTCTGCATATTTTACTAGTTAAAAAAGAAACTGGATTTGATGACACCAAGAATACTTTAAGATATATACTTACAAACATATATGAATATAATTCTTCATATTCATACTGAGTTATTTCTTACTAGTCTTTTTCTACTAAAAGATAGGATATATTATAATACATTTGTTGAATTTTATAAGACGTTAAAATATTCAAAAGGTCATTTTTTAATTCTCTGTGGGAAAGAGGTAAATACATTAAACTTTTTCTAATTATAAAAGTACTGGGTAAAATAGTATCAAATTATATAGAAAGTTATATAGTAAAAATTAAAAATTTCAGTCCTACTTAGCCCTAATATCCAGCTACATTTTGCCCTGGTAGTCATTTTCAATATTTATTTTTTATTCTTTCAAAGATTTTCTATGCATCCAAGTACCTGTACATATCCAATTTTTATGTAAATGTTATAATGATATATGTACAATTCTATAAGTTGCTTTTTCCCTAATACTATAACTTGATCCTCTTTCCATATCATTCTATCTATGTGTCCATGTATGTATACATGTATCTTTAATGGATTCTAAAAAAATTCTGCTTTTTTACTGTAAAACAAAAACCATAAGCAAAGGAAATCTATAAAATCTTTGCCCTTTTCATAATTCATATAAACTTGCTTATGAAGCAAATTCTACATATAGTCAACCTTTATGATTTTCTCTATTTTTATGTTTGCAACAGTTCAAAAAATAGAGTCTAAATTGACATTGCTAACAAAATGATTCAAATACAAACTTATTTCTCCCATAAGCTTTTCCATTCTGGGGAGCAGAGTAAGGTAGAAAGAAGAGTTAACCAAGGCAAAGAACCTACAAGAAGCCCATTTCTATGGGACTTCAGAGTTCCACAGAAAGTAGAGGTAACTGGATTCCCTCACCCCCTTACCCCTGCTACATCCCCAAAGCTATTTCAATAATTCCAAAAGCCCAAGAGAAAGCATATACATAAATTAAAGCAGTATATACTACATAAAGTGAAACATTTTCAGACATTTTTAGGGGAAACAGACGAAGTCACACAGCTTACACTGATTGTCTCAGAAATTCTGATTAGAAGTTGTGACTGGTAGTTTTGAGTTTTGGTAAATCAACTTAAGGAAATGAAGTACTTGTTTATGAAAAAAATATAACTTTGACCCTAATTTTCTCCCCAAATGTGGAAGGTTAATGAAAAACGATCCTGTGTTTTGGAAAGACTTACCTCCTATGTAAACTGCCATTTTCGACCTGATTAAATTTAAGATTTGTCAATCTTCTGAAACACTTTGGGAATCCATATTCCCATCCTAAGTACCTAAACTTGAAGTAGGTGGTTTATCTGCTTCCTTCTGGCTCCTTTGGTTGCTAACCTTCTGTCAGTTTGTGTGTGTGTGTGTGGGGGGGGGCGAAGTATTATATCAGTCACCCCCTCCAAATCATATGTATAGAATTTTACAATATTCTCTTAACTGTTCTAGCCCCAGATATCATCACACAACTGCCTGAATGAGTGATGTCTCAAATACCTATATACATCATAGACCTCCCTGAGCTACCAAATGGTTTCTCACTGCATTTCAGAATGGGGTCCAAACTCTGCATGGCTGACAAGGACCTTCTAAATCTCTTGACTATTTATCTAGTCCCTTCATTATGTGCATTCGACACTTGAGCATTCCAAAACCATTTGCAGATCTCTGAATATGCAATGCTTGTGAAAATCAGAACAATGGTGCCCCAAAGATGTCCACCAATCCTCAGAACCTATGAATATGTTATGTTACACGTCAAAGGGGAATTAAGGTTGCAGAGATCATTTAGGTTGCTGATCAGCTGACGCTATATTATAGAGATTGTCCTGGATTATCCAGGTGAGCCTAATATAATTATAAGGGTCCTTATAAGAAGGAGGAAGGAGGGTCCTAGTCTGGGAATGAGATGTGGTGACAGAAGCAGAGGTCAGAAATAAAGATTTGAAGAAGCCGTGTTTCTGGCTTTGAAGACAGAGGAATGGCTCTATGACTCAAAGAATACATGTAACCTCTAGATGCTGGAAAAGGCAAGGAAACAGATTTTCCCCAAGGAAACTCCAAAGGAATACAGCCCTGCTGACACCTTGATGTTAGCCCACTGAGACCTATTCTGGACATCTGACCTCCAGAATTGTAAGATAACAAAATTTGTGTTGTTTAAGCCACTAAGTTTGTGGTAATTTTTAACAATAAGAAACCTCATACAATGCTCTTTCACACCTCTCCGCCTTTGTACAAATACTGTTACCTATGCTCAGAATGTCTTTCTCTAGGCAGGGCACGCTAGCCCTGGCCAGTCTCATCCTAAGCATCTTTAGGGGCCTTTCCTAATACAGATAGAGATGATCTTTCCCTTCCCTTTTGCTACTATTGTACCTTGTGTATATCTCTGTTTCACTTATTTCTTTGTGCACTTATTCCAATGTTTATTGAACATCTGCCTTATACTAGATTGAAGGATATGGACTTACTCAAGCCTCTGTAGAGAAACTATCACTGGCAATCTCATCTAAAGTTCTTCCTCTATCCTAAATTAATCTTTATTCTCTCATTCTAATTATTTTCTTTCACAGTACTTCTCACTATGTGACATTGTACTATATATTTATTAATTTGTTTAATCAATTAAACAAAATTAGAATGTATGCTCTATGAAAGCAAGGCCCTTTAGCTGATCCTATTCCTCCAGAGTGCCTAAAATAGTGCCTGGCATATATTAGACACTCAATACCTATTTGCTGAAAGAGTACCAAGTGATTGCATTATAGATTACAATCATGTCCCTAAGGCAAGGTAGTATTAGGAGCAAACACATAGTTTTCACCTCTTCTTCTCCTATTTTTTTTATCTAGGCTCATCTGTATGAGATGAAAATTATCATCAAGAACAAACTCCAAATCAAAATGGGCAGTAGATTGAGGTATATGTGAAGAAATAAGGAAGAAAAAAAGATGCTCACTTTATCTTGGTAAAATTCCCAGCACTGACTGTAAGTTCAAGTTAACTATAGTTGACAAATGCCCCTGACCTGGCTATTCAGCTGCCAGTCACAGCCCACAACTGCCACATGTAGAAACTGGACAATGTCTCTATCTATTAGTACTCTAAGGATATCTATGCCATCTTACTTCTCCAAGAGCTTGAGAGTAAGGTGTGTGTAGTGGGCACAGATAATCTGGTTTTTATCTCCAACACATATTATTGAGTAGAAAAAACAAGTTGCACCATGATATATACCATATGATACCAATACATAAACTTAAACAGCCATAAAGCCACACTACATATTCCCATCCCCTCCCTTCCTCCCTCATATCTAGGGAAAAAAATCTAAAAGTACACACATAGACCAAACTGAAGAGGATGCTTCAATTGGAGATTTGTGTCAAAAGGGACTTTAGCTTTAACTGTAATGAAATCTTTGCATTTTTGCAATGAGAATATGTATGTATATTTATATAATTAAAAGTAATAAACATTGCCCCTAAAGGTTTTATTAATAAATACAGTCATCTCTCAGTATCCACAGGGGAATGGCTCCAGGGTCCCCATAAATACCAAAACCCACTCAAGTCCCTTATATAAAATGGCATATAACCTACATACATCCTCCTGTACATATTAAATAACCTTTAGATTACTTATAATACTAATACAATATAAATGCTATGTAAATAGTTGTTAGACTGTATTGTTTTTATTTGTATTATTTATTTATTTGTATTTATTATTTATTTGTATTTTTTATTGTTGTATTGTTATTTGCTATTAAATTTTTAATATTTTTGATTCCATGGATGCAGACTCCACAGATATGAAGGGCCAACTGTAATGTAATGACATTAGAGTTTATAAATGATTATTTAGTGGCTTCCGCTGTTGAGAACCTGAGTCTGATCACTTGTCAAATGCATTTCTGAACCAACCAAACTTGGCCCACTTCCCAGAGCACCCTGACCCTACCAAGTTGCAACAACCCCGTCAAGTCCAGCCTGAAATATCCAGTTAACTTTTAATATAATTAAATAATTTTTTGTACAATTTTGTTGTTCTTATAAGAGAAATTTCTTCTGGCATCTTCTTTAACAAAAACAATTTAAAACACTGCTTTTTCTTGTGATTAATGGTCATAGATACATTGCTCTTCCCCTTGATTACAAGTGTGTTCATTAAAAGAAAACTGTTAAAGCCAAGGCCACAAGCAAGGTTATAGAGTTCAACAATTAAATGGAATTCTGTTGTGCTTTTCACTATTACTGCTGAGGAAATTTTATCCTCTGAAATTTAAAACTACAGTAGACACAGCTAGATGCTAACATTCATTCTTCTTTTTTTCTCTTTCTAACAGATTCTAATTTTGTTCAGGGTAAAATATTGGCCTTCCTTTGATATTCCTGAGACACTAATTGACCATAAGATACAGTTCCAGTGAATGGGATGGAAGCAGAGGTCTACTGGGAATTTGGGGACAAGATTTACTTTCTCATATAGTCACTCCTCCTTTTTCCCAGCCTTCCCTCCTTTCTTCCTGTCTGAAATGTGGATGTGAAACTAGACTTGGAGAGGCCATCTATGACTATGTAGTGAGTATTAGGATGAAAGAGATGTACTAACTATCGCAGAGAAGAAAGCCAAGGGGAGCCTGGGATGTTGTTATCAAGAATCTGCTGTACCAGCCCTGGAATACTTCCCTCTGGACTTGTTGTAATGAGAAAAATAAATCCCCAAGTTTCTGCAGTCAGGTTCTGTAACTCTCAGCCAAACAAAATTCTCAACTGATACAGACTGGGATAATATGAAGCACCCAGGAGACTCTGATGCCTCTCCATATAATGCAGTATAAAAATTTTTCTAGAAAAACACCCATCAATACAGATATGGGATAAATTACTAGAAAATATCACTGTCATTGCTCTGCAATAGTAGCTTGAGAAAATTACATCTAACAAAATTTCCTACTTTAAAATGCCAATAGAATTTCATTTGTAGCTTCACCATAGCTTGAAGAAAGTAGGTAAAAGGATGCGTAGGTGGTTCTGTAAAGGGGAAAAAAATCCTTGGAAACTTAATTACATTCTCAAAAAGTAGCACAGAAGAATATATCTATGGGTTTACAATCTCCAGAATAAATGTTTTTTTCCATAAAGGATCAATTTTCTTCTAAAATGCTATACAAAAATGTTTTTTTAATTTTTAATGAAAAATAGCAATCCATCACTCTTTAATGACAGAGACTATACAAATATATTAAATGGCAGTGCCTGGAACATGGTAGCCACTAATATATTTTGAATGAATGAAATAATTATAATAGCTAAGAAATAGTAATTCATTTTGTGTTTTTGACAATTAAATTCGAAAAGAACTTCTAGGCTAGGAAATAAACAAATGAAAGGGAAGACTAAAGGAGTTAAAATAAAGTTTAGAGGGAGGGAGAGAAACAAGGAGGAAAAAGAAAAGAAGAGGGAACAAAGGAAAGAAAAAAAGAAAACTTTACTTCTTATTTCTTCTTTTTGGTTCCCACAAGTTTAGGTCAAAAAAGAAAGCATCTGCCCCCCCTAAAAAGGCAACTTACAGTTTAGATCAGCTGTAGAGGAGGCAGAGTGGGTACTTTCCAAACACCCAAGGTGGGCAGAAGGCAGGTCTGGGTGGGATTCCAGTGAGAGGAGACCACTAACTCAGGGCAAATAACTGTGTTCTAGACAAGAGGGAGGTGTGATGTGAGAAGAGGAGCAGAATAGAAGTGTGCCATGAAAGCATGTCAGTCTTTTCTGGTTTCAGTTTTCAGTTTTTGTTTGAACCTAGTTTTTCTCCCAGGAAAGGAAGGGGCAATTCTGTAGTATCCTTTATGTTGCAGTCTCCTGGCGCAAGGATCCATGTCCTCTGAACAATGATTTGAAAGTCCTTATGTGAAAAATTTCAATAATGTCTTATAAAAACTACGGGAAGTAGAAGAAAAATAAGCTTTCCTCCCTTAGAGAAAGAGAGAAGGGAGAGCTGTCCTTTCTGCCTGGAAGGAAGCAGGTAGGAGGTGATGAGAGTCTGGGCACATCACCCTGAAACACAAGACAAACAGTAAGAATCTGACTGCCTAGGATTTTCCACTTGGCTTTAAAAGTACCATTGAAATACTTCGCTTTAAAATACAATAGTCAGTAGCATATTAAATAGTCACTAATACATGGCTACTACTTGTTACTGGCAATCAAAGACATGCAAATTAAAATAACCATAATATTCACAATCAAATTAGCAAAGATCTAAAAAAAATATTATATTAAGAATTAGAACGGTGGCAATAAACGAACTCTCCCACACATTGCTGGTAGGTATAGAGAATCATCCTGGGGTGTTTTTTTTTTTTTTTTTTTTTTTTTGGCTATGTACAGGCATACCTTGTTTTCTTGCACTATTCTTTATTGCACTTCACAAATACTATATATACATATATATATATTTTTTTACAAATTAAAGGTTTGCAGCAACCCTACATCAAGCAAGTCTATCAGTGCCATTTTTACAACAGCATATGCTCACCTGTGTCTGTCACATTTTAGTAATTCTTATAATATTTCAAACTTTTATTATTAAATCTGTTATGGTAATCTGTGATCAGTGGCTTTTTTTTTTTTTTTAGAGATAGGGTCTCTCTCTCTCTGTGACCCAGGCTGGAGGGCAGTGGCACGATATTAGCTCATTGTAATCTCAAATTCCTAGGGTCAAGAGATCTTTTTGCCTCAGTCCCTGGAATAGTTAGGACTACAGGCATGCACCACCACAACTAGCTAATTAAAAAAATTTTTTTATATAGACACGGTTTTCACTGTATTGCCCAGACTGGTCTCAAACTCCTGGCCTCAACTGATCCTTCTACCCTGGCCTCCCAAAGTAATGGGATTTTATTATTTTTTCATTTCAGAATATTACAGGGGTACAAATGTTTTGGTTACATAAATTGCTTTTGTACCATTTAAGTCAAAGTTATAAGTGTGCCCATTCCATAGAAACTGTGCATTGTACCCATTAGGCATGAATTTACCCATCCACTCTTTGCCCCTCACCTGCTTGATTTCCAATGAATGTTATTTTCATATGTGTACACAAGTGTTGATCGATTAATTCCAATTTAATGGTGAGTACATGTGGTGTTAGTTTTTCCATTCTTGTGATACTTTACTTAGAAGAATGGGATCCAGTTCCATCCAGGTTAATACAAGAGGTATTAGTTCACCGTTTTTTTTATGGCTGAGTAATACTCCATAGTATATATATACCGCATTTTATTAATCCATTCATGTATTGATGGGCACTTGGGTTGTTTCCACATCTTTGTAATTGTGAATTGTGCTTCCATCAACATTTGAGTGCAGGTGCCTTTTTTATAGAATGTCTTTTTTTCCTCTGGGTAAATACCCCGTAGTGGGATTGCTAGATCAAATGGTAGTTCTACTTTTAGTTCTTTGAAGTATCTCCATACTACTTTCCACAGAGGTTTTAGTAGTCTGAAGTCCCACTAGCAGTGTATGAGTGTTCCTACCTCTTCACATCCATGCCAACATTTGTTGTTTTGGGACTTTTTGAGAAAAGCCATTCTCATTGGAGTTAAGTGATAGCTCATCATGGTTTTTATTTGCATTTCCCTGCTGATTAGAGATGTTGAGCATTTTTTAACATTTGTTGGCCATTAATCAATCTTCTTTTGGAAAGTTTCTGTTCATGTCTTTTGCCCACATTTAAATGGCTGTTTGATTTTTTTCCTGCTGATTTGCTTGAGTTCTTTATAGATTCTAGTTATCCGCCCTTTATTGGATATATAGAATGCAAGTACTTTCTCCCATTCTGTAGGTTGTCTATTCCCTCCAATGATTGTTTCCTTGGCTATGCAGAAGCTTTTTAATTTGATCAGGTCCAATTTACTTATTTTTGTTGTTGCTATGATTGCTTTTGGGGTCTTCTTCATAAATTCTTTGCCTAGGCTGATGTCTGTAAGTTTTTCCAACATTTTCTTCTAGAATTCTTATGGTTTCATGCCTTAGGTTCAAGTCTGTTATCCATCATGAGTCCATTTTTGTGAATGGTGAGAGGTGCAGATCCTGTTTCAGTCTTCTGCATGTGGCTATCCAATTTTCCCATCAAAGTGCCAGGATTTTAAGCATGAGCCACTGCACCTGGCCTGATCAGTGGTCTTTGATATTACTACTGTAATTATTTTGGGGTTTCACAAACCACATCTAAATAAAATGGCAAACTTAATTGATAAATGTTATATGTGTTCTGACTGTTCCATTTAGGGCATTTCCCCTCTCTCTTCCTCTCCTCAGGCCTCCCTATTCCCTGAGACACAATAATATTGAAATTAGGTCAATTAATAACCCTACAATGATCTCTAAGTGTTCAAATGAAAGGAATAGTCACAAGTCTCTCATTTTAGATCAAAAGCTAGAAATAATTAAGCTTAGTGAGGAAGGCATGTCAAAAGCTGAGATAGGCCAACAATTAGGCCTCACGTACCAAACAGCCAAGTTGTGAATGCAAAGGAAAAGTTCTTGAAGTAAACTAAAGGTGCTACTCCAGTGAACACACAAATGATAAGAAAGCAAAACAACTTCATTCCTGATATAGAAAAAGTTTAGGCTGGGCACGGTGGCTCACGCCTGTAATCCCAGCACTCTGGGAGGCCAAGGCGGGTGGATTGCTCAAGGTCAGGAGTTCGAAACCAGCCTGAGCGAGACCCCGTCTCTACTAAAAATAGAAAGAAATTAATTGGCCAACTAAAAATATATATATACAAAAAATTAGCCTGGCATGGTGGCACATGCCTGTAGTCCCAGCTACTCGGGAGGCTGAGGCAGTAGGATCACTTGAGCCCAGGAGATTGAGGTTGCTGTGAGCTAGGCTGATGCCACAGCACTCACTCTAGCCTGGGCAACAAAGTGAGACTCTGTTTCAAAAAAAAAAAGAAAGAAATTAGCTGGACAACCAAAAATATATAGAAAAAATTAGTTGGGCATGGTGGCGCATCCCTGTAGTCCCAGCTACTCGGGAGGCTGAGGCAGTAGGACTGCTTGAGCCTAGGAGTTTGAGGTTGCTGTGAGCTAGGCTGATGCCACGGCACTTTAGCCCAGGCGATAGAGTGAGATGCTGTCTCAAAAAAAACATTAGGGATCAATGGAACTCGCAACTATTAGGTTTAAAAAAAATAAAAATTAAAAAAATTTAAAAAAAGAATAAAAAAGAAAAAAGAAAAAGTTTAAGTGGTCTGGATAGAAAATCAAACCAGCCACACTATTCCCTTAAGCAAAAGCCTAATCTAAGGTAAAGCCGTAGTTCTCTTCAATTCTATGAAGGTTCAGAGAGGTGGAGAAGTTGCAGAAGATAAGTTCGAAGCTAGCAGAGGTTGGTTCATGAGGGTTAAGGAAAGAACCCATCTCTACAACATATTTGCTGCAAGGTGAAGCAGCAAATGCTGATGGAGAAGCTGCAGCAAATTATGAAGATCTAGCTAAGATCGTTGATGAAAGTGGCTACACTAAACAACAGATTTTCAATGTAGATGAAACAGCCTTCTACTAGAAGAAGGTGTCATCCAGGACTTTCACAGCCAGAGAGGAGAAGTCATTGCCTGGCTTCAAAGCTTCACAGGACAGGTTGACTATTGTTACCAGCTAAAGCAGCTGGTGATTTTAAGTTGAAGCCAATGCTCATTTGCCATTCTGAAAACCTTAGGGCCCTTAAGAATTATGCTAAATCAACTCTGCCTGTGCTCTAGAAATGGAACAACAAAGCCTGGATGACAGCACATCTGTTTACAGCATGGTTTACTGAATATTATAAGCCCACTATTGAGACTTACTGCTCAGAATAAAAAATTACTTTCAAAATATTACTGTTCATTGACAATGCACCTAGTCCCCCAAGGGCTCTGATGGATATGTGCAAGGAGATTAATGTTTTCATGCCTGCTAACACAACATGCATGGATCAAGGAGCCATTTTGATTTTCAATTTTTAATATTTAAGAAATACATTTGGTAAGGCCATATCTGCCATAGTGATTCCTCTGATGGATCTGGTCAAAGTAAGTTGAAAACATTCTCGAAAGGATTCACCATTATGGGTGCCATTAAGAACATTTATTGGTCACAGAATAAGATCAAAATACCAATATTAACAGAAGTCTGGAAGAAGTTGATTCCAACCCTCATAATGACTTTGAGAGGTTCAAGACTTCAGTGGAGAAAAGAACTACGGATGTGGTGGAAATAGCAAGAGAATTAGAAATAGAGCCTAAAGATGTGACTGAATCGCTGCAATGTCATGATAAAACTTGAACAGATAAGGAATTGCTTCTTATGCATAAGCAAAGAAAGTGGTTTCTTGAGATAAAACCTATTCCTGGTAAAAATGCCTTTGGGCATTGTTAAAATGACAATAAAGGATTTAGAAGATTACCTAAAGTTAGTGGATAAAGCAGTGCTATGGTTTGAGAGGATTGACTTCAGTTTTGAATGAAGTTGTACTGTGGGTATAAATACTATCAAACAGCATCCCATGCTTCAGAGAAACCCCTGTGAAAGGGAGAGTCAATCAATATGGCAAACCTCATTGTTGTCTTACCTTAAGAAATTGCCACAGCCACTCCAACCTTCAGCAACCACACCCTGATCAATCAGCAGTCATCAACATGGAGGCAAGACCCTTCACTACCAAAACAATTATGGGTCTCTGAGGCCCAGATGTTTGCCAGCAGTTTTTATAAATAAAGTATTTTTTAAATCAAGGTATGTATATGTATTTTTTTAGACATAATTCTTTTGCATAATTATAGTTGCATTTCTACAGACCACAGTATAGTATAAATATGACTTTTATATACACTAACAAACTAAAAAATTTGTCTGACTTGCTTCACTGTAATATTCCCTTTATTATAGTAATCTAGAATTGAACCTGCACACTATCTCCAAGGTATGCCTGTACCAAAATTCTAAACATTTTTTTATACCATTTGACCTACTGACAAACCTCGGGATTTATCCCAAGGAAATGTGTGTACAAAAAGATACATTTACAAGGATGCTTACAGCAGAATTGTTTAGAGAAAAAAGGGAAATGACATTAAAATGGGTGATAATAGGGGACTGATTAAATTAAATTATGGAATAGCAATACAATGGGAGGCTTTAAAAAGATAGTACTATAGAAGAAAGCATTATATTAGATGAACAAAATAGGTTCATTTAAAATATAATTGAAATAAAAACAACACATCTTTAAAACTAAGGTATACCTAAATTCTAGGACAGTGTTAGCTTTTGGAGTCAGGCTGCAAAAGATTCTGGCTCTACCACTTATAAACTAGGGGACCCTCAGCAAATTACTTAAATCGTAGGAAAGACTCAATGTTGTAAAAATGTCAACTCATTCAAATTGATTTATACAATCTCAACTGAAATTCTAGAGAGATTCCTTTTGTGTGTGAAAATTGGCAAGCTGATTTTAAAATGTGTGTAGAAATGCAACAAACAAAGGATAGCTAAGAGAATCCGGATGAAGACAGCAAAGCTGGAGGATTTACTGTGCTATCTATCAAGATCCATTATGAAGCTATAGTAATCAAGACTGTGTTACAGGAGCAAGGATGGGCAAATAGGCCAGTAAAGAGTCAAGAAATTGATATGTATATAGTCACCTGATTTATGAAAGAGGTAAGTCATACTGCTGCACAGTTTGGAAAGAATAATCTTTAATAAGTGGTCTTGGGTCAGTTGGATATCCATTTGGAAAAAATGATTCTTGACCCCCTACCTCTCAACATTCACAAAAATCAGTTCCAGATGTATTGCAGATCTAAATGTGAAAGGTAGAAAATGAACACTTTGGAAGAAAACAAAGAAGAACATATTCATGACCTAAAAGCTGGCAAAGGTTTCTTTAAAATGCTGATCATAAACGGAAAATGTAATACGATGGAAAATATTAAAACTAAGAACTTGTGTGCATCCAAAGATAGCATGAAGTGAAAAGGCAACCCAAAGACTATGAAAATACATTTTTCATACAAATATTCAACAGAAGACTTGAGTCCAGATATTATGTATATATTTTTTAAACACATACAAATTAATAAGAAAAAGGCAGACTACCCAGTAGACAACGGGGCAGAAGATCCTAACAGATACTCCACAATAAAAGGATATCCAGATGGCCAATAAACATATTAAAATGTACTCAACTTTATTCATCAGGAAAATTCAATTTAAAACCACAATGCAATATCTCTATAAACACACTACGACAGCTAAAATGAAAAAGATAGAAAATACCAAATGTTAATAAGAATGTGGAGCAACCAGAACCTCCACACAATACTGGTGGGAGTGTAAAATGGAGCTACTTTTTTAGAAAACACACTGGCAGTTCAGCTACGATGACCTACCCATTATACTTTTACATATGCCCTACAAAAATCTGCACGTATATTCATCAGAAGATATGTAGAAGAATGGTCCTAGAAGCACTGTTTCTAGTAGCCCAAAATAGAAACTACGCAGATGCTATCGTCTGAATATTGATGTCTACCCGAAATTTATACGTTGAAACTGAATCCCCAATGTGATTTTATTAAGAGTTGGGGCCTTTGGGGAAGTTATCAAGTCATGAGGGCTCCCCACTCATGAATGCGATTAGTGCTCCTATAAAAGAAATTGAAGGGAGTGCATTTGCCCCTTCTACCATAAGAGGACACAGCAACAAGGGGCTAACTTTGAAGAAGAGAACAAGCTCCACCAGACACAAATCTGCTGGAACCAGTCTAAGTTATTTTGTTATAGTAGCCCAAATGGATTAAGACACCAGATGATAAAATAAATTGAGATACATTCACAAATTTACTCTAAGATTTTTGAGGATGGGCCATGAGGAAGAGTGGGTAGTGAAATACTCATCAATGCTAGTGTCTCCTTAGGTCTAAAAAATGATGCTCCTGGTTCTGGCCAAAGGGAAGTATGTGTAAGGGAAAAGGATGTCTAAACAATCAGCATGGCTCTTCTCTGAAGTATGCATTAACTCAATTGCTCTAAGATATCTTTTATAACTGCTAGCTGAGGCTAATTTGACATGACAAAGTGACAGAGTTGACAAACTCGATGAGAGGTGCTCAGCCAATTCTAAAATCAAATCTGAACATTTCAATGATAATACAACATATTTTACATATTAAAAAAACTTACCATAAAAATTCATATTGTAGATTATTTAATGACATATAAATTATATATAAATATAAAAATTCTAAAGCAAGACACAAATAGGAATAATTTTTCATTTTATAAAAAATGTGTACATGTATATACATTATACATGTACATGTATATTTAATCAATTATTGTAAAGCTATATGCCAAAATGCAACAGTTATAATCAGTGTGAATAGAATGATTATTTTTCTTTTTGCTCCATATTTTATAAATTTTCAATGAAAGAAACTGTTTTCCTTTTTAATTTTTTAAATATTTTGATATAATCACAGATTTATAGCCAAGTTGCAAGTACAGTATAAAGAATTTTATCCTTCTGAAATTTATTCTGTTGAAGGCTCCATTTCAGAGGAAGTTGCTGCCCTAATTCTCTAATTATTTCTGAATGTTTGAGGGGATCTTTCCTACAAACAAGAACATTCTCCCATATAAACACAAGAAAACTATCAATGGTAAGAGATTTAACATTGGTAATATTACTATCAACTAATCCTCAGATCCCACTCAAGTTTGGCCAATTGTTCAAATAATGTCCTTTATTTTTATTTTTGTGAAATCCTTCACATATTTACCTTTTTCTTTTTCTTTTCTTTTTTTATTTTTTCCAGTATATTATGGGGGTACAAATGTTGAAGTTACATATATTTCCCTTTTCCCTTTCCCCCTCGAGTCAAAGCTTCAAGCACGTCTATCCTCCAGTTGGTGTGCATCACACTCATTATGTATGTATACACCCATTCCCCCCTCACCTGCATATGTTATTCCTGTATGTCCACTTATGTGTTGATCCATTAATACCAATTTGCTGGTGAGTACATGTGGTGCTTATTTTTCCATTCTTGGGATATTTCACTTACTAGAATGGGCTCTAGCTCTATCCAGGAAAATACAAGAGGTGCTATATCATCATTGTTTCTTATAGCTCAATAGTATTCCATGGTATACATATACCACATTTTATTAATCCACTCATGTATTGATGGGCACTTCGGTTATTTCCACATCTTTGCAATTGTAAATTGTGCTGCTGTAAACATTCGTGTGCAGGTGTCTTTTTCATAGAGTGACTTTTGATCTTTTGGATAGATGCCCAGTAGTGGAATTGCCGGATCAAATGGTAGATCTACTTGTATCGCTTTGAGGTCTCTCCAAATTGCTTTCCACAGACGTTGAACTAGTTTGCAGTCCCACCAGCAGTGTAGGAGTGTTCCTATCTCTCCGCATCCACTCCAGCATTTATTGTTTGGGGACTTGTTAATGAAGGCCATTCTCACTGGAGATAAGTGACATCTCATTGTGGTTTTGATTTGCATTTCCCTGATGACTAGAGATGTTGAGCATTTTTTCATGTTTGTTGGCCATTCCAATAATGTCCTTTATAGCAAAAAGCTCCAGTTCAGATTCAAGCATTGCATTTAGTTGTCATGTCTCTTTAGTTTCCTTCAGTCTGGAATTGCTAGTCAGTCTTTCTTTGACTTTCATGATATTGACACTTTTGAAGATTACATGCCAGTTATTTTGTAGAATGTCCTTCAATTTGGGTTTTTATGGTATTTTTTTTTTCATGATTAGACCCAGGTTATGTACCTGTGGCAGGAATAGCACAGACGCAATGATGCGCTCTTCTCATTGTAACACCTTGTTTCCATTTGTTCACTACTGATGACGTTCTCTTTGAACACTTAATTTAAGAAGTGCCTGTCAGGTTTCTCCACTATAAAGTAAATCTTTTTTCCACTGGCAATTAGGAAGAATTTTGTGAAGAGGTACATTGAAATAAATGGGGTTGAATTTCTTGTTAAACATTTAATTTATGTATTTGTTTGTACTGATATAGATTCATTTTATTCAACAAGTTGCAATATGTTACTGTAGTTATTTATTTTGATGCTCAAATTATCCCACATTTGGCCAGTGGAAACCCCTTTAAGCTGGTATCTGTAACCTCTGTTTTTAAGAAACAACGTGAGTTTATTAGCTCACGGTTCTGTAGATCAGAAGTCTGGCATGGCATGGCTGGCTTCTTTGCTCAAAGTACAAGAAAGCTAAAACCAAGGTAGCAACCAAGCTAAGTTCTTTTCTGGGGGCTAAAGGGAAAACCCATTTTCAAGCTCATTCTTGTTTTCAAATTTAGTTACTTGCAGCCATAGGACTGAGGTCCCTGTTTCCTTGCTCATTGTCAGCCAGAGACAGCTGTCAGTGACTGCAGCTTGCTTGGTTTCCTTGCCTGAAGGGCCCCTCCATTTTCAAAGCCAGCCATAGATGATCACCCTTGTGTCAATTCCTTCTCGTGCTTTGAATCTTTGATTTTATCTAGATCCAGATTTATTTTTGTTTTGTTTTTCAAGACAGAGTCTCATTCTGTCACCTGGGCTAGAGTGCAGTGGCATCATCATGGCTCACTGCAACCTCAAACTCCTAGGCTCAAGTGATCATCCTGCCTCAGACTCCTAAGTAGTTGGGACTACAGGCACACCACCACACCCAAATTTTTCTATTTTTGTAGAGATGGGATTTTGCTCTTGCTCAGGCTGGTCTCAAACTCCTGACCTCAAGCAATCTTCCTGCTTTGGCCTCCCAAAGTGCTAGGATTATAGGCATGAGCCACCATGCCTAGCCTAGGCCCAGATTTAAATGACTCTTGTGACAAGATAATGTCTACTTGGATAATCTCCCCCCTTTTTATTTTTCACCTAGACTGGAGTAAAGTGGCCTGATCATAGCTCACTGCAACTTCAAACTCCAGGGCTCAAGAAATCCTCTTGCCTCAACCTCCCAAGTAGCTACAACTCCAGGTACACACCACCACTCCCAGCTAATTTTTCTTTTTTTTTTTTTTGTAGAGATGGGGTCTCACTATGTTGTCCAGGCTAGTCTTGAACTCCTGGCCTCAAGTAGTATTCCTGACTCAGCCTCCCAAAGTTCTAGGATTACAAGTGTGAGCCACCACACCTGGCCCACTCTCCCCCATTTTAAAGTCAACTATCAGCAACCTTCATTACATCTCCAAATCTCTTTTGCCATATAAAATAACATACTCACCAGAAAGATAGCTCAATGTATCCACACTCCTGGGAGTCATATTAATACAAGGTGTGGGGCCGGGCGTGGTGGCTCACGCCTGTAATCCTAGCTCTCTGGGAGGCTGAGACGGGCGGATTGCTCAAGGTCAGGAGTTCGAAACCAGCCTGAGCAAGAGCAAGACCTCGTCTCTACTATAAATAGAAAGAAATTAATTGGCCAACTAATATATATAGAAAAAAATTAGCTGGGCATGATGGCGCATGCCTGTAGTCCCAGCTACTCGGGAGGCTGAGGCAGGAGGATCGCTTGAGCCCAGGAGTTTGAGGTTGCTGTGAGCTAGGCTGACGCCATGGCACTCACTCTAGCCTGGGCAACAAGTGAGACTCTGTCTCAAAAAAAAAAAAAAAAAAAAAAAAATACAAGGTGTGTACATCAGGGGGTAGGCAATCTTGGGGGCTGGCAATCTTGAGGGCCATCTTAGAATTCTGTCTACTATATATGTAAAGTGCTAGAACAATGCCTGGGCATATAGTGAGCACTATACATGTATTAACTATTATTTATAATTGAACAAATTCACAGAAATTTTAAAAACAGCAATGTCACAGTAATGACAAGAGCATAGTGAAATAACACTCAATGAAGCATTAAGGAAATATACATTGGTAGAAACTTCTGGCAGTCAATTTGGCAGTGAGTACTGAAAGCCCACTACTTCCATTTCTAGCAATTTCTCCTAACGATATAATCAGATGCATACACAGAGATGTATGAAGAATTATGCTTAAGCTTCTATGGCATGTCAAGATAGGTCTTAGTCTTCTCATATGGCTATAGGTCAAGAAAAGCCTCTGGCAACTTCTTAGGGAGCCTCAGCATCCCTCCTAGAATGTGAGGTGGCCTTTTGGTAAGACAGGGTTGCTTGAAAAGGGAGGGAACATATCCTGTCACCATCTGTCTGGTTATGCCCATCTGCCAAAATTAGGGCGTCCTGAAAAGAAAGGCTTTGCATCGTCTCCCTGGCTGTCTGTGCTGCTGCTTCGTTCAAGGTCTTAAAGTGCAAATAGTGTGATCTGGCTTCTTACTCCTAATGTATAGCCCCTTTTATACTGAGTTGGTTAAGTCACTCCACCCTCAGCCAAGATTTTAGCATATGGCTTTTGTTTGTTGTTAGCTATTAATACAATGTGAGGCATCCCAAAGTACAAAATAAGTTATCAATGAAGGGCCCTCCCCTTCATCATCATGACGGTGATGAAGAAATTAATTACCTAGAGAGCCATCTATAGGACACACTATAACACTATAAAATAGCTTCTATTAGTCCCATTTTACAGGTAAGAAAATTGAGGCTCAGAGGGGCTAAATAACTTGTTCAAATCACATCTAGGAAATGGGAAACCAGGTTTTAAAGCAACTGGCTTTATCCTTTTCACCATGCCAGTGATTTCTGAGACTGTATATTTCTTTTGGAAGCTCCCCAGGAAATATTTTTGGCCTAGTTTAAGACTTACTACAGTACACTCACTGCTTCCCTATAAATGAAGATAAATTAACCCTATGCAATGTGGTTACAGTGCAGATTAATTTTTCTCAGCTCCAGCCTCCCAGAATTTAAATTTCAAATTAACAGATAAACTTTTTAACTGGATTTTCCAGTTAAAAGTGTAAGTTGAACCACAAGTTGAGATTGAACAATTTTTCCCATTGTTTTCTCAACCCAAAGCGAGATACTCCAAACCTCATAAGCTTTGAAACTAACACCTCTCCATAGATTCTACCACCCAGGCTAGTTTATTCTCCCTCATACTATTCTCTGACATAATTCTTAATAAAAATCAATGTGCAGGCCTCTCAAGTCATCAAATTGTCTATTTCTTCTTCGGGGATTTCCCCTCATCCTTCCCAGACTCCTTCCCACATAGTCTACCTTCCCCCATATTCACAGGACTTTTCAATCTACATTCACCTTCATTCACCTTTAATTTCCATCCATTTCTAGCTTCAGCAATCTGCCTCATTCTCATTCTAGTTTTGTCAATCAGTCTCTGGCAATCAGCTCAAATTCATGGCTATATCCCAGTTATATAACAAGTGTCCTTGCAGAGGGAAAAATGAATATAAAAAATACATATACAGTTGTGGAGTTCTGTGTCCTTTTGAAATCTTTAGGCACGTCCTTGCTTTCTAACACAACATATTACCCCCATTCATTTGTGCTTTGCCAGTCACAGTCCTGGATCAGTTATTTTTCCGAGGAGCTCTGGTTCCTTGAAGAATGGTATTTAGGAGACAAGAACTGGGTACCAGATGTGCATATAGCTGTTGGGATATCACTGCTCCTTGGCCTGCCCGGTAGGCAAAGCTAGTAAATATATGCACAAACATCTATATCTATGAATGTGCACTGATATCTCCAACTGCAACACTACAATGCAGGGTTCGTTTTAGTTTTCTCTTTTTCTCTATTTGCAACTTCTTTCTTCAACAGTGAGAGGCCAGGCTCCCATTACCCTTATATCTTTGTTTGATCAACTCCCATATATAACCAATTTCCCATTTCTGATGCCACCCTTTCTTCTGCACAGATGCCTTCCTTACCTTATTTGGGAACAAAAACCCACCGCAAGTGTCCCCCCCTCCACCCATATAGGCTCCAATATGCCATGGCAGACTATACCCTTCCAAATAGACTCCTTCCTCACTCTGATTCCCTGTGCTGCCCCCACCCCACTGCATGGACATGCCTTCCACTCCAGTTGAGTCCATGTCAATGCTCTTCTCACCCTGCTTGGGCGCTGACATAGTGCACCAGGTCACCCCATCCATGGAGCTCCTCTGCCCACACCTTGTTTGAGTTCTGACGCCTGTATCAGGTTGCCCCTACACACAAATGCTGTCCGTAACCCTATTGGTCTCTGATACCAGTGCAGGTTAGCCTTCCTAAACAAATGCCATCCTCCTCTTCCTACCCCTTTTGGAGCTCCCACACCATCCTTTGGGTCACCTCAGTTCTTTCCCCCTCCCACTATGGAGACCAGCTTTGTTCTGCCCCATCTAAAGGGTTGAGCACTGATTATTCAGGGAGGGAGGAGGAAGAAGAGAAAATTCGATGGAAGAAATATTGTTTTCTTCTTAAATAGATAATATGCCTCAATAGAAATCTTCTATGTCATTGCTATTATGATTAATGGTTTTCTTTGACAACTCTAAAAAATGTTTGATATATAAATTAATTCCTTCTATAAGTAGTCATACCTTTATAATAGGAGCCAGTTAGCATTTTCTGAAGTCTTTTTATTCTAAGAAATTGAAATCTGCATTCATTAAAACTAAAGAAAGCAATTACTTTTTTTGCAGAGCTTTATAGGATAAAGAATTATTTTTTAAGTGATCATAATGATGGGTAACCAATGACAAAGGTACCCACCAAAGAAGAAAAATGTCGCAGCACTCAAATGTGAGCTCTAGAGCAGGAGCATTGGGCTCAAAACCCAGCTCTGAAGTCTTGGCAAGTTCTTTATTTTTGCCTGTCTTTCTATATTTAAATTGAGGAAAATAGGAGTACTTCCTAGAATTGTTGTGAGGATTATAGCAGATAATACACAAACATTTCTTAGAACACCTCTGGCATCAAAAACATTAGTTATTAATGTTACTATAAGGGTAGTCACAAATGCCTGAAAACATGTCCAGAGACTGTCACTCTTAGACCCTGATTTGAGAAACAATATATTGAAATGTAGACATTGCCACATATGTGGTCATTTGGCAGTAATGTCATTGTAAATCTACGGGCACAAAAATAGGCACCAAAATTGTATGGATGGACTTAAACTGTATATAAATTTATACTCCTCCTTAATGATTATGGTTGAAATAAAAACACAAAATATTTAAATTCTCACAGAGCAATTATAAACCTCCTAGTATATGTCAGTGGTCTCCACTATGGAAACACTTCCTTATAATGATATATTTTTCATTCTCTCTGCAACTTGAGGAGATATAAATGAAGACTGAATTTTATTTTAGCCAGGGCTTCTTTCAATTATTCTAAATAATTAAAACAAAAACAATAACAAAAAAGAAACAAAAGGAATAAAAAAGAAAAAATAAAGCTTATGTATTATAGAATTTCTGCAGAACATGAAAAGATATGACAAAGTTAATTAAGCTGATCCAAGATCAATTCTTAACCCACCTTCTCCTAAAAGAGGGCCAGATAATTACTCTTTCAAAAGCATTTATTCACGTCTTAATAAAATACCTAAAATAAAACCTCATTTCAAAATAATTTTCCTATACAGCTAAATAAAGAATGCTCTGCCTACAACAGACATTTCTGGTAAAATAAAAAAAAAAAAAAAAAAAAGAATGCTCTGCAGGACCACACTCTTACCTGTTTATTCCTAAAGATGCTTTCTTTTATTGGAATTCATCGTATTCTCTGACTTCATTTGTGATTATTTTCTCAAGATCCAAAATGTATTTCCAGGACATGTTTCTCACATTTTTAAAATTCAGCACTGAAGTTTAAGTGGAATAGTAGAGATGACATGTCCTCCTCTAAGGAGGGGCTTGCACCTCCTCTGGTCACTATAAAATAATGCCATTGTCAAACCTGACTATGTCAGGCTTTGCTGTGGCTGGTGGAAGACTAGGAGCCTTAATTCAGAAGTCCCCGACCTTTCTGGCACCAGAGACCGTTTTCACGGAAGACAATTTTTCCACAAACCAGGGATGATTCAAGCACGTTACATTTATTATGCACTTTGTTTCTATTATTATTACATTGTAACATATCATGAAATAATTATATAATTCACCATAGGCAGGGGACCCCTGCTTTAACTGACTGTCCAGAAACAGAAAGGAAAGACTATATTGATCATTCCCATGCTTCAATGACCGATCAAGGTCATTTCGTAGCACTTATATCAGAGAAAATTTAAGTTGTCTGATGATTGAAGGTATCCCACTTTACAAAAGAAGTTATTTTAAGAACTTCTATCCTATTTACATGCTGCTTTGGGACTACAGTAGATATAAAATAACTGCCTTTTGCCCTTATGTGAAAACCTTTTGAAAGCACAATAAAGATTAAAACAGCTATGGTTTATATAATCTTGAAACTTACACATTATATGGCTCAATTCCTCTCAGACAGAAAGCTGAAAGGGGGTTCTCTGGGCAGGGAGTCTTCACTCAAGACAAAGGGGTAGAAGCACCAAACGATACATCAAGACACAAAGAACAGGAAAGCTAAGGGCCAAACAGGCCAGGAGGAGAGTTAAGAAAGGGTAAAACTGGGCAGGGAGTCCAAGTTCAGAATTAAGGAAATGATGCTGAGGAAGAACAAATGGGGACAAAACTTGGCCGGGCGCGGTGGCTCACACCTGTAATCCTAGCACTTTGGGAGGCCGAGGCGGGCGGATTGCTCAAGGTCAGGAGTTCGAAACCAGCCTGAGCGAGACGCCGTCTCTACCAAAAATAGAAATAAATTAATTGACCAACTAAAAATATATATACAAAAAATTAGCCGGGCATGGTGGCGCATGCCTGTAGTCCCAGCTACTCGGGAGGCTGAGGCAGTAGGATCGCTGAGCCCCGGAGATTGAGGTTGCTGTGAGCCAGGCTGACGCCACGGCACTCACTCTAGCCTGGGCAACAAAGTGAGACTCTGTCTCAAAAAAAAAAAAAAAAATGGGGACAAAACTAGAAAGGTCAGAAAAGAGTGGCAAGGCTGCAAAGTAATTGCTTAGAGCAGAAATTTTTCAAACCTGTCTTAATGGCCAAACTCTTTTGTAAACAAAATTCCTTTTCCAAAATTTTAAACTGGAAGCCAAGAAAGCTTGAAGTCAGTCTTTATCTAGTGACTCGTGTTCTAAGATACACTAAAGCTTAACAGCTGTCATAAGCCGTGTTTTCCACTAAAAGAAACTGGCGTGCTGTGAGCACGAAGCTGACATGCTGAGAGACAGAAGTGGTGGTTCTTTCTGGGACCCAGGCTGAGTTCTGCCCTTTCCTTGGCTTCTTTTGTTCTACCTTTGTTGGCATTTTGGAGACAATTTTTCTTTTGCTTAAGGTAGACTGCATTGTAATTTAAAATTCTGACAAATACACTCAGGCAATGCAGAGGTTTGGCAGAAAGTAATTTACTATTGGCAGAACCCCTCAGCATCTCCACAGTGCACCAAGGTTCACCAGATCAGAAATTAAAAACCACTGCCCTATGAAACAGTTATTCTTTGAGATTTGCCCTTATGGGCAGGCAGAGGTGTAATATGTGGCTGGTGAGAGGGGTGAACTTACACATACTTTATTCATTCATTTGATAAATATTTATTGGATTCTCATTGTGTGCTAGGCATTGTACTAGACATGAGGGCTACAACAATGAATGAAAGGGACACATTCCCTGTCCTCCCGGTGCATACTCTCCAGTGGCCTCTTGTGAATTATAGAAGGGTAAGCTCTACTTGTCATTGATGGTTGCTACCCTTTCCCAATATTGCAATAAAAAAAATTTGTACTCAAAATGGATATTCTACATTCATCATGAACATTTAATTATTGATCAACATTAT
This sequence comes from Microcebus murinus, assembly GCF_040939455.1. NCBI lineage: Eukaryota > Metazoa > Chordata > Mammalia > Primates > Cheirogaleidae > Microcebus > Microcebus murinus. The sequence goes on from NC_134111.1 coordinate 38,719,706, forward strand.
GCATGAAATGCCAACATTACTAGTCTTAAAATATATTAGGTCAGCTTATAACTACCATAAAACCTTAAAGAACATTTAATCACGATGACACAGATGAATTAAACATTTGCTACCAAGTAATGAGGCTTTATTTTATTCTACTAGTTACTGAAACTGGTTTACTCTACTAAAACATGGGGGAAATAATAGCTTTCTTTACTTCTGAAAACACAAGTATATTGCTAGCTTATGTTGCTTTCCTCAGCACTTAATATTATTCATTTTAAAAAAATGATTAAAGGAGTCCTCTATTAGGAACTCAGAACTTCCAAGGATAATCATTGATCAAATAGTAAAACAATTGAGTTCTATGATGAAATTTTTAGTGCAATATCACGTGACGTGGATTTGAAAGATTCTTTGTCACTTATGTTGAAGGATGAGGCCTGGACTTGCAGGGTTACGTAAGTAAAGCTTAATCATTTATCAGAAGATACCTCTGGGACTGGGACTGCACAGAGATAAGTCACTCAGCAATTCAGGTGAGCATTTCAAGCAACAAAGGTAACAGGCACAACTGGAAGTGTGAAGGGACAAGCCCTGGATGAGGACTGAGAAATGGGGTGAAGTTTTAGGGTTAAATCAAAAGGAGAATGAACTCAGATTCTTCCCTTTAACTGGCATTATTTTTCTTTCCCATAAGACAGGAAATGATGACCTCAACGGCACATTCATATTGTAGTAGGGTCATAATTGCATTGCACACTCAGACATAAATCTATTTCCTGTATCTGAGTCATCAGATTCTTTCATTTTGGTTTCTCACCTCTAATTGGAGGTTGCACTCAGTAAAATTTCTCTGCAGAGCATTTTCCTTCCTACCTTTGTTTTGCATTGATTTATTCATTCATTCAATATTTACTGAGCATACGCTATATTCCAGTCATTGTGCTAGGTGCTGAAGCTACAAAGATGAAGACGACACAGTCTCTATCTTCCGACAGCTCTGGCATTTGATACCTAAATTCATGTAGTGGTCTCTAAACTTTATCACATACTCCTACTAATAACTTTTTTAGCATGTTCTATTAATAATGGATATTTATTTCAGGTTGACCATCCCAAATCCAAAATTCAAAATACTCTAAATCTGAAACTTTTTGAGCACTGACATGATAACTCAAAAAAAAAAAAAAAAGAAAAGAAAATGCTCATTGGGGCATTTATACTTTGGATATTTGAATTTGGGATGATCAACCAATAAGTATAATGTAAATATTCTAAAATCCCCCAAAAATCCAAAATCTGAAACATTTCTTATCCCAAGCATTTAAGATAAGGGATACCCAACCTGTATTTGTAAATTATTATCATTTCTATTACTATATTACTTTCATCTATTATACTATCTCAGGGCAAAATAAACCCTTAAGATAATGTTACTATACAGCAACAGTTGAAATAAATCTATATTTTAAATGATCTTAATCATTTAAAATCTTCTATAAGATGTAATTAGAGGGCTGGACACAGTGGCTCATGCCTGTAATCCTAGCTGAGGTGAGAGGATTGCTTGAAGCCAGGAGTTAGAGACCAGTCTGAGCAAGAGTAAAACCCTATCTCTAAAAATAATAGAAAAATTATCTGGGGATGGTGGTGTATGCTTATAGCTCCAGCTACTTAGGAGGTTGAGGCAGGAGGATTGTTTGAGCCTAACAGTTTGAGGTCTCATTGAGCTGTGATGATGCCACTGCACTCTGGCCCAGGGACCAGAGTGAGACCCTGTCTCAAAAAAAAAGATATAATTAGATTGCTATTACTAGTGTTTTTACTATAACGGGCCTGAAGTCAGGGCCACTTAATATATTATTACACACAACCACACACCACACTGTTGCTGGGGAAATTCTCATAGAGGCATAGAGGAGTCACCTCTGGCCTTTTCTTGTCACTTATTGTGCTTACATTATAGGTATTATCCATAATCCAGGAAGTCTTTATAGGAATATATTTAAGGTACTTGTCCATCTTGGGAAGGTAGTTTCAGTTAAAAAAAAAGTTAACATAATCTGAAAATCCTCTCAACACCAGATAAAAGTAACAACATGTCACAGTATGCTGAATATGCTGAATATGAGCAAATATGTGAGAGCAAACCTGGAATAACAGAAGAACTGAGTGAAGGTACCAGGATGGATGCATTCATTAAAGATCAGGAAAACTTACTGTATTGATTTAGGTTTTAAATAAAATATAAACAGAAGATCTAACCCTACCTGGATTGTCCTGCACTCCACATTGAGAAACACCAACCTGAGGAGTGACACAGAGACCATGACACTTTGATATGCACAATGTGCTATTAGAGCAAAGGGCAGGTAGCCTAATTTTTCTTGTGGTGGAAGGCCAACGTGGAGAAAGGTAGGGCAATGTGTAAGGCGAGTCTTGAAAAGTAGGGTGGTTTCATTAGATATAGATAAAAAGAGGGCCTTAGAAAACACAGACATTTGAGCCAGGGAGGCACAAGAGCATGATGTGTTTAGAGTAGTACAAGCAAGTAATTCTGTGTGGCTACAGGCTAGGGGGCCAATTGGGCAGCCTCAGATATAGACAGAAAAAAAAAACAGATAAAAAGAGGATTGACAGGCCGGGCGCGGTGGCTCACGCCTGTAATCCTAGCTCTCTGGGAGGCCGAGGCGGGCGGATTGCTCGAGGTCGGGAGTTCGAAACCAGCCTGAGCAAGAGCGAGACCCCGTCTCTACTATAAATAGAAAGAAACTAATTGGCCAACTAATATATATAGAAAAAATTAGCCGGGCATGGTGGCGCATGCCTGTAGTCCCAGCTACTTGGGAGGCTGAGACAGAAGGATCGCTTGAGCCCAGGAGTTTGAGGTTGCTGTGAGCTAGGCTGACGCCACGGCACTCACTCTAGCCTAGGCAACAAAGCGAGACTCTGTCTCAAAAAAAAAAAAAAAAAAAAAAGAGGATTGACAGAAATCTGCTGGCATCAAGAACACTGACGGCTTCAATTTAGAAAAGGGCAGCCAAAATTAAATAGATGAGCTGACAAGAGAGTAGATCACAGAGGTGGATAGTTTTTTAGAGAGAAATCATTGAGGAACATGTCATATTAAAAGACATTGCTGTAGACCAGCATTAGCTTTCATGGGAACTAAATAAATGAGTCTTATCTTCAAGAATATCACAAAGAGCACAGCAGTTCACCCATAAAAGCCTTTCCTAGTGCCAGATATCTGTGGGTTAGACAAATGAAATTATATAACAAACTTGATTTTAAAGGATGTGATTGCCATTTTGCCTTTAACAGCCAAAGAGCATTCTGAATTCCTAAATTTAATGCTCCTCCTTGTAGGCTTCTTACTCTTCAATACCTGTAAGGGACTCTGAGGTCTGGCCAGAGAGAGAAGTGTGTAACCTTTAAATACATAAGTGAGTATCACCAAACCTTATTCTACTTACAATCACTGTCCACCAGTTTTGAGTTTATTTACAGAAGGTAAAGCTTAATTATTATATGCTAATGTGTGCATACATTCAAACACTACACTTCTACTCCTGGAAAATTGAAAATTTACAGAAAGACAACATATTATACTATAGTTAAGGCAAAGTAACAATTTCCATTGACAAATAAAAGGGACTTGACTTGAGGATCCCAAGCTGCATCTGAACTACAATGAAAGAATAAAAATTTTCATAACTGATTTCCAAAATGAAAGAAAAGGAGAAGAAAATAGAACTATTCTGGGATTGCCAAAAAAGTTGGGAGAGAGGATTCATGTTACAAGCAGGCATGAGCAAATTCCACAAGGGGCTGGCACAGTAAACATTAAGGGGATGTTTTGGGCAAACCTGTCTAATAAATAAGTCAGTACTAAGGTTTAACAGATGCCGGGGAATTCTGAGCATCGAATCACCCCAATTTCTTCTAACTTCTTGCTCTTGCTTGCAGAAATCCCACTTTACTTGGGGCTTCAGGAGTAGAGAGAAGGAAAGACAAACCAGGACATAGGAAGTTGGCCTCCTTTGCTCCCTTTCATGTGCCTCATATCCTCAGTAGGGCCCCATTCTTTTAGGTAATTACAGATTTTAACTCATAGGCAATAAAGCAAACCTACCTTGTTCTTGCTACACCCTGACAACTAAGAACTTTTTTCATTCACTCTGCCCCAACAACAAAAGTCTGTTCTTTTCCTTTCAAAATGAGTTATCTTCTTATAAAAAAATTCAAACAATACATAAAAAGTCCATCATAATCCTATCCCTTAGAGTCAATTGTTTTGTGATTATTTCTTCAGCCTTTGTTTTCTTTTTAATTATTAACTGGGTCTGTTCCTTAATCGGAACAAAAAGAGCCATTAATTTTTTAAAAGATTATAGTTTTATTTTAGAAGCATAAAAGATGTTGCAAATCTGTTCACAGCAAAAAAAAAAAAAAAATGCTGCATTCTTGTACCATAAATATAATGGGATTAAAAGCACCAACCAATAATATGGCTTCATGTTCTTGAATGGACCGCTCTAGGCAAAAGGTAAAGTAGTTAACAAACTTGTGTGTCCACTGTCCCATTTCCGAGGCAGTCATAAAACTGTCCATGGTACGAGGGGCCTATCCCAAGTTCTACAGTCCAGTCTCCCCATCTGAACAGTGACCCTACCTCAGAATGGCCCCCTCCTCCTCCCTGCTGTCCAGGAAAATTCCCATGATCTCAGCCAGTTGTTTAAAGGATGCAATCTGATTAACTTCCTGCTAACATGTGAAAGGAGGAAAGATTGCTTAAGGAGGGACCTTCCCAGGCATATGCTTGTTAACACAAAAGAATTTCTAAAGGCTAGAATTTCAGGCTGGGCGATAGAGTGAAAGGGAAGAATTTCTGGTAGGGCGCAGAGATAATTTTGATTAGAGGAATCATCCTCATTGAAACTGAAAATCACACTGAACAACATGGAAAACTTATCCTTGCCTATCTGAGTTCTAGCATAATGCAGACTTCATTGCAATATTATGCTGAACAGGCAGTAGAGCTGAGCAGAAAAATCAAGAGCAATGCAGTTACGGATTCAAACCCTGTGTTGCTCCTTGCTAAAGAAATATCTTTGGCAAGTTGTTGTTGTTGTTTAAACTCTAAGACCTCTTTCCTCACATGTTAAACAGGGACGCTGCAGGGATTAAAATCAACAAAATAGCATATACAAAGTGCTGGGCACACAGTTAGTAGGTACTTAAGGATAGGATCATGTTACTTATGTTATTTCTTCCAGTCTTTATACAACATTTAATAAACTGGGATCTCCCCCCAGTCTTTTGGTAAGCAATAGTTGATGGAGTGGCTAAGGACAGTCCAGCTACTGACGAACAGGGAACAATATATCTCTTATCTCACTGAAATGGTTAGAACTTTGCACAACTTTTCTCTTGAGAGAGGTGGCACACCAGGCCAAACATGGTCTCCAGACATAATAACTTTAACCTTCATAGTGTTTTGTTTAGTTTTTTATTTGCAATCAGCGTCAATATTTAATGATCAGGAAATATCACATAAAATCCATGTTTCTATCGCCTTTTTAAAATTCATATCGTAAAAAGCTTATTCCCTCATGAAACAACCACTTGAGTAAGTAGCAGCTGTCTGTTTTAGAGAGGACAGACATTCTCTAACAACCCATAGTCCCCACTATTCCCTGTAGTACCCCAACACTGAGGAAAAGTGGCAGTTTCCATGTAACATATCTACCAGCTTGCATTGTCATCCTGCTAACTCTGGGCCCTATCCACTAATTTTCATTTCTGACCTGGATCCTGCAAGCATTTGAGTCAGTGACCTCTGCCCCCAGAGCTAATTAACGTATTCAAGAGTATGTACCGGTATATTCAGGTTCTGATCAGCCAAACCTGGCTTTGAATACTGATTCTCCAGGTTACTAGTTCTGTGACCTCAGGTGAGGAACTTCACCTGTAAAGTTTCAGTGTCTTCAGCTCTGCAAGAGAAATAGTAACAGATTTATTTCACAGAGCTGTTGTGCGGTTTCAATGATATGTGTACAGGACTTTCCTTCATACTTAGTTGTAAAAAGGAGCAATAAATGTTAACTACTACTGAGACAATGACAACAACTACTACTATTATTATTGCTACTGCTACTACCACAATTACTACTAGTAGTACTACCAAAATTACTATTAATATTAGTTAAGAAGGGTAAAAGCACTTAAAGGCTTTCTTCGGTCTTATTTCTGCTTTCTCAAGCTGGAAATTGAAATTCACTTGGAAAGCCTAAAGGAACACAGAGCCTTTCAAAAGTGGCAAAGAGCAGTTTCTGCCTGCTGACCTTGAAAACAGGAATGTAGGCTGTAGAATGGAGTGAGAGAGCTCCCACTCTTGAAGGCAGCAAGACTACTAGCAAGCCAGACCCACATTCAAGCCCAGGTAAAGAAGGTCAGAATTTGTTTCAAAATCCCAGGAAGAAATACGTTTCAGATAAACCAATCCAGCAGAAAGAACTAGAACAGGGCTCGAAAACTTCAGAGGGGAAAGGGAAGCATCTACCAGTTGGTATGACTCAGGGAAGACAAGCCTTTTTCTCTGGGAACAAGGGTTAGTCAGGGTAAAGGAGAAGAGGGCAAGAAAAATAGGGCAGATTGGAGTGCCAGGGCAGACCAACCCAGACCTCAGCTAGAGAGCCACAGAAAAGACTGGTAGAGAAGGATGATTATGTAGACAGTGAGAATCCTATCATGTGTGACTGCACACAATCTCAAATTACATCTCCTTTGGGCTCCCACAAAGTGAAGAAAAACAACTGGGCTGGGTATTTAATGTACCTAATAGCCCTCAGGTGGGACTTGTATCATCAACACAACACCTAACATCTGTCTTTTACAAACTACTTTCATAGTTATTTGATCCTAGACAAGTCAGATGAAGCATTATTCTTCTATTTTTACAGATAAAGAACAAAAAGATTAAGTCAACTGCTTAAAGGCACAAAACCAGTTAAAATGTGAAGATAGCTAGAGCTTAATTTTTCTGAAACCAAATACTTTGCACTGTTCACTGTACCATGTCCAGAAATTGCACTTTGTTAACCATGTAGTTTCCAGGTTTGTTTTTTCTTTATAATTTTCCTTACTTGCTTAAGGAAGTTTTGTGGTTTTTGTTTTTAATGTAGATCTGCCTTGGTTGATACAGAAGAAAAAAATCAAGAGAAAGGTATGTCAAAACTTGGACCACCATAGCTAAAGAGATCAGTTTTCCTGGGGTGTCATGTATGGGGTCACCCACAGTCCGAACTACATAGCAAAGTAACCCCAATTCCACCACCACTACTCCATCCTCTAGAACACTACAGTTGGGGGTTATAATGTTGTAACATTTCTACATGGAATTTATACTAACTTCATCCAAAATATCTTCATTCTCTCAATGGATATATTAATCTTGTATTTTTCTGGTGGAAATGAAGGATTACAGCCAAGAAGAGACTTTAAAAAGTTGTAGAAAAATGTAACTCAAAGGAATATTCTCTGCCAGGATTTGGAACTTGCCTATTTAGATAGTATAACTTTGCCAAGGTCTTTCCACTTAATACTATGCTTTCGACACTGATTAAAAAGTAAAATGTACTATCTCAAACTAGAGTAATATCTTTCTTTGGGGGGAGGAGGAGGGTCATGTGATTTTAAGAGTTTTTCCAGAGCTGAGAATAGAACATGTCTCTGGGGCTCCCAGTCCAGTGAACTAAACAATGTGGCTTCTTCATGTTTAAATGGTCTGTTCTGAAATGAACAAATTTTAACACTTCATCAAGCTAAGAAAAGAAACAAAGGGAAAGAAACAGTCTCTCAGACCAGGAAAAAAGCTGAGAAAGGTCTGAAGATGCAAAAGCTGAAGTCACCTGTATGGCTGCCAAGTTGAATTGAATCAATTGATTCAATTTTTGTTTTAGTCAAACAAAACCCACCACAAGTCTTTTCTTTCTTTGCTGACCCAAAGCCTGCATTTTGAAGTTGCGCAGTCAAAATATCTTTCAAATCCAACAACATACAATAGATTATATCTTATGGAGATGTTGATATTTCATAAGATAGAGATTTAAGAATCCAGTTTAGAAGTTTATAAGACTGGGGCTTTCAAACAAGATATGCACACATAGACACACACACATACTCACACACCATATAGACACCAGAAGGCATAAAAGGTACTCATTTCAAACACTGAGGGAAAGTACCTGCAACACATATAAAATATCTATTACATCACCCACTAAAGTGTGTATATTTAGAATTACTGACCTTTATGTGAACTAAACAATAAAGCTGTTCACAAACCTGACAGAGAGCAGCTTTTCTAAAGTGAAACAGTGAACCACTGTCCCTAATGTACCCATCACACTAAACAATTAAAATGGCATCAGTACAAAATTTAAAAACCCTTTGTAACATAACACTGCCAAGATTATTGGTCCTGTCTCAAAAACACACACACACAACATTGTTTTGCCTTGGCATTTATTAAAAAATAAAAATAAAAGGAGAATTTATTTATTTGGTTTATAGATGAATAGGCTGAATAAATTTAAGGGAATCAAAAGAAACTCAGTAGTCCCAGTTCCATAAGCTGTTGCCAACCTAACTTGGGCATTGGTGGCCACAGACTGGTCCTCATAACACAACAAATACACAGTTATTATATGGATCCAACAGGTCTGAATTCTAGTCCTCATTCCTCAGCTACTCGCTGCATGACTTTGGGAAAATTACTTAACCTCTCTTGGCTTCCCTTGCCTTTTGTAACATAGCATTATAAAAGAATAGTTGCCTAATGAAAGAGTTATGCTATAAGCAGTAATAAATCATACATGTGAAGAGCTTAGCACAGTACCTGGTATACAGCAAATGCTCAATAAAAGCCTTTATTATCATTGAGAAATCTATATAGAGAGTGACCAGCATTTATCATCAATCCAGGGCACTTTTGAGGTTAAAAGCAGACTCTATTAGCAATAGAGTGACAAGGATGGAAAACCATCCTAGTCATGGTCTATGCAGCACAATCTGGTATCATAGAATGCTGGGGACTGGGAGCAAGCTTCTAATGCTACACAACACAAAACAAAACCATTTTAGTAAATGAAGATGCTTAGCCACCCTTGAATAGAAATGTTAGCAATGAGGGAAAGAAAGGGCTCAAGTGAATCAAAAAGTCCTAATTTTGTAATTAGTTGATGATACGATCACACCAGAGACAATTGTTAGTATCAATTTTTTTCGGCATTCTAAATTTAAACAGTTTAAACTCTTGCAACATCACTTTTCACAAGACTTTGAAATTACAAGTTTTTAAAATTTGCATTTATCATAATATTCTTAATCATTTCTTAGATCTGTATACATTTTCCCATGTGGTATCTTTAGCAAAGCTTTTATGCTGGCAACTAGACTAATTTAACAATTATGAAAAAATAGAACATCAGTTATCCAAATCATCAAACCAGAAAGGCAGTAACCTACACAGTGCACCGGAACATTCCAGTCACTACAGAGGACCTGGCTCGCTCCCTGATGTACTTAACTCAAGCACTGTGTTTCCAGCAAATTATCCAATCTATTCTTAAACTTCTAAGGGTGCAATGAATTAATGTTTGCTTAAAATCATCTTGTTAATTTTTGTAACTTTACAGAGATCTTGTGAATGTGTATGTAGATAATTTAATGAATTCTCTTTGCAAAGAAGTTACCAACTGGAAAATGAGTCACCAGCAAGATTAATAGGGCATTATAGAAAAAATTTTAAATTTTTACCCTTTTAAAAGAAAGGGAGAAAAATAAAAACACTTATTTGCATTTTCTTTTATTTTCATTAAGAAACACAGAAAGGATTAACAAGAAGCTGCTAAAAATGGTTTCTTATGGGGCCAGGAGGAACAGGGGAAGTGGGATAGCATGGTCACAAGACTTCTACTTGTTTATATGCTGACATCATTTTCCTTTTGAACCATATCAAGTATTATATATTCAAAAAAATTAAAAATTGCCTATTTTAAGAAAATAAAAAGCCCTACAGAGGCCGTCTTGAAACTTCAAACAATAATACTGAGTTTAAACACAAAGGAAGAAAATGTGCTTCTACCTCTTACAAGTTTATAGCTCATATTTGAACATCATATATTATCACTAATAATTACTAAATAATAAATAATTAGTATAATATATGATGTCCAATAATTAGTTCAAGATATGATATTAATATATTGTCACTAATAATTACTAAATAATAATTAGTACACTATATGATGTTCAATAAAACTAAATGAAGGAAATGGGTTAGCCTTAATTAAGGACAATACAAACTAATACAAATAAAGACATAGACACAATTCATATTTGAACATCAATATCTTATTGCCCAGATTTTCACTGATTTTGCAAAGGGAGATAGAAATATAGCAAAAGCTAAAGAAAATATTGGAAATATATGCAAAATATTTTCAGCTTAATCATTTATGTGAATAAAATGTGTTAGATGTTTGGTTAATTAGCATTAAACATTAAAGAACAGTTCAATAAGATTGAATTACGGTTTCAAAATTCCCCATATAAGTTAATGATTTAACTTATTTACATATTCCATATTTTGTTATAGTAGACAAAATAGGAATTAATTATTTACATTAATTGCATTTACTGAATAGTGCATTAATTGGATATTATAACAGTTTAAGCAATATGGAAGAATAGTTAGCATTTATGAATATATGAAACATGCATATGAATCATATGTGAACATATATGTGTATGTGTACCCGAATATGGTGACTTCTGGAACTATTTCTATGATTATTTGTGAAAACATAAAAATTACAACTAATTTCTGGATATAAGAGCAATCTGGCTGAAACATCTACCTCCTTATTGGTTGCCAGGGTGATTCTATGTGATGTGGCTGGTTGAACCAGCAACTCCTTCCTCTTTGATCTCTCCCTGTGCACCTCTCCCAAACCTACCTGCTCTGTGACCTTTCTACCCAGATTCACTTTTACTTCGATAGTTTCAATCCTAGAAACAAATCATAATATTGTAGAAGCTCTGGCTTGTAAGAGACCTAAAAAGTCCTTACACATATCTGGAATGCTCTCCACATCCTCCCAGGGATGGCAATGGAGAGAAATGGGCACTGAAATCCCAACTGTGCTGTGCCTGCCCACATGTCCTGGTGGGGCTGAATCTGCATGTTTCTAATTTGAACAAAAGTGTCCTGTGGGCTAGTGTGAGCCCTGAGCCATAATTTGACATGCAGGTAGGTGGAGAGGTTGGTCCTTTTGTTTTCTCTAATACTCTCCCCCTCACAGTGAGGCATAAAATACTGTACTATATACTTTCAGGAAGTCATTTTAAAGTACACATTCTTGAGGTTACAGCCAGGTAGGTAGATTATATTTCCACAGTGTGATTCATGAGCCTAGTTTTATCTAGACTAATACGTGTGGCTTGTTTCCTGAACTCTCTGTCTCATGGCTCTCTCCCTCCCTTCAACTCTCCTCTTTTCTTCTTTCAATATTTCTCTTTCTACCCTCTGATCTCACCCCTAAGACCTTGAAGAAAACAAAATTCTTTCTGCCTGGGTGTTTGATACAATCCTCAAATTCGGGTTAAAACAGTTCTCTCTGCAGCCATCTGCCACCCAAGCTGTTTTCATCCCTCCCTGAATTCTCTTTTCTAAAAGGAGGGAGGGATCAAGGGCATATGCTGCCAATTTCTCTAAACTCACCCCTTTGACTCCAGTATGCACTAGGTTTTTTGTTGCTGGCTTCTGGTCACCTCCTTTCCCCAGGCATCTTCTTTCTTGGATCACACATCTATCAGGAGTCACCCTGTCTCAAGGTATCTGTCCCTCTATTATTCTACCAACAAACTGTCAACTTCTTGCTCTTTCTATAAAATAACGTCCCCCAAAACTAGAGTTGTGTCAAAATACATCGATTTTTTTTTAATGGGCCTATTAAACAAAAGAAGTATAATGGTAATATATGTCCTATTTAACTGGAAAGAGAGGTATAGTCAGAATACTGAGTTATTAAATTTTTGACAATATGGCATCTGATAAAAAAATTAAAGGTAAAGTTAATATACTTAAATATAGAGCAAAATTTAAAATAAAATGGGCCCCAACTGACGAATAGATCTTTAAACTTGTCCATGGCTAGAGCCCATTGTTGCATGTCAAGGAAAAAGCCTTGTAATTATATGCAAAATTTGTGTGTTAATTTTCCTAGGGAGAGATCACACAGATTTCATCAACTTCTCAGAAGGAATCTGTGACCCAAATAAGGTTAAGATATTGAAGGAGAGTCAGTGACTAAAATATTAAAAGAAACTCACTCTAAGTAATTGATAAAATTATCTAATATTTATTCTATTTCATGTGCAAATATAAATTCTTTGTATAATATTACAAGGGTCCTCTCATTGGTAGAAGCCCAAGCAAGTTTTTCAAGCCTCATTCAAATCACTTCATACATGAGTCAGAAAATGTGAAAGTAATCTTTTTCAGCTTTATTAAAGTATAATTGACAATAAAAATTGTAAATATTTAAGACATACAACTGAATGTTTTGATATATGCATACAATGTGAAATAATCACCATAATCAAGATAATTAACATATCCATCACCTCACATAATGATTTCCTTTGCTTTTTTGCAGTAAGAACACTTAAGATATACCTTTTAGCAAATTTCAAATATACAATACAGTATTGTTAACTATAGTTACATTGCTGTACATTAGATTTCCAGAATTTATTCATCTTGCATAACTGAAACTTTATACCCTTTGGTAAATATTTTCCCATTTTCTCCTCTCCCAGTCTTAGGTAACCAACTTTCTACAGTCAGCTTCTGAGAGTTTCACTATTTTAGATTCCACATATAAGTGAAATGATATAGCATTTGTCTTTCTGTACCTGGCTTATTTCACTTAGCATAATGCCCTTTGGGTTCATCCACATGGTTGTAAATGACAGGATTTATTTCTTTTTAAAGGATAGCATTCATATATCTACATGCACATATAGATCACATTTTCTTTATGCATTCATCTGTTATCAGATATTTAGGATTTTTCTACACCTTGGCTATTGTGAATAATGCTGCAATGAACTGATTCCATTTCCTTTGGATAATACTCAGAAGAGGGAATGCTGAATTATAACTTAGTTCTATTTTTAATTTTTGAAAGAGGCTCCATACTGTTTTCCATAATGGCTGTACCAATTTACATTCCCACCAAGAGTGAATGAGCATTCCCTTTTCTCTACATCCTAGTCAATACTAATCTTTTGATTTTTTTCATCATGGCCATTCTAACAGATGTGAGGTAATACTTTATAATTGTTTTGATTTGCATTTCCCTGATGATTAGTGAGACTGAACAACTTTTCAAACACCTATCAGTCATTTATGTGTCTTCTTTTGAGAAATGTCTGTTCAGATCTTTTGTCCATTTTTTAATCCTTTTTTTTTTTTTTTTTGCTATTGAGTTGTTTGAGCTCCTCATGTATTCTGGTTATTAATCCCTTGTCAGATAGATAGTTTGCAAATGTTTTCTCCTATTCTGTGTGTTGTCCCTTCACTTTGTTGCTTCCTTTGCCGTGCAGAAACTTTTTGGCTGGGTGTAATTCCATTTGTCTATTCTTGCTTTGGTTGCCTGTACTTTTGAGGTCTTGCACAAAAATTCTTTGCCCAGACATATGTCCTGAAGCATTTTCCAAATGTTTTCTCCTAGTAGTTTAATAGTTTCAGGTTTTATATTTAAGTTTCTAATCTATTTTGAGTTTATTTTTGTATATTGTGTAAGATAAGTATCTGATTTTATTCTTCTGTGTGTGACTATCCAGTTTTTCCAGTACTATTTATTGAATACTGTTTTTCCACATTGTGTGTATTCTTAGCTTCCTTGTCAAAGATCAGTTGACCATAGAATCATGGATTTATTGCTGAGCTCTTTACTCTGTTCTATGGATTTATACATCTGTTTTTATTTCAATATCGTAGTATTTTGATTACTGTAACTTTGTAATATATTTTGAAATCAGGATGTGTGCTGCCTTCAGCTTGTTCTTGCTCAAGATTGCTTTGGTTATTTGAGGTCCTTTGGAATTTTGGTAGAGATTACATTGAATCTGTAGATCTCTTTGGGTAATATGGACATTTAAACAATATTAATTCTTCCAATCTGTGAACACAGTATGCCTATTTATCTGTGATTTCTTTAATTTCCTTCATCAATGTTTTATAATTTTCAGTGTGTAAGTTTTTCACTTCTTTGGTTTATTCCTAGTATTTTGTTCTTTTTGTTGCTGTTGTAGATGGGACTATTTTCTTAACATTTTTTTTTTGCTGGTTTGTATATAGAAATGTATATTATTTCTATTTCTATTATTTCATTTCTATTATTTGTATATAGAAATGTCACTGATTTTCATATGTTCTAACCTGCAACTTTACTAAATTCATTTATCAGTTTAACAGTTTTTGTTATTGTTAGCTCTTTAGGGTTTTCTACATATATAAGCTTATGATCTGCAAACAGATAATTTTACTTCTTCCTTTCTGATTTTGGTGACTTTTATTTCTTTTTCTTGTCTAAGTGTTCTGGCTAGGACTTCCAGTGTTATGTTGAGCAGAAGTGGTGAGAGTGGTCATCCTTGCCATGTACTGGATTTTGGAGGAAAAGTTTTCAGGTTTCTCCCACTGATTATGTTAGATATAGGCTTTTCATGTATGGTCTTTATTGTGTTGCGGTTCCTTCTATACTTATTTTGTTCAGAGTTTTAATCACAAATACATGTTGAATTTTGCCAAGTGTTTTTTTTTTTTTTTTTTGCATCTAGTGAGATAATCATGTGGTTTTTATCTGTCATCCTGTTAATATGATGTATCATATCTATTGATTTGCTTTGTTGAACTGTTCTTGTATCTCAGGGAAAACTTCCATGTGAGCATAGTATATGATCATTTCAATATGCTGTTGACTGTTTTGTCAGTAGCTTATTGAGGATTTCTGCATCTGTGTTTATTAGTGATGTTGGCCTATAATTTTCTTTTCTTGTGGTATCTTTGGCTTTGGTATCAGGGTGATGCTAGCCTCATAGAATGAGTTTGAAAATGTTCCTTCTATTTTGTGAAATAGTTTAAGAAAGATTGGCATTCATTCTTCTTTGAATGTTGGGTAGAATTTACCTGTGAAGCAATCTGGTCCTGGTCTTTACTTTGTTGGGAAGTTTTTGGTTACTGATTCAATCTCCTTATTTGTTATTGGTCTGTTAAGGCTTTCTATTTCTTTAATCAGTTTTGGTAGGCTGTATGTTTCTAGGATTTTATCCATTTCGTCTAGATTATCCAGTTTGTTGATACATAGTTGTTCATAACAGTCACTTATGATACTTTTTATTTCTAAAGAATACATTGTAATGCCTCCTATTTCATTTCTGATTTTGACCCTTTTTTTAAAATTTAGCTAAGGGTTTGTTGATTTTATTTATCTTTTCAAAAAACCAACTCATAGTTTTGTTGATCTTTTCTTTTGTTTTTCTGTTCTCTATTTGATTTACTTCTTCATTAATATTTATTATTTCCTTCCTTCTATTACCTTTGGATTTGGTTTGTTTTTCTTTTTCTAGTTCCTTGAGGTGTAAATTTGTTTATTGAGACTTTCTTCTTTATTAATATGTTTATTGCTACAAAATTCCTTCTTAGTACTGCTTTTACTACATTCCATAAGTTTTGGTAAGCTGTGTTTTCATCTTCAGTTGTCTCAACATATTTTTTAAATTCACTTTTCATTTCTTCTTTGACCCGATGTTTGTTCAGAGTATGTTTTCATTTCTATGTATTTGTGAATATTAATATTTTTGTTACTCTTACTGATTTCTAGTTTCATTCCATTGTGGTCAGAAAAGAAATGTGGAATGATTTCAATCATCTTATATTTGTTAAGACTTGTTGTGTGACCTGACATGCGATATATCCTGGGGGATATTCCACGTGCACTTGAGAAGAATGCAAAAAGGTTCTTTGTGTGTCTGTTAGGTCCGTTGGTCTATAGCGTTCAAGTCAGTTGTTTCTTTATTGATTTTTATCTGGATGTTTCATCCCATTATTCAAAGTGAGGTATTAAAGTCTCTTCTATTATTATTAACATATTGCTATCAATTTCTCCCTTCAGATTTGTTAATACTTGCTTTTATATTTAGGTACTCTGATATTGGATATGAGTATAATTGTTTTATCTTTCTGTTGAATCAACACTTTTATTATTATATGATGACCTTCTTTGTCTCTAGGACAGTTTTTGACTTAAAGTCTATTTTGTCTGATTTAAGATATAAGCCACTCCAGCTCTCTTTTGTTTACTATTTGCATGAAATTTTTTTTTTCACCCTTTCAGTTTAAGCCAATGTGTGTACTTAAATTACAATTCGTTCTTTAGAAATACAATTTATTCTTTAGGCATTACAATGTATTCTTTAGAAATAAAAAGTATCATAACTATTATGAACAATTATGTATCAACAAACTAGATAATCTAGAAGAAATGGATAAAATCCTAGAAATATACTGCCTACCAAAACTGATCAAGAATAGAAAGTCTGAACAGACCAATAACAAAGGAGTTTTAAAGTAAATCTCACATAGACAGAATATTGCTATTTCATGTTCTTTTTTTATCCATTAGCTACTTTATGCCTTTTGATTAGAGAGTTAAATCTATTTACATTTAATGTAATTATTGATAGGTGAGGACTTACTACTGCCTTTTTGTTAGTTGTTTTCTGTCTGTTTTCCAGTTGTTTTGTTCCTCTCTTCCTTTCATGCTCCCTTGATGTCTTCTTTGTTATTTGATGATTTCTGTAGTAATTTGATTTGATCCTTTTCTCTTTATTGTGTATCTATTATAGTTTTTTATTCTTTGTGGTTACTTTGAAGCTTGCATAAAATATCTTGTAGTTATAACCATTTAAGTTGATAATAACAACTTCAATCACATACAAAAACTCCATACTTTTACCCCCCTCCATGTCCACACTTTGTGTTGTTGTAGTCAGAGTTTACTTGTTTTTACATTTTATATATGTTAACAAATTTTTGTCTTTTAACTTTTATGTTAGGGTTAAAAGTAATTTAACCATCACAATTACAGTTATATTATTCTATATTTGTCTATATATTTAAAATTTTCAGTAAGATTTATGTTTTCATATGCTTTTATGTTATGATGTAGCATATTTTGGTTTGAAGAACTCCCTTAAGCATTTCTTTTTCTTTCTTTTTTTTTTTTTTGAGACAGAGTCTCGCTTTGTTGCCCAGGCTAGAGTGAGTGCCATGGTGTCAGCCTAGCTCACAGCAACCTCAAACTCCTGGGCTCAAGCAATCCTGCTGTCTCAGCCTGCCAAGTAGCTGGGACTACAGGCATGTGCCACCATGTCCGGCTAATTTTTTTTCTATACATATATTAGTTGGCCAATTAATTTCTTTCTATTTATAGTAGAGACGGGGTCTCGCTCTTGCTCAGAGCTGGTTTCGAACTCCTGACCTTGAGCAATCCGCCCGCCTCTGCCTCCCAGAGTGCTAGGATTACAAGCATTTCTTTTAAGTCTAGTGATGACAAACTCCCTCAGTTTTTGTGTGTATAGGAAAGACTTTATCTCTCCTTTATTTTTAAGGGATAGTTTTGCAAGGTATAGTATTCTTGGTTGCTAGTTTTTCTTACAATACTCTGAATATATCACCTCACTTTCCTATGAGCTGCAAGGTTTCTGCCAAGAAATGGACTGATAGCCTTATGGAGTTCCTTTACATGTAATAAGGTGTCTTTCTTTTTGTTATCAAAACTATCTATATTTGGTTTTTAACAACTTAATTATAATGGGCCTTGGTTTAAACCTCTTTATATTTAACCTATTTGGAGTCCTTTGGGTTTTTTAAAGATGGACATCTGTTTCCTCAAATTTGGGAAATTTTCAGTCATTATTTCTTTAAATAAGCTTTATGCCCTGTTCTCTATCACTGTTCTCCTTCTGTGACTCCCATAATGTGTTTATGTACACACACACACACACACACACACACACACACACATATATAGGCTCACTGAAAGGTGTCCCATAAATCATGAAGGCTTACTTCACTCTTTTCATTCTTTTTTTCTCCTCTGACTGAATAATTTCAAATTACTTGTCTTCAAGTTCCCTGATTTTCTTGTGCTTGGTTGAGTCTGCTGTTGAAGCTCTTTATTATGTTTTTCATCTCATTCATTGTATTCTCTAGTTCCAGAATTTGTTTGGTTCTTGTTTATGTTTTCTATTTCTTTGTTGAAATCACTTTGTTCATGTATTACTGATTTCATTAAGTTGCCTAACTGCATTCTCCTGTAGCACACTGAGCTCCTTTAGAACAATTATTTTGAATTCTTTGTTGGAAAATTCATAGATCTCCATTTCTTTGGGGTCAACTACTGAAAATGTATTATATTTCTCAGGTGATGTCATATTTCCCTGATTCTTCATGCTCCTTGTAGTACTGTGTTGGTGTCTGTGCATTTGAAGAAGTTACTTATGGTCTGGCTTCCATGAAGGAAGACCTTCATCTGCTGGTAGCTATAAGAGTGCTGGCTGGGTGAGGTGTGCCATAGTGCTGAGTCTATGGGTGTACAATGGCACTTGGTCTGAGTCACAGGTATGTACAGCAGTCCTGGGGCTGAATGAAGTGCGGTGGTTCCACTCTGGGAAGTACAGAGGCAGTTCTGGTTCAGGGTGGTGCAGTGGTGTGAGCTTTGGGCAGCTCTGTCTGCTGGGATCTCGACAAAGACTGTGGGGATCCTTGGCTGCAAAAGCTTCAGGTCTATGATGCTGAAGACTTCTAGGGTCCTCCTGATCTCCTTTTCCCTTACAGGGGTAGGTTGCAGTCAAGGGAATTCCTTTCAGCACTGAGATGAAGTGGCCTAGGGGATGGAGTAATGCAAATGAAATGCTTCCAATGCTTTTCTCTGTGCCCATCCTCAGTTTTTGTTCTCCCTGGGTTGCTGTGGCATTTTAATTGTACTCTGAAGCTCTCTTAGAGCTATTTTCATCTGTGGATAATAAATAATTTTTTTGTGTGGGGGATGAGGGATGGCACCTCCTAATCTGTCATCTCGCCAACATCACTCCTATGAAGATTTTCTTGAAAGTATAATTTCCTAACTCCTTTCATGATGTTAATCATTTGGGGTGCTTGTATTTTAAAAAGGAATATTTCTGAGCCCCACTCCACAAATACTGAATCAGAATTTAAAAGGGAGAGGCCTAGGAATTTTTCAGAAGAATTATCCAGATTATTTTTATCAATAGCAAACATTTTATGGAAAATTTCCAAAGTTGTTACTAATATTGTCTTTGTTCATCATACAAAAACAAATGGCTAGAAAAGGAAAAGATGGAATCCATGCCCTAACTTTAACAAAGCAAAAATCCATGTAAGCTTTGATTTCTTTCTTTGTGAAAATTTGAGTAATACAATTACTCATTGATTAATAAATTATAATAGTTTAAAACATTTTATTCTAATAATATAACAAGTATTAAAGTTAATTCTGTAACTCATATGTAGTCATATACAAAATTTTGCAACCCAAACAATTTTTCCAAACCAGGTACTGAATAAACTTGAAAATATTTGCAGAAAATGCATTTGAGTCTAGGAATTTGATGAGTTTTCATGCCTACAGTAATAAGAAATTGTTGAAGGAATCTTAACCTAAAAATCAAAATGTTAAAAGAAGCAGCAGGGGGTCAAGTAGTTTCTCTCAAACATATTATTCCATTAAATTAATAGTTTTTTTTACAAAAAGAATGTTTCTCTAATGTATTATAAATCACCCCAGAGATTATTTATAATGATCATTTCAATGGGCTAGCCCAGCTAGTTTACTCTTTAGTGCCATTTTAATAAAAACATACTGGGAGAAAATGTCTTTTTAACTTAAAGCATTTAATTTTAAAAATTAATGTAAGGTAAAACCATAATTAACTCAACTGAGTAATTATTTGATTAGTATCTACTATAAGTCTGGCTCCAGGCTAGCTACTAAGAATAAAGTGATGAGTAAAGAACAATTCCTACCCTTAAGGAGCTATCCTGCTCTAGATAATGTTTTTCTCCTGATCTTTTCTTTCTTTCTTTTTTCTTTTCTTTCTTTTTTTTTTTTTTTGAGTAAACTAAATCAGGTTATTATAAACTTTTTCTGTAAAAGGACAGATAGTAAATATATTATGCTTTGCTGGCCATTCTGTCTCTGTCGTAACTACTCAACTCAGTTGTGTACCATGAGAGTACCCATAGACGATATGTAATCTAAAAACATGGTTCCAATAAAACTTTATTTACACAAACGTGCTGCTGGCCAGATTTGGCCCTTGGGCTGTGGTTTGCTACCAGCGGACTAAGTAATTTATGAGTGCTTATTTAATCTTTCAAATTTTTATCATATCTGCCTTCCTAAAATGCTTAGACCAGGAATAGTGAAAATCAAGTTATTAAAAAAGAATTATAGGCCGGGCGCTGTGGCTCACGCCTGTAATCCTAGCTCTTGGGAGGCCGAGGCGGGCGGATTGCTCAAGGTCAGGAGTTCAAAACCAGCCTGAGCAAGAGCGAGACCCCGTCTCTACTATAAATACAAAGAAATTAATTGGCCAACTGATATATATATAAAAAAAAAAATTAGCCGGGCATGGTGGCGCATGCCTGTAGTCCCAGCTACTCGGGAGGCTGAGGCAGAAGGATCACTCGAGCCCAGGAGTTTGAGGTTGCTGTGAGCTAGGCTGACGCCACGGCACTCACTCTAGCCTGGACAACAAAGCGAGACTCTGTCTCAAAAAAAAAAAAAAAAAAAAAAAAAAAAAGAATTATAGAAAAAACAGGCTGAGAGAAATCAAGGAAGTTGTTAAAGGAGGGGAAGCAGCAACACTCAACCAGAAAGTGATTTATCAATAAAGGTCAAGTTCTAAAGAGGAAGTTTGAAAACTTTTAAAACATTTGTGTAATAATAGTTATAATAATAAAAATGTTATACTATAGAATAATCTATTTCCATGTAAAAATCATCGTCATAGCTCTACCTTGCTTTATAAAACAGATATGTTAAAGAATTAGACATAGTTATACAAGTAATGCATAATCACTTTTTAAAAATACAAATTAGCGCAAAGAAAAAATTTAATTAATATGTCTTTAAATTCTTCCAAACTAGAAACACTACTGAAAAATTTTTCGAAAATGTTAGAAAAGCTAACTCTTTAAAGGACCCTTCCATAATTCGAAGGAACAGAGCTTCCTTCATTCATTCACTCCCCAAGTTCACATTTTACAGTGCTGAATGTGCTCAAGTGGGGCAAACTGCAGTGCTCACTGCCCAATAGCCTGTAGCCACAGGAATAATGTGTGCAACGCACTATATGAGGAGCTTTCTGGAGATCCCTTCCCTGAATGCTCCCCATAATTCCAGAAGGCAGACACTATTATTATGATGTCCATGTTAGAAATGAGAAATATGAGGCACAGAGAGGTGAAATAATTTACCCATGGTTGAGCAGCTAATCTGTACCAGGATGATGATATGAACCCAGGAATTCTATCTCCATTATCCATGCTCTGAGCCTTTAGAACTGCCCTTAAGGAAAAATGAGTACATACATATCCTATGCTGTAACCCTGCACCCAGTATTTGGACACTCCTTGCTTTCTTTGTGACAAATATGAATGTGAAAAGTGTAAACGCCTCTGACACCCATGAAGAAATAATGATAACAATGCCATGATTTTCAATAGTTTGGTAACTACTATTTACTGACTTAACTGTAATAAACTTGGGTCTATAGTTTTGTTTCTTAGGGCCACAATTTAACCATTTAGGTGTCTGAATAGTCAATTGTTCTTAACCTTCTTTGGTACCCAAACACTATGCAAATGTGACAAACACTGCAGATACTTTCCCCCACAGAAATGCAGATAAGCATAGTATGGTGGCCCTAGAAGTGTATCACTCAGATCTCCTTCAATAGAACTGTTGCTGGGAGCAGAGCTGCCCCAGCTGCTGTCCCCTTGGATCTATGACAGTGCTCACAGCACTTACCCTAGGGCTACTTGGAGTCAATACTAAACATGGCAGAGGTACTAGTGCCAGTTCCTTTCTGCCCAATGCAGGATACCTCCAACAAGAAACTTTTGCTTGGTGACTCCACATCAGCTTGAATGAGACTTTCTTACAATACTGTAGTTTGAGGCTTCCTACTCAATCCTTTCCCTCTCTCTTTTCACGAATGCCAGACCTACAGTGTGGTTTCAAAGCTCTTGCTACCTATTCCTGCTCTCTCTCATTTATCCTCCATATTTCCCCATAAATCAAGCTTGTATTATCCTGTCTTGATGTCGGTTCCTTGGAAGACCTAAAATGATAATCACAGGTATGTAAAACATTGCGTACCTTTGCAAAGGGTTATTGGAACACCAAAGGTCATTTGTGTGGTCCCCTTGGGGTGTGAGAACATCAAGTTAAGAACTTCAGCAGATGGTACAATGAAAGGCAATGGAAAGATAGATACCAAGTCAACATTTGCATCATTCTGCTCTTTGAGTAAAAAACATTTGGCCAATGATTAAAAAAAAATGTATAATCCAAATCTAAAACAATTAACTATATTTAAATTCTGGTTAAATTACAGTAATTTATTATTTTGTAAAAATTAAATAGAGGCCAGGAATGGTGGCTCACACCTGTAATCTTAGCACTTTGGGAGGCTGAGGCAGGAAGATCACTTGAGGCCAGGAGTTTGAGACCACCCTGGGCAACATAGCAATGCCCTGTCTCTCCAAAATTTTTTTTTAAAAATTTAGCTGGATGTAGTGGTGCATGTGTATAGTCCTAGCTACTCGAGAGGCTGAGCAAGGAGGATGGCTTGAGCCAGGAGTTTGAGGTTGCTGTGAGAAATGATCGCACCACTGTATTCTAGCCCTGGTGAGAAAGTGAGACCCTATCTCAAAAATAAATAAATAAATAATCAAATAGAAAACAATATGAGCCACAGAAATACCATAAATAAAACAATTTTTTTGGTGTTTTCCTAAAAATTGGTTTTCTGGGAGGAACACTGAACCCTATATAATACTGAAGCCTGAGCTCAAATCCTGTCTTGCCTAGGTTTGCTGAGTAACCTTCTATAAGTCACTTTTCCTTTCTGGGTTCAAATTGACATATCTCTAAAATGAAAGGGTTAGACTTGGCAATTTCTAAGGAATCTTTCAATTCTAAAATTTTATGATGATATATGGTTTTCTTTGTGGCATAATTCAGTCTCAGGGGGGCAAAACTCTAAGGCAAATATAACATCAGTTACATAATTTCAGAAGAAAATGATGATAACATTAAGTTTATTTAAAGTGCTTAAGATGTGGCCCCTGCCTCCTTTTCCAACCTTACAAACTACTTTCTAGTAACATCTCTCTTTTCCTGGTACCTCCCAAGCTCATTCCTGCCTTGGTATTGGTACATTTGCTTGGAAAGCAGTTCTTACAGCTTTTCAAATGGCTGGTTCCTTCTTGGTTCAAATGTCACTTCTACCACAAGACCTTATATGACAATCCTTTCCAAAATAACACTCCCAAGCCTCAGCTGTCTTTATCAGAATACCCTGTTATATTTTCTTATCAACAATTACCACTATTTTATTGGTAAGTTTTCTTTTACCACTAAAATAGAAGCTGTATGGGGCAAATATTTTGTCTATCTACTAGAATGATGCCTGGGATGTAGGAACCACTTAATAAATGTTTGTTAATGAACAAATTAATGAGTGAATTAATACATGCATACTAAAAGAAAACATACATTTTAACTTTTAGAAGAGTGAAAAGAGTTCTAAAAATCATCTCCCCTTCCATTTTTTTTTTCAGGATCATATAGAAACAGAATATAAACTTGGCTTTGTGTGCTGCATTTCACAATTAAGAGAAAATACCAACCCAAATGTAAGCCAGGAGTAGCATTAAGTTTAGCTTTGGGCTGGGTTTTTCTGTGAGAGGCCAAAAGAATTGTATGGTGATCAATACCAAGATCATGTTCTATCTAATTGAACTAACAGGCCTAAATTACTCAGCTTTTAATATTTGGAAACAAGCAAGCATCAAAATAATTGTATTGATTTCCAAAGAGTTAAAACTCACAATG
Organism: Microcebus murinus; assembly: GCF_040939455.1. Lineage (NCBI taxonomy): Eukaryota > Metazoa > Chordata > Mammalia > Primates > Cheirogaleidae > Microcebus > Microcebus murinus. The sequence goes on from NC_134111.1 coordinate 38,743,972, forward strand.
TCTAATAAAAAAGTCATCAAATAGCTCTATGAAAATTTAATTACTATGGAAAGGTTATATTAAGAATGAGTCATAGAAGTTTAAAGAAACCATTTTTTTTACAAGATAATCCTGTAATTGTATTTTATGTTATAAAGTCCAAGGAACAGACAAATGTAAATTCAATTCTCAATTTTCCATAATTAAAAACAGGAGATGGGTAACAAAGAAGTACCAGAAAGGGTATAGGTTTTGGAGTTTCAAAGATCCTGGCTTTGCCACTTACTATGGTTTTGAGCAATTTACTTAATTTCTCTGAGTCTCGATTTTTTAATTTGCAAAATAGAATTACTAATTCTCATATGCTTGTTTTGAACATTTGTGAAACTCTAAAGCACTGAAAATAGAACCAGGGACATATGAGATAATAAGTGGCAACTAAGCTACACAGGAAAAATGAGTCGACAACATAAGGCTACGGTGGTCAAGAGTAAGTGTGTGAAAGGGACTGATGTCAGAACCACTTCTACAAACCCCACTTCCCTCACTAGAAACTGGATACTATCCCTGCTTTGTGAAAATATACACTATGTACAGTTGAAAACTAGAATATTTTGAAAGTAGGCTTTTTTCTCCTTAGAAAGACAAATTGCAAACAGGAACCAGGAGGTGAATCTTTTAACCATATTAAAATAAAGAAATAATAATTTGGCTTCACAATGAGAGTTCACCCAAAATTAAATTTGTCTATGCTATTATTTTCAATGAAATAGGGACCTCTCATTTATAACAGGCCACAAATAAACTGTCATTCAGAATAGATGAAATGATGATGCACATTAGGTAACAATTCATAAAGCACTCAATAAATTTTCATTTAGGATCTATTATGTTCACAATTCTGTAAAAATAAAAAGGCAATCATTGAGTAATACATTCATCCATCCATTCAAAAACATTTATATAGTGCCTAGTGCTGAGGACATGGATCTCATTTTCACTAGGGGACAAAGTAGCAGTGACATAACCAGTTTTTTAATAATAAACTGACATAACCAGTTTTTTATAATTATGCATAAAATGTATATGTAACGAAAGAAAAAAGTTTCTTGAAGAGGTGACATGCACAGAGATCTATAGGTGAACGGGAGTTAACCTAGAAAAGGTTGTGATTTAAAGGCAGGAAAGGATATTTCAAATAAATAGAGTTGCATATGCTGAGATCTTATGGCAAGAATGGGGGCATCTTCCAAGTATTGAAAGAAGCCATTGTGGGTGGGAAACAAAGTCAGGGGCATTGTGATGAAAGGAGAAGCAGGAGAGGTAGGCAAGGGCCAAAACATGTAGTCTTTTAGGCCTTATTTAGGATTAGGATCTTTATCCTAAAATCAATAAGAATCTTTTGAGGAGATTTAAGGAAGGAGGTGATATGCTCAGATCTGCATTTTGGAAGGTCATTTTAGCCTGTGGTATCAAGAACAGATTTTGGTGGAAGATTAGAGGGGATATACAGAGGCCTCATAAGAGACTACTACAATAGATAAGATGAAAGATGATACTTAGCCTGCACTAATTCAGTGGCAATGATGAGAAAAAATTGGGTCAGAAGATTTTTTAAGAGGTAAAATTACAGGACTGGTGGAGAGCATATACAAGAAGGGTCAGGGATGGCTGGGGAATAATGGAAAGGAAACTGCCCAGGTTCTCTCCTGGGTTTCTTACCAGCACAACTAGGTGGAGTGGAGGTATAATTCACAGAAATATGAAACACTGGAAGAGGGCTAGATTTGGGGGCAGGTGTCAGGAAAGGTAAGAAGATCGCAATTTTATCAACTTGACTTTGAGTTACCTTAGAGATATTCCAGCAGGTAGGAGGACTTACAGCATGTAAGAGAGGTCTAGGCTGGAAATAGAGGTTTGAAGGCCCTTGGTGACCTTTAATGTTACAGATAAGATTCCCAGGAAAAGAAAATGAGATAAAAAGAAAAGGATACCTAGAACTAAGCCTTGAAAACTCCCAAAATATCATGCCCAGGTAAAGGATTATGAACTATAAAAGGGGTCCTAAAAGAAATGGCAAGAGAGGAAGGAGAAAAATTAGACTAGTATGGTATTCTAGAAATCAGTAGAAAAGAACGTTTTTTGAGACAGAGTCTCACTCTGTTGCCTGGGCTAGAGTGGCATCAGCCTAGCTCACGGCAACCTCAAATTCCTGGGCTCAAGCCATCCTCCTGCCTCAGCCTCCTGAGTAGCTGGGACTACAGGCATGCGCCACCATGCCTGGCTTATTTTTTCTATATATATATTTTAGTTGGCCAATTAATTTCTTTCTATTTTTAGTAGATATGGGGTCTTGCTCTTGCTCAGGCTGGTTTCGAACTCCTGACCTTGAACAGAAGAGAACATTTTTAAGAAGGATCCAACTACATCCAATGCATAAGCATGTACACACACACACACACACACGCACACATGCACGCACACACACACACACACACACAGGAAATGGAAGCTGTTGAAAGGTTTTTCTGAGGGATTAAGGTAGTAATAACCATATTAAGAATACAAACCAGACTTCTGCTCCAGATCATGATGGAGTATCAAGGACCAGGCTTACCCTTCCACTATAAACAACTAGAAAACTAGAGAAAATATATGAAACCCATGTTTTCATTCATTAGAGAACAGTCAGAACATGTCTGTGATCAATGAAGAAAAAGAAACAAGTTGGGCAAGACTCATAATTGCCCTGGGTTTCTGCTGGAGGTGTGTTCTAGACCATGCAACAGGCAGAGAGTTCTTAAGCACTGGAAGGCTTGAGGAGTCATAGAAGTTAAGGTATCTGGAAGTTGTAAAGAAGAGTTCCAAAAAAAGAGCTAAAAAGAAAGTCAGCACCATAAATATGCCTATGGTTCTTCTTGAGTATTTGCTAAATACTGGAAAGGTGTATGCACAAGGAAAAGAATAGTACAGATTCTAACAAAAATTGAACAGGAAGATGAAAGCTGAGCAGTTGGTTATTCAAGTTTGCACAGGGATGGAGATATCTGACTTCTTAGTTAGAGTGGAAAGTCTTTGTTAATCAGCCCAGTTGGCAGAGACTCCAGAAGCTTATACCTTAGTAGAAGGGCTAAAATTTCTTAGGGCTACTCAGCACTCATTCTACCAAAGCTTAAAAAACAAGCCTCAACCTTATCCACCAGGCTTTGCTGCCTGCCAAAACAAGTCCCAAATCTAATTTTTAAAAAGACAGAAAAATTCCAGCACTTGACAATGTAACATTTACAATATCCTGTATGTACTCAAAAAACACTAGAATTACCAAGAATCAGAAAAAAGGTTGCCCAATAAACCGAATAAAAACCAGTACATAATAATGGATCCAAGTAGACAGTTAGATAAAAGGAAATTAGACCTGATATTCAATAGATCAGTAGGATGGCTATAGTTAACATTAATCTATAGTACATTTCAAAATAGCTAGAAGAGAATAATCCAAATATCCCTAGCATTAAAAAAGGATAAATATTTAAGGTGATGGATATCCCAATTACCCTGATTTGATTTTATGAATGTATCAAATTATCACATGTACCCTAAAAATAGGTATATCTATTAAGTATCAATTTTAAAAAAGCAAAAAAAAAAAAAAAGGAATAGAAACAAATACAGAAATGGCAAAAACAATAGGATTAGTATTAAATGACTTTAAAACAGATCTAATAAATGCTATATGTATGATCAAGGGCTTAAAAGAAAACAAACATAATGAAGAAAGAGATAAAGAGTCTAATGGAATTTCTAGAGATCAAAGAAATATGTGAAATGAAAATTTCATTGGATGGAATTAGTAGAAGAGTTGATACTGCAGAAGAAAAAAATCAGTGAACTTGAAGACATAACAATAGAAATTATTCAAAATGAAACAGAAAAAAAAGACAAAAAAAGTTAACAGAGCCATAATGATCTATAGGATAATAGCAATACAACAAATACAGTGCAAGTGGAGTGCCAGAAGAAATTGGAAACAAGTAAGCAAAATGAAATAAAATACAGACTTTGTAAAGAACTATCACTGTCTTTGTTCACAGACAATATACTTTACTCATAGAAAATACTATAGAATCAGCCAAAAAAAGCTACTAAAATTAATATATTAGTTTAGCAAGATCATAGGATATAAAATTAATTTATAAGTAGCATCAAAATTATTCTATTTTTAGTTCTCAAAACTAGTTTAAGAAATAAAAGTCAAAATGTTTCCAAATCTGAAAAAAAAGATAAAATCACATATTCAAGAATGTTAACGAATCCAAAGTATTACAAGCAACAGTAAAACCACACAAAGGCATATAATAATCAAATTGCTGAAAAACAGTCATAAAATGAAAATCTTAAAAGCAGCCATTGTGTGGGAGGGGACATATTATATATAAAACAACAGACAAGAATGACCACAGACTTCTTGTCAGAATATGTAAGTCAGAAGAAAATGACACATGTACAAAGTGCTGAAAAGAAGCTTTTAAAAAAAAAAAAACCCTGTCAATTTATAATTTTACACACTCATCAAAAATTTTTCAAGAAAGAAAGCAAAATAAAACATTTCCCAAAAAAAGCTGAAAGATTTTATCTACACCACAAGAATTGTTAAGGAAAGACCTGCCCCATAAGAAGGTAGCTTTTCAAAAAATAGAAATTGATGAGTTGAATCTAATATTTCTATAGAAAGGCAAAAGATTTAGCAAATTTTGAAAGGGAAGGACAAACCTGTAGAACTTACCCTATCTCAAGACTTACTATAAAATATAGAGTTATCAGGACACATTGTGATATTGGTGTAAGGATAGGCACAAAGATCGATGAAACAGAAGATGGACCAGAAATATAACCCACTACATGGTCAATTGATTTTTTAAATTATGACAAAATATACATAGCTGAATATTTACCATTTTAAGCATTTCTGAGTGTACAGTTCAGTAGCATTAAGTACATTCACATTGTGGTGCAACCATCACCACCATCCATCTCCAGGACCTTTTCATCTTCCCAAACTGAAACACCTTACCCATTAAAAACTAACTCTCCATTTCCCCATACCCCAATCCCCTGGCAACCATCCTTTTACTGTCTCTATGAATTTGATGGACTACTCATATAAGTGGGATAAAATATTTGTCCTTTTTGTCTCTGCATAAAGTCTTCAAGGTTCATCCATGGTATATCATGTGTCATAATTTCCTATCTTTTTAAGGATGAATAATATTTCACAGAGTGTATATACCACAATAGAATGTTTATCCACTCATTTGTCAATGGACACTTAGGTTGTTTCCACTTTTTGGCTATTGTGAATAAGGCTGCTATAAACATGGGTATACAAACATCTATTCAAGTTCCTGCTTTCAATTGTTTGGAGTATATACCCAGAAGGGGAATTGATAAATCATATGATAATTCTATGTTTAAGTTTTTGAGGTACCACAAACTGTTTTCCAGAGATTCTGCTTTATTTTACAGTCCCTCTAGTAATTCACAAGGATTCCAGTTTCTTCACATCCTCACCAACACTTGTTATTTTCTGGTTTGTTTTTAGCCTGTTTTATAAATTTTTTTTTTTTTTTTTTTTGAGACAGAGTCTCACTTTGTTGCCCAGGCTAGAGTGAGTGCCATGGCGTCGGCCTAGCTCACAGCAACCTCAAACTCCTGGGCTCAGGCAATCCTTCTGCCTCAGCCTCCCAAGTGGCTGGGACTACAGGCATGCGCCACCATGCCCGGCTAATTTTTTCTATATATATTAGTTGGCCAATTAATTTCTTTCTATTTATAGTAGAGACAGGGTCCCGCTCTTGCTCAGGCTGGTTTCGAACTCCTGACCTCGAGCAATCCGCCTGCCTCAGCCTCCCAGAGAACTAGGATTACAGGCGTGAGCCACCAAGCCCAGCCTATAATTTTTTTAATAATAGCCATCCTAGTGAGTGTCAAGTACTCTCTCACTGTGACTTTATATTCAGTTGATTTTGACAAATGTACCCAGGTAATTCAATGAGGAAAGGATGGTCTTTTTAACAAATGGTGTTGGATATTTATTGGAAAAAGAAAAAAGAAAATCAAACCTTGCCTCATACCATACACAAAAATTAACAAAGATAAAATTATAAAACTTCCAGAAGAAAACATGAGAGAAAAATCTTTATCACTTTAAAGTAGGAAAAGATTTCTCAGATAAGACAGCAAAAGCACAAATCATAAAAGAAAAAATTAACAGATTTAGACTTCATCAAAATGAAAACTTTTATTCTTTGAAAGACATTGTTCAGAAACTTAAATTGCAAACAAAACACTAAAAGATATCTATGGTACATACATCTGACAAAGAACATGTATTCAAATACATAATCAAATGTTTTATCTCAATAATAAGACAACCCAATTTTAAAAAGGGCAGATCATTTGAACAGATGCATCACAATAGAAGATATATAAATGCCGAAAAGGCACATAAAAGATGTTCAACATCTTTAGTCATCAAGAAAATGCAAATTTAAACTACAATGAGATACCAGTATATACACATTACAGTGGCTAAAATTTAAATATTGATAATATCAAATGTTGACAAGAATGTAGAGCAACTAGAACTTTATATTAAAATTTTGCTGGTGGGAGTGTAAAATGGTATAGCCACTTTGAAAAACTATTTGGCAGTTTCTCAATTAAACATAAACTTATCACCGAGCCCAGCAATTCTAAGAGAAACAAAAAAATATACCTCCACAAAAACGTAAACATAAATATTTATAGTATTACAGATTACTCATAATAACCAAAAACCAAAACAACTCAAATGTCTATCAACAGGTAGATGAAAAAATATATATACAGTTGTCCCCCCTGATTCTCAGGGGATATGTTCCAAGACTCCCAGGAGATGTCTAAAACCTCGGATAGTACCGAACTCCATATATATTATATATATATATAAAATATTTTTGAATACATATGTACTGATGATAAAGTTGAATATATAAATTAAGCACAGCAAAAAATTACTACTACTAAAATAGAATTAACAATATAATAAAAGTTATATAAATGTAGTCTGTCTCTCAAAATATCTTAATATTTTCAGATTGTGGCAACTGTAGGTAATTGAAACTATGGAAAGCAAAACCACTCATGAGAAGGGGGACTACTATAATATACTACTCAGCAATAAAAAGAAATGAACTAAAGGTGTGAACATATAATGAGCTAATGTTGTAAAAACACATAACAATATGGCTGAATCTCAAATCACTATGCTGAGTGAAAGAAGCCAAAGAAAACACTGTATGTTGTATGATTCCATTTATGTTAAGGAAGTCTAATCCATAGTGACCAAAAAACAAATTAGCAGTTGCCTGGGAAAGGGCAGTGAGGGAGATTTTTAAAGTGTTGGATGGAAATGACCCATTTGTGAATACTCATCAAACTGTAATCTTAAAATAGAAACATTTCATTTTATACAAATTATTAATATATACCTCAATAAAGTTGATTTACAAATCATACATCTTACCTCCATCCTACATGCAATTTTGAAAGATAGAGAAGATATGAAAAAGGAAAGAAGATAAAGATCCACCAGGAAAGAGAATAATTCAGAAACTGAAAACAATTCTATATCTTTCATGTATTATAGTGCTTGTGAGTGCAGACTCAAACCAGTTAACCTGAGTTCAAATCCCAGCTCAGCTCAGCCACTTAGTAGCTGATTTTGGCAAGTTAAGTAATTTATCTGTGCCATAATTTACTATAAAGTGGGGATAATATTAGTGTACCTACTTCATATCATTCTTATTGGGACTAAATGAAAGATATGGAGTGGTTAAAACTGTGTCAGGCATATAGTAAATGCTATGTAAATGTTAGTTATTATTGTATAAATTGATATGACTACAAACATACTTCAGACTGCTCATGTCATTTTTATCTGGTGGCTGTTCAATAGCCTATTATTAATAAAAAGAAAATGAGCAGGGCTTGGTGCTGTGTGCCTATAGTCCCAGCTACTCAGGATCACTTCAGCCCAGGAGTTCAAGGATATAATGTGCTATGATCAGGCCTATGAATAGCCACTGTACTATAGCCTATACAACACAATGAGATTGCCATCTGATAAAGAGAAGACTAAAGGAGAGCAAAAAGGAAATATAACATATTTGACAATGAGAATTACCCCTTGTATTGGTTATATAAACAGACCAAATGATTACATAGAAAGAGAGCTTGAAACAGAATCTGAAGTGTTATTATAATCCTGGGGTGAATGGATTAGCCTGCAGTCTCACGTTTGGACAAACTAGGGAGATTTTCAACATCCCTTCTTTTGGGTCTTTGGAAAAATGGAATTTTCATTTCTAGAGTTGCTAAGTCACCAAAGTGAACTATAAAAACCTAGATAAATAATACATAAGAAACAATATTAAGATCTCCTCAGAACTAATTGTATTAAAAAATAATACTTCCTAACTAAATATTTCACTAAAAACTTAAAAGTAAATCAGAAATATCTAAATAAAAGGTGACAAAATAAGTACAGGATGTAGTTGCCTCATACATTCTGAGAGGTCTATGGATTTTTTAAAATTTATCAGGGTAGCCTCCATTCTACAAAATAGAATGAAAGTTCCCCCTGATTTCTTACATGATCATGCAATATGTGATTTTTTTTTCCTCTTCTGTTTGTATTTGAAATAAAAATATGCTGAGGATGTTTTTAATAAAAGGCCAAATTCTTTGCTATGTGACATCCTATGGCTCAGGAATTTTAATTCCTACTTTTTGTTGATATATTTCTTTTGAGCTCCAAATACAATATTTATGATCTGAATAAGTACATATACTAATTAACCTTTTGTCAATATTATCCAGTATTATGCTTTCTTTCTATCCTATAAGAGTGCGAGTGAAAGTGAAATACACATTGATTTATCCAGATTTAATGTTTTCCATGGTCATCAGGAATGTACAATATTATAATTTTATAAATACTATAGAATTTTGGTTTCTTATCAGCAAAAATATTTTCATGTGCTTTATTTTTCATATGATATATTTGCTATACTCATTCTATAAAACATTAAGTATAATGATACTTCTTAACCAAAATGGATAAATAGCCCCTCCCTTAAAAAGCTACATACTTAAATATTGAGGTGAAAAGTATGCTTTGCACCCAAATCAGAATCTTGCTATTAGATTTATTTGCTTTTTCCTCATAAAATGATCTGCTATATTTTAAAAACTTGCTTTGGTAAAGAATAGAAAAAGAGCCCTGTTATCAGAAACAAAGAATTGTTAAAGGCAGTATTGAAAATAATTGGCTTTTGTTCATTAGTGACTAAATCTATTTTGTAGCTTGAAAGAGCTAAGAACAGATTGCTTCCCTTAGATTGCGAGCAAAGAAATGTTTTCATCAATTAATATTCTTTGCTAGGAACAGTTTTTCCAGCGCTGTTTTTCAAATGGAATGATATAAAAATAGGCCTGTCCAAAGGACAATTCTTGGGCTTTTGACTTTAAGGACCTTAGGGCATAATAATTATGGCATTCCAGTTCAGAAACATGGTAGAAAACAATAACAAACTCATGTTTCAAACAGAAAATTCACCTCGAGAAAAAGTTGCCATGGGTAGCCATTCCTTCAAATTAAATAAAAGGAACATCACCCACAAATGATGCTAGTCTTCCTCCTCTCATCAGGCTTTTGTCCAACATCTCAGGATAAGAACAGGTAGAAGACTGGAGTGGGAAAGAGAGTGTTGTTGCAAAAGGCCCCGAACCATGAAAATATACTATTCCACTCCCTCATACTGCGCCCCTTCAGTCGCATTATTCTCTCTTCCAGCCTGTGCTGGAGCCACTACCATGCTATGAGGGTCTACATCAATTACTGCGTGCCAGATCCTACCATAAGAGCTTTACCTATTTTGACTCATTTAATTGTCACAATAATGTTTGGGTAACCCTGCTTTTTCTCATTTTGCCAATGGGGAAACAATTGCTGAGTGACAGAGACTAGATACAAACCCAGGCAGTCTGGCACCAAAGGCCACACCCCTCACCTTTCCATTCTACTCCCACTCAGTGAGGGGAGATAACTCACAGGTAGTGGCTCCTCAACTGGCATAGAAGTAGATCTCTTTCATAGTGTTTGTTTGTTTGTTTGTTTTAGTAAACAGCAGCTCCCTTGTTAAGATAAGGATAAGTTCACAGATATAGGGAAAAGGAGGCAAGATATAAGTAGAAGGGGAGAGACATATCTTGAACAAAGAAAAAGAGTAACGGTTGGGAAAAGTTATTGAAAAATAGCTTATAGAAAACTGAAAACAAAGAGGGAAAAGTTATTGAAAAATAGCTTATAGAAAACTGAAAACAAAGAGGGTGGTAGAAAGGGACTGAACGGCTATACCAAAGTGATAAACATTTTTGGTAAATTTCCTTCAAAAGAAAACAAAATCCAAAATTTAAGGTGAGATCATGTAGTATTTCATCTTATACACACAGTAATCTAGACCCAGGAAATATGTCAGCCTGATTTATCCATTTTACAGATCAGTAAACATGGGGCCAGAAAGATGAAATGCCTTGTCTAAGACTTGAAGAAGCCAGTAGGATAAGCAAGGCTAGTACCCAGCCAGACCTCCTGATTTGGAGCTCAGTGCTCTTCTACTAACTATATTAAATACAATGTGTCAGCTTTTAAAACACAGAAATGGCAGTCAATAGGTTGCAACTCAATTTCAAGAACATAATGAATAGTTATAGTGTATCATATTAAAGATTAAATACAAAATACCTCAAGCTATCACCACCTCAGTAGTCAAATAATGTAGTAGAGGAGCAGTATAGATAGTCACTTATAAATACAAGGAGAATTCTTAGTATAAATCCACAATTTTTTCCTCCAGTGTTTTATCCCTAAAAAATTTTTTAGATTTATATTATTTTAGACTTAGAAAATATAGCCACATGCACATGCCCACACACATATATAGCAAACATGGTGAAATGATTAAATCTTATTTCTTCTTTATGAGGGAGATAAATAAGTTTGAATAGAAAGAGTCAAGCTGGGAATTATTTGGCAAGTTTTAATCCTTATTTATAATCTCTAAATTACAAGCTCTTAAATATTCTTTATAGTCCTAAAATTTTATAATTTTAGAAAGTTGATAATTGAAAAAAACATTGGATTAAAATATTAAATGTAAGTGTATTTGACCATGAGATTATAATATACCACCTAAGATAGGCCTATGAGAAAATTGTTTCTAGTAGCTTCAAAAAAAGAGAGAATTATAAGAAACTAATAAAATGGTGATGATTATGTTACCTATGGGATTTCATATTATGTTAGTTAATAAAGAAATTTTTACCTAATGTTAACAAATAGAAGGAAGGAAACAAAAAGAAAAAGTTGATGTAAAGTAGAAATGAAGAGGCCTTTTTTGAGATAAACTGTTAGATACCAAAACCCTCTGTGTTTATGTTCAGATACAGATACAGTAATATGCTCATACAAAAAGTTCAGAAGCTTACACAGTTTATATTTTTAAAATTTAAAAGTTAATAATTAATGTCTGTGAGAAGTAGAGAAGTACATTAAGCCTCATTTTCATAGATGTGGGACAGAGGCAATGGAAAAATAAGTGACTTTTCCAAAGCCAAATAGTATAATAAATCAGATTTTCAATTGACCATAAAAATGTTTTAATTCTGTATAGATTTTTTTCTTTTGTCAAATTCTCTACTTTACAGCCATTTCCTTGGCTTTCTTCCTATTGTGTTTTTGTTATTTATGTCCCATTTTCACATCATTTGGATGTGTCAAAAGAAGACTAATTTTCTCAATACCACTGAAGACTTCATTGACTTTTCTCAGTCAATAAAGATCAGTGACTCTGAAACCCAAATATGACTTATTGGAGGTAAATTATCTAAGTGATCTTTAAGACAAAGAAAAAAAAGCAAAAGAATAACATTAAAATATACATCGCTTCTCGGCCTTTTGGCTAAGATCAAGTGTAAAATATAGTCTTTCAAAGATTTACTTCTAGTAACTGGGGTAGACAGAAGAGAAAAAAGTAAACAATAAAACAAAACTGCTGGGAGAAAATGAACATTTTATCTAAAGATATTCTACTGAAACTGTGAGGTCTTGATTATATACTTTTATTACTAAACATTTTTGAACACACATTTCCAAAATTATTTTAAATTTTTTAAATGTAATATTGTGCTAATACCATGTAAATTGTAAAATGCAAATATAGAAATATCTAAATATAAGAAAAAAGATATATAGTATTGACATATAGATTATTGATAAATCTAATAACTTTCAGAGAGAATTATATGATGGAATATGTTTCATTATCTCAAAAATCTTAATTTAATACCTGGTCATAGAAGGATTCAAAATCTAAGGTCACTTTATTCCCACACTTGGCTTTAACAAATATCATAGCTAAAATAGATACCAGAAAATATATGGAAAGGGTACAAAATTGGTTTCATGTAATCAGTTATGATGCGAATTTCAATTCCATCCACCAATTATGTAAAGGTTATAGTTTAGTGTTTTTCTCTAGTAAATTTCTGGCTTGCCTGATGTCAACCAGTTTCCTTCCAAAGTGGTTGGTTTTTGGTTTTTTTTTTTTTTTCAATGTTTAATACATGGGGTCTAAATCCATTGAATTGCCATTTGGAAGATTTTTAATAATGTTAGAAAATTGTTTCCAAATTTATTAAGTGTTCATATATATGAGTTTCAATATGTGCTTATATCATTTTTAAAGTTTTTATTTATAATAGCTTTATTGAGGTATAACCATATTCCATAAAATACACTCATTATAACTGTATTATTTTAAATAAATGTATAGAGTTGTGCAACCATCACCACCATCCTGCTTTAGGACATTTACATCAGCAGAAAACATTCAGTAAATAACCACTTACATCCCATTCCAGCCCAAAGTAATCAATGGTCTGTTTCTATCTCTGTATTTTCCCCTTTTTGGAAGTTACATATAGATGATATAACATAAGGCCTTTTATCTGTTTCTCTTAGCATAATGTTTTAGAGGTTTATCTGTATTGTACTTTGTATCAGTAGTTCATTATTTTTACAGCTGAATAGTATTTCATTGTGCCACATTTTCTTTTCCCATTCATCAGTTGGTGAATATTTAGATTATTTCCAGTTGTTTGCTATTATTAAGAATACTGCTATTATTCATGTAAAAGTCTTTGTGTGGATATACATTTTTATTTCTCTTGAATAATTGCTGGGTCATATGGTATAAGTTTATATATATATATATATATATTTTTTTTTTTTTTTTACTTTTTTTTTTTTTTAAGAGATAGGGTCTCACTACATTGCCCAGGCTGGAGAGTACAGTGGCTATTCATAAGGCATGATCCAAGTACTGACCAACACAGGAGTTTTGATCTGCTTCATTTCAGATCTGGGCTGGTTCACTCCTCCTGAGGCAACCTGGTGGTCCCCTAATACTGGGAGGTCATCATATTGATGCCAAACTTAGTGTCCACCTGACTGGCACAGTGCACTACAACCCAGAACTTCTGGGCTCAAGTGATCCTCCCACTTCAGCCTCTCAGGTAGCTAGAACTACAGGCACGTGCCACCCTACCTGGCTATCATTATATTTTTAAGAAATTGACAAATGATTCTTCAGAGTTTTTATACCATTATACATTCTAGTCAGCAATTTATGAGGGTTCCAGTTTTTCACATCCTTGTCATCGCTTGGTATCATCAATCTTTTGCCTGCTACCCATCCTATGAATAGTAGTAGTGCAGTGCAGTGGTATGTTGTGGTTGTAATTTGCATTTCCCTAATGATCAATGATGTTGAACATATTTCCATGTGCTTATTAATCATTTGTATACTTTTTTGGTGAAATGTCTATTAAAGTATTATGCCCATTTTTAATTGATTTGGTTCTTATTTTTGACATTCAGAAATCCTTTATCAGATAGGATCTAGGAACATTTTTCCCAGTCTGTGATTTGTCTTTCCATTAACTCTCTGGTATCTTTTGAAGAGCAAAATTTATCATTTTTATAAAATCCAATTTATCAATTTCTTCTTTTATGGATCATAAGTTTGGAGTCATATCTAAGAAATTTTTGCCAAAAACAAAATCACAGAGATTTTCTGCTGTTTTCAGAAGTCTTAGCGTTTTAGCTCTTACATGTAGGTCTGTGATACCTATTGAATTAATTTTTTCTGTATGGTGTAAGAGTTTAAGTTCATTATTTTGCATATGGATATCCAATTACACCAGCACCATTTCTTGAAAAAACACTCCTTTCACCATTGATCTGCATTAGCATCTTTGTTGAAAATCAATTGACCATAAATGTAAACACTGTACCTTCTATTTCATTAACCTAAGTGTCTATCATTATACCAAACTATATACTATTAATATTATTGTAGCTTTATAGTAAGTTTTGAAATTAATATTGTAATTACTCTTACTTTGTTGTTCTTTCTACAAAATCACTTTTGGTAATCTTAGTCCTATGTATTTCTTCTGCCATCCAAGTACTAACCAGGATTGATCCTGCTTAGCTTCAGGATCAGATGAGACTGGGTGTGTTCAGGGTGATATGCCCATAGACTGTCCTATGTATTTTCATCTTAAGATTGGCCTATCAATTTCTACAATAATGCCTGCTGAAATTTTGATAGGGACCACATTGAATCTGTAGACTAGATTTTATATGCTTTTTCTAAAATTTATTCCTAAATATTTTATTCTTTTTCATGTTATTGTGAGTGGAATTGTTTTCTTAAGTTCATTTTCAGATTGTTAGTTCCTAGCATATAAAATACAATTGATTTTTATATATTTATCTTGTATTTTGTGACCTTGTTAAATTCATTTATTATTTCTAGTAGCTATGTATCTATTTCCTTACGATTATATATACATAAGATCAAGTCATCTGTAAATGAGGACTGCTTTAATTTTTTCTTTCCAATCGATATGTCTTCAATTTATTTTTATCTTTCTTTCCTTACTACACAGGCTTCCAGTATAATGTTGGACAGAAGAGGTGAGAGTGGACATCCTTATTTTATTTTCCCATCCAACTACTAACCAGTTTTGTCCCTGCTTAGCTTCTGAGATTACCCCAGATCAGGTATGTTCTGCATGGTATGGCCATAGACTATAGTCTCAGAAGGAAAGCATGATGTCTTTCACCATAAATATGTTCTTAGCTATAGGTTTTTCACAGATTGATTTTATCACATTGAGGAAGTTCCCTTCTACTGATAGTTTTTTGAGAATTTTTATCATGAATAGGTGTTAGATCTTGTCAATTGCTTTTTCTGTATCTATTGTCATCTTCATTTTTCCCTGATTTAAAAAATTCACTAAACTACAGAAAAATGTGGCAGTTCTTCTCATTCCTCACAAGATGATGCACTAGCAAGTGCTGTTGACTTGCTCCCCTGATCCAACCCCAGAAATGCACAGAAGCTGTAACCAGCTGTGTGGAAGTTCTGTGATGACAGAGTTAGCTTACTTGATGTGTTTTTTAAAAACCAAACAAACAAAAAACAGTGGCCAAGGAATATAAAGGGCCAGGCACCATGGCTGGAGGAAGGGTAGAGAAAGAGGTCTTGCATATGATTTATTTTCTCTCCCCTACTCCTCTAATACGCTTATTTCTACCCCTATGAAAAAGACAAAGAGTTCTGGAGTTAAGAAAACAATGAGGTCATATTTTCCGAGGATTTATTTTTGGAGACCTTCAAATCCAGTGTTTTACGGCAGCAGTATAGTGTGGCGATCATTTGCTGTCCCAGTGTTGGCACTGAGCAAAGAGCTGCTTTCCAAATGGAGAGTGTTGACTTGCCAGGTGCCCTGCATCTGTCCGACAGCCTTCTTTTGCTTTGGGCTTTACTCAAAGCTGCTGGCTGTGTCTGGGCTCTGTCAGTAATTAGCCCACTTCCAACACAGGTCTATTTATGATGTGTCTGTCACCTTCATTTTTGAAAACCAGTTTTGCTAGATATTGAATTCTTTATTGACAGTTTTTTCTCTCACCACTTTGAATATGTCTCCTACTACCCTCTTATTTCCTTTGTTTCTAATGAGAAGTCATCTGTTAACTTCACCATGGTTCCTTTGTGTGAAAGTTGTTATTCTCTTGATGCCTCAAAATGTCCTTGTTGTCTTTGTCTTTCAGTAGTCTAGGTTGTATCTAGTTGTGGCTCTTTTTATTATATTTATTCTATTTGTGATTTGCTGGGTTTCTTTGATCTATAGATTTTATCAGATTTGGGAAGTTTTAAGACATTGCTTCTTCAAATATTAAATATTTTTTCTATACCCATCTAACCCTCCTTTCCTCCTAGGGCTTGCAGCTTACATAAATAGGTACGTTTTGATTTGATATTGTCCCTGATTTGTCCCAAGTCTCTGCAGCTTTGTTCATTTTTCTTCAATCTTTTTTTCTTTTTATCCTACTGGTCTATCTTCAAGTTCACTGATTCCTGTTCTGCCATCACAAATCTGCTATGTAGTGAATTCATCATGGTTATTATGTTTTTCAACTCTAAAATTTTTCATTTTTTTATAGTTTATATTTCTGTATTGAGAGTCCCTATTAGATGAGTTTTTCCTTTAAGTTTTTAAAAATACTTATAGTAGCTGTTTTGAATTAGTTGGGAGCTACTCCCCTTTTTATTTTTTAGCCTAGTTCCCCCCCAAATTAGTAAAAATTTATAATATAAGTTCTAGTATTTTCTTCCCATACTAATGATGTAGCAAAATAATTCTACCCTGAGAAAAGCAACTATATTGCTCATTTTCTCAAAGTTCTCCTCCTATTGCCAACTTCAAAGGAGGAGAACTGAGAATTGAGGAATATAGGGCTTAGTTAACTAAATAATACTACACACTAAATAATACTCTTTCATTCAACTTAGGTTAGCAGTATTTGGTACTAGATAGGTAATTTATCTTCTATTCTTTGTTTATTAGAAAATTTTTAGACTGTTGTTACCCTTCATAGTCCAAGTCATAACATATGCTTTCTTTACTTGTAAAATATTTGCATAATTTTTAATAAAGTCTTTTGATTGCAAGGAACAGAGACTGAATAAAGGCAAACCAGGAAAAGAATTGGGTAAAGGTGATTATAGGAAACAGAAGTCTCATGGAACAATAATAAAAAAGAAGCTTCATGGGGAGAATAATTTGGGGAGGAAAAACACTTTTCTTCTATCTTCTTAAGTTCAACTCTGCAAATTAAACTGATAAAAGATAAATTGACAAGAGAAGAAACATTTAATTACATATGTACACATAGGTTCACAAAACAAATATGACTCAAGGAGGCAGTTGGAATTTTGGACTTATATGCCATTTTAACATAGGGGATTAAGTGTGAAGAAGAGGCTAGACAAAGGAAAAGGGGTTTGAGGATTCTTTGAGGGTAAAGGGGTTAAGTTATGGCTATTTGTGACTAACAAATATATGGTAAATAAGAGTTAGTAAGGTTTGCTATATGCATAAGAGTTCTCCTCTGAGTAGTTCCCTTCTTCTTACTGGAGAGGGGAGACACCTTTACAAATGGAAATTTATGGCCTGCTTTTTGTTGTTGTTGTTTTTGGCTTTTTGGAGGGTTTTTGTTTTTTGTTTTTGAGACAGGCTCTCATTCTGTCACCCAGCCTGGAGTACAGTGGCATGATCATAGATTATTGCAGCCTCAAACTCCTGTGATCCTCCTGCCTCAGCCTCCCAATTGACTTGGGACTAACAATGCAGGCCACCATGCCTGGCTAATTTTTCTCATTTTTGTTTGTTTGTTTTTGTACAGACAGGGTCTTGCTACATTGCCTAGATTGGTCTCAAACTCCTGGCTTCAACTAATCCTCCTGACTTGGCCTCCCAAAGTACTGGGATTATAGGCATGAGCCACAGCACTTGCCCTATGGCCTTCTTTTACACACACAAAAAAAAGGTGAAGGAAAAAAAGCTTTTCCTGCATCTGCTGTTTCTCAACTGCCATCAGCCCTAAATAATTCTTATGCCAAAATAGTGTCTTTTAGAGTGGCACATTGTGGTCTCTTAAGTAGGAACCCAGAAAACATGAGGACCAAGGCAGCTGCTCTCTCTAACTTCTCTCAATTTCAGATTCCCAGGAAAAGAATCTGATTGGCATCGTTACAGGTCAGGGGTCATTGGTTTGCCATTGGATTGGCTACCTATGAGTCAAGTACCCACAGAGGCTGATGCCATACCAGATGCACAGGCATGAGTCATGCATGGCTGTTTTCTTCAAGGGCTGTGGATACAGGTACTAGGAACATGTCTATTACACATACCAGATGTTTGATGCTGTTCTGATTTTATGAAGTTGTTAAATTGTCATGATTCCACTGTATTCCAAGAGACAGAGCAACCTAGATGTTTCATATGGAAAAAAGTATATTAAGTAACTCTCATTTAACTTGCTTGGCAAAGCTGAGTTTCAACTGCTTTCCCTCAGACATTTTATAGCTTTAGCTCTGAACATGATAACTTCATGCCAAAGCACACACAGCCAGTCCTTCTCACACAGGTCCCCTCCCTCTAACCTAGTAGAGAGAACTTTCCAAGGCCGTTCTCTCTTTGGAGGCTTAATGGCAAATCCTCTACTCTGTTCAACATATAGCTCCCTTTTCCACGGCAAACATCTGATCCCATCTTTTTCTAATTACCTCCCAACATTCTGATTCCAGTTTTTCATTGTTGGAAGTCACGTTCTCTCAAGGACTCAAAAAAAAGGACTAATGAATATTGTCTTTTCTTAGCGTGGGATAGGCTTCAGAAATCTAAGGCACTGGGAGGGACACAGTCGTGACCATGATATGGATCCCATCCTCTCAAGAAGAAGGCTCACACACAAATAACTACACCATATGACATAGTGTTAAGTGTAATAATAACATAATAAGGCAGAAATCTCCCTCTCCAGAGGGGGGTAGGGCCAGGAAACTTTCAGAAAAGTCTTTATAGGTAACTATTGGGCTAGGCCTCTAAGGCAGGGGAGGATTTTCTCACTCAGAGAATGGGGCTGGGGGTGGGGAACGGCCAATCCTGAAACCACCAGAGAACTATTATTAAAACCTAACAACCCTCCTCAGGCCTGGATTATTCCTGTGCTTTCCCTCATGTGCCACCTACCTCTGTTTCAACATTCTTCTTTAAAAACAAAACCCAAAGACTATCAGAATCAGTGCACTTTTTGTAGTTTTTATCTTCACTGCTCCTACTTACTCTGTAGACCTACATCCAAGTGTTAGAAGAGAGAAGGTGTTTGTTCCTGCTTTCCCTATTCCTTGCTGTTTCTGCTATGTGTTTTAAAGGAATTTACCACTAATCATTACGGGCTAATATAAACATAACAAACACCGGAAAGTTACAAAGTTTTCACAATCTTAAAAGGTTCAGGTTGACTTCTTTCAGGGCTGGCAATAGAAAAGTTCTTTGGCTTTCAGCTGTTTACTTTTGTTCTTGAGGGTGGAGTCAGCAAACCTCTTTAGTCTTTCTAACCTTGCCCTAGGCCCCACAGGTAGCTTGAGCTGAGGCCCCTTTTCCCAGCTCTACTTCCTAGCACTTTACTCAAGGTGGTTTAAACTTTCCTCAACAACATCATTTGCATTTCTGTGGAAGCTCTGGTTGGGTGTCAATGGTTTCCCTCCCTCACTGGAAATCTGGGATTAAGGCACTGCAACTTGTAAGCAAAGGATACTTTTGTAAGAGAGAACTTAATTGGCAAAATTAGCTGGGATTCTGAAGAGAAGTAGCCACAATCTTCAGAATCCATTTCAGTTGTATAAAGGGCCAAAACATTGGGGGTGAAAAAGTAGAAGCTTCAAGAAATTCCCTTTAGACTGTTTCCTGGTTAAAGGAAAGGCCAGTAGATGGAGATGGAGGTAGGCGAGAGGGAAGGTGGTTTTACAAAAGCTCAGATATTTGGATAGCTTAGGAAAAATCTTTGGGGGAGACAGTGTAACACATAATCTAAGGGAGGAATTATAATCAATAGAGCAAAATCCCAGTGATGATGGCCTGTGTTTAGGAGCACAAGTAGAGTATGAGTTAGAAGAGGACTGTGGATACATCTTCTCAGTCAGGACTGAAAAAAATGTGTGAAAATTGAGACTGAGGTTTAGGTAAGTTGAGGAATCTCATGGTGGATCCCTCCGTCAAGTATGAGGCAAAATCATTTGCAGAATTGAAGGAAGACCAAGTAAGTGGGAGCTTGAGGAGGGCAGAAATAGGACAGGTTTGGGAGATAATGTTCTTGGATAAGTATAATATTTGGGGTAATCACCCTCCTGATGAGGAAAGGAATCTAGAGAATCAGAACCAAGTCTGGATAGCATGAACTTTTAGTGGACTGGTGTCAGTTCTTAACCTTATCCAACGATGCTTAGTAGTGTAGGAGCAAGTTCAAAAGAATCCTTTCAACTAAATATAACAATGAAGAAAAAAATTAATGTTGAATTAATTTTGACAACTTATTTCGGGGGACATTATTTATGATGGATTTTAGTAACATTTTAATTATGACAAACATGAAATACACAATATCAAAATGCTCAAATGTGATCTGAGAAAAAAAATATTTTAAATGATTATTAGAGTAAAAAAAAAAGCTTTTTTTCCCTCCTTTCCATGCTAGCCTAAGGCAAGAAAAAAGAAAATACTCATTTTCTTCCTTTCCATTAGACACATCTTCCATTCATTCAATGTTATTCAAATTTTTCAAAACCAAATCATTGGTATCTTGTCAGTACATTCAAAAGGAATTTTATTTATAAAAATTTGCATTTTACTTTTTCTATTCTCCTATAAAGAAAAATACACACACACAAAGCCA
This sequence comes from Microcebus murinus, assembly GCF_040939455.1. Classification (NCBI taxonomy): domain Eukaryota; kingdom Metazoa; phylum Chordata; class Mammalia; order Primates; family Cheirogaleidae; genus Microcebus; species Microcebus murinus. Next base: position 38,764,922 of record NC_134111.1, read on the forward strand.
GAAAAGGTCAAAAGCAGCTTATTTCCATGATGGCAAGGCATGAGACAGCACTTTCTGGCTCTGACAATCCTTTCCCAATTCTGAAAATATTTAAAAGGAACATTCATATGTTCACCTGTTTTGTTCCACAGTCCAACCCTGCACAAGATTGCCAACCAAATTCAAATTTTACTTCAAATTTTGGGGAGATTTTTTCCTATCATGGTACCATATTAATATTTCTTATGTTACCTTTTTGTGATCTTCAACTTGAGTAAGATAAAAACCAATAGCAAAGCATATTACCCAACTTAAAATTCAGAACAGTAGTTAGACATATGTAGCTTGCACACACAGTAGTTTGTTTCTCTCAAGAAAATATTTGTAATTTCCAAAACCCTATCAGCTTTTTCACACAATATGGTCATTCCAATTTGAGAGGCAGTAACATAAGCATAGTTTTCTTACTAAAGAGATTGGTATAAAAACAGCAAAATCAACAAAACAAGGAACATAAAAATATCAGTGGTATAGCCCACAGCAATATCATATTTAAAGGCCTAATATGTTCATGAAATTCCACTTGAGTAGTTGGTACCTAAATATGAAATTTATTGACAAAAAATAATTAATGTTGACAAACTAGCACAAAGTGACTTTAAACAAAAGTAGAAAACTCATTATTAAAGCTTAAGATTTTTGTAGGTAATGATTCCATCCCTCAGTTCATTTATCAAATTTAAATGTAATCTGGAAAATAGAAAATAAATCCAATAACTGTAATCTATTTCCTTTACCATCTGTGAAATCATCAGAAGGCATGAAGGATTGACTCTGTTAGCTATATCCTTCTCCAGTCTGTAAACTCTTAGGGGAAAGAATATGCTCCTGTCAAGCTCATGGTGCAGAATGCACACACAGGGATGTTTAATAAAAGTCTGTCAATGGGGAGAGTAGAGGTTTGTTTCGGGAAGCAGGGAACACACTACTTTACAGATACCTTAAGTGTTAACCCTTTGCCATCTATTGTGCTATCTATCAGCTTGTTCTCTTACCAAAGTATCATCCAGAGGAAATCCTCTTTTGAGTCTCCCTTGGGAAGGAGTGTTACTGTAAGTTTGAGGGCAAACAGATTTGAGGTAGGATCCACCTCAGGGAAAGGGGAGTGGTGGGGAAGAACAAGCATAGGTGTTAAATAGAATTCAGGTGGCTCAGTGACGTCAGGAGGAAGCAGCGATTTAAGGGACTCGGTGCAAACTCACCTGGAGAAGCAGAAGCTGCACACATGTCAAAGGTCAAAGGGCATAGCCTCAGGGGCTTCCCAGACGCAGGAAAAGTGAAACGCCCACTCCTGGGCTCTCAGCGTCTAGGGGCTCGGCTGTTCCTGCCTTTGACGCCGGGGACAAACCCTACCATGCACAGTTGGGGCTCACAGGAAGGCAAAGCAAAACCTGCCTCAGGTTTCAGAGCCAGCGCTCGGGACACCCCTTTGCACTTCTTTCCCCCGCCCCCTCCGGCGCCAGAGACCGGGGACACCTTCGTCTCCACTCCCCACCTCCTCCAGGCCCTCTCGCTCTTAACAGCATCGGTCTCCATGGCGACCTGAAACCGCAGTTCCCATTGGCCCGTTCAATATGAGGGCCGGGCCAATGGGGAGGGCCAGCCTTCTCCTTCCGACCAATGGGGCTGGCGGAGCAGGTCCGGAGACGGCGGCGTGCTGACGTTCCCGGGAGCCCGGGGCTGGCCGGGCAGGCGGGCTGGCGGCTGGGCGGGCGGCGGCGGCGGCCTCTGGGCAGCAGAGGGGGCTCCGGGGCTGAGTCCGCGTCGACGCCGGCCGCGGAGGCGGCACCATGGGCAAGGGGTAGAGGGGCGAGCGGGCCGCCGCCGCCGCCGGGGGTGGTGGGAGAGCAGCTCCGGGGGAGGGGGCGGGTGGGGGAGGGAGGGGCGGGCAGCCGCTCGGCCGCGGCACTTTTTTAATTTTTCCGGGTGCCGCAGCGGCGACCCTTCGGCGCCTATGTCCCTGAGCCCCGGAGCGACGACGGCCGCTGCCGAAGCTGCAAAGTAAGTGTGTGGGCTCGCGGGCGGGCGGGCGGGCGGGCGCGGAGACTCCCGCCTGCGAGACCCTGCCCTCGCCCCCACGCGCCGGCCCGGGACCTGCCCGCCGGGGGGCGGACGCTCCCCTCCGGTTACCCCGTCCCCAGCGCCTGGCGGCCGCCTCGGCTTTCCTGCCCTGCCTCGTGTTCCTGCCCGCACTCGCCTGCCTGCTCCCCTCCCCCCGGCAGGCGCACAAGTTTCACCCTCCATTTGCTTTTCCCGGCGATTACTCTTCCCAGGTCTCCCGCACGCGCCGCGCGCGACCCCTCCCCGCGCTGGGCTCTCCGGGTCCAACCGGAGCCCCCAGCCCTGAAGCCGAGCGGCGCGCCGAGCTCCCCGGCCGTCTGCCGCGCTGCTGCCCCGCTCCCGCCCGCCTGGCACGCCGCCCCGCGCCGCCAACCCCCGGGGCGCCCGCCTTCCCCAGCCCTCGGGGCCGTCTGTCCGTCCTGCCAGCGCCAGGTCCTGCATGCTGGTCCTCTTTTCTTCCTCCCGCGGCGCCCCTGCAGCCCGCGCCGTCTCGCATTGGCCGCCCGGGTCCTGCACTCCTGCCGGTCCTGCGCACCCCCCTCCGGCCGGTGCACCCCTCTCTCCTAGCCGCGAATCCTCACGCTCCACCCCTCCCGGTCCCGAGCCTCCCGGCTGCCCTCCTGCGCGGCCGCTTCCTCCTCTGCCTGCTAGGAGTTGAAGCGGAGCTGCAGCACCCCCCTGGCGGATCGAGTGTCCCTGCCCGCCGCTGAGGCTGCCCGGCCCTCTCCCCTTTACCCCTGCCGGGGAAGCGAGGGGGTGAGCGGCGGGGCTGGGATTTGGCTGCGTGTTGGCCGAGTGCGACAAACCGCGAGCGCGGGTAGCGGAGGCGCCGCGGCGGCCGTGGCCAGCTCGGGGCGCGGCGGTAGTCAGGTGTGTGTGTCCAGCGGGGGACGCGCGCTGCCAGCTCCTGGGCTGGCGACAGATTGTGCAGGAATGCGAGGAATGCACCAGGGGCAGAGTCCACACAGCCCGCCGCGGCTGCACTAGCGCCTTCCCGGCCCAGCCTCTCGCGGTGCAGCCAGAGGTCACCGAAGCATCTTCGGAGCTGGTGAGCCTCGTTCCACTCCTCTCCTCCCATCCCTTCTTTCCATGCGGCAGAGAGGGCGGTGGGGGAGAAGCGCGGTAGTTCTTCTTCCAGCTAGCCTTTCGTCTGGGTTTTTTGCTGCATTGGTCGTCAGGATCGTGAATTTGGGGCCGATGACAGTGTAGCCAAGGTTACTGATCGTTGCACAAGGCTCTTTGCAAGTTTGGTTTGCAAGGTTTTGGATAGTGCCTGGTTTGTACTAGGGTTTTCTGAAAACCTGCAGGAACCGGGGCCCCGAAGGTTCTTAGAGTAACGAGCTTGCAGCCAACACATTTTAGTTCTGTATATTAAAAAATACGCCTGTTAGTGCTCATGGACGGGAATGTACTGTGAGAGAGATCTTGAATGCATCACTTTGCTGTCATATGAAGTGTAATTTTTTTCCTCGTCATACTGGGCTGTTTAGACCTCGTATAATACATAATGAATGGAAACAGAGAAGCACTGTTTGGTCAGCGATGGGACAGATAGAACTGTCTGGTACAGTTAAATTCGGGGCGTGTCAGTTACCACTGGAAGTAACAGGGACACCACAATCATGTATATTTGAAGACGTAATTTACTAGTGGAGGTCGCAGTTCTTTCTCTTTGTTACTGAGTTTGGCTGAAGAAAACATAAATGCAGTCCTACAACTTTTAAAGAATGGTATGCATCACATCAGTAATGGTTAGTATGCATTTTTTGGTCAAATTTTATTTTTCTTAACAGAAAAGCAAAATTTTGACAGAAGATGCTTCTCAAGAATTGGGCTTAGATTCTTTTTATTAAAAAAGGGAAAGTAGAAGAATGCTTCTCTTTTTGAATGTACTCTTATTGCTGTAGAAGTATCTTCATTTCTGGTGCCTGTGAAACAGTTATGGAAAATGGCAACATGAAAATGAGAACAACCAATGTTTGAAATAAGTGTTTCTGGATGTTGAAGTATATACTATGTGTGCTTTTATTTGACACAGTTTGCTTCTGAGGTTGCATTTACAATTAGCCTCTCTGCACCTGGTTATTTTGTATCAGGTTCAGTAAAATAATAAGTCAGCTGTCCAGCCAATCAGCTGTCTTCCAACACCTACTTTGTGTGGATCAAGGGCACTGAAAAGTATAAGATGAGAGCCATTAGGACCCCAAGGAATGGGGGAAAAATACTCTGCACTCATAAAGGTTGTATCTTTGCCAGGTTGTTTTTCAAGTATGTCCAATAATCAATGAATCTCATAACTTAGAGGTTTAATTTATATACAGTAACACAGTGGAGGATATTGGGGGAGGTGCTTGTAAGTGCCAATGGGAAACTTTTATTATGTAACAATATCATATTACAGCAGTTTAACCTGTGCTTATTTGATTTGCTGTCAGGATTAGAAGATAAAAGCAAATTTTCTTTCTCTGCTGCATTAGAAATTGGAAATCTTGTTCAAATATATAGATATTATACACATGATTCGCTGTGCAAATAGTTTTGCCTGTAACAAGTAAAGGTAGGCTTTCGATTAGAGATACATTATTTGTTATAGATATTTAAAGAGAGGAAATTTTTTAACTGGTGATTCTTTGCAGTTGAAAATAACATAAACTGTGTTTTGACCAAATACGCTCATTCCCCACCCCCTACTATTATGTAAGGAGAGGTTGCTGCATTTGGTGTCTTACCTATTACACTGAAGAGTCTAAGTTGGGGAAACTATCCAATTATCTTAATTTTTACCTATACTGTGTTTAGAGGGAGATAGGGGAGCAGAGGTAGTGGTAGACAGTATAAGAGAAGGGAAGAAGAAAGTAAAGGCAGCTGGTATTTAACCAGGAAAAAAAATCATATGCGTTATTGCTGCATTTGCAAGCTGAATAAACCAAATCTAATTCTGTGAATAGTTCTGACATAACATGAATTAAAGGAAACTACTACTAAATTCAGTTTAATAAAAAAAACTTTAGCAATTGTATGACCTTGAGTATTTGGATTATGTCTACATTAAATCAGAATTGCAGTTTTCTTTCTTTTCTGGTCTGTACAAATAAGCAAGTAAATTTAACATAAAAATTGAAATTCACTAAATTTTTAAAAATCCAATTGTTGCCAACTCTTTAACTGAATAATTTCCATGCTGTTAACCAGGGATTGATTTAAATAAAGAATTTTAATACCCTGGGTGATGCCAACCATCTGGTAAGTCTAGTCCCTTACCTGATTCCTTTGAAATATTAAGATATTTTGAGAATGTTCTGTAATCTGTTGTCTCCCTCCCCAGGCATTTAAATCAAGGTAATCAAGAGGTAACTCCCTAGCTTAATGCTGAAATGGTCGTCATATCTTCATTCTTAATTGAAAGATAAAGTAGAGATTATTATAGGGTTATTCTGGGACATAAAAATCCATGGAATTGTATGTCACTTTGGGAAGTTGCCTTCATGCCTTCAGTGTACTAGGAAAAATTACTCCTTCAATGTGTTAAATGGTTCTGTAGTGCCCTTCCTGTGCTGAAGGGGGAAGAAGAATCTGAAACATAACACCAGTGGTCTAGGTATATTTGGAGAATTAGATATATATTTCACAGCCAGACTGTAACTACAAATAGCTACAAACAGAGAGAGAAGGGAAGGAAAACTTTTAAGATACATGGATGTAAGGCTTTATATACTGCTAGGAAGTGATGGTAGCAGTCAGCAGGTCAGTTTGATGCGCATTGGTAAGAAATAATAGGATTCTTTCAGGGTAAGAGAATCAGGCCCTAAGCTGCCAAGAGCAATAATTCATGTAGTTGGCTGGTTTCAGTCAAGAAGTTGTACAACATTCAGGTGTTTCTCACATTGTCATTTTACTAATTCAGTGAAATTATCTTCATTTTGGCGATGCTGTGTTTCCATTTCTAAATTGGAGATGTTACTCCAATTGGAGATGATGGTGCTCTTCACTTAAACATAGAAATGTTGTAGACATTCCATTTGTCATTGGCCTAAGTTTTTTCTTTTCATATTTTAGATTTACTTTTATTTGATACACCAATAAATGTTGGTTACATCGCTGATCATCTTATTCATAGCCTTGGTAACATTATAGTTTATTATGACTCACATATAATGATTCATGGCAGCTGATAAAATATCATTAGAGATTAGATTGTGAAATTTTATTGCTATAAAATGTATAAATTAAAATATGGAAGTGTCTGAATTATTTTAAGTCATGTCATTGTGAAACATTTTTTATGAACCAAATAATGTCTGATGATTGGGTGGGTGCCAATCCCTGTGGGCAAATATTGAATAATATAGGCCTCACAAAGTCCAGAACTCACAATGAAGAGTGGAGAGGAGGGGGTCAGGGGAACCAATAACCCTCTTTCTTTAACATCTGAGGTGTGTTTGACTTCTACAGATATTCTCTGTATTAAACAAAAATTTAGTGATCTACCAATATCCCATTCTTCACTAATCTGGTCCCCTCACTCTCCCTCCCCCACGACACCATCATCATCACATCCATTTGCTTGAAGAGGCAGAGAAAGTCCCTTTTCAGTGGCCTGAGGCCACTTACATAAAATATAGACACTGGTGGCTAGTGTTGTAGGTTGAATTTAGAATAGGTATGAGTTTTGTCATAAAAGTGATATTATATATGAAAGTTAGGTAAAACACATATTGGAAGTGGAGCTATCAGGGTATTTATTATGCAGCCTTGTGGGGCCTGGCCCAGAACTTTTGAAACGCTAGCTAGGTGGTATGTTTTCACATGTTTTCAAGGTCTTATTGTCTACCTCCACCCCAGTCCAAAATTAATTATGGTAGCTTAGCCCAGGGAATGTCCTTGAAGTTCCACCTTCACACTGAGTGAGGCTCATGAGAAGTGTCCTAAGGTATTGAGATGTCATGATTGGCAGCCTTACTGTCAAGGTTCAGTTCTGGCACTGCAACTTGCTAGCTGCATAACTTAGAAAGTCATATCATCTCTTTACATCTCATTTTGTTCATCTGTAAAATGGAATAATGAAAGAACCCACATCATATAGTTGTGAGGATTAAATGTGAGTTCATACATGTAAAGCATGTACAGCAGGACCTGGCTGAGGGCCAACACTTAATACTTGTAAGAATGACTTAAATTGTAGTGCTTTATGTTGCTTTCTGCAGCATCTGCTATATCCCAGGCAAATTATTGGCTTGCTTTCTGTGGGATTAGTCAAAATGATTATGGATTTAAACAGGATATTTCAGGGAAGAAGTAAACTACTGAAGAAAAACAAGAGTTTGCAAAACATTGTAAGGAAGAGAATCCAGCAAAATAATTAAGGGGCTTTTAAAATAGGGAAGTAGTAGCTTCTTGTGGTAGAAAATACTTAGACATTAAACATTACTAAATAACAAGTGTAGGAGATTTGGGTAAACACACCTTAATAAAGTGTTATATTTAGAAGGTGAAGACTGGTATTATTACATTGTAGGAGACAGAAACATTTGCAAAATGTACCTTCTCAATATGTGTACAACTATTGCATTTATAACTCTACAGTAGTCATTTTATCCAATGTCTTTGGTAGTCAATACATTTAGAAAGTGTTACTCATTTAACATCATTTGCCCAAAAATACAGCTTGTAAATTAACTCTTTAAGCTGCCTTTTCTGTCTGAAATTAATCACACTAAAAAAAAAAAGGATATTTAGCCTGGACAACGTGGCTTATGCCTGTAATCCTAGCACTCTGGGAGGCTGAGGTGGGAGGATTGCTTGACCTCAGGAGTTCAAGACCAGTTTGAACAAGAGGGTGACCCCATCACTACTAAAAACAGAAAAATTAGCCAGGTGTCAGGGCACGCACCTTGAGTCCCACCTACTTGAGAGGCTGAGGCAGAAGGATCACTTGAGCTCAGGAGTTTGAGGTTTCGGTGAGCTATGATGATGCCACCAAGACAACAGAACAATACTCTGTCTCAAAAAAAAAAAAGAAAAAAGAATATTTGAACTTGGCAGGAAACTGCCGAAGTGAGGAAAGACTAGAAAAGGAGGAGGAGGTTTGGAAGATAGTTGATGTAAACCAACAGTGGTTGAATAGATACCAAGAGGCTCTAGTTCTAGTCCTGGCTTTGTCACAAGGCGGGTGTGTGTCCCATGAGCAAGTCATTTAACTCCTCTGGGCTTTAATTTTCTTAATCTATAAAATGAGGGAATTGGACTAGAGGCTCTCTAGAGTCCTTCCAGTACTTATATTTCACAACTCTTAGAACATCAAGCAGTTACATTTTTTCCTCAGCAAGAAAATACTGTCTTCTCAAGGATTTATTACAATTTGCCCTCTGGGATAAGGAGAGATAATTAAAGTTTTGTACCAGAAATTCTCAGCTCCTGAAAATACAAGTGTTGCAGCCATACACGTGACCCCCCCTTCCTGGCGGAGTCAGTGGCTCCTTATCTGTTGTGTGATAGTGGTGTGATGTATTCAAGGAGTGAGTATCCTTGGGTCTCCTCAAGGCAGCAGCTAGCAGGAGCTGAGCACTGAGCTCTCATGATACTGCACATCTCACAGTTTGTCACAACCCTGCCCTCTCTGGGGCTCATTTGTTAGCAACCAGTCCCCTGTGCACACTGGTGGCTTCACCTCTGGTTGAGGCTACATTTTCCAGAAGTTGGATAAAGCAGAAGGGGGTTTAGGCTGGTAGTTAGAAGGGATTTGTCTTGTTAAAATGAGGAAGACCCACTTCTTATTTGGTCAAATGACTTGATTTTTCCTCAAACAAATTAAACAACTGATAGTTTTTCCTCTGAAAACATATTTTGTATAAATACTTTATGTTGGCTGGGCGTGGTGGCTCATGCCTGTAATCCTAGCACTCTGGGAGGCTGAGGCAGGCGGATCAGATAGTTTGAGCTCAGGAATTCGAGACCCCATCTCTACTGGAAAAAAAAAATAGAAAGAAATTAGCTGGACATCTAAAAACATATAGAGAAAAAAATTAGCTGAGCATGATGGCACATGCCTGTAGTCCTAGCTACCTGGAAGGCTGAGGCAGAAGGATTTCTTGAGCCCAGGAGTTTGAGGTTGCTGTGAGCTAGGCTGATGCCACAGCACTCTAGCCAGGGCAACAGAGCAAGACTCTTGTATCAAAAAAAAAAAAAAATGTTCATAGCAATTAACTGATCCATATCTCATTATAGAATATAGGTACTTTTTATTCAACTCTAACATTTTTACATAGAGACAATCTACCAGTGTTCAGAAATTATGGTGGATTTCAACAGGATGATTTTTTTTTAAGAGACAGGTTCTCTGTCATTCAGGCTGGAATGTAGTGATCATAGATCACTGCAGCCTTGAACTCCTGGGCTCACACAATCCTCTTGCCTCAACCTCCCAAGTAGCTGGGATTACAGATATGAGTGACCACACCCAGCCCAACAGAATGATTTTTTTTACTTGGATTTGTGTCTTTTAAAAAATATTAAAGAGAGTTTCTCTTAAATCCTGCTCTCCCCCAAAAAGGAGAGAAAAAAATCCCTATAGAACTGTAATTTGTATATATCCATAAAACAGTAGTTTAAAAATATTGAGGTTCACTGTTTCCCTTTGCTAATGTAATAAGTACATTATTTTCAAAGGGTAGAATCTATTATACTACTAATGTATGGAATATTAAATGAATTGTCAGTGTCCCGATCAGCATAAACACTTGAACAGACTCTTCAGTTTCCATACTTTCACAAGAATCATAAATGCTCATGTAAAGGCCGGGTGCCTATCATCCTACCACTCTGGGAGGCCGAGGCTGGCGGATTGCTTGAGGTCAGGAGTTCGAAACCAGCCTGAGCAAGAGCGAGACCCAATCTCTACTATAAATAGAAAGAAATTAATTGGCCAACTAATATATATATATATAGAAAAAATTAGCCGGGCATGGTGGCGCATGCCTGTAGTCCCAGCTACTCGGGAGGCTGAGGCAGCAGGATTGCTTGAGCCCAGAAGTTTGAGGTTTCTGTGAGCTAGGCTGATGCCATGGCACTCATTCTAGGCTGGGCAACAAAGAGAGACTCTGTCTCAAAAAAAAAAAAAATGCTCATGTAGAACCAGTAATAACCGCTTTGCAGTAAAGTGATCATGTACCCTGGACTGAGTGGGAAACAAGGACTGATGGATCAAGTTAGAGGTAACTTCTTGTTCCAGAGTACCACCAGGGGTGCAAGTGAAGGAACTGTAGACAATTTGTGCTTTAGGTATTTGTTGGAGCCCTACTCCGTGTGAAGTATTGTGTTCTATTTTGGATACTACTTACTTAAAAAGATAACGAAAATTTCTTATGTGAAATGATTAATTTTAGTTCATTTCAGCCAACTTTCATTAGTCCACTGCTTTATATCAGACTCTGTGCTAGGACTCATGGCCAAAAAGATGACTTCCCCCAGGGACTTTTAAAGCCTGTGTTGAATTTAGTAATGGGAGTCTCCATCTTTAAGAAATCCGTGATAAATTTTACAATCTGGTCGGGAAAGATAAGACACGTGAGCTGGAGAAGATTGTCCTAAAAATCTTGGTATCTAAATAAACATAAAATTATTCTATAAGTATTAAGGATGAGCTGTAAAATGACTAGGTTTTAGCTTATACTACTGCTTGCCTATATGCTTGTTACTTGACGAATTACGTAAAACTAGATAGATGGATTAATCACGGTCATTGGCTTTCTTTGAAAAAGCCTGCATCTGAAAAGATGCTCACTACCAAAGATAAGAGAGTAATTTCAAAACAGGTTTTAATCATGAACTTTGATCATATTGGTTTTGTTTCTTGAAGCACTTTCCCATATAGCCTATGTGAAATAATCATAATAAAAATATATTACTTATGAGGAACCATAATTTATGCCTTACCACTTGCTATTTTAGTAAGTTCTTTTATTTTCACCCAGCAGTACTTTAGTTTATTGTGTTTTGTGCTTTTCTTTTATTATGTAATTTTTGTGCCTTTATAAGTCCAAACTTATTATTGAAAATATTCCTTCCCATGGTTATGAAAATCTCTTCTGACATCTGCTAGAATAAATGGACTCATTGAATCTTACCTTGAACCTCAGACTGATGCACTGGTGGGAATTTTTCACTTATTGTCAATTTGTCAGTGACTGCACAGGCAGCAAAGTCAGTTTAAAAAAGAAAAGCACCAAATTAGGAATCAGAAAAATCCAACTGGACTTTCACAAGAATTGCTATTATTTTGAGACCTGTGATAAACAACTCAGCTTTTAAAGTTCCAACTCAGATTGTCAAGAGATGAAAAGTGTCAGTCTGAAATCTTCAGATAGTATATTGGCAAGTGTCAGTCTTCCAAAATGTTGTTCGGAACTCTGAATACAATTTTCCATAGAAGCAACATTAATCCATTAATCTTCTGTCCTACGGTGTAACAGAAGTATATCAGTTTCATGGGAAAATGGTTCTCCTTCTCCTCTAAGCTACTCAACAGCAGGGACTTTGTCTTTCTGCATGGCTTAATCTTGACCCATAGTGATTCTAGATATCTTAAATGAATGAATGAGTTTTGAATTTCAGTTTTGCAGCGACTTCACATACTACTCTTGGATAATCTTTTCTCTACTTATACCCATCCTATGTCCTTTTGTAAACTGGTCTGAGGCCCTCAATACCATTTACCATGCTTGTTTCAATGAAAAAAACCTCATTTTGCCTTTTAAAAAAATTGCGTTTGTAATACAACTTGAATTAATTATATCAAATTCCTTAGGAAAGACATTAATTAGAAGATTTAAAACAGATTGATTCATATTTATTTTAAACTATATTGCCTGGATTATAACCATAATGAAGTGAGATTCATAATGTTCTTTCTCAAATTATTAATAAGCAGCCATCAAGCACCAAGACTAACTTGACCAGGCTTTTTTTTTTTTTTTTTTTTTTTTTTTTTTGAGACAGAGTCTCGCTTTCTTGCCCAGGCTAGAGTGAGTGCCGTGGCGTCAGCCTCGCTCACAGCAACCTCAGACTCCTGGGCTCAAGCAATCCTCCTGCCTCAGCCTCCCGAGTAGCTGGGACTACAGGCACGAGCCACCATGCCCGGCTGATTTTATATTATATATATTAGTTGGCCAATTAATTTCTTTCTATTTTTATGGTAGAGACGGGGTCTCGCTCAGGCTGGTTTTGAACTCCTGACCTTGAGCAATCCGCCCGCCTCGGCCTCCCAGAGTGCTAGGATTACAGGCGTGAGCCACCGCGCCCGGCCACTTGACCAGGCTTTGAAAGTGTGACATTGAGCAAACTTTCTATCTCCTTTCCTCTTGGGAATTAGTATACCCTTTGTATACTCAGCTGAAGAGTTGAAGACAAAAGTAGATGTAATTTAAAGCACATGAAGTTTTTCAAAGGAGAAATGTTACTTAAATGCTAAGAGCATCATTAGTATAATACTATAAAATTACATAATTTTTTTGTGGGGGGACAGAGTCTCTCTGTCACCCAGGCTAGAGTGCTATGGCATCAGTCTAGCTCACAGCAACCTCATACTCTTGGGCTCAAGCAATCCTCCTACTTCAGCCTCCCCAGTAGCTGGGAGCACTACCCCGCCAGGCTAATTTTTTCTGTTTTTAGTAGAGATAGGGTCTCCCTCTTGCTCAGGCTGGTCTTGAATCCTTGAGCTCCAGCAGTCCTCCTGCCTTAGCCTCCCTGAGTGCCAGGATTAAAGGCATGAGCCACTGCACCCAGCCAAAATTACATAAATGTTAAGAGTAATAAAACAGGAAATTTTGAGGCATATTTTGACCTAATACGTACAGTTAAACCTTTGTTTGGTTTTATACTGTAAATAGAAATATTCTTACACATTTTCTAGTCCCTTCCCCAACCTCAGGTAATCACTGTGATAAAATTTGAGTAAATTATAGTCTTTAAATTTTTATGTGAAATAATTGTGAATTCACATGCAGCTATAAGAAATAGTACAGATAGATCTTGCATTACCCTTTACCAAATTTTCCCCAGTGGTAACACCTCGCAAAACTGTAGAACAATCACAATCACAATATCGACATTGCTACGATCAAGGTACATAACATTTCTATCTAGCACCACAAATATCTCTCATGTTGCTCTTTTACAGCCGTGCTCCCACATCTCTCCTACCCTCATCCACCCTAAATCCCTCGCAACCATTAATTGTCATTTGTTTCTATAATTTTGTCATTTTAAAAATGTAATATAAATAGAATCACACAGAATGTAATTTTGGATTTTTTTCCCCCTTAGCATTATTCTGTATCCCAGGTTGCTACATGTGTCAATAGTCTGTTCTGTTTTATTACTGAGTAGCATTCCATAATGTGAATGTACCACAGTTTATTTAGCCACTCACCTGTTATTTCTAACATAGCTATTACAGATAGAGCTGCTATTGATAATGTATGTACAGGTTTTTGTGTTACTGTAAGTTTACATTTCACTGGATAAAAACCCCAGGAATGCAATTTCTGCCTTAAATTATGATTTCTAAAGCTTTCTTTCTAAATTATGTACTGAATTACATGATACCTTGGTAATTTGGCCATTATTATTGAAGTGTAGGTGAGTTAAAAGTTTTTAAAAGTTAGATTTATAGTTAGATTTATTTATAGCTTTGATAAATTACAAAAACGTATCTGTTTTATCAAGTCTTTTATCTTTTGTTACTACTTTACAAATACTGCTTCCTACAAGTTTGCCTTATTTTTAGCAAAACCCCATCATTGATTTTTAGTAGAATTCATGAAGTTACTATGTGGCTTAACTTCAGAATTTCTTTGGTTCTGTTATATTTTGTTTTGTTTTAGATAGCAGGTATATTTAATTTCCTGTAACACTACTAGATTTTAAATTGTCATTAATGTTGGCTCTTTTAGAATTTCACCTATATATGATCATAGGTAATATTGCAAAAAGTTTATTGTGCACCATGCTAACAGCCAAAGTGGGGGTGTAAAATGAAGACAGTATCTTCCTATGTGATTGGAATAATCCATTTGTCAGGTTGAAGCCAAGAAACGTATCTGATATTTCTGAAGACGAGGACTCTTCTTTCTTTCCTAGAAGAAAAGACATTTCTGAATTGACTTTTGAAAGTGATTTTCTCACATATCCCCCACCCCACCCCTATTTTGTATGATTATTTGGCATATCCTTTTGCCAGAGAAAATTGTTGAAATTGAAACTGGTCTAAATAAAGTCTTCATGATTGATAATTTGATTAGTTTCTATTAATGTCTTTTCTACCTTGAATGTCAAACATGCTTATTTTCATAGTTTAAAATGTCTTCAGATTATTTAACTAGTTTTATACTTTGTTCTGTATTACTTACGCTCATTCTAATATTTTTATTATCGATACTTCAGTCATCTGAAATCATAGCTGAGAAGATAAATGCTGCCTCTACAATTAATCCTGAAATATAGGTGTAGAATAACATTGTTTTTAATATGGTGCTTTTAAGGATTTGATTCTTTTTCTTTTTTGAGACAGGGTGTCACTCTCTTGCCTGGGCTAGAATGCCATGGCATCAGCCTAACTCACAGCAACCTCAAACTCCTGGGCTCCAGCGATCCTCCTGCTGGTCCCGGGTAGCTGGGACCATAGCCACGCGCCACCATACCTGGCTAATTTTTTCTACTTTTAGTTGTTTGGCTAATTTCTTTCTATTTATAATAGAGATGAGGTCTCGCTCTTGCTCATGCTGGTCTCGGACTACTGAGCTCAAGCAGTCTTCCTGCCTCAGCCTCCCGAGTAGCTGGGACTACAGGCATGTGCCACCATACCTGGCTAATTTACACACACACACACACACACACACACACACACACACACACACATTTTTTTAGTTGTCCAGCTGATTTCTTTCTATTTTTAAAATAGAGATGGGGTCTTTCTCTTGCTCAGGCTGGTCTCAAACTCCTGAGCTCAGACGATCCTCCTGCCTCGGTCTCCCACAGTGTTAGGATTGCAGGCGTGAGCTACCGTGCCTGGCCCATCTTTTTTCTATATTTGAATGATATAACCTCAGTGCCCTTTAATTTCACAGAAATATGATCTTTCCAATAAGTTGTGTATTTCCCGAATGCTTTTCTGTAGGTACTTAGTATGTCCTTGATGACATGTTGAGCCCTTGTTTTTTTTTCTTTAAGGTCTAACTCAATGATTGCTCCTTAGTGAAGCCTTCTCTGGCCCTTCTCTCTACCTACTCCAAATTTAAACCTTCCCGCCTGTGCTTGTCGCACTTGTCACATTGTGAGTTGTTTCTGTGTCTGTTTCCTGGCTATGTTGTGAGAGCCCTGCCCAGGTTACAACTGTGTCACCGCCGTCATTGTAATTCTCTCATCTAGCAATATTCCTGGCTTATAGTAAGCACCAGATGCTTGCTTTGAGTGAATGAATAACTAAATGCTTTGTTTACAACTTTAGTTGTTCCTCTCTCCTTTAACCTTCAGTGACTCCCCATTGTTTACTCTATGGGATCACATTCAGACTCCTTACCCACCTACCATTTAAGGCCCTTCACAGTCAAACCCTGGTTACTCTCCTTCCTTCCTGAGCCTTCCACATCAGCAGGACTAGTCTGAGTCTGTACTCACTATTGCCTGCCTCCCCCAATGCTGTCCAAATCTTTGTCGTCCCTTCAAGACCTAGTTCAAATCCTTCCTTCTGTGTGTGTCCTTCTCAGACCACTCTGGCCAACAGTGATCTCTCCTTTCCAAATGTTTTTATTTGTTCTCTGGTTTTTAATGATAAACTTACCATGGTGGCTTTGGATTTGAAAATTTTTATGGTTAACTTTTGTCTATTTCCTTCAAGTAGATTTCTTTCTTGAGGGAAGGGTCTTTGCCTTGTACATTGTCTATCTCAATTGACATGTTTCATGTTGTGGTCACTCAAGAAGTAGAGATTGTATCTGTTGGTGATGTTAGAGCACAAGGTCAACACTCATTTCAGGCATACTGAGATGTACTCAAAAAGGTGCTTTCCCCTGTGTGTTCCACTCGGTATTTTTTTGCTAAGCACTTATTATGTGTCAGTCTTTGGTATATATCATTCAGATTTTTTGGAGACTTCATATGTCAAATAAGCTGTGTTAAGGTGGGTTTTGCTTCTATAAGTTGTCTTTTATTTTTATATAGAACTATCCTATATTGAAAAGAGTAAAAACTGTGGCTGAGAAAACAAAATTGTATTTCTTGAAGTTTTAACAATGAAAAGATTGTATGTTTCTGAAGCTCCAGAGTTATGATGTTCAATATGGTAACCAGTGGCCTTGTGGGCTATTTAAATAAATTCAGTTGCTTATTCATACTAGCTAGATTTTAAAAGGTGAATAGCCGCATATGACAAGTGGCTATAGTAATAGGTAGATATAGAGCATCGTTGTCATTGTGGAAAGTTCCATTGGGACTCATATAGAGGGTACCTGGGGCTAGTTATAAGTAAAATAATAACATTGTAGATGCTTAACTAAGCAAAATAACATGGCTTTATGGTTCTAAAACACTTATATTAACATTTAATAACTGAAATAGATGTTATGTTACCTTTCACAAAGAAGTTATAATTGATAGAGTTTCAGTGAGGGCTAAAAAAAGTTGGTAACTCTTAAAGGATACTGAAATACACTGGAAGTTCAATTTCTGGTTCAATCCTCCATACTGAAACAAACTGGTTATTTAGCAGTAAAAGGGGTAAATCTTGTTTTTAAATACATCACTTTTGATACCAAATATGTGGGGTTTTCCCTCACATTAGGCATCTCCAACTCTCCAGACACCAGTTGAATGTCCTACAGTTCAATTCTGACACTAACTATGTCAAAAAGACACTCATCCCTGTGGGAGATTCCAAGGGTCTTAGAAGTTCCTGCGTCAGGAGCCAGGGACTTAACAAATATTGTAACAAAAGATGGGCCTATCACCTCTGTCACTCACAAAGTTACAAGAGTTTTTAGAAGATATACTAGGAACTGGGGGCAGAGACCAACTATATATATTTCTTATTATTAAGCAAGTTGCATTTGATTAATGAATTATGGAGAAACCATTTGATGTATAAGAATGTGTGATATTATTCTTACCTTTACTTAAAATCTCATCGAGGTTTTTAAAAAAATGTCTGGCGTATCTTTTGATCCTTTCAGTGGAATTCAGTGAATTCTAGTTAATAGCCATTGATTTCTGAGGCCCAGCACCAGGTTTGGAGAGGGATGCGGAAATGAACATGGCCTAGTCCCTTTGTTTCTAATGCCCTTGGTGTTATAATATCTTAGAAGTGATATATTATAATAGCAAGTAAGCCTCAGAGATCCCAGAAATGTCATTACTGATTACAGAAAGACTTGATTGTCTTCATTTATGTAGCAACTTCAAGTCTTCCAGAGTCTTTTGCTTTCCTTCACTTTGCCTACATGCTCAAACCTTTAGGGGCAGCAAAGGTATAAAAGGTCTGTGAATCTGGGGATGAAAGAAGGAAAACAATTGTTCTGAACATCTTTTGATTTGTAGTTTTAATTCAGAAATAAAAATGAAAAACTGCCTGTACCCATAGAAATTTTGCCATGCAGAGTAAGATAATCCACATAAAAAATATGATTTATTCAGTATGTAGGATATTATCTTGCTTCATAACCACAGGAAGATTAAAGCAGAGTCTTCCCCCTTGCTTAATTTTTTTCTCCTTTAATGTTGACCCTATAAGTTACAAAAATTTTGTCTGATTTTAAAATTTCCATAAACTAGCTTTAAAACACAAAATATGCTAAGATACAATTTGAATTACTTTAAATGGATATATTTTAATATTTCATGCTTGTAACATTTACCATAAGACAGAAATCTCTGCCACAGCCTATAGTCTTAGTTTTACTGCTTTTAAAAAATTAGGCGATTGGTCCTCCTCATGGGAAAAGTATAGGTCATAATAAGTGTGCAGGTCCTTTCTCTTACTCTGTCTAACTTAATTTGGTGGTAAAGACAGTAGAACTGATGTGATTAGTCTGAAGATAGTTTTTTATTCTACTTTTAAAAATTCATTTTATTTATTTTTTTTTTTTTGAGACAGAGTCTCGCTTTGTTGCCCAGGCTAGAGTGAGTGCCGTGGCGTCAGCCTAGCTCACAGCAACCTCAAACTCCTGGGCTCGAGTGATCCTTCTGCCTCAGCCTCCCGGGTAGCTGGGACTACAGGCATGCGCCACCATGCCCGGCTAATTTTTTATATATATATCAGTTGGCCAATTAATTTCTTTCTATTTATAGTAGAGACGGGGTCTCGCTCTTGCTCAGGCTGGTTTTGAACTCCTGACCTTGAGCAATCCGCCCGCCTCGGCCTCCCAGAGAGCTAGGATTACAGGCGTGAGCCACCGCACCCGGCCTATTTTTGAGTTTTTAAATTGACAGAATTACATGTATTATATATAGTGTGAGCTTTTGAAGTACAACATATGTATAAATAGTGGAATAGTTAAATCTAGCTAATTAACACATGCATTATTTCACAGTTATCATTTTTGTGGTGAGAACACTTAACCACTCTCTTTGCATTTTTAAGAATGCGATATTAACTATAGTCAGCATGCTATACAATAGATTTCTTGAACTTACTGCTCCAATCTAATTGTAATTATATATCCTTTAACCAAAATCTTTCCATTGATTCATTTTAATTTTCACCTTTATACTGAGCTGCTTAGAGCTTTTTGGAGCTGAAAAAGGGCTGAGGAAGAATGCATTTTCACTCTGCACCTTTTAGAAATCATTTCATGAGCTATATTTAAATTTTTGGTCCATATATAGGATAAAATAATTTAGGCGCGTTTAATTTTTCAATAATCAGAAGTGTTTAAATGCCTTTGTTAAGTTTAATGGGGTATCTAAAAAAGAAATTACTTTTCAATGACTAGTTCTTTTCTTTGAAATAATGCTTAGTTTAATAAATGGCAGTTAATAGAAGAATGAAATTGTCCTGATTTTGTAACTATGAATAAGATTGAAGAAATATTAAAACAGGCATTCACTGATATTTAGGTTGGATGCTACTGCTTATGTCAAATCAGCTAGAAGAAGAGATGAATCTTACTTCCAGTATGTCTTCTCTCATATGTGTGATGAGCCTCTGTTACTGCAGTGATGTGCACAATTTGAAATAAAGCACAATCCTTCATGTCAGCACTTGAAGGCTTTTTTTGACAATGAGCAAAATGTTAGACATTTCAGTGTGAATAGCTCTCATGATCCAGAAAATACTAGCAGACAATTTAATTGTTCTTGACTATAAAAATTAAATCTGATACTAAATTTAATCCAGGAACCTATTGATGTCGGGTTTTCTCCCCATTTTAAACAAAAATCAAATTTGCATGCCAAAGCATCTACATTGATGTAACATTCAGAAGAAAATTCATGCTAAGTGATTTATAAGCCATCCTCCTTACTCCCTGATGTCTATTAATTCTATTCTTTGGCTTTCCTTACTCCATCCTTGACCATGCTGAAGTCTTTTTCTATCTTAAAAAATATTTTTCCATCAGAACCCTGGCTTGGACCATGATTCTCTCTCCACTCCCCCTGCCTCTCCCTGAGAGATTCCTCTATCCATAGAAGCTATCCATAGTCCTTGTTGAGGAGGGTCTTAGGCTGGCCCAGCCTAAGGGTGGGACCAGTGTTTTAAAGCAATAAGCATGCTGTTTTTAACTGAGAGTGTTCATAAAGTGCAATACTGACAGAAATTCCAACTTGCAATGGGTTTTCACCATTGCTCTAAGAAAGACAGGGATTTTTGTCCTCTCAGCAGTTTAAGGCTTTTGTTCCATAACTGATACGAGAGAAGGATCCAGGCTGGATTTCTTGCCTTCCCACATTGGCTGCTGTTCCCCTCCCCCTGGCCATCACGAAGTGAGAGGCATTCTTAGGACTCTGGCCAGTCTTTTTTTATTATTATTGGGTCATTAAATATGAAATGTCCAATTTTGAATCGAAAATGTAGTATGTTATGTCTCAAACAAGAAGCAGTGCAATTAATCTAAGTATGCACCTAAAACTATCAGCACGGTTTTGCTCTCTTAATGGTAGCTTGTTTATGCAAGCAGCAAAGAAGCCTGGAGAGCAAGTGGCAATGAAATCATGAAATGTGTTTCCCACAGCTTATTGAGAATTGAATATTTTTGTTTGCAAGAAGGGATCCAAGGCACTGGAAGAAGTGGTAGTCAGTTGGTGCGAGGTCTGGTGAATGTAGTGGATGACAAAGAGTTTCCTAGTCCAGCAGTCCAACCTCTGTAGTTTAAGCAGCATTGTTTTTTGTGACATGTGGTCTTGCAAGAGGATTAGCCTGTCTCTATTGACCAGTCTCAGCTGCTTAATCACAAGTATCCTCATCATTTTGTCCAGTTGGTTGCAGTAGACATCTGCTATAATCGTTAACCAGGTTTCATGAAGCTGTAGTGCACAATGCCAGCACTGGACCACCAAACTGATACCATTAGCTTTTTTTTGGTGGATATTTGGTTTTAGACTGTTTCAACACTTCATCTTTATCTAACCATTATGCCGAACACTTGGCTATTTTCAAAAAGAATCCATTTTTCATCACATGTAACAATACGGTGTAGAAATGGTTCACCTTTATGTCGTGATAGCAAAGAAAGGCAAACTTCAAGATGATTTCTCTGCTGATACTCGTTTAATTCATTCCGAGTCCATCTATCCAGCGTCTTTACCTTGCTGATTTGTTTCAAATGGTCTAGTATTGTTGGAATAGTGTCAAACCTTCCTGCTAATTCACGTGTATGTTGAAATGGATTCCCTTCCACTACAGTTTTCAGCTCCTCATTATCCACCTTGGTCTCAGGTCACTCACATGGCTCATTTTCAGTATTAAAGCCACCAGAATGGAACTTCTCAAACCATTGATGTACTGTGCATTCATTAGCCACATCCTTCCCTAACATTTTGTGAATATCTTGAGCTGTTTGTGCAGCATTGGTTCCACAATGGAACTCATATTAAAAAATAACATGACTTACCCATAGTTTCACAAAAATTGCTCTAAAAAAAAAAGTTTGAAAGATAATCACAAGCCAAAACATGCATTTGAAAGAATGAGGATGTACCTTTACAATAATTAAAAAACCCAAGAAGTATCCAAGTGAAATGTCAGAGATATCAACTGTCAAATTTAGTACTTAATAACCCAGATAGCATCTGGGGAGGTCCCTGTAGAAGAGCCCTCAAGTTGGTATGAATTCTCCTCTTGTCTGTGGCCCTATGAGGATCTGTATTTCTTGCCTACATTTGGCATTTACCAATTTACTAAAAATTTTAACTCAATTCTTCTTATCAGCAGCATCTGCCCTAGGTAAACAGATCCTACCTTGGAGGTTCTTCCTTTTCCTTAGATTTCAGATTAGTTGGTTATACTGAGACTTCAGCTCCCTGATGGGTTAAAGAAGATTATGAATTAGTAGATTGATTGGGTGGTATTTTTTGTTCTTATTATCATCAGGGTAGGATCTCTGCTTTTCATCTTTTCTACCAGAAGAAATGTTATGTACTTTTATATGTGCTTTGAAGAAGCTCATCATTCCCTTTGAAATGCCAAGTACCCCTGGCCCCACTTTTAAAATCCTTTTATTAGAGCTTTTTTATTTTTTGATAACTTATGTGTTGTCTTCCTCACTAAATTGTGGACTTCACAGTCATGAAACTGACTTTATTCATTTTTTTTGTCATCAGTACCCAGCAGAGTGCCTGGCACAGAGTGGGTGCCCAGTAAATGTTACCACCTGAGTTGGGGCAGGTCAGAAGTGCCAGGGGTTTATGTCCCTAGGCACAGCTCTCAGCCAGCAGCTCAGTTCTATACCCTTCAGTGGGGACATCTTTGAGGTGTGTTCTCGGAGGTTCACAGAAGTCCCCAGTAGAAATAAGACCCATTTATTCACAGCAGTAACTTAATCATTAGTGCACCTCGTATTGATTTCCCTGGCCTATTTCACTTGTCCACCTCCCAAACAAATTACTTGCATTCAAATCCTTGTCTTGGGGTCTAATTCTGGGGGAATCTCAACCCAGTACAGGCAGTTAAAATTCACATAAATATTCAGACGTTTTAAATAGTTCTATATATTAGGGATAGTTTACAAAATCAAGGACACTTGAGTGTGTACATTTTTTTTTCTTTTTTGAGAGGACGTATAGCTTTCATCAGCTTTTCAAATGATTCTTTTCCTCTCCCTTCCCTGAAAAGAGTTAGAATCCATTGCAGTAAAGGAAAAGAAACATTCTTCTTTCTTTTTAACTTAAGACATTAGAGCAGCTATTTTTTTCCCAGAGAACTGGTATACTGAATCTTTTTAGATTTGATCAGGAAATCATTGGGGGCATTGTAGATACATGTGTGATCATATCTAAATAACTGGATTTTAAAAATATGATTTTAGGTTTATATTTATGTTACTGGCTATCATTCACATGCACAGTGAAAAATATGCTAGGATATCACATAATTCATTTCCTGTACTTTTGAATTGGGGGCTCATCTTCTGAAGACTTTAATTAACCCTTTTAGTGAGGTGGGGCAAAATACCAGCTTTTGCGGGCCGATATTTTGGCCCGCCGCACTAAGAGGGTTAAAAAAAGTCTTAAGATTAGAGAACTGCCACTTTAAATTTAGGAAATCTCACTTTAAAGTGAGTAGTTTCATTTCTGATTATAAATATAATCTATGCAGAAAAATCTTTCCATTTAGAGAAGCCCAAAAGAAGAAAGCAAAACTCACCTATAGTTTACCTGATTCAAAGATGACCACTATTGTCATTTTGTTGTATATGCTTCCAGGAGGTTTTTATTTTCTAAGCATCTGCATATATCAAGGTCTGTCAAGAAAATATCCAGCCATGTAATATGAACAATAGAGACATTTATTAAAAGAAGATACAAGATACAAGAAACATCATGCATAGGACAATGATGCCTCAGTCCTCTTCAAAGTAGGCACTTTGGGACCTTACCCAGTACTCCCAGCATCTCTTAACCTAACCCTTATGTGTTAAACATTCTCAGGTGTTCTGCTTGTTGTAGGCCTTCCAGACTTGGGTCACTTTCAACAGATTCTTGAGTATCTTTGAAATGTTTGTGCCACACTTTTATTTGCACTGCACTCATTGCAAAGTCCCCAAAAGCCTCCTGAATCATCTGAATAGTTTCCGCCGAGGAGTGTTCGAGCTTAGTGCAAAATTTGATGCAGATTCATTGCTGTACTTGCTCAGTCATTTTGAATGTGATGGCCACACAGTACACATGCTCACTGAGTGGCATCTAGCACCCACCGACTAGTGCAGTGACGTTATCATTGTTCACGCATGTGTATTACAGTCCACCTTCCTTGGCTGCCAGCTTCCATCAATGTTGTGCAAGCTGTTCTTATTTTATTAACAATGGCTGGATACTTTCCGGACAGACCTCACATATTTAAAAGAATCGGGATCAATAATTATCATATTCTTATTTCCCTAAATGCTCATTTAAAGATTTGAAACATTTACATAGAATTCTATTGTATAAGTGTTCTGTGGTTTATTTAATCTATCCCTTGTAATTAGACAACCGTTGTTTATGATTTATAAATAATGAAATTCATTTTCTAGCTTATGGCTGCCTTAAAGTTAAGCCACAGATATTATGACTACATTTATTTGAAGATAACACTGCTGATGATATTACTTACAGAATCAAGAACTTTTAGACCAAGGAAAGATGTTAGAGATCACCATGTGCAGTCCCTTCCTTTAACAGGTGAAGAACCTGAGATCTGGGGACATGGTCACTCAGGTTCATAGTCATGCTTGTATCAGAGGGCCTGGATGCTTTTCCTCAGTGGTAGTATTCTGTGTCTGCAGCCCGGGCTCATCCTTTGTGGAAACAGTCTTTGCAGATTTGTTCTCCCAGGGTCCTGATGCGTCTTCTACTTAGTGAATGCCAGGTTGATCTCTGCAGGCCACATCCCTCCTTTACTTCTTAAGGTAATCATTTTGCTGCTCCTGTGGTCACCTTCCCTTAGGTTACTGTGGAGGAGCTATTTGGGTGATGTGACTTTAGGTTGAGTGGCAAGAAACAGTGGCAGATGTGCATCTTTGGAAACTGTGTTGCCAGTATCAATTTTGTCATCCAGTCTCCAAGGCATGTCTGTGTCTTAAAGCTGAGAAACAGTGTGCTAAGTCTTGGCCTGAAGCCTAAACCAGAGACTATGTTATCCTAAAAATATTGTACAGGTTGCAAAAGATATATTGATCTTATTGAGAGTTAACATTTTTCTATCATTTCATCGACTAATTTTTGTATTTGATTTTAGGTTTTAGGTTTTGTGAATTCTTTTGGTCTTTGCAGTCTATATATATGTTTTTTAAGTTTTAGGGAAGAACTTTAAAAACTCACAAGTATTATGAAATCCAGATGTAACCCCAGTTTTGACATTCAGATTCCATTAAAAATTAGAACCAAAATATTTTGCATATTCAAAATGTACCATTTTCTAAAGAGTAAACACAAGATACACTGTTTTCCTAGATGACTTAACTGTTCAGTATCAGATGAATCACGTAATTGATCCGCAAATCAATCATTTTCACTGTGTCATCAACATTCAAATGGCCTTCTTTATTTTTGGATTTATTTTGATGAAATAGTCCAACCCAAGAAAATCTTTCCAATTCATGTAAAATAATAGGTGGCCTTAGTACTTGAAGCATTGGTCTGATGGTGTGTTGTGATTGTCACGTAAGTAAACATAAGAGCTAAACTAAAGACACTATTGACAAAACCTCAGGCTCTAGAAGTTTCACAGAAGAAACTGGTGAAGTGGTAATGAGTGATGAACTAAAGAAATTTGCATCAGGATTTGTCTTCTGTTGATATAACTAGAACAGTTGCTTCAAGTATCATGTCTTACAGTGATTTAAATCTAAGAATTAAACTTAGAGAGGGAAAAGTACCCCCCCACGTTCCCTACAGTCAAACCCTGCCATCAGAGGATATTGGCGTACAAAATACTCAGTCCTGTGAAATACGGAATTGGATTCATTGCAAGGTTAATGAAGTCACTAAAAGCAAGCCTCCATAGCTATTCAGCCACAGATTACGGGAGTCTGGGTGCCAATTTGGTTGTAATTATTAATATATAATTTTTGTGGGGAGGACCTGTTTCTTTTAATTAATTGATTGATATTTTTTGAGATGAGTCTCGGCAAGTGCAAAGGCCTTGAGGCAAAAGCATGGCTTGGTGTGCTCAAGGAACCACCAGGACACCACTGTGGCCAAGGTGTAGAGAGGTAGTGGAGAGTGTGGTGGGAGGCAATGGGGTAGGAGTAGTGGAGGGGAGCTCACATCATGTGTGGCCTCCGAGGTCATCTTTAGGACTTGACCTTTTGTTTGAGATGAGAAGCCATTAGAAGGTTCTGAGCCAAGGACTAGCATGGTCCAGTATGTTGCCCAGACTGGTCTCCAACTCCTAGGCTCAAGCAATCCTCCTACCTCAGCCTTCTAAGTAGCTGGGACTACAGGCATGTACCACCACACCCAGCTTATATACATGTTTTTATATTTGAATTCACGTCATCCAAATTTGTGTAGTTTTGGAGTACTTATCACAAGTTTTTGCTGTAATGTATTCATTATATAAAGTCTTTTCTTCCTGGGTACCAGAATTGTTCCTATCCCAAATTTGCTGGTCACCAAAAATAAATTCAGGACAGGAACCAGTTGGTGTTGTCTGTTAGTTATTATGTCAAAGTAAAACAATAAAACTATGAGCAGTAATTTCACTGCCAGAAATCTTAAGTGCTGGTTAGGTATCTATGATTTAGAAACACTGACAATGGCCAAACCCTTAGGTCTAAAGTCTAAAGCTGAGACCTCTAGGTTTAGGCAAAACCTGCTATGAACCCTTGGATGTCTGCATGCGTAATGCTATGCCTGATAGTTAAGACACACATGGGAGCAAAATGCATTCTGTAAGTTTTAATCTATAATCTTCCTTCCATTATGTGTACTAAGGAGAAGAGGAAAACTTGTTGACAGAAGTAGATGGCAGGCCCAGCTGGTCAAGGCCACAGGAACTTGGGGCAAGGTACCATGTTTCCCATCAGCCAGTTAGCTGGGAATATAGGACTTCCCCCAACCCCCAAATTTAAAAAGCAAGAAATGATCTAGGCCAACTCAGTTGGAGGTATGCTTTTTATAAATAAGGAATTGGAAGAAAACCATGCCAAAACGAATGAACTACTTCACTGCAGCAGAAGTACCAGCTCTGATACCATTGAAATATTAATTATGGCCTGATTTCTCAGGAAGTTGAACAAGGGATAGACCTTGAATGAAGACTGAAGTATCAGTCTTTAGGTAAGATTCCCTGAAATTTTGCTGTCATATCCATCAACTGGGATTAGGCCGAGGTCCAATTTCCTAGCAGTAATTTCCTGATTTAAAAGTTGGGTAAAGCCAGGAGTGGTGGCATGTGCCTGTAGTCCTGGCTATTTGGGAGGCTGAGGCAGGAGGATCCTCCTTGAGCCCAGAGGCATGCAAGGTCATAGTGCTCCATGATTGCACCTGTGAATAGCCACTGTTCTCCAGCCTGGGCGATGGACTGAGACCCTGACTCTTAAAAAGAAAAATATGGCTAAAGCCTCAAGCTAAGCTGTAGGGACCAGCTTTTGATGTAGGTTGATTGCCATAATAATGCTTCCTATGTATAACTGATAAGACAGGGACAAAGTTTATTCCCTCAGCTCTTATGCTCTAAAGAGAAAATTTTCTAGTTCAGGCTAAAAACATTTTCAGTGTCCTAAAATAGACTGGCAAAGGTTAGAGATCTTAAATTTTCAGTTTTGTTTTTGAAAGGGTGTGGTTTGAAACTTAGTATTAACCTCATGTTAGATGTGAAGCTGTTGAATAGGAGTTATAGCTTTATCCCAGATTATGAAAACATCATGGTTTAGATTATTTCTTTTTTATTTAGGGAAGAATTAAAAAAAATTACCTCTGCGCCTTAAAAGTAATTGCATTAAGTTCTATGTTTTGTTTCTCCCAGTCAGTGGGGTAGATTGTAAGATGAAGTACTCACAAGGAGATGACATGCCGTGACTTTGATTTTCAAAGTTTAATAATCACTGTGGACTATGCCAACAGTATTCTTTAAATTTTTGTGCTAAAAGACATGTTTTATTATAGATGGGATCATCAGCAAGCCTGGCCCTGCTACCTGCCCACTGCTCTACCCTGGCAATAGTTCACCTTCTATTAAATAGCTTTCTAAATATTTTGATAGAATAATCTGAGTTATTGATGATATCTTAAACCTTAACATGCTGAAGCACAAACAAAATGTGAATTATTTACATAATAGTTTGGTAGTTATTAAAAAACATAATTTGAACTTTTGCAAATGAAACTGATGATCACTAATGATAATGGAACTTTTTCTTTAGGGTTTTTATGGCATATTTCAAATATGGGGAAGTACAGAGAATAATGTACTTAGTGCCCATGAAACTATTATTCAAATTTTAAAAATCTTGTTGGCTAAACTTGCTTAAGGTTTCTGAAGTTGGTGTTTTTCCTTTTTATTATGTTTTTATTTTTACTACATATCTATATTTCTACAAACATAGGCTTTTACATGCTGAAAATCTTAGTTACAATTATGATTTTCTGTCACTTTTTCCCCAGTATTAGAGTTAGCAAATCCCATGCTCTAAGTACTTAGATAGAAGAGATTTGTTCCCATTCCTTTTCTGGGCTGGGCAATAAAGCCAGCATTCTCCAGGAGGTTTCTATTATTTTTATGTTTCCATTAGTAGGAGTTACTTAAAGCAGCACTATTTTTTTTTCAACCTTTTTTAGCTCTCCAACAATTTAGATATTAAGCAATAGCAATCTTTTAAATTCAGCATTTAGTATTTTAATTTTATTTTTAACTTTTAAATTTTACATTTTTAAGTTTTATTTTCCTTGATATATTCTTATTAAGCTTTTACAGGCAAATTGTCATTTTTGTACTTAAAATGAGAATCATGATGTCTTCATCCATTTGGAAGAGAGTTCAACTAATAGTAACTGTGTGAAGGGATAAAAGCTTTATTAACCTATGACAGGTAGTAATTCTATTCTCTGTCATTGATGGCAGATGAATAAGAGTATATAAGTATTACTTTTTGGTTTATTCTTTAGTCTCTGATTTCCTATGTGACCTAGACAAGCAACCCTCTTTTGAGTCATGGAATGGAAATACATTCCAAAAGCATTTATGATTCCTCTGTTTACTTGACTTATTGAAGGCCAGGGCTTGCTCATAACCTGGCTCCACTCTTGGGCTTTTGCTCTTCTGCCATAGCATCAATTAGGGCAGCCCATGTGGCTTAAATCTTTGCATCTTTTGTTGGCTGGGCAGGCCATCAGAAAGAGGGGAGGGAGACTTAGTCTTTTCAAACCTTGGCTCCCAACTGTGCCTGCTTCGCAGAGAGCTGAATTATAGACCTATCCCCTACCTCTAGGTTGGAAGTATGTGCCTGTCCTTTTCGGCTTGAAGTCAAGTGCCAGCTCAGAGGCTTTAATGACTTTTGTTGAATGGTTCTGTTCTTCTGAATTTTAAGTATCTAGCAACTCTTGAAATTTGCCTCCTATATAGAATTCTTGTTTACACATATCTCTGTTTATAGAAAAACCATTTACTAAAATGGCCAATATTTCTTTGAGAAGGAAAAAACACCCTCAGGATATTTAAAGAAAAGTTATAAAAGTAGGAAACTAACAAAAGATTAAAACCAAGAATTTGAAGTCCTTTTTAAAATTGAGACATAATCCACATCCCATAAGTTCAGCCTTTTAAAAAGTAGAGTTCAGTGGTTTTTAGTACATTTACAAATTGTGCAACCATCATCTTAATTCCAGAACATTTTCGTTGTCCCCAAAATAAACCCATTAAGCTGTCATTTACCTTTTCCCTCTCTCCCAGCACCTGGCAACCACCAGTCTACTTTCTGTCGTTATGGATTTGTCTATTCTGGACATTTCATATATTAATAAACAGAATCATGGAGTATGTGGTCTTTTGTGTGTGTGTTTTACTTAGCATGATGTTTATACATGTTGTTTACATGATGTTTACTTAGCATGAGATTTATCCATGTTGTAGCATGAATCAGTATTTCATTTTTTATGCTTGAGTAATATTCCATGGTATGGATATACCACATTTGTTTATGCATTCATCAGGTTTGGGCATTTGTGTTGTTTCCATTTTGGGCTATCATGAATAATGATGCTGTAAACATATGTTTTCTGTTCTGGTTGTGTACTTAGGAGTGGAGTTGCTGGGTCATATAGAAACTGTATGTTTAACTTTTTGAGAAGCTGTCGAACTGTTTCCAAAACAGCTGTACGGTTTTTACTTTCCTACAAGCGATGTATTAGGTTTCCAGTCCTCGACATCCCCACCAACACTTGTTACTGTCTTTGTTTAAATTACAGCTTTCCTAGCGAGTGTGAAGTGGTATCTCTGTTAGTTTTGATTTACATTTCCCTAATGACTAGAGACATTTGAGCATTTTTCATGTGCTTATTGACCATTTGTGTATCTTCTTAGGAGAAATGTCTATTCAAATCCTTTGCCCATTTTTAATTGGCTTATTTCAAGTGCTATTACAAGTGCTGTGATTACTTTTAGAGGGAGAATTTTACAGCATTGAATGATAATGTATAAGCAATATATGTGGAGAATTGACTGCTATGTAACAGATAAAAACAGCAAAACCGATTATACAAATGAACATTTTCCACCTATATGTATTATGGAAATGGTGCCAAATCAGTTTATAACATTTAGTGTAAGATTTTAAAACCTTGTTAATGTTAGTAATATTTTACTATATTCTACTTTGAATAATGTTGGTAAACTTATAGAATCGTCAACTGTGATCTGTCATGCCATAATTATCTGTCGGTCCTAATACATATCCACTAGTCACATGGGGCTGTTGAAATTTATGTTAATTAAAATAAAAGGTTCAGTTCTTCAGTCACACTGGCCACATTTCAGGTGCTCAGTAGCCACGCATGGCTAGTGCCTGCTGTATATAGGAAAATGCAAATATATATTTCCATCATCACAGAAAGTATGATCTGGATTTATTTTATTCTGAAGTTTCTTACTCTAAGGAAAACGTCAGTGTAAGTTTTAATTTTTTTTAATCCAAGTTAATTTAGAGCCCTCTAATTTGAAATAGAAACTTCAGAGAAAGTACAGATTGGGTGGAAGTATACCTGTACATATTATTCCTATTGACTCCTTCACTCCTGTGCATTTCATATGTCTTTGCTGTTTGTGGGAACTTTCTTAACATCTCTGATGTAATTTGTAATGTAAGGTTTTTGTTTTTAGTGCTGCTGCTGTTTTCCCCAAAGGGGTCAGATTGACTTCTCTCTTTAATACTCTATAACCATTCTGAAATTTTTTGGAATTTTACTTGTAGATAACAGTGCCAAGGGAGAGAATTTAATTCTGAGCTTGTGGTACAATGGTTCTTAGTCCGCACACAGGCCAATTGGTTGTATTTAAAGTAGCTTTTCTCCATCCATTGTGCAAACATTGAATATCTGGGGCTAGGTCCTAAAATTTAAACATCGTAAGTAATCATTTGGCCCATCTCTAAATCATCAGCAGCTGTCTGTTCATTAGTGTGTCTTTAGAAAAATCAGTGTTTTGAGTTGGGGAAGTTGAGATAAGGCTTAGGAATCTATAATTGTTTTTCCTCTTTTTTTGTTTGTCTAATACTCAGAGTAGCATTTTTGTCTTCAATTACTTGTTCTAGTCTTTTTTAATACATTTTTTTCCAAAGATTCCCCCCTATTTTCTAATGCCATTCTAGGAATTCTTGATTCTTTCTCTACTTTTTCCTTTTTGTGTTACAATAAACAGATTGCTCTTTGTCATATATTGTTTTATTTTTATCATTTTGTCATTTTCTTAAATTTTGTCCTTTCATTTTGTCCTTTTATTGTTGAAGTTTGAATCTTCAACTTGCGGTATATAAACCCTATTCATTTCATAAATTCCATGAGCCATTAATTACTGGATATTAACTCTAGGTATTAGTGATAAAATATGTAATATAGTATTATAGAGATTGTCACTATGGCAGGTTGGAAAGCAAGTACCTTTTTTGTGCATTAAATGGTGTTTGGGACACATTATCAAGACAGGTGATTTTTTTCTATTTTTTCTTTTGCTAATGCTATTTTGAAACCTTTTAAAGTCCCTACCATTAAAAAACACACTAAGGCAAATGATTTTTACCAAAGTTAATTATTACTTTTTAACTCTTGAATTTATTAACATCTTATTAAAACCAAATGAATTTGGAATTATGTTCTACTCTAAGGAAATGTGCAGGTAAAATTAGGAAATTAGCAGATAACATAATTTGAAAGGTATTGTGCTTCATCACAGTTCTGCAAAGTATTTTAGAAACTGTCAGCAAAAAACCATTGTCAGCTGATTTGTGTTTTCTTTTCCATTCATTGCCAGGCTTACTAATGAATATGTACAGCATGCGTGTGTGAGCATTAAAAGTAAGCGTAAAAAGAGCATGAATAGTTGCACATTTTTTAAAGCCTCTTGAATCTGAGCTAACTCATTGTCAGTTATACTTGTCCTTGAGAACTGAAGCATTGAGGTTCTCTGCTCATTGCTATCCTGATTTGGTGCATGTGTTAGAGATGTTTATGGTTGAAGGTTAACATTTCTCCTTAATATATGCATCTTTGGAGTCTATTCGTAAGGAGTTTTTCTCCTTTATTTGCACACTCTGAACTCCTAATGACTCAACTGCCCGGTTCCCGTTAGATATAGATGTATTAATAGGTACTTTTCTCAAAGAGGGCCTTACCTAATGAGGCCTTTGGCATATATCCTGTGATAAAGATGGTGACAATTGACCTTTATACCAAATGGCATTTTAGAAAGTTGTAATAAATGGACCCTCTTCCCTTATAAGTAGGTTGTTAGGCATAAACCTGTTCTTTTCAGACGTGGTTACAGGTAAGTGTGATAAACAGAAGATTGCCTGGTTCTGTAAATACTGAAAACTGCTAGTAAGTAGGGTGCGAGCAGAGCCCCATATGCACTTGTTGGAAGGGACTGCTTACGGTAGGACAATTTCTACAGGTGACAATCACAATAAACAATACTAGGATTTTGTTACTGTAAGCCATCTAGTCTAGCATGCTCATGTCTAACCTCACCCAGTTGTCCCCAGGTGCCAGATCTTTGAAAAAAGAAAAAGAAAAGCCATTTGATTAGGTCATTTCCCCAATTAAATGATTTATTGGTGCTCTGTGATCAAAACTGAAAGCTTGGCTATGGCCTTCAAAGCTTTGTGTGACCCACCTTCCTCTATAAGCAGAAATTCCCAAATGACAGCCTGGCCTGTACACAAATTTCCAGCTTCTATTAAAGTAGTAGCCATTGTTCATTGAAGCTTACTGTATGGCAGGCTCAGTTCCACACATTTTATGTGAATTAACTCATTTAGTCACAACAGCCCTACAAGCCCAGCATTATTGGCCCTATTTTACACATGAGAACACAGAAACACATAACGGTTAAGTAAGTCATGCAGAGATAGATAGTAGCTAGGAAATGACTGCACTGGGATTTCATCCAGCCCTCTTAATCCTAGACCCCATGCTCTTAGACATCCACTATACTGCCCGAGTTAGGTTGCATGTAACCCATAACATCACTATTTATGATTTCACATTTGTTTGTAGGATTATTCGAAGTCTATCCACAAGACTGTAGGTTCTCTGTATCATTGCATTTTTAGGGCCCATTACAAGCATCTGACATGTACTAGGTGGTCAGAGTGGATTTGTTGAAAGAATGAATTAAAGTGATTTGATGTGATCCATCACTGAGCTTAAAAATGAGAGCAGGGGGTTTTTTTATAAGCAAAACATTTAACCCTTTAGTTCACTATCATCTGTAAAATGAGAGAATGATACTTAAATTTCTATATGCATGTTAGATTCTAATATAAGAAAATGTTGTAACTTCATAATAGTTAAAAACAATAGTTAGAAACAATAAAGATTTGTTTTTGTAGTTTTGATCATGGGTATGAGAATAGGCATTTAATTAGCTTATGTTCAGTAGCAACACCCATCTTTAATGTCAATAATTAAAATACATCAACATATGTTATCTAATTGAGGTTATGTTTACAGTAAATTATTATTTTATTTAAAAAGAGTTTTAAACGGCAGTTATATTTATTACAAAACAGAAACACATATCCTGATTTTGGCCACATTGAATTTTTTTTATTTTTTATTAAATCCTTGTAATCATTAATAGTGGTATTTCAACCAAAAGAATTACAGAAATGGAATTTGTTATGGAGAATTGGATTTTATAACATTATGTAATTTATAATTGTGGTAAAATCATTTTGAAGATACTTGGCAGCTCAATTTCTAAATTCTTTTGTGATAGGCTATAATTAAACTAGTTCCTTTCTATTTGAATATATGTAGATATGATATAAGAAGAAAATTTTATTGTATTAAATTGTGTGAAGTATGGAGACAATATTAATTGTGTCAGGCAAAGTAGAATTTTTTCCTTTGAGATTATCACTAGAGTAATAAATCATAGTGAAGTGAAGAAATTTAAACAGACTATGACTAAACATTTTTCACCATATCAAATCTAATGAGTTTTTGGGAAAGCCAGTAGTTTGGTGGCAGTGTGGAACTGAGTTTTAGGTGAAATTGAAGACTTAAAGGACAAAGTTTTGAAGGACTATATCACCTGTAAGGCCTGCAGATATCATCCAGCTTTCTGAGCAGTGCTTCCCTTCAGTTTACTGAGTTGTGGAAGGTCAAGTAGTGTGTGGGGATAGCGCAGGTGTGTTCAAAACAGAGTGACCTATATTCCAAATCCAGCTCCTCCAAACTATAAGGCAGGGAAAGAACTAAATAAGACATAACAAATTAGTCCCTGCTACATGGGAAACTGAATTTGGGGAGCAGTCTAGAAGGATATTTAAAAATGTCCTGATGTATCTCACCAGCAGCAGGCCCTTGTCATGAAGTATAGAATAATGGTGACTGAAAGTCATTCTGCTTTGCTTGGGATAGTCCCTCTTGAGCAGGCGCAGCTCAATGCTGGATTGTAGACAGTGAAACGTGAGTCCAGTTACAGTCTTTGTAGGTTGAGCAAAACTGTTCACGAACTAGCTATGCATTCATAGAACAGTTAGGGTCAGAATTACAGTAACATTTTAAACACAAAGGAAAGTATCTTCCATGTAACTTTGTAGTTCTGTAACTGTTCCTAGCCACGTGATATATTCCATATGAAATATTACATCAGCATCCTTATATAAAGTCTACTTATAAGCAGGGGTGGGACAGAAGTAAGTGGCCAGAATATGGAGCTTCTCACACTATGATTCAGCCTATAGTAGTGTTTTCCACACTGGCCTGTCAGCTTTGTGTGATAGTTAAAAACAATTTCAAGATACTTAAGGCCATACACAGGATGTTTTTTAACTGGCACCAAGGCATTTTTTAAAAGCACATTTGTAGGAACCATACAGTGGTCCTCTCTCTATATTTTTCTCATTTGCCAGTTGTCTTCACCATAATCTTTGGAAGTAGATAATATTATAATTATTATGTGTGTTTTACACATGAGAAGACAGTAAAAGAAATCTGTGACTTGCCCTAGGATCTTGCAGATAGTGAGTAATTTAATCAGAATCCAGATCTCAGTTTTCTGATGTAAAAACAAGGGGACTGTGACCACACGCTGTTGCTCTGAGTCAATTTGGGAGATGTCATATGTAAAAGTACCCATGAGTTTGAAGTTTTGGTTTGTTTGGGTATAATGTTTATATAATTATTCAAGTTAAATTTAGATAGACTTGTGCTGAAAGAACTTGAATGTAAAAATAGTTTCTGCAAATACTATTCCACAGTTTTCTTTGGACCATTTTGAATGCTGAGTAAGGACATTGTACTATACTGCTGCCCAGCACAGTCCTAGCTCATAGAGACTGGTTGTTGAATGAATGACAAAGATTTAGCAGGGGTTTGTATTTTGTAAGAGAAGTTCTTTGGGGAGTAAATATGGTGATGAACTATAACATGTAAAACAAGTTTAGAAAACTCCTGAGATGCGCCTAAATCATAAATGAAAATATTGGTTTGTTTCTTCAGTTGTAGAATTACTCATTTCTGAATTCATTCTGTAAAATCAAACCTATTCTAGGTAGATCCTAAATTTTTTTCAATTTGTTCCTTCTATATCCACAAATTTATTACCACCACCTACTAAATTATTTATAACTATTGTGTGATCTGATTTCTTTTACACACTTGCTGCAGATTGTTTCACATTATTATGAAACCAAATTATAAAAAAATTGGTGGAGTGGAGTATAAAGATGCAGGTGGGGTATGAAAATTTGATTTAACAAATATTTGTTGAGCCTACTCTCAGGGGGCTCTTAGCACTTCCTAACACACCTTTTCCCTGTGGGAGTTCCTTCTCCTTCTCTTTAGCACTTAATTCATTTCTTTCAGAGATGACTCTTCATTTGTTCTTATTTTGACTACTGAGGCTTTTCCAGAGACAGTTCCCTGCTGAATTCCCATATATACCATGTGCTCTTTCCTTACTTTTAAAAATACCACTTATATTGTCCTGCCACCTCTAAATAAGGTGGAGGAGCATTTACAAAGAAGAGATCATCACCAGCTTGGTCTTGACTGTGTGTGGGGCTCACTGTCACTCTCGCATCCAGGTACCTATTTACCAGTACCGATGTGGTAGGCTGGCAGCTTTCCCATTACCTCCAGGGCTCCCACCTCCTGGAACTCAAGCCTTTGGCAATCCCTTTTCCCTTGAGCATGACTTGAATTTATTATTCATTTCTAATGAACAGGATATTCCTTAGGGTGATGGTCTCACTTCTAAGAATAGCAGTGTTATCAACATCTTGGTGTTATCAGTGATTATCAATGTTATCAGTGATTCTTGATGACTTTCTAGTAAAAGAGCTCCTGAGTCAGGGAAAGGAGGAAGCCCATGAGTGTTTGAAAAGAGCCATCCTGTGAGTGCCTGGGACAGATAGGAACAGGTGGGCAAGGCAGTGTGCCTTCGAAAGAAGGTGTGTTTTCGCGTGTACTAACTCTGCTTTAGTGGCCTTGGGGAAGGCTTTACACCTCTCTGAGCCGTCAATTTCTCATCTCTACGATGGGTGAAGTTAAACTTGGTGATTTTGGTAAATCTCTTCAATTCACATTCTCTACATCCAGAAATCTAATATTTTGCATTTTCATAAGGAGTGTTTCTTTAAAACAAAAAACTCATTCAGGTATTTCGAATGTTTTTCCTTCAGAAAACATACATTGTAGGTTTGAAATTTATGTAACCTCTTAAATATTTTAATGTCATTTCTCTAAGTATTATCCAGGCTTCCCTTTTTTAATTTCTATTTATAGTAACTTCCTAGAGTTTTGCTTTTTATAGTAGTGAAGCCGGTTTTAATGTGGTCCAACTATTTTAATCTTTTTGAGTTTGTGTCCCTGACAAAGAGATTTCTGAAGCTAAAACCTCTATCAATAACCCTTTTCAGAATTGCTTACTGGGGGAAAATGTGCTGCATGCATTTTATTCCTCCCGTGGAGTTGAGGTAGCATGCCTGAAACTGTCTTCTACACCCTAAAACATAATTCCACTTACCTAATAGTGGCACTCTGAAGACTGGTGTAGGCTTCCCTGACTCTTCTGCCCTCTACGCTGTCTTACCTGGATGCAGGCAGGTCGGTTTTTGCTAAAGGGAAACTTAACTTTTGTTGAGCCTCTTGCCACTCTGATCCAGAGATTTATTTATTAACCTTTTCAGGGTCATAGTATCAGACACTAAATTCTACTCACTTGCTGCTTTTGAGCTGGATGTCATTTACGAAGTTTTCTTGCCATTTGGAGTCAGTGCAAATCATTTTTGAAGCTGTCTTTATCAAGTAAGTCAAAAGTATGTACGTTAAAAAGCGTAATTATTTCCAGCAAAACTTTAACAGTGTCTAGTGGAGGACCTTAAGGTGAGGGGAGTCTAGATTCCACAGATCTGGCTGTAGGGTGATGAACCCCAAGACCCAAAGCACAACCTTCTCTCGTGCCAACCTTGAGAAAACAACTAACGATGTGAATAATTTTTCTTCAGCTATTGGTCATTATTAAGAAAACAATTAGAGGAAGGCTTAATCTCATACCGTCTTTTAAAATAGTGATACAAATTAGATACTAGATAAAACAGTAAGATTTACTTAAAATATTTTTATTCAGTTTAAGGGTATGTAAGTCATTAATACTAAATGACATCTACCTAGAAATTCCTGAAGGGTGAATTTGGGATATTTGTAGCCAAAATATGTAAATTTAGCTTATAAATAGTTATTATACCAGCAGATGGATCTGTGCAAATGGGAACATATTGATGTAAGGGGATTTAGAGCTTTATTTGTCTGTCCATCTTGTCCTGCTTGGCTTCTGGTACCTCTCTGATAACAGACCTGGTCACCGAATTGAATTTAAAACACTACTTCCTAAGAGGGAGAATAAATGTGATACCCACAAGCACAAACATATTTACTAGAATTTTTTGAGGAAATGAAAAGATGCAGAGTAGATGTATTTTTCTTAGACTTTCAAAAGGCCTATAACAAATTTCCACTTTTTAATACCAGTTTTTTAAAAATGCTGTTGGGTTTTAAATGGTGAGAGTAGCTGATTTGTCATAGATGATTGACATTTGGAAATGGAAAATACAAAGTTGGGATAAGCAGACATTTTTCTCAGGAGAAAGTGCAAATAGTGTTCCTCAGGAGTCAGTGGGGGCAGTGATTTCAAACACTGATCTGATCTGTCTTGAAGGCAAGGTTTTCCATAGCGAACACCTTGGAAAACTGACCTGATGGTCTCCTGTTTGTTTTCTTTGTCTCTGGCTTCTCTCTGTTTTGTTCACAGTGCTAATATTTATTCTGTTGACATTGTTTAACTGTACTTTAGGGGGAGTTGAGTTTTCATATGTTTCAGTTGATAGCCCTTTTCAGGGGCAGGCTAATGTTTTAATAATTCCTTTCATCCTGTCCACTACCTCTGCCTCCCACTGCCATGGGTGTTTCTCTTTTTGTTTGCTATGCACTCTTTATGATACGTATTATGTAAATTGTTATATAAATGCCCTCATTAATGTTTTTCACTCAGCATTTATTTTAAAGATCTGTCTCTGGTGGTGTTAACATTAGTTTATTGATTCTAACCATAGTTGAGTATTTCATGATATACATCCATCCAATTTTACCTCTCTTCTCATTCTGTGGTGGGTATTTAGATAGTTTCTACCTCCCTGCCATCATAAAGAAGGCTGCATGTCTCCTTGGGACCAGTGTGACAGTTTCTTTGGGAGGTATGTGTGCCCAGCGCCAGAATGGCTAGGTCACAGACTATGAGTTCTCTTGCATGTGCTGTGCTGATGCACTTTAGAATGGTTTCATCCATCTGTATGTCCCCATGCCCACCAGCACCTGGCATGGTCCATCTCTCTAATATTTGCCAGTCTGCCAGGTATAAATCATCTCATTTTCAGTTTGTATTTCTCTGATACTTAGGATCTTGATCATCTCCTCCATTTGCTTGTCATCTTTTCTGGGGGTATCCTCTCCTGTAAATTTCTCCTGTATAGCTTTTGCCCATTTTTATGTGGGGGTTCCTGTCTTTCTTACGTTGATTTCAGGGACATCTTTGTATTCTGGATATTTTTTCCTTATTAGGGGCATTATAAAAATTTTCTTAATATCTCATCTACCTGTAAACATTATCTATTAAACAAGAATCCTTAAATGTGCTATCAGAATGATCTTTTTTTTTTCCTGGCCATATGGATTGTAGTTTTAAGTCCTTCTCTACCTCTGGTTCTCAGAAGTGTTCTTCAGCCTTTTTTATTTTTAACTTTATAGTTTTTCCTTCCACAGTTCTGCTCTCTTCCACCTGGAAGCTACATTATGTCCTTACCCTGATCAAAAGTCTGCAAGTGGCCTCCACTGCCACTGTGAAGCCCAAAGCTGGCTCATAAGGTCCCTGCAGATCTGCCTCACGCCTCTCCCCTCTCCACCCCTCCCCCATTGGGACATGCCCGCACTGCCTCTTACTCCTCCTTTCTGCTCCCGGTATGCTGAATTTGGTGGCTTCTAAAAACATTCTCTAACAGAAAAATGAACATTGTGACATGACTCAAATGGTATTTTCCCTACTTAAACCATTCAAAAACCTATAAAGAGGTATTTCTTTTGTTAGTTTTTAAATGGAGATACTTCTACTTAAATTATAAAGGTAGCACATTCCCATTGTTTCAGTAGTCAGACAATACAGAAACATGCAAAGCAGGAAATGGAAATTTCTGAACCTCAACCTTTCCAAACATTTTTTTTCCTCCTTACATAGCATCATACAGGTGGGAGTTGGGAGGAGAGAGGATGCCCAAAATCCCAATGCCCAGGCCTCATCCCAGACCAAATAAACCAGAATCACTGGAGTGGGTCCCAGGCATTGGTATTTTTAGTAATTCCCTAAGTGATTCTAATATGCAGCCAAGGTTAGTAATAACTGACTCTTACAACACTTTAAAAAAATAAAAATGGGTCATATACCAAACATATTGTTTAGCATCTTGCTTTTTCCCCTGTAAGTACTTGCTAAGTGGTATTTAAAATCCTACAATTTAACTGTAATGAAGAATTTCGTTTGTTTTGAAAATGTTATTAAGCATGCATGCCCTGTTATTGTATTTGATTGGCATTATAGAGTAATTCTTTTAAAGTAATTAAGTATTCTTTTTGAATACTTAATGAATAATGGTAGCTTTTGACTTACATATTGGTAGTAATATAAAATTCTTCCCTTTTTTATATTAGTATTTATAGTCTGTCAAAATTCATAATGGTGACCAGAGTCCTTGTGGATACTTTGTTTTTTAGTAGTAAATGGCAGAATATGTCCTCAGTAGCAGCTAAGATTTATGAAAATCAGAAACCAAAACAATCAGTTTAGGCAAAGTTGAATTGTCTTTTTCACTGGGAAATCATCTTATCCTCAGTCACTTCCCTTCCACTGGCTGCTGCTTCTTGAATATCTTCTGTCTTCTCAGATTTTAACAACTGCCAGCACCTCCAGAGACCTGTCCTAGCCCACTGTCTCCTTCAGAGTGCTCCTCTTCCTCAGACCCACCCACGTCCCTCCTTCCCTCCTACCTCCCTGCTCAGGCTGTGCTCCTGAAGGCACTCTTCATCTCCTGACACTAGTTTTCTGGCATC
The DNA here is from genome assembly GCF_040939455.1 of Microcebus murinus. Classification (NCBI taxonomy): domain Eukaryota; kingdom Metazoa; phylum Chordata; class Mammalia; order Primates; family Cheirogaleidae; genus Microcebus; species Microcebus murinus. The sequence goes on from NC_134111.1 coordinate 38,805,524, forward strand.
ATCTTGCCCAGCGGATTTTTCCCTGGGGAAATTGCTTTTCCTTTTTTGCCTATTAGTATACTATTTTTTTCTATGTCTCCTTTTATTTTTCTGGTTCTTACCTCTTATGTTCCATTTGCCAGCTGACCACCTTTCTCCTGCTTACTTTTTTTTTTTTTTTGAGACAGAGTCTCTCTTTGTTGCCCAGGCTAGAGTGAGTGCCGTGGCGTCAGCCTAGCTCACAGCAACCTCAAACTCCTGGTAGGCTCAGGCGATCCTCCTGCCTCAGCCTCCCGAGTAGCTGGGACTACAGGCATGCGCCACCATGCCCGGCTAATTTTTTTTCTATATATATTAGTTGGCCAATTAATTTCTATTTATAGTAGAGACGGGGTCTCGCTCTTGCTCAGGCTGGTTTCGGACTCCTGACCTCCAGTAATCCGCCTGCCTCGGCCTCCCAGAGTGCTAGGATTACAGGCATGAGCCACCCCGCCTGGCCGCTGCTTACTTTATTAAGCTCCTTTTTTCTTATAAAAGTGTTATATATGTTTACCATAGAAAATATGAAATAATAAAAATATCATCACTTAGAAATTTGGTTTTGTGTCTTTATGAAAATGAGATCATGTCACCTTTGTTTACTCCCTACGTAATGGTATATTTTTTCTAAACTGTTTATTTTTTGTGTTGGTTACCATTTCTATTTTTATTTTTTAAAATAATAAGCTTATAGTTAAGTAAAATAATACTGAGAGGCATATAATAAATTAAAACAGTCCTTTGGTCCTTTTGCCTCATTCTTTTGCCAGAGGTAAACTCTTTTAATTATTTTGTCTATTTCTTCTGATATTCATCTCCTTATTTAGAAATAATATGGTTCTACTATTTCTTAAATCATCAATTTTAGGCATTGTCTAGTATCATTACATAGGTGAAAATTTCTTCCTTGTCCCTCTTTCCACTCTTCCCATTTTTCTAATTCTGATATATCACGATTTTTTATTAAATTACTATTCATTATTTCCATTGTTTTGGCTATCATTCAGCAAAGAGTCAAATAGTCTTTTGTCTTTTTAAAAATACTACTGCTTTTTCTCCAATGGAAATACCTGCCTTATTTTTTCCATTTCCTAAATTTTGTTTTGATCTATGGCCAAATCTTCCTACACTCTCCTTCAGCCTCTTAGTCCCATTTTCCATGTGGTCAACCTAGCAAATAATCAGTGAGTCCCATTTTTTCTTTGACTCTTACTTTTGAGGCCAGCCCTGTCTTCCTGTTTCAGGGTGGGGCTAGTGCTCTGTAGGCCTGCTGTACAATGTCATCCACCTGAGTAACCCTCATCAAAAATTGAAGGGATCCCTGACGCCGTCCTGCATCCCAGCAGAGAAAGTCAGCGGTACAATGATGTTAGCAAATTCAGGGATTTGAGAAGGTCTCGGGAGGTCTCCTAGTCCCTGTAGGTGTCTCGCACTTGCTGCGTGATGGCAGTGAGCAGGGTATGTTCCAGCTTTCTGGTTCGTGAGCACCTGCTCGTGTGGCAGCACTCTTTCCCCCTGCCATGTCAGGAATGGTGAGTTTTTCTGCTAGTTCAGGTCTACTGTGGGCTTTCCTTCCTCTTCCCTCACTTTCCCCTCTCCCCACAGCATGTAGACCCCTTCTCTTAGTCGTCTTTATTTCTCCAGTGTGATGATTGATTGCACTGCTAACATTTCTTGGTCCTTGGGGAAAAAGGGATGGAATCCAGGGGTGCAAGATTCATTAAAAATGAGGCTGGCATTTTCAGACTTATCAGGAGGTAGGCAGACTCTTGCCATTACAAAAATTAGATCGTTCTCTTTACAAAATTTAGGGACTTTAAATGATTCACTGATGAGGAAGGAAAAAGCTGTTTGCACTTAGCATATTTCTTATTATACTTCAACTAAGATACTCATCCATTACACCAGTTTAGGCATTTTGCTCTATTTTCAACACTCCAGGACAAGATGGTGTATATATTCATTATGTGCTTTCTGAAAATCACTTCACCTCAGCATTACATTTTTTCGATTGTTGTGGGGGCAGATGGGTTCTGTATAAAACAAGGAAGACTTCTTAGTAGTAAAAATTGTGACCTTTATACAGCCTTACCTGAAGTTTAGTTGAAATATCAATTGTGCCAAAAATATACCGTGAACTAGAAAGTTATTTGCAGTGGTATGATAGGTAACTCAAAATCTATCTTAGCTATTTGAAAGTAGATGAGAAAATTATGAACCTGATATGTCTGAAGTGATTAATGCCATTAAGGATGATTTGTTTTGGAATAAAATATTTGAACTAGGCAATCACAGATTGTAAAAACAATTTAAAATGTGCTAGGAGATTACTTTAATTATTCAATTATTTTTTATTTAGATTTTTTAATATGAAATTTTTTAGATCAATTGCAAAGACTATTTCAAAGTACTAAATTCTCATCATAGATAAGGTCCATCTAATAGTTCTTTTAATTTGTAAGCAAACAGTTATGATTTTTTATAACCAAGTAGAGATTTTAGTTTTGCTATTTACTTGCCCTTTAAATTTGAGCAGATATTTTGACAATTTTGAACCTATGTCCTTATCAATAAAGTGAGGATAATTCCTACCTTTAGGGTTATTGCAAAACTCAATGAGATGAAATAAGTAGCCATTGCTCTTTAAAAAAAAAAAAAAGTTCTGCATTTTTAGTAGTCAAAGAAAACTGTTAAAACAATGAGGTACTATTTTTTCACAGATCAGACAAACATTGGAAAATGATTGAACCTCATGTGGGTGAGGGTCGGCGAGTTGGACTCACATTGCCCCAACTCCTCTGGAGAGTAAATTGGCACTGCACGTCAGCAGCCTTAAAGAAAACCCAAAAGTTCATTTGGCTCATGCCTTCTAATGTACTGTAAAGAAATAATCACTCAAGTGGACAAAGACTGTTTTCTGCTGAGTTGTTTACAGTATTAAAAACTCTAAATCTAAATGTTAATAACATAATACAATGGACTTTTATGTAGCCATTAATAACTGTACATTAAAAAAGAGGGGTATGTGTTATGTATTTTTCACCTTTCATTATGGTAAATTGCTATCAGTTAAAATTCATATATTTTTAATGAGACTACAGTGACATACTAACTTTACTGTTCTGTGTTAGGCTGCAGTTGCATTTATGTATTTCTGAGTGGCCTACCTTTTTCCCTTGGTTCTTTGCCTGGTTTATATCTCCAAGATACTTTCCCTCTTCCCTGCCTTTTCTACTCTTATTCAGTCCATTTGCTTCTGCTCGCCCAGTGCTAGATATAAATCACATGGAGAAAATAAACTGATTTATTAGGAGAAGTTATATTCTCTTTAAAGTTTTTTTCTTCCAATTCTTTAAAGTGTAGCTTTAATAAACAATCTCCTAGTTATTCTGGAAACTGACAGGGTGGTGATGAAGACTGGGCTTGAGTCTGGACTGTGTCACCTGCTAGCTGACCTTAGGCGAGTTATTTAACTGCTCTGGCTCTGTATTCTCGACTGTGAAGCATAGATAATGTGTAACTTGGTTTTGCCTTGAAGATTAAATGATATGTTATAAAGTGCTCAGCACTGTTCGATTCGTAGGAAGTATGGAATTGATGGTTGGTGATGTTGCTATTAGAGCATTAACTTTTCAGAGATGAAGGTGGAGGCGGGGCATCTTATTTCAAATACTGTTGCAACTTTTAAAATCCCAGTAAACATTGCCTACTCCATGCACAATCAACCCCCCCCCAATAAATCAATAAAACAGAAGTGTGGGATAGAACTCAAAGGTTTGTATGGTGTTTTATAAGTATTATGAACTTAGATATGGAATGTAGTATAAAGAGAACTAGGAAAGGATAAGGGGGCAGGGGAAACACCCAAGTCTTATCGCTTGACTAAGCCAGGTGTATTGGAATGAGGAAAAAATACCCATCCAGATATAAAAAGCATTTTTACAGTCTTTACTACATTCTCACAATGGACTCTGTACTTTCAGAATTTTTGTTGTGAAATACTTTAAAAAAATGTTATCATTTTATCATGCAACTAGTTTTACATAGCTTTCCAGAAAAGTTAACTGTTGTGAAATGTAATTTTGTTTCTCGGGCTTCATTTTTGTTGTCAGCATTCCTTTTGTGGTGGTAATCCTCGGGAACCTAGTTTACTGTATTGATGTTGGCCTTATAGCCATCTTCCCCAGGATGTTTCTTCTAAATGTCTGGGGAGGCTGCGGTGTTAAAAGATGAAGATAGGTTGGTAGGGCAGACAGTCTCCGCCTGTTCTAGAATGTTGACTCCACTCTGCTTCACTCTGATACACTCCTGCTCAATGTGTTCAAATAGTACTGTTGACCCTGTACCTGCAGTGGGAGGATTGTGAATGGGTTTTTTTCTCCAGAGGTGAGAGATTTGGGGGGATCCAGTCCATTCTGCCTCTGCTGACCAGGCACAGCTTTCTGCAGCACAGCTGGTGGTGGGGACAGCTGTAGCCTGTGGCCACAGGAGAGAGCAGAGCGCCCCCCCCCCCTTTACCTAGGGATTAAGTCCTTGGGGCTGGTGCATCAGCTCAGTGCTGCTGGATTCAAAACAATAGTAGAAACATGTAGGAAGAACAGTGAAACACCCCACATGAAAGAGCCTGCCACGGGGATGCCTTTGGGGGTCAAAAATAGCAATTACTTTAGAGTCCTCACAACTGGAGCAGGTTACTATGGTGGTGAGGGGGAAGGCTTGTGAAACTCAATTTTAAATGCGTAAGAGTAAATGACCTATTGGCTATTTTTTTTAAGTTAAAAAGTTGATCCATTTTATATCAATGCTGTAGATGAGTACATTATGGGGGGGGTGGCACATTGGCCACCCAGAGTGGCAGTGTCCCAGTGGAGCCAGCCTGCTCCCTCTGAGACCTTCTGTCAAGGAAGTATTGCCACTGACCCACCTTGCTCAGTTTCCTGTCTTGTTCTTAAGAGAAGTTCGTTCCTTGTGACCCGATTATGTCTCCAGCTATAGAGAAACTATAACACCACTGAGTTTTGGCCAGATAACATTTAACACGTGTCTGTATTTGAGTTAGAGTGACAGAGGTCAGGGTTCTGATAATCCTAGAGGATAATTGGGGCTGTGTCCACTGGCCTAAAGGAATATTTGTGTTTCTGTGGGTGGCTGAACAGAGCGCTACTGACCCCTACTGCAGTTTAAAAGCTTGGTGGCCTGGTTTGGTGACAGTGTGTTCTTAACCATGCCATCGTACTTATCCTTCATCCACTCAGTTAGAAATGAGGTCAATTATTCCTGGAAAAAAAAAATTGGTAATACGTGGACTAAGTGAAAAAATTGTACCTGCCCATAGATTTGTCTCAGACTTGTTGAATAGAATGAGTGATGCTGGAGCACATCAGTATAGACATGGAGCTGAAAGAGTAGAATGCATGAATTAAGCAGTCTCACCTCTCTGAACTTGAATTGGCAACTCTGATTCTATCATCATGTACAACTGCATGTATCAGAAAGTGATATAATAATCTCTCAGAAATGTTAGGAAGTTCTAATTAGTGTACTAATGCTAGAGAAAGCAGTTATGGAAGTCACCCTCAATAGTGAGTTGTTGGCACTTTTATGGACAGTATATAAGGCAATTCCGTGTATTTTATATTCATGAACAATCAGGGCAGCCTAGTCTTGCGTGTTTGTTCCCTAATTACTCTATTTTTAGCACTCCCATCATTTCTTTTTCTCCTGCAAGAAGGTGGAACGTCCTAACCACAGTGCAGTGCACGTACGCATGGGACAGTAGCAAGTGTGAAAACCCCAGTCAGTCCACTTGCTTCTGCAGAGAAGCAATCACCTGATAACTGCCAGTAATGACAGCCTTGTTGATCAGACCAGTCAGGGTCTACTAAACATGCAGAAATTTTTGTTTTTGACTTAGAAATATGTTTTTGTTCTTTGATAAACATGCATAATTGCAAAAAATAAAGATAAACCTTTTTTTTAAAAAACCTAAGATCTATAAATAAAAGGCACAAAAGCCTCCCCTGTTTATATTTTGTTTCTCTGAGCAACAGAAAATGCACTTATTTAACTTAGCAGCAATGCCATATAAAAAATATGAGCCTGCAGTTGGTAATAACCTCCATTTCCCACCCCACCCTTCCACATGCAGAAATCCTCAAAGTCTGAGTCTGTGACTTAACTTCAACCACGGAATCCATGACAGCATGGATGAGATTGAGACAGCTCTCTCATATTGTTGGCCCAGGGCCCAGCTACTTTCGTAGAGTTGCCACTTTGGGGCTTGAGCATGGGAAACATTCAGAGATGCAGGTATCTGGGCAAGGGCATGGACTAGTGAGGGGGTACTCCCATTCTGAGCTACTGTGACGGTTGTGTCTTTAGGAACTACCTGGTTCCTTGGTCAGCAGCTCTCTTCTGGGCAGAATGAAGAGCAGCAGGTTAGGAAATACTCAAAATCTTGTTGTCCAACCTCCCTGTGTGTACTCTGCTGCCTGATGCTTCCTCCAGCGAGGAGCCATTTTGCAGAGCAGTTACTTTGTCAGAGAACTCAGAAACCCAGGAAAGTGTATCATGGCAGCTGGACCTGGGCACAGAGGGGTTTTAGATTAAACTTGGCAGGGACAAGGAGCATCTTGGAAACTCCCTAAGGAAGGGTTCAGCTCAGCAGCTCTCTGTGAATACCATAGTCCCTTCGGGCAGCCTTCCTATTTTACTCTACCAGGCTTTATTCCTCCCTGGGCTGTGGCCTCCAGTGACCTATTTGACTTCTGAGATGTGTTACCACCAAAAAGACTAACATTGCCAATGATAACCTCTAACTTAATAAAAACAAAACAACAACAACAAGCCCCAGCATTTATTGTTGCCTTGCAACTCTGCCTTTTTGGCATCTCTGGTTATCCACTGACGTCACTTAAAATGAACCATTTTATTTCTAATTGCTACATGCCAGGTTGGTTTATGTGCTTCTGTTTCTCAGCATTCCACAGATGCCGCATTACTCAAAGCTGTGCTTTTGTGCATCTTCACAGATTTCTCCCTCCCTGCCCTGCACAGCCTCCCTGCTTGAGGTTCTCACAGAGCATCTGTTTGCATGCCCTGTTGACGTCCATCCACAGCACATGCCCAGCCAGCTGAGCGTCACTGCAGCAAGTGTGGCTGCCATGCCTGTCACCTGGCCATGCTCCAGGACTTGACCACTCCGTCTTGCCATCTGATGCTAAGTGTTTTGTTTAAGACGGAGATTTAAACACTTCAGTGAGGGTAAACCAAGTTTCATAGCTCTATGAAAAGTGCATGATTACTATTTCAGTCTCTAATATGTGCCTGTTTTTGTTCATTTTTATGCTGTCTTTTCTCAGCACATGCACAGAATCACCGTGCAGATGTTTGGCTAAGGCAGGTTGGTTAAGGCAGCTTGTGACTTTGATCTTCCCACTTATTTTTCAGTCCTTAATATCATTAAGGCTACAGGATCATTTGTAATCCCTCAGGGGTTTTCCCGAATATGCATCTCAGGAGCGTGGTTGTTGACATCAGCCAGTGTCTGGGCAATATTTATAAAGCCCATTTGATGATGCTTATTTGAGGTTTTCTAAGGGCCAGAAGCACTTAGCTAAGTAAAAAGAGTAAAATGAAAGCCATTTATTTGACTTAGCTTACTGCATTCATCATGAAGAGTAGACCATCCACTTCTATTTAAAAGACTATGACCATGAAATCTCAAGATCTCAGTGAGTACAAAAGAGCAGTACAATTTAGAAGCTGTTATAACCCATGTTGGCTGATGATGTAAACTGATGATATTGTTACAGTGGTTACTGGAAATAAGATACTGGACACAGTAGTGACCTCCATTCCATTTGAAGCCAAATTCCTTCTTTGCAGCTTATGGTTCATAAGAATTCTTGTCTGGTCTTTTCTGAGATTGATGTCTTCTTATTCCCAGTGGGGGAGGGCTAGATCCCTCATTCTCAAACTAGTGCCTTGGGCTGGAAACTGAGTTTGAATTGTCCCTTTGAGCTTTAAATTGCAATGATAGAATATCTAGCCTTCATTCCCTGACATCTACCTGTCTCCAAGTGCAATGTCTTCTCATCACGCCCCACCTTCTCCCCAGTCTCCTTCCATGTGGATCATTGCAGGTGCTTCTAGTTGAATCCCCTGCTACCACCTGACTTCTTTCTGGTCCTACAGCCCAACTAGTCTCCTCCTGTAAGACAAAAATTTTCCAAGTCGCTGCCACCCTTTAGGGAAATGCCCAAGTACACTTGGTGCAGATGGGCACGAAAGGTGGTTCACAAAGTTGTGTTAACTTGCATGCTCATAGGACCTGATGGTGATGCAGAATGTTTACATTTGGTACAACCTCTACAGTATATTGGAGATGGTTTTTATAAGAATAAAAGTAGACATTCATAAAAGTAAAGAATAGTAAGCTCGCTCTGTTTTAAAATAGACTTTGGCACAAATGCTTGAGACTTTCTGCTCTGTGGTCTTCTATTTATATATTTAAGAATGCTGTGGGAATTCTTGCTAAGAAGTGTTAAAGACTTTAGGTCTATTATATACCTTGCTTAGTTTTGCTATCCACGTATGTTTTGCATAAATCCATTCAGACTCCTCCTCTTGTAGGAATTCTTTAGCCTAATTAAAAGTGAATCATAACATGTGTGAAGGAATTAGAATGCTCCTGGAAGCAACATTGTCAGATGATGTAAGCAGTATTCAAGTTAATTGTACTTACTATGCTTCTGATATTTCATAGATGCATGTCAACTCATGCAGAAGATATGTCAAAAAGAATTCCAGTGATGCTTTATCTTTAATTTGATGCATATTTAATAGGTAGCTGATGCTAATACTTCAGCTGTGCAGATTCCCTTGATTCTCCTCTTGCTTCTAATTTCCTTTCTCACTGAGGGTTCAAAAATATTTTGATGATTTATAAACAAATACTTCAATGGCTGACTAAGGGAACTTGCTACTAAAAGTAAATGCCATGAGTAATTTTATGGGGCAAATAATATTTTTGTAAAATGAAATTATATTCTCATGTATAAATTCATATTTTATCAAGTTATGTTTTAAGGTGGGGATACACTTGTAATTTTTTATTGTGCTTTCCGAATTAAGATCTTTCACTTCTCATTGAGATTTTATGTTAAAATTTTAGACATTCCAAGTATTTTAAATACCTCCTATTTTTTAATTGGAAATTTTAGTAGCTGGGTAAAGTTTATACCATTCATTTGCTTAGAACTATTTTAACTCCAGTTTAGGCTTTATATAATCCAAACTATATTTTCATCTGTAACATATAATTATGAAAGCACTTTTTAAATTATATTGCCTCATGATTTGTTACTTTAGGACAGTGAATCTCAATCTTTAGTTTATTTCAGAATTACCTGGATGGATTGTTAAAAACACATTGCTGGGTTCTATACCCAAAGTTTCTGATTCAGCATGTCTGGGGTATGCTGATACTGCTGGATTATGCTTACAGAATAGCTGCTCTAGTAAATACTGATGTTTTTCAAATAGTGAATTTGAGATACAAGATAACATAGGAAAGGTTTAGCATAAATTTTTATGGTTCACAAAGTTACATTTAAGTTGCTTTTTAGCCATATTCCCTTTCTTGCTACTCTCAGGATATTGCATTTTACTTATTTGATTTAAATGCATATAGTGCTGACAGTCTGACTGGTTTACTTGGTAAATGACCAAATGTACATTTTATGCTTTTCTTTAATAATTTGAGAGGTCGCGGGTGGAGAATTCCAATGGCTTTCATACTGTCGACTTTGCATTAGTATTAGGTAGTCAGTGTAAGCAGGTTTCTATAAAGTACATGGCCAGTGCTTGATTTCTACATAGTAGACATAAATAAACATTGGAATGAACAAGTGAACAAGCATCTCATTTCCCCCTATTATGTAGCTGAGGTGCACCTTGAAAACTTGTTTGATCCAGCCTTGAATATCTGGAGTTATCTAGTTTATTGATCTTAACCATTTCTTTGCTTCTCATGCTTGTAGTCTTGAAGGATGATTATCTCACTGATAATTTAGCCCTTCTGTTAGCAAGAGTAGGAGACAAGTTAAACAGAAAATTAAGCCTTCACTTTTCTCTTACTTGCTAATAGTACCTAACTATTTACTAGAATAGGTAGTATTAATTTAAAAATTCCTTTGGAAATTATTTGGGGTTCATGGATTCAAGCTGGCCTTTATGATCTTCTAAATATCTTTTTTTTTAAAAAAACTTTATTACCTAATCTGAAACATAAGTGTATACAAATTAGATATTATTTTTCTGTTGTTACAAATTCACAGGAATTTCCAATTACTTGTTATTGCATTCTAACAAAGTTTATTATGAGTTCTGAAAATACTGAATACATTAAATATCTCTGTAATGCTTCATTTCCCAGCTATTTCAGCACAGTTTCAGTGATGTTTTATCTTTGCTATGATGGCTGTCCTGCTGATTATAACAGATAACAGTTACTGTAGATTGTCAAACTACCTGTCTGTATCAAGTCTTCACAAAGTTGTCTCTTCCACAGGAAAAAATGGACAGAAGAGCCTAATGGTGTTTTCAGGTGGAAATTAAGAGAAAGCTCCCTTCCTGTTCTGGCTCTGACCAGCATGATTTCATGGACTCTAGCTTATAAAATAGTTCTGTGCTGCTCCTGCTTACTTCATGAGGATATTATAAGAGTGAATTAGATAAATATTTTGAATGGCTTAGGACACTGATAGGAAAGGTACTCTGAAAACCATACAAGTATAGAACACCATGAATTCAGCTATGAGTGTGCTGAGTTTTACCATCTGGGAGGAAAACCTGTTGGGAGGACAACCTGTTGATGGCTATGAGACATGAAAATCAAAACTGAGCTCAGGGCTCCAGAACCAGATTTTTAGGGGATAGTCTAGGAGTGATCCTGAAAATATTAAGATTTCCCCCCCCCCTACAAAGGTAAAGACCCTTTAGGAACTCCCGGGGCTTGGAGGGAATCGGGAGATTGGCCTAATCAAATGGCCAGGGCTTCGCTGGGGCCCAGGTTTCCCCTCCTGCACTGTGCTGCCTGCTGACAGCTGTTGCTTTTGATAAACTAGTGAACAAAGTCTCTTCTGTATTCATGTAGCTTATATTTGAGGTGAGACAGACATATTAGGTGGTGGTGATAAACGTTAAGATGAAAAAGAAAGTAAGGCGAGTGAAGGCGGGTTTGGGGGTAGCTCGGAGGTGGGTGATCAGGATCAAAGTCAAGGAAGGCCTCTCAGGTGAGCTGACTCAAGCAGAATGAGCTAAGGGACAAGGAGCTGGGGAGGGGACATGGCAGGGCCTGGTACTGCAAGTGCAGAGGCACTGGGGGTTGGAGGTGGTGGAGTGCTGGTGGAAGTCGAGGTGTGGTGGAGGTGGGTCCTGAAATGTCTGAGGCTCACGTCTCCACCAGGGAGACTCTGGTGAGGAAGACATTGCAAATACACTTCCTTCAACTGGGAGCTCCAGTGGTCCTGTTTTGAAACATTAAGTTTCAACATTTGGAAAATAATAAGCCTGAACTTTTTTTCCTCCAAGCTATACTATGAAACGTGACTTTTGAAAAGATTGGTCATGTAATATGAGAAAAGTACTTTTGAATCAGATGAGAGCAGACTTGTGTTTCTTTCAGAAATGTGTTGCTTTGGTTGCACTCTGCCATTGAAAGAACCTGCCTCGAGAACCAGCAGACTGTGAGCAAGTGGTGTCCTGGCTCCGGTTCCGAGCCTCCAGTGACCTGTCCCACAGTACGGTCCTTGATGTTAAATGGCCTTCTCCAAGCTTTGGGGGAGCCTCAGCATGGGTGTTGTTGAAGAGATGAGGAAGGCCCAGAAGGAACAGCTCCCACTTTTATATTTTTATGTATTGATGCTCCTCTTCCAGGTTATTTAGAAAAAGATGTTAAGAAAATAAGGAACTTGGGAAGCCACTCAACCAGATCATCTTCAAGGTCCTTCCCAATTCTAAAGTTCTTTGAAGCTGTTGTTCTTATTAGTCCTTAAGTGTGTGTTGCTGCCATATAATTTAGCCACAAAAATGTTATATGTGTCAGTGACTTTGGGGTTTTCTGACAGAGTGCTTCTTGACTAATCTTGTATTTGTACAAGGACTTCCTGGGCAATAAGAGTTTCTACTGTGCTTAGATCCCATTCTGTGTTACTCTTCAAATCTGATCAAGCGTTAACCTAATTATCTCTTCAACATTTATACTTATGTCTGTTTATTTTTAACCTTTTAGGAAAATTTTATGAATTGGAATATTCTAAAATTCTGAAGAGAGCAGGAAAGGCATGTGGAATGTTAGAATGGAACTTTTTTAACCCCTTCCCTCTGACTGGAGTGTTTACATGAAATTTTGCCAAGAAGTTCCTACAGATGTAATTTTACCTTGTATACTTCTAGGATAGGTGAAACAGCCAACTGCTGGTTAAAATATGTGATTTTCACTAGAGAAGATATATCAAAAGTGGCTAAGGAAGGAACCACTAAGTATTTTCTAAATTACCATATTTAGTTTATGGTTGTTCTTCGTGGTTGCACTCACTTTAGAGGACACGTTCTTGTGAGGTTGCTGCTGCCACCAGTTTTATTTCTTGTCAATAACAGGATGGAATTACAGAAAGAAGGAATGGGTCGTAGTCGAGTGATTCCCTCGTCAGCATAAAGCCTGGCCATCTAGTCCCTGACTGTTTCCCCCCTCATTTTTTTTTTTTTTTTTGCTTTGAAGGCCAAGGTGACATGCCCATTATTGGGGCATTCTGTGCATTTCTCTTGCTCCATATATTTTGCAGTGGTGCAGAAATATTGGCAAATAAATGATTGATATCACATACTGAATCAAGATACATGGATTCAAATCTAGAGAGTGATCTGAGTGTTCCTCGATGTTTCTGTGTGACTGACCACTGTGAAGGTTTGATGATGATGCTGTTGGTGGGGTGGCTCTTTGTGATGTAATTTCAGTAGCTGCTTGTGGCAGCTGTTAGCCGAAGGTGAGTTGAAAGCCAATTGGTTTAGATATCACAGTGCTGAAGATCAACAGAGTACCATGAAACTGGGACTCAGCTGTGGCAACATGAGACTATCCCAGCTAACTCTGATATGTTTCATCTGGCACTTTCCCAGCTCAATCCTTTGCGTAACTTTCCCCATTTTAAAACACTACTTTGCTGTGGGAGTGGCTTGCAGGTCTTGGACTTTTGGCTTCTTGTTTATCTTAGTATTTTTCAGTTTTTTTGGTAATCAACTATCAGATTACTGAAGCTAACAGTGATGTCTTTCTCCAGCTTCTTTTGTTTCACAGACATCAAAAGAGCAGAGGAAGTAAATTGTATTAATAAGCAATTTGATAAGAAAGCTGTGTTTGGGATCTCGGGGTTCTGTAGAACTTCCTTGAGTGTGTGAACTGCTACATAGGAAAAGCTCTCTCAATCTTTGCTGCTGGTTGAATGCAGAGTAATGTGGACCTGTTGCTCTCTATGGTGAGCTTCCACCCATGACTGAAAGATTTCTGGGTCCATCCCTAGGAGTGGACTTCCTTTGTCTCTGCTTATTATGGCTTTGCCACGGGGGTGGCTGCTGGCTTTCTATTAATACTTTCCCAGAAGCATTTCATTCCTTAGACATTCCATACAAAACCTTGGAAATAGAAACCACTGCATGTCCTAGCCAATTCCTAATTCCCATGGACAGTTCTATCATGGGTTTTGTAATAGTTTATAATTGATATATAGGTAGAAAATTGATACTGAGAGGTCCAGCTGCTCTCAGAGTGGTAGTAGTTACTCGGAAAGAGGAGAGAATTGTTGTACTATAAAATGAGCAGATTGTCTTTTCAGTTTATCTACTCCAGCAAAGTGCCAGCTTGCTCCATTTTTACCAAAGATTAAATGTCTTATTTATCATGGTACTGTGGATGTTCAAAATTATATATGTTGCTGTAATTCTTAGGAGTGTGAGCGTACGCAGTTCTGTGTGGACAGATGGTACTTTTGACACAGCCTTTTTAATCCTAGTAGGCTGATTGGGCATCAAAATTTTATGTTTGTACCATTACCTGAAGTGTAGAAAGATTCTGGGGTGGCTGTGGAAAGTTGTCTAACATGTTGTCTTTCTTTGTACTGCCTGGGTTCTAAATATTTATTAATCATTATTTATTTATACTCTGTAATGCCATACTTTATTGGTGAATATTCTACCTTTCGAGGGCATTAAGTAGATTTTCTTCAGTACCTACACAAATATCTACCTATCAGTGAATTTCAAATTATAGTTTATGATCTTCATATTAATAAAAAGTGAGTTCTCGCCCCCACACCTCCCCGAATTTAAATGACACAAAAATGCATTTAGTGAACTTCACAATATTTTAAACTCAAAATACTTATTTTTGAGACTTGATTATGTCACATTGATTTAGATTCTGATACACGATAGATTATGAATTTGTAGTCAGTACATATTGTTAGACTGAAGTTATCTTTGCACTCTGAATAAAGTGTTAAGCATAAAAAGGTAACAATTTTAAGAGATGTAAACATAGTTCAGTCTTTGAGGGATTTTACCATACAGTTTTAGAACCACCAAATGCTGCTGTTAATCTCTTATTAAATCAGGGGACAGGTATCTGTATATTTTTATTGGAATCAATAATAAAAAAATATGTCTCTAACAGGAAATAATTTACTGTGCATGTTTTTGCTCATTTAATCTGAACAGAAAATGTTTCAATATTGAGATGATCAAGACTTTAATAGCTTTCTAGATTATTACTAGAAGTATAGCTCTGATTTATAGGGTCACATTAAAAGTATGTTTTAGTTATACACTAGGTCTGTAGTTGAGGATTTAGAAATACTAGTGTAACCACACTGTGACATAGGTTGTCTTATCTCCCACTAATGGAATGTAGCTTCCTTGACTTGTGGTTATTTTCCTAAATTCTTCCTTTAAGAAACTCAAAACCCTCACCTAAAAAGAAACAAGTTACTCAACTAGGAAGATCGAAAATGAAATCTGACTCTTTCTGACATTTTTAGTGCCAACTAATGAACAAAAGACTTCTTTAAGGAAGCAGGTTGTTCAGTGGTTCTTTGTGTCAGAATATGACTGATCATTTTTTCCGTAAGTACAGCAGTATAGTGCCAGTTTCTATTTTCAACTCCTTGAATAGTAAAACCTGTTCTGTCAGCAGGCATTTTATTAAGTGCCTCAGCACATGTGCTAGACACCAAAGAAACTACAGGCACAGAAGACAGAGATCCTTGGTCTCATTAAGCTTAAATCTAAATAGATGCGGGAGTGTTTTAGCGAGCAAATGCAAGTGAGTGAAAGTGAGCATTGCTTTTTGTTAAGACATGAAATAGATTGGTTGGGTTTAGAGGGGTGAGTCGCCCAAAAAGAGAGGAATTCCAGAATGCATCGAGGAATGCCTTCTTAAGTATGAGACACTTGCAAAGTATGTGTGTGTCAAAGGAAGAAATGGTTTGGTGACATGGGTGGCAGTAAACTTTGTTTTATACTTGATTGTGGACTTTGAATGACAGAAAGAGCAGGGCTGGAGTCCTGGGAGGACTGCTGGGCTGGGGGCAGCTGGGTCCACTTACCCCGCCTCAAGCAGCTGATTGGAGGCATGAGAAGAGACCTACAAAGAGGTTTATATAAAAAGGGAACTGCTGCCAGCAAGAGTGTTAGGATCCTCTGAGACCCTGTTACCAGTCGGCACAGAGCCTTTTCCCAAATGCTTTAAGGGGATGCTCTTTATTTTCTGTATGTATTGTATTCTTTGGTCGAAAGTGTGCTTTTTGGTTAATTTAATTTAATTCATTTGAATTACTATAATTTACCAGTACTTCAAAACAAACAAAACAAATGTTCTGCCCATAGGAAGAAATGACTACATTGGAGACCTTACTTTAACTTTGAAAAATTTAATCTTTTTATCTGATGAATTACATTTGTTCAGTTAACTATGTCACCTGACTGAATTGTCTTCTAGAAAGCAGTGATAAATTGCGTATATCAGAGACAGAGACATGCACACACATCCCAACCAACAAGTTAGAAAGACATTTTCAAAACAAAACATTTTGTTTTGCAACTTTATTTTTTGTGCAAGCTTTCATACAAAAAACACTATTTACCTTTCCTTTGAAACTTTACATGTGAGGAAGGAGCACATGCAAACATACTGTCACTAACTATACTGCTGTACTCTGCCACTGGATGTTTAAGGGAAAAAAGTCCTGAGTAAACCATATTTAGTTATAAAAATGAGTGATCTTAATGCCAGTAAACATGGTATAGTATTAATTATAACTTAATTTTTAAAAATATTATGATATACCTTGTCTAGAGAGAAGTTTTTCTGGTTGCTTAGTGAAAATTTGAAGATACTCCTATATTATTTTGTATGCATTTGTATACATCTGTGCTCCTGGGGGGGCCAGACTATAAACACATGAAACACTATTATTTCAATAATAGGCTTTATTTTAAAATGTACAAAATAGAAATAATTGCCTAGATGGTTTCTGAATGTCATGCGGAGTACTAAACCATGTTATCTTGGTTCTTGGTTTTGTTTTCTTTTTTTTTTTTTTTTTGAGACAGAGTCTCACTCTGTTGCCCAGGCTAGAGTGAGTGCCGTGGCATCAGCCTAGCTCACAGCAACCTCAAACTCCTGGGCTCAAGCAATCCTTCTGACTCAGCCTCCCGAATAGCTGGGACTACAGGCATGCGCCACCATGCCTGGCTAATTTTTTCTATATATATTAGTTGGCCAATTAATTTCTTTCTATTTATAGTAGAGACAGGGTCTTGCTCTTGCTCAGGCTGGTTTCGAACTCCTGATCTCGAGCAATCCGCCTGCCTCGGCCTCCCAGAGAGCTAGGATTACAGGCGTGAGCCACCGCGCCCGGGTATCTTGGTTCTTGGTTTTGAAGTCTCACTTTAAATCAAACTTAATGCACTGTTTTGTGAAAGCAAATTTTTTAAACAGATCATTAGACATAGATAATATCCCAGAATTAAGGCATTGTTCTGCAAAAGGTGATTTAAACCAGTGAATATTGAAAGAATGGAGTTTAACATGCTCATGGTGGTAGTACAGTGCACTAGCACAGCAGTGGTAGAGATTTGTAGAATGGTTGGCATGTAAAACATTCTTTATCAATTAGAACAGATTCTGACTGTCAAGCTGTGGTGTGCCATTTGGCATGGAGCACTTACTCCATCAGCTGCACACTTACATATTTTTGAATAAGCATGTAGCTGTTTTCATCACGTACCAGAGTGACTAATAGCCACATGTTACTCATGGTGACCAGCCTTTCGTTTATATGCCAAACAGCTGGCATTTTGGAAAAGGGGTTGCTCTTTGGGGAGTATAGCCATGGAAGAGTATAGCCATGGAAGAAAACAAACTTTGTCGCAGAGTTTTGCCTCTGGTGTATCACGTCCCTTTCTTAAATTTCTAAATTGGGTAACTACTCAGCTAGATTATTGTCTGGGGTAAACATCTAGTGGTAGTGGCAAGACCTCCCCCAAATCACATCAGAGCTTTGAAGTCACTGCAGTCCTGAGCCTGTTGTCAGTTGTGTAGTTCTAATATACCTGAATGCTAATTTATTAATTCGTAATTACCAAAATATTCCTATTTGTCAAATAGGCTTCTCCCTTCCAGGAACAGGGTAACTGTCGCTGTGGTGAACTTAGAATCTTGTCAAAGGTAAAGAGCTAATTGCAAGAGAGATTTCATCTCAGGACCATCTCTGTCACTGAGAGCAAAGGTCTTCCTTGTAATCTCACCTTTTTATTTAACTTCCCTGGGCAGGACAAAAATCTAGGTTTTTCCTTTGTGTGCCTCGTAGTAACTGTCCCCTTTTCCAATTCTAACAAGCAAGTATTCTGGATCATAATCATATTCTGTTAGAGTCTGTTCCTTGATTATAGTTTTTGTAGATTATAGAGCTCTTGAGGGGGTACATTTGCTAATTCTTAGTTTATTCCCATACATATCGAATCTTATCGGTTTTTTTCTTTTCTTTTCTTGGGGAAGCCTTGACTTCTTTCTCTCTAGGCTTTAAGGAGTAGCTCCCTATTGCACCTGCATTTCTCCATGAGGATACTGATGCAGAGATGGCGGTAACACCCGAGTACATCTTTGTAGTTTCCTTACACGGTTCATTTGGACAATGAACACAAGGTTTTCTGGGATTACTCTTCATTGGATCCCTCAGGGACCTGGCACATAAAGGGTAGAAGTTGGAGATTTGTTCTTCTTGAAGTCTTCTTAACTACTTCAGTACGAGCGTCGACAGTCACAGATGAATGCGCACAGCCGAGCGTCAACTTTAGCTGACAGCCATGAAGCTGACAGTCACAGCCGTGACTTTTCTAATTTTTCACTTATTAAAATAAAATCGTGAACATTTAAAAATAACGTAATGAAAACATATATGTATATGTTACCTATTCTGATTTACATTACAAGTAAAGCTGCCTGTAAAGTAAAACAAGCTTTCAGTGTTTTCAAGCTTTCCTCATCACACAAGAGCAAAACGGATTCGTGGTCAGTGCACAGCACAAACTATTGTGCGGACTGTGAGTGCCGGCTGTGGGCAAGGTTTCCCGGCCGGCGAGCGCCGTACCGAAGTGTTTAAAAGTCGTCTTTTCCTCACAGTTGGTTCCTAGTTCCTCACCAGGCCTTCCAGACATTTCCCAGTACTCTCCTAAGGTGACACCATAGAACTTTGTCTGCCTGCTGCCTCCACCTCATCAGTGTTCTCTAATCCGAGGTCACATTACCACATGCACTGCGGCAGTGGCACATGATTCGGCTAAACTTTGCCTCAACTTTCACCATCATCTTAGGCAATTTTAAAGGTCATCTCTTCCCTTGCCCTCATCGTCCCTTCATCTTCTCATCTCCAGAGTTTTCTTCCTCTTTTTCTCCCTCCCCCCCCCCGCCCCCTAGTTTCAGAGTGCTGCCATCTCTCAACACTACAGGTACAGGGGGCCAGAGGCATTTGTACCTCCGGTGACTCGCATCTCCCCTGATGACCCACCTCCCAAGCAAAGCTGGTCTCTCTTCTCACCTCTGTGTCGGTGTGTCTCGTGCAGGCTCACTGTTGCACTTACCACACTATGTTTACTCCTTCCTTTCCTGCTAGACTGTGAGCTCTTTCGGCATCTTAATGGTCATAAAACCTAACACCATCTGGTGTATAAATGTTCTTTCAGTGAAAACAGATATGTTGTCATTCTTTCCTCCAGTTTATTTCATGCTCCTATTGAGCAAACATGTATTGAACATGTGTTTCAGGCACTTTCTAGGTGTTAAGAATACGGTGGTGATCCAGGTGAAAATAGTCCCTGCCCTCACTAAACCTGGAATGTGTGGTTGGGATTTGCAGAAAAGTAAAGAAGTTATGTATGATCCAGTTCATTGCATGCTGCATCTGTGATGCAAAATTCTAGAGACTCTGTAATGGTTGTTGTTTTTTCTTATACTTTCTTCAAAAAGCTGCTTGGAGATGTTGAGTGTGAAATTATGTTTGGCTCCTTTAAAATAAAATGTGGTATTAAGCACACAGAATCTAAATGGAATGAAAGAGGCTGAGAGATAACCATCATTCCTCTGACTTTAACTTGCTAAAGACAGGACAAAAAGAAAGTATGCTATTACAACGGAGAAAGATATGGTACTTTATTTTTTTTAATGCCTTTTTAAATCAAGGGTCTTTTCTTTTATTCTAAATAGCCACTTAAAAATTGCAAATCATTAAATACGTCATTGCTTAAATCAGCATTGTTAAAAGATACTATGTCTTTTTGATACTATAATTCAAAACTGGCAATTTTGCTTTTTTACCTGTGCTTTCAGTAAAGCACCTTATAGATTAACATCTGTCCTAAATTGGACATGTTTTAGGCAAGTTGTTATATATCCCAGATGGGGAATTGTTCTGCTCACCCAAAGTACCAAGGTGTATAGTATACCTAGCCTGTTTCTACATGAATGTTCATGAGACAAGCATGAAAAAAATAATTAAAATTGCACCTGGCCTGGAGCAGGCTGTCTTGAAAGTCATTTTTTCCTTCACTTTCAAACTAAGTTTTCAAGAAATTAGTACCCAACTTACAGCCTAACTACAATGGCATGCTTAATTTTGTTGGCAGGAATCTTTATTGAAAAGAGCTCTAATTTTCTGTGCCATTTTCTTAAAAGTACTTGATTAATGTTTTACTTTTAATAGACGACATTGGAAAAGCTGGGGAGAGCCAAATTTTAACTGTGAAGAGTGGCACAATGCCTCCTTTCTTAGAATGTTAATAGATGATCCTCAAAAAATGGGGAGTCTGGTCAAATAAATGTTAAGATGTTGGGTTACAGGAGATTAAGCAGGTTCATTTACTTGATGATTTCTCAGAGTCCTTATAATGTTCTACACCAGTGCTTCTCAAAGTTGGACTATGTACACAAAACACCTGGGATCTTATTTACATGAAGAGTCTAATTTAGTAGATCTGGGTGGGCATGAAATTCTGCATTTCTTTCAAGGTCTGAAGTGGAACCAGTGCATCTGGTACACAGATCACACTTAAAGTGATGAGCTTCTTAGGGATTTTCATGAAGAAACATTCTCTGTAGCATTTCCCAGACTTACTTACCATAGGAACCTCATTTTGAGATACTAGACGTGGTCCATGGAGCATGCTTAGAGAACTTTAAATTTTAAATTGAATGTTTAAAATTACAAATGAATTAATTTATAATTTAAATAGAAGTGTAATGCAGAACTTCTAAGTTATGATTGGTCAGACAGCCTCATGTAAATCCCAAGACACATTTATGTAGAAAGAAAAACCAATGTCATGAGCCAAAAAGACAGCCACTGCATAAGATTGCAAGATATCACTGGATTATATACTTTTCTTATTTATTAATAACCTTATAAATATTATTAAATTCCCAAATCTTTAATTAAACAATTTTACTTTGTTTTTTATTGCCTCTAGTAATTCACATATAAATTACCATATTTTTAAATCCCCATATGTGCTGTGCTAGTGATTTCATTAGTCTTTAATCTTTGTTAACACTAGCATCTGATATGAAAAAATAATGATGAAAACAAATGTTTTATTTAAACAGATTGAGGTTTGATATGGATTACCATAGTCTAATTACAGATGATATAAAATAACAGTCTAGGGAGGTTTTTAGAAATCTATTGAACCTAAAGCAAATTTTGAAATAAAATAGCTTAATAACATTAATTAATACCTTATAGGTGGGCTTTTTTTCCACCTGGGTTCTTCTATTTCCCTGGAATAGTATCCTCATGTATGCATGCTGTTGAAACCCTTCTTTGAGCCCCTGCCTTCTGTATTTCAGCACTTGGTTACTCATTTATCTCAAGCTACATTTTACCGTAGTTTGTTAATTTTTCTTGTCTTGCCTTCTAGACAAGTTGTATGTTGTATGTTGGATTAAAGGTCAGGGTCTTATTCTTCTTCATACTCTAAATAACACCTAGTTTATAGTGTGGTTGATACATAAGTAGATCAATAATGCATTAAATAAATGATACCATTATGAAATAATTCAGCACATAAAATTTAATTTTCTAATTTTATGATAATGTAAATTAAAAAGTTTTTCTCTTTATCTCCATCTTCTGTCTCGATGGTTGTATCATGTATTACTTATCCAGTGAGCCATCCTAAATCTCAGTGACCCAAACAGCTAGTTTTTATCTCTTGCTGTTGTAAGTTGGCAAGGACGTTCTTCTGCTGGTCTTGCCTGGACTGACTCAGGGGGCTGCAGTCAGGTGGTGACTCGGTCATGGCTAGACTAAGATGGCCTGTCTTACGTGTTCTGAGATCTTGGCTGGAATGACTGTCATTGCTGGGCTTCTGTCTCCATGGTATCTTTTAATCCTGAGCTCCTTCACAGCTTAGTGATCTCAGGGTTTCAAAAGAAGTAGCTGCCAGTCCTCTTAAGATTTAGCCTTAGATGTTGCTCAAGATCACATCTGCCACATTTTTGTGATTAAAGCGAGTCACATGGCCAGTCCCAGATTCAAGGGGTAGGGCTGCCTCCCCTGAGAGAAGGAGCAAAGTCACAGTAACCTAGAGTTACTGTCTATTTCTTCCCCCTAAGTTAGATAAGAGCATTATTACCATTTTACTTTCATTAACACCTCGCCTCTCATGTTGACACTTTGTGGAATTTAATCCACAATTTTCCTGAATTGTTTGCTTGTACTGTTTATTGTGTCCTAAACTTTCCTCTATAGTATTTGTTATTAGGCTGCAGAACTTCCTTTTATTCAGCATTATGGCTGGGTGATTTCAGTTACAAACTTCCTTTAAAGATTTTGGAGACAAAGTCCTTGAATCCTTGTATGTCCTAAAAAGCCTTTATTTTGCCTTCGTATTTGAATTGTAATTTTTAGTCAGTACTTGGAAGCTATTGCTCAAATCTGTTATACTTGAGAAGAGGTCTAATGCCAAACTGATTTTTGTTCCTTTTTTTTTTCTGTAGTAACATTTATAGTCTTTCTTTATCCTTGAAACCTAGAAATTTCAATAGGTCTAGATGTAGTTTATTTGTTTCATTCATTTTATTTACTTATTTGCCCCATTTTAAATTATTTGTTTTCAGCTATGGGAAGTTTTCGTTTCTTACTTCTTGTAGTATTTCTTTAGTCTCTTTTCCAAGTTCTCAGAGTAAATAAATGTCACTCCACAACTAATCTCTAGTCCCCAAATTATTCTTTTACCTTTCTCATCTCTCTCTCTCTTTTTTTTTTGTCTCTGAATTATTTAGAGAACTCTTATAAAATACTTTTTCAGATAATTCATTTTGCTTTTCATTTTATCAATTGAGATTTTTTTTTCCATCCTGTAACATTTTTTTCAAAGTCTCTGGCTGCTTCTCTTTGTCACGTACAGTTTTCAATTTAAACACTAAGGATATTAGATTTATTTGTTCCACTTTACTTTCTTCTGCTTAGGGAGTCTTAGGATGTCCCTCCTGGGCATCGGTGGCTAGCTGAGACCTGCGGTATCCATGTCTCCAGTCCTGTTCCTTCATTGCCTGTGGCAAAGTGCTTGGGCTCTTGCAGAGCAGGGGCTTATGGTCTTGCTGACTGTCTCTCTCTCCCCTGATCAGCCTGACCATGGCCCCAGGCCCGAGAGCCTAAGAGTCTGGTGTCTGCGGGGCTTACCCCATGCTCCAGCCTCCAAAGTCAGCCTTTGCCTCTCTGTGTTATGGTTTCCTCTGGTTAACTTACCACAGGTCTGTAGCAGTTACCTTTCTGACATTTTGGCACACTGATGGCATTTTTAAAATTTTAAGACCGAATAATTTTCTTATCTTAGAAAAGAGAAAATGCCTTTTCTGATATTTCATGGAGTGGGGAGTTGGAGAAAAGTGGAAATTTGTGTTCTTCTTGCCTCTTGATCCAGTCAGCCCCCCTCAGAGTTTTAATTAGATTTTCTATTGATTACCTCCATCCTATCTTGGTACACCCTTTGATAGTCAGATACAACTCTGCATTTATCATGATTTCCATTTCTTCTCCTCCTTTTCTTTCATTATAGCACCTATGTGCTATGAAGGATCCCAAATCTTCAATTAAAAAAAAAAAAAAAAGAACCTGTAGTACTTTCTAAAAGGATTTTCCCCCTTCATTTTCCATAAGATTTTTTGGAGAAAGGTTGAAAATATCCAAGTACAGTTCATATTTATCAAGATAGAATTTCTAGTTTTTATTAACAGTTTTACAGTGTTTTCCTGTTGTTACAGGAAAGTCAATACTGCATAACACCAGGGAACACTGTTCATGTAGGACACAATGTGAGCGGCTTTGTGGGTGTGTTAGCAGTGTTGGCCCTGATGTTATTAATGTATGTTAACTGTGTGTTTTATTTTCAGAAATTATTATTAAATGGTGTACAGGGTCGAGGGCATGATATTTTGTAACTTAGGCCCCTTATTGTTGAAGTGAATTTCTTGTAGGCATTTATGCATTGTAAAATTATATTTAGTGTAGTTTTAAAACCAGAGGTAGTTTAATTTTCTTAAAAATGGATAATCTTTGGTATTTAAACTACTAAATACTACTGTATTCTAGTTATAAACTTATATTCTAACTTATTTTATAAATCACACCTAATAATATATCATGTTTATTCTACTATATTAATCTTGTTCCATTTTCATGAAAAAAAGCTATGAAAGAGCACATAAGATGTATATACAGTTAAAAGTATGAAAAAGGAAACAGATCCTTGTGACTACTGCCCATATCAGGCCAGTACCACAGAAACTCTTCATGTACCCCTCTGAGATCAGACTCCTCACTCTCCATGGAGGTAGCCACTTTTCTGACCTTGGTGCTTGTCATTTCCTTATTACCTATGTGTGCATCCCTAATAAACATAGTTTTATTTTGCCCCTTTGCTAAAATTTACATAAATGGAATTCTGTTGTTTGTATTCTTTTGCAACTTCTTGCTCTTACTTGGTGTTATGTATGGTTAAGAGAGTCATCCTTGTTTTATAGAGCTGTGGTTCATTCCTTTATTGCTATAGGTGAAACACATTTCATGAATATATCACAATATATTTACCCATTCTACTGTTAATGGTCACTTGGGTTGTTTGCAGTTTATGCCTTACAAAGAGTGCTTCCATGAACATATTTATATAACTTTCCAAGTGCCCATGTACAAGTGTCTCTACTTAATCAGGAATGGAATTATGGGGCTACAGGATGTGTATGTTAGCAGTTCAACTAGATAATGCCAAAATGTATTCCAAAGGGGTGGTTCCCGTTTAAGTGTTTTGCCATTCTGACATGTATTGATTATCTCATTGCAATGTTAATTTGCATTTTTCTAATTACTAATAAAGTTGAGCACCTCATTATTGGCCATTTAGATTTCCTCCTTTTTTAAAGGCCTATTCACACCCTTTGCTTATTTTTATGTCAGTTATCTTTTGAATATAAAAATAAATTCTAAAGTCAGAACACTTTACTACTATGCATAGATTATTCTCTAGAATTACTACACTGTTTGGCACATAGCTACCTTCTAAATAAACTCTTGCCAAGAAATTTGAATTTTTTTATGAACTGCCTGATTATAAGGTTAGTATGTAACTAACTACCTCTAATCCTCTTAAAAAGTTGCAGCTTTCGGTAATGCTTCTATTTCTAGGCAATTTTAAAAATATAACTGCGAAAAGTTTATCTAATACTCCTTTTAGAATTCTAGACTAGATTCCATATGGTCCTGAAGATGTTTAACTTTTTAGGCATATTCCTAATTTTCCAGTACTTCATTATTCATTCTTTACTTTTGTATTATCTTTTCCAGTTTCATTATAAGTAAAGCAAAGAGAAACTTAATTTTGCTATATAATAATATTCAGTAATTTTTCTATTTATTATTAAAGTATTTTATCTAATGCTTATTTGGTGAACATTTTTATCCTACATTAGTATCTTTATACTTTGAATCAAATTTAAATATTCACAGTTTTTTTAACCTTTATTTTTTCTTAATTTGTTCTTAGGCCTCATTATTTTATCAATTTTGAAATTGTGGTTGTCATCAACATATTTTCCTGAGTGTTCAAAAAGAGGTCACAAAATCTATATTATGCTCCAGACTACTAACTTAAAGGAAGGGAAATACAAGCAAAGTCCAACTTATTTTACTGGATAAGATGAAATAAATTATACTTATTATACTTTGACCAAAAATTATCAGTAAGGAGAGTAGAAGAGATTAAATAGAGGAAAACCCAGTATTTCGTTGATCTGTCATCTCAGTAAGATTTAGCATAGAAGTGATTTTGTGGACTAGTATCATTTGTAGGAAAACAGATTATATGCATTGAGTCATAGGTGTGCCTATATATTATTAATATATCTATTAACCTGCAAAGAAAGCCCTTTGGTAGTCAGAATATACGTGGCTTACAGCCTTGAGCAGAAAAATTGCCTGTTAATCAGTGATATAGTTCAACATAAGATACACACACGTGTGCACATGCACTCACACAATACTATAATGAGTTTCGTATAAGGGCTGCTTTGTCTTCAGTAAAGATTATAATGAAAACAAAACTTTTTTTTTTTTTTTTTTTAAACAGAGCCTCACTGTGTCACCCAGACTAGAGTGCTCATGGCATCAGCTTAGCTCACAGCAACCTCAAACTCCTGAGCTCAAGCCATCCTTCTGCCTCAGCCTCCCAAGTAGCTGGGACTACAGGCATATGCCACCATACCCGGCTAATTTTTTCTGTTTTTAGTAGGGATGGGGTCTCACTGTTGCTCAGGCTGGTCTCAAACTCCTGGTCTTGAGCGATCCTTCTGCCTTGGCCTCCCAGAGTGCTAGGATTACAGGTGTGAGCCACCACACCCGGCCAGCACACACCTTTTCATAGTCAGTTTTCCTCCAAAAAATATTTTAAAGGGCTCAAAAGAATGCAGTCCAACAATATGATTAAAATCAAAACCTGGACAAATAAGTTTATTAAGTAAAGGATAGGATAAAATAAAATAAGAACACAGATATGTATAACCGCACGTGTAAGAGTTGGTGACAAATTCATCTTTGAGCTTTGTTACAGGCAAACAGGGAGAAACAGCCAGTGGTATGATTTCAGTGTCTACCATTCCCTTAGGAAAAGCACGTCTTCCTGGCTTTCAGATTCCTGTTACAGAGACAGTCTGGTACAGTGGACAACATCCTGAAAATGAACATTCACATCAGTTCAAAATGTAGAAGTTGTTTTATCTCAGTGTCAGCCTCAAGATTGAGAGTTTCCTCTGTCTAACACACACCCAGTGCAGCATCCTCTCTACACCATTCCTGCTGCATAATCCTCGGGACTCTGGTCAAAGACTTCTCATCTTGGGAATGTACCACCTTCAGAGGCAATCAGTTTTGACTGTTGGCTCCAAAAGGAAAGACCTTCCTTGTTGCTCCAACCTTTCGTTTGATTCAAAGTATAAAGAGAGTAACAATATAAGATAATATGCATTTGTTTCAAAACCATTAGTTTTTTGTTTAGCTCTTGGGACTGTAACTTAAAAAGTCTACTCTTCCTTGTCCATGCAGTCCCTCATAGGTTTATAGGCATCTGCATAGGCTTTCTCTTCCTTACTGCAGACTTTCTTTTGTTGCCATTAACTGTCCCTCCTATGTCTCCCACTGAGCCTCGAGCTCATAAGAATGTTAGCTGTTGTCATTCATTTCATTCTTGTTCCTTTGCCTGGAAATAATGACTGGATCCCCTAATACTCTACACATCTGTATTGAATGGATACACCATGTCCATTGCTGTTAATGTGCCACTCATAACTGGAAGTGGGTAGATAAGTTCCAAGGAGCCTGAAGGAAAATTGTACACTCACTCGTCCCCCTTCCTATTATCCTAATGACTTATATCAACACAGCTTTAGATCACCTTTGCTTGTGGGCAGACTTGCTTCACTCTTGGTTCCCTCTTTTCACTCTTGAGCTTGAAGTGCCTAAGTTTTTTTCCCAATGTGCTGCTAATCTCACCTAAATACAGGACCCTGCACTTATCCCTGTTGTTTTTATCCCATTAGTAGCAGCTCATTACTGCAGCATAGCAATATGTATTTTGTATTTTAATTTTATCATCTGGTAAATTCAGTATTCTTCTTAGTCATTGAAGAGTGTGAGCACGCCATGTATATTATTATTGATATTATGACTAGAATTTTTTGTAGAATTGTGTCAAGGTCAGAACTCTGGCATTACATTAGAAACCTCTATAGATTGATACATTTCTTTCAGCTATTTACAGGTTGTTGGAGTCAGAAATTGCCCTGATTCCAGCCCCATTTCTATGTTAATTGAAATATCATGAGGGACTTCTAATATTATACATGCCTCACTGGAGTCTGGACACACTGCATTTCCATGGTTACACTGCCACAGACAGGAATTAGACCAGCTTAACATGACTTTTCTTTGGTATGCCCCTTTTTGGTTCTCACAAATCACCTCTTGGATAAAATCCTTTTGAGAATCTCACCCAAGATCTGTGTCTAGCTCTTTAGTTTATAATGTGAAGAGTCTACCTTCTCTTTTTCTAAAAACAGCCATGGCATTTTCCTCCTTCCAGTTTTCTAGCACATGATTCTCTGGGATTCTCTGGAGAGCCCTCAGAAATGGTTCAGAAGCCTATTTGTAAATTTTCCTCAAGTCTCCAGAATGTGATCCCTCAAATCAGGCAAGCCAAGGTCTCTGAGTGAAGCATGAGGTCTAATTTCTCACAGTCTCTTTGCTATCTATGTAAGTACTTTTTGCTTTTCTCCTTGCAAATGGGAAGAAGTCATAGTATTTTTCTGTGATCCTAGTCTTAGCTTTATTCCTTCCAACTCATTAAAAGATCTACAATTATGAGAACTATAAGAAAACGGACAGAAACCTTTACTAGGCTCATAACTCATCAGAATTGTGGCACCCCTCCCCTGCCCCATGTTGTTTGTAGCATTTTGAGACTGTTCCAGAAATCAGGGTTAGGGAGTGTCTCACCCTCAGTAAAGCGCAAGTACCATGGTCTTCATTCTTCGTCCCCTGAATGTCCGTGATCACCTGGGATGTATCCTGGTCTTTGAGGAATCAGAGAATAAGACATCATCCTGCCTATGAAAATTTCCTATCCTGTGGAATTTCTTAGTGTTACAGCAGTTTCCTTTACAAATTTGTAAGTCCTTTGAACCTCTTCCTCTTGACTTCAGTGTTATTACTTCATCATTTACATCTTGCTATACTTTGCCTTGGTCTGATTCATATTTTGCTGCATTAATAAATGATAGGCCACTGGTGGTCAGTGACCCTATTGTGCTTGTATCTCCTTATCACCCTGCGTCACACACGGGCAGAGCAGTACTCAGAAAATGCTCATTTGATTTCATTGGCTCTATGTAGTCAGGATCATCAAAATAAATATTGTGAAATTGAGTATGATTGGCTCACAGTGATGTAATATAATTACAACAATGTAATGCTGTATCTTTTTTACAATAAGGCTCCTTCTACATTAATAAATAATTACTTCCCCAGTGGCATCTCTATTTCTCCTTTCCTCAAATTATCTTTGTTCACTGAATTTTTGCTTCTCTTTTTCTTTTCACACATTGGTTGTTTCATGATATTATATTCTTGACATTTAAAATTTCTAGTTCTTGGCATTATTTGTTTCACTGTTGCATAGTAACATTTTTGTTCTTTGCAACCATCTGCTTATTTTAAGGTGTGTAATTTTTCAATGGCATAGAATACTTTCTTATCTTTACTTGCCTTAAATGCTATTCTAGGATATTTATGTGTGGCATTTTTTTATAGACTTTATATCTTTAATGAGCACTTGATCAATACAGAAAGAGGAAATTTTAGCCAGTTATTAATATTTTAAGTGTTTTACATCTCAATAAGTATGTCAAATATACTAAGAAATAAAGATTTCCATGAAATTGTTCTATTGTGTTGTGTAAAGAATTAGTAAACCATTTTTATCAGTGAGGAAAGTGGGGCTCAGCAAGGTGGAAACATGTCCCAGGGCACTTAGATTTTGATCAAAGATCCACTTATTTCAAGCCTGAAGATCTTCCTGCTATTGGTACTTGAGAAGATACTCCTCTTCACAGATCAGGGTTCACCTGGCACTTAGGCACCATGAAAATGTGAGGTAGAGAAGTTTCCTGCTAGAGTAGGCATGAGAACTCCCCATGAGGATGGCATCAAGGGGGAAATGCACAAATAAACTAACCAGATCCACTGTGCACTTATGCCTATTAATATGTAAGAATAAAGCAACCACCAGCAGGAACCTGGACCCTAGACCCTCTCCACTAACATGGAAGTCAGGAGAGTAGGGAATAAGATGGGAGCTCAGAGGATACGTACATCTCCCCTTTTACTTATAGCTTATGAATCTGGAAATAAACATCAGGCTAATAATGAAATTTGAGTTAATTGGGGGGAAAACTCAGATCAAACTATAGAATTGAACACTGTGGAAGTTAATTGATAAAAAATTAAAATACAATTGTAGAGTGATATTTAGGAGAAAACTATGAAGAATATTGGGAAAAATATTGATAGTCTCAGATGTCCCTATATGAGTACCCAGAGTAACACATCTAAACATATATGGTCTCCTGGGCATCCTGGACTTGGTGAGATTTGCCTAATGGCTGGGATGAGACAGTGGAAAGATGTCATCCTTCATTCATATATTCATTTATTTAGCAACATTAATTGAGCATCTATTATATGTAATGCCAGGCACTAGGCTAGTTTTATGGTATAATACAGACTGTGCTCTCAGGAAGACAGACTGACATATAAACGTTGTTCAAATTTTGATAATATGTCATATGAGCATCTTTTCCCACTATTTTTCAAAATTGTAGAAAGTCCATATCAGGTCAGTAAATCTCCTAGTAAATACACTGCTCTCAGTATGTATCCATCGTCTTAGGAGAGGCACTCCATCTCCTGCCAAGAACTTACTCTTCTATGGGCCTGAAAAATAGGTTTTCTTTTCAACGCCATCTCCCTAGCGATTGTTACCTTTGGATAATCAGATTCCTCTAAAGAAACCAAGCTGGCTATAAGACTCCAAGGGTGTCCTTGTTGCTAGTTATGAATGCATTGTATTTCTTTTAAATAAGCAGACTTTTATTTATTTTTTAAGCCTTCTTTGAGTTTTGACCTTTTTTTTCTTTTTCTATTGCATAAGCCTTTTCTGTATCTGGTACGACATCATTGCTTCTTCCATCAATTAACATTTGTAGATGTCTTTTTGTGTGTTTACTTTTTTGAAAACTGACCCTCATAATAATCTAGGGTGTTTATTATTTAGTTTCCTGATACATTAATAATATTTACCTGATTTGTTATCTGCTTAGAAAACTTAGCAATTTAACAAGCTTCTGATCATTGTGTGGAGAAGTTTACTGCCGTTGTTAGGAGCCATCTGCAAACCCTCAGCCCCTGCCTGTTCCTTCAAGGGAGCCCAGAAGAGAGTGTTAACCCTTTGCCTGCTTGATTGCAGGAGGAATGCCAGCTCCTGAACAGGCCTCATTGGTGGAGGAGGGGCAACCACAGACCCACCAGGAAGCTGCCTCCACTGGCCCAGGCATGGAGCCCGAGACCACAGCCACCACTATTCTAGCTTCCGTGAAGGAGCAGGTACATACTCTTATTGAAATTCACAATGAATTATTTCTTCAATGCCTTTAAAAATTAATCTTTGGATGTGTTTTAAATTTGTCTAACGTCCTTGACGCCTTCACGTTTTCTAATTATAAGGTGTTTACATCCCTGAGTACATTGGGATGACTGGCATGTAGAGCCGCTCCAGGTGCCAGTCAGAATCGGAACATGCAGGATACTTGTGCGTCTGCAAGTAAGGACAATCTCGATGGTGATCGGTGTCTGTCTCCCCCACATTGCAGAGTGTGTGCATGCACGCAAAGCTGTGTAAAGCGTAGTTCTCAGTGATGGCTTTCCCAGCAGGACTCTGGCAACCTGAGGCCTGTCATACCTATAGATGTTTTGGATATTTTAACGTAGGTATCGTATAGGGTTGTCTCTGTGAGTTTTGGATAAAGGCTGTATTTGTGTGTTTGTCTGAATTTAAGTATACTCATTTTGTGAGCTACTGTTCTAAAACTTGTCAAACTGTGCCAGTTTGCTTCAATGTCATGTTTATGTTGATTTTTTTTTTCAAGGCACTAATATTCTTTATCCTTCAAACCCAAGTAACCTTCTAAATTAGGTCTTGTCTGTTATGCTTAGAGAAATTGGAAGTCTGGAATTTAATTTCTTACGATTTAAAAGCTTAATAAGGTAAATGTAAATTTAAAGCTCCAGGGATAGTTTTCTTTTCTGCCCTTTCCCTTCCCCCAAAAAGTTATATGCCCTTTCTGAGAGTAATTCTGTTGGAATAATATAATATTAAATTTAAAAAATGTTTAAGTCACTCAGTGTTATTTTTATCAAGAGAGATAAACCAAATATTATATATTTCCTGAGATATTTTTAAAAAATCAGTATCAGCAGCTCAAGTGACTAATGACAAAAAGTGAAGTATTTAATACCTTATTATTTTGCTATTTGCTATAACTTGGAATGTGGCATGAAAGATTGCTCCATAACTATGACATATGTCTAATCTGACATTAGAACTGTATTTTTAGGAAAAAAATGATTTCACAACGTATTCTACTAGTGAGATGTCAAAATATTTTCTATTCCTCACTGAAATTTGAAGTTTTTAAGCATTCCATAAACTAAGAATCTGAGAAGACACAAGATATAGTCAGTACCATTTTCATGGTTCCACCAGCTAAAGAATGTCTAAGCTCTGTCACCTTGGGGGAGAAAGAAGAACTCTTTTCCAATAGCACTTCACAGTTGACCTAAGGAACTGTAGGTGAGAAGGTTCTGATTTATTTGGGGCTCTTAGCATATTCTGTGTTTTTGGTGAAACATGACAGTACATTTATCAAAATGTCCAGAAGTGACTCAAAACTGGAAACTGTATGCAGTAAACACAGCAATGGGAAATTTGTGTTTGTACCTTGAGACCAGGTATTCTCCATGTGGAAGAAAATATGGAAACTTAATGATTTGGGCACTGGAATTCTTTGATGGTCTCAGATGACTTCAAAATTTTATTTTTTGGCAATTAATTAGTGTTCCGAATAAATATTTTGTGGGAGATAGCAAGAACAGTTCAGTTCCCCATGCTAGTCAAAAATTAAAGCATTTCTCTTATTTATTAAAAGAATTATGTATCTCCAGATTATTTCGTTAGTGGGAGGATATACTCAAATCTTTGCTTCTATCCCTATTCTGAGAAATCAGGATCCATTAATTTAATTTGCAGTTTCCATACATGATTTCTTTTTTAAAAAAGTGTCATTATTCAGTACTTAGCATTTCAGTCATTCATCCCAGGACACCACATCTGTTTCTTGTTCCAATATAACTCACCTGGTTTTAAATAGCTCCCATAGGGTTTTTGTGGCACCAGGCAACATATATTTGGAGTAAAGATATCTTAAGATTCTCCTAAAATGTGTTACTCCCTATCATCTGCCCAGTGGGACAGAGCATAGGAAAGTTAGATGTGAATAAGGGAACTAATTACTACTCCCCTTATATGTTTGATTTAAAAATACTAATTAGAGTGTGGCACTCTTAGCCTACATGTTACACTCAAATGTAATAATTAATGTCGATCATGTTTTGTATCAAAAGAGCAATATTCTTAGATGCTCTTTAAAAAAAAAAAAAAAAACCTCAGTGGCATGCCATGTTTATAACCATGATATGGTGATATCAGCTCTGCCAGTCTCAAAGAGCAGACCTTGTTTGGTGGCAGAGATGTCTCAGGAATGGTGTTTCATTAGGGTAGAGAAGAAGGAGACCCCCTTAGTGCAACTGGGTAGATGGCCTAGGTTTCCATTCTGGCTTCTCTGCTTACCATGTGATCTTGGGAAAATGTCTTAACCTCTCCATGCCTCAGTTCCCTCAGTTATAAAATAGGGATAATAATAGTTAGTGAGGACAGTAAAAGCTTACAACAGTACCTGGCACCTAGTAAGGGCTACTGTTACTGTTATGGACATCTCTACATAATGAAAACAGGCTCCTCTTGGGAGAGCGGGTGATTCTACTTTTTAACCCTTTGTACTCGCTTGCTTTTTTCTCAATTTCTTTATTCTACTCGGGATTTAATTTTTTAAATACCCCAGATTTTACAAAGTGTGGCAGTAGAATAAAAAACTGGAGTTTCTTTTCATACAAACTTATTTATTTGGATTTTTTTATATTTCAAATTATTGATACATTCAAAAAGTAATTTTAATCTCTATAATTTTTGCTAACCGTGTCGAGTCACACTCGACATCCGAGTGCAAAGGGTTAAATATATCTAGTGATTCGGTGAGTTTTTTTTTAAGACATTGACATCAAAAGACCAAAAAATACTTTCTGATTATTGAGTATTGTTTGTGCTGTGATGGTATCGTACTTATGCACAGCATTAAACTTTCAAAATTTTACCATACTGGTCTCACAAATCAGAACAGTTTTACATATCTGTTATAAGAAAGAGAGCATGCGAAAATAAATTTTATGAACATGCTGATTTATTGCAACCCCAAACATAATGTCATGGCACCTGGTTAAAGAATTACAAAATAATATCTTTTAACAGTAACCTAAATTTTGAGAGGAAAAGTCTAGGTGGTTCTTTATAGTAAAGCACATCCAAGCCAGTAAAATACCTCACGTGTATTCCCCCTGGGTAATTCACGGTAAGTGGTAAGGAGGGAAATGGCAAACAACCAGTAGTGGTCTTGTTAAGAAACCATTAGTCTGTTAAATATCTGAAATTGGATTTTAGGGTGTCATAAAAACACTGAAATCTTGTACCACTCAGCCATGCTTTCCCTGGAATTCTCTAGTGCCAGAAGCTGTTCCTTTTTCTTTGGCATAATGCTAGAATTTACTTTCTTATTCTTTTATAATATGATAACCTTTCACATTGATGTTAGTCACAAATATGCATACCTGTGCAGGTACAAAAAAAGTCCTTGCTCTTTTGCTGGTAGTAAGAAGGAGCCTGCTTCCATTCAAATGCTACCTCTTTCATGAAACCATACTCACCCCAACCTGAAGTGAAATCAGATCTCTCTCTTGATCTCCTTGAACACCTTAAACCACTGCTGTGACTCTTAATCTTATGCTCCTTTGGATCCATATAATCAGTACCTAAAGACAGAGCCCTGTTTTATACATTGTTTGTACATGTGTTACAAGTTGCTCCTCTCCCAGCACCTTATACATATCTCTAAATATATGAGACCTGTAATAAATGATCGTTCAAGGAGGGGAATGGATGAATAATATTGACTATCAGATTACTTTGTCGCTCACTCGCTGTTTTGTGAAGATAATGGAACCCGTAGCTGTGTTCACAGAAACATTGTAAGCAAGAGAGTCTCAAGGACACTGCCTAGAAAACGTGTTACCCAGCTGTACATTCTTATGACAATTTGAATTGCACTATATCCATATTGGTCTAGAAATTAAATGCAGTCTCCACATGGAACAAAGTAAAATTTTATTTCATATTGATGGTCAAATAATGACATAGGTGCTATAACTTTTATCTCCTGTGTGTTCACTGTAGCTCGTAGGTAAGTGTAGGGAATAAAAGAATGTGGTTATCTTGGTAATTTCATAAAATATCCACCAGCATCATGTACACCAGGTAATATGAGTAACTGTTAAAGAAATGTTAAGGATTGCATTTTAAGAGAAATAAAGTCAACCCATGGGAATAACAAAGTAATGTGATTCTTGGACTTGAATCTGAAATTACAGGAAGTGTCAGTTGAACTTCAGCCACCAGTTGGCTGTAATAAGGATCATCATTTGGCAGTTTCTGCTGTTCTGCTCAACTCCTAATAAGAATCTAGGAGTCCAAGATGAATACTGATGTAGGAAAGGAGGAAGTTTTTTTGTATCCTGATACTTTTCTAATATCTAGCAAACTTGTAACTGGTTACTGCCTATCTTAACAGCTACCTGTAATAAAATAGTACAAATGTGGTGCCCCAAAAGAGTCTTGCCTCCTCCTGTAAAAACCTTAGGCTAAACTGACTGATATATCCTTGAAGTACACAGCACACCTTTGGATGCAGAGGAATTGTAATTTGATAAGACATTGACTGCTTATCCAGAGGCTTGTTGCTGTCTCCCACACCTAAGTCTGATGTGTTGGAGCGATCACTTCACAGAAACAAGGAAGCAGCAAGCCAAGGACCATGTGCAGGGTAGTATTATCAATTGGTAGAATACATTGTAGTTTTGTAATTGACAGTATATGATCTCTTGGTTTTAGAAACATTCTTTACAAGAGGACCATATGGCCAATAATGGATAGGATTAGCAAGTGTATTTCATAGTTCTGTATAGGACACAATTTGATTTGCGTTCTGTAACATCACACATGTAATATTCATTAGATCCTTTCATCTTCTGTCATAAAGTTGTTTGAATAATTGACATCTTTATTTGAACTTGGCTATACTCCTCAGGCTCTCTAACTTCCATTCTATTGTTCTCCCACAAACTGTATATTCATATTTT
Source organism: Microcebus murinus (assembly GCF_040939455.1). Classification (NCBI taxonomy): domain Eukaryota; kingdom Metazoa; phylum Chordata; class Mammalia; order Primates; family Cheirogaleidae; genus Microcebus; species Microcebus murinus. The sequence continues at coordinate 38,841,835 of NC_134111.1, forward strand.
TGGTTGATGATTTAAGGAACTTGGAATCCAGATTTAAGGTTAAGGCCAGTCTAGATAGCATGAAATGGTAAGCAAAGAATAGATTTGGTAAAAGATGCTAATTTTATATGTACTCCTCTTATTCTGATGAGGTCTCAAATTAGATACTATGTATCCTTCTTTTGTTATCTTTGATGAGTGAAAATTGCACTGTTCCTCATTTGTGAAGCTCTCAAAGAGAACACCACCTTTCATGATAATATTTTCTGGCTTTTGTGAAAATTACCATTGTACCTTCAGTGTGTCCATATTAACTTAAAAGATATTTAAATATCAAAGAGTGAAATGAGAGCCAGAGATCCTTAATTTTTGAAGATAAAATAAGGAAATTTGGAGCCCAACTGTGTCCTATTGATATTACTGCATTTTTACATGGATATCTTAGCTTCAGTAATTACACACCCTTCCTGTATGGCAGAATGCCCAGAACTGAACAAATTCCAGGACAATTATTTACTTTATTCCTCCGAAACTGAAACAACTCAACTGTTATGCACCTGCCTTTGCAACTTCCTTTTATTTGGCCCCTACGTTTATTTACAATGAAATAGTCCTCTCTGACACACCTCAGCCACATGCAGAAGACAGAATTTTTAGTTCAGCTGTAAACAAGGATAGTTAACTAAAAGTGCTGTGCTGTAAGTACAATTCTAAAACTTCTCATTTTTCCTATTGGTAACTAAATTATCCTAGTATTTGTGTAACCTATAGCAAACTCTTCCATGCCTGAACTGTATCATCAAACACAAGGTAAGATTGGATCTCTTCTTAGTGATTTTTGTGGGATTTTACAGCTTTACCTTATTAATGTTATAGGAATGAGGTTCAGAATGAGGTCAAGTGGTCACGCTTTTGTGACACTGTTTGTCTTGTATTCAAGCCTTCTGAACGCTGTTACATGTGTTAGAGTGATGGTTCTCAGCAGAGCCATTTAAGAGGACTGCCTCTTAAATTGCCTTACCATGATCAAAATTTATCATTTCTCTTCCTTGTGTTAATGATGCAGGGTATCCTCTACCTCAAGTATCTCTGTGGTTAAAGAATACTACAGAGTATGGCCAACAGACTTACTCAGTTTTTGAATGTTACTCCCCCTCTCCATAAAAACAAACTCACCATCAACCTAAAAAATTAGATTGCCAAGTTAACAAAAAACAAGCATATACATTTGCACATCTGCTCATATTTTCTGAAAGTCTGATGAATGATCTGCTGGACCCACTAGCAAAGTTTTCCAGTCTTATATGGCCCCAATTATGCATTCAGAATGACTTAGTATTTATTCTCTTTAATTCAGTTGGAAACATCTTTTTAGGTGTATTGACACTGAAGAGTTTGTTTGGAAGAGCTAGTAAATTTTAGGAATTTGAACAGACTCTGGCTGTTCATACATAGCTGGATCACAGATGTGAATGTGGAATGCATAGTAGGTACCCCCAAATATTTATTGGTTAATAATGTTCACTATTCCTCTACACTTACATTAGGCTTGCTTTTAATTAATGAAAACATATTTATTCAAAGCCCACTGTGAACAAAGTATTTTGTCAAGGAAAGGGTTGTGGGGTGGGAGGAAGGAGACATGTAAAAATGTTCTATTTCATGTAGTTTCTACCCTCAGAAGAATGCAGAGAGGCACAAACCATATTGTATACTTCAGTTTGGAGTAATGGGAACATGAGTATTCATTAGGTGAACTATACGATCCAGAACGTGTACTTTTGCCCCCCTTTTAATGTAAACAGTGTATAAGTATGCATTGTATTATATCAGTTTTATGTAAATTTGTTAATTTTAGGTAAAAATTTAACTTTAACCATGGAATTAGCATTACCTTTAGTTTACATTTAAAATAATAGAATGTTTTTCCTTTGTTAACACTTAAAGCCAACCCTGACTTTGCATTTTAAAATTATAATTTCCTCTTTGGTTGAATAACCCAGATTCCTATTCAGAGTTAAATTATGAATATATGGAATAATTTTTCCCTAGTACATGCAAACTTTATGCTGTTAAATTTGAAATGAGTGACTGCTGAGCTGGTGAGATTAAGTGGATGATAGAATCATTCTGCATTGAATTCTCTGCTCTGCATGATCGTTTTTCTTTTTAGAATCACTTCTAGAAAGAATAATATTTCAGAGACATATTTTTCCCTTCAGGTACAGCCCTAAAGTTATTTTGTTGCTATCACAAAACACAATGTAGCCAGTGCCTATCTTTATGTCTAAGTGTTCTCAATTTCTAAATTGCCATTTTTGTCACTTTGCAGTAATGGGTCCATATGGTCTTACTTCAACTGTTTGTATTTTATGAATGTATTGTTTCCAAAGTGATCAGATCTGCTGTACCTTAGCAACATAATTTAGGTTATGATTATTTCATTTCAGACATTCCTGAGAAAAATCATTTAAAATGTAAAGTTCTTTTCAAGTAGTTCAAAGACAAATGCCTTAGCTTATAGAATCTTGAGAGTTTTTATATACACAAACCTTAAAAATACAAGAGTTACACATAATAGAAATAGTCTGCAAGCAAACTGAAAGAACACATTGAAACTTGAAGACAAATACCTATTATACAATTATATTCCTTATAGTCATATTTCAAATGTGAAAATGACTATCATAAATTTCAAGATAGTGTACTTAGAATTGAAATCTCTTTGACTCTTGAATGAAAATTTAATTTCTCTTTAAAAATTGGAGTTCAAGGCATTTCAATATATAGACTGTTTAACTGGTATTTTCATTTGTAGACTTTTACATCTGAAAATTTCTATAAAGCCACATTGACATCAGTAAAGTATTGATCATGGGATATCATCTACCCTAATAGGCATATCTCATTTGCTGTATTTCCCCAAATCATTCTTAGACCCTAAATCAAGATCAAGTTCCTTAACCACTACCTGTGGCCTTTTAACAAACTGTTGTGGAGGAATTAATAACTGTTACTATTTCATCCATATTAAGCATTTCTACATTCTATTATTCCTTTAGAAATACCTTTCTGTCACAAAGTTGACATATGCCATGATCTCTCCCCTTTTAAAAATATTTCATTTTAAAAAGCCTTTTTTGCCCAAATAAGGAGTAAATTGACATCTCCCTTTTTTCATTCATGACCTTAGCTACCTCATATGTTTCTTGCTTTAAGGCTATACCTATTGGAAGGGAGGCATGCTTTCTAGAGTTTTTCCATTGCACCATTTTCTCGTTTGTTCCTTATAAGGTATATAATGTTTTTCTCTATAATGTAAGCTCTTAACAGTAGGATCTTGATTTTTCTTTTATTTCAGTCAGCAAAGAATAATGAAAGTGAATTCTGATTAAATTATTATGTGAAAAATATATCTTAGTGATTGCTACTGTTGTCATCATTCTAAGCTGATTGATTACAAGATTTGAAGGTCTGTAGGTAAGAATATGAAGCTTGTATTTGTATAGCTATGGTACTGAACAGAATGCCATTATCCTTAGCTCATTTGATCTGCACTGCAAAGTTGGGCAAATGTATTTTATTGATGTGAAACTATTTTTATTTGGTGGTGAATAATTTTTTTTTTAAGTAAACTTCTTTACTATTGATAAAACTTATTTCCATTTCCCATTAAGAAACCTATGCAGATACTCACCCTACTGTTAGAGTTGGAGAGTGGCCCTCTTATTAAAAGACCAGTAGAACAGAATTGAAAACAGTGGTCAGTGGATCCTCTATGCCAGGTCTGCCATTGTGAGAACCAAGACCAAGCATTGCTTTACTGGGCCAGCTGCTTTTTGACAGAAATAGATTGCTGTATCTTCTTCTTACTGCCAACACCACCACCACCACCACCACCACACACTGCCATCACCACTACTACTATTACTGGGAACAAATGAAAAATCTAGAAAAACTGCATAATTGTCAATAGGATAAAAGAATCAGTGATCTCTGTGGCACAGAAATCCAGTAGGAAACTAATAGCTAACATGTATTGAGTGCTTACTATGTGTTAGGCATTTTACTTAGTTTTTTAAATGGAAGATCCTCTATATTCCTTATCACAACTTTTTGATTAGTGCAGGGGAAAATCTGTCAGTTTTTTAGTCCTCTAAACATCACATCCCACTTTCTTTGTTTCACACATTTCCCCACCTTAGTAAACTTGGTGGGAAAATAAATAGTCTTAACCTGTACAATATCCTTTTGGTAAATTATTTTTATTCTCAAATGAGCCAAGGTATTTTCTGGTACTTGTAACTAAAAACCCTGAATTATACCTGTAGGTATTATTATTACCACTATTTACAAATGAGGAAACTGAAGTTAAGAAAAGTTGGATAACTTGCCCAGACTTACATAGTTAATAAGTAGGGAATCTGAGATTTACATCCAGGCAGTCATACTCCAGAAATGCATGCTAAACAATTAAAATCTACAATGAAGCCAATAAAGAGAAGAATGGATATAGAGGAAAATTGAATCATTGACGGTGACAAGCATATGAGAAGTTATCCTGAAATGTAGAAGAAAAGAACAAAAATGGCATAATAAATGCCCCTAGACATGGCAGCTGTAAAAAGTAGACCTAAGGGAAAAGTTATAGATTTTCTTGAAGGATTTTAGAGTAGTTAGAACAGAAGCAATACTTAAATATAATTTTAAAATATTTTTTTCTGAGTAGAAATTAAAGCCCTGAATGTACAGATCTAAAGAGATCATTAGATTTCAGGCATCTTCTAGGTAATTCCTAGGCAGGAAAAAAGGCCTGTCCAGGAATTACCTTGACAACATTTTATATTTACAAAGAGAAAGAGGAAAAAACTTTATAAGAATTCAGATAAAAGAAATAGTTTATCTGCAGTGGTAAAATTAGGCTTCAGTAGAACACTAAATTCCAAGTAAGTGAAGTAGACCAAGTGTGTGTGTGTAGAATTTTGAAGAAAAAAATGCTTATAATACAAGAATTTATACCCAGCTTAATTGTCTTTAGGATGTGAAGGATTAAAATATATTCTTAGACATCAATGGTTTATGAAATGTGTTCACTCTTATATCCTATTACCCTTTTTGATAATTAAACATGTGTTCCCTTTAGGGAGGAATTAAATTTAAGATATATGACTGAGAAATTCGTGGTATAAAATAACTAGTGGATCTTCTCTGATTTCGTTAAGATTCCAAAATAAGAAACAAGGGTTTTTGGGTATTATCAATTAGATTTTTCAGTTCTCTGCTTTCTTGCTTCTAATGGGCCTCAAGCTATATATTCTTTCAAGTAGTTCAGATTGATATGTTAATCTGTTTGGTGACTGTCACTACTGGCCATTGATATTGTTCTGATTCACTCTTGATATCAGTGACTAAACTGCTTACACATTTTGGGCACTTTATGGGGAGAATTCCCAGTCAGTGTAGAGTTTCATTTAGGAATTAAATGGCATTTTTTGTGTTCTAGCACTTAAGATGTTTTGTACCTGGTAAACTTTAATGACTTAAGTCATGGTTTGATGGCTTACTGAATTTGCAGAGATGAAAAAGGAACACAGTTTAAGCTGAGACCAAAAGTTACCATAGGCTAAAGTTGACAAAGGAAGAAAGAAAAGTAAATTTATATAGGTTGCAAGATGTAGAAAACTTGTAGGTGAATCATGGTTATGAAACTGGATTATCTTGCTTAAAAAATGAAAAATTTAGTATGACCACTATAGCAGAGTTCAGATCCAGAAGGGTGGCATGGCACAGTGTTTAAGAGCAGGAGCTTCCAACTCCACAACTGCTAAGCTATGTCACCTTGAGCAGGTTACTTTGGGTAGAGACTTCTGTATCCTCAAACCTGCTAAAAATAATAAATGTTCAATAAACATTATCTAGTTGTTATCCCTGAGATAATATGTAGTGGAAACACCATGTTCTAGCTCAGGGTCACTTAGGAGGGACCTAGATCCAGATGAAGAATACCCAAAGGTGGAGGGCCCTGGCCAAGACTTGGCCCATGGAAGAGGTTCCAGCCAGAGGGCAAGGAGAGGTTTGGTCACATCCCTAACAGCCTTTATGCTGAGAAAGAGCAGTGTCTGTCTAGACCCATGGAGATATGGGTTGTGTCATCTTGAAGTAATTCTGCTTTTCAAATATCTGTTCAGAATATATTCAGAAATCTCATTAAGAGATTCTTCAGATACATCTTTTTACCAGCTGCCATGGAGGGAATTCCACAAAGTATCATTAAGTAAGAGAAGGCAGTTGCAGAAAAGTATATAAAATATCGCATTGTTTGGAATGCCCCAGTCCAAGGATGCTTTCCACTATATTCCAGAGATTAGAATAGACTCTGGTACTACAAGTTAACTTTCAGAGTACTTGTTGAGTACATGTTTGTTGAAAATATTGGCATTTCATGAAATAAAATACAAATACATTGATGACCCTCAAACTCACATTAATTACCTGAGAGAAGAGTGAGGGAAGACGTAAAAAGCCCCCTCCCTAAGAAACAGTGTATAGTGAGAGAGAGAAGATATCCAAAGTAAAATTAAAAAGTTTCCTCAAGGTATGTATGCAATAGCTTATACCTGACACTTTTTTCATTGCTATTAGAAAAATAAATTCTGTACAAAATTAGCAGCCAAAGAGATTTATTCAAACATGGATCTTTTTTATTTCAAAAGTGAAATGGAGGTCCTTGAATCTTGACCAGGACCTTGCCAAACTTGGGCTGCTTCTGCTTGTGCAGACATCGGCCCCTCCAACTCAACAGCCTGGCGATATTTTGAAGTGATGTCACACACCTTTTGGGAGCTGGGGGAGGCATCTGTGCTAACAAGATTGTATTTTCAAGCTTTTAAATGCTTCCAGCAAGATTTCCTTGTAGGCTTAGTCATGTCTGAGCCTGCAAAAATACTGGTGCTTTTACAAAGAAGTGGAGAGTTTGTCACTTCTATGATGGTGCATATCCCTAATATATTCTTTCTTTCTGTAACCTGGATGCAGTCCAAAGCCAACTGTAATCACTTTGGCTGATTTATTTGAACTGGCAGAGCTCACATTGGTATCCTCTAAATGTTCCCTTATGATATATTCCTCCACAGAAGAAGGTAAATGTAGTAATTAGGATTGTCTTATTTTATGACTAGCACTATGCAAAAAATATGGAGCCATTTCCAATGCAATTCTTGTATATGAAAAATACGTCCCAGCTTCAAAGTCCTTTTTCCAGACAGACTAGAAATGCACTATGACATAGAGTAGATTGGCCACAAATATTGCAAAATACAAGGTCTGGTTTGCTATTCTGTGACTGTTTTAGCTAGCATTTCAACTGCCCAAAATAAACCCTAAATAAGGTTTTAAAACATTTTGAGGAAACCATGTCAACCAGTACAGTGAGTTTTGATTCCCATAGCACATTAGCATTGACAAGTTGAAGGACAGGCACCCTGATAGCTCAGAAAAATGTCAGATGGCCACCTGAGAGCCAGTCAGAGGAGGGAGGCTACCAACAAGGACAACTGAGCCAAGGAATGGCTCTTTCCCAGTTCCTTCAGTGGAACACTCCAGAGTGTGCCACTGGGTGGGCTGATCAGTCCATCAGCCAGTGTATGCTTGCCACCAGCCAGCCCCCAGGACCCTGTAGAAGAGGTATATGGACCCTTGGGTGCTTCAGTATGTCCTGGGACATCATTGTACCATAGTGAATATTTTTAAGTGTTACCTTCATTATTATTTATAGTGATAATTTGGTAATTCTGACTCATCAGTAAACTTGCAGTGTTTCACTGTACTCTTCTAAAGAATTTAGTGAAATTTTAAAATATACCTTGGAATGGTGGGGAGAATGCAGGCATTGATGTCAAACAGACCTGGATTCAAATCCAGCCTCCTACAAGCAACTTTATTATATCGGGCAAGCACTTTAACCTCTCATAGCCTATTCCCTCTCTGTAAGATTACAATAATGCCCAGTTCATAGGTTGTTGGGTAAGGCTTCAGTTAGATCAAATATTTAAAATCTAATAAAGTGCTTTATACTTAATGGGTGGTCAAGTACCTATTCAGAAGCAGAGCTATCTCATTTACCAGGGATTTCATGAATATTGAAGTTTTATCATTCTTTGGGGATTTTAGTGATAAAGCTGGCATTCAAATTTAATTGCCCCTGAAATTGCTATGGCAGAATGAAGCCACCCACCTTATGTGGGAGTACTGTTTACTCCGTCGTTCTTTGTTTCCTGCAGAGCATTAGTTTATTTTTCATCTTCATCTATCAGAGATCTTCAATTCCCAGTCGTCCAATTTTGTTTGGTTAGTTGATACAATCCCCCTTTCCTTCTCTTGGAACCTGCCCTAGGATGACTCCTGACCTGAAATGCGTTTGAACATTCTGCAGTCTAAAATTGCCTAATGTCATTCTTCTGAGAGAGCTCTCTGCTGGATCTGAGAAGCAGTAATTGTTTTGAGAAGATGAGCTGTGGCTGGGTGGAAGGTAGGTTTGGATCACAGTGTAGGATGATACACAGAAGCAAGCCGCTACGCTCCAGGACTGAAACTGTCCTAGGGTAGTGGGTAGTGTTCTACTTTAAATTCCGTAAAGAAGATTTCCAGCCCATCATTGAAAAGAAACTGTTCACTTACTTGAATAGATTTACAAACAGGAACTATTCCTTTAATATTTTTTATTTTTAATATTAGCCCCCAAATGCTTTATAATATGTTATGTTCAATAAGCCCCATTGTCTATAAAACAAGTCTAGAATTCCAGTAAGATACGACAAGACATTAGAAGTAAAATGAATACCAAACTTTGACTGACATAACAATCTCAGACTTCTGTTTCTTACTGCATGCTGATGTTGTGGCATTTCAATGAATATCTGTAGAGTACCAATGTGTATGGTACTGCCCACTTTGTATAGGTCACCTCATCTAATCCTCACAATGGTCCTGTAAGTTTGGTGCTATTATTGTCTCCATTTTCAGATGAGGAAGCTGAGGCTCAGAAAATGTGTGAAACTTTTAATTTACCAGAATGTGAATACCATCATACATAGCACAAGCCTTTATTCCTAGAGTCAGACCTGCTGCATAATAGACAATTGATATTTGTTGGATGACTGAACTTGAACATCTGGTTAGAGTCCAGCAATTGCAAAGGGATTCAGTTCCAAGGGGCCTTCTGCCCCTAAAGCCCACAGCTCAAACTTTTTTTCCCTACTTCTCCCCTCCCTCAATCAGCCCTGTATTAGATAGTCTGATAGAAATAAAAGGGTATAGAGGACATAGTCCCAGCCTTCCATATGCATAATCCAATGAAGATACTTGCAACCCAGTAAAGGTGTTCAATATATACTTTGTTTAGAAGCATCAGTTAGGTGGTTCTGAGCTTTAGAATAAGAGCCAAGGTAACTAGGCACTAAAGCGGCTCTGTTGTAAATCTGTGTGCTAATTGGGCCTCAGGTTTGGCAGCTGTAACAGAGACATCAAAATACCATGGCTTAAACAAAATAAAAATATATTTCTCTATCACAGAACAGTCCAGGAAGCAGCGGTGCAAAGTTGGCCAGGGCAGCTTTGCTGCCTGGTTGCCATCTCTGGGCCTGAGGCAGCTCCGGGTTCTCACTGGGTCCCAGCCAGCAGGTAGGAACAGAGAGCTGTGGGAGCAAATACGTTCCTTTGGGAGATCAGGCTCTAGGAGAATCTGACTCCTCACATGCATAAAATGTCGTCCCTTGGCCACAACAAGCTGCCCCGAATACTGGGAATTACATGCTCCAGTGAGCAGCCACATACTCCGCTAAAATGACCATAAACAACCAGCAGTTTCTGCAACAGTCTACTCTGGAAGAGCGTGGGTGCCCTGGCACTTGGGCCTGCTTGCTCCTCTGCTCTCTCTTCTCCCTGCTTTACTGTACTCTCCTTTCCATCAGTCAGGCTGGGCGGGCTGTTCTGGACATTCCACGGTGGTGTGGAAAGGACTAGAATCAGAATCACTGCTCTGATGCTTATATTTTTTGTAAGATGGTGGTATTTCTCTATTTAATGTTTGTAATAAAGAGATGCTGTGAAGACAGAATAAAGTTTTATTTCCTTGTGTTCTCAATAAATTTAAAAATGTTTAAGTTCATTTTTCTTTTAAGCCTTAATATACCAACTTTTGAAGTTCTGTAAATACTGTTTACATTTAAAAAACAAAATCCTTGTATTGAATTTTTCATGCTGTTACCACCTTGTAAAATAGTAATGGAAATCACTAAATATGCCCAGTATGAGTAATTAGTGTTGCTATGATATCTTAAATGTTTTGTATTTGTTTCTTCTCAGTTCTTGCATTTGGAAAAATTATTGTATTACTGTAGAGTTTTAAATTTAATTTTATTATATCATCAGTTTTCTTCCTAGAGAACTCAGAATCTCAAGTTACATTGGTAAGGACATTGAATACAGATTTTTTTTTCTCCTGCCTGAAAACGTTATCATTTATAATTGGAAATGAGCAAAGTTCAAAGTATAAGCTCAACTAAAACACTTCTCTTTTAGGAAGACAACGTTTCTAATCTCAAACATTTTGATTTGTTGAGTATAGGAGAGTTATCTGCACTGGTGCATTGCCTCATACCTGTAATCCCAGCACTCTGGGAGGCCGAGGCAGGAGGATCCCTCGAGGTCAGGAATTCAAGACCAGTCTGAGCAAGACCAAGACCCTTTCTCTACACAAAATAGAACAATTAACCCAGCGTGGTGGCATGCGCTTGTAGTACCAACTACTTGGGAGGTTGAGGCAGGAGGATTATTCGAGCCCAGGAGTTTGAAGTTGTAGTAAGCTATGATGATGCCATTGTACTATAGCCTGAGAGACAGACCAAGGCCATGTCTCACAAAATAAAATAAGAAAATGTGATAAGTACTCAAATATTTGTTGACTAAATCATATTTAACATTTTACATTTAAAAAATTGCCCATTTTAATCTATATATTCTGAACTATTAAATAAAATACTTAAAATAATTTGGCTATGGTAACTATCCTCCAAATACTCAATACAATCACAACACCCACACAGATAGATTTAAGCATACCCATGTGCATACACAGTGCACAGGTAGGCATTTGTGTTGGGGTCAGGCTACAACAACTTCAGTTCTTCAAAACATACTAAAATTATACTTAAATGTCTCTAAATAACTGCTGTGGTCCTATATTTTGCTCTTTAGGCTCTCACCCTCAACCTTATTCACTCTAATTTGAAATACAGGTTCAATATCCCTTATATGAAATTCTTGGGACGAGAAGTGTTTTGGAGTTTGGAAATTTTTTTCAGATTTTGGAATGTTTGCAAAATGTACATACTGGTTGGGCATCCCTAATCTGAAAATCTGAATTTTGGAGCATTTCATATTTTCAGATTAGGAATGGTCAATCTGTATATAATTTGGTTATCTTTGTATTCCTGTAGAGTGTGTTCCAGATATGCACGCTTAGTTAAGTGGTGGAGGCCAAGAAGAGGACAGGGACCAAAGGGTAGGAAAGAGAAAGCATGAGATCAAGATTAGCAGAGGAACAGTGACAGCACCAGCTGATGGTTGTATGTCAGGGGAAGAGACAGGAACAACTGAAAGTCAGGCTTAGAGACTAGTAGTGTCTTCATATAGCTGTGAATATTCATAGTGCTCTCAAGTCATCAAGAAAAGTGTGTGTGTTCTATATGTTCTAGTTAATAAGTCAGAAAAAAGTAATGCCACTTCGTAGTGTTTTAAATTACAAAATAAATGGACATTTGAAGGATAATCTTTGGATATCTAGACATTTTAATCTTGTGGAACAGCAGCTGCTTACTCAAAGATGAGAGAAATGAAAAATTATTAAATTAATACAAAGGATCCAAGTGGCCAGTTTTCAAAATGTAGTGCACTAGAAGGTCATAACTAACATGGGAGAATAACAGGGACAGACCAGATTAGTTCCGCCTATCTAGTTATTCTTACCCAGAGAGGCAAGACAGAATTTTATTGTTAGAATAATAGTGTTTACTGAGCATTTACTATGGGTATCACTGTGCAAGTGATGACATGTGTACCTGCTTTAATTCCTCATCACCCTGCAATTTAGGAATTATGAGGATTAAAGCATTTTAAATAGGAGGGAACTGAGGTGTAAATGGGTTAGGTAGCTGTTGATGGTCACACAGGTCATAAACAATTAGCAGGAATTCTCTCCCTACCCCCACCCCCAATCTACCACCAGTCACAGAGCTTGTGCTCTTGCCAGGGCTCACCAGAGCCATGCTTAGTTGAAGCAAAACCACTTCCTAGATGTGTGTCTCTAGGGCAGCCATGTAGTGTTTCCAAGCCTCAGTCTGTCTGTTGGACAATGGGGATAAGAGTAATTAGTTGACTGCCTATTGCATCCAGGGGCATTGTAAGACTCATGAGAATAAAATTTTTTAGAAATCCAAAAATAATTTTGTAAAAATTGTTACAAACCTTTGGCATGATATCCTTATAGTCAGGAAAATGAAAATAAAGTTATTTTTATTTAGGGAATATTATGTAACATTATACACTAAGAAATAGGGATTAGAGTAATTTAGTCCTTAAGGAATTTGAAACCAGCCTGAGCAAGAGCACGACCCTGTCTCTACTAAAAATAGCAAGATATTAATTGACCAACTAAAAATATATCTACAAAAAATTAGCTGGGCATGGTGGCACATGCCTGTAGTCCCAGCTACTCGGGAGGCTGAGGCAGAAGGATTGCCTGAGCCCAGGTGTTTGAGGTTGCTGTGAGCTAGGCTGATGCCACAGCACTTTAGTCCAGGCAACAGAGTGAAACTCTGACTAAAAAAAAAAAAAAAATCTAAATTTGGTTCTCCCCACCATAAATACTCTGTTATCCTCTCCTCCCTCAGCTCAACAAGAAAAGTCCCAGTTATATTGTATTCGTTTCATTCTACTGAATGAAATATAGGCTGCCTGAAGAAGACAGCAAGAGTAATGAAGAATTTGCTTTATGCACTGATTAGTGAATGTAGTGTGAATTGAACATGCCACCAGAAGGTCCTGTATTCTCATTCAGTTATCCAACTCGGTAGATGCAGAGTGTTTCTCTGTCACTGCTCAAACTCAGCTGTTCTCCATATCTGTTGGATAAGTTTGTGTTTCTCATCTGTTGGAACTTCAGAAGGGCAGAAACCATATTAAAGAGTCGTCTTTACCTAGAGGTGGAAACAGGGAGCAGTAGCAGTGAAGTAACATTTAAGGACACTGGAGCTTAATGAACAAAATTCCTCTGTGCCACCTAGATCCTCCAAGGCCTCGCATTCTCAGGACAAGGATTTAGTTCCATCCTCTGCACATGAATGCATAGTGTTATTGGGCATCCAAAGACCCATCACTTGTAGTTTTGAATCCAGAGTTTAAAAGAGAGCAAGCCTACCCTAGGTCTTCCACTTTATTTATTTATTTATTTTTTTTGTAGCCACTAGACTCAAGACAGCTGGGCATTACTTCTGATCAGCATTTGTTAGCTCAGAAGGAAGCCTAACATCTCTTCTCCCTCCTGGGGCTCAGCTTCCTCACCAGGTACCTGGGCCTTCACTGTCCCCTCTGTCTTCCCTTACTTTGAAAGCTGTTTCCTTCTACTGCCCCCTGAGCTTTTTTTTTTCCTAGCACTTCACTAGCAGTAATGTTTTCTATTGTTTAATCAAAGAAATAAAGATGGAGAAGAGTTTTTTTAAATTGGAGAAATAGATAAGTCTATTCTTTTAAGTTATAAACTTCTGAAAGGCATGTGCCCTTGTTAAATATTGTAGGACACTAAACAGAATGCAACTATTATAGGCGCTAAGGAGTTAGAGAAGTTAGATTTTTCCTAATAATACCCATATTCAGTCCATAATCTTCACACTTACTTAAACCTGCTTCTAATAGTTTGTAGTGATATCTTTGAATAACTATAGCTATTCATTCATATATATATTTGCATATTTACCCCCAGAGTCATGCTCTATTCAAGCCTGGTACCATAGTTTTTCCTAACTGTAACTGATGAGATTTCACAAGTGTATTGCATAATTTAATTAGTTTAATGTTTATAGAAGTTCTTTGAAGGTAAAATCTTTTCATAAATGCCAAGAATCATGATTGCTTTATTCATGTAGTTCCCAGGACTCAATTTCTCCTGCATATAGTTTCTCTCATAATCAAGGAAGGTTAAATGCAATACCATTGACAATATTTCAGAAATAGAAATGTATTTTTGATTGTGGCAGATACTGAATATTTTTGCTGGTTTGAATCTTGAAAATAAAATGACGTGTAAATTCTAGTTAAATTGATATCTCTTCAATCATTTATACCTCGAGTACATTTTGACATTGGAATACTGCCATTAAACCATCAGATTATCTTTAAACCGTATACAGAATTTGTCACTCTTCTGGGTTTTATTTGAACAGAATTTTGTTTAAGTAGAGAATTCTATGTAATATGCTTTAAATGGTATTTAATAAAATGAATAAGAAAAAATGTCAAATATGAATCCTTTTAGATTCCTTTGCCATATGAAGTTCTTTCACAAATTTATTTTGTTATATACTTTTTTCTTTTGTGCAAACATCATTTTTCTTCAGATTTTGCTTTCTCTTTCTGCAAGATTATGAAAACTGTCTCTTCTATAACTGCATTCAGAGAACCCTGCAAACAGGAAATGCTCAGGTAAAAATGCTTAGATGGCAAAATCAATAGGTGCTGCATATTTAAACCTGATGCTTTTGGGTTCTTTTCTAAGTATTCACAAGATACCTGGGAGTTTGGTTCTCTTTCTCAGTATGCAGGAAGGAAAAGTAAGATTTTGGTTTGGAGAAGTGGCAGCACAGGGCATCAGCCAAGAAATGTAGCAGTAGCAGCCTAAGTGAGGTGTCAAATTCAAGATAAGTTTACTTAATAATTATTATGGATAAATAATAGTTGTACATCTTTATAAGGTATATGTAATATTTTGATGCAGGCGTACAATGTGAATTAATCAAATCAGGGTGATGTAGATATCTTCATCTCCAGCATTTATCATTTCTTTGTTAGGAACATTCTAATTCCACTCTTTTAGTTATTTTAAAGTATACTCTTACTGTGGATTATAGTCACTTTGTTGTGCTATCAAATATTGTTCATTCTATCTAATTTTATTTTTGTACCCATTAACTATCCCCACTTGCTCTCTCCCCCCCTACCCTTCCAAGCCTCTGGTAACCATTGTTCTACTCTGTCTCCATGAGATCAATTGTTTTAATGTTTAGTTCCCACATAAGAGTGAGAACATATGAGATTTGTCTTTCTGTTTTTGGCTTATTTCACTTAACATAATGTTCTCCAGTTCCACCATGTTGTTGCAAATGGCAGGGTATCTTTTTGTGGCTATATAATATTCCATTGTGTATACGCACTGCAATTTCTTTATTCATCCATTGATGGACTTAGTTGATTCCTAATCTTGCCTATTGTGAATAGTGCTAAAATAGACATGGGAGTGCAAATATCTTTTTGATATACTAAACTCCTGTCCTTTGGGTATAAACAGTGGGATTGCAATGGGATTGCTGGGTCATGTGGTAATTCTATTTTTAGTTTTTTTGAGAAACCTCCGTACTGTTTACCATAGTGGTTGCACTAATTTACTTTCCTACCAGCAGTGTAAGAGGGTTCCCCTTTCTCCACATCCTCGCCAGCATTTGTTATTTTCTGTCTTTTTTATAAAAGCCATTTTAACTGGGGCGAGATGATATCTCACTGTAGTTTTGATTTATATTTCTCTGGTAACTAATGATGGCGAGCATTTTTTATATACCTGTTGGCCATCTATATGTCTTCTTTTGAGAAATGTTTATTTGGCTCCTTTGCCCATTTTTTAAATCAGATTATTTGATTATTTTTCTATCAAGTTCTTGGAGTTCCTTATATAGTCTAGTTATTAATCCCTTGTCAAATGGGTAGTTTGTAAATATTTTCTCCCATTCTGTGGGTTATCTCTTCCCTTTGTTGATTGTTTCCTTTGCTGTACAGAAACTTTTTAGCTAGAAGTGATCCCATTCGTCCAATTTTGCTTTGGTTGCCTGTGCTTTGGGGATATTGGTCAAGAAGTCCTTGCCCAGACCAATATCCTGAAGCATTTCCTCAATGTTCTCTTCTAGTAGTTTCATAGTTTAAGGTCTTAGAATTAAGTCTTTACTTCATTTTGATTTGATTTTGTATATGGTAAGATATAAGGGTCCAGTTTTATTCTTCTGATTATGGGTATCCAGTTTTCCTAGCACTATTTATTGAAGAGACTATTCTTTCCCCAACGTATGTTCTTGGCACTTTTGTCAAAGATAGATTCACTATAGATGTGTAGGTTTGTTTCTGGGTTCTCTATTCTGTTCCATTGGTCTGTGTGTCTGTTTTTATGCCAGTCCCATGCTGTTGTGGTTAGTTACTACAGCTCTGTAGTATAGTTTGAAGTCAGGCAATATGATTTCTCCAGTTTTGTTCATTGTATTCAGGATGGCTTTGGCTATTCTGGGTCTTTTGTGGTTCCATATAAATTTTAGGATTATTTTTTCTATTTTTGTGAAGAATGTCATTGGTATTTTGATGGGGATTGCATTGAATCTGTAGATTGCTTTGGGTAGTATGAACATTTTAACAATATTGATTATTCTGATTCATGAGCATGGAATATCTTCCCTGTTTTGTGTGTGTGCCCTCTTCAGTTTCTTTCATCAATGTTTTATAGTTTTCATTATAGAGATCTTTTAATTCCTTTGTTAAGTTTACTCTTAGGTATTTAATTTTATTTGTAGCTATTGTAAGTAGCATTATTATCTTGGTTTCTTTTTCATATTATTTATTGTTGGCATATAGAAAGGCTACTGATTTTTGTGTGTTGATTTTGTATCCTGCAACTTTACTGAATTTGTTTATCAGTTCTAATAGTTTTTTGTGGAAGCTAATTATACTTTTGAGAAAAAAAATTTTCCTCTCAGGCTGTGCCACTCAGAAACTAAAAAGATAAGCATAGAAAACTGCATGGAATCATTGAGGTGGGCACAGATTATGGATAAAGAACAGGGACATATTATTTATAGACAGACAGTATAAAACTAAGCCTAGGACATTCCAGAAATGGCTGAAATGTCAAAATTGAGGGAGAAAAAGGTAAGAGATTCACAAAGAATGAGGCTAGAGTAAGTAAAAAGGCTGTCTGGCTTGCTTGCTTTCTTTTCTTTCCTTTTCTTCCTTTCTTTTCTTTTCTTTTCTTTTCTTTTCTTTTCTTTTCTTTTCTTTTCTTTTCTTTTCTTTTCTTTTCTTTTCCTTTCCTTTCCTTTCCTTTCCTTTCCTTTCCTTTCCTTTCCTTTCCTTTCCTTTCCTTTCCTTTCCTTTCCTTTCCTTTCCTTCTTTTTCTTTTTCTTTTTCTTTTTCTTTTTCTTTTTCTTTTTCTTTTTCTTTTTCTTTTTCTTTTTCTTTTTCTTTTTCTTTTTCTTTTTCTTTTTCTTTTTCTTTTTCTTTTTCTTTTTCTTTTTCTTTTTCTTTTTCTTTTTCTTTTTCTTTTTCTTTTTCTTTTTCTTTTTCTTTTTCTTATGTTCCATTGATCACTAAACTCTGAGTGATTTTAGAAAAGACAATTCTTACCATACAGCTTCCCAAGGGATGGTATGGCATGGCAATTCAGAGACTGGCCTTTGGAGTCTGCCCCATCTGGTTTGAACTTACCATTAAGTGGGAAGTATTAAATCAGGGCGGTAACTTGTACAAAAAATATGATATGTTTCAATAACACTATGAAGAGAAGTTGGGAAATGCAAATTTATATTCTTCCGAGTATTTTGAAAGAGAAAAGCATACTAATAGAGGAAAGAAGAACCACAAAATATATATTGATATATAGTAAATGTAACATTACTCTTATACTGAAATCAGCAAAGGCATTATAAAAAAAGAAAACTATAGTCCAGTATCCCTCATGAACATAACTGCAAAAACCTTTTACAGAATATTACTAAATTGAATTCAACAATATGTAAAGTTAATTCATCCTGATCAAGTGTGGTTTATCTCAAGGATGCAAAGTTGGCTTAACATTTGAAAAATAAGCAGTGTAATTCACCATATTATTTAATAACAGGAGAAAACTCATGTGATTATCTCAATAGATAAAAAGCATTTGATAACATTCAATACCCATTCATGAAGTTTCTCAGCAAACTAAGATAAAGGATATATAAAAAACCTATAGTTTACATTATATTTAAAGATAAAAGACTGAATGCATTTCCTCTAGCAGTAGCTAATAATTTAGCTAGTGCAGTAATGGAAGCTACACAGATTGGAAAGGAAAAGTAAAACTGTCTTTTTTCACAAAGTACATGATTATATGTATAGAAAATTGTTAAGCAGGCATCAGCAGACTATAGCCTGTATTCTAAGTTGAGTCTACCACCTATTTCTGCATGGCCCATGACCTAAGATGATCTTTATATTTTTTTGCTGGTACAAGTGTAAGATGGAACAACCATGTTAGAAAACAGTTCAGCAGTTTCTTAGGAAGTTACACACTTACCATCTGACCCAGCAGTTCTGCGGGTATAACCTAAGACTGAAGGAAGAAAACACATCCATACAAAAACTTGTCTGTGGATATTTATAGCACTGTTATTCACAAATACCCCCCAAACTAGAAACCACTTAATTGTCTATCATAGATGAATGAGTAAACAAATTATATTCATACTACTCAGTGAGAAAAAGGAACCAAACCATTAATATACATGAATGTACCTCAAGAATGAGCTGAGTAAACAAAGTCAGACCTAACAGAGTCCACACTGCATTATTCGATCGATATAAAACTTTAGACCAGGCAAAATTATAATAACAGAAAGCAAATCCATGGTTGTTGGGCACAAAGAGCGGGGCAGTACTGCAAAGGAACCGAGGCACTTTGTGGGGTACATGACAGAAATATTCTAAATCAGATTTGAGTTGAGTTTAATTGTACATAAGACTTGTAAAATTCTACACCTTTAAAATCAGTGTATTTTATTATGTGTAAGTCACATCTCAATAAAACTGGCTTTAAAAGTAAAAAATATTAACATGGTTTTAAAAGCCACAGTGAGACTTGGCTAAAACTAGACTGTGGGCTTCTGCAAAGAACAGACTCAGGTAGATATTGCTGTACAAAACTGTAGCATGTGGCTGAATACTAGGCACTTAGAAAATATTTTTGAGCAGGTGCCTGAATGAAAGATAGAAGACAGGGTGAAAGGCTGGGAGTAGAGGAACAAAGCTTCATGAAGTTCAGCCAGCAAGGTTCAAGGGCCAGAGTTCAAGTCTGTGCCAAGGCTGGGTGAAGCTGTTGGATATAAAATTTTTGTTTTAGATTTGTTCATCTTAATATTTATTTTTCTATTTGAGAGGAATGTGTGCAAGGCAGTCCACTACAGCTGGAATTACAGATAAAGTCTTTTGAGTGGCAGACGAGGATTCAGGCAATTAACTATGTAGTACATTATATGGGAAACTATTTTATTGAAATAATGTAAGGAACCTGTGTTGGTAGTTTTAATAAAATCAAGCCTGACTCATCTATTTGAGGACCAGGATTATGGAAATAACATCTTATGCTTGAGGAGTATTTTACGATTGGAACAGTTATATTCATATTTACTTATGAAGAAACAGAATTGGTGAATAAGTAAAATTTTAACCCTGTGAGAAAATGTAATATTTTTATTTGGATTCCCTATGTTAATGCTGGAGAAATTGCTTTAGATTATACAACTTAGTAAATGTTAAGTTTCTGGTATTACCAGAAAGGTACTTTTACAGGGAAGGATCAGGTTTCATTTCACGCCTAAAAAAATAAGCTTGAGTCAGTGTACTCTGTTTTTTAATCTTGTTAAATTTTATTCACAACATTTTTTTAGAATTCTTGGGAAATTTTTCAGTGGCCCTGTACCTAAGTCTCTATAAGAGATAAATGCGTTAGTTGAATATGCTCCTTTCCCTCCACACCCCTAGATTTAGACTTCCTTCCCCACCTTTTGCTATTCTACACTCTGGGGACTACTGGACCTACAGGTAGTTAGATGCTGTTGCCCCTCTGAAGTCATCCATCACTCTCCCCCTTTTTTAACTCCCATCTTTGCCTTATTGGTAAGAGTTCATGCATTTGGTTTTCTTGGCTTATTTGCATTGACAGGATGTGGTTAATCCAGGGGATGCATTATTGTAATCTTACTTATAGTACTTCTTGCAACTGGACATAGATGTGTCCTTGGAGAGAGAAGAAAATTAATCCCTGTCCCCACCCTGTTCATTTAACAACAATTTTCTTATGATCTTTTAGCTGTCAGTTGGTAATTAATCAATATATACCAGATCTGGTTTTTTGGCAGGTGTTGACCAGCCTGGGCAACATAGTGAGACTCTGTACAAAAAAATTTTTTTAATTAGCTGAGCGTAGTAGCTACAATCCCAGCTTCTCAGGAGGCTGATTCAGGCAGATGGCTTGAGCCCAGGAATTTGAGGGTACTGTGAGCTATCGTTGTGCTGCTGTACTCCAGTCTGGGTGACAGAGTGATACCCCATCTCTTAGGCAAAAAATAGAAAGAGCTATTAACAAGAACACAGTTTTATTTGGCCATTACACTTCTAGATAGAAAACCCCAAACTGTTTGCCTCTAGGTTGTTAGAGAAACGGCATTAATTTGTTTAGCATTACCAATGCCTTTCTGAATGCCTTCTCTCCTATAGTGGATGGTGCAAGTGGGAGAGCCAGTCTCTTGACTGTGAAACCATTTCCAGGGTAATTGATCACATTGACAGGGACTTAGCTGCCTGCTGCTCTGCTAAAACCATGTCAGCCAGCATTCTCCCTTCTGGTGTTTGATCACCCTGCCCTTCCTCACCCCAAAAACTGAAAGTGTAAACTGAACATAACCAAGTTTTGAGAGGTATCAAGAGATATCAACCCTTTATTTACTCTCACTTGTAAGGAAAAAGATTATTTTCCTAAAATAAAGGCATACTTGTTCCTAAAATAATTTTAATTTCTAAAAAGTAATTTTTAAATCTTTGCAACTATTTATGTTTGCTAATTTACCAATACTTACTCTACTTGCTTACTGTCAACCTCATTTTGAAATCATGTTTGCAAAGTTAATTATACTTATTTATAAATGGAGGAATCAGAGTAAGTATTTCACATTAACATATTAGCTTTAGAGAAGCAATTTTGCAGTTTATTACAATATTAACTAACAAACGGTCACTTTGGCAGAACCATATCTAACATTTTTTTATGGACAGCATAGACTTATTATATGCTGTGCCTCTATGCTGTGATTATGGTAAGCCAAATAATGCCTGGAGCTTGTAAAAATTATCTTATTTCAAAAAATGATCTTTATGGGTATAATTAAGTTAAAGACCTTGAGGTAGAGATTATCCTGGATAATCCAGGCGAGTTCTAAATGCTGTCACAGCTATCTGTATATGAGAAAGGCAGAGAAGGATTTGACCCACATACAGAGGATAAGGCAACAAGAAGGTGGAGGCAGACAATGGACTGATGTGGCCACAATCCAGGGAATGTCAGGAGTCACCAAAACCTGTAGGAGGCAAACAAAAGATTTTTTTTCCTACAGCCTATGGAATGAGTATGTTACAGCTTATACCTTGATCTCGGCCCAGTGAATCTGATTTCAGATTTCTAGTGTCCAGAACTGTGAGAGAGTAAGTTTTTGTTGTTCTAATCCACAGGGTTTGTAGGGATTTGTTACAGCAGCCATAGGACACTAACACCGATTTTGATACTAGGAAGTAGAGTGCTGCAGTGACAAATATCTAAAAATGTGGAATTGGCTTTGGAATTGGATAATGGGTAGAGGCTGGCAGAATTTTGAGGCACATGATGGAGAAAGCCTAGATTGCTTCAAGCAAACTTATATTAATGGTGGTTCTGGTGAGAGCTTAGAATGAATGAGAAATGTAATTGGAAACTATAGGAAAGAAAGGTGATTGACAGGCATACCCTGGAGATACTGGTTCAGTTCTAGACTGTTGTGATAAAGCCAGTACCGCAGGCCACGCAAAGTTTTTGGTTTCACAGTGCATATAAAAGTTATGTTGACACTATACTGTAGTCTACTAAATGTGCACTAGCATTATGCCTAAAACAATATACCCTAATTAAAAACTTCATTGCTAAAAAAATGCTAAGGAAGTAAAGCACATACTGTTGGAAAAAATGCTACCAATTGACTTAACACCTGGTTGCCACAAACCTTCCATTTGTAAAAGATGCAATATCTGCAAAGTGCAATAAAGCAAAGTAAAATAAAACAGAGTATGCCTGGTAGAAAACTCAGCTGAATTGTGTAGAAAACATGTAAATGATGGACTTGAATAATTAGCTAAGGAGATTTCCAAGGAAAATGTTGAAGGTGCAGCCTAATTTCTTCTTGCTGCTTATAGTCAAACATAAGAGGGAAGACAAATTGAGGGGAATCCTCACAAGCAAAAACGAACTACAACTTGGTCATTTGGAAAGTTCTCAATGTTGGTTAAATGTACTACATTTGGACCTGAAGATGGGTGATAATTCACACTCATCTGGATTTGCCTTGAGTTCATTTTCTGATGACTGTGATTGATTCTCCCCATGCCATCTGTATTATTACCTGGTCTCACTTTTGGTCTTGATATAATTTGTAAGGTGGGTGACAGTTTGAATTGTACAATCCACAGGCATAAACTGCTTTTTTCCTCTGTGGCCCGTTTTTTGTTTGTTCTCAAAATACCATCCCAGCTGAGCCAAGGCCAAGTTTAATCTACCCTGAGCCTGAGCTTGGTTTTTTCCATAGCTTATTTTGGCCACTGTGGCTCTAACTCAAAATACTTTACAACTCCTGATCAAATTCTAAGGACAGTGCATTTATACTCTGTCATAATTAATAATGGAGGATTAAATAAATAATTATGAACTAGAGCAAATATTCAGTATTTACCAGTGATAAAGGTAACGCCCTGTTTATCATTTACTACACTGTGACATTGACAAGTTCAGAAATAGTTTAAGGATGTCATCCTTGTTTTCTAAATAAGAGGGAAGTGGGCTACAAATAATTAAACACATCTCAATGTGAATGTATGTGTGAAAAATATCTTCACTTAGGGTAGTTTTTTTTTTTTTAAATTCCTTCAGCACACTAATGGCTTACAATTTAGTTTAACAGCTCGGTGTGTTGTAATCAAGAGTGTGAATAGGCAATCAAATACTTCTGTGAAATTGTGCTCCCCAAAGAATTCGAGGCAAGCCTGTTGCTATGGTGCAGTCTCACCTGGGACTTGTTTAGCTTCTTTCTCAATCAGATAATGTTGACAATAATGAGCTTAAAAACAGAATTCACAGAAAATTCAGAATGAAGAAATGCGTATAAATAAACAAAGCAATGTGGTTCTTCCTTCTTTTTGCACTTGCACTTAAGAGTTCTTGTTTGTGATCCCAAGAGATCCAAGACCCAAGACCCACAGAAGGCACTGCCGTCTCACTGTAACGAGCACTGGAGGCCGTAGAAGGCACCGTTTATTACATGGGAAAGTGTGAAGATAATCTCTACAGACCTGCAAACTAGGTTCTCTACATGCACAGCTGCTTCCCTGGAACTTTGGAAACTGTGTTACTTGCTTCGGGCCATCACTATATTGCATTGCCATCATATTCAGATAATGTCAAAGGAAGGCTTGTGAGTCACAATTATTAAATTGAAGGGACGATCACATCAGAGTGAAACAAGCCAGGTAGTGATACCTTTGATGGGTGACTTAGGCTTATATTGTCTTTAAGAGATTATTATCTTCCGCTCTGCACCTTGAAATGAGCTATATTGCCGTACTCTGGAGGTTGTGGTGTGAGGCTGAAAGTCAGAGTGATAAAGGGCACCAACCCTGCAGCCGCATCTCTTCGTATCCCTGCTCTGCTGTCCGCTGGGTGTGATCTTAGACATCCACCATCTACATCTCCCAAATGTGAAGAAGAACATGTTCCTCATGGGGTGGTTGTAGAATTTAAATAAGAGGCACTTAATACGTAGAGGTCATTCATTGGGTGTTGGTTGTACTTATCATATATGCATAGGAAGCATTAGTGTAGTGTGCAGTTCATAGTAAGCTCCTAATAAATAATAGCCAATAATACTGTTACTATTATGATTCCTTAAATGAGCCCATGTCAGATGTGGACTTATTGAAAACACAGGAGGAAGTATAAGGGAATGACTAAAGTTTTATTCCATCAAAGATTTTAGTCGTATAAATGAGGTGGGATAGTGGACCAGAAAACATCCAAGTCATTTGGTATATTGTCCTCTAGTGTGTTTGTGCAAAGTTTCTGAGACTAGAGTCATCATCCTAGTAGTCTTTGCAGTGAAAACGTTGCCATTCTTAAATCCAATAAGTATGTGCTGTTTTATTTTTTTTATTTATTTTTTTTTTTTTTGAGACAGAGTCTCGCTTTCTTGCCTAGGCTAGAGTGAGTGCCGTGGCGTCAGCCTAGCTCACAGCAACCTCAAACTCCTGGGCTCAAGCGATCCTGCTGCCTCAGCCTCCCGAGTAGCTGGGACTACAGGCACGAGCCACCATGCCCGGCTGATTTTTATATTATATATATTAGTTGGCCAATTAATTTCTTTCTATTTTTATGGTAGAGACGGGGTCTCGCTCAGGCTGGTTTTGAACTCCTGACCTTGAGCAATCCGCCCGCCTCGGCCTCCCAGAGTGCTAGGATTACAGGCGTGAGCCACCGCGCCCGGCCTTCATTGGTGATTTTGAAGGATGCAGACACATCAAGGTAGGAGGAGGATGGAAAAGTGCCTATTGGATTTAGCCACCAAAAGATCACTGGTGACCTTGGGCAGAGGTTAGTTGGAGCAGCCAGATGGCAAAGAGTTGAGGAGAAGATGAGATCTGAGTAAGTGGAAAGCCATTGCAAGAAGGCACGCCTGGGAAGGGAAGCAGGAAGCAGGAAGCAGGAACTGCCTGAAGGAAAAGGGTGGGGGAATTGGGGCACTGTTAAGAGAGTGATGTGATGGTCTGATGATTGGCTGAAAATGGAAATATGTAAAGAGAAGAAGATGGAAGTGTCGTGGGTGCAGGGAGGTGGGTGCTGCTGTGGTTGGTAGGAGCTATGATTAGTTCAGGAGATTCCCCAGCGAATGAGTAAGGGAAGGGCAGCAAGGGTTACCACTTCAGTAGGAGTTCAGTTTCCTTCAGTAACTGCAAGGCCTCTTGAGTAAAATGGGAGAACTTTGCAAGGAACTGGCAAGGTGACATTGGTGTTTCCAAGAAAGTTCTCACCTAGTATGTAGGCATTCAGATTAGTTTGTTCTCCTTCACCTTTTGTGGAACTGCACAGACCCCCATGAATGGAAGGCCTCATCTCTGTTTTAGATTTCAAGTTACAGTGTGAGTTGTGGGTTTCCTGGGATACTTGTTGGGAAGAACAAAAGCTGCCCAGTGAAGGCCTGGTCTCCTCATGCTGCCTGCCCAGTTCACAGCTCCACTCTTCTCCCCTCAGGGACTGAGGGAATCGGGATCACCCCATAGCTTGCCTCTTTCTACAGCCCTTCTCTTCATTCTGCCGATGGATTCAGAAGGTTGTGTGTCTCTGTGGCAAACTGTGTTCTCCTTCCTTCCCAAGGGCACCCAGTCTTTCTTCCCATCCTTGCCCACACATGCCTGCAGGCAGGCAGTCGCACCTCTGGGGAGGGTGCAGGCCAGTGTGGCACACGGCAGTGTTCCCTGGACAGGACCATTGGCTGAGCCTGATACTCTGCTAGGATTTACACCACGTATTTGGTTTAGAGATAGCATCCTCTCGCCGTATCAGCTTCCTGCTTCCAGGAGGAGAAAAGACGGTTTCGGAAGTCAGCTTGATCTCTTCCTGTCTATGAGCTGGAGATGTGGAATTGTTGGCATAAAAACTACTGGCCAGATAGCTTCAAAAAACAAGGGCAAAGAGTTTTTTTGTTTTTTAGTATTTTCATAAAATAAACATAAGGAATTTCTTTAAAGAATAATATGATGGGAAATACTGAATGAAGACTTGTGGTTGCCTTGAATCTCGGTGTCTTGCACATTAAAGAATAACTCACAAATTTATCTACCATCCCTATGCTGTTCATTGGCATTGATATTTTGTTATCTTCAGCCCGGTTATGTAAAGAAATCATGCATTTTAATTTTGTAAAAGTCATGAGAGCCTATAACTTGTATATTTTCCTTGTTTTAAAATTCAATAAATAGAAAATAGAGCATTATGGTATAGCAAAAAGGAACCACTCTCTTCTCTGTCATTTGTCATAAATGGTACTTCAGCCAGTACTTTCTTCTCGTGATTTTAAGTGTAAAATTGGATCTTCTTTATATGAGGATTAAGAGGAAAGAACAAAAAATGACATTGAGAACAAAAAAGGGTCATTGAGAACAGAATGTGATCAGAAGATGAAAGACGTAAAGTGGTTTTTATTAACAAAGTGGTTTAATAACAATGCTAAGAGCCTAGTAAAAATGGAATCCATGGTATCTGTGGTACAAGTTACTTCCTTTTTTTTCTCTACTTAGGAATTAAAAATATATCCCCCAATTTTTTTGACCCTCTTAGGGAAGAACAAGGTATATTAAAAAATAACTTTATATTTTTTGCTTTATAATACCTAACTCCTTAAAAAATAATTCACAGCATCCAACATTTTGTTCATATAATTCACACCAACTCCACTTTGAAGTGGGTTTTATTCCCATTGTACAGATGACTAACTGGGGTTCACAAATGTTAAAATGACTTGTCCAATATTACACAGCTAGTAAGTGACAGAGCCTACATACGGAGTCCAGAGTCACATCCACCTTGGTACCAAAATCCTATAATCCTTCTATTTTTTTTGTAATCTTCTTCAAATCATATGCCTATAAAGAGGCTTACAAGTTTTTAAACTATGGGACAGAGGTTGGCAAACTATCTGGCCCTCCGCCTCTTTTACAGCCTCCAAGCTAAGAATGTTTTATACAATTTTTAATGTCTAAAAATAAAAGAAGACTATTTGGTAGCACCTGAAAATTAGCTAAAATCAAATTTCAATGTCTATAAATAAAATCTTACTGGAACAGAGCCACACTCATTCACTTATGTTACTGCCTGAAGCATCTTTCACACTCACAGGGCAACGGTGAGTAGTTTTGATGGAGACCTATCTTATGGTCTAAAAAGCCTAAAATATTTACTATGTATCTGGCCTTTTACAGAAAAAGTTTTCTGAGCCCTACTCTAGGATATTAGAACAAAATCTATGATTAGAACTTTTATATGGGACTTGAAAGTTCATTAAAGCTTTCACACACCTTAGGTCTTTTGACGGTTCCCACAGCCAGTGAGACAGATGGTGTTTGCCTTGTTGTACCTACCAGGAAGTGGATGCCAAGCCATGTGGTCTCATCGGCACCATGCAGCTTTTTCATGTTCACTGACTTTCCAGGTGCCTAATTTTATTTGGTGTCTTAAAATGGGGATTTATTTTGGCCTTTCAGCTTGAGTGCTTTAATTCAATTTCCTACTATTTTGAGAAGATGCTTCATATTAAATTTAGACCTCCTTGCTCCCGTGGCTCCCAAGCAGGCCTCCCTGGTTATACAGTTACTCAATGTACTTTACTCTGCCTGCGGAGCTCGTGCCCTGGTGCTCCCTTTGTCTCTCCCTCTTCCCACCACAGTGCCTGGCACATAGCAGGCACTCCAGAGTTTAAACAAATGAGTGACTTCATAGTCAAGTCAGTCTTAAATTACCGAAGAAAAAGCCATAATACTGTCTTCATCCTGGTATGTAAGACCTTTCACTCTGAATTTGTGAAAGTGGTATCTTGACAAGAAAAGATACCAGGAGAGAAGAAGAGGTAGAGTTGTGAATTTCAAGGTATGTTTTGTTGCAGAATTTGGCATAAATTTTGTATGGAGTTTTGGAATTTAAAAAAATGTATAATGCAACCCAGGTATCCATTGACAGATGAATGGGTAAACAAAATGGGGTATATAAATACAACAGAATATTATTTGTCCTTAAAAAGGAAGGAAATTCTGACATGCTACAACATAGATGAACCTTGAGGACATTATGCTAGATGAGATAAGCCAGTCACAAGAAGACAAATAATGTACACATAATTTATATAAAGTACGGAGAGTACTCAAATTCATAGAGACAGAAAGTAGAATAGTGGTTGCCATGGCTGGGTGGAAGGAGGAGTTAGGAGTTATTGTTTAATGAATATGTAGTTTCAATTTGGGAAGATGAAAAGTTCTGGAGGTGGATGATGGTGGTGATTACACAACAATGTGGATATACTTAATGCCGCTGAAATGTACACTTAAAAATAGTAAATGGTTAAAATGGTACATTTTATGTGATTTATATATTCTGCCACAATAAAATCACACACATATACACACATCAGCATGATTTAAAAAATCATGTCTACTTTGACTACCTAATCAAAATTATATATTACAAGAGACTAATTACCCTTTCAAGCTACTAATATTAATTTATCAAATGAAACATTTACCATTTGACACATAGTATCTAAGTGATTCAGCCCTAACATGGTGTAAAATTTAAAGTTAAGTGTGTCCTCATCTGTGTTGTATTTTTAAAGTACATTAGTAGAATTTGTAAGAGAGATTATGTAGATTTATGGTTACATTGAGTATAAGTTATTCTTTCCTCACTTGTTAGCAGTTTATGGAAGAAAATCTATAGAGTAAGCTGAGAATCATCTTTCCAAAGTTACCAATTCTTTATTAAATCAGCATGTGAAGTTTCAAGAGGAATATATACAGTGGAATCTACTAATTCAATCAGTTCATTATACAGCATATATTTTTAAATAAGGTATTTATTACTGTTACATATTTCATGTTCTTCATGAAAGTTATTTGTTAAAACATTCTTTTCTTTAATAGGTCATATTTGGAGCATTTAATTGTTAAAATTTGGATCATATTATGATTTTACATGAGCAAATGACTCTTATTCATAACAGAAATAAATACCCAAGGTAAAAGGAATTAAATATTTACAAAGAAGTATAAAATAAAAAGTAAGCCACCCTACAGACATCCAGTCCCATTTCCCAAAGGTTAAAAAACTTTCCCTAAAATTAGGTTTCTTGTGTATACATCAAGAAACATTTTTTTCTGTGTACTCAAGCATATATGCCTTTTTAAAAAACTAGTGCCTGGCTTTATTTTCCTGCATAATCTTTCTTCAAGATTATTCCACATCAGCACATGTGTATTTACTTCAGTCCTTTCTAGCAGTTGCATGAAGTCCTGTTACACAGATGTATGTATATATTTAATGGGTCCTTTTTTGATGGATATTGGGTTCTTTCGAGTTTTGTTTGATTGGTTGATTTTGTGTACTTTTCCACATATAACATAGCCTCAGCATTGGAACTGATGAGCCAAGTAGTAGGTATATATATTTTATTTTATTTTTTTTAGGTATTATTGAGTTTGTACCAGTTTACATTCCCACTGAACCATTGCTCCATACCCTTTCTGATGCTGTGTGTTTTCAATCTGATAAGTGTTGTTACTAGTTGTTAGAATAGGCTGTTAGAGGTTATTAGAATATCACTGAACCCCATTAGGGTACTTTCAAGCTTCTAAAAGCAAAAATATCAGCTGTCCTCTCAACACGAATACTGTTTTCGAGGAATTGACTGTTTCATAAACAGGATGTGTCCTGGTAGATGAGTAGGTGCCAATAATGCTTTGCTTTTTTGCCCTTTCAATCTTTTCTTCCTTCATAATTTTCAGAATTGGATTTTAGTTATAGAAGTCATACATTAGTTGTAACAAATGAAACAATTAAAAGTAATAATATAAAAATGTAAATAATCTCTTCATTCCTTTCTCAATCCCATCCTCCTGGGGTAACCAGTCTTATTGTGATCGGCACGTCTCATATCACAGTTGTCTCCATGCTCAAACCAACCATACGGATTTGAGTTTTTATATTTTGTTCTGTTTTACTCTGCTCTTCAATTGGCCTTTTCACTTAATCATATTTAATGGTCCTTCTGAGGCATCAGATTAAGGCCCAGCTCATTCTTTTTAATAACTACATAATATGCAGTAGCATACTGATGTCATAGTTTGTTAGAATATTGGCATGTAGATGGATATTCAATTGTTTCTAACAATGCTGCCATTAATATTTATATATATCATTGCTTTAATTCTGTAGACTAGATATCTTAAAACGGGGTTGCAGCATCATGGGGAATGTGTCCTTTTAATTTTAATAGAGATTACTAGATTGTTTTCATAAAGAGTATAGTAAATTATACTTCTTGACAATATGTGCAAATACCCATTTTCCTGGCTCTTCACCAGCCCTGGCTGTAACTGCTTTTTAAAATATTTGCCAATATGATGAAAAATGACATCTCATTGTTATTTGATTTTTTTCTCCTTACTAATGAAATTGAGCAATTTTTCCCAGTTTCCAAATTAGCATTTGAATTTTATCATAGCAGACTTGCTTTTGCTGACACCCTTTGCCTATTTTTACCATGTTATTTGAAAATTTATTTCTGTGAGATTTTTACTGATTCATTATATGTTATGTGTTACAGATATTTCTGTCTTTGTTGTTGTTGTTATTTCACTTTCTTTATATGATCTTCTGGATACAAAGTTTTATTTTTGTGCAGTTAAGTATGCCTATCTTTTCCCTTAAGATTTTGGGGTTTCTTGTCTTATTGAAGGTCTTTATCATCCTAAAGTTATAAAAGTATTCTACTAGAATCAGCAGTTCTTTTCTCATTGAATGAAATTTCTTCTTTGACATTAGTAAGTTCCCAGGTATACATGCATCTGGCTCTTTAATTCTTATTAAATTCCAGGGCTTTATTTGATTTGGGAAGAAAGTTTTGAAGTAATAAAGCCAATTACAGTTCTAAATATAACCCTCAGCAACAGAAAATGAGACAACCTTAATTTTTCATCTTCTCGTAATGGAAAGAGCAAGAGTTTAGAATTCTAGTTCAGTCTTTACTTACTAATTTTGTGACCTTGAACAAGTCATTTATTTTGCCTATGGCATTCTAGGAATGCTCAACTCAAAATTGTCCTATGCTTTTTTAAGGATTAGAGAAAATGTATGTAATGTACCCAACTCACGATTGACATTCATTCAGTGGTACCCAGTGTTATTATCTGTGTTACAATCTATAAGTAAACTTAGATATTCTATATTATAAACCTGTTCTAAACATAAGCAAATAGATTTTTTCATAAGCAAAAAATTTTTTTCATTATTGTATGCAAAAAAAAATTCTCGATAATTTAAAGATTCTTTCAGTCAAGTAAATTAGTCTGAACAGTAAAAATAACATATATTCAAATCTGGCACTTCTTTTCCTAAAACCTTTTCTTCTTTTTTCTTTTCTACTGACAGCCATATAAACCTAACACAAGTAAAAAGCAACATTGCTTAATTTGTCTGCTTTTTTAGGTAAGTAGGGAATATACAGATACTCAATAAGGATAACAAAGAATAAATAAAAAATGCTTTTATTTGTGGCTAACCAGTGGAAGGAGCCAAATGTTAGGAGAAAAAGCAGAAGAGGCAGAGAAAAACAGGGACATCAAACCTGGAAGCACCAAGCACAGAGCACTTGTGCGCCTGGAGACTGACATAGGCATTATTCTGGACGCAGATGCATGGAAATTGGACTCAGCCCACAGCTAGATACGCGCTAGCTATCTCCTACAGCTTTAATGTTCCTTGTAGGTTAGATATGGCTTATGCTTATCGATAATACAGTGATCTTTCTTAACCTTATTTCCCAAGAATCCCAGCTTAATGTCTGGAATTTTAGAAAGGAACAGTGATATGAGTGAAACCACACAGATAAAAAATTAAAAAGTTAAGACAAAAAATTCGAACACTTCTTATACCTTTTGAGCCAGGTAACAAGCCTTCACAACCATTTACTTGGCTAGGGCACAACTAATAAATGTACATTCTAATTCTAATAACTCCCTTTCCATCCCCCGTCCCCGCACACACACACACACATACTTAGCCATAAAATATCTGCAAAGCAGAAAGAACAATTGTAAAAGTAAACCTAGTAGAGTCATAAGGAAAACAGTCTACCTGCACTAGACGCTATTTGTTTTCTTTCCTATTACATTTCATTAAGTTACTAACCAAACCTTAAATTAATCATTTTTAAATTAGCCTTCTATTCCCTAGTGCTATTTATTATATCTGTTGAAGAAAAGAAGATTAAATTTAGCCTTACTGTTGTTTCTCCTATCATTTTTATTTTTTGCTGTGTTTGCAATAACTAGTCCAAATAAAGGAAGTCGGAGATTAGTCATTTTTTTTTTTTTAGTTTTCTATTTCAGCAAATGATGATTTATATTCATTATTATCATGTACTGTATAGTCAATTAACCCCCAAATAAGCATCTAACATTAGTTGACATGCATTGTTGGTCTTAATATTTTTATAATATATACGTACTAGAAAACCAGATAAATTGTTAATGTTAGTATTATGTTTCATAATTTCTTAATAAGATTTAAACCAATAGCTAATCAAATGTTCAAGGCATTACATTTTAAAGAAAATGTCATTATGTGGACATCAGTGAACATTAATTCCACCAAATAACTACCTTGTTGGAAAATCATAGCAACAGTTGTCATTGAGAACTGAAACTGACACTGGCTACAAGGATCTATTTTCCTTGTTGTATCTTTGTTCCTCAATATTTATTTGATTCCTACGGCTTCCCCAAATATGAGGAGTTTTATCTTATTGTATTTATTTAGGAGACAATGTCTGCTCTGTCACCCAGACTAGAGTGCGGTGGCATCATCATAGCTCACTACAACCTCAAACTCCTGGGCTCAAGCGATCTGCCTGCATGAGTCTTCAAAGGAACTGAGCCTACAGGCATGTGCCACCACATCTGGCTTATTTCTCTGGTTTTTTTTTTTTGTGTGTGTGTGTTGTTTTTTTTTAGAGACAGGGTCTTGCTATATTTCAGACTGGTCTCAAACTCCTGGCCTCAAGCAATCCTGCCCCTCAGCCTCCCAGAGTGCTGGGATTACAGGCATGGGGCACTGTGCCTGGTGGGAATTTTAAATGTAAATTAGTATTAAGATAACCTTAACTACTAGATATTTACATATTTATATTTACATATGCAGACATACCTATATTAGCACATATCTATACATTCTACATTTTAGGAGAAAAGGTAAATGAAAATAAAAGGCATTGCTATTTCAGCAATGAAAAATGTCAGACTGCTGGACAGATTTTCAAAAATAGCATGCCGATGCTAGGAAACTCCTGATTATCTGGTAGGCAGGGCATGATGCTGAGGGATTAAGAAATTAGACATGGGAAGAGGGGAGGCTGTGACATGGGAATGAGTCATGTTAACAGCAGTAAGGCACAATGACACTGAAATTATGCACTTTATTGACTTATGAAAAAAATACTTTATTTGCCCATGCCACCATGAATAAATGTGAAATTCCTGGTAAAACTGATTTGTGAAAACGGCAGTCAATAAAATGTTGGGAAACCCAGGTTCTAGTCAGCTCTGCTTGTACATCTCTCTGTGACTTTAAATAAGTAGAACATTGTTTTGTAGCATAGATTTTTCTTATTTTCCTTACCTACATATTAGAGATATGATTATTACTTTTAAAATGCTTTAAGGACCTCAAAAAGGATCATCCATAATATATTGTGCTTGTCTTTGTTTAAAAATACTCAGGAGTCAGTAAATTTTAAAGTCTATGCAGTCAACTTTAACATACTAAACAAAATGTTGTATATTAGCAGGGTTTTCTTATTTTTGTTTTTGCAGAAAGCTGGAGGAACACTGAGATGAATGAAATGTAGATTCCACTGTTCTTTAACAATAAACCAGTTTAGTAAATTGAGTAGATGTCACAGGCTGAGCACTGTATACAAGGGCTGGATAAAGGACTGTAGGTATTTATAGGAGGGTGATGTTTTGGTGGATGGAACAGATAAGGAAATGCCTTGAGTGCTGTGTATAGGAAACCACAAATAGTCAAGTGTGGGAGCATGAAAAGGAGTGACAAGAGGCCAAAAAAGGATATCTGAGGGCCAGACTATATGGAGGGTCTTAAAATAAGACTGAATTGGCTTTTTATAATTTGTATTATGGGATGAGGTGGGAAGGGCATGGTACACAGTGCATAGTACCATAGGGTTAAGAGTCAGACTGAGGTGATTTCAAGTCCTCTTTTTAAAAAGCCTTAGGCAAGTCATTTCTCTATGAAATGAGAACAACTCTGACTACCTTGAAGTAATATATAGAAAGCACTTAGCATAAAGCCTTGAGCCCAGTAAACCCTCAGGAAAGATTAGAGATATTCATTATGAATAGCTTCATCAAATTATCTAAGAAATGTGAAAAGCAGAAGCAAGACCCCTCACCATGGTAGGAGGAAGACTAAGTGAGGAGTCATCGCAGCAGTCTGAAGTTCATGTATGAGGCTGAATTAGGGTAGTGACAGTAGGAGTGGCGAGGAAGGAGATGTATTCAGCCCTCGTTATCAAGGTAGAGTACAGGACTTGAGAAATCATTTAATGTATGAGGAATGGCAATAGGAGAAAGGGAGGAAATGGTGAAAAGATGAAAACACTTGGAGTTTGAGCCTGAATGCAAGAGGGATGATGGTTTCATTAGGATACTGGTTCTCAGAATTTTTTGAGCATGAGAATCTCCTGGAGGCCCTGCTCCAAGGTTGCTGAAACCCACCCCTTCCAACTCTAAGAAGATTCCTAGTGGTGCTGTTGCTGCTGCGTCAGGGACCACACTCTGAGAACTACTGTGGTGGAGAAACACAACATGGGAGGTGGGGGGATATGGTGGGTCTGACTGGGTGGAGGCCACGACTCCATCATTCAGGGGGAGTGGCTTAGCAGACCACTGAAGACTTGGTTAGAAATAGTGAATTTGCACATCACTGCCGTATGTGGACCCCCGTATGATGGTCAGAGATTGCCAAGTGAGAAACTGAAGAGCCAGTGGCGAGTCACACACGAGTCACTGTTGGGTAGACAGTCTCGTAAGAAGCCAGTGGTCTGGTGCACAGGAAAGACTTGGC
The DNA here is from genome assembly GCF_040939455.1 of Microcebus murinus. Classification (NCBI taxonomy): domain Eukaryota; kingdom Metazoa; phylum Chordata; class Mammalia; order Primates; family Cheirogaleidae; genus Microcebus; species Microcebus murinus. The sequence goes on from NC_134111.1 coordinate 38,877,125, forward strand.
CTCTCCCTGTTGACCTTGAGGTTCCCACCCACACATGGTTCTAAGAAAAAAAGCTTTCCTTGTGTGCTTTAATGTAAACACAAACCTTCCTTCCTTTATTTTGATTTCCTAATAAAGGCGCTTTGGTGACAAAGTCACAGATAAGAGCCTGAGTCTTAGAATATAAATTTAGAACATCTGGTAAGTCTTGCCTCTCTCTATCTGCTTCATTAAAATAGAAAGAAAGATGTCAGCTGGAGTCTGTTTTTCTGCTGTGTTATTTGGTGGTAGCATAAAACAGTAAAGATGTTAATATTGTTCATCTCCTGTTAGAATATTGGCTAGTGTAGCAAAAAATTAGTTTGGTAGTTGTGTTTTTCTTCTGTCTTAAGCTCTAAAGGTAACGTGCGATGGGCATAGCACAGGGCAGCGAGTCCAGCAGAGGTGTCACAATAATGTGCATCCTTGATGTCTTCAAACTGGTGCGATTTCAACAGTTTCCATGTGAAGGTTAATGCTTTGTAATGCCCTGCCCTTTGTAAATGTTCAGTCTGGACAAAAGTGGATTAAAATTTTTTTTCCAATTTATAAAAAATATTTTAGTGTGGAATGTTTAGTGTAGTACTCCTTAGTTCAGCCATCCCTGAATACAATAAATGGGCAATACTGAAAAATAAAGCTAAGTTGTGTTCTCAGAACAATATTGGTTCTTGAGATGTGAATACATGTTTTCAAAGAAAACAATTGCTTAGTTCTCAGTAAATCAAAAATGTACTGGTTTAAACAAAGGTAAACTGATTTCCTACTGGTGGACTTCAAGCCTTTTTTATTTTTAATTTCCTTTCGACAAAAGGAGCTAGCTAGTACAAAGGGGAATTATAGAATGCCTAGCATTACCATAATTAGTTGTGCTTTGATTTAGGGCCTACCAACTAGTCATAATAATGGTTTGTCAATTATTACATAAACTCTGATAGATGGTCAGGACATTTGATAACTTCTACAGTACTATCTGGTTGTATTAAGGCTGAGAAATTCAAGAATCCTTTGTAAGTATGGTTTTTGTACCAGCCTGGATTAGAAAATGATATTTAGGATGTTTTTGAGGATTTCTTAGTAGTTCTTAAATATCCATTTTTAAAATAGTTTCCTATACCTGACCCAAAGGTATGAATATGACTATAATGTACTCATCCACTGAATGTAGGAAAGGGAGTGGAAATGGTGCAGTATGTCCTAGGAACAAAACAAAAACTGTTCCTTAAAAATCGAACATATTATTCAGTGATAAGCAATCTTTTAGTGATTAAAAAAAAAAATCTCAGTGTATTAAGACAGAAAAGTAAATTATTTTTTGGAAAATTTTAAATCAACAACGGTTGAAATAAAAATGCTTTCTTCCTTAATCACTGATTTCACCACATAGTGACCATGTCAGCTTCCTTTTTTCAATACCAACGGCATGCTAAGATGTACAGGTATCAAGAGGTATGTTGGCCTCCAGTGTGTTCTACATGTGCTGCTGATGTCAAATGATGTTTGGTCCACAGATAAACATTTTAAAAAATCATTATGTATTTTAATTTATATTGGGAAAAAATATAAAAGCATTGGTTGGAAAACAGGATTATAATTAGTTCAGTGCTTGGAATACTATGTCTAAAAAAGGAGTCCATTTTTTAAAAATATTCAATGAAAGGGGTAGTATAGGTCAAAGCAGAAGGAAACAGCTCGAGGAATCCTGATATCAAGAACATGCGTTTTCAGATGAGAAAGATTTGAGCATTAGACTGAGATGAAACATTGAGGATTCCAGAGAGAGAAGCAAGCTCCTCTCCCAAGAGTGCCTGGAGAGACTAGTCTTAGACAGGGATACTCTCTCCATTAAACCTGGCTGAGTACTGAGGGTTAGTACGAATGTGGGGGCCGGAAGTTGAGGGTTTCATGGCTTATGGCCTACAAGTACCTACTGCTGTTTTTTTTTTTTTTTTTTTGAGACAGAGTCTCGCTTTGTTGCCCAGGCTAGAGTGAGTGCCGTGGCGTCAGCCTAGCTCACAGCAACCTCAAACACCTGGGCTCCAGCGATCCTCCTGCCTCAGCCTCCCGAGTAGCTGGGACTACAGGCATGCGCCACCATGCCCAGCTAATTTTTTACATATATATATCAGTTGGCCAATTAATTTCTTTCTATTTATAGTAGAGACGGGGTCTCGCTCTTGCTCAGGCTGGTTTTGAACTCCTGACCTTGAGCAATCCGCCCGCCTCGGCCTCCCAAGAGCTAGGATTACAGGCGTGAGCCACCGCGCCCGGCCTACTGCTGTTTTTTAATTGTCATCATTATAGTTGTAGTAACTGTTACAGCCACTCCTGACTTAGCAAGTCAGTTAGACTAACTTGAGGTCAATATATAGTAATGATGCAAATGGACAACTGAGCCGGATAGCTTGAGCCTCAAAGCACAATGAGCTTTTGCACATACTCGGCATAATAATGGGTTTTACTGATTAAGGACAAAAGAGAGCATGACTTACTAATATCAAGAATGTAAGAGGGGGATACGATTACCGATCCTGCTGACAGTGAGGACAGTTATGTAACATATACAGACAACAAGGAATATTATAAACAACTTTGTGCTATTAATAATGAGGCTAGGTGGCGAGGAGCCAGGAGAACAGCACCTTGCCTCTTCTAGGCACCTTGGGTTTGGCATGTGGAGGAATTCACAGGCTTCGCCAGAGAGGGTTGTAGAAAAAAGCAGTATTTTCGGGAAAGAACTACATTCAGTTAAAGCCCAGAGGTGGAGCATATTCTTAGTATCCCAGAAATGGAGAATATTCTGAGCAGAAAAGTGAAAGAGTTAGTAAACTGGAATAAGGCTTCTACAGTGCACAGTTGGAAAGGGTCAGGAGATTGGTCACTGTGGCCATCCGTGAGGATTTAATGAGGGTGAGAGGCTACCAGGCCACAGGAGGGTGAAGTGTGCCCTGGTTTCATTGTTAACTGAAAACAGTTCAAAGGACCAGAGTTGCTGAACTGGAGTGAAGTTCCTCCTGCTTATCAAAGCAGACAGCAGTGCAGGAACCGAACACTGAAAGCTACCTTAGACTTCTGGAAGCCAGAAGGAGACAATGGCTTTGTGACTAGATGTGCAGTATTCCTGGCATGTCTGTCTGAAAGAAACCTTGAAATCACCAATTTAAGGCTTCATTTAGAACTGAGGAACCTAGAAGTTTAGGTAAAGGTAAGCCTCAATAGGAAGAGAAAACAAAAGGGAAAGGTAAAAGTTTCATTCCAAATGACCATGCAAGAACAAGTGAGTATGAACAAGAACCAACTGGAAATCTCATAAATGGAAAATTTTGTCTTTGGGAAAAAATATATAATAGATGGGATAAACCCTAAAATATACCCATTGTATTTAGAAAAATAGTGAAATGAAGGTCGTACTAAGAAATTTCCTCTGAATATAGTTCAAAGAAATTAAAAGAAAATATGAAAATACAGTAGATTCAACATTCTAACCAGTTCTTCCCCTGCAAGAAATTAAATGTACTGACTAAAATATTTAAGTTGTCTTTTAAAAGCAAGACTAAGCTAGAAAGAAAGTAAAGAATTCATAGAAATCAAAACTGAAATGAAAGAATCCTAAGCAGTAAACGGGGATTCACCCTGAAGGTAGCTGCCAGACCTGAGTGATGCTGAGCATGCCGGTTGATAGCCACATGCTGCATGCATTTGGGTCTGCCTAAGGTGGGGGACTCAAATGATATCCCTGGCCCAAAGCTAGAATTTTCAAAGCTACAACACTAGCGTGAAGGTGACAAGAAATCTGCCCCATGAAAGAGGACAAGCCCGGGTGCTGGCAGTAGGAAAAAAGTTTCTCCCTGAGAATTTATGGTACCTATGGGATTGAAAAACTTAAATGGCCAGTGGTAGACATAGGGAAAGATGTTGGCTGTCAGAGAAATACAAAGTAAAACCTATGCAAGATAGCATTCCATCCCTATCTGACTACCAAAAACAAAATTAAGCTCCATAATGCAAACTGATATCAGTGAGAATGTGGAGAAACCATACCTCTCATACACTGCTGACTGGAATATAAATTGATATAACTACTTTGAAAAGTAATCTGATAGGCTGGGCGTGGTGGCTCTCGCCTGTAATCGTAGCACTCAGGAAGGCTGAGGTGGGAAGACTGCTTGAGATCAGGAGTTCGAGACCAGTCTCAGCAAGAGCGAGACCCTATCTCTACTAAAAAATAGAAATTAGCCAGGCATGATGGCACATGCCTCTAGTCCCAGCTACTGGGGAGGCTGAAGCAAGAGAATCGTTTGAGCCCAGGAGTTTGAGGTTGCTGTGAGCTAGGCTCACGCCATAGCATTCTAGCCTGGGCAACAGAATGAGACTCAGTCTCAAAAAAAAAAAAGTAATTTGAAAATCATTATCAAGCAAAATGGAAGGTATATGTTCCTTTCAACCTAGCGGTTCCACTTCTAGGTCTCTATTCTAAAGAAGTCTGGCTTATGTGCGCGATTGTTTATACAAGAACACTTATTTTGCAGAATGCTTATAATTGCATAAAACTGGAAACAACCCAAGGGTTCATCATAATGAGAATATGTAAATACAGTGTGTTTATAGTTGTGCAATGAAATACTACTGAACATTGAAAATAGATGAACTAGATCTATAGGTATTGATATTAATAAATCCCCAAATCATATTGCAATAAAAGCAATCAACAAAAACTGTGTACAGCACACCATCCACATAAAATGTGTGGACATACAAAGCAATTCTATATTGTATACCATTTATGGATCTATAATTATGTAGTTAGTAATGTTATAAAATATTCATGTGAATAATAAACACCAAATTCAGGGTAATGATTTCTTCTAAAGAGAGAGGAATAGGATCTAGGAGAGAGAAACCAGGGAATTTCATTGTATTTTTAAATAAAATTATGTTTTATTTCTCAAAACATCTAAAGCAAATATAATGAAACATTAGGATTTGCTATAGCTGGATCAGGTTTGCAGTAGTTCATTGAATTACTGTCTATACTTCTTCCGTACATTTGCAGTATCTTACAATATTGAAAAATTGTGAGTGAGAGAAAAATCTGTTATTTAAATGGAAGCCATAAAAACAAGACTGTCTCAGGTCGGGTTCTCACTGAGATGGGGTTTTGCATGCAGAATATTTACCATGGATCAGCACCTGTGGAAGAGAGCAAACAGGAAAGCAGGATTGGGCAGGGGAGAATTCCAAACAGGCCTGCAAAGCTGTGGCCAAGGCCACAGGGAGCTCTGCAGCAAGGCCTGGTCTTTATAGTCCTATCTCAATCACTGGCTGGCTGCAAGCTGCCCAAATGGTATGCCCATGGGCACGAGGGCTCTCTGGCACCCCTGCAGGTGCTCAGGGCCACAAGCCACCTGCTGGCAGCTGGGGCAGTGAGCCCTTCCGTGGGCATTGCATCTCTGTCCACTGTGTTGGCCCATTTGAAAGTGAAGCTTTGTTTTCTTCTGTTCTTTGATTCTCTCACAAAGACTATTAATATATTTACCTGAGAGAAGGTAAATATAAAAAAAAGCTTTGTAATGCATGTGAACAGTTTCCATTTTTATGGCATGTTAGTAGCCATGACTATCTAGTTTTTTGACCAGACTCTAAAAGGAAATTGTCATATACTAAATCACAGGCAAGAGCCTTTTATGTTAATTTTCTCGCTCTTCTTAAAAGAGAACAAATATAAAATCCGCCTATAATTTAGATACCCAGTTTTCAATAATAATTTAAGAATGAGCCTTCACATTCTTTATTAGAAGGATAAAATATAAAAATTTAAATTTGTATATGATATCTCTGCATAATCATCTTAATGAGCATTATTTTTGAAATCTTTAGATGTGTTTTTATATGACTGCATAATACTGTCTTCCTCAGTCTAAGAAGCCAGTAGAGACAGAATTGTCAAATATTTATACCCTTCTCACCCATCTTGGTGCCAGTCATACTTAGGTGTTCAACTAATATTCTCTAGGAGTAATAGTAATGATTTTACAGGCAAAGTATACATATATTTTACTGGTAAATATTGACAGGAATTAGGTAACATTTCCAAATTCCATGCTTTATAGCTTCTTGATACTCTGCTTTTGATGTTTTAATTAAATCCTACTCGTAAGAAGTGTGGGCACATAATCGGTAGAATGGTTCTGATAAAAGCGATCACTGACGTTTAATATTATGGCTTCTATGACTAGTAGAGATATAATGTGGACTTTACTCAGTCCATAATAATGTTAAAGGAAGTACCCAATTTTTAAATAAAAATATAGCTACATCATGGGTACATAGGCTTTTCTAGCAACTTGGGCTTTCTTAGGAACTCAACAAGTGTAAATGGTTTCTATAATATGTCAATCAAGGTTTCCAGTTGCAAGAAACAGATTAACATGGCTGATTAAGCAGAAAATGAGTTTATTAAGTGGTTATTAGTGAATTCGCACATTTTGTTACAAGGACTGGAGAACAAAGCTTGAGACTAAGCTTTCAGAAACAGTGTCCAAACCCATGCTGCAAAAACTGTTAAGATAAAGAAATAGCCACCAAGCAGAGACACAACAGTGTGTATGGAGGTCATTTCCGTTTCAGGAACTTGACCTTGAGTCCTAATGCAGGAAGTGCAGCTAGAAGGAAGAAAAGAAAGAAAAAAATGAGCTTCTTGTTTTCTGCAGTTAAAGTCTCAGTGTCAGCACCTGAGTCCCAGTCTCACGTGGGTGCATCTTGGCAAAGTCTGAGTCACCTGTCTCAGCTCCTAGGGAAGGAATTATGGGAAATTAAATTCCAGCTTCTGTCTTCAAGTGGGAACTTTCCCAGCCATTTTCTGGAAAGTTTGTTGAAAAGATCACATGGACAGTCACAAACATGATGAAAATTTATTATTATATGATGGAATTATTTTCTAGGAATGGAATTTCTTTCTGTGTTCCTGTTTGAAACATATCTTAATCCTACTCTGGTATGGTAACTTTTGGCCATCCCAAAATGAGAAAAACACTGCTTGTCCGCAATCCCTAATAGCCACTGAACTCAGAGGACAAAAGTAATATGATGGCTCAGGGAATATTTTGGGATTCACAAATGGTCCTTTCTTGGTCCACTTGATACAGGCAGCCAATCTTTTGGGAAAAGATGTATATAATAAACAATTGAGTAAAATAAATGAAAGAATGGAAGTCTATCACAAAAACTATGATGCTGTTTAAGAACAAAGAAAGAGTAACTGTGAGGTAAGCCTAATAGGATTTTAAAATAGATTGTCTTAACCTGGTATTGAATGTTGTACAGTTTATATCTGGTGTTTTGTTGCTGAATGTTTATTAAGAGCCTAGGAATTGTTAGGCAGAAGCAGGCATTGTCTCACTCACATATTATAATCATATTGTACAGCATTATCGAGCCAAGTATTATTCTAGGCCCTGTCCAATATGCCCACACCAGTCGGGTTCATTAGAAAAGGGTTTTCAGTATCAGAGAGTGATAAGGAGTTCAGGGACTGTTTCTTAAAAATCATTCTAAGATTAGCTTGTGGAACTTGCAAAGCCAGTGCTGTCAAGTAAGTGTACATTTGCCTGATTCCATAGGGAATTAATATACTTTTCAGTTGAATTTTCATAGCAAACAAATATTTACATGTAGTCATAATATTTTAAGTAGTTTTATTTCAGATTAGTTTCAAGATTTAGTGTTCAAATGTCTAGTATTTTGAACTAGCAGTCATTGTCAAATTAAACTACTTACAGTTCAGCATTTGCTTTGAGTAAGGAGATAATATGGCACAGGGGAGCTCAAGGTGTTCTTGGAGATGTTATACTTGATTTTTAGATGTTTTATAGCATGACATGAATTCTATTTATTGAAATCCCATCAAGCTAACAATGAGAGAAATACAAATAATGCATCTTCTCTTACAATAGAACTTATTTGCCTTCATGTGGCACCATAGACATAGATTGAAGAATATAATTTCTTCAGGCGGTCTTTCCAGATTTTTTATCTACTTCTAAATTCCATGTTATAGCTTAGTCTTTTTCATTTTTTTTTTTTGTTTCCCCTCTTTTCCTTCACACATACTGCATTTGGACAATAGCAAAATTTTGTTAGTTACGTCATAGATAAATACAGCAAGACTACTTCTGTGGGATTGGAGTCATTTTTTTTTTCTTTAAAAGATTTTATATCAAACATGGTAAAGTTATTCTCATCATGGGGGTTTACATTTGTTTTTAATGCTGTGCTGACATATAGTATGAAAGAAAATTTAGCCATTGAGGATGAAGAGCTTATATTTGTTGTTGTGCCTCTGATGTAGATACATCAAGTAAGGTCTCTGCAAGCCTTAAATTTAATAAGGCTCTGCAGCAGAAGTACTGTTTAAAAGACCTCAGTTAGAACCACAATCGAAAAGACCCGGAAGATCTACTTGTTTTCAATTCCAAACAAAGGCTGATATTCTAGTGCCTTTAGCTTTGAAAAACCTATGTACCAGTAGGTTATGTATCCCATCCAAAATCTGAATTTCACAAAGCCACCGTACAGCTTTATGTTATGGGTATGTTCCTTTGTTTCCTGTAACATACATTAATCCATATATCTGCCTGAGCAGCAAACCTCAGCGCCTTATATACCTTTTGTTTCCTTGAATCACAGGAGCTTCAGTTTCAACGACTCACCCGAGAACTGGAAGTGGAAAGGCAGATTGTTGCCAGTCAGCTAGAAAGATGTAGGCTTGGAGCAGAATCACCAAGCATCGCCAGCACCAGGTACAGGGCCAGAGGCTCTATCTTTACTCACCCTCAACTTGTATGCCTTATTAGGTTGTCCTGGATGTAGCAGATGATTCTGTTAGTGTTGTTACTGTTAACGCTCTTTCCTGAATTTGACACCAAAAATGTCAGTTTATTCTAATTTTGAGAAGCCTCTTGCAATATTGATTGTCCTTCATTCCTGTGCTTAAAAGTGTTTTATATAGCACTGGCAAACTTCTATAGCAAAAGCTACTATACTACCTTAAGAAATTCGATTTTTTGTTTGTAGGCACAGTTGATGGATATTGTCATGATTAATTGCTAATTATTTAGTAAAGCTAATTGGCTGGTGCTTTGAAGACCTGGCACTGATTTTTTTTTTTAAAAACTAAGAAATATTTCCAAATGAAAAAATTTAGTTAGCTTTTAAAAATGCCTTCAGTTTATGCTGAGTTTTTCAGAACTCTATGATAAACTACCACATGAACTAATTACTATATGAAATAATTTAGTGTATTCAAATATAGTAATTACCAAATGACTACATTACAAAAAAAATCACAAGTCTTATTTTTTATTTAAATAGCCTCTTATGCTACTTAAAAACATGAAAATTACTACCACACATTCCAAATGGTTAAATGACTGCATATCCTATCTATAGATTTCTTTCTTAGTAATTACACATTCCTATAAAGGCTACCATAAAATACTTTTATTGCTTGTGTTTGTAAATGTGGTTTGTTTATGCTTAGGTAGGTATGCCTTCAATAACTTGTCTCTCAGTTATTTCTAACCTCGTAAGTGTTCTACCTTTCAGCATCTTCTGTTACTCATAGGCAAAAATTCCTTAGTGAATAGAATGCTGTCTGTAGTTTCTCTTTTCTAACTGATTGTTGGTATGAATTTTAAACTATTAGGCTGTTAAGTGGTATTCACATGAATTTTTCATCTCTGACTCTCTACAGTTGTATATATTGTGATATATTTGGCAAGGCATAAAGCATACAAGTAAGTTCAATAAAACCTTTATAAAACAAATATAAATTTATGTGATCATTTTTAAATATCCAAGCAGGTTTTTATAAGAAGAGAAATCATAAGCAAGCTATAAAATTATAAGTTAGAAATTTCTAAGTGTGGCTTTACAGCAGCTAATGAAATAGTTTATCAAAGAACTTAAAATTGTAAAAACAAAAATTAGCTTTAATTGTATGTGATATTTTTAAAAAGTTATATGTATCTTTAGCAGCAAAAAGAGCATTTCACAAACTCAATAATGTGGTATAATGTTTTTCAAAAAAGTTTGGACCAATTGGTTTAGAAAAACAGAATTTTATATTAATAGAAAAATTAATTCAATATTTAAAGAATGCAGTTAAGACTTCTAATTCTGGCAATATAGCTAACTAAATTAACATAGAAATTCTCTTGACAAACTCCTAAAAATACTTGATACATCAATAATAAAAGCCAATACCTGGAGGAAATGGCAAAAGAGAAGAGAAAATTTCCAGCTACTAAAAATAGAAAAGGAACTGAAAGCCAGAGCCAGAAGCATTTGAGCTGCCTCTGTAGGAGGCCTGAGGACAGTTGTCAAACTTCAAATGATTTGAGTTTAATACCCATGCAGGAACCAAAGAATGAGGTCTTGAGTGTGCTCAAGATGGTATCTTTGAAGTTAAAATCACTGCATTAAGCCATTTCCTTAAAGAACTCCACCCTTGGTAAACTCCAAGCTTATACCATAGGTGGGTTTGGAGCCCAAATGTAACTATCCACATAGCTCAGGAATCTCCAGCTGAGAAACTAATACCACTAAAACTGAGCTCACAATTAGTTATTATAAAACAGAAATTTAAAAAAACCAAACAAACAAACAAAAAAGAAAACACCACAAGAGTTGACATTAGTAAGATGGCAGAATGGTATTTCCCAGTGCTCATCCTCTCACCAAAACATCGATTTGAGCAACCATCTACACATCAGAATACCTTCACTAGAGCTAAGAAATCCAGATGAGAGATTATAGCATCCAAATGTTGCATATAAATAAAAAAGGGTGCATTTATGAGGGTAGGAAAGACAGTTTCACATTGTGCTTTTTTCATCAAGTATTTTTGGATTAATTCTGATTTTATTTTAAAAAGCATTAAAATACTTACCGTAAAAAATACTTGTCAATGAGTGGGAATCAGTAAGCAGAAGAGTAGGATTTCGAAGTCCAAGAACTAGATACCATTGGAGAAAGTTTGACAGGTGTACACAGTCAAATACCAAGGATGCTCATTGCAGCATTATTTGTAAAAGTAAAAAATATATAAAAAGCATATTATCCATCAGGATGGAAATGGAAAATAAACTGTAAGAAGTAAGCTCTAGAGCAATTAAAATAATTAATTCTGCATGTACCAACATGGACATGTTTGCAAAATATACTTTTGATGGGAAGCTACAAGTTGCAGAAGAATACATATAGAAAGATACCATCTATGAACAATTTTTTTTTGAGACAGCATCTCGCTCTGTCACCCAGGCTGGAGTGCAGTGGTGTCATCATAGTTCACTGCAACCTCAAACTCCTGGGCTCAAGCAATCTTCCTGTCTCAGCCTCCCAAGTAGTTGGGTCTACAGGTGTGTGCCGCCACACCCTGCTTATTTTTTCTGTTTTGGGTAGACACAGAGTCTCACTCTTGCTCAGGCTGATCTCGAACTCCTGAGCTCAAGCTATCCTCCCATCTTGGCCTCCCAGGGAGCTAGGATTATAGATGTGAGCCATCACACCTGACTTGGCATTTGGTTTTGAAGAACTCCATAAGGTCTGTAAAGGAAACCTACTGAAAGTTGTTATTGGAGGCAGTTCTCCTGCTGTCCTAAGAGTGAGTGTGTAAAACAGAATGCAGAGAGGCCAGGCAGCTGGGCAGAATCTATTATGGATTCTTAAGGGTTGTGGGTAAGGTAGGTTTCTTCATTCAGTGAACTCTGGTTGGAATGGTAATCGATCCACGTGGATTGCCCTCCTTCCATCTCACGTTGGATTCCCATGTACTCTTGATGCCCTAACTAAATGCTAACCGTTTTTTATAGCGTTTCCCAAGTTTCTCGGGGAAAGTACTCTGTCTTCATCTGAACTCTCATAACTATCTCTCCGAGCCTGTGCCAGCTCTCCTAGGAGGTGGTGAGGCCAACCGCATTCCCACAGCCCTGGCCTAGTGCTGAGCATACAGAGAAGGCACCCAGCCAAATGGTCGTTGAACAGACAGCGAACCTTGGTGGGGTCCAGGATATTTTGAGCTCATCAGGTAAAGATGCTTTGCCATTAGGTTATCCACTTGGCATCTTTGGGTTTGTATCTACCCTTTCTCATGTCTGCCCTCTTCACACCTTCCAGGGTGCTTTTCCTCGGACCTTGAGAAGACTGTTGACACACTTACTCTGCTGTGACCTCCAGGCTTGCACACTGGCAAGGAGCCTAACGGAATAGAGTGTGTTAGTAAACGGAGCCAAGATTTTTTATTGTGTCACTTGAGAGATCTCCTTTGCGTCTTCCAGTCCCCACCAGCTGTCAGTCTTGGAACTAGAACCTAAGGATACAGAACAGAAATTAGCTTTCAGACCCAGACCTTTCTCCCGTCAGCCATTGCTCATTTGTGCAAAGAAAATTAAAAGTGGAATTACTCCTTGACATGGAGCTTTTTGATTCATATCTTATGTGAAGTAGAGTCAGGTCAGCAAAATGGGAGATTTGATAACGAGTTATCCTTCATATCATTTTATTTGGATCCTGTGTCAGAGTTAGTAAGGTTGACTGTAGGATTGTCTTTCTTTTTTTAGTTCAAATGACATTAATGAAAGGAAAATAAAAATGTTTGTTTTTATTTATATTGTCCAAAGTTTTTGCCATTATCGGCCTCACCCCAGGAGTAAGAAGGAGGCGGTGGCATGAGGTCCTCTTTAGTAAATGACTCCTATATTGTGAAAAATAATATACTGTGAATCCTCTTTCACCAAACAAATGGCTCTAATAGTGAGCAATTTGGTTTCATCATACTTGTAGTGACAAAGATGCGTTTTTAACCTGTGCCAGGAGATGTTCCCATTTCATAAATAGAAAAACCAGACCTCCGTATATTTTTGCATCTACCAGGCAGTGTCCCAAAAAGTGAACTGCACGATTATCATAGACAGTTTACTTGCAGTATGCCTTGTTGAGAACTTAAAAAATCTTAAAATGAAATTAGTTTTTCTATTAATGACTCTTTGGAAATGGTAGTCTTCCAAATAAAGTAGTAAAAAACTCATTTCTGATACCATTTTCCATTTCTTTTATTCACTATAAAAATATTAATAAGATTGGCAATATAAATATATTGTAATGATCCTTAATCTGGAATTGATAGTGTCTGTATCCAGGTGACATATCAGACCAAATCACTGCAGCTTTGAAAAGCCTGAAGGTGGGCTATGGTATCTCTTATTAGGGAAGATACAGCCTTTCTGCATTTATACCAAGTACGCTGTAGTTATCTTTGCATGTAGTATTATCTATGTATTTAATGTTTCACTTCCTTGAAGCTTGGTTATGGAATGAGTTTAAAAAGAAGTTAAACTTGTCTGCATTATACTAAGAACGGTATAGTTATATTTCATCTCATTGAAAGGGGGCTATGGGATCAGTTAATAGAGAAGATACAGCTTTTCTTCACTTGTTCTGTGTATACTATGGTTACCTATTGTTTAATATTTCGTCTGGCTGAAGGTGAGCTATGGAATCAGTTAATTGGGAAGTTACAGCCTTTCTGTATTTATATTGAGTATATTACAGTTATCTATGTACTTAATATTTTACTTGATCCAAAGGTATTTGAAACATCTTTTCAAATGTAAAAACTAAAAATAGAGTGAAGAAATTAGGGCAAAGGGAATGTAAAGTTGAGAAAAATAAGGTAAAGCCAAGGTTAAAATAGTCATAACATTCCATGTACTTGCTAAAGTAGAGAGCCACTTTTGCTCCGAGTGACCTAGTAGCCATGCTAAAGACAGAATCACTAATGAATTCCACAATTCAAGTGTAAGATAAAACAAACCAGGTTTCTCAGGAGGATCCATTGTTCCTGGGGCTGGGGCCTGAGTGGTTTCTCCTTCATGTCCCTATTAAGAATCCACCATACGATGAGGGAAAGAGCGTCCTCAGTGGTCTCTCTCCAGTAAGTGACAAAAGCAGGCTCAGAGGGCTCTATCTTCCACCAATAGATGGAATATAAATGGATGGAATAGTACCTTAACTAAAAGTAATTCTCCAGGGGCCAATTCTGACACTCCAGCTTGGCTCCAGGATGATACTTAGCATATGTAGATGGATGGATCAATTTCGGGTCCGCTAAGCAGGCAGCTGGCCATGACTGTTTCTGTCTGCAGAGCCTTTTAGAGTCATGGATGGCAGTGAGTGCTGAGAGGTGAGGCATCCAGTGCTGCAGTTCACCGTGCAGGTGCACAGTGTACACGTCTTAGCAACAGAAATGACTCTCAGGGGATGCTGTGGTATGTACGGTTCATCTCAGGAAAATTCCACAGCACAGGAGCCTCAGAAGGAAATATATTCTTTCATCCTCATTCTCCCGTGGGCTAGGCAACAATCTTCAAATCCAAATTTTGATGAACGTGGAGTTTATTCTTTTTCTCCCTGCAGTATCATTGATGAGGTATCATTCTCAACATTAATTGAGTTTAAGTTTCACTGGATAGGGTGCCCACCTGCTCAGCCTGGAACTTCCCCATTCACTTGTACTCCCAAGAGGCACAGAAAAAGGCAGGGTGGCCAAGACCATATGCTTGTAAGTCAAGTTTATTAAAGCACAATTTACTTACAGTAAAATTTACTCCTTTGTAGCATAGTTTTATGATCCTTTACTAACACTTTTGGTATACAATTGTGTAGCCACCACCACAATCGACACATAGAACATGTCCATGAAACTCAAAAAAGATAGGCAACCACTTTTTTTAAAAGTTTGCTGTATTTCTTTCTCTTTAGTTTTTTTGTTTTGCTTTGGTTTTGTTTTAAGTTTGAGGTAATTCCTTGTTGGTAACTTTTTATCTTGTTCCTAAAATCCCACGTTGGCATGCCAGGCCTATTCCTTAAACAGCTTTTACTGGCTCCCACTTGTCAGAGGAATCCCCAAGGGGTATGAATTTTGGGGCCTAGAGGTGCCGATATAGCAGCGGTTACATATCACTACAGCCTTCTAATGGCAAGTACACTCCAGGTGGAAGAATTTGGCCAGGGGAAATATTGCCAGGTAAAGTCAGCCTTCAAGTGTGTAATGTGTGGCTTGTGTTCATGTTTCATGCATGTGGAGAAGTTACACTAGTGGTTCAGCTTGTTGTGTGACAAAACTGTGGGAGGATCGGAAAACATAGTTAGAACTGAAGATTCAGTAAATGAAAATATGATCATCATAGACATCTAGAAACTATTTGTAAAATTTTGTAGTGCAGAATGTAAAAACTATTCTTGATACCAGACTTGGAATCTTACTGTTGCCCAGAAACTCATCTTAGTTATATATGCTTTGTTTCTCATTTACTCCTAAATAAGATGTAGATGGTGAAAGAGAAATTTTCTTTCTTCGCAGGCCATAAATTGGTTCCAAGTATTTTACCTTGCAAATCATAGTTTATCTGCTTATTAAGGTAAAGAACTAAATTTTTCCCTTACATTGAAGTAAAAAAAAGGGGTATTTAAAAAGTGGAGCTTATTTAATAATTATAGAAAATATTAATGGCAACTTTCAAAAGTAAAGCACAAGTTTAAATTTTCTTTTCTATTTTATTTTTTTAGGGGGAGATAGGGTCTTGCTCTGTCTCCCAGGCCAGACTACAGTGGCATCATTATAGCTCACTGCAACCTCAAACTCCTGGGCTGAAATGATCCTCCTCTCTTAGCTTTCCAAGTAGCTGAGACTTCAGGCATGCATCACAACATCTGGCTAATTATTCTGTTTTTTGTAGAGACTAGGGTCTGGCTCTTACTCAAGCTGATCTCAAACTCCTGGCCTCAAGCAATCTTCCCACCTCAGCCTCCCAAAGTGCTAGGATTACAGGTGTGAACAACTACACCCAGCCCTAAATTTTTATTTTAACTTTTTGCACATGATTTTAAATTTTGATTATCCTATTGTGTAGTAGTTGGTTCCTTCACATTGTGCATTCTTTGATTAGCTACTACTGGTATTTGGGAGCTCCTTTAGACACAAAGAAAAATCCTGTCATATCAACTAAATGAGGGGGAAATGGGTGGCAATGTTGAAATTAAATAACTTCACATTCTCCCTAAGCTTATCTCTCTCCTTCCAATTCATTTAAAGGCATGCTAAAGTAGGATTCTTTATGGCTTTGGTAAAGGTCATACAATATTAACAAATAGTCGTCTTCTTATCACCGCTTAAGAAAAGAACAGTTTGGGTTTTTTTAATGAAAAGATTTGATTCCCCAGTACCATTCAGATTTTTTTTTTCTTTACACTTTGTAGGGTCCTCTACTGTTGCCCATTAGGTTTTCATTGATACTACTAAAAATTCTAAAAAGTTTTTTAGGGCTGACAGCAGAAAGGGCTTTTTCCTGGTTCAAATCTTTCCTTTGGCAATTATTTTTAAGTCATTATAAAATAAACCTCCTCAAATAATGTATTCTTTTAAAAATGAGTCTTTGAAAAGATTGAATGCTTATGCCTTGACAGTTTATTACTCATTTAATTTCCACTTCAGGAAGATGTGTGATAAAGTTTTCTGTTCCTTTGACCTTCTAACCAACCAAAACCTGAGGGTTTTATAAATTAATTATTTTATTGAGGTATATTTCATATACCGTACAATTCATACTTTTGAAGTGTACAATTCAGTGTTTGGTATATTCATAGAGTTGTTCAAGCAACAGCACTATCTAATTTCAGAACATTTTCATCATCCCAAAAAGAAAAACTCTATCCATTAGCATTCTCTTGCCCATTTTTCCCTTTCTCTAGTCCCCAATAACCACTAATCTTCTTTCTGTCTCTATGGATTTGCCTTCCTAGACGTTTCGTATATGTGGTATTATACAATATGTAGCATCTTTTGCTTAGCATATTTTCAAGGTTCATCCATGCTGTAGCATGGATCAGTTCTTCCTTTTTTTTTTATTTCCAAATAATATTCTGTTGTATGGATACACCACTTTCTGGCAGTTACCAATACTGCAGCTGTGTCTTGAGTTTTAAGAGGGGAAAATCCTAAGGGTTGTGTTCCAGTTGTTCTCAAATTAGTGGGCAACAAGAGAGATTCCCCTTGGCCTGCCACCTATCCTCCACCTCCTCTCATGTGGGCTTGCCGCCTTGCCTTTCTCTTTTGCTTTATGTTTTGGTAAATCCTTTCTTGTTGCTTAAGTAGTTGTTTGTGTTGATTTAAGTGTATAATCAGTAGAGCTATTTGGGATTGCTATGATGTTCATCACAATGTAGTTCACCAAATTTCTTCGTGTTGTATTTGGTCACTAGTGACTGTCTTAATGGTCAAACAAATAAAAGCTCCCTGACTTCATTTATACTTCAGACTAAATGAAAAATAAACTATTTCATATTTGAATATAATTATCAGAAACCCTCTTTGGGATTCTACAGTGAATAGTTATTAAACAGATGCTCTTATGAGCAAATTTAGCAACATTGAATTTTTGAGATGCAACTCTATTATAAACATAATAAAGAGTCCCACATATGAAAGATACAAAATTACCTGCAGCTCTATAGAAGTCAATTGTCTGGAGCAGTTTGCTCAAGCACAGTTCTTCTAGAAGGCATTTTTTATGTATACTTCTCATTGCCATTCCAGTCACAAGCCAGTTTCATGTTGGACATATAAATTCAAGTGGCAACTATTTCTACACATTTGAATTAAGCTTGTATGACTAAGTCTTCTGTAGGACATGTGAGCTCAAGGTAATTCAACCAGTATTCCAGTGACTAACCTACTTTACAAGTATGACCATGTAGAATTGAGATGTTAAACCAGATACTTTTCATGAGTCTTAGAATCTTTTATGAACCTAGAACATTGTACAGTAAAACATTTTAATCATAGTGAATAAAGTATTTCAAAATGAAATATCTTTTAGACTGAGCATTTTAATATTAAATGGGTGATGTGGTTGGGAACCACAAACAAAATCAAGTTTATGATTAGCTTCAAAGTTTCAGATTATTTTAAGACAATTTTAATATATTTAGTTAAATATAGAGGTAGCACAGCTGTATTAATTTTTCTAATTAATGCAGATGAAAATACATTTTAAAATTCAGAGGCCCATGCATCTAAAATATATGCACTATGCCATTATTTAATTATCTCTTAAAGAACCATTTTAATTAAAATAACATTATTTCACTTTGTAATTTTTCATAGTTTACGTTTGATAATTACTATTTTTAAATTATTTAATAGTAATGACTTACTGAATTATAATAAGAATTGTATTACTAGCTGCCATTCCTAATTATTAGGTTTTTTAATCATAATACTGATAAAGTACTTTAAGTAGGCTATATATGGCATTTCAAGATGTTTCTTAAAAAAAATTACCTTTATTGCTTTATAGGAATTAGTAATAACTTTTACCATATTAAAAAAGCAACAATGTTCTTAAATCCTGTATTTTCTTATTTTCATTTTGGGGATTCTGTATTTTTAATCATTTTTGTCTTGAAATGTTCAAAATTATAAGTACAGGGAATAATATGATAAAAATTCAAGTAGTCACATCCTAGAATTGAAAATTAATGAAAATTCATCATTGGTTTTGTTTTTATAAAATAAATATTATACATAAAATTCAAGTCTCCTTTGCCCCATTATCTCTTCCCCATGGCTAACCACTAGTGTGTAATCTTCTGATTTACTTTGTATACTTTTATATCAAATACATATACAGTTCATATATATCATATACATATATATATCTGTGACTAATATTTCATGTTGGTTTTCCAACATATGCAAATGATACAGTCTGTGTATAATTGCGCACCATGCTTTTTCTGTTTGAGATCTATCCATGTTGATATGTGTAAATCTAATTTCTTTTTAACTGCTGTATGTATTTATGTCACAGATTATTGAACGATTTAGCCATTTCCCTATTGAGGTTTTACAATATTATAAGTAATGCAACAGTGAACATTCTTGAACATATCTGGTTCACAAGTATAAGATTCTGGAAAATATATAATTAGAACTGGAATATTTGGGTCATGAGTATACATTTTTAATTTTTTGTATCTTGCTGAATTGCTTTCTGAAGTAGCTCAACAATTGCACCCCCTTGAGTAAGTGAGAATGCTCCAGGTTCCCATTTCTTTTCATGCGTTTCTTTTCTCTCTCTCTCTCTTTTTGCCAACATTTAATATTGGACAGGCTCTTTAATTTTGCCCATGATTATTCCATCTTAGTCTGTATTTTCTTGATTACTAGGAGGGTTGAAAATATTCCATTTGAGTTTTCTCTTTCGTTGGTCATTTTTCTAATGAATAATTTGACTTATTCTTTTTGGTTCCATCACTAGTTTTTTAAAGCAAAAATAACTCTGGGATGTATTTCTTAAAATAGTACAGATCCTAGTACATTGTCACATAAAGTACACCATATCAGTCTATTTTTAGAATATGAATCTTTTAGTATTGTGTCAAGTATATAGAAGGAAAAAAACCTTCTATATATAATGTTTAATAATAGATCCCAAATTATTTAATCCTGCAATTTAGGGTAGGTGAAACCCCAAACAGATATTAACATTACTTTTGGTTCCCATTTCCACCTTTTCTTTATTGACTCTGCATTTATATTTTTGTGCAAAAATTTATGATATCTTCACTAACTTCATTGAACATTATTATGCCTTTACTTTTTTCTAGAGATACAAAGATACAAAAGCTTAGAAATTTCCATTTTGGCAGGAAAGATGATTGTGCATGACTAACCAGATGACAAAGTGCCTTAGTAGCAGCATAAAATATATGCTTGTATTTTATTATTTTTAATTTTGCAAATAGTGCTGTGTTGAACAGATTGCATTGACTGCCCTAGTTCTGTCCCAGGAGGCCTTCATTTGGTATCTTTGATTATCATATCTTTAGATAAAATACTTCTTTATAATTATAGTGTAGGGAAGAGAACGATAGTCATTGAGCACCTACTGCATGATTGACACATTTGGTAGTAGATGTCTTGTGCCTATAATCATCTTACTACTCAACAGAGTAGTCTTGATTGGTCTTGGTGGTCGTGTGTTTTGGTTTGATTTGGTTGTAATTATTATACACCTGAATGTAACATTAGGATGACATTTTCCCTAAAGATAGTGTTTTTCTATTGGTTTTCCATAGGGATGTCAAAAAGTGATTTGGGAAGACTTGAGTACCCCACATACCTGCATCTTGCCACCCCACCCCTCCAAATGCACACTAAGTAAAATCTGTCCTTACTGTGCAGAGACAACTGTAAACCTCCTAGCCTCCAGCCCCACCTCCACTACCACTATTTTGTCTCTCCTATCTGTAAACTCTGAAGTGACTGCTATTTCTATTCCTGGTTATTCACAAATATGTTACAAATCATGTAAATATTAATTTTAAAAATATGGAAAGCAACCTTGGAAAACATACTGCCCCTAATGCACTTTCTGCAGTTAATTATGTCAGGAGGAAAATTTTATCATTCCTTCATCTAATCACATTAATCTTCATGATGAAACAAAGGAAAGTTGGTGTTAAACTCTCATTCTCTTTACCGTTTGGCAGGTTAAGGACATAGAACATTAAAGAGGGATGTGTGCAATGAGATGTTTCCTTAACCCTTCAGAGAACTACCCTATACAGCTCAAATCCAATGATGTATGGAAAAGGAAATTGAAATTGTGATTATCTAGGTAAAAGTGAGGGCCATCCATTGATGCATTTTCAACAGTTAATCAGCTTGCTGTAAAAATTTACATGGCATGTCTGCCGAGGGTGGGGGAAGAGAAAGTGACAATTTTGCCACAATTAGTAGTGTCTGAATTGTTGTCATAGCTATCTTCCCTGAGGCTTCACAATCTATTTAACAACAAATCAATCTAATCTGTTTTTGCGTTGATTTTTCTACTCTGCTGTTGTGTTACTCTATAATTAAATAAGGGAAAAAACACTCTATAACTGAAGAACAAAAACCGTGTAGACTACAGGTTTTCATGGCTTAAAAATTTTCCTATTAAACAGTTATACATTTTGACTACCATCAAGTGTTTGGTTTCTATTAATGGACTGCTTATAATGCAAAGAGGAATGTTTTTAGGATGTAGATGTATATTTATCTCTTCTAGCCCTTTTTTTTTAATTGGAGAAGAACAAATAATAGCCAATTATTTTAGGATCTTCAGTCCAAGTCAATTAAAGGTTAATCTACCTCCCAGTTTTAGTTACATTATTAATAATGGGGCTATTTTATATACAAAGAAATTTAAGTAAAGTTAATAACCACAATATCAGAACTCATGCTTAAGAAGTACAAAATATAATCCTAGCACTCTGGGAGGCTAAGGCGGGCAGATCGTTTGAGCTCAGGAGTTCAAGACCAGCCTGAGCAAGAGTGAGACCCCAATCTCTTTAAATAAATAAATACATGTGCAAAATATAGATGTATATATATTTTCTGAGCAGCGTTAGCAAAGTACTTTTCAGTAGAGACTTATTTATAAATATTAAGTGAAATAGTATTGGCTTACTTATTATGAACATAAAACAAAGGCAGAAATTATATTATTGAATAGAGTAGCACATTAACAATAAGTCTAGAAATTTAAAATCTTGGGTGAATTTTATACTCACTAACAAAATGATGAATCTAAACCAATGATCATTAATGGTTGACAGAATTATCAGCTGGAAAGGTAGAGGGAAATTTCACAGTGAATGTGTTAAGCTGACAGCACCTGAACCCACTGATCTATCTTATGTTTATATCACAAAGAAAGGAAATGGCTAGAAATTAGTCACCTGATCTGATGCAATGGAAAGTACATAACATCACCCATGACATATTTTTGCCCCCAAATTGCTTAAGCATCTAGATATAAATACCAGTTTATGGGAAATATAGGAGACAAAGGAACATGTCAAATGAAACTGTGCTGATGCATTAATTAGATCCAGGCTGGAATTCTACAGGGCAAATGAAATGATTTCAAACAGGGGAAAAAGAAAGGGAGCTGAAGCTATGTATTAAAAAGAGTTGAACATAGACAACCAAATGCATAGCAACCAAATGCAACATGTGGACCTTGTTTTGGTCCTGATTCAAACTAACCGTTTTTAAAAATTGAAATAGGTAACATGAATACTGATTAGCTATTTATTGACACTAAGAATTTTACTGTTAATTTCTTGACGTGATATTATTCTAGTTATGTTCTTTTTAACTATCTATATTTAGAGATACCTGTAAAGTATTTCTAAATGATGTTATATCTGGGTTTGCTTCAGAATAATCCAGTAACGTAGAGAAAATAGTGGATGAAAATATATGAAATAATTTTGACTGCATGTTCACTTTTTCATGGAAGCTGAGTAATAAATACATAGGATTTTTTTATTGTGAATGTTTTAAATGTTACATAACAAAATGTTCTTTAAACGTTAGGTAAGTTAGCTCTTAATTTTCTGACTGAAACTATGTTCTCAAACTTAACCATAGTTTGTTTCATTTTTGTAAAACTAGTATGGTTATATTTCTTCAAATCTGAGTGAATATTTGTTTAAAAAATTTAAATAGAGACCACTTATTAGCCCTAATTTTTAAATTGTGTAGATTATGGATTGACACAGTATGGTTCATATCATTTATAATACCTTCCATCAACAATGCTGACTAATTATGGCAATGAATGGGGAAGGGAGAAAGAAAGATTAATAGATAAACCACCTCCTCTGTCGTGTTGTACACTAGTGTTTCCCTTTGGATTCATATTTCTCAAAAAAAGAATGCTGGGCATTAAAGCTAGACGTTGAAGACAGTCTTGACCAATCCCTCACCTTGCCTATTTGCCATGGAGGGTATCTGTTCAGCCATGGAAAGAGTTTATGGATCACACACCATATAACAAGAATGTGGCTTTAGGTGACTTTACCCTGACCCTTCATTATCATTATTGTCATTCCTTCTTGTTCTTTCTAATAGACTTTTTCCTGTTTCATCTCCCTAGTCAGTAGTTTGGAAATCACACACATTTATGTGTGGGGGCTAAATAGAGAAGAGAAGGAAATAAGGGTGGTGGGTAAGGGAACATGGGACAAATTAGGGATCCATAGGAGTTTTTAGGAGGGATGTAAAGTGTTCTAGAGCCACTTTTCTACATTCCTGCTGTCTTACTATAATACATAGAAACATAGTATGTGCTGTGCAGAATATTGACTGTATCCTTATGGGTCTATTCTTTCTCCAGGACAGATACTGATGATCCTGGGTCTGTGGTCTGCCCCACATGTGCATTCATTCCTCTGCAGTGCTAAAACAGCTATTTATGGTGCTTGTCCATGAATCAAGAGCTGAAAATGCTGTTACAGTGAGAAACAGTTTTTTTTTCAAAAAGCAAAGCAGAAATTGAAGAAATATATTATGTTCCTCCTTTTTAATCCTAACAGTAAGAGTAAATTTTTTTGAGAATTAAAGAAATTTTACTGTTTATAAAATTTAAAAATAAATACTCTGGGTAATCAATGGATCACAAAGGTGATATCATTCTTCAGACACATGCCAAATTTGATAGTACCTTTACATGAGTAGAAAAGAATTATATGTGAATAAATCACTTCCTTTTGAATATCTAAACAGGGAAAATGATTGGGGGAATAAATGTTTAATCAAAAATTTAGGCTTATGATTTCTTAAAATTCCTTTTAAGTAAATTTTTATATAGGCTTTTGAAGACATTTTAAATCCTGAATATTGTACATAATTAAATCATATATATTCATTTAAAAAGCTATGTATAATTCTGAATTTTAAGGATTTTGGATGCCAGTGTGTGTCTTCTATAGATCTCTACAGCTTAGTCCTGTGTTAATGCTGTGCTCAGTCCCACACAGAGCAAGCAGAAAAACAGGACCTCTTGCTCCTTACCTACTTTATTTAAAAGTATAAGATTTAGATTGCTTTATACAAGTCTGAAAAAAAATGATATATTTATGTGCTCTATCTTTTTTTATTTTAAATTTTTTTTTAATTATTTCTATTTCTTCACCTTTGGAGGATTTTAGAAGAATAGAAATGAAAGAGACAGTAGCATTTTTGAAAACCAGGGACACAGATAATGTCCAATAGCCCATCTATTTCAAGGCTGACCTTACCTAAATAGGACCCAAGGTTATGGCAGAATATTTAAGAAGAGAGGCTGTCATTGTACTTAGCCATTTTACTCTTTTCATGTCAGTTTCTTTCACTCTTTCAAATGTCAACTGGAATGTTAGAAAACCCTTCTATTCTGATTTCAACTTCGACTAGTTGGAACACCTGTTGTGGGATAGGCTTAGAAAGAAGTCATGCTTCCTGTATAATTTATGGGGATACCAGAGGGAACTGTTTGTCTCATTTTTGTCTAGTACTGCATCCTTTTTGATCTTCCCCCTCCCATATGGTCTTTTGAATCTTTTATTCATAGATTCAAAGTACTAACACAAAATGCTTTTGTCAAAGAATATTTAACATCTTCTGATATGTGTTCACCCCTAGCCTGCGTGAAGGTTACTTGAATTGTATTTCTTGTTCCTTTAACGTTTTTGGTGTGCATCAAATAAGTAATTTTCTTTTTAGGAGATTGGTCATAGTATTTTATTTATATCTTTTCCTGGAGTGCATTGTAGATAGCTGTTATAAGGGTCCAAAAATAGGGCAGAGTAGCATGAGAGAAAAGTGGAATAAAGAATTGAGAACACAAGGGTGAAAATAAAATTGGACCAGGAGTGAGACCACAGTGGCTGGGCACACATTTTACTCAAACTTGCTAGCAGCCAATGGAAACCAAGGCTGTACTTTTGTACCACACTTTGCTGTCCCTGCTGCTCATGATTTCTTAAAGACTAGAGTTGTAAAAGCACATACCAAGAGCATGGCTAAGTTTTTCAGGTAAAATATTGCTGAGAGGGAAATATAGGAGTCAGACTCTAGGCCTAAGACCTTTCCTGCTTTCCATGAAGTATCAGGCCTGCTTTCCCGTAGCTGTCTTGTTTGCTGATTCTGTTGTTCACACCAGTGTATGGGCTTGGAGTGGAGATGAATGGAAACAGATCCCTGTTAGTGGAAGGCAACGCATGTCCTGTTGCTGATGGATCATGAATAGCTATATCCCACATGAAGGGCATCATTTTTAATTCAACTGCTCTTTCCTGTAATTTCAACATCACCCTCAGATCATATGAATAATTATGAAAAGAGACCCTTTGCCCTGTCTCATTTGTTATGCCTTGTTTAGTTCAAATGACAGACATGTACCATTTCGGGGGCAAAGTCATAACACACATAAAAATAACCAAACTATAATTATGGGCCTGTTGTCACTTTTTTGCTTTTTCTGGCTGCTGAGATCTTGGGAATAGCAGCCTTAGGAAAAGAGGTGACTAATGGCTATCCAGATGAAAAGCCAGGAAGAATTAATAAGTGATCCATTCTGAGGAAGAAAGAAATCAGTCTCCATCCAATAGAGAATTTCCCAGGGTCTGATAGCATGGCAAAGAGAGACTCATTCCAAGAAAAACTATGAATTTGGAGGAAGAGACTTTGTGTTTGCTTTTGTTGAGATTGATTGTGAATGGACCCCAAGTAAATTTGGAAGAGGCTTCCAAGAAATGTAGTTAAATACCAAAAAGGATTGCTTTCCAAGTATTATTGCTAAGAAATTCTTACTGCCTAGGCTAGTGATTTTTCAAACCAGGGTCCCCAGATCACCTTAGGGGCAATAATGAATGTAGCAGATAAAGATACCTGTTTGCCTTCTAACCCCCTCTTCTTTTTCAGCCAGGCAAAGCAGTTCACCTTCATTGTCTGTTACACGTATATTGGCCTTCCTACATTTGACTTAATGAGCGAGGGTCGTGGAGGGATGACAACCTTTTTTTCACACCTGTTTGGGAAACAATAATCAAGATAGATTGTTTAATTTTGTCCAGCTGTTCTAGTTCTGACAGTAAGACAGACAGTAAGCTTCTAAGGTAAAGGATTTCTTGGTCAATCCTTAGCTAACTGAAAGCAACAGATGAGGTCCCTGTTTCCCAAACAGGAAAAGCAAAACTAGTTGTAACCTAGCAGTTACCTATTTGTAGGTGATATGAGTTCTTGGAACATGAGAAGAAAGTTTATAGCATCAGCAAGCCTTCTATTTTCATCTTAGTCTTCTAGACTCCACTTCTCACCATGCTTATTCTGAGTATAAGATGAGCTCAAGGACATTCTTGTTGAGGGTCAGAGTAAGGAGAAATTTGACCTGCCCACGGGGTGAATGTTTTTAAGACCTTGGATTTCCACCGGCATTATATTCAAAAAGTGACATTCTCAGCATAAATTCAGGAACACTCAAGAAAGCTAAAGCATCAAATGAATTTCACCTAGGTAAGAACTCACAAGAAACTAGTGGATATTTTACAAATGCATTGAAAGACCAAGCAAAGTTTGAAATGTACTAATTAAAAGGGAAGCCAAAGCAATACTAGATAGAAATAAAAAAATTAAAGTAGGTTTTAAACACTTATGTTTTGTTTATGTTGTGTTATTTATATTATTTTAGTAAAGTATGCATCTCCTTATCATAATTGAAGATTTAACTATAGTTAATAAAGATATGGATATTTAAGTGTTTAGTAGAATATGTTACACAATTAAGGTTTGTTTAAAATTTATCCTGTAACACTCCAAGTAGAGACTGAAACTTAGGAATCATTAGTAGTTATTTTTCCAGGTTCCTGGGGGGAAATAATCCCACATGCAGAATGGGAAATATGGGGGTGACTGGGGAAATATGGAGCCCAGTTTCCATGTCTAAGAGATTCTAGAGCAGTTCATTAAAAAGTAATTTGTAATGCCTAGAGAATAATAAGGTGCTAAGTAATCACAATGTGAATTCATTGCCAAAAAATTAAAAATGCAAACAAACCAAGTTCCCTCTCCCTTTGTTTTAAACTGAGAAATAGACCCTGGAATCAATTAAAAAATAGACATAAATATTATTAAGGCAGTGGATTACAAAGGCAATTGTAAAGAACCAGTTGTGTTGCCAGAACTTTCCACAATGTATTTAGAATCCAGAAAACATACACATTTGCTAAGTTGAGTAAGTTTGATTAATAAAATGATAAAGCCCATCAATGGTACATGAAAAAGTTGAAAGGTAAGTTTTAAAATGAGCAAATCATAAATTGAAAATAAGTCAGTGATGAATTAGTAGAAAGAGAAATGCAGTTTGGAATTTATCTACTTAATCTACTGAGATTTCATCTTATACTCATGTGGGGAGTTTTTTTGTTATGTTTTTGGGGTTTTTTTAAACTTTAATTCAAGTGTTAAGATGCAGAGGCTGGACATGGTGGCTCATGCCTATAATCCCAGCACTCTGGTAGGCCAAGGCGGGAGGACTGCTTGCGACCAGGAGTTCAGGACCAGCCTGGGCAACATAAGGAGACCCCACCCATCTCTACAAAAAATAAAAGCAAAATTAGCCTGGCATAGTGGTGTGCGCCTATAGTCTCAGTTACTTAGGAGGTTGAGACAGGAGGATCGCTTGAGTTCAGTTGTTTGAGGTTACACTGAGCTATGATAATGCCAGTGCACGCTAGCCCAGGCAACAGACTGAGACCCTATCTCAAAAAAAAAAAAAAAGTTAATATGTACACACAAAATAGATTTTCGTGTAGAACTTAGAACTGCAGATTAGCGCTCGAAATAGTAAAACTGATAGGAGACTCAGGTAAAAAGGTGAGGAAAATGAGGCCAACAATGTACAAATGCATTTTTAAAATTTTTCTTAGTAAAGATTAATAGACATATGCTCAATGAATGTTTATTAATTACCTCTATTTAATAAAAGAATACCTAAGAATAATTTAAAGAATATTATAAAAGACTATGATGTGATAGTGAAATAAGTATATTATGTAGTGCAAGTTATCTGGAATAGTTTAAACAACCATTTGGAGAGATTGTCACAACACAGAGGGGAGGAATGTGAGATTTACTTGCACATGTAACATGTTATATTGACGGTTGTTTATCATCTCCCAAACTGACTTATTCCTAGCTCCTTATAATTTTTGAGCTGTGAGAGTCGAGATGAACTCTAGAACATAGCAATATATTTCATCTTGCTCCGTACCTCTCCCACCATACACTCCAGGTTCAAGTTACTACCTGGGTGCTCCCAATACCAATGTACCTTCTTTTAATAGATGAATAGAAGGAGAGTTAGGTCTTGTCATTTGTTAAAAAAAAAAAGTGTTTCACACTTTATTTAATAGATATGTGAATGTTTCATCAGTCAGTTCAGTGCTGGGCCCTGTAGTATTGACATCAAAGGCCTCTCTTCTTGTAGGTTTCTCATCTCCCCGTTATATTCCCAGCCTGTAACCATGTCTGGCACTCAGTAAATGATCAACAAATATTTGTTTAATGGAGACATGTGACATATACAATAAACATCTCTTCTGTAAGATGCAGAAAGGGTCAAAGGCAAAAAAAGAATCTGACTCCTTTGTAGAATGATTGAAACGATTTCTAAAATTACACAGCATTAACCTTTAAAACAGAGCAACTCAAAAGAGTTAAGATCAGCTCTTATTTATTTAAGCATCCTATTCATTGCTAGTTCTTGCAGGTAGGAATGTAGGTAGATGAGTAGAAATGAAGGTAGAATTAGATGCAGGTAGAATTAATACATTATCTTTACCCTTTCAAGAAAGCTACAGTCTGGTAGTGGAAACGAATATGTAAAGAAATACTGCAGTTATATTAATAATCATGTGAAAAGTATAAATTAAAAGATAAATTATTGGGCACATTCTTGACATAAAGGAAGAAGTGACCAGCTCTCCTCAACCCCATTCTTGAAGTATGATTGGTGGTCACCAGGGAGAAGGCTACAGATAGTAGGTAGTCCAGACAGTGAGGCACACCTATGTTCTGTTCATAAATAAAACAATTTCTAGAAATTTATCCAAGTGATTCTTCCCAATCAATACTAAGTGAAATTTAATGTTATTGGCTATAGTTAATTTTTGAGCTATTAATTTGGATTCTGCACATGTGGTATATATTTATAAAATTTCTTAACATAATGATTTTTTTCAATAAAGCACTAAATTTTATGGCTTGACCATATTCTAATCTCAGGCTGAGACCTAGTTATTTTTCTACAGAGGAGTAACTATTGAATCCTGTCCCAATTCAGTGTGTCTTTTAGGAGACTACTAATAGCAGTCTGTATATACTAGTGGTGGACCGAGCCCTATCTAGACCTGAGAGAAGCTGAGGGAAATGGCATGGCAGGGTTACCATGTGGCTCTACCTGGTTCTCCACTGTCTCCTTTCCTCATGTTTACTCGTTGGTATCCACTAAAGCAGGCTGGCTCACATCAGACAGAAGAATCAGGAAAAAATTGGATATTGACTGACTTAAGTAAAACATTTTCTGAAATATTTCCGTTTTTATAGGAAGTAATACAAAGTGAAGGTAATAAACTTTAGAGTGTTCCGTTTCATGAGTATATTTTATATGCGTGTGTGTGTGTGTGTGTGTGTGTGTGTGTGTGTGTGTGTGTGTTAGTTACATGGCACCTGCATATGCCATTATAGAATTTGTGTAATTCTGAAAGAATTTCCAGACTCTGTTCCTGCACATCCTACCCCAAAAATAGCACTGGAAGTGTGAAGCAGCATGGTGTGTGAGGCAACTGCAAGCAACCAGAAGTGCCTAGAATGTAGGTTTGTGTGGGAAAGGGCAAACTAGAAAGAACCAGGTGGTGGAGGGCCTTCTGTGCCATCCTAAGATGTTTGATTCTCTGCCACGCTAAGATGTTTGCATTTTATCCTCTATGGATCTGTTGTGCACTAGCAGCAGGAGAATGACATCAGATTTGAAAAATCACTGTAGCAGCAGCATGGAAGAGAGCCTGAAAGGATGAGAAATCAAAGCCAGGAAGACCAATTAGGAGAGAGATGAAAGAACGATCCAGCCAAAAGAGGATGAGAAGATGAAGGCACATACCGCGTCAGTGGTAGTAAGGATGAATTCAAAACTTACCTTTTGGAGTGGTGTTTGAGTGACAGCCAGGTGCCAGAGACTACCTTAGGTTCTGACAGTATGTCTGTGAACAGGATGGACTTCGATGCCCTCACGAAGCTTGCACACTAGTAGGAAGAACAAACAATACAGTGAATCGCTGCTCTTCAGTTTGAGTGACTAGTTATTCTAGGTGGTGGTAACTAAGTAGGGGTCAGTTTGGGGGGAAAGAATTTCAATGTGTTGAATATGAAGTGTGTTCTATATCTAATATGCAGTCGTAAATACAGTCTACAGTTAAGAAGTGAGGCTTGGCCTCTTTTCAGAGGACCCATTTGTATTTGTTAGTTTTATGGTAACATCAGTCAGGACTTTTGGTTGCGAGCAGTAGAATCCTCTCTGGCTCGCCCAAGCAGAAAAGGGGAACTTATTAAAAGCTATTGGGTGTCAACTCATGGAGTCTTTAGGAAAGCCAGAGAACCAGATTCTGAATCCAGGTGTCCAGGAACAGTGCCTACTGCCACCGCTGTGTCCTCTGTCAATGCTCAAGATACCACTGCTGTCCCCACATGGGGCTTCTTGTGGCCCCCTCATTCCCTGACCTGCCCTCTGGCTGCAGGGGAGTTTGAGCAGGTAATTCTCTGACTCAAAATAGGAAAAATACCAAGATAACAAGATTTTTCAAAGACATTGCACAGCCATAAATAGCCAACAAAGATATTTTTGCCTCTACATGTATCGGGATAAAAAAAATTAATTTCACAAGTATATAGAATTTTAAAGTGATTTACTACACGTTTTCAAGTAATATTATAATGAAAGCACAGTGTCTTCCTGAAAACAAAACTGATATTTTTCACATTAAAATGAATTGTTTTGATGTGTAAATTTGCTAATGAGCTTGCTTTTGATTGTATTGTCGGACTGTCTGATCAGACAGTACCAAGCTTTTGAATGGATTTCATTCTAAAAGATTGTGGATAATTAAGTTATTAAGAATTATGAATGCATCTTCCCATTGAAGCAAAGTTATCATGGATGAGTCAGTTCCTGTATGTATTTTAAAATCTGTTTCACATTCCAGTGGAAGCTCTTAGAACTCAAGCTGCTTGGCATCTTCAGGAAAGAAGTGAAAAGAAACCGGGATAGAGTCATTTGTGGGCACAGTGCCTATAGACACATTGTAGACATTCAGTAAAAGTTGAGGAAGTGTTTCTAGGAATAGATGGTTGGAGGGAGAGAAGGAAGAAAGAGGGAATAAGTCTGTGTCTAACATGAAGTTGCCTCTAATTGTTCTAATAAAAGTGGGTTGTATTCAGGGACTGGAAACATTTCAGAATTCCATGTATTTATTGTCCAACCCCTGAATCCTAAAGTGGTGAGCAATTTGAGAGTCATTTAAAATGAGTAGTTCAAAAAGGAAATAGACTGTTCTGAATAACATGTAATAACCGGTTATTCCGTGGAACTGTAGAATTTAGTGTGAAGGTAATTGAGCTGAATATGTGGTCTTCAAAATATACTATAGAATGTTCTGTTTATTTTTGATCCTCGTTGTTAGCTTTTCTAATGATTTATATCTTTTACCTTGCGTAGGGAAAACTAGTTTTAACTGAGACTTCACACTGCCATCACCTAGGAATACCTTATTCGATTTTAGTGACCAAAGGCTTTTCCAGCAGCAAAAATGGTGTTTGTCCAGTTGTTACACAAAGAGGCACTGGAACCTCCTACCTGGACTGGGGGAGAATAAGTTGACCTGCTGAACAAAGTCATCGCTGATTATATATACCTGATCTTTTAGAACAATGGAAAACTCAATACTTTTCACAATTTGTGTTGTAGCAACAATCTATATTATGCATCAGCTCTGTGCCTGGCAATAAGCTAGGCACTTCATGTAAAGAGATGAGCAAAATAGCCACAGCCCTTGCCCAATTTGAGCAATTAGCCAGAACTATATTCTATGATTTATAATGTTGAGGATAAAACATCTTATAAAGGTATTTCATTAAAGTTTATGTAAGTCTCAAACTCAGAAGATAATAAACTTTTCATGATAGTCCCAAGAAACTTGAGATATATTAATATTAAACATTTCTGGATGGCAGTTTGATTTACAACGTAGTTTAATATTGACATAAAATACCATTTTGAGGAAACACTAGGGTGATATCAATCTCAGTGCTTAGAAAACTAATTTAGATAATAGAACTAAATAACAAAAACAGATTCAAGAGAAATTGAAATTCATTGTAGGGAACCACTTTTAGATCCACAAGATGGTGATGACCTACCCTTGGGAGCAAGACAAATGTCCCATTACTGATACTTGACTAAATTTTCACTTTTTTCTCATCAGTCCCTTTTGAAATCAGTTAAGAGTGCATCAGATAAAGGAACATAATGAAAGCTCTGTAGAAGATTAGCATGAACTGATTGACTCCTCTCATTGGGAACATGTCCCTCCAGCATGCAGTTGGTTCAAGGTCCTAGAATGTGAATTGCTGTGCCTGTGATGAAGAAAAGGCAAATCCCGCACGAAAGTGAAGTTCAGGGAGTTCTTACTGAATCTAGGATTTTCAACCAGCAAGAGTTTCATTAACACACTTAATGACTAGGGGAAAATGCCAAGGGGTTAACAACTTAAAACCTTAGCACTGAAAGGATTGTTCCCTTCCTCTGTTCCAAGTCCTTTATTTTACAGAGGATGTCTTCAAGCCCAGAGTCACACACCTTTTCCTGTAAATTTAATAAGCACTTCAAAAGCACTTGAATATGTGCTTTTTCTGATTGAAAAAAAAAAAAAAAAAACAGTACGAATGTTTACAAAGAAAAAAATCCTCATAGTTGTACTCACAGAAATAACTGCTAGCACATTGGTTTTTCTTTTTGTACACTTGTTTCTAGTCTTAGTGTATATGTGTACGTGTGTGTTGAACGCAAAAATGGGATCATGAACTGTTCTGTCATGTAGCACAGTGTTTGCGAACACTAACTTTGAAATCCGTTTATCCTGAGTTTGATCCCAGCTCTTTCAGTTACCAGCATATGTTTATTTATCTGTAAGATGAAGATAATGAGGTACCTGTTCATAGGTTGTTGTAAATAACATAAAGGAAATAATAAAGTGCTTAATCTATCATTTAATAAATGCTTAATAATCCATCCTGTTCCTGTATTCTACCACACTGTCTCTTTAACTTCATCATTTCCTTTATTGATTACGGGGGCGGGGGGTGAGCAGGGAGGCACAGATATGTTTTTATGCACAAATATTTTAATAGATACTCTATAAACAAGGAAAATAGCTAAATTTTTTTCAAATATTTTTCATTCTATCTAACTAACTATATTTTTGTGCCCATTAACTATCCCTACTTTATCCAACCCCCACCCCCACACCTTGCTGCTACCCTTCCCAGCCTTTGGGAACCATCATTCTACTTTCTATCTCCGTGAGATCAATTATTTTTATTATTTAGCTCCCACATTTGAGTGAGAACATGCGAGATTTGTCTTTCTGTACTTGGATATTTCACCCAACATAATGTTTTCCAGTTCCATCCATGTTGTTGCAAATGGCAGGGTTTCATTCTTTTTTACAGCTATATAATATTCCATTGTGTATCTATGTACCACAATTCTTTATCCATTTATCCATTGATGGACACTTAGGTTGATTCCATATCTTGGCTGTTGTGAATAGTGCTGCAGTAAATGTGGGAGTGCAAATATCTTTTTGATACACTGAATTCCCACCCTTTGGATATATACCCTGCAGTGGGATTGCTGGGTCATATAGTAGTTCTATTTTTAGTTTATTGAGGATTCTCCATATCATTTTCCATAGTTGTTGCATTAATTTATATTCCCACCAACAATGCATGAGGGTTCTCTTTTCTCCACGTCCTCACCAGCGTTTGTTATTGCCTGTCATTTCGATAAAAGCTATTTTAACTGGGGTAAGATGGTACTCACTCTAGTTTTGATTTGCAGTTCTCTGGTGACTAATGATGTTAAGCATTTTTATATACCTGTTGGCCTTTTGTATGTCTTCTTTTGAGAAATGTCTATTCAGGTCTTCGCCCATTTTTTAATTGGATTATTTGGTTTTTTCCTATCAAGTTCCTGGAGCTCCTTCTATATTCTAAGTTTCTTTTTCTTTTTCTTTTCTTTTCTTTTCTTTTCTTTTCTTTTCTTTTCTTTTCTTTCTCTCTCTTTCTCTCTCTCTCTCTCTCTCTCTCTCTCTCTCTCTCTCTCTCTCTCTCTCTCTCTCTGTCTCTCCCCCCCCTTTCTCTCTCTTTTCTTTCTTTCTTGACAGAGTCTCACTCTGTTGGGGGGAGGGGTTAGAGTGCAGTGGCATCATCATGGGCTCACTACAACCTCAAACTCCTGGGCTCAAGCGATCCTCCTGCCTCAGCCTCCCTAGTAGTTGGCATTACAAGTCCACACCACAATGCCCAGTTAAATTTTCTATTTTTAGTAGAGATGGGGTTCTTGCTCTTGCTCAGGCTGGTCTTGAGCTCCTGAACTCAAGCAATTCTCCTTCCTGCCTTGGCCTCCCAGAGTGCTAGCATCACAGATGTGAGCCACCGTGCCCAGCCTAGTGTCATTGTTAATCCCTTGTCAGACAGGTAGCTTGCAAATATTTTCTCGCATTCTATGGATTGTCTCTTCTCTTTGTTGGTTGTTTCCTTTGCTGTGCAGAAGCTTTTTAGTTTGAGGTGATCCATTTGTCCAGTTTTGCCTTGGTTGCCTGTGCTTTGGGGTATTACTCAAGAAGTCTTTGCCCATACCAATGTGCTGAAGCATTCCCCAATGTTTTCTTTTAGTAGTTTCATAGTCTCAGGTCTCAGATTTAAGTCTTTAATCCATTTTTATATTATTCTTGTATATGGCAAGAAATAAGAGTCTAATTTCATTCTTCTGCATATGGATATCCAGTTTTCCTGGCACCATTTCTTAAAGAGACTGTCCTTTTCCCACTATATGTTCTTGGCATCTTTGTTAAAGATAAGTTCACTATAGATGTGTTGGTTTATTTCTGGGTTCTCTATTCTGCTCCATTAGTCAATGTGTCTGTTTTTATGCCAATACCATGCTGGTTTGGTTACTACAGCTCTGTAGTATAATTTCAAGTCAGGTAATGTGATTCTTCCAGTTTTGTTCTTTTTGTTCAGAATGGCTGTGGCTATTGTGGGTCTTTTGTGGTTCCATATAAATTTTAGGGTTATTTTTTTTCTATTTCTGTGAAGAATGTCATTGATATTTTGATGAGGATTGCATTGAATCTGTAGATTGCGTTAGGTAATATCGACATTTTAACAATATTGATTCTTTCAATCCACATGCCTGGAATATTGTTCCATTTTTTGTGTCCTCTTCAACTTCTTTCATCAGTGTTTCATAGTTTTCATTATAAAGATCTTTCACTTCTTTGGTTATATAGCTAAAATTTTATCCTGGCTTGTAAGGCCTTGTATTCTTGATGTAAAAGTCTGTGATGTAAATTTTGTAAAGCAACATTCCATTCAAAACTGACCTCATTAATATTTGTGTCTATTGTAGTATCTAATGCTTTCTTTTAAAAATAAGTAAAATAAATAATTTTAACAGATTTCTTGGTTATTTTTAATGTGTATATAGTATATATAGTTTTCCTATTATCACAAAAAAGTATGTTATATCATATGAATACCATGAATACATACTTAGTTATGCTGTTTTATTTCTCTTATTCAAGAAGAATTTTATGTCACTTTATAACTTGTCTTAATTCCTAAGTAAAACTACAGTTTTGTCCCAAATTTATGTGCACAGTTAAATACTGTCTAAAAACTTAGTCAAAAATATAATATTTAATTTTATTTGAGGTTTTTATATTTTATATAATTTAACATAGAAATTAAATCTATGCAAAAGAGGTCCACAGTTAAATTTTATGACAAAAGAAATAAATTTTCCATTTTTTTCCTTCTTTTTGTCTAGCTCAACAGAGAAGTCATTTCCTTGGAGATCAACAGGTATGATTTTTTATTATATAAACAAAGTAGTCTCTTTATCTTTTCTCCTTATCCTAAATTCACCACATATGAAGCATGAGTTAAGGAGAATGTCTACCACTTTCACAAATATTTGGTGTCTTCATACTCAGTCTCTATTCCATAAATGTTCACTGAGCCCCCACACCATGTGCCCGGCACTGCACACATTGCTGGGCAGACAGTGATGGGCACTGCACATATGTCCTCTGTCTCCCTTGCCCCAGGGAGCATACGTTGTAAAGGATAATGCCAACCGTGTTAATAATGCTAGAATAGGCCTTGATATCTAAATACTTTGGCACTTTTCAAACAAGGCTTGAGTTGAAGAAGACTTAGATCACCAAATGCCCAGTATCTGAGTTTACCTGAACCTGGCCCCAGGATTCTGGTGTTGTGTATAGTGCATGCAGGGCACTCTGCTATTTTACAAAGAAGCTATTTCCCAGAAATGCAGTATTTACTCAAACTGTTGATTAGGCAGAGATATGTGCAAAGCTACATAACATTAAGACTTATGAACAACAGTTTAATATCAGGAAAAACATACTATGAAATAATATGTAGTTAACTACCAAGTAAGTGTTATGTGGGAAACATTGTTCTAAATGGACAGCCCACTTCTGATATAGCTCTGCAGAGAAGATGGGCCTTGAGCCTCAGCTTGAAGGGTGGCCACGCTGTGAACAGGGCTTTGTCACTGGATAGGAGAAGGGCAACAGAAATGTTACCGGGGAACATTTAAAACTGGTTTAGCAGATGGTATAATGTGCAAAGGCTAATGCGCTGGATTGGGTCAAATTATAGATTTATAAGTACGAGGGACTTTGAACTCTGTCATTGTTCATGGGGAGACTCTGGAAATCCTTTAAGCAAAAAAAAAAAAAAAAAAAATCACATAATTTAAACTTTCCTGAGGAGAAACAGCAGAGCTATGGTGGGAGGAAGAGTTAGTGGCAGGAAAGAGCAACTGAAAGCTGATTGCAGAATTTGGTGTGTGAGATCATCTAACTAGGTAATTCCTAAGGATTTGGAAACTGGTTTTGGGGTGGGAGGTAGACAACGGTAACTGTGAGGTTTTGAGTCAGGGAGGAAGGTAGTCCCATTAAAACAATTAGGAGAATCAAAATGGAGAGCCAGTGTTAGAGTGGTACTCTGGACTACAATGTTAGATGTGTTGGATTTGAGATGAAAGACAGCAAATGGTGACAGCAATAAGAACTTAGAAGTGTGATTACTAAAGAAAGCCCTTAATCGAATGTGAAGAAAAACACTTCTGTTAAACTGATAGATCCATGCACACTAATATGTGATTCAGACATGTGGGCCAAAGAGCTGTGGATAAAGGACAACTACATTAGAGAGAGCAAGGCTGAAACCCAGGAGAGCAGCATATGCCATGAGAAAGCTGCGGCTTTTTATTCTTGGGAGTTAATGAGAGAGTGATCTGAAATCTGACCAGGGCTGACAAGAGTCAGTTGAGCTGCTGTGTTCTTTCCCCACTTTTTCTCAGCATTCAAGGTCATTACTGAGGCCAGGAGCTGTGCGTGCTCTGTTCAGTGAAGTATGACCTTGAGGTGGTAGACCCTAGGTAATTCACCGCCTGAGTGAATGAATATATGCATATATGAATGAATAATAAATGCTGCTTTCCACTGTCACAGGAATATTTGTATGTGTGTATTAGCTTCACAACTAAATTCTAAGCCTTTGGAAAGTATCTTTTTTCTATCTGCCTCAGTGCCTAGAAAGTGCCCAGCTTTTAGCAGGCATTGAAAATATACTTAATGAGTAAATGTGATGAATATTTTCATTTAGTAACAAAATATTCATTTTGGAAAAAATATACACAAAGAATTTATAAATTTTTTTTTAAATCACAGGAGCTTTTTTGGATTCTTAACTTGACTCACAGTGCACTTAAAACCTTTACAGCCTAATAGGACATTTACTACAATTTTGCAAGTCTTTCTTTCTGCATTGCATATTTGGCATACATGCATGCAAACTGAATTTTTTTGTTGCCTTTATAGCTTTTTCTTTCTTTATATTTAATATATAATATAAATTTCTTTAATTGCTTTATTGAGAGAGAATTCACACATACCATACAGTTTACCCATTTAAAGAGTCCACTTCAATGTTTTTTAGTATAGTTAGAATTGTGCATCTATCACCACAATCAAATTTAGAACATTTTCATCACCCCTAAAAGAAACTACATATCAATTAGCACTCACCTTTCCCCAAACCTACCAGTCTTAGGCAACCACCAATCTACTATCTTTCTTTATGGATTTGCTTATTCTAGACTTTTCAATTAAGTAGAGTTATATGACATGTGGTCCTTAGTGACTGGCTTCTTTTACTTGGCATGATCTTTTCAAGATTTATCTGTGTTGCAACATGTATCAGTAGTTAATTCCTTTTTAAATTTGAATAATATTTCATTGTATGAACATAA
Source organism: Microcebus murinus (assembly GCF_040939455.1). Classification (NCBI taxonomy): domain Eukaryota; kingdom Metazoa; phylum Chordata; class Mammalia; order Primates; family Cheirogaleidae; genus Microcebus; species Microcebus murinus. The sequence goes on from NC_134111.1 coordinate 38,915,755, forward strand.
CACATTTATTCATTCATCAGTTAGTGAACATTTAGGTTGTTTCTACTTTTGGCTGTTATGACTAATGCTTCTGTGAACGCTCATGTACAAGTTTTAGATGTGTGTTTTCATGTCTCCTAAGTGTATACCTAATAGTGGAATGGCTAGGTCATCCCTAAGTCTATGTTTAACCATTTAAACAACTACTAGATTAGTTTACAGAGTGGCTGTACCATTTTACATTTCCACCAGTAAAAAATAAGTGTTCTGATTTCTCCACATCCTCTCCAACACTTGTTATTATCTTTTTGATGATAGCCGTTCTAGTGGATGTTAAGTAGTATCTCGTTGTGGTTTTGATTTACATTTCCATGATGGCTAATATGCCTTTTTTCCTTTGGTTAATTTTTTAGTTTTAGTTCTTGTTTTATTTTAACTTTACCAGCTACCTTCATATTGGCTTTTTTATAAACTTTTTAAAAATAATTTTCCTCCTGATTTTAAATGTAATATATACCTATCAGAATATATTTGGAAAATATAGGAAAGTATAAAAAGAAATTAAAATTATTTATAATCATTCTCATCACTTAGTCTTTCTATGCATTTATGTGTGTTACACATTTTTTTTTTTCCTTTTAAGCAAAATTGGGAACATACTGTATAGGCAATTATATTGGTTTGCCAATTTTTTTATGTTATACTATGTCATAAACACATGCCACTTAATATAAAATTCCTTAAGTTCATCTTTAATACTGCATAATTAATTTATTCCAGAAATATTTCCTGAGAGTCTTAAACACTTGTCTAGCGCATAATTGTCAATGTTTAAAGCAAACATCCTTGCCCTCTTAAGACCTTCAGGTTCAATGGCGGTGAACTGTAGTTGAGATGTGTAACTATATACACTTACAGTTAGGGTAGAATGCTATAAGGGAAAATTACCAGTGTCTACCATATTTACTCATTCTCTATTATTGAACATCCAGCTTGTTTCTAATTTTTCACTATTAATAAATAACAGTGTGATAAACTTCCCAGTATATAAAATTATATCAGCACCTTTGATTTACCTTAGGCTAGATTTTTAGGAAGAAAATTATTTAAAGTACTTGAATATTTTTAATGCTTTTGCTATATGTAACCAAGTTGCTTTCCTGAAAGATTGTATTAATTTTCCTTCTTTCCAGGTGTTATTAATATATGAGATAGATCCTCTCATTACTGTCGTCATTTGTATTTCTAATTAACTGGGGAAACATAAAAGTACCCTATAAATTGCCCTTCTCTTTTCTCTTGGAGGGTTAGTGTTTGATAGCTAAGAATTCTTTGTGTAACCCAGGGATAGTAGCTATATTTATCAGTCAGGGTTCAGTTGAGAAAACAGAACCCATGCCAGGAATTTGATACAGAAAATTTGTAGTTATGAGTGTGTGGGTTGGAAGATTTAATTGAGTAAATAGGATGATGAAGCACCCTAGAGATTAATGATGCCAGGAAGCTGCTACCATCCCTAGGACTGTAAAGGTAGGTGGTTTTGTCAGTCCTGGAGCTGGAGCATTAGGGGTGGGGGGTAGGGCATGCAGGGGGAGATTTCCAGCATTAGCTGAAGCCAGGAGGGAGATACAGCCCCTGTCAGAAATGCTGTGTAAAGTAGAGCCAGAGAAACATCCCAACTTCTCCATGCATTTCTCCTCCTAACCCGTACCAGTCTGTGCACTGGCTGAACTGAGCTGGAGAGGGCAGTTGTGGATTTTAGACTATCAAAAGCCAGACAGACACTGTGTATAATTGTCTATTGATTTACATGGTAGACAGAATAAGCTCAGATTATGAAGACACATGATAAGAGATGAAATATCTGGGGCCTTGGCCTCCTTTCTACTCCCCCTTCCATATACTTCCAAAGCTTAAATTGTTTGACCACTGTCTTCAGGGTTTATTTCATAGCCAAGTAACCAATATACTATTATGTGCTTAGTATTTTCCTTTAAATTAAAATTTTCATATCCCTTTTCTTTTTACTTTTCATCACTCTGGTAGTCTGGCAGTCAGCTTACTGATGTGTTAAACATATGCTAAATGTACATAATACACAAGCATTAAATATGTTTTAACTTAAATGCATAATTAAATGTTATTCAAATAGCTCCCCAAATACTTGAGCGTTTATCTCTGTTCACCACAGCTGTGTCCATAATTCCCGCCTAATAACTGCATGGTCCCTTATTTTTCTCAGAGCACACTCTTGCCCAAAACTCACATTCAAGCCTAGAACTTACACTTACTTATCCTTCTTTCCTATGGGGGCAGAGGGAGGGTATTAACTTCCAAACACAGTAGTCATGATTGGTATTCCCTCTATTTTCTAACTCTATTAATGTTTTTTTTTCTTAAATTTGCCTACTTTTCGGTCATATTTATGGCATTTCAATTGTAACTATAACAATAAGCTATAGTTTATAAGGTTATAAAATTGAACATTTATTTTGTGAATCAAAAAGTCTGAATTTTTTGTGTGGTTTTTTTTTTTTTAGTTTTTTATTTTATTTTAACATATTATGGGGGTACAAGTGTTAAGGTTATGTATATTGCCCATGATTTTTGTTTCTTTTTCTAGTAAATATAGATGCTCTTTAAAGTTTGAATGTAAGTTAATAAATGGGATAAAATGGCAGTTTTACTGCTTTTATTGTGATGTATGTTTATTGGTTTTTCCTTACTGCTTTGCACACAGTGATACTGAAAATCATCTTGGTTTTAGAATTAGGCCGTCCTGCTCAGAATGAGTAGGCTTAAATGGAGTGGCTCAAATGTGAAAAATACTGAAAAGGTCTTTAGTCTTTGTCTAGATTTTGACAAAAGCAACATCTTTATTCATTTCCTTGGTTTCCTATATAAGAAAGGATGGCACAAAAGGATTTAGGATTGAAGGTCTGTTATTCCTCATATTTTGTACGTTTTCTTGCAGACAATTTCTCTACCTTTTTTTGAAGTTTTACAAATTGACTTGAAAAGCTTAGCTCTTTAAAAGCTGTTTAGCAATAAGGTGAATTGTTAGTGAAGCACTGGTTTGATCACTGCCTGAGTGAGATCCTGCCTACTCAGGTGTTTTCATGATGTTACATTCTGTTGAAATGCTGAAAACTGAAACCAGCTGCTGAAGTTTGTTTTTAAATAGCTAAATTTCTGCAGCCTTCGATTTCTGAATAAGAGCTTAGGATGCCCTGGGCAGAGAAGATTTCCATTTCTTTGTAATTCAATTCAGGATATTCCAGCTTGCTTGTTTTTTGTTGGTTGGTTGGTTGGTTTTTACTCTGTACTAGGGATGGTAGGGTGTTTGAGAATAAAAAGCGAGAGGTTTTAAGTGTGGAAGCTGAAAGGGATACTTCCCATAGAGTGAGAAAGAACTGCCCATTCTACCAAACATTTTTCTCAGGTCTTTATAACTTCCCTAGAAGCAATAAAGTTGTTTTGAAGCATTTACACTTTATCATTATCTTGCCTTTTGCCCTTTCTCTTCATTATCCAGCGTTTTCTCGCTTACCACTGTTACATATTTGCTTTCTAAAAACATAAATGCACATATTTTCATCTTTACCGAGGAGGAAAGTTTATTGTTCTGTGTTTCAGCTTTGTCTTTTCTTGCATTTCTTACAACCTGTGTGTTCTGCTCAGACAGCTCAGCGGGAATGTTATGTTAGTGCTCTCTTCTGTTTCTGTTTTATCAGTGTGTCATTTTTTCCATTGTTCACTTCTTCGTATCTTAACATGTTACATATTGATACGATCTCTTCTAGTCCATCAAAATTTGAGGCAGCTTTTAAGAACATATAAAATAGAAAATAAGCATCAAAATCACAGAAAATATATAGTAGAATAAGAGGTAAAGGCCTGAGGAAGGTGAGAATGCACATATATGTACATATAATCATTCTTCATGAGGGAAAATACTATAGAGAATATCTTTTTTTTAAAAGTCCTTTTGATTTACCTCTGTTAAGAAAAACACCAATTAAATCATAAAAATAGCTATTCACAGTGTATGCCGCCCATCAGAAAGCAGCTATATGTTAAAGCCATAGATTTAGTCCTTTTGTCAAAGTGATCATTGGTTGTTATTGATACTTAGATCCTCCAGCCTTAGATCCTATGAAGTGGATTTTGCTCTAAGTCACAATTTCACAGTTTTTCTGTTGGGGGGGTGGGGACCGGGAGTGATTCCTACAGTCTAGGCATTTGTCAGCTTGAGTAGTTCTGTTTAACAGCAGGGGAGGGAAGACAGCATCAGAATCTGCCCTCCCTCCACCCAATCTTGGTCCAGCAGTTAGACCTAGAGATCCCATCTGCAGAGCTGGAATGTGCTCTCTGTTCCCAACACTAGCATGGTTCCTAAAATAGGAAAAGTGTTCAAGAAATTGATGAATGGTATATGTAGGTGTTAAGGAATTGGTACTACTCATGGGTAAGAAACTAAAGAGGCCAAAAAAGATTAGAGTTTCTATCAAAGCAACAAGTTAGCAAAGGACACTGGAGCATGAAGGGGGTGGGGGGAATTTCTGGTTGGCCTAGAAGGCTTTAAGGGGTTAATAGATTGGATAGATAAGAGAGATTTATAAAGGAGATACAGTAGGAAGTGAATGTTATACATATTCCTAAATAGAATATTAGATTAGCAATCATGTGTAAAGGATTATTTTATTGAGGATTCTGGCTGTTATCATTTATTATAGCTATAATCTATACAAATGACAAGGCTTTATCATAAATTTCTTCCTGTTTATCTTCTAAATACCATGAGGATAAAAATTTCTTTTAAAACCAGCCTTAGAATGCAAGTTCTTCCTCCATTATTTTTCCAGGGTTGTTTTAGCCACATAGTCATGACAGTCTTCCTACAATAACCACATAGCTGTAGCTTCCTGATCGCCACTATGAAAGCTCTTCTTAACTTGCTAATGTTTTATTATGAAAGTTAAGAATAATACATCTTTTTTAAAAAAAATTAAATGTCTAGAAGAATTTGGACGAAAGGTAAAAGTCTTCTTCATTCCCACATCTTCCCATACCATGACCACCATACAAACACACACACACACACACACACACACACAGTCTATTGGAGAAAATATGGAATAAAACACACCAAACTGTTAACTTGTTAATGGAAAAATAAAACCAAACTCTGTAAAAATAATTTAAAGAGATTTATTCTGAGCCAGTATAAGTGACTATGGCCCAAGGATCCACAAACCCAAGAAGCCTCTAGTAAGTGGTCCTGAGGCAGTTGAGTTACATTTTGTTTTTATATATTTTAAGGAGATAGGAATTGCAGGTAAAAGCATACATCAATAATACATGGAAGGTATACATTGGTTTGGCCTGAAAAGGCGGGACACCTCCAAGTGGGGGCTTACAGGTTATAGGTAAGTTCAGAGATTCTTTGATTTGTAATTGGTTAAAGAAACAGAGCTTTGTCTAAAACCTGGGAATCAGTACAAATGAATGTTTTAGTTAAGGTAAGGAAGCCTGCTAATCTTAGAGCAAACCACAATATACCCAAAGTGATTTGTTAAGCAAAGTGATGGCCTGCAGGTATAACTTAACCTTTGCTGTCCATGGCCTTAGGTTCTATTTGTAATTTAGTATCTTATTGCCATAAAAAGTCTGTTTCATCAGCCTTATGATCTCTATTTTAATGTTAATGCTGATCAGTTGTAGTGTCTAAACTCCAAAAGGGACGGGGGTATAAGGAGTCGGGGGTATAAGGAGGCGTGTCTGACCTCCCTTTCTTTCATGGCCAGGAACTCAGTTTTAAGATTTTTCTGGGGTCCCCTTGGCCAAGCATTCAGTTGGGGTGAGGCTTGGGGGACCATAGGATTTTATTTTTAGTCTACAAACTCTGTGTGTATGTATATGTAAAATATCCACACACATTTGGGTTGGGTTGGGTTTGTTTTAACACAAATGAGGATACTCTAGAACTATACATTGTTCTGTGACTTAAGTTTTTTCCTTAAAAACACTATAAAACAATGCGTGTGTTTCTACATCAATATACAAAGATCTCCTTCCTTCTTTGTGATGGCTGAGTGGTCTCCATTCTTTAGAAAATTTATACAGCCAGCCCCTTTTTAGGGGACATTTTGTTTTTTCCAGTTTTTCACTTTGGCAAACAATGGTAAAGTTTTTTTCTGCACATCTGAGTGTCTCTGTTGATAAGATTTCTATAACTGCAACTTCCTGGACCAAGGTATATATATGTTTTTATTTTGGTAAATATTGTCAATCTGCCCACCAGAAAAGCTTAAAAATTTAAAACTGCTGATATAAACTGTTATTCCTGTCTACACTTACAAAGTTATCAGAGGACAGGAATATAAATCTTTATGAATAAATTAAAATTTTAATAAGTTATTAGGGTTTTAAAATAAACATTTGTTTCAGATTTCTGTCTATCATAAAGTTCCTGGGCAGATTGAATAGAGTAACATAATTTTAAAAAATCATTATTAAGTATGTATTAAATCATAACATTCCATGGAAACTTCAGCATACCCCTGACCATCACATTATTTGACTAGCTCTTATGGAGTTTGGAGAATCAACCTGATCTTGGCATTCAATAAAACTGTCATAATGTTTCCTATCAGTTTTCCTTTCTTCTGTCTTCATATTTGGCTCAAAATGATCAGATATTTTCCATCAAGAAAAATGCAACAACCATTACCAAATCAAAAAACAAACTCCTTTTTTTAATCACCATTGGAGGTTATTATGGTACTAACATCTCACTCCACAGTTTCCCCAACTTTGCCACACTTTAGATTCATTTGTGGAGCCTTTAAAATCTTGATGCCCAGGCCTCACCCCACACAATTAAATTTAAAAATCTGGGTGAGAACCAAGCCTCAGTAGGCTTTAAGTAGTCCCCAGGTGATTCCAATGTACAAAGGTTAAGAACCACTGCCTTACTCTAAAAACTAATCATTAAAGAAAAAAATTAAAAATTTATCCTGCCTCTCCTGTCCTGTCTGTATTTCAGAATAATCAAATAACTCTAGCTGTTCTCTAAAACGTTCCAAAAGAATTCATGCTGATAAATATTGAAAGAATGATAAATTATGGCCGGGCGCGGTGGCTCACGCCTGTAATCCTAGCACTCTGGGAGGCCAAGGCGGGCGGATTGCTCAAGGTCAGGAGTTGGAAACCAGCCTGAGCAAGAGCAAGACCCCATCTCTACTATAAATAGAAAGAAATTAATTGGCCAACTAATATATATAGAAAAAATTATCCGGGCATGGTGGCTCATACCTGTAGTCCCAGCTACTGTGGAGGCTGAGGCGAGACTCTGTCTCAAAAAAAAAAGAATGATAAATTAGAAAAATCACTAATTTGCAAGCCCTAATGAAATAAGTCAAGCGAAGATTGTCATTAGATTCTAAAACCTCTAGGTTCTAGTCTCTTACTTTAGGAGTTTTTAAAAATCCCAATATTCAGGCTATAGCTTAGACTTATTGAATTGGAATCTCTGGATGTGGGACCTGGGAAGCAATAGTTTCTAAATTCCACCCAACCCTCAACCCAAGTGATCTCAGTGTGCAACCAAGCTTGAGAACCATTGCATTAGGAGCAAAGTTAATGGTAAATCTGACAACAGGAGGATCAGGCTGCCACTACCTGAATGGGCTGATTGATCTTAGCAAGCCTGAAGTTATGATGTGTACACAGCACCATCTATAAAGTATTCTAACCACAAAGGTTTGAAGTGAAAGCTTTTAGCTATAACCTTCTGTTTACAAGAAATATTCAATTTAGGGGAATATGTAAATGACACCATGAGAAAACCATCAGACAAATTCAGAATGTAGAACAGCCTACATTTTATTGCTGTGGTTCCCTCGGTGAGAGTCAAGAACACAAAAATGAGTCCCTTTCTAGATGGAGGGACTTAAGTGACAATTTCACTCAAACGCAATCAGTGAACCTTATTTCAGCCTGTCTAGTACAAGCCAACTGAAGAAAGACATTTCTGAGACATCAGGAAAATTTGAATATGAACTCATTATATGGCATAATTATGGTTTTTGCAAAGTTTTTATTTTATAGAGATACAGATGGAAGTATTTAGCATTGAAATGATCTGATGTGAGGGATTTATTTTAAAATTCTAAAAGGAAAAAGTTAAGTGGAGCATAAAAAGTATGTATAATGTTGATAATTATTAAGCCTGGGGGATCATTTATTATACTTTTCTTTCTACATTTAAATATGTTTGAAAACTTTCATTCTAAAAAAATTGAATACAAATGCTTTAAATAAAGGTTTTGAAATATGGGGTAAAAATAGTGCATCAGAATAGCTTGTGTTCAAGGCAGCAAAATGCTGACCATACTCCGAAGGTTAGCCGTGACGTAAATTTTAGAAAGAAACCAACTGTGAAATGGATATTATTTAATTTGTATTTGCCACATATATGAGATTTTGTTAAATGAATTTTTGTTAAGTAAAGTTACCTGTATATTGCTGCGGATCAGCCTTTCTAGTTTAGAACTATGAATTTATCACTATGTTTGTGCCCGGGTCACCACCCAATAAGAATATTAGCATTTCACCTTAACAAACATGTGCCCGAATGTTCTTAAGCCACTTATGCATGACATGTGAATACATTCTCTAAGCTTTAATATAGTGAATTAGTACTTTGTATGAAACATTGGAAAGGCTTCCACCTCTAACTCCACATTTCATTCTTATGCCAAAGGTAGTCTGCATTTAGCTTTATCTGGATATATTTTACCAAAGAAGATAATTAGTAGAAAAACATAGAAAACGTTGTTTCAGAAGAATTATTTATTCCTTTCGATGGTGAATAGCATTCTTTATAGGCTTGTATGGGTTGAAAGAAGTTTTTTTATTTTTGTTTTTTAATTGACTTTTTATTTCCATATATGTTTGTGGGGTACAAGTACGGTTTTGCTACATTGAAATATTGCATTGTGGTGAAGTCAGGGCCTTCATTGCATCCGTCACTGCAGGAGCAACGCACATTGCACCTATCAGGCAAACTCCCGTCACCCCCTCTCTCAGCCACCCACCCTCCATTGTCCATCATTCCACACTGTGCTTCCATGGTTTTGTTTTCTTAACAGAAGTCATCTATCTTATGTCTTCCACTGGCAAATATTGCCATTTCTCTACTTGGTAAAAAGTTTTTTCCCAAAAGGATTAAAATATGTTGTTGAAAAATATGTTAGAGTGATTTTAGAGCACTTAGTTGCATTTTCCATGGACTAATGACTTTTTATTAATATATACCATGAACCCCTTATTCCTTTTTCAGCTTTCTCTATAGGAAGCAAGGGACCCTAAGCAGTTTATGAGCACCTACCTGTTACAGTAGGTCTTGGACAATTTACATGTCTAGTATATTTTATTTCATATTTACATTTCTTAATTCCTTGGGTTTTTTTTCTAGTTTTACTTTTACAGCTATAAAGTATAAATTTTTTATGGTAGGTATGACACCTGTATTTATTTAGCATCCAGACTAAAAATGCTTAGTAAACGCTCATTTTAATAAGACCATTTGTGGAAGTTTCTATTCAGTTTATTTTTTTTCTAAAGCTTATTTTTATGGTTTTGTATTCTGGAATGAAATTTAGGAATTTAAAAATATTTATGCAGCATAGTTCTCTGGTGATGTACAAAACTCAAATACTTTTTAAATTTGTCATTGTAGAAATTGAATAAAGCACTATGATACTAGTTTATTCAAACACAAAGTTTACTTAAACTACAAAATTGAATCCAGGCAGACAAGTTTTTACAGTGAATTTCAAGGCAGACTAGTTGATGTCCAGAGCAAAGTTTAAAGTGAACTAAAAATTAATTCATTAGTGGTTTCTGTTTTCTAAGGCTTTTCACACATCATTTTCTAGATAAGTAAAATTTTTAGAGCCATTGTCTTATTAATATTTTAAAAAATAATATAAATTTTCACAAGACCCAAGAACCTAGAAATACTTAGGAGAACCACACTAGAAATTGTTTCAAGAAATATGGCCTTCTGCCTTTTCTTGTATGTCTTTACTTCCATTAAAATCAATTTTAAAAGCTATCTTATGTATATAGTAGTTTATATTCAATCAGTAAACTCCAAGTATCTGTAATATTCTTAAAATACCAGTCAATACCCATTTTCTCCTATGGACCAGACAATGTTATTGTGCTTCGTGTTTCCATTGCCCTATTTATGTTGTTCACTCTGACACTGACATTTCCTGAAGCCTCTGATGATAAGCTTTTATGCTATAGAAATAAATCTTGTATATCAAAGAAGGTACTGAACAGGAGAAATCTTTCTGGTGCTGTCTCCCAGGTTCTCTTCCAGAATTTGGCCTAGCACTTTACTTCTTAGCCGTAGGAGATGCTGAAATATTCCTGCACCTCTGTGGAAAGTAGACTCCCTCCTAAGCCTGTGATCCTGCAAGAAGTGAGAACCCTATAGCCAAAGTGGAAGTTGAGTCTTTGTAAGATAAAATTTTCTGCTCACCTTTTCACAAAGTGTTGCCCCTCAGAGTAAGATAGCCTAACCTCAACTCCTAGGCCAGAGAGCTGGAAGAAGCTGTCAGAGAAAATATCATCTGCCTTAAAGATGTGTGTTACCATCCCAAGAGTCCTGTCAAAACTCACACTACACCACCTTTTATGTAAGGGCAAACCCCTATACGCCATGGCAACTCAGAACAGACACAAACAAGAATAAACTAACATAAGGTTGCAGCATGCTGGACTGTGAAAGACTAGTTACTAGTTACAAGCTTGTTTATACTGAAAGTCTTATAAGCTCTAGGTTCCTGTTTCCATGGTGATTTTACACACAGTACAGACCTTCTTTCATACAGTTTAAACAGCAAGGCATAGATTA